>NW_027507903.1:75621190-78021190 GCF_037356315.1 Lithobates pipiens
CATGTAATTAAATGAAAACTGTGCGGCCCATCCACTTCATTGTTTTTAGATGACTTTTAATTAGAGGTATCCATCAATATCACCTTTTTTTATTGTCTTGAAGAATCACGCCATTTCGGACATTAAAAACAACACAATAGGCCAAAAAAAATTGAACTGATAAGGCAGTGACCTTTTGGATCTCCAGCCATATCAGCTGGCTGACCCTTGTGACCTTTCCAAAGCTAATTCATAAATGTAACCTAGTGTCCAGAGGTGAGGAGACCATGAATAAATTGCCCATTTCTATTAAGAACTAGGTCCCCCGGCATGACCCCCTTCATGGCCACATCCTATAGTCAAAATGCATAAGCAATACCTAAGAAGAATAAGATCTCCATCCAGGAGAGCAATATTCTCAGATCCATTCTCTCCTTACAAACATTCCAACAAATAACCATAATTCTTCCAATAATCCTGCTCATCATTATTGCCAATTAACATTTAGGCACAGAAGTGAAATCAGCAATAATCCAATAGATAGCCGGTTCTATTACATTAGATAGCTCTTGATAAATAGTAAAGCTTCATGTCTCTGGTTTATTAGATGATATGCTGTATGTAGAGGGCATATTGGGCTGTAGAAGATATGTTCTGTTCCCTATTAATTTTTCAGGAGCTCAACAGCCCATATCTAAAGAAAGATGCTATTTTTTTTATCCATATACAGCATTTATGTACATAGGTATTATGTGTATACACACATTGCATATACAGGTTCATATTGTATGTATATGCTATAATATCAGGGCCATCTTTAATATTGATTGGACCCAGGGCAAACATTTTCTTGGCCCCCCCCATGCAATTTTGTTCTACACCTGCTATGACATACAAAAAATAGCAGTTTACTGAATCAAATCAGTCAGTGACTGTGATTGGTTGCCAGAGGTTACAGTGTACCATTACTGCTCACTGACTGGCTGCTAGAGGTTACAGCACACATTATGGCTCACTGATTATTTGCTAGAGGTTACAGCACATGACATCTGCTTGTTGATTGGTTGCTAGAGATTACTGGACATCAATACTGCTCACTAATTGATTGCCAGAGGTTACTGGGCATTCTTACCACTCACTAATTGATTGATACAGGTTACTGCACATTATTACTGCTCACTGGTTGGTTGCTAGGGGGTTACTGCATATCCTTAACGCTCAATGATTGGTTGCAAGAGGTTAGTGCACATCATTACTGCTCACAGATTGGTTGCTAAAAGCTACAGCACACCATATCCTCACTGCCTGCACACCATGGACTGGAGAAGTGAGAGGATTGTTCAATAGACAGAACACTCCTAGGAATCCTAGGACTCCTGGGATCAGTGGCAAGCCGGGGGGGGGGGGGGGGTGGGTTGATGGGATCAGTGGCAGGGGTGGGGGAGGCAGTACACTGTGGCAAATTCTAAATCATGTAGAGCAAAGCTGGAAATCTTTGGCAAGTATATAGTGGTACATTCTACAACGACCACTAATGTAATGGAGAATTTACAATGACCACCAATGTGAGGGAGGATTTACACTGACCACCAATGTGAGGGGAAATTTGCAACAACCACCATGTAACAGGGGATTTTACACCATCACCTATATAAAGAGGAATTTCTAAACTCACACCAATGTAATAGGAGCATTTACACTAACCACCACTGTAAAGGGGAATATACAATGACCTCAATATTAGGAGAATTTACAATGGCAACCATTGTCAAGGAGATTTGTACTGGCCACTAATGTAAGGTGGCACTTCTACACTGACTACCAATGTTAGGGGGAGTTACACTGACCACCAATGTTGGGGGGGATTTTCAATGACCACCAATGTAAAGGTGGATTTATACTGACAACCAATACAATGGGGGATTTTACACCAACAACCAATAAAGGAGGATTTCTACACTGGCCACCAATGTAAGGGGGTTTTACACTCACCACCAATTTAAAGGGGCTTCTACGTGGACCACCAATGTAAGGGATGATTTTTAACTGACCACAAGTGCAAGTTTGGGTTTGTTTTACTGATTACCAATATAAAGAAGAGTTTCTATACTGGCCACCAATGTAATAGAGATTTACACTGACCACTAATGTAATAGGACCATTCACAGTAACCACCAATGTAAGGAGGGATTTACACTGACCACCATTGTAAGTGGGACCTACACTGGCCACTAGTGTGAATGAAAGGATTGTACACCAAGCCCCAATGTAATGAGAAGATTTACACTGACTACCAATGTAACTGAGATATTTAGACTTTGTTCACATTTGTTTGTGTCGGGAACACATGCAAAATCGCTTTCCTGACACCACAGAAATGTGCTGCCCTTTAGCAGATACACAGCAGTGCCATTAATTGTTAATGACACCCTCATGCATCGGCTGCGATGTATGTATTCACATGCACCATGTTATTTTGAAAAAGGGTTCAACCTCCAATTTGCGTAACTGCATAACAGGCTGTTGTTAGGCTTAAAGTGGTTGTAAACCCACTGAAAACCCACCGAACAAAAATAACCCAAAAACCTGCAAGGCAAAGGCATAATAAGCTAGTATGAATAGCATACTAGCTCATTATGAAATGCTTACCTTAGATCAAAGCCCATGCAGCGGTCCCGGCACAGTGCTCTGGCCAGCAACATCTCTCCCAGAGTCATTTTCGGGTATTGCGGGCTCTGGCGCTATGATTGGCTGGAGCTGCAATGAAGTCGCTCCTGCGTAAATGTGCAACGGCACACCAGCTAAAGCAGCAGCACGAATGAGCCCAATTGGCTGGGAATTGGTACACTATGTAGTCTATTCTGTTCTTTCTCTACATACAAGATTTTACTACATTGTATGTGGTTACCACCATTCTGCATTAAGGAGAGAGTCATCCTGCTGGGATCAGTATAAAGTGCCGTGGGATCTCTTTTATATGAGGTCTGACCCTCTGGTAAGCAGATTTGTTGGGTGATGGTTGGAGCACTGGAGCTGGTGAAGGCTTTCATGAGAGTGATTTTCACACTAGACTTTTTTCTTGAAGAAGTACAGCCAAAGCTCATTTCACTGTACTTCTCTTGTGGTTCACAGGAGGGCAGTTCGTTCTGTACTCCTGTGACCTGCTTTCAGATGACAGTGAGCTGATGTCCGCTGTCGGCTGACATCACAGTGCCGGTCCAGGCTGGAGAAAGATTGTGACCATATGGTCAGGATCCACCCAGGAGCCTAGGCCAGCACCTGGCTCAGTCTCTCAGTGAGCCGGACACTCTTGCCCCCCTCCATAGCCTAGTGTTCCAGTGAGCAGAGGGGTGAGGGGAAGAGGAAGAGCAGACAGCGGTGACTGACAGTCATCAGCTCTGCTCACAGATCACAATCAGGGGTCTTCGATGGCTCAGTTCTCAGTCTTAGAGCCGGCGGGGGACAGATGAAGCATTGGTCCAATGCTGCACCCACCTAGGTAAGTATGATTTCTACCCGCGTTTCAGATTCGCAGCAAAACGCGCAATGCATTTGAGATGCCATTATTTCTCAATGATGCCTCAAACGCAATGGGATTTTGGCGTGATTGTCGCACAACAAATTGTGGCAAAATCACAGAACTCATGTTCCCCAAAATAACTTTTGTGACAATCATGCCAAAATTGCACCGCTTTTAGGGTCCAATGAGAAAAAAACAGTATTGCAAATACGTTGCGTGTTTTGCTGTGATTTTGATTTGCGGCAGAATCGCAGTGATTCCACCCATGATTCAGAATGCCCAGGCGTGAATGGAGCCTTAAGCATTATTTATTTAGGTCTTTTAATTACAATTTACATTTTGATTGTTGGCTATTTGTCCTTTTGATTTTTTTCACAAACAGCACAACACACTTTTACGAAGATTGTATGGTCGGATTGTTACATTGTCTGCTGACCTTAAGGCCGACCATACACTATACAATCTGGTTGTACAACCTCTTTTAGATCTATCAACAACTATGTAGTGAAAGCGCCCTCCAGACCGGATATAGATTAGTTTAGTCTGTAATGAAATAGCCTAATTGAATTAACTGATTAGGCTTGTCTTCCTATTACATAGTTTTGGTAAATCTAAAGGAGAGGAAAGTTTCACCATATCAGATCAATGTGTAGCTGCCACATCCCTGGTATTCTATCAAGAAAAAGGAATCCCCCTTCATTGGGACTTTGTAGGCAACAGACACATATATATATTGTCAAAAAAGTATAATTTATTAAATGTACATAAAAACATTCCATCATATAATGACCGATATTAAAAAGTCATGAAGAAATACTACAAAAGTATACAAAACATCATAGACAAAACAGAAAACAGTAAGTTACATGGTATGTATGACAAAAAAGATTGTTACTCTCCGGTATATTGTAAATATTGTCTGCCGCAAGGGAAACGTCTATACCGTTGGGTGCCTTACACATATGCTGCCCGTGATCCTGCAAGGGTCCTGATTGGTAAGCCAGACTCAGCTTCATTAATTTACTCCAAGTACTGTGTAATTACTGTATGTGAATGTTCATTTCTAACTTGCTCTCTCCTAACTATTAATCATTATACTCTGTAATCAAACCAATAAAGAATTGTATTTTTTTTTAGATGTACTAGGCCAATTCCTACTGAGGAAGCAATTTTTTTGCACGAAACATGTAGAGGAATCCATATTGGACCTACATCTTCGGAAAACCCATTTAACTGTGGGGTTCTTGCTTTACCAAGTCTGTATTAAATAACCCTTTTTTGCTCTTGTATGCAACAATGTTTTTAAAATTCTTTTTGTATTTATGTGTAAAAACCATCTATGTACAATAAAATTTCGTTTTTTTTATATCCAGTCGTTTAATCCTTGGGTACCGAGATAGTCCATTCCCATTTGTGTCTTGGGGCAATTATTGGAGTAGCCCCTTTCTTTATCACTCTTTGGTATATAGTGATCCCCAGGACCCCGGTCATACATACCATGTAACTTACTGTTTTCTGTTTTGTCAATGATGTTTTTTATACCTTTGTAGTATTTCTTCATATCTTTTTAATATCGGTCATTATATGATTGAATGTTTTTATGTACATTTAATAAATTATACTTTTTTGACAATATATATGTGTCTGTTGCCTACAAAGTCCCAATGAAGGGGGATTCCTTTTTCTTGATGGTAAATCTAAAGGAGATTATAGAGAGGTTGTACAATCAGATTGCATTGTGTATGGCGATTTTAACGGTTTCAGCCAGTTAGGTATTATACATAACTAACAATGATGTTCTAAATCAGGGCTGGCATACCCAGCATATAATATGGGATATGACATAGTATGGTAGGATATGGATCATACTATAGAATAAAAGTGGTGATTGTACTTGAGAGTCACAGAGGGGTTATTTGGCAGCAATAAAGACATGGATGAATTTATGGCAGTCACGATCAGTATCAGCAAGATAAATTATATTTAATGTTCTATAAAAAAAAGCAAATTAACAAAATCCAATGACGTCGGAAAAATGATCTCTCCTAAGGCTGACAATCTCTGCTATTAATGAAAACAGGGCGTAATGGCATTGTGCTTCATCAGATGTCTTGGTCACGGCTAAGCAAACAAGATTGGGGAAGGGAAGGCGAGGGGGTGATATCATGCTGCACCCTGACCACATGCTCCAGACCGGGGTCAATTCCAGGAAACCTCATTTACAGAGGTCAACGTCCGCCAGCCCAAAATATACATTGTGATCTGGCCCTTTGGAGAAACAAATACTGATTTGGCTGTTCCTTGCTACAGGCAAGTGCCACTTTAGGGCTTCTGGCTCTCTAAGCTGACCATCTGTCATTCAATTAAGGTTTCAAGGCATCTGATAGGGGAGCAGAGGGTCAGCGACCCCAGGACAAAACGTCCTGCTGCCTCCTAACAGAGAAGTGCAAATGTTAAATGTTCTACACTAGGATGAGGCTTCCTCTGTCATTGGGCTTGGCTCGAGCTAAGCGCATCTTACAAGAGACCAACAGGGGCTTCAGTCATTAGCACTCAGCATCCCTCCTAGGAAAAGTCCCCACTCTGCTGCTGCATGATGAGGATTAAATCCATTATGTGTGCTTTCCAAACAGGACGATGGCAATTAGAAGAAACAAACACGGTGCTCTGAAAATCTCTAGTATTCACTACTCTGGGTGGAAGGTTGCATGCCTTGTTTGTCTATTGAACACACTAATGGTGGCCATACAGGCTTCCATAAATGATCGATTTCCTTTCAGATCGATCCCTCGTGATCAGAATTATTGGTCTATGGTTAACAAACCAATTGATCGATAGACCATACACAGGGAAGCGATGTTCAATCGATAGGTCGAATATATGATCGCAAGTCATTAATCGCTCTGTTTCCACCATGCAAAATCATAATTTGATTGAAATGCGATTGCACTTATGAAAAAAGCATCTCAGTGCTGCTGATCCACAGGAAACCATTAATAGTTTTGTGCTATGGCCTAAATTGGGTCTATGAATCCAATGTAAATCGAGTCTTAATCAAATCCAATCTAAATCGATTTGAAATCGATAAGAAAATTGAATTATTTTCTGATTTGTCAATTGGTAATCACACATTGATTAAAACTAAAGAGTGTATGGTCACCATAAAGAATGCGACAGATATTTATGATATCTATCTATCTATCTATCTATCTATCTATCTATATCTATATCTATATCTATATCTATATCTATATCTATCTATCTATCTATCTATCTATCTATCTATCTATCTATCTATCTATCTATCTATCTATCTATATCTATATCTATATCTATATCTATATCTATATCTATATCTATATCTATCTATCTATCTATCTATCTATCTATCTATCTATCTATCTATCTATATAGATATATCTATATCTATCTATCTATATATATATATATAAATATATATATATATATATATATATATATATATATATATATATATATATATATATATATATATATATCTATATATAGATATATATATATAAATGCAGAGATGAAATTCTGGCAGGTTTTCTACTACCGGAGCTTTCCAGAACTAAATGAGCTCAGGAATCAGTGCCAATTCCACAGCAAACTTTAAATAAATGAAAATGATCATGAATTGTTTATGGTATCACACCCCTAATGTGTCTTATAAATATGAATTCCCCCCAAACATTACATGATGATTAATTTTAAAGATGATGTTTTCTGTGGCAGCAGGGGTTAAAGTGGAACTTCAGCCATTTTTTCAACGTTCAATCTATGAAATCTTCTGCCCTTGTTGTTTTAACTTTGGATAGTAAAACATTTTTTTTTTTTGCCAGTAAATACCTTATACAGCCAACTTTTTGTTTCTTGTCGGGTAAAAAGCCTAGGCTTATGACATCATGCACAGCTTTCTCTCTCACTCTCCTGAGAGTTTGCCAGGAAGGGAGCATGAGTCATAAGAGTGCCAATGAGAGCTGCAGAGCTGGAGGTGTGCCTCTGTTTGTCTGTGTAAATCCAGGAAGTGAACAGGCAGCAGCTTCAGCTGCCCACGGTTTAAATGGATGCAGCCAGACTCAGTGGAAGGAGATTTCTGCAGCATATTTGGCAAGTACAGAATCACAGTATATATAAAATAATATGCAAAGTGGTTGGAGGGAAGATTCCGAATGACAAATATGTTTTTATTACAAATTATGTGAGCAGACTGCAGTTTCTCTTTAACTTTCTCTTGTGATTCTGCTTTGCTGCAGACACTGTTAGAGACATTCTAGGCACATGGCAGATACAAGCTGCACAGTCCCATAGAACCCAAATAGGGTTGATTTACTAAAGGCAAATAGACTGTGCACTTTGCAAAACAGTTGCTCCAGAGCTGAGTGATTGAGGCGAAGCTTCACTTTGCAAAGAATAACCAATCACATGCAAGGAAAATAAACCAAACATAATTTTTGCTTGCACATGATTGGATGATGAAAGGCAGCAGAGCTTTCCTTATTTTACTAAGCTCTGGAGCAACTGCTTTTACAGAGTGCACAGTCTATTTACCTTTAGAAAATCAACCCCTATGAGCAGTCACCTTTGGCTGTTCAGCTGCTCTGAATTACAGATGGGAAATCTAATATTGGTTACTATACAGTAGATTTCTGTATTTTGCAATAATCTTTAATCATTTTCACTGCATAGTCACAAATTGAATGACTAAGGCCTTATAGGCTGAAACGCGTCAACTGACTTAATCTGCATTTGTTCACTGTGGCTATTCAATAAAATGAAAAAACTTTAAGAGCAACAACTGGAGTGCGGATCATTTTTTCTACACAATAGGCTCCAAAGACCAATCGTGCCAGTGTAGTGTGCCAGAACACTCACCAGAAAATGAATGAAAACCACCATATAATCATAAACTTGAGGGTCCCGAGCGATAAACAGTGCCCCTTATCTGTGGTATCCCTTCACCAATTCTATGCACTCACCAGATAATAAGCCATTATGAGCCTTGTATCAATGTCCTGGAGCTTGGAGACATCCTATCCAGGGTTGTGGACAGAAGGGTAAAGCTCACACACGGGAGCCCAAGTACTTCTTCCATAGTGTAGAATGTATTCAAATCAGAATTCATAAAGCTGCAGCATACAAGTGAACAAATGGCCTGCAAAAACACACAAAAGATGGCTGCTGCTGCCAGCACAAGGACACGGCAATCACTGCGTCAGCGCGTAGGCCCCTTCCAACGCATTTCGTGTGCATGCGTGTTCTCAAAGAATCCGTCTATCCAAACGTATATATACATACTTACTACAGTTACAATTACAGTTACAATTACATACTTTGCTGCAGCTGTGCTCTGCTGACTGTAAGCCCAAGAACTGAACAATCTCATGACCGCTGATCGCTCAATTCTCAATCAGTTCTGAGCAGAGAGTCATTCATTGCTCTCTGCTCTGCCTCTCCAGTTCTGACTGGAGAGTAAGGCTGGAGGGGGACAGGGGTGGATGGCTCAGGCAGCCTGAGAGGCTGGGCCAGCTGCTAATCGGGCATCTAGGTGAATCCCGACATTTTTTGTCTGGATCTTTCCAGAGCTTGGAGTAGCTCTGTAATGTCAGCTGACAGCAGACTTTAGCCCACTGATGGCTGATTCTGGGTCACAGGAGAGCACAAGTAAGTGCACTCTTGTCAGCCTCTAGCCACTTGCCGACTGCCGCATGTAGATTTACGTCGGCAGAATGCCACAGCTGGGCAAATGGGCGTACAGGTACGTCCCTTTGAATTTGCCACCACGTGGTCACTTGCGCGCCACCACCAGCGCGTGTGCGACCCTGCCGGGAGCTCCGTGAGTTGGATCACGGGTCCCACGGACTCGATCGCCACGAAATACCCGCACTTGTCCCACGGAGCTGAAGAACGGGGAGATGCTAATGTAAACAAGCATCTCCCTGTTCTGCCTAGTGACACTGTCACTAATCTCTGCTCCCTGTGATCAGGAGCTATGATCAGTGAAGTGTCGTTCGTAGCCCATCCCCCTAACAGTTAGAAACACTCCCTAGGACACACCTAACCCCTCCCTAGACCCCTAGTGGTTAACCCCTTCACTGCCAGTGTAATTTTTACAGTAATCAATGCAATTTTATAGCCATGATCGCTGTAAAAATGACAATGGTCTCAAAAATGTATGCGTCAAAATTGTCTGATGTGTCCGCCATAATGTCGCAGCCATGAAAAAAATCGCAGATTGCCGCAGTTACTAGTAAAAAAAAAAAAAATTAGTAATAAAAATGCCATAAAACTAACCCTTATGTTGTAGACGCTATAACTTTTGTGTAAACCAATCAATAAACGCTTATTGTGATTGTTTTTACCAAAAATATGTAGAAGAATACATATCGGCCTAAACAGGAAAAAAAATGTTTTTTAATATTTTTTGGGGGATATTTATTATAGCAAAAAATAAAAAATAATGCGTTTTATTTCTTTCAAAATTGTCGCTCTTTTTTGTTCATAGCGCAAAAAATAAAAACCACAGGGGTGATCAAATGCCACCAAAAGAAAGCTCTGTTTGTGGGAAAAAAGGACAGCAATTTTGTTTAAGAGCTACGTCGCATGGCCGCGCAATTGTCAGTTAAAGCGTCGCAATGGTGAATCGCAAAAATTGCTCTGGTCTTTGGCCAGCAAAATGGTCCGAGGCATAAGTGGCTAGAGAAGTAGTGTATGACTAAAAAATCTTTGGCCATCCTTCTCTTTTAACACATTCCTGCTTTCAGATGACAACCATGCTGAGCAGCATTGTCACCCTAGGACAGGGAGTGTGTTGGGACTACATAACACCTCCTTCTTTTCTTCATAACAAGGGGAGGTGTTTTCTTGTTCAAGGAAAACAGATTAGCTGTTAACAGTCCTGAGGCAGGGAGTACAGAATGTTATCAGCTCCCAAGACTTCTAGATCGATAAACAGCAATTATTTTTTTGGACGTGTTGAATAGATATAATAAAATGCTCTCAATTGTATATTTAAAGCTGAACTCTGTGAAAATGAAAAGTGGGGCTGCACCTGCACTGCAAGCGCTAACAAAAAGAGCAGTTCCTGAACATGCGCTCCTGTAGGCTCCTTTGTGCTTCTAGACCAATCCCAGCAGCCTCCACCAGTCTAAGGTCCTCCGAAGTCATAAAAACCCAAGCAGGGACCATAGCCCTGCATTGGATGTGAAGACTCAGAGGAATAGCCCATTACCGAAGCAAAGGGAGGAGCATAGAAGTAGCAGCGCTCTTTTTGTCCCCCTGGACTATATGAACAGTTAACGCTTGCAGTGGGGGCACTTAAAATTTGAACTCCCCCTGCTAAGTGCCCCCATAGCAAGCAGATTGCTACAAGGGCACCCATGCATACTCACTCCCAAGCCCCACTCTATGTGTTCGTTGACACACAGAACAGGGCTCAGCCCCAACCCCCCACCTCCTCACTGGCTGTGATTGACAGCAGAGTGAGTCAATGGCTCCCACTGCTTTATCTGAGCCAATGAGGAGGGAGAGAGCTGGGAGAGCAGCAGCTCTCATGCACATTGAAGGATCGAGATCGGGCTCAGGTAAGTATTAGGAGGGCTGGGAGGCAAACTACACACAGGTTTTTTACCTTTATGCATTGAATGCATAAAGGTAAAAACCTTCAGCCTGTAAAATCACTTTAAGGCCAGTTGCACACTACTGCACTATAGTCTGGCTGCAGCACAGGTCTACCTGTGGTCTTCGAGTGATCCTTTCCTATAGATTTTGTATCAAATTGCACATTTTTGCTGCATTTTCTGAAAGGGCACCGAAAGCACTGCATGCTGTATCTTTGGTGTGCTTTTTTTCCGAAAATGCACCAAATGCGCCACAGTCTAATAGAAAGTCTAGGGGAAACTGAAGGTTAACCACACAAAAAAACATGGGTACACCTGTGCTGTGGCCAAACCTCAACCCAGCAGTGTGAAACTGGCCTTAGGCTAGCCATATATTATACAATATTCTTGTACAATTTTCCTTTAGCTTTACCGAAACCATATAATATGAGGTCAAACCTAAAGACTTTCAATTTATATGCAGTCAGGCAGGACCTTGTACTACGTAGTTGAAGGTATATCTTGAATAAAAAAATTGTATATCGTATTGCCAGCTTTAGCACTTTATTAAACTTTAACTTATATAAATTGGATACATTTATTTTGAATGGTATTTATTAACATTTTCACAGTATAAGATAAAGACCTCAACATCATTTTAAACAGTGTACAGTATTCATAATCCATCAAACATACAGTATAGGCGAGAAGAATTTACCTCTTGTTCCTTCAAGGCCATTTATCAAAGGTTCTGGTGTCAAATTTTCCTTATCTACTTTATCAGTTGTGGTTTGTATAATGCCGTGTACCACGACCGGACTTTCCGGCAGAAAAGGTCAGACGGAATCATTTCATCGGATATTACGATCGTGTGTGGGCTTCAGCAGACTTTTTTTTCCAAAAATTCTGACGGACCTAGAAATAGAACATGTTTTAAATCTTTCTGACGGAATCAATTTCTATTGGGAAAACTGTTAGTCTGTATGATGTTCCAACGGACCAAAAACAACGCAAGGGCAGCTATTGTCTACTGGCTATTGAACTTCCTTTTCTAGTCGTACGTCATCATGTTCTAAACAAACAGGCTTTGGTGTGATCGTGTGTAGGCAAGTCCTTTTCAGTGGAACTCCGTCGGAACTCCGTCGGAAAGACCGCCAGAGTTTATTCTGGCGGAAAGTCCGGTCGTGTGTACGCGGCATAACGGACTATATGGTGGATTCTCCGCCTTACGCATTACGCTATACTCTGTAGCCTTATGTCCACTTCATAATGTAGGTCTTAGATTATGTCCCCCATGCCTGGAAACAGCAGCCTCCCAGTAATCAGCTGGGGGAGCCTGGTTCCCCAAGCCATGGAGGGACTCGATCCAAACCCCACCATGCCAGGGTCCTACAGGGGGAAAGGGGGATCGATAATGAGAGGAAGGAAAGATTAACTCAGAGGGAATAGGAGGCAGGATTGGGGGGGAGGGGGGAAGGAGGAAAGGGGAGTGGGGGGGGACTCCACGATCCTTGTTATGTCATTCCGGAAAGGTCCTCGTTAGCCCTTGTACACACGGTCAGACATTCCGATGGACAATGTCCGATAGGACCATGTTGTCGGATAATCCGACAGTGTGTGGGCTCCATCGGACTGTTTATGTCGGAGTATCCGACGGACCAAGTTTTCCAGCTGGGCTATAAAATTTTTCCGACAACATGATCCGATCGGACTTTGTCCGATCATGTGTAGAGAATTCCGATCGGACAAAGTGCCACGCATGCTCAGATCAAATTCCTAGACCAAAGCTATTGGCTACTAGCCTGAACGTAGTCCCGTCCTAATAAAGTAACGTCATCACGTTAAGTACGATCGGATTTTCTGACAACTTTGTCCGACTGTGTGTATGCAACAGTTTCGGACAAAATCCGTCGGACGAAATCCGACGGATTTGGTTGTCGGAATGTCCGACCGTGTGTACAAGGGCTTAGAGATTGCCCAGGGGTCATTTGTTAAGTATCATAAGTATCTGATCCATGGGTCCCATACTTTATTAAACAACTTTAAATTGGATACATTTAAAGCGGGAGTCCACCGGGACTCCGCGATTTTTTTTTTTTTTTAAAAGCCAGCAGCTACAAATACTGCAGCTGCTGACTTTTAAAATAGTGACACTTACCTGTCCAGCGCGCCCGCGATGTCGGAACCCGAAGCCGATCGCTCGGTCGTCTCTCGGGTCCTGCCGCCGCCATCTTGGGTATGGGAATCAGGAAATGGAGCCTTTCGGCTTCATTTCCCGGTTCCCTACTGCGCATGCGCGAATCGCGCGGCGCAATAAGGACGCTCCCCGCTGCCTCTGGGAGCTGTGTGTTTCCCAGCAGGCAGCGGGGCACTTGCGGAAAGGGGCGGGCAGTTGCGGAAAGGGGCGTAAGTTACGCCCCTTTCCGCAGACAGCTATCCCGGAAGTGGGTGCTGTTACCTGGATTATCCAGGTAACTGCACCCCCCTCCCCCCTGAAAGGTGCCGATTGTGGCACCGGAGGGGGGGAGGGTTCCGATGAGCGGAAGGTCCACTTTAGGGTGGACCTCCGCTTTAAAGAAGTTTTCAATGTATGCATACAAAAAAAAATAAAAATAAAACACAAAACGCAACAGTACTACGGGTCTGCATATGATGACCTATTCATGGTCCCATTTGCTAGCGCTAGATTTAATACCCCCAGCTTGATTCCTTAGAAGAGCTCAATCACCGAAAGGTCCACATCCAATATCTACCCAGGGTTAAATAGCACTCAATACCCTTGTTGACCAGGCTTGTTGCATTTATAAGATGAAACAAATATGATGTATGTTCTACACCTATCAAGTGTCTGTATTTGAATCAATCTCTTTTTATTACGCACTTTATCACACGCTACATTGACACCCCCATCATAATCATCATCTATCTCCAACCAGTCTAGGTATCCAGCAGCGGTAGATATTTTATTACTATTGACCTTGGCTGCAAAGTAAATTGGTTATTACAAGTTTCTTTATTCAAATCCACACTAAATACAGTAGAGGAATGATAACAGGCCGTGGATCGGTTCCTTGCTGCTGACCACCGGCCTATTTTCCAGGGCCAGTAAGAGATTTTTTTTTTTTTTTTCGATCTTGCAAACAAACCAGAACAAATTGATGAATTGGGCTTTCACTATGCTAATTTAGACATTATAAATATTTAACTAACATCCCTAATAGCCATCTATGCCGGGCCCTTTCTCCTTTACACGGTTCTTAATCTAAAGTAAATGCTTTTCCCATTAATAGCTGACTGCTATATCAGCTCTTTTGGAAAGCATTTTCTTCTAGCTCAAAATAAGTAATCTCTGTAGGGTTTCACTTAATAAACAATGTTGTATCAAGTCATGGCTGTGCTGATGCCTAATGGACAGTGTGTCATGCAATGTTCCTGCTATTAACACACATTTCCGGTAGTGTTTATGGGATTCTTATAGGGGGACATTGCTTAAAAATGGCCCTGTATATGGCTCAGTATTCATCCCTGCATAATAAATTAAAGGAAAAAAAAAGGGAACAAAATAAGCCCTATGTAAAATGTAAAGAGGTGAAATGTCTAGATATATTTAACCACTTGCCTACCAGGCACTAACACCCCCTTCCTGCCCAGGCCATTTTTCAGCTTTCAGCGCTGTTGGACTTCGAATGACAATTGCGCGGTCATGCTACACTGTACCCAAACAAATTTTTTATCATTTTCTTCACACAAATAGAGATTTCTTTTGGTGGTATTTAATCACTGCTGAATTTTTTTTATTTTTTACAAAATTATTTTAAAAAAAAAAGGGTTTTTACTTTTTTTCTGGCAGTAAATTTTGTAACTAAGTAATTTTTCACCTTCACTGATATGCGCGGATGAGGCGGCACCGATGGACACTGATAGGCTGAACTGGTGGGCATTGATGAAGTGGCGCTTATGGGCACTGATGAGGTGGCACTGATGAGGAGGCACTAATATGCCGCACTTATGGGCACTGATAGGTGGAACTGATAGGCACTGTTAGGAGGTACTGATGGGCACTAATAGGAGGCACTGATGGTCATTAATAGGCGACAGTGGCAGGCACTGATAGGCAGAACTGGTAGGCATGGATAGGCGGCATGGATAGGTGGTACAGATGGGCACTGATGGGCATTGATGGGAGTCACTGATGGGTGACACTGATGGGCATTGATGGACAGCAGTGATGGCATTGATGGGCAGCACTAATAGGTGGCACTATTTGCCACCCCCCTCCCCAGCTGGAGCACCAGCCCCCACTGAATGTCAGTATATATACACATGCACACACACACATGTGTGTTTGAGCTTTGGGATGCACACCCTAATGCAACCTCTAATGGTTATGTTTACCATTATATCACCGGGAGCTAAATAAAATCCCACATTTTGGTTTGTCACCATAACAGGAATAGAGGGGTAATCTTCCAACACTAGTTCTGGTGACCCAGGTGGCAACCAGGGATTTCCACTCACTTCCTGTTTTGATGTAGGTCAGGAAATAAAAGTAAATCTCCCCAATGGGATACAGATGGCAACAATCGAATGACCCACCCTTACTCAATACAAAATGAAAAAAAATGTTTTTACTTTACCCGCTTAGGCCCGCCCGGCAATGTGCCATGGGTGAGCAGCCGCTGTAGGCAAAACAACGTACCAGTATGTCACTGTCTACCTCTGGGTTTGTGCACATGCACCCCCCTGCCTGGCTCCCGCTGTGATTGTATGCTGTGGGAGCCTGTAAGCAAGTCCGGCCAATGATTCATGGCCAGGACTTGCTGATCAGCTGTGTCCAATCACAGCCCTGAGCTCCTGTGTTGGTAAATAGAGCTCTGTATGAAGCAAAAGATCTGTCAGCTTCTTATCCAAGCTTATCCCAGCACAGCACGAATGAGAAACTGGGGGATCAGTTTGCAGAAGCAGCACACCGAACACACATTAAACATTATTAGGCACATATTTAAGCCCTTGTTTACCCTAGATGTTAACCTCTTCCTAGCCAGTGTCATTAGTACAGTGACTGTGTATAGTATTATCACTGATCACCGTATTAATGTCACTGGTGATGTCACTCACCTTCATGCTGCAGTATCTGTGACTGTGCGGCTGTCCCATTGCAGCTCTAAGGCCGCGTACACACGCGCGGACTGTTCGCCCAACCTTGTTCGGCAAACAGTTTGTCAAACAGTCCGCTCAAAATTTGCATGAGCGGACTTGCCCACACACGAGCGGACTGTTTGACGAACAAGGTTGGGCAAACAGTTCGCTCAACTTTTGAAATGAACGGACTCGCCCACGTAAGGAGGAGGCAAATCCGCCCATTTCGAGCGCGTGTACAGGTAGGCGGGGCCCGCGAAGGATACGTCGCGGGCTCCGCCGCCTGGAATGGGCTTAAAGGGGAACCCCAACGCCGAAAAAAATCGGCGTGGGGGTTCCCCCCAAGTCCACACCAGACCCTTGTCCGAGCACGCTACCCGGCCGGCCAGGAAAGGGGGGCGAGCGAGCGCGCCCCCCCCTCCTGAGCCGTACCAGGCCGCGTGCCCTCAACATGGGGGGTGCCTTGGGGAAGGGGGGGCCGCGCGGCCCCGCCACCCCAAAGCACCTTGTCCCCATGTTGATGAGGACAAGGGCCTCTTCCCGACAACCCTGGCCGTTGGTTGTCGGGGTCTGCGGGCGGGGGGCTTATCGGAATCCGGGAGCCCCCTTTAAGAAGGGGGCCCCCGGATACCGGCCCCCCACCCTATGTGAATGAGTATGGGGTACAATGTACCCCTACCCATTCACCTGTGAACTAAAGTACAATAAAAAACACAACACAGAGAAAAAATATTTTATTGCACAGCTCCGGGGGTCTTCCGTCTTCGGGGGTCTTCTCGCCGGACTCCTCCGCTATGTGTGTGTAGCTCTTTTGCTAGCGGAGGAGTCCGGCTTTCTTCCTCCCCGCCGCCGGCCTCTTCTCCCGACTTCGGGGGTCTTGTCCCCCTCTTCGGTTCTTCTGCCGGGCCACCGCGCCTGGTCCGGTGGCCCGGTCTTCTGTCGCCGTCTTCCGTTCTTCTGTCGCCGCCTTCGGTTCTTCTGCCGGGCCACCGCGCCTTCTTGTAGCTCTTTTACAGGCGGTGGCCCGGTCTTCTGTCGCCGATGTCGTCGCCGCCGCCTTCCGTTCTTGTTCTTCTTCTTCTTCTCCTGGAGATGTTGACTCGACGAGCTCTCCGGCCGGAATGCCGGGGACGCGCTGTGCGGTCACTTATATAGTGACAATGGGGCGGGGTCACATGGTATATGTCACATGGGTTGGTCACATGGTGACCCCGCCCCCTTACGATGTCATAGTCCCCATGTGACATCAACCCATGTGACCAACCCATGTGACATATACCATGTGACCCCGCCCCATTGTCACTATATAAGTGGCAGCAGAGCGCGTCCCTGGCATTCCGGCCGGAGAGCTCGTCGAGTCAACATCTCCAGGAGAAGAAGAAGAAGAACAAGAAGAAGAACAAGAACGGAAGGCGGCGGCGGCGACGACAGCGGCGACAGAAGACCGGGCCACCGCCTGTAAAAGAGCTACAAGAAGGCGCGGTGGCCCGGCAGAAGAACCGAAGGCGGCGACAGAAGAACGGAAGACGGCGACAGAAGACCGGGCCACCGGACCAGGCGCGGTGGCCCGGCAGAAGAACCGAAGAGGGGGACAAGACCCCCGAAGTCGGGAGAAGAGGCCGGCGGCGGGGAGGAAGAAAGCCGGACTCCTCCGCTAGCAAAAGAGCTACACACACATAGCGGAGGAGTCCGGCGAGAAGACCCCCGAAGACGGAAGACCCCCGGAGCTGTGCAATAAAATATTTTTTCTCTGTGTTGTGTTTTTTATTGTACTTTAGTTCACAGGTGAATGGGTAGGGGTACATTGTACCCCATACTCATTCACATAGGGTGGGGGGCCGGTATCCGGGGGCCCCCTTCTTAAAGGGGGCTCCCGGATTCCGATAAGCCCCCCGCCCGCAGACCCCGACAACCAACGGCCAGGGTTGTCGGGAAGAGGCCCTTGTCCTCATCAACATGGGGACAAGGTGCTTTGGGGTGGCGGGGCCGCGCGGCCCCCCCTTCCCCAAGGCACCCCCCATGTTGAGGGCACGCGGCCTGGTACGGCTCAGGAGGGGGGGCGCGCTCGCTCGCCCCCCTTTCCTGGCCGGCCGGGTAGCGTGCTCGGACAAGGGTCTGGTGTGGACTTGGGGGGAACCCCCACGCCGATTTTTTTCGGCGTTGGGGTTCCCCTTTAAGCCAATTCCAGGCGGCGGAGCCCGCGACGTCTCCTTCGCGGGCCCCGCCTACCTGTACACGCGCTCGAAATGGGCGGACTTTCCGAGCGGGAACAGTCCGCTCATTTCGAAAGTACAGCGGACAAGCCCACACACGGGCGGACTGTTCGCTCAAACACAGTTTCAGCGGACAGTTTTTCGGAATTTCCGAAAGACTTTGTCCGTCCAACTGTCCGCTGAAACTGTCCGCTGAAAGCCCACACACGAGCGGACTGTCCGCCCAAACACTGTTCAGCGGACAAGGTTGGGCGAACAGTCCGCCCGTGTGTACGCGGCCTAAGACTGGGACCTGAGCAATCACATGATCACGGATCACTCAGGTCTTGGTTTGCTCGCAGCAGTGGAGCAGTAAAAAGGATGTGAAAAAATGAGAAGAAACTGATCATTTTGCAAAGAACGTTGTGTGAGCACACAGCTGAAGGATAGTACGGTTATGCATTGGCGCCATGACCTTGTGGACTTGGGAGCAATATCGCCCTCTACAACCCCTGTAACTATGCACTTAACATTACCATAATACATTTAATGACGTCTACTACATACATTAGGTCAAGATCTCCCCAGCATTTATTAAAGCTGAACTCTACGCAAATATAAAACACAAATGAATGCAGCTTAAAGCTTACTGAAGACAAAGAAGACTACAGCTTATTAACATCACAAGGGCCAGATATTGTTCATATTTATAAGGAAACTCAGCAAATCATCATCCGCACATAGGGGCTCTTTTAAAAAAAATTATAATTAAAAGCTTGGCTCTTCCATGGGTGACATATCAAGCCAACCATCAGCTCTTTTTGAGCCTTATGCCGCGCACACACGACTGGGCTTTTCGTCGGACTAGGTCCGACAGAAGGAATCTGGCGGACAATTCGATCTTGTGTGGGCTCCATCGGACCTTTGCTGTCCAAAAATCTGACGGACTTTGGAAATAGAACATGTTTCAAATCTTTCCGACAGACTCGAGTCATGTGTATGCTAGTCCGACGGACAAAAACCGACGCTAGGGCAGCTATTGGCTTCTGGCTATGAACCTCCTTATTCTAGTCCAGTCGTACGTCATCACATTCGAATCCGTCTGACTTTGGTGTGATTGTGTGTGGCCAAGTCAGTTCATTTGGAAAGTCCGTCGGAACTCCGCCGAAAGTCCGTCGGGAAGACCGTCAGACCTAGTCTACAGGAAAGTCCGGTCGTGTGTACGCAGCATTAGAGCATGAGGGTACCACAAGACCACGTTCAAAAATAGTTATAAAAGAAGGGAAATGGAATAAATACAGTGGTGTGAAAAAGTGTTTGCCCCCTTCCTCATTTCCTGTTCCTTTGCATGTTTGTCACACTTAAGTTTTTCGGAACATCAAACCAATTTAAACAATAGTCAAGGACAACACAAGTAAACACAAAATGCAATTTGTAAATGAAGGTGTTTATTATTAAAGGTGAAAAAAAATCCAAACCATCATGGCCCTGTGTGAAAAAGTGATTGCCCCCTAAACCTAATAACTGGTTGGGCCACCCTTAGCAGCAACAACTGCAACCAAGCGTTTGCGATAACGTGCAATGAGGCTTTTACAGCGTCCTGGAGGAATTTTGGCCCACTCATCTTTGCAGAATTGTCCTAATTCAGTTACATTAGAGGGTTTTCGAGCATGAACGGCCTTTTTAAGGTCATACCACAACATCTCAATAGGATTCAGGTCAGGACTTTGGCTAGGCCACTCCAAAGTCTTCATTTTGTTTTTCTTCAGCCATTCGGTGGTGGACTTGCTGGTGTGTTTAGGATCATTGTCCTGCTGCAGAACCCAAGTTTGTTTCAGCTTGAGTACACGAACAGATGGTCGGACATTCTCCTTCAGGATCTCTTGGTAGACAGCAGAATTCATAGTTCCTTTTATCACGGCAAGTCTTCCAGGTCCTGAAGCAGCAAAACAGCCCCAGACCATCACACTACCACCACCATATTTTACTGTTGGTATAATGTTCTTTTTATGAAATGCAGTGTTCCTTCTATGCCAGATATACTTGGACACACACCTTCCAAAGAGTTCCACTTTTGTCTCATCGGTCCACAGAATGTTGTCCCAAAAGTCTTGGGGATCATCAAGATGTGTTGTGGAGAAATTGAGACGAGCTTTGATGTTCTTTTTGCTCAGCAGTGGTTTTCTCCTTGGAACTCTGCCATGCAGGCCATTTTTGCCCAGTCTTTTCCTGATGGTGGAGGCATGAACACTGACCTTAACTGAGGCAAGTGAGGCCTGCAGTTCCTTGGACGTTGTTGTGGGGTCTTTTGTGACCTCTTGGATGAGTCGTCGCTGCGCTCTTGGGGTAATTTTGGGTGGCCGGCCACTCCTGGGAAGGTTCACCACTGTTCCATGTCTTCGCCATTTGCGGATAATGGCTCTCACTGTGGTTCGCTGGATTCCCAAAGCTTTGGAAATGACTTTATAACCCTTTCCAGACTGATAGATCTCAATTACTTTCTTTCTCAATTGTTCCTGAATTTCTTTGGGTCTCGGCATGATGTGTAGCTTTTAAGGATCTTCTGGTGGACCTTACTGTGTCAAGCAGCTCCTATTTAAGTGATGCCTTGATTGTGAACAGGTGTGGCAATAATCAGGCCTGGGTGTGGCTAGAGAAATTGAACTCAGGTGTGGACAACCACAGTTATAGTATGTTTTAACAAGGGGGGCAATCACTTTTTCACACAGGGCCATGATGGTTTGGATTTTTTTTCACCTTTAATAATAAACACCTTCATTTACAAATTGCATTTTGTGTTTACTTGTGTTGTCCTTGACTATTGTTTAAATTGGTTTGATGTTCCGAAACACTTAAGTGTGACAAACATGCAAAGGAACAGGAAATGAGGAAGGGGGCAAACACTTTTTCACACCACTGTAAGATGTGAGGGGTGAATACTTCACGGATCTGGTGCCTCACTGTGCCAAGAAAGTTTGTAGATACATTTGTAGTAGTGGCCTAATATTAAAGAGTAACTCCACTTTTGTTCAGAAAAAAACATTCACCTCTGGGTGATCTATGTACATTGCAAGAATTTTAATAAACTTTGTTGCAGATTCCTACCTTTTGTTATTCTGAAGAAATAGCTGTTTGACTGTCTGTGTCCATATGCAAAATAAATGTGAATGGGAGTAATTTGATCATTATATAGAGTTTTTTTAAGTATTATATGTATTGTTACTAAATATGAACTATTTTAACCACTTAAGCCCCGGACCATTTGGCTGGCCAAAGACCAGAGCGTTTTTGCTATTCGGCACTGCGTCGTTTTAACTGACAATTGCGTGGTTGTGCGACGTAGCTCAAAACAAAATTGACATCCTTTTTTTCCCACAAATAGAGCTTTCTTTTGGTGGTACTTAATCACCTCTGTGGTTTTTATTTTTTCGCTACAAACAAAAAAATAGGGACAATTTTGAAAAAAATTCATTCTTTTTTACTATAATAAATATCCCCCAAAAATATATAAAAAAACTTTTTTTTCCCTCAGTTTATGCCAATACATATTCTTCTACATATTTTTGGTAAAAAAATCGCAATAAGCGTTTATTAATGGGTTTGCGCAAAAGTTAGTGTTTACAAAATAGGGGATAGTTTTATGACATTTTTATTAATATTTTTTTTTATTAGTAATGGTGGCAATCAGCAATTTTTACTGTGACTGTGACATTATGGCAGACAGATCGGACACTTTTGGCGTGATTTTGGGACCATTCACATTTATACAGTGATCAGTGCAATTGAAAATACATTGATTACTGTGTAAATGTGACTGGCAGTGAAGGAGTTAACCACTAGGTGGCACTGTAGGGGTTAAGTGTGTCCTAGGGAGTGATTCTAACTGTGGGTTGGAGGAGCTACGTGTGACATAACACTGATCACCGCTCCCGATTACAGTGAGCTGTGATCAGTGACAGTGTCACTAGGCAGAACGGGGAAATGCTTGTTTACATTAGCATTTCCCCGCCTCTTAAAGGGGAACATACAGGTACGTGATTTTGCCTGTATGTGCCCTTCTGCCGCAGTATATCTGCGTGAGGTGGTTGGGAAGTGGTTAATCAATCGCCCAGATAAGCAAGTTTGTAACACCGGTCTGTTTTTTTCTTCTAGTTTTTGAATAAACCAAGTAAACGCTTAAAATCTTGTGAGGTTTTTATTGTTTTCTTCCCATTGGGATGAATTTCCCTTAAGTCCTGTCCCAAATGCAGTGATCACTGAGGCAGGAAGTGAGGGAAAATCTCTCTCTGAAGTAAGCACGGTCAGCACTAAAAATGTATTTTAATTAGAGCGAGGAAGGATTAGCATTACTATCAGGCTTTTATTGTTGCTTGCATGGTATATGGATAGGCTGAATGTTCCAAGTTGATCGATCGATCAACTTGGGTACATCCAGCCTGCCAGGGTTTACCTTTAATTATCACTAGCGGCTACTATAGCCACTAGCAATAATCGCTGGCCCAGCAGATGGGATTCCAACAATGGCCCAGCTGGAGGGATTCCCACATCAACACTGTGTTCCCCATGACTAAGCTCTAGGGGGCAGACTGAAATGCTTTGGGGCGTGGCCTGGTTGTAGCCCAGGCTGAGGTTGCCACTCTATTCCTCTCTGTAGGACAACATAGATGTGTGACTTCCAGGGGTTTCTCCTCTTTCCTTCAACTCGGACGGACTCCATCCCCTGTCAGCACTCTAGCAGCAGCTGTTGATGCACTACCTATATACCCCCTCCCTATCGAGCCTGAGCTACATTTTCCAGGTCACAAAGTGGCACATAATTGTGCAGTGAAAGTAAAATGATAAATGGTTTTTACATTTTTTTACAAATAAATATGTGAAACGTGTGGCGTGCATTTCTAAATTTGTATTCAGCCCCCCTGAGTCAATACTTTGTAGAACCACCTTTCTCTGTAATTACAGCTGCAAGTCTTTTTGGGGATGTCTCTACCAGCTTTGCACATCTAGAAAGTGACATTTTTGCCCATTCTTTGCAAAATAGCTCAATCTCTGTCAGATTGGATGGAGAGTGTTGGTGAACAGCAATTTTAAAGTCTTACCACAGATTCTCAATTGGATTTAAGTCTGGACTTTGACTGGGCCATTCTAACACATGCATATCCTTTGAGCTAAACCATTCCATTGTAGCTCTGACTGTATCTTTAGGGTAGTTGTCCTGCTGGAAGGTGAATCTCCACCCCAATCTCAAGTCTTTTGCAGACTCTAACAGGTTTTCTTCTACGATTTCCCTGTATTTGGCTCCATCCATATTCAAATCAAATCTGAGCAACTTCCTTGTCCCTGCTGAAGGTGTGTTCAGGGTGATGTGTAGCGTTAGTTTTCCGTCAAACATAGGGTTTTGCTTTTAGGCCAAAAAGTTAAATTTTGGCCTCATATGACCAGAGCACCTTATTCCACATGTTTGCTGTGTCCCCACATGGTTTCTAGCAAACAGGACTTCTTATGGCTTTCTTTCAACAATGACTTTCTTCTTGCCACTCTTCTATAAAGGCCAGATTTGTGGAGTGCACAACAATAGTTGTCCTGTGGACAGATTCTCCCACCTGAGTTGAGGATTTCTGCAGCTCCTCCAGAGTTACTATAGGCCTCTTGGCTGCTTCTCTGATTAATAATTTCCTTGCCTGGCCTGTCAGTTTAGATGGATGGCCATGTCTTGGTAGGTTTGCAGTTGAACCATACTCTTTCCATTTTCAGATGATGGATTGAATAGCGCTCCGTGAGCTGTTGAAAGCTTGAGATATTTATTTATAACCTAACCCTGCTTTAAACTTCTCCACAACTTTATCCCTGACCTGTTTGATGTGTTCCTTGGCCTTCATGATACTGTTTGTTCACTAAGGTTCTCTAACAAACCTCTTAGCCCTTGTACACACGGTCGGACATTCCGGATTTTGTCTGAAACTGGTGTAGCATACACACGGTCGGACAAAGTTGTCGGAAAATCCGATCGTTCGTAACGTGACGACGTTATTTTGTTACGACAGGACTACGTTCAGGCTAGTAGCCAATAGCTTTGGTCTAGGAATTTGATCTGAGCATGCGTGGCACTTTGTCCGATCGAAATTCTCTACAAACGATCGGACAAAGTCCAATCGGATCATGTTGTCGGAAAATTTTATAGCCCAGCTGGAAAACTTTGTTGGTCAGATATTCTGACGGAAACAGTACAATGGAGCCCACACACGGTCGAAAAATACATTTTGGTTGTAACATCACAAAATGTGGAAAATTTCAAGGGGTATGAATAAGTTTTCAAGGCACTGTACACTTGCCACTAGTATTTCAATTAATAGAATTGTATAGGTTATCAATAGGTCTCTTTCATATGCCTTCTAAGAGAAGTCATGCACAAGTGAAAACAGTGAAGAAGTGTGCCACAAAAAAATGCTGCTCAAAAGACATTGCAGGCCAGAAAAAAGGACTGGTTGCAGCAGCAGCTCCTGGTCAACAAAAACTTATTCCTGCAAAAAACTTCTACTACTGTTTGTTTTGCTCTAGGTCAGGGGTAGGGATGGGCAAATGGTTCAGACCGAACTTTGGTTGTTTGGATGTTCTGTGAACACTGAACAATATGCGGTGTTCGGGGGAAATTCGAAATCGGTCAGAACACCGTTAAAGTCTATGGGACATTAACAGGAAAAATCAAAAGTGCACATTTTAAAGGCTTATATGCAAGTTATTGTCATAAAAAGTGTTTGGGGACCTGGGTCCTGCCCCAGGGGACATGTATCAATGAATTTTTTTTTAAAATGGCTGTTTTTCGGGAGCAGTGTCCAATCACGGCTGATCACAATGTCAACAGGAAAAGCCGTTGATCGGCTTTTTCTCACTCGCGTCTGACAGACGCGAGTAGAGGAGAGCCGATCGGCGGTTCTCCTGAAAGGGGGGTCTGCTCTGATTATTTATCAGCGCAGCCCCCCCTCGGATGCCCACCAGGTAAGCCGCCAGGACCACCTGGGAAGGGGCAAAATGTGGATGGCCAGGCATGTACCCCATGACCATCCAGATGTGCAAATGATGCCCAATCGGTACCAATCAGTGCCTGCAAATCATCACTGACTGGCACCATTATATAACATGATGCCCAGCAATGCCACGATCAGTGTCATCAGTGCCACCAATCAGTGCCACCCATCAGTGTCCATCAGTGCCACCTATGAGTCCCCATCCATGCCCATCAGTGCCCACCTATCAGTGCTCATAAGTGCCCATCTATGCCACCTATCAGTGCCACCCATAAGTACCCATCAGTGCCACCCATAAGTACCCATCAGTGCTGCCTACGAGTGCCCATCAGTGCTGCCTATGAGTACCCATCAATGCTGCCTATGAGTGCCCATCAGTGCCGCATACCAGTGCCACCTATGAGTGCCCATCAGTGCCATCTATCAGTGCCGCTTATTAGTACCCATCATCAGTGCCTGTCAGTGCCACCTCATCAGTGCCACCTCATTAGTGCCACCTCATCATGCCCATCAATGCCACCTTATCAGTGTCCGTCAGTGCAGCCATATCAGTGCCCATCATTGAAGAAGAAAATATATTTACTTACAAAAAAGTTTAACAGAAACAAAGAAAAACTTGTTTTTTTTAAAAAATGTTTGGTCTTTTTTTATTTGCGCAAAAAATAAAAACCACAGAGGTGATCAAATACCACCAAAAGAAAGCTCTAATTGTGGGAACAAAATGATAAAAAATTAGTTTGGGTACAGTGTAGTATGACCGTGCAATTGTCACTCAAATTGCGACAGCGCTGAAAGCTGAAAATGAGCTTGGGCAGGAAGGTGTCTAAGCCCTTGTACACACGGTCGGAGATTCCGACAACCAAATCCGTCGGAGTAATTCCGACGGATTCATTCCAGAAGAGGTCCTGAAGTGATGTTGCATACACACGGTCGGACTAAGTTGTCGGAAAATCGGATTGTACATAACGTGATGACGTTATTTCGTTACGACGGGACTACGTTCAGGCTAGTAGCCAATAGCTTTGGTCTAGGAATTTGATCTGAGCATGCGTGGCACTTTGTCTGTCGGAGTAGGCTACACATGATCGGAGTATGTCCGATCGGAGCATTTTGTCGGAAAATTTTACCGGCAAGTTGGAAAAGTTCGTCCGTCGGATATTCCGATGGAAACAGTCCGATGCAGACCACACACAGTCGGAATATCTGACAAAACGCTCCGATAGGAAACATTCCGTCGGAATCTCCGACCTTGTGTACAAGGGCTAAGTGCCTGGTATTGAAGTGGTTAAAGTGAAACAATAAAAATGAAATATTCCTTTAAATATCATGCCTGGGGGTGTCTATAGTATGCCTGTAAATTGACACATTTTTCCAGTGTTTAGAACAGTACCACAGCAAAATGACATTTCTAAAGGAAAAATTGTCATTTAAAACTGATTGCAGCAGTAATGAATTGTAAGGTTTCGGCAATATAGATACAGATGATTGAAAAAAAGAGCATGGGATCCCCCCTTCCATTACCAGGCCCTTCGGGTCTGATATGGAAATTAAGGGGAACCCTGAGCCAATTTTTTAGAAAAAAATGGCGTAGGGGTCTCTCCCAAAATCCATACCAGACCCTTATCCGAGCGCGCAACCTGGCAAGCCGCAGGAAAGGGGAGGGATGAGAGAGCAACCCCCCACAGAACCATACCAGGTCACATGCCCTCAACATGGGAAAGGTGCTTTGGGGTAATCCCCCAAAGCACCTTGTCCCCATGTTGATGGGGACAAGGGCCTCATCCCCACAACTCTTGCAAGGTGGTTGTGGGGGTCTGCGGGTGGGGGGCTTATTGGAATCTGAAAGCCCCCTTTAACAAGGGGAAACCCAGATCCCGGCCTCCCCCCCATGTGAAATGGTAGCGAGGTACAAATGTACTCCTACCATTTCACAAAAAAGTGTCAAAATGTTAAAAACGACAAAACACAGCTTGTTACAAGTCCTTCATTAAAAAATAAAAAAATAAAAATGTCCCACGATGTCTATTCATCTTCTTCTATCATGCTGCCCGGACCGACCCACCCCTCTCTGACGCACGGGGACTTCCCCATGACTTCCCCGTGGCATCAGAGGGGGGTGGGGCAACCCGGTTACATGTCCCCTGGGGCAGGACCCAGGTCCCCAAACACTTCTTATGACAATAAATTGCATAAAAGCCTTTAAAATTAGCACTTTTGATTATTCATGTTCGCGTCCCATAGACTTAGTTCACGTGTTCTGCTGAATATTTTGCCTGTTCGCATGTTCTCCTGTGAATCGAACAGGAGGGTGTTCGGCTCATCTTTAGTCAGGGGTATGCAACCTTGGCACTCCAGCTGTTTTGAAACTACAAATCCCATCATCCCTCTGCCTCTAGGAGTCATACCTGTGATTGTCAGGGTCTTGCAATATCTCATGGGACTTGTAGTTTAACCACAGCCGGAGGGCCAAGGTTGCCCCTTGTCAATCACATCATTCAGTGATGCATATTGCATAATGATACTATAATTAAGTTGTACCACCTAGGAATTAAAGGGATATTAAAGGTTTGTTTTTTATAAAAAAAAAAACAACATGTTATAATTACCTCCATTGTGCAGTTCGTTTTGCACAGAGTGCCCCCGATCGCCATCTTCTGGGGTCCCACGCCGGCTCTCACGAGCTAACCCCCTCTGGGAAGCACTTTCCCGAGGGGGTTACCTTGCGGGCGCGCTCCCGTGTGATACACTTGGCAGCCATAGCTGCCAAATGTATGACTCGGCCCCACCCCCTGGCGCACCGCATCATTGATTTGATTGACAGCAACGTGGGCTGCGCTGCTATTAATCATCCAATGAAGAGCCAACTAGAGCTCGAGGAAAGCAACGGGGCATTGCGCCCAAGGAGATTCAGGTCTCAGATAAGTAAAAAAGGGGCTTGGGGGGCGGTGACTGCAAGGTGTTTTTTCACCTTTAAGCCTTAGGTGGTTCAGTGGATATGCAGTTGGCTAAAGGATAAATACCAGAGTGTGGTTGTAAATGGGCATGATTCAGAACACTAGTGGTGTTCCATGAGGCTCTGTGCGGGGTTCTGTTCTTTTCAGTCTGTTGGTAAGTGATATCATCAAAGGTTTGGTGGATAAGGTATGTCTTTGTTGCTGATGACACAAAAGTGTGCAATAGATTTGATATTTCTGGAAGTGGAGTCATAGGAGTGAAAATTGCAGTTCAATGTTACACAAGATAAAATAATGCACCTATGGAAAAAGAATCCCTTAATAGAGTACAATATAGTTGGTGTAGTGTTAGTCAGAACTACAGATGAAAAAGATTTAAAGCAGAGCTCCGGCCAAATTTTTTTGCCATGTCCTTGTTGCTGATCTCCTACCTTCACCAACTTTGCCATCCATGTTCTTCTGAACTCTGTAGATCCTCTGTAATAGGCTGCTGAACTTGCTGAAAAAACGTTATTGCCTGCTGACTTCCTGTTTGTAAGACCGCTGGCTTCTATCCCTCTCCTAAGCTCAGCCAGTGGTCTGACACGCCCCATTGTAGTCCTCTGAAAGAACAGGGAGGAAGCAGACATGTGGGCACAAGGGGTCTCACAGCCCCCTTTCTGTGCCGCCCATGGAGGAGGTGTCCTCCTTCTTCTGCCTCCTCCTCCTCCCCCTACTGTGCTCCTGCCAGCAATCCGCCCCTCCAATCTACCCCTCCAACCTCCCCCCCGCCGCATAACCCCCCGCCTGCTATATCCATCCAGAGTGGGGATTATCATCAGTAATTACTTATATGACAAAGCAGGGATCTCCTGCCGTGTCAGGCATTGTTATATGAGAAGTCCACATGCGGCGCGAATAAAAAGCAACAGTCTTTGAAGTATTAAAATAGGAAAAGATGATAATCCCTTCACCAGTATAGGGAAGCACACCATACCACATGAGAATCAAATCTGCTCACCAGATATCAGCAAGTGATGGGCATTAATTAATAATTTCCCAAGGGATCACACCTGAACTCGTCAATCACCAGTAAGTAGATGGTTAAAATACTCTGCAAAGCTTGCATCCATTCACTTGTCCCAGGCAGTAACAAAGCAGTAAACTTGTAGCAGTCAGTGGGCGTCTCACCCAATCCAGGGGATAGCATCACCAAATGGAAATAAAGCAGCATATAGTGAAGCCCGTCTCACTTGTGAAAGGATTTATTGAAGCAACTTACATGTACAGTCAAAGAGAACAATCATCATAAAAACAAAACAGCCGCGGCATTCAGCATGCTTATGTCTCATAGCCAGCCTGACATGTTTCATCCGAGTGGATATCATCAGAGGTTTGTTTCTATTACACAAGCACGCCCTTTTAAGTGTGTCACCAGGTGACAGGAATCATGGACGAATCGACCCCCAGGATGGGGCAAAAACCCGGAAATACTCTGCTGGAACACATCACGTCCTGCGCCTGTGTTCCATACATAGGAAATGTCTCTCAAATGCGAGAGACGGAGGGGGAGCCCCCTAACAGATGCACCAACGGGAAACAGATCCTCTAGCTGGTAGACGCTATCATGTGTTACACCATAATCAAAATGTGAAGACCTTTATTAAACGGCGTCACAGTGGTGTAGTGGTTAGTACCCTCACCCAGCAGAAAAAAGCTTGCTGGTTCAAATCCCAACCATGTGACCACCTGCTCGGAGCCTACATGCTCTCCCCCTGCCCATGTGGGGCACCCTGGCCTCCCCCCACCCTCCAATGACATGTTGGAAGGTCAATCAGATCCTGTCTAAACTTACCACAGTACGCATGAATGTGAGTTAGGGACCCCAGACTGCAAGCTCCCTGAGGGCAGGGACTGATGCAAATGAACAATGCACTGCATAGATTGACGATGCTATACAATCACCTGAAATAACAATAATTCAAAACTATATAAAAAGCTATACTCTTTAAAAAACGAAGTACCCCAAATGGACATTTAGTAAACTATTACCCATTGCTATTGGTACCACTAAGTATTGCCACCCTTGTGCTGAGAGTGTACAATCAGCTTCATAAGGCTAATTAATAGACCTCAGCTGTTATTAATAAAGCTATTCACCAACCCAATCTACATTTAATCCAAATGGCGTGTAGGATTTTAAATAATAAATCCAGCGGGTTTCCATATACAAGATCTCTCTTTTAGCGTCACTCCCACGCCAATGTGGGGTAAACCTATCAATAGCTGTGAATGTAGTATCCGCTGAATTTTTGTTGTGACACTCTAGGTAATGACGTCATTGGCTGTATATAGCTTAATGATAATACGTTGGGCATTTCTTTGCAATATGAGGCCAGCTGTACATGTGATGCTGAAAGGCAGAGATAAAGTACGTGAGAATGATCATAATTTTTCTATGGTGACCACATACTCTCACCAATATTATGAAGTTAATATTTTTTTTTAAACATTGGGCAGTTTAAAAAAATTATAGTGAGTGTTGGGCCCTGTCCTCGCAGACCGTCCACAAGTAGTAAGTATTTAGAGGAGTTCCTCCCCTTAAACTTAGAGTAGCACCTAACATTCTAGACGCTCCCGAAAGAGTTTATTTTTTCAGAAAACGAAAGGTTTCTATCCATGTTGCAAATGTGCTGTCTGCCATCTTAATAGAAACAAAGATAGAAAAATTTGACAATTTAAATCTAACATTACATTGAAAGAGTATGATATTAGTACATTCATTACTTGCACGTCCCAAAATGTGGTTTACATGTTAACCTGTCCATGTGGTCTACAATATGTGGTCTGCACGGTTAGAGCTATGAACGTTAGACTATAAGAACATGTGGCTAACATCAAAAAGGGGTTTCCTAAACATACTGTTTCCCGTCATTACCTAGGGTGTCACAACAAAAATCCAGCGGGTACTAAATTCACAGCTATTGATAGGTTTACTCCACATTGGCGTGTGAGTGTCGTTAAGATAGAGATCTCGTGTATGGAAACCCGCTGGATTTATTATTTAAAATGCTACATGCCATTTGGGTCAAATGTAGATTGGGACGTGAATAGCTTCATTAATAACAGTTGAGGTCTATTAATTATCCTTATAGAGTTGATTGTACACTCTTAGCACAAGGGTGGTAATAGGTAATGGTACCAATAGCAATGACTCTAATATATTATGTTTTATGATATGCCAATGGGTGATAGTTTACTAAATGTCCATTAGGGGCACTTCGTTTTTTAAAGTTCGCAAAAAGGGGACCCCCTGGTGGTGGACTTTTCAGGCACGTACAACAGAGTAAGTATAAACAATTTATTTATTAATTGAAAAAATATAAAATCATATCATGAGAAAATGGTATGCAACACATAGTAATCAACAATACAGAATGCGATTGGCTAGAATTTGTCACCCATCACCCTACGCTTTTCGGATCGCTGAAAGTCTCCTTCTTCAGGGGTAGAGGTGTAGCATAAAATATAGTTCTATTTGGAAGATACATTTGTAAAAGTCCACCACCAGGGGGTCCCCTTTTTGTGAACTTTACTATTGGATGTGACACAACATAATGCAAGGATCTGCCGGTCTATACAACTTCTCTTTTTTAAAGAGTTTTTTAAAGAGTATAGCTTTTTATATATTATTTAACTATCATTATTTCAGGCGCTTGTGTAGCGCCATCAATCTATGCAGTGCATAGCATGTGTGTTGTGCATTTGCATTGGTCCCTACCCTCGGGGAGCTTGCAGTCTGGGGTCCCTAACTCATATTCATGCCCCAATGCACCGTATCTTGTCACAGTGTCTTTTGTCACACGTGTTAGATTGCCGTATAGCCACACACTGTATAGCCATGTCCCCTAGGGGCGTGGCTACACTGCAATCTAATATGTGTGGCAAAGATACAGAGCGGAGGATCGGGTTGAGGAGCGGGTGAGACTATTACTGGAAACTACACAATGCTCAAACCAGTGCATGGAATGTCTTGATGTGATTATTTGCTGCTTGCTGTGAAATGGTTTTATGTGAGTACAATGGTGATGGATTATTGAAGTTTTAATACATTTTTTGTACGGTATCACACTATTGGAGCGCTTTTTCTTGTTTACATGTGGAGCTATTATTTCATGGAAAGTGCTTGAAACACACAAGATTGGATATTGGAGATCTGATTTTAACCCCCATTTTGAGGGTTGAGGCGATTCTGGCCAAACACGAGAGTGTGACCCTAAAGCAGCTGGTGAGTGATTTTTTTTGAGGGGAGTGGAATCACTGGCACAGAGGTGTGGTGGATGATTATAAGGACTACATATTAAACATCGGAGATCTTATCACAAATTGGACTTTTGTTCACGTAACTTCATGGACTTTATTTATATTTTTTAAAGAGCTCACACTTGTCACAGGGTTATATTAGTTTGTTTATTCACTCTATTTTTGAGCTTGCTATTCATGATTCATTGAATTTTTCAGTTGTGACCGGGTGCTACTAGTCGCAGCACTAATAGTCATTGTTTATTCATTTGAACAATATTGTTTCAATTTAGCAGTCACATTTACATTGTATCTGTATCACTTTAGTACCACTGTTTATTCCAATATTTTTCACAATAGAGGTTTGAATTTTGTTCACATCCCACATTTTTGAACAAAATTTTTTTTTTCCCTCAGTTTAGGTCAATATATATTCTTCTACATATTTTTAGTAAAAAAAATCACAATAGCGTCTACAAAATAGGGGATAGATTTATGGCATTTTTATTATTATTTTCTCTTTTTTACTAGTAATGGTGGCGATCTGAGATTTTTATTGGGACTGCGATATTATGGCGGACACATTGGACACTTTTGACACATTTTTGAAATAATTGACATGGAATTATACAGCGATCAGTGCTATAAAAATGCACTGATTACTGTGTAAATGTCACTGGCAGGGAAGGGGTTAACACCAAGGGCCATCAGGGGGTTAACTGTGTTCCCTAGGTGTGTTTCTAACTGTGGGGGGAAGGGGCTGTCTAGAAGGAGAGGGAGATCGCTGTTCATACATAGTACATAGTATGAACACACGATCTGTCTCCTCTCCCCTGAAAGAACCGAGATCTGTGTGTCATGAGCGATTGTGGGAGCCCGGCAGTCATCGCGCCTGCCAGGCACTCGTATCAACTGCCCCCACACCTACAGTGGCCAAAAGGCGAAGCGACTTAAGGTAATGTCGTTTTGCCCAGCCGTGCCATTCTGCAGCAGTAAAACTGCGGCGGCTGGTCAGCAAGCGGTTAAGGATACTTATTTCAGATGATTGCAAAATGAGCAAACAGTGTGGTGAGACAGTGGAAAAAAATAAATAGAATTCTAGGATGTATCGCTACAAGGGTCTGAAGGATAAACCATATCAGAAGTGACTTCAGAAACCTAATATGTACAGTCTTGAAAAAAGAAGGGAAAGGGGAGACATGACTGAAACCTTTAGGTAGACGAAGGGCGTGAATAAGGTTCAGGAGGGCAGTATTTTCAATATGAGGCTAAGATCATGAACACAAGGGCATGACCACAAACTAGCGAGGAAACTTCAAAACGAATCAGAAAGTGTTTTTTAACTGAAAGAGTAATTGATGCCTGGAATAGACTTCCAGTGGAATTGGTGAGTCAGTAAACAGTTTGTGGATAAAACATGCTTGGGACAAACATAGATCTATACTCAGTCAAAAAAGTTAAAACAAAAAGTTTAAAAAAGTTAAAACTATTTTATGTTTCTACATCAATTTTGATGGCCAACACCCACTGGCCCTCTAAAACAGGGGTAGACAACCTTAAAGAGGTGGAGATCTACCTTTATAACATGGGAGAAGTTAAAGATCACTGAGCACAGTGTCACCCAGGGTCAATTCCTCACACCTAATTTAAACCTCTAATTGCCGTACTACCATGTTGCAATTGTGTGCATTGCACAGCAATCATGGGTTAAAATTAGGTGGTGAGGAGGCAACATTACGCCTCATCACCACCTGTCAAACACACTCAAATCACTTTTCAGAGGAGCAGCAGTGCCTGTTGCACTTGTGAATGAGCCCTGCATTCGGCAGTGGCACCCTTAGGGCTCGTTCATGCCTAAAGTTGGGGGGGGGGGTGCTAAAACCCTGTGGTTGAGTCATGGTTTTACTACTAAAGGTGTACACACACAGCTGCAGAAATTAAGGCCCCTGTTGCCTTTGGTGGGTGCTATCGCCTGCCAATCACGATCCATTCAAGTAAATGTGGCCACTCTGCCAGTACCCCACAACTGAATGCTTCTGCGGGGTCCAACTGGTTAAAGCCAGTGGTGAGAAAGCAACACAATCCTTCCTGCTTTAACCGCTCTTTTGCTGTACTCCACAAGGTTGCAGGGCACTTGCAGGTGCTACACCAACCACTGCATCCAGGATTTTGGTGCGCTTTGAGAAAGTGCACCAAACCCACAGGATTTAATAGAAGTCTGAGGGCTAAGCACAGCTAACCAGCACATCAGTGTGAAAGCAGCCCTATACTATTATTATTATTATAATATTATTATACAGGGTTTATATAGCACCAACAGTTTGCACAGTGTTTTACAACAAGAGGGCAGACAGTACAGTTACAACACAATTCATACAGGAGGAATCAGAGGACCCTGCTCGTTAGAGCTTACAATCTAGACAGGAGAGTCAAGTGTAACAAAAGGTAATAACTCTGAGGGATGAGCTGATGGAGAAAATAGACATACAGTTATTATGTGTTGGTAGGATAGGCTTCTCTGAAGTGGAGGGTTGATGTAGCTGGGGGCTAAGTTGTGGATGGCTTTGTAAGTAGTTGTCAGTAGTTATCAGTATTTTGAATTTAATTTGTTGGGTGAGCGGAAGCCAGTGGAGGAATTGAGAGAGAGGTGTAGCAGTTACTGAGCGTTTGGTAAGGTGGATGAGTCTGGCAGCAGCATTCATGATGGTTTGAAGGATTTTGTCCAATGTATTGCTTCAAACTGACCTGAAGATCTCTTCCTTCCTGCTGCTGGCACCACTCTGGAGACCACTAGCCAGAATAAGAGATGGAGTTCAGTTGGTATCATTCTGGATGGGACAGGAGCCAACACTACAGAGGAGGAACCGAGACAGAAGTACAGTTAAATCACACTTGTTTAATAATAAAACTAAATAGAACAAACGTAGTCAAAACATAGCCAGAGTTCAGGAACCGGAACAGATCGTCAGACAAGCTAAACGTCAGGGAGCCGGAGATGAGCGTAGTAAAACATCAAGCAGGATCTGGAGCCAGAAGGGATGTCAGCCAAGCAAGTCTTTTAACAGGAATACAGGAGATAGTCTCTGTGATGTTGACCAAGGAGAAGGCAGAGATCCTCTGGGCCGGATGGCTTAAGTAGGCAGGACTGACGAGCAGGATATCATCAACAGCTGAGTAACTGTGGAGAGATAGGAGCTGGAAATTAGCCGACAGCTGAGTGGCCAGCTCAGAGAAGGAAGTGCTGAGCCCAGCCCTGACAAACAAGAAGCCCCTCTCCATTGTACTCTGTTTGTTGCTCTTGAATGGTGGGTCAGCAACCCAAAATGTGATCTACCAATCACCTGTCTGTGATCTACTGGTTCCTGACCCCCCCTCTAAAAGAAAAAAAAACACAGACTGCCAGCAGGCTCCTGTTAGACATTTCCCTTGCACAAAATGACAACACTTATCACCGCTGCTACAAAATAAACAATGCAACAGGGTCTCCTGGGTGACATAAAAAGAAAAATATGGACATGACCCCTCCCCTTTGTTTACATTTTAGTGGTGGGGACCAGGGATGTCATATGATGCAAGGAAAGCAATGGGATTAGACGTTTCTGCAGTTGGCAGGTTTTTATTTTTGGCGGTCCAGCGGTGTTGGCCATTGTGATTGATATGGATCTACAGTGCCTTGCGAAAGTATTCCGCCCCCTTGAACTTTTCAACCTTTTGCCACATTTCAGGCTTCAAACATAAAGATATAACATTTTTATTTTTTGTGAAGAATCACCAACAAGTGGGACACAATTGTGAAGTGGAACGAAATCTATTGGATTTTTGAAACTTTTTTAAATAATAAAAAAATGAAAAGTGGGGCGTGCAAAATTATTCGGCCCCCTTACGTTAATACTTTGTAGAGCCACCTTTTGCTGCGATTACAGCTGCAAGTCGCTTGGGGTATGTCTCTATCAGTTTTGCACATCGAGAGACTGAAATTCTTGCCCATTCTTCCCTGCAAAACAGCTCGAGCTCAGTGAGGTTGGATGGAGAGCGTTTGTGAACAGCAGTTTTCAGCTCTTTCCACAGATTCTCAATTGGATTCAGGTCTGGACTTTGACTTGGCCATTCTAACACCTGGATACGTTTATTTGTGAACCATTCCTTTGTAGATTTTGCTGTATGTTTGGGATCATTGTCTTGTTGGAAGATAAATCTCTGTCCCAGTTTCAGGTCTTTTGCAGACTCCAACAGGTTTTCATCCGGAATGGTCCTGTATTTGGCTGCATCCATCTTCCCCTCAATTTTAACCATCTTCCCTGTCCCTGCTGAAGAAAAGCAGGCCCAAACCATTATGCTGCCACCACCATGTTTGACAGTGGGGATGGTGTGTTGAGGGTGATGAGCTGTGTTGCTTTTACGCCAAACATATCGTTTTGCATTGTGGGCAAAAAGTTCGATTTTGGTTACATCTGACCAGAGCACCTTCTTCCACATGTTTGGTGTGTCTCCCAGGTGGCTTGTGGCAAACTTTACTCAAGACTTTTTATGGAAATCTTTGAGAAATGGCTTTCTTCTTGCCACTCTTCCATAAAGGCCAGATTTGTGCAGTGTACGACTGATTGTTGTCCTATGGACAGACTCTCCCACCTCAGCTGTAGTTCTCTGCAGTTCGTCCAGAGTGATCATGGGCCTCTTGGCTGCATCTCTGATCAGTCTTCTCCTTGTCTGAGCTGAAAGTTTATAGGGACGGCCAGGTCTTGGTAGATTTGCAGTGGTCTGATACTCCTTCCATTTCAAAATGATCGCTTGCATAGTGCTCCTTGGGATGTTTAAAGCTTGGGAAATCTTTTTGTATCCAAATCCGGCTTTAAACTTCTCCACAACAGTATTACGGACCTGCCTGGTGTGTTCCTTGGTCTTCATGATGCTCTCTGCGCTTTCAACAGAACCCTGAGACTATCACAGAGTAGGTGCATTTATACAGAGACTTGATAACACACAGGTGGATTCTATTTATCACCATCAGTCATTTAGGACAACATTGGATCATTCAGAGATCCTCGCTGAACTTCTGGAGTGAGTTTGCTGCACTGAAAGTAAAGGGGCCGAATAATTTTGCACGCACCACTTTTCAGTTTTTTATTTGCTAAAAAAGTTTAAAATATCCAATGGATTTCATTCCACTTCACAATTGTGTCCCACTTGTTGGTGATTCTTCACAAAAAATTAAAATGTTATATCTTTATGTTTGAAGCCTGAAATGTGGCAAAAGGTTGAAAAGTTCAAGGGGGCCGAATACTTTCGCAAGGCACTGTACATCACTGGACAATGTCATTGAAGATAGAAGTACATTGTGGGACTTTTTTTTTTAATTGAATGACTTGTCAAAAACTGTCTATCTTTATTTATCATTTACATTTTTATTATGTACCCCTTAGACATTCACATACGGGAGGGGTGATATCTGGGTGACAGCTTATAATTAAAAGGGGCTTCCAGTTTCTGACAAACCCCCTGTCCACAGACCCCCACAACCACTGGGCCAGGGATATGGGAATAGACCTTGTCCTCATCAACATGGGGACAGGATGCTTTACCTGGAGAATCCCCATCGCAAGATACACCTCATGTTGAGGGCATGTCGACTGGTATGATTCAGGAGCATGGCCTGCCAAGCTGCATGCTGGGGTAATGGTCTGCTATGGATTTTTCGGGGAGATTCTGTGCTTTTTTGCCTCCTAAAATCTTTACCAGATCTGAATATTCTGGTACAACTAATGATAGGAACTCCACACAGTTTTTTTAAACACAATTTTTGCCCCTACCATCCAGATCCAATGTGTGTGTGTCTAGGCATTTTCTTTGCATTTTCTACACTGGTGGAATCATTTTTTTTACAACTACAGCAGTACACTTTAGGATCATTCTTTTACAGCTGTAATTGAAGGGCATTTACATCAGAAAAGGGTCATAAAGAAAATATAAAATTTAGAGGAATTATTAGAGGATGAACCTCTTTGTAACCCCTTTGAATGGTCTTAATATCAGGTTTGCTGAGATCAGACTATAACCATCCTTGAACTAAAACTACCAAAAATTAAAATTGACTGACCGTATCACTGACTAAAAAACTACAGTGCCTTGAAAAAGTATTTATACCCCTTAACATTTTTCACATTTTGTCATGCTACAACCAAAAACGTAAATATATTTTATTGGGATTTTGGGTGATAGACCAACACAAAGTGGCACATAATAGGTTCAAACTTCAACCCATGTATGCCCTGCATAATGATAGTCTTTTTACTAATATTTATACATATTAAGACCACTCACAGTTTAGCCAGATAAAACAAATTTACATTGCTACATATGCTTTTTAAAGAGAGTAGTTTATGTTGACATCATTGGTATTCTACTACACTCTCACTAGATAGATGTGGCTAGAGTTGATATAACATTGAGAACTGGGAAAAAAACAATGATTTCAGCTCTGTACCAACAGTTGTTCTTTTCATATCTAGCAACACAAAAGCTTGACCAACCACTGTGTATGTAATATTTTCTGTTTTCTGCTTTCGCTCTGTACATATCTTGTATCTTGTTCACTGAACACAAAAATGCAGAACTCAGACAGATCATTTGTATTATTATATTTGAATAATACAGTGCAAATTAATAGTTTTGTTTTTACATTGTTGCATCAGAAATAAAGGCAATGTTGTTGGATAAAGTCTGTAGTTGTGTTTAAAAACTTGGCAGGTTGCTCACCCTTTGCCCCTAGACCTTATATTTCTCTGGGAGACTCAGAGCCCCAGTCTGCCCCTAAGCAGGGCCAACTCTCACCCTACTCTGATCATCATTCAGCAATAAGGCCCGTACACACGGTCGGACTTTTTGACAACAAACATGCAAATTAGCTGTTTTGGAGCAACATCCGACTGTGTGTACGCTCCATCGGACAAACTTTTTCTGTTTTCATCGGACTTTTGTTGGCTGTGCGAACGGACAAACTTTCTGGCAACAAAAGTCCGATGGAGCAAAGTCCGACCGTGTGTACGCAAAAGCATCGGACTTTTGTACAAGGTACAAACACGCATGCTCAGAACCTATGCAAACGATCAGACTACAATACAGAAGTTGACCAAAGGTGGCGCTGGAGTCATTGAACGTCCTCTTTTGAAGTGGCGTCCGTACGTTGTGACGTCACCACGTTCGTGTTTGTTGTCAAAAAGTCCGACCGTGTGTATGCAATACAAACTTGTGGACCACGCCCTTTGTACAAAAGTCCACGGAAAAGTTTGTACAAGTCCGACCGTGTGTACGGGCCTTTAGAAGTACAGACCTAAAGTTGGTGATCTATCAACAAAAATGTGCAAACTGCACATGTACAAGGACATCAAGTATAGCAACCCCTAACCTTTTACCACACTGAGGAATGTGTTATTGAAAGTCAGCTAAATAATGTGCATGGTTGTGTGCCAGTCCTACAGCCTATGGTGGCAATTAGGAAATCCAGACCAGTTGAAGGTACTTGTTACTGTCCTCACCAGGACATCTAAGATGCTTGATTATGGTAAGCAGAATTTATGGCCATTAGCAATTATTAGGCCATTTATGGCCAATTTCGGTTGTTATTTAAACAAAAAAAGGCCACATTCTGATAGCTGAAACTGTTATTTTCTCATAAATGATATCAAAACTATTTTATAACACTGGGTTTCAACAATAATACAAACATTATTACTTGTGTTTAGAGCCCACTCAATGACTGAGCAAGAGTGAAAAATCTGTTAAATGCTTTTTTGCCTGCTTATTTACTCATCACAGCTCAATTAATAAGCACATATTTGTTTTATCCTGTATATAGCTAACTAAGGCCGCGTACACACGCGCGGACTGTTCGCCCAACCTTGTCCGCTGAACAGTGTTTGGGCGGACAGTCCGCTCGTGTGTGGGGCTTCAGCGGACAGTTTCAGCGGACAGTTGGCCGAACAAGGTCTTACGGAAATTCCAAAAAACTGTCTGCTGAAACAAGGTTTCAGCGGACTGTTCGCTCGTGTGTAGGCTTGTTCGGCCAACTAAGTCTCGCGCATGCTCAGAAAGGATTTCCACGTCGGAAGGTTGCATTGCAGTGTATAGGACGTCGTATTTTTCGTCCCGTCGTACGTGCCGTTCACGTCATCGCGCACGGTTTCAGCAAACTGTTCGTCCGTCGTGTGTGGCCATGTCCGTCCATGCTAAGTTTGAGCGGACTGTTCGCTCAAACTGTTGGACGGACAAAGTTGGGCCAACAGTCCGCGCGTGTGTACGCGGCCTAATAGCTAACTAATAGATTGGTAGGGACAACCATCAAACACAGGGACTCCACATTTCCCCTAGTATATGTATTATTTAACTGTTCTGTGTGACATATCCGTGCTTTCCCCATAATTAGAAACACTGGAATGGTACTGAGTTCAAGAAAAAAGTTAGATCATCTAAGGCTTGAGATAAAGTGTATAGTTCACTGTAAGAGCTGGAGTCATTTTTGCAGAGCTTAAATCTTAATTATCTTGATTTCTTCAAGTGATGCTGCTGTTAAAAATATAAGTCAAAATCCTTATTTTTATGACCCTTCCAACCACCCATTTTTCTCTGCAGTAGACACACTTGCTTTTGAAGCAGTGTCAACTTGGAGTGATCCTATGCAATTTATCTAATCTCTGCAGGGCTCAGACATCAAAAGTGATATTTTTTTTTGTACTGCTTTCACGGGAGAAGTTATATTGCAGTACATAGCCGAGGTATATGAGCTGTACAATATTTTACAGATATTGACAAGAAAGATTAATTGTATGATTAGGAAACCACCACAGTTCTGTTTTATATACCTTACAAATCTAATCCAAATCCAAAATATCAGTTTTTTTGGTAAGACTCAGAGTTTGCTTGGTAATTAGCTATATAGTGTTGATGTCATATTATGATGATCCATTGCAAAACAAGCACAAAACTGTCTCAGTTTTCCTAGGTTTCAATAGGGATGCTGCTAAACACAGATTCCAGGCCAAGCTGATATTAAAAGAACTACCCATTATGTTCACCATGCTGTCCACAATGTGCTACAGGATTCTTAGTGAAGCTTGCAAATAGACTTCCCAACCTCCAGTTTGCAGTTGTTCTTCCTCAGAGAGAAGACGCGTAGTGTATAGTGATTCCCCTCTCTGCTTATAGGACACTCACAACCAGTACACAGATAAAGACATCTGCTCCACCAAAGTATAGGGCCTTCAAGGCCTTAAGAAAGCTATCAACCCATGCTAGTGTGGACAAATGCCATGCTCCCTTATCAAATATCAATATGTAGAGAAGAACCTCTACCCCTGACAGTATGCACATAAGTACCTCCATACCATTTCTACAATAAGAGATGATCTCTGCTCCTTTCCAGTGTACAGAAAAGATTCTGAATCTTCTTTTTATCTTCATTCTTGCACATGTCTTGGTGAGAACAGATTGAGCGATAGCCATCCTTCACAAACCCGATCTCCTAGTGACCTCTGTGGAACTTTCTAATCTCTTTCCTGACTAGCATTGCTTTCTGCCTGATACTTGAGATTTCACAATTCACAAAGAAACTGTCTATGATAATACGTTATAGAGTCATGTAGTGTGACTAGAAAAAATTAGAAGGTCCAGGTAACCACCAGGGTCATCATTATTTAACCACTTCCCGACCGCCGCACGACGATGTACGTCGACAGAATGGCACGGGCAGGCATAAGGGCTTACATGTACGTCCTTGCCTGCCCGCGGGTCGGGGGCCCGATCGGGCCCCCGCCCGGTGCCTGCGGCGGTCGGTATTCGTTCGGGAGCGATCCCGGATGAGGGGACGGCCATTCATTCATGGCCACCCCCTCGCGATCGCTCCCGACGAATGAAAATCCTCCGTGACATCACTTCCTCTCCTGTAATGTAAACACAGGAGAGGAAGTGATGTAATCTCTCCTCCGTGTCGGTATTTTTCGTTCCGACACCGAGGAGAGAGGATCGGTGAGTTGCACCAACACGACACTACACAGTAGAACATGCCAGGCACACTCACACCCCCCCCGATCACCCCCCCAATTACCCCTGCCCCCCAGTCACAGTGACACCAATGTCATTTTTTTTTTTTTTGCATTGGTGTCATTTGTGACTGTAATAACTGTTAGGGCAGTTAGGGTTAGCCCCCTTTAGTTCTAATGTACCCCCCTAACCCCCCCAATAAAGGTTTAACCCCGTGATCACCCCCGTCGCCAGTGTCACTAAGGCTGGGTTCACATTGCAGCGGTTTATGAGAACGAATGTGATTCGCACCGCACTGCAGTGCAAATCACATCCGATCTCTGTGCGATTCGAGTTCAGCCATACAGATAGTATGGCTGAATTCGCATCGCACCCGCCGCACCTGCCGCAAATTCGCACGGGACCCTTTTTTTGGCCCGCAGCAGAATCGGATCGCATGGGTGTTCACACCATGCGATCCGAGTTTGCAGATCGCACTGCGATATGCGAACTGATCTGGGGGTGTCATTAACATTTCACTGACACTCCCAGCAGTTCGCATAGGGCAGTGTGAACTGCCGCCGGGAGGCATGCGATGCGGGAACCCGCCGCGGATTCGTGGCGTTCCCGCATCGCTCCAGTGTGAACCCAGCCTAATAAGCGATCGTTTTTCTGATCGCTGTATTAGTGTCACAGGTGACGCTAGTTAGGCAGGTAGGTATTTAGGTTCGCCGCAGCTTTTTATAGCGCCAGGGACCCCCATATACTACCGCATAAAGCCCCCTGATTGCCCCCTAGTTAACCCTTTCACCAGTGATCACCATATAACTGTCAGGCCGCATACACACGCGGGGACTGTTCGCCCAACTTTGTCCGCTGAACAGTGTTTCGGCAAACAGTCCGCTCGTGTGTGGGCTTTCAGCGGACAGTTTCAGCGAACAGTCCGCTGAACAAGGTTTTTCGGAAATTCCGAAAAACTGTCCGCTGAAACTTTGTTTCAGCGAACAGTCCCCTCGTGTGTAGGCTTGTTCGTCAAACTAAGTTCCGCGCATGCTCAGAAAGGATTTACACGCCGAAAGTTATAATGCAGTGTATAGGACGTCGTATTTTTCGTCCCGTCGTACGTGCCGTTCACGTCATCGCGCACGGTTTCAGCAAACTGTTCGTTCGTCGTGTGGGGCCATGTCCGTCCATGCTAATTTTGAGCGGACTGTTTGCCGAAACTGTTTGACGGACAAAGTTGGGCGAACAGTCCCCGCGTGTGTACGCGGCCTTACAGGTGACGCTGGTTGGTTAGTTATTTTTTTATAGTTTCAGGGCACCCGCCATTTATTACCTAGTCTCACTAGTGTACCCCTAAATTTAGGGGTGTCTACTTTCCAAAATGGGGTCATTTGGGGGGGGTTTGTGCCATCTTGGCATTTTATGGCCTTCAAAACTGTAACGCCCTTAGAAAGCCTGAAGGCGGTGCTTGGTTTTCGGGGCCCCGTACGCGGCTAGGCTCCCAAAAAGTCCCACATATGTGGTATCCCCGTACTCAGGAGAAGCAGCAGAATTTATTTTGGGGTGTCATTTCACATATGCCCATGGCATGCGTGAGCAATATATCATTTAGTGACAACTTTGTGAAAAAAAAAAAAAAAAAAAAAAAAAGTTTGTAATTTTCCCGCAACTTGTGGCAAAATATAAAATATTCCATGGACTCAACATGCCTCTCAGCAAATAGCTTGGGGTGTCTACTTTCTAAAATGGGGTCATTTGTGGGGGTTTTGTGCCATCTTGGCATTTTATGGACTTCAAAACTGTAATAGGTAGTGAGGAGTGAAGTCAAATATTTACGCCCTTAGAAAACCTGAAGGCGGTTCTTGGTTTTCGGGGCCCCGTACGCGGCTAGGCTCCCAAAAAGTCCCACATATGTGGTATCCCGGTACTCAGGAGAAGCAGCAGAATTTATTTTGGGGTGTCATTTCACATATGCCCATAGCATGTGTGAGCAATATATCATTTAGTGACAACTTTGTGAAAAAAAATAAAAAAATTAAAGTTTGTAATTTTCCCGCAACTTGTGGCAAAATATAAAATATTCCATGGACTCAAAATGCCTCTCAGCAAATAGCTTGGGGTGTCTACTTTTTAAAATGGGGTCATTTGTGGGGGTTTTGTGCCATCTTGGCATTTTATGGCCTTCAAAACTGTAATAGGTAGTGAGAAGTGAAATCAAAAATTTACGCCCTTAGAAAGCCTGAAGGCGGTGCTTGGTTTTCGGGGCCCCGTACGCGGCTAGGCTCCCAAAAAGTCCCACATATGTGGTATCCCCGTACTCAGGAGAAGCAGCAGAATTTATTTTGGGGTGTCATTTCACATATGCCCATAGCATGTGTGAGCAATATATCATTTAGTGACAACTTTGTGTAAAAAAAAAATAAATTTTTTTTTTGTCATTATTCAATCGCTTGAGGCAAAAAAATAAAATATTCAATGGGCTCAACATGCCACTTATCAATTTCATTAGGGGGTCTACTTTCCAAAATTCCATTTGGGGGGGTTTTGTACTGCCCTGCCATTTTAGCACCTCAAGAAATGAGATAGGCAGTCGTAAACTAAAAGCTGCGTAATTTCCAGAAAACGTACCTTAGTTTGTAGATGTGACAACTTTTGCGCAAACCAATAAATATACAATTATTGACTTTTTTTTTACCAAAGACATGTGGCTGAATACATTTTGGCCTAAATGTATGACTAAAATTGAGTTTATTGGATTTTTCTAATAACAAAAAGTAGAAAATATCATTTTTTTTCAAAATTTGCGGTCTTTTTACGTTTATATCGCAAAAAATAAAAATCGCAGAGGCAATCAAATACCATCAAAAGAAAGCTCTATTTGTGGGAAGAAAAGGACGCAAATTTTGTTTGGGTACAACATTGCATGACCGCGCAATTACCAGTTAAAGCAGCGCAGTGCCAAATTGTAAAAAGACCTCTGGTCATTTACCAGCAAAATGGTCCGGTCTGAAAGTGGTTAAGCATTCCTCTAGAATTTCCAAACTCATTATATACTCCTGCACTAAAAATAGAATAATATGTTATTATTTATGATATTAAAGGGTTTGTTAACCCACATGCCTTACTTTGTATAATCTGCTCAGGATATGTCCCCCTGTGTGTGTGCTGTATAAAAAAAAGCTGTATATACCTTATTTGTAAGCACTGATCAGTGGTCACATGACGTGCCGCCTCTCTCCTCTCCCCGTCTGACAGATGCAGTGACAGGGGCCGAGATACCCCCGCTGACATCAGTCAAAAGGGAGGAGGAGGGGAGGAGATAAGGAGGAGAGAAGGAGAGAGCCGGTACATTACGTGACCGCTGATCGGCGCTCACAAATATGGTATATACAGCTTTTCTTTTATACAAGACACACACAGGGGGACATATCCTAGAAGAAAGAACAGATTATTTAAAGTAAGACATGTTATTACAGCAGCAGCAGGAGGGGCAAGGGGCAGGCCCTAACACAAGGGCCGTAAGGAAGGGAGGGAGGGGGGAGGAGGACAGAGGAGAAACAACATTGCTGTGGATGAAGGAGGCATGTAAACTAACCATGGTATCAGGGCTTAGCAGCCATTATACACCGTGGTCAGTTTACAGAGGGGAGGGCAGGATCAGCCAGGTATTTTAGGTGTTACAGGTGGGCAAATGACACAGCACAAGTACTCTGCTGTATGAAATGCTTTAAGGTTTGAACATGCACTACAGACACAAATTTAGCCATTGTGATACATAACATCTTTAGAAATAAAACCAAGTTTCATAAACAAACAAAATATTGCTTTTTGACAAACAGAAGTGCAACTTTAACCACTTCAGCCATGGAAGATTATCCCCTTCCTGACCAGACCACTTTTTACTTACTTTATTTGGCACTGTGTCACTTTAACTGACAATTGCGCGGCCATGCAATGCTGTAACCAAATAAAATGTGCGTCCTTTTTCTTCCCCATAAATAGAGCTTTCTTTTGGTGGTATTTCATCACCTCTGCGTTTTTTTTTTGCGCTATAAATAAAAAAAAGCATCAATTTTGAAAAATAAAACAATATTTTTAACTTTTTTCTATAATAAATATCCCCAATTTAAAAAAAAAAAAAAACAATTCTTAATCAGTTTAGGCTGATATATATTCTTCTATATATTTTTGGTAAGAAAAATTGCAATAAGCGTACATTGATTGATTTGCGCAAAAGTTATAGCGTCTACAAACTATGGGAAAGATTTATGGCATTTTTATTATTTATTTATTTTTTAAAATAATGGGATTTTTAGCAGTACTGTGACATTGCGACGGACAGATCGGACACTTTTGACACATTTTTGGGACCATTGACATTTATACAGCAATAAGTGCTATAAATATGCACTGATTACTGTGTAAATGTCACTGACAGAGAAAGGGTTAACACTAGGGGGTGATCGAGGGGTTACATGTGTGTTTCCTAGATGTGTTCTAACTGTGTGGGGATGGGACTGACTGGGGAGGAGACATATCGTTGTTCCTACTTAGTAGGAAAAAACTATATGTCTCCTCTCCGCTGACAGAATGAGTGTTTACACACACAAATCCCAGTGATGGCTCTTGCTACGCGCATCATGTCCACCGCCATGCTTGCCCTCTGGTGGCTCTTAAAGGGAAGGATGTACACATATGGAGTTTTGCCCAGGAGAGCAATTGTGCCGCAGTATAAGTACGTGATCCGGTCGGGAACCAGTTAAAGTATAAAACCCCCCAAAAAATATAAACTCTATTGGCTGTAATGCCAGGCTGCATGTGGGGATGGGGAAATAAATGGAAGTGAGGGAGTGCAAAGGATGCATTATACTTTGGTGATGGGAAGATGACCAGCAAGTGAGAATGGGGAAGTAAGTGGGAGTGAGGGAGTGCACGGGGCAGAAAACTAGAGGGTCTGGGGAAGCTGTAATTTCACACTGTGGTAAGCATTGCTACCTTGCTGGGACAGGAAAATACTCACCACATCACATCCAGACAGACAGGAATCCGATGGAGGAGTTCCTCTTCTGTGGTTTGCAGGGCATTGTTCCAGAACTCCCAAGCTGCAGGCAGACTGAGGGAGCCTACGTCTCTCAGCCAATACAGCTTGCCAATAGTGTCAGGGGGCTGGGGCTTTAATGGACAGGTGGAGCTCTGAGGAAAAAGGAAGCTCAGGTGGGTGCTGGGGATTTTAGTCAACTAAAATGTACTGGAGAACTTAGTAGACTAAAATGTACTGATTTTTTTTATTTTGGTCGACTAAAATATGACTAAAACTAAAACAATCCAGATGTGTACATTTATCAAACAGAGACAATGTATTTAATTTCAGTTCTCAGCAGTTCTCAGAGAGAAATCATCACCTCTGGCACCCTGTTTATGAAGCGGAGAACATTTGTCCTCAGAAGGAGAAGAGAGGAGAAGTTTTTCCTCTGAGAACAGCTGAGATCTGAGTAGAAGGGGGAGGACTGCCTGTGATCTCCTGAGATACCTGTGTGATTACAGAGCGGCTGAGTTTTAAAAAGTGAAACCAAAGTTGAAAAAACATGTAAATACATGAAAATAATAAACACTGATCACTGCCGCTTTTTTTAGCTCACAGTTTTTTTTACACACATTTTTGGCACATTCTTTAAATGTGTATTTTGGTCCCTTTTTATTGCACATTTTGCAGTTTTTTTTATTATGCTGTATTTTTTTTTTTTTGTGCGCATCTGGCTGTGTTTTTTTTTATTGTGCATTTTACCAGTTTTTCAAAAACACATTTTGGCCCTTTAGCGCACATTTTGGCACAGGCTATTTTAACATGCATTTTAGTGTGTTTTGTAACGCACATTTTGGCAGTTTTTTTTAGCATGTGGCTTGACACTTTTTCAATGTGCATTTTGATTTGTTTTTTATGCGTATTTTGGCAAATAGCACATTTGCAAGCCACCTTTGGGGTGCCATTAACAGTTAAGCATTTTGCATGTGAATGCACACAAAAATGCAGATAAAAAAATTAGCCAAAATATGTGTTAAAAAAAGCACCAAAATGGACATAAAAATGTGCTAAAATGCATTTTGAAAGACATGCCAAAATGTGTGTTGAAAAAAAGCATCAAAATGTGCATTAAAAACTGTACCAAAATGCATATAACGAAAGGCCCAAAAAGCCAAATTGAACATTTTGTTTGGGCATGGAGCGTTGTGTGTTTTTTCAATGTGCATTTTGGCACATTGGTAGTGTATTTGTCAAATGACAAAATGTGTGGAAAAATGCACGTCTGCTAATTGCATTTGGGGTGCCATTAACAATGAATGGCACCCAAAAGCACATTATGAAACAATTTTACAGCAATTTGGAATCGTGGCAAGAATTGCGCAATTCTGACAACAATTCTGCATTGCTCAGATGGGAATGGGTCCTAAAAGACAATACATTATTACTATACTGTGTGTGTGTATGTACTGTGTATATCTATCTATCTATCTATCTATCTATCTATCTATCTATCTATCTATATATATATATATATATATATATATATATATATATATATATATATATATATAAATAAAACACATATATATATATATATACACACACATTAAACACAGTTATTATTTATATCAATCTTTAAGATTTCCGTTTGCTGAGATTAGGAAGAAAGAAGCCTTCTTCTTCACATCACAGCAGCTTCTCACCCAAATTCTCCACCTGAGAATCTGGGACAGAGATATTTTATAGAGATGGCCAGTGAGATCCTCAGATATCACCTTCATAAACTGGCGATCTGTGTAAAAGTAAATGACAGAAGGGCGTGTCCTGTGATGAGTGAAGAACACGTTCTCCGTGCCTCATCTCAGCTTCATAAACTGGCACACCTGAGAGATCAGCTGTGATCATTAGGATCTCAGCTTTTCTCTGTTTCACCTTATGTCATGTAGTATGGAAGCTTATTAAAGATTGCTCTTTTAGAGTTTAGTGTTTGTGTTTTACCCTCATGTGTCCTTTATCTATAATTTATGGCAAATGCAATCACTGTTACCTAAATTATCCCTTACTTCCACATCTACAATCAGTTCTGTGTTAATTGTAATGCATTACATTCAGTAATGACCAGTAGTTGGGTGAGCAGTTGCTACAATCTGAGCAATTAATATCAGGATAGTTGAAGTCTCCCATGATTATAACATTGCCCTACTTCCTTGCCATCTCTAAGGCCGCGTACACACGCGGGGACTGTTCGCTCAACTTTGTCCGCTGAACAGTGTTTCGGCGGACAGTCCGCTCGTGTGTGGGCTTTCAGCGGACAGTTTCAGCGGACAGTCTGCTGAACAAAGTTTTTCGGAAATTCTGAAAAACTGTCCGCTGAAACTTTGTTTCAGCGAACAGTCCCCTCGTGTGTAGGCTTGTTCGTCAAACTAAGTTCCGCGCATGCTCAGAAAGGATTTACACGCCGAAGTTTGCATTGCAGTGTATAGGATGTCGTTTTCTAGTCCCGTCGTACGTGCCGTTCACGTCATCGCGCACGGTTTCAGCGGACTGTTCGTTCGTCGTGTGTGGGCAAGTCCGTCCATGCTAATTTTGAGCGAACTGTCCGCTGAAACTGTTTGACGGACAAAGTTGGGCGAACAGTCCCCGCGTGTGTACGCGGCCTAACTGTGTAAGTAGATTGGTCTCCTCCTCCATCTTAATGTTAGGGGGCCTATAGCATACACCCACAATTAATATAATGTCCTTTTTGGCCCTTTGAAACTCCAGCCACAAAGATTCCACCATCTCACCAGCCTCATTAGGAATGGCATTCTGTACCTCACATTCACTATCAAGTTGCTCTTCACATAAAGACACATCTCTCACCCTCTTCTACCCACCCTGTCCTTCCGATAAAGGGAGTACCCCAGGACAGTAACAAGCCAGTCAAATGAGCTGTCAAGCCAGATGTCATAGCCACAAAAGAAATGAGACTGGAGACAGAGAAGTTGAAAGAGACAGTTTTACTTGTGGGACTGATGACTAGGATAGTAGACTATAGTAGGGACAACTTTCATCTAGTCTGATCATCATTTGGCTCTAGAAGTACAGACCTAAAGTAGGTAACCTACACAGTACACTATTCTACCAACAAAACTGTGCAGGGACAGCACGCACGACAGCAGCCTAACCTTTTATTATAGAGAAAAATATGTTATTGACAGTCAACTAAATCATGTGCATGGCTGTGTGCCAGCTCTACAGCCTTTGCTGACTATAAGGAAATCCAGAGCAGTGGAAAGTACTTGTTACTTGCCTTCACCAGGAAATCTACAGTATGTGGTTATGGCCAGCAGAAGCTTAATTAAGAGCTAATATGGAAACATTTCTCACCAACCTTTGTGGTTATTTAAACAAAATAAGGACACACTCTGATAGCTGAAACTGTTATATGTATATATATTTTAGTAAATGTAATCAACAGCTATTTTCCAGCAATTTGGTCTAAAAACATGAGTAGAAAGCCTTGTTAAGTGTTGGTTATGTGTTTATTTACAAAACTATATAGTATATAACACCCGTTCACTTGTTACCTCATATATACCATATTGACAGCGCTGAAACAGAAATATAAACAATAAACTAATAACATATAATCTAATGTAGGCTCAGCTTCCACGGCGGGTCCCGGGTAACAACACCAATCGTCTGCTCAGTAGTGACGTGTAGCTGCCTGGTCACGCCCATACGCGTTTCGTCATCACGTCTTCGTCTGTGGTCTGGTGAGTGAATTACCATAAGGGGTGTCACCGGCTGTCAGACTCTTCATGCACTGGTGGTTCTTTCTTGGAGATGGACTTTCTTTCCTGACCTCCCAAAGTGTGAACGTTCAATTGAAAATTGAGACTTATATGTTTGGGAATGCTCTGAACACTTTTCAGTGACTTTTTCTAATCATAGAATAATTATCCTCTTTATATGTTATTAGTTTATTGTTTATATTTCTGTTTCAGCGCTGTCAATATGGTATATATGAGGTAACAAGTGAACGGGTGTTATATACTATATAGTTTTGTGATTTGTTTTTTTATATGATAGCAGCTTGTCAGTGTGTATTTTGACTTACTTCGGAGGGCGCTGGGATCAGTGGTGGACACGCTTAATATTTTGTGTTTCGCGTGTTTGTTCCAGTGATATTAGTACTTGCTATGTGTTTATTTAAATATTACAATGCACCATGGAAAAACACATTTATTTGCTTTATCCTATATATAGCTAACCAATACCTTAGTGTGTATAGCCATTTTAAAGACACTACATTTCTCCCAGTACATGTGTTACTTATCAGAAGAGTTGCCAGTTCTGTGTAACATATCAGCGCTTTGCCCATAACTGGTATCACCAGAACAGCACGGAGTCCAAGGAAAGGTTAGATCATCTAAGGCTTGAGATAAAGAGTATAGTTCACTGTAAGAGCTGGAGTCATTTTTTCAGAGCTTAGATCTTAATTATCTTGATTGCTTCAAGTGATGCTGCTGTTGGAAATATAAGTCAAGATCCTTATTTTTATGACCCTTCCAACCTCCCATTTCTCTCTGTAGAAGAAACACACATGCTTTTGAAGCAGTGTCAACTTGGAGTGATCCTATGCAATTTATCTAATCTCTGCAGGGCTCAGACATCAAAAGTGATATTCTTTTTCTGCAACGCTTCCATGAGAGAAGTTATATTGCAGTACACAGCCGAGGTATGTGAGATGTATAATATTTTACAGATATTGACAAGAAAGATTAATTGTATGATTAGGAAACCAACACAGTCCTGTCTTCTATGCCCAAGTAATTTACTCCAAATCCCAAATAATCTAGTCCAAATCCAAAATATCACTATTTTCAGTGGTAAATAATTTTTTTATGTTGATGTCATATTATGATGATCCATGGCAAAGCAAGCACAAAACTGTCTCAATTTCCCTAGTTTCACCTAGCTAAGGTAATAGCAAAACTACCTATTGTGTGCACTATGCTTTCCACAACATACTACAGCTTTTTTAGTGAAGCTTGCGAATGGACTTGCCAACCCCCAGTATGTAAATATACTTCCGCAGAATGTAGAACTTCACATAGTCTACGGTGACTCCCCTCTTTGCTTACAGGACACCCACCACTCGTACACAGAAAAAAGATATTCACTCCTCAACAGAGCATTCAGAGAAAAATCTCCATCCTCGACGTTATGCAAAGAAGAATCTCCATACCCTTCCTACAATAAGCTGAGATGAGTGATCTCTACTTCTCTCCAGTGTGCAGAAAAAAAAATCTGCTTCCTGCCTGATAATAGAGAGAATTCATAGGGAAAGTGTCTATGAAATTCGATTTTACAGATGATTTTAGACAACAAAAATTAGAGGGTCCAGGTAACCACAAGGTCAACTTTTTGCTACATTAGCCTAACAACCTTCTTTCATAACAACAAAATTGTTATTAAGTGTTTTGGGCCCTTGGCACTCTTTACTTGAATATAGTGTAGACAGATGGGAAGTGGAGGGTTTGCTTATTTTATAACACAGGTCAGCAAAAGTTCTTAGTCATCTGCAGCCATGGTCAACCTATGCTGGAAAGTGCTATAAAGGCTGTGAGTAAAAGAATGTAACTGATCTGATTAGAATAACATATGACTAATATACAGTAAATGTATTTTTCTACTCTTATTTATTTTTAATTATAGATCAATCTCTATGCTAAAATGTCACAATATTAAAAATAATACATGCAAAATTGAACCACCCCATTCAAAATAAATGAGCATATGGCATACATTGATTTAGTTAGAGAAAGACTGAAAGTGATATCTTTGAGGGGAAGAGTTTAGTACTATCATGTTTTAGGTTCAAAACAGGGATGATTTGTTATTTTCAACAACATAAAAAGCACAATAAATAAAACATATTATTTTTTGCAGTATATAAGCCGCATACAGAACATTTCACTGACTGGAGCCAGTGTGTGACCACAATTAGAGCCCAGTCTTTACTGCTGAGTAGTTTTGGTCTGCAATTTACTTGTAATGGGTGTACTTGAAACATATATTTAATAGCTGTGATTAGTTTAGAAGAACCTTGATTAGGTCAAAGTAAGCTCATCAAAATGCATTTAACTGTCCTATTTAATCTAAACAGTTCATTTTAAGTGCAATCATTTCTCTCTCTGTCTGCTTATAAAGGAAAAAGGAAATTAAGAGTAAGAATTTTTTATGGTTATTAAGAAGTAAGAGTTGATACTTAATTTTGGATCTATATTTCTATAAGGATTATGCTTTTTTATATAGAACCGTGACCCAGCTATGGACATTGAAATAGCTATTGTCGGGAGTGTCTAGCACTCCTGCTCCTCATTCTAGCATCCTGGTTTTGGCTGTGGCTTTCTCCTTGTCTGTCTGTCCACCTGCAAGGTGATTGATGTGGCCAGACTCTGGGTGGAGACAAAACCTGATTTAAGCCAGCCAAGCTTGCAGTCTCACGCTTGTGATAACATGTGTAATACCTGATCAAGCTCCCCATTTGTCTGCCCTGCTCTGCTAGATTGGATTACCTCATTGACGATCTCAGGTCAGATATCGACTATTTTCTGAACTCTGCCTGCCTTTTGACTTTGAATTTTCACCCTGACTATTCTGAACCTTGCCTGTCTGCCAACTGCAAGTACCTGTTTGCTTTGCTCAGGTTGAGCATGCCCTGGCGGGGGAGCCAGACACTATAGCATTGTGTATATGTCCTGTGGGAAACCAAGTACCAGTAGGTCTGTTGCCTTATGGGAAAAGGGGCTGCTATAGGTGAAAAACACAGAAGCCAATTATAGTGTCTGACAACCTGCATTAGGAGTAAGCATGACATTATCACAAGCCTTTAACAAGAAAAATCTACTACGAAGATGGACTCTGTACTGTCTCGTTTATTTGCTGAAGAGGTTTTAAAACTGACATGCCAAGCCCAGGAAATGTTTGTGCATGTAAACGCACCTCCAGCAGTATGTCAGGGCCCGCACTTCAACTTGGGACTTCGGCTGTGTTTGGCAATGACTCTTCTCGCTGAGCTACAGGAGATGCTGGACAGCCACCTGTCTGATCCATTGGACAACCCTGCCTTTTGCTTTGACTTCTGCTGAACCTTGAACTCTTTGCTCCTCCTTTGAACTTCCTGATTTAAGCCATGTCTCTGCGCTTCCTGTTTGTCAGATTTTTGTGCTGTCTCCAGACAGTATCTTGCTTTTGTCTTTTCTGCTGCTGTCTGTATCTTTACTACCATTTATTACTGACCCTTCACCATGACAGAATAATCTGGCCCAAACATCAAGGCCACTATAGCAAATGCCGTGATTCCTTTTAGGCAGCAAATTGCAGAGTTTCAGCAGTTAGGTGTTACCTACCAAGAAATATTTTCCAAGCTGGAAAGTGTGGTAAAAGGGCAACAGGAGGAAATCTTTGCTCTGCAGAGACGTTTGCTAGACTTAAGCTCCCGAGATGATGCTAATGCATGTATGCTTCTACCTCTAAGTTTAATGGAGACCGCTGCCATTATAAAGGTTTTCTTAACCAAAGCCACATTTATTTCCAAATGCAACCTGCTGCATTCCTTCTGAGAAAAAGAAGGTAATGTTTGTTATCAACCTCCTGACCTAGGAAGCTGTAGCTTGGGCCTCCCCGTATATAGAACAGGGCAGCGTCACTCTGAATAATTTTATAACAATGAAGCAAAGATGCAAAGTTTGCGGCAGGGTAGGTGCTCTGTTGCTGAGTACACAGCTGAATTTAGACATTGGATCGGAAATACCACCTGGAACCCAGCAGTCCAAAAGAGTCAGTTCCATCAAGGGCTCTCTGAACAAGTAAAAGGGAACTCACCAGAGTGGAGTTTCCTAATGATCTCAAGGCTTTCATGCAATTATGTATCCGAATCTATCAGAGAATTATAGAAAGGAGGAAGGAGAGACTGGGAATGCCTGGAAGTAATGGTGACATGCGTTTTTCTCCTAGTCAGTTTGTTAAGAGGATCCAAACGTTTTTCCTGGAATTTAACACTCCTGAACCCATGCAGATTGACGCTATTAAGAGATCAATTTCTACCCAGGAGAAAGAGAGACAACGCTCCGAGAACTTGTGTCTATATACTGTTGGGACTCTGGGCATTACGCAGTTAGTTTTTCCAACAAAACAATTATTGCAACTGATGTAATAGTGCCTGAACAAATAAATTCTTTTGCCCAGTCTATATCCTTATTAATCCATGAATAAAATAAAGTTAATTCTTTACTGTCTCCTTTTGTTATCCCTATCAAAGTTATCACTGAGGGTCATGAAACGCCTTGCTCTGCTATGATGGACTCTGGGACCAGGGGGAACATAGAGTTCTCCCAAACCAGTAATATTCAAATAAGAAATAAGATATAAATCTGCTCCTATTGATATGTAAAGTGTTGATGGCTCACCTCTATTGTCAGGAACTGTTACCCACAAAAAGGTTCCTCTGGCACTCCAATTTGATGCTGACCATTATGAGACTATCAGCTACTAGATGATTACCTCACCCAAATTTCCTGTCATCCTTGGAACTTCTTGGTTTTCTATTCACAATCCCTCCATCAATTGGGGAGCACGGATTAGACATTTTGCATCCCCCTCATTGTAAGGAACATTTTAGAGAACCATGTAAAAAGACATACTCCACTGATCAAGGATTCACAGTTGATGTGGTAACTACCCAGTCATATGACAACTTGCCTCCACAATCCCATGAATTCTGAGAAGAATGCTGATCAATTACCAACTCGTCGCTCATATGATTGTCCCATTGAGCTGCACCCAGGGGCAGGAATACCCTTCGTCCGTCTATTAAATTTGTCGAAGCCTGAATTAAAGGTGCTTGGGAGTGGCTTGATGAGAATTTAGAGAAGGGCTTTATCAGACACTCAACATCTCCTGTAGTCCTCTTCTTTGTTGAAAAGAAAGACTCCACCTTGCGTCCATTCATCGGTTACAGGGACTTGAATAAAATCACTATTAAAAAATGTTATTCACTCCCCTTGTTCTCTGAAATGTTGGAAAGACTCCGTTCTGCCAAAACTCTTGCAACCTAGGACTTTAAACTTGAGTACAAGAATGGCTTTTGGACTCATGCACATTGGGGGTTATTTATGAAACAAATCCACTTTACACTACAAGTGCACTTGGAAGTGCAGTCGCTGTAAATCTGAGGGGTAGATCTGAAATAAGGGGAAGCCCTGCTTATCATCCAATCATGTGCAAGCTAAAATGCTGTTTTTTATTTTCCTTGCATGTCCCCCTCGGATCTACAGCGACTGCACTTCCAAGTGCACTTGTAGTGCAAAGTGGCTTTGCCTTTCGTAAATAACCCCCATTGTCTCTATGTACTTGAATCTGCTCAGGTTGGTTAATGACTAAAAACTTGTGGGGCATTTCAGGGTTTCTAACACTGAAGAACTTTTGTCATGTTCTTTTTGGTGGCCTGGCTATAAGAAAGTTGTCAAACACTATGTGGCCTCATGCCTAACCTGTGCACACAATAAGACTCCCTGAGCTTCTCCTTTGGGGTTGCTACAGCCACTCCCTGTTCCATCAAGACCATGGGGGACAATTTCTATTGACTTTGAGGTAAATTTTCATCCCTCAAAAGAAATGACCAAATAAACATCTGATGCTTGAAAAAGGAGCGCAACTATTCCAACATCCATAGCACACCGGCTCTGAAACACGTCGCAGTCAGTGATGTCATGGCCTGGCGCCACATTGTTTTGCTTCCCAAGCCTCGTTCTGGTCTCTTCCCTCATGGCCGTTCTCCATCACTACGGAAGCCGGTCAAGGAAAGCGAGGCTGCAGCTCGGTTTGATACCGGCTCTGGCGCAGTACTGTTCTTACCTTCCCCCCCTGGATTTTGCCCTTATTAAGTGGACTTTTAAGTTTAAGCCACTAGTGCACAATCTCTTTGAATCTTTCTAATGCTGTACCTGGCCAGCACCTAGAGATTTGCTGTGACCTGCAGTTCCACATCATTTGAACTGATGTCTGATGTGCTGCAACCTCCAAGCCTGAAGCGGACTGACTGCAACTTGTAGTCCCACCTCATCAGCCCTGAGATGTGCCTGAATTCAACTTTATTTTCTTCCATGTAAGTGGATATTGTTTTTTTTATAATAAATTGCTATTTGATACATATTCAGAGGCCCCCTTTCCTTGCCTTTTTCAGAGCCCAAGGTTAACCTGCCGTATCGTTTTTCCTGGTGACCCCCAACTTTAAAAATTGTTGTATGCTATGCCCTAAGCTTAAGCCACGCTCTTCTGGTTCTGAAGTACAGCAGATTAACCTGATTATTACATGGTTGCAGGGGGACCCCCCAGTCTTGGGGTTTTAGTCTCCCCGCAGATGACCCCGCCAGAGGATCAGTTGAAGTGTTTTTCAAGGCCCTGGGTTTATGATGATTCTGACCTTGCCCGCTCAGCAGAAACTAACCTTAGGTCAATACATCAAACGCAACCCTGAACTATACTGTTCATATTTCTGCCGCTGGGCACCTGACTCAGGGTGGTACTCTAGGAAGCCAGTTCAGGATAGGCTTATCAGAATCCATGAAGAACTCCTTAATACATTACATAACCAAAGTCTTTGAATGAAGCCATGCAAATGGCCATCTGTATAGACAGGCATTTACGGCAAACGTGTGCAGAGAGGTTTGTTTCTTTGTCTCCTAGTACGCTGCCTATTCCTTCTGCATCAGACCTTCTTGAGCCCTCTCAACCTCTGCAGAAAGAGGAGGCCATGCTAGGAGAATATCATAGAGACTCTTCTTATATTGTGGCAATCACCGCCACTTTGTCGTCAGCTCCCCTAATAAGCTGGGAAATGCCAAGAGTCTAGTGTGGGTGGTGTCTGCTTCTTTAGACTATAGGTTCCCTCCGAGATAAACTATTTGTTCCTGCACAGCTTAGTTCTGCCACCTTTTCTCATCACCTCTTTGCTTTCATAGATTCTGGTGCTGCTAGCAATTTCATTGATAGGGACCTAGCACACCATTTACAGATTCCTTTGACTAATGTTGACAGACCCCTTCAGTTTTAGCTGTTGATAACTCTCCCTTGTCCAGGTGGCGTGGACACCTTATGCATTGTACCGATTACTCTGACCATTGGGGAATTTCATAGGGAGACAATCAGCTTCTACTTGATAACATCTCCTGCCTATCCCCTTATCTTAGGTAATCCTTGGCTTAAACTTCATAACCCTTACATAGATTGGGCTACAGGAGAGATTAGGTCCTGGTCCCAGACCTCCATCCAGAACTGCATTAATACTGCTGACCAGTTTCCAAGGCTAACTGTACAAACTTTTTGCAGATCTGACTCCCTCCACCATACAGAAACAGTGTCAAATGAAGCCCTACACATCGGCTCTTCTGGATCATCGCATCATGTATAAATGGGGCTTTCCATTCAAACTCACTTTCACCTACCAAGGCCGGAGCCATATGGTCTACAACCCGGAGAAAGCCCAGTTGACTCTGTAAGCACTCCACCTTTTGTCCCCACAGGACACTACCAGTACTTCCAGCGCTTAACCTCCTTCCAGCTAACTGGGTTACATATGGGAGAAAGTGGGAAGCCGCAAACGCTACTTTCCTCGCACCCCTCCGCAATCAGGATCCTCATGCTTTGACCCACAGACGAGCAGCTGGAGAGATCCAAGGCCCAACACAGAGGACCACCCCACTGACAACTGGGGCAAGGTTCCCTACAGTAGCAGGGTCCTTTGGAAGTGCTACATGCTATTAGGCCCTGGCCTGGCTGCCCATATACCTATTCTGAGGAGTGGAGGGCCTCTCATCTGGCTTCAGATCACTTGCAAAGCTACGTGTACCCCCTGAGGTGTGGCCTGTCTGACCTACTGAAGAAGGGAAACTAACCAACCTAAGTAAGTAAATGGACACTCTGCTACATGGCCAACCTCTGACTTAAAGTTTTTATTCCACTTTGTTTAACTGGGATTCTAGATGATCTTATAAACTTACCCAATAGTATAACACATTTGTAGGTATAAGCTTTCTTCATCGTTCTTTAATATATTTTGTTAAAGAACAGAAGAAAATCTTTGCTTTTTAGAATTCAGTGACCTACATATAATGCATATTCCAAACTCATATAGGTAGAAATGCGCACACACGCTCATACACATTGTACATTGTATTGTCACAAGAAAGAGAAGAATTACAGTTATTTTTTTTATGTTTTATTGATCTCTACATGCAGGGATAATTTTATGTTTACAGTAGAATAAACTCCTTATCATTGTGAATACATGACATGCACTTCCAGGTGATGCCCTATGGATGAGTGCTGATGCTGCATTATTCTATCCAGGGTTTATTAAATAATATAATTGCCAATTCCAGATAAAATAGATATTTGCACAGATTCACTAGTTGCCATATGAATTATTACTTCTGTTCTAAAGAAAACCAGTCAGGAATGGCAATTTTACGTATCTGAATGTATACTATACTATAACAGTGCAAGGTTACTGCTCAGGGATAAGTGGGAGTGCAGTGTGGTCATTAGGGATGAGCCGAACACCCCCCGGTTCGGTTCGCACCAGAACTTTCGAACGGACCCCAAATTCGAACGAACTTTAGAACCCCATTGAAGTCTATGGGACTCGAACGTTCGAAATGAAAAGTGCTAATTTTAACGGCTAATATGCAAGATACTGTCCTAAAAAGGGTTTGGGGACCTGGCTCCTGCCCCAGGGGACATGGGTCAATGCCTAAAATGTTTTTAAAAATGGCCGTTTTGGCGGGAGCACTGATTTTAATGACGATTAAAGTGAAAAAAAAAGTGAAATATTCCTTTAAATATGGTGCCTGGGGGGTGTCTGTAGTATGCCTGTGAAGTGCCACGTGTTTCCCATGTTTAGAACAGTCCCTGCACAAAATGACATTAAACGGAAATAACACCATTTAAAACTGCTTGCGGTTTTAATGTTATATCTGGTTCCTGCAATATGGTTGAAAATCATTGAGAAAAATGGCATGGCCTGCCCATTACCAGCCCCTTTAGGTCTTGTACACATATTAAGGGGAACCCCGTACCCATATTAAAAAAAAGGAAATGCGTGTGGCCCCCAGGCCCTATATACTTAGAACAGCAGTATACAGGCAGTGCAAACAAGACAGGGACTGTGTAGGTTTGTTGTGTTAAGTTGAATCTGTTTGTAATTTTCAACTGGTACATTTTTAAAGTGTAGCTCCAGTCAAAAAAACTATTTTTAAGCTTTTTGGAAAACATAGGGAAGGGTTATCACCCCTGTATAATTTGTTTTGTCGTCCATCTTTTTTCATCTCACTTGCTGTTGTCTCCTTCCGTTTGCAAGTAGGAGATGTTTGTAAATTGAATGTTTGAAAGTAGGGGCCTGCCCTATATGCTCTGCAGAAATGGCGGAAAAAGGTGTTGGTTTTGCCACAACATTGTAAACCTCAAAGTGACTCTTGGTGGGCGCTGGAGCGCCTTGCTGTGAACGATTATATCAAGAATTGTAATTACATGCCATTGTTGAACAGTAGTAGAAAAATTGACCTTTGGTGGTTGTGGTGCTGGTGCCACAACACTATAAGTCCTCACCGTTACTCTGGGTGGGCACAGGAAGGGGCCCTCCTGTGAAATATTATATCAAGAATTGTAATTACATGTCCCTGTTAAACAGGGGCAGAAAAATTTGGCCTTAGGCACTGCTGCTGGTGCCACCACACTGCAACCTCTCCCATATACTCTAGTTTTATTGCAGGAATTAGCCCTGCTGCAAAGCATTGCATCAAAAATTGTAATTAAACGCCCCTGTTAAACAGGGGCAGAAAAATTGGGCCTTAGGCACTGGTGCTGGTGCCCCCACACTGCAACCTCTGCCATATACTCTAGTTTTATTGCAGGAATTAGCCCTGCTGCAAAGCATTGCATCAAAAATTGTAATTAAACGCCCCTGTTAAACAGGGGCAGAAAAATTGGGCCTTAGGCACTGGTGCTGGTGCCACCACACTGCAACCTCTGCCATATACTCTAGTTTTATTGCAGGAATTAGCCCTGCTGCAAAGCATTGCATCAAAAATTGTAATTAAACGCCCCTGTTAAACAGGGGCAGAAAAATTGGGCTGATGGCATCAACCAGAGCCAGAAATGTTCTTCCAACATATCAGCGGAGGAGGAAGAGGATAGACAATCAACATAACAGGACAGTCACTCAGCATCAGCATAGGCAGTCTTGAAGGGATGTGATATTTCAAAAAAAATTATTCTGTTACATCAGCTTCAGGTGCTTGGTAGCTGTGGGTGATCCAAGACTGATTCATCTTGATGAAGGTCAGTCGATCAACTGATTCGGTGGACAGGCGCACCCTGTGATCGGTAACAAAGCCACCAGCAGCACTGAAGGTGCGTTCCGAAAGAACGCTGGATGCAGGACAGGCCAGTAGCTCAATTGCATACTGTGCAAGCTCTGGCCAGTGATCCATCCTCAAGACCCAGTAAGCCAGAGGATTTTCGGTGGGAAAGGTGTCCAAGTCTGACCTTGCCCCTAGGTATTCCTGCACCATGTAAATCAGACGCTGGCGATGGGTGCTGGAACCGATCATACCTTGGGGCTGTGGACTAAAAAATTGTCTGAAAGCATCAGTCAGATGGCCACCTTCTCCACCGCTCCTTCTGACCGATGCCTCAGCAACACGTTGTCCAGGACCAGGAGTTTGTAACCTCCCAGTCTCTGGGAACGCGTTGCACAGACCTTTCTGCAAGGCCTCCCGGAGATGTCTCATCCTCTGCTCCCTCTGCGATGGCAAGATAAGTTAGGCAACCTTACCCTTGTACCGTGGATCAAGGAGAGTGGCCAGCCAGTAATGGTCCCTCTCCTTGATCCGAAGAATACGAGGATCCTTCCGCAGGCTTTGCAGGATCAGGGAGGCCATGCAGCGTAGGTTAGCTGAGGCATTCGGTCCGGAGTCCTCTGGGTCACTAAGGACAACATGATCCGCAGCTACCTCCTCCCAGCCACGTACAAGTCCACGTGTTTCTTGGGACTGTAAATCATCCCTACAAGACTGCTGCTGCTGCTGATGCTGAGTGCCAGCCTCCACCTCCATGCTGACACAATCATCCTCCTCCTCCTCTTCCTCCTCCTCATCCTCTTCCTGTGTGATGGGTGGCACAGCAGGAACACTGTCTGGATAAAGGGGGCCTTGAGAGGCAAGGAAGTCCTCCTCTTCCTGCCTCTGTTCTGCCTCAAGTGCCCTGTCCATTATTCCACGCAGCGTATGCTCCAAGAGGTGGACAAGAGGTACAGTGTCACTGATGCATGCACTGTCACTGCTCACCATCCTTGTGGCCTCCTCAAACGGTGACAGGACAGTGCATGCATCCCTGATCATGCCCCACTGGGGTGGTGAGAAAAAACCAAGCTCCCCTGACCCTGTCCTGGTGCCGTAGTCGCACAGGTACTCATTGATGGCCCTCTGCTGCGTGTGCAGCCGCTGCAGCATGGCCAATGTTGAGTTCCATCTGGTGGGCATGTCACATATAAGGCGGTTCTTGGGCAGGTTCAACTCCTTTTGGAGCTCAGCCAGCCGAGCACAGGCATTAAATGATCGGCGGAAATGTACACAGACTTTCTTGGCCTGCTTCAGGACATCCTGTAAGCTGGGGTACCTGCCCAAGAACCGCTGCACCACCAGGTTAAGGACGTGAGCTACACAGGGCACATGGGTCAGTTGTCCCTGTCGGAGGGCGGAGAGGAGGTTGGTGCCATTGTCGCAATCCACCATTCCTGGCTTAAGCTGGCGTGGCGTCAACCACCTCTCGGCCTGCCCCTGCAGAGCTGACAAAACATCCGCCCCAGTGTGGCTCCTGTCCCCCAAACAAACCATCGCAAGCACGGCATGGCATCGTTTTGCCTGCGTACTTGCGTAGCCCCTGGAACGCCTACGGAGCACCGCTGGTTCTGAGGACAGAGCACTGGAAGAGGCCATAGAGGAAGAAGAAGAGGAGGGGGTGGAGGAGAGAGGTGTGTCACAACCAATAGTAGCATTTTGGAGGCGTGGTGGCGGAACAACCTCCAACACTACTGCACCTTGTCCTGCATCCTTCCCAGCTGCCAGAAGAGTGACCCAATGGGCCGAGAAAGACAGGTAACGTCCCTGCCCATGCCTGCTGGACCATGAGTCAGCGGTAATATGCACCTTACCGCTGACCGCCCTGTCCAGCGAGGCAAGGACATTGCCTTCCACATGCCGGTAGAGAGCCGGAATCGCCTTCCGTGAGAAAAAGTGGCGTTTGGGGACCTGCCACTGAGGAACCGCACATTGTACAAACTCACGGAAGGGGGCCGAGTCTACCAACTGAAAAGACAGCAGTTGAAGTGCTAGCAATTTAGCCAAGCTAGCATTCAACCGCTGGGCATGTGGATGGCTGGGAGTGAACTTCTTTCGCCGGTCCAGCAGCTGGGGCAGGGACATTTGCCTGCTATAATCGGACGTGGGTGTACCGCTAGCAGAGTTCCCGGAAGCACTTGGCTGTGACACACCTAATTCTACACCTTCATTCCTCTCAGAGCAGGTTTCAGAGAGGACTGAAGGTCTAGTGGGGTTGGAGATGCCAGCTGATGAGGAGCAAGGAGAGGTCCGCTTTGTTCTTTGGTGTGGGTCTTTGAGGTACGCTTGCCAACGAGCTGCATGGCAGGTCAACATATGTCTGATCAAGCATGTGGTGCCCAAGCGGCTGATGTTTTGGCCACGTGAGATACGCTTGAGACATATGTTGCAAATAGCAGCGGTGCGATCTGATGCACTCGTCTCAAAAAAGGCCCACACCAAAGAACTTTTAGAATAACGCGCAGAGGCAGCGCTCTGCACAGGCGGAGCTCTGCGGTGTGATTCAGTCGGTGTGCTGCCCCTAAGCTGGCCCCCGGAGGGCATCCTGCCTCGTTGGACATGTGCCTCCTCCTCCTCCTCCTCCTCCTCCTCCTCCTCCTCCTCTCTCCTTCCAGGCACCCACGTGGAGTCAGTGCCCTCATCATCCCCTCCCTCTTCATCGCTGTAGCAAACCTGGCAGTATGCTGCTGCTTGTGGAACATGACTGCCAGATTGCTATCCTTCTTGAGCATCCCCTCTCTCTGCGCTCACGCTACTGCCTTCCTCTAGCTGAGTGTCATCATCAGAGCCCACAAAACACTGGGCATCCTCCTGGAGCATGTACCCAACACTGTGCTCAAAGAGTTCAGGAGACTCCTCAGGAGGACGTGGTGGGTCTAGGGAAGGAGTCACTGATGATGACATTGAGAGGAGGGAAGACGATGCGTTGGCAGCTGCTTTGCTAGTAACCTGAGACTGGGTGAGAGAGGATGAGGAGGATGAAGAGGGCTTGGTCATCCACTCTACAAAGTCGTTGGCATGTTACGGTTCAACATGTCCACCTGCCGAAAAGAAGGACAAGTGTGTCCCATGGCCACGTGCTGATGACAATGCACCGCGTCCACGACCAGCACTGTTGTCTCTAGACACAGAGCCTGCTTGCTCTCTTTTATCGGCTCGTGCCTGTCTGCCTCTCCTTGCTGGCCTTCCAGACATGGTAATTGGGTAAAAAAGCAGTTGGGTAGTGTATATTGTGCTAGAGGCACACAACACCCACTAACTCCTGCAGATGCCTTTATTATAGAACACCAGAGATAAAGGGGTATATACAGATGTATACTGTGCTGTGCTGGAGGCACACACAACTTCCAATAACTCCTGCAGATGGCAAGTGAGCTCAAATAGAGAACAGCTATGTAGGTGGATATAGCGGTATGTACTGGGTACAGAGCACGCAGACAGCACGCACTATCTCCTAACACTACTGACTGCAAGCTCTATTATAAAAGATAGATCACTAGCTATATAGGTGAGGTGAATATAGCGGTGTATACTGCGGTCAGGGCACGCAGACAATAACCACTACACAACAGCAAGATCGAAAATCGTCCGAAAACGATCGGTGTGTACTGTGTTGAAGGTACACAGAACACCCACTGCTTCAGACGCCAACACACTACACAAAGCCGCCGCGCTGGCGGCCTTATATAGTGTGGGGCGTGCACTACACAGCCTGAGCTATGATTGGCCACAGGCATCCTGCCTGTGGCCAATCATGGCTCTCCTCGCTGCTGTCGCTGCGATTGGCCAAGCATGTGGGGTCACAGTGCATGCTTGGCCAATCATGAGCCAGCAATGCACTGCGCCATCGCAGTGCATTGTGGGCCGTGAGCGCCACACGAATTTGGCGCGAACGGACCAAAATGTTCGGACTTCGCCGAACGGACGAACAGCCAATGTTCGAGTCGAACGTATGTTCGACTCGAACACGAAGCTCATCCCTAGTGGTCATTTACCGTACTTGTACTCATTTCTTGTAAGAACAGAAATGGCAGCTCAGTGTGTGACTGTAAGGCCCCCATTGAGGCTGACCTGTCTTCTGCCTGAGCTCAGGGCTGATTATTGATATTTAGTGTAAGCTCCAGGAAGAGGGTAAAACTGTAAATGAACTAAATTCCCGACAGCACCTTTCCTTCACTGAATCTTTTTGTGTGACTGTCGTCAGTACTGAGATCAAGCAGGTGATGGGACCAACTTATGGCCTCAGATGGGATAAGACAAGAATTAATAGTCAAAAAGCAAGTAGTCGCTAAGAGGTAAGGCTGTACTTATAAAAACATCAAAGTGGAAAGTCTGATTACTAAAAATCCCCATTGGTGAAAAAGTGTCATGCTTGAGAGTGACTTTCTATACCAATATTAAGCAGTTGTTCTGAAATTAATTACTACTAGTCTAATTACTGTAAACATTGATACTTTATCAAAAGATAGGCGTTACAAGGAATCCATCAAGAGAGTACTATAATCCAGTGAACCTAATTACATAGAAAGTGGACATGAGCACGAAAGCTAAGGTTTGCTTATAGAGCAGGGGTAGGCAACTTTTGAAAGGTGAAGCTGTACCTGGAAAACATGAAAGAGATCAAAGATTACCAGGGTGAGGTTCCCCCACTTTTTTAAAAGAAATTAACTAGCAAGCCCCCAATAAAAAGTAAGGACAGCATGAAGAAAACCGAGAAAAATAAAATAAAACAAATCTCACTGTAAAAATATAATCTTAGCTTTTAAAACTTAACATATAAAATTAGCTTTAGTGAGAAACGTAGCATTCACTTTCATTCACAATTTTTGGGGGAGTAATTGCTCAGCTAGTTTCAGGCCTGGCTGTCCTCAGTGCTAGCCTGGCTGTCTGCTCTGAATTCTGGCCGGTTTAAGTAGTATGTACGGCAGTGTCAGTAGTATGTAGGGCAGTGGTAAGCAGAGCAGTGTACAGAGTTCAGTAGTATGTAGGGCAGTGTACTGATGTCAGTAGTAGGTCTGGAAGGCACAGTATAAGGGAGCAAGCAGAAGACAGTACTGGGGAGTCAGAAGGGTATGGTACAGGGGGGTCAGGAGGGTATGGTATAGGAGGGTCAGGAGCAGATGTATTGTGGGTCAGGAGCCCACAGTACAAGGGGGTCAGGAGGGTATTGTACAAGGGAGTCAGGAGGGCATGGTACTGGGGGGTCAGAAAACCTGGTATTGGGGGATCAGAAGTGCATAGTACAGGGAGGTCAGGTCAGCATGGTAATGGAGGGTCTTGGGGGCATGGTACTTGGGTCAAGAGGACTGGGAGGTCTGGAGGGCATGGTACAAGGGTTCAGGAGGGGATGGACTGAGGAGTCTGGAGGGCACAGTAATGGGGGTCAGAAGGGCACACTACAGGTGGCTTATGAGGGTACAGAAGTGGTTTACTGATGAAGGGAAGCTGCTTTGACAGATCTACTTATTCTGGTGCACTGATCTCTATTGGTCATCCTCTCTCGTCCATCCTAAATTATGTCACCCACAAGCACCTTGGAAGGACTGGAAAGGAAGGCCGGTGCGGATGACAAGACAAGAGCCTGAACCTGCCGAGCTATCCCACCTGAAAGCTGTCAAAGCTGACAGCGAATCATAGGCAGCCGAGGCATTCCCTTTCCCTGCTGCTGCTCATATGCAAGGGGCATGCTGCAGGGTGTGGAATGTTTCAGCTGCCTATAATTGGATTTGACCACTTTCTGAATTGAGAGTTCAGGCGGCAAACACACCAAGCTCATTGTTTTGCTGCTCTGTCCCTTTGGTGAAGGAGCACTTGGGGTTGGCAAGGCTGGAACGCAAATGCAATTTACCCTTCACCTGCATGCGGTTGACAGGTAGATTGCCATTGATGGTTTCCTGACCCTCGTTATGGGGAATATATAAAAATATTAATTATATCTAAGCAGTAACTCAAAGATGTACCTACCGTATTTATCAGCGTATAACACGCGCCGGCATATAACACCCACCCCAAGTTTAGGAGGGAATTTTAAGGAAAAAAACTATTAGGAGGGAAGTTTAAGGAAAAAAAACTTACATTTAAATGTCCATCAATGCAGCCTTATCAGTGTCCATCTGAAGCCTTGTCAGTGTCATTTGCAGCCTTGTCCATCATTGCACCCTTGTCAGTGTCATATGCAGCTTTGTCATGCAGCCTTGTCCACCATTGCAGCCTTGTCCACCAATGCAGCCTTGTCCATCATTGCAGCCTTGTCCATCATTGCAGCCTTGTCCCCTTGTCAGTTTTATTTTCAGCCTTGTCAGTTTTATTTTTAGCTTTTATTTTTAAAAATGGCGCCGCCGAGATGTCCTGTGTATCTCGGCGGCGCTCGGTAGTTCTCGGCCGCCTTCGGCCATTCTCGTTGGCTTTCAGCCACCTTCGGCCCTTCCCATCGGCTTTCGCCCACCTTCAGCGATTCTCGTCAGCTTTCAGACACTCTCAGCCGTTCTCTAAGCTATTGAGAAGGGCCAAAAGCCGCAGAAAAGGGCCAAAGGCGACCGAAAGCCGCCGAAAGGGGCCGAAGGCGGCTAAAAGCCGCCCAGAGGCTCCAAAATGGTGGAGGATTGGCGTATAACACGCACCCGCGAATTTCCTCTGATTTTAAGGGGAAAAAAGTGCGTGTTATACGCCGATAAATACAGTATTTTCATGAATTCCTCCCTTAAAGTACCAATACACTTCATGGTAGACGTGTGGTTTGTTTCGTTCCAAATTAATATTCAACACATTTTTTGTTATTTGGAGATTCGGATATATCCGAATCTCTGAATAACAATATAAATAAATTTTACCAAATTCTCGGAATAACGTAACGAAATTCATCCGAATTCTGGAAATTCGGACTGAAATTCAAATAGAATTTTACATTGAACTCCAGTCAAATTCTCACCACACGTATTGCTGAAATCAAAGACTGTGTGTGTTATTAGAGTACCATTTTGATATACCGTATATACTCGAGTATAGACCGACCCGAATATAAGCCGAGGCCCCCAATTTACCCCCAAAAAACTGGGAAACTTATTGACTCGTGTATAAGCCGAGGGTGAGACATGCCTGTTCATCCCTGTGTGTCCGTCCATCCCTGTGTGTCCGTCCATCCCTGTGTGTCCATCCATCCCTGTGTGTCCATCCATCCCTGTGTGTGTGTCCATCCATCCCTGTGTGTGTGTCCGTCCATCCCTGTGTGTGTGTCCGTCCATCCCTGTGTGTGTGTCCGTCCATCCCTGTGTGTGTGTCCGTCCATCCCTGTGTGTGTGTCCATCCATCCCTGTGTGTGTGTCCGTCCATCTCTGTGTGTGTGTCCGTCCATCCCTGTGTGTGTGTCCGTCCATCCCTGTGTGTGCAGCCTTGTGTGTCCAGCCTACCTGTGTCCCGAGCCTGCGTCCCGAGCCTGCGTGCCGCCTCCGTCCCGAGCCTGCGTCCCGATCGTCCCGAGCCATGCCAGGATCGCCGCTCTTCTCGTCTGACAGACGGCGTCGGCGCCTCGGCGGCCATTCCACTGTTCAAAAGCCGCACCTCCGTCTGTGATAGGCGGAACACTTAATTTCCCAGCAGTCTGTGTTCCGCCTATCACGGACATCCTCTCATCCTCGTCCGTAGTATGAGGATGAGCGGATGTCCGTGATAGGCGGACCACTGACTGCTGGGAAATTGAGTGTTCCGCCTATCACAGACAGGGAGGCGCGGCTTTTGAATTGTAGAATGGCCGCCGTCTGTCTGCTCGTCACGCTGATCGGGCAGGCAGACGGCGATGACTCGAGTATAAGCCGAGGGGGGCACTTTCAGCCTCAAAAAAGAGGCTGAAAATCTCGGCTTATACTCGAGTATATACGGTAATGCGGTTTTTGTTTAGCCAAAGGTGATTTAACCACTTTCAGACCGGACCATTTTGCTGGTAAATGACCAGAGGTCTTTTTACACTTTGGCACTGCGCTGCTTTAACTGGTAATTGCGCGGTCATGCAATGTTGTACCCAAACAAAATTTGCGTCCTTTTCTTCCCACAAATAGAGCTTTCTTTTGATGGTATTTGATTGCCTCTGCGATTTTTATTTTTTGCGATATAAACGTAAAAAGACCGCAAATTTTGAAAAAAAATGATATTTTCTACTTTTTGTTATTAGAAAAATCCAATAAACTCAATTTTAGTCATACATTTAGGCCAAAATGTATTCAGCCACATGTCTTTGGTAAAAAAAAAGTCAATAATTGTATATTTATTGGTTTGCGCAAAAGTTGTCACATCTACAAACTAAGGTACGTTTTCTGGAATTTACGCAGCTTTTAGTTTACGACTGCCTATCTCATTTCTTGAGGTGCTAAAATGACAGGGCAGTACAAAACCCCCCCAAATGACCCCATTTTGGAAAGTAGACCCCCTAAGGAAATTGATAAGAGGCATGTTGAGCCCATTGAATATTTTATTTTTTTGCCTCAAGCGATTGAATAATGACAAAAAAAAAATTTTTTTTTTTTTTTTACACAAAGTTGTCACTAAATGATATATTGCTCACACATGCTATGGGCGTATGTGAAATGACACCCCAAAATAAATTCTGCTGCTTCTCCTGAGTACGGGGATACCACATATGTGGGACTTTTTGGGAGCCTAGCCGCGTACAGGGCCCCGAAAACCAAGCACCGCCTTCAGGCTTTCTAAGGGCGTAAATTTTTGATTTCACGCCTCACTACCTATTACAGTTTTGAAGGCCATAAAATGCCAAGATGGCACAAAACCCCCACAAATGACCCCATTTTAGAAAGTAGACACCCCAAGCTATTTGCTGAGAGGCATGTTGAGTCCATGGAATATTTTATATTTTGCCACAAGTTGCGGGAAAATTACAAACTTTTTTTTTTTTTTTTTTTTTTTCACAAAGTTGTCACTAAATGATATATTGCTCATGCATGCCATGGGCATATGTGAAATGACACCCCAAAATAAATTCTGCTGCTTCTCCTGAGTACGGGGATACCACATATGTGGGACTTTTTGGGAGCCTAGCCGCGTACGGGGCCCCGAAAACCAAGCACCGCCTTCAGGCTTTCTAAGGGCGTAATTTTTTGAGTTCACTTCTCACTACCTATTACAGTTTTGAAGGCCATAAAATGCCAAGATGGCACAAAACCCCCACAAATGACCCCATTTTAGAAAGTAGACACCCCAAGCTATTTGCTGAGAGGCATGTTGAGTCCATGGAATATTTTATATTTTGCCACAAGTTGCGGGAAAATTACAAACTTTTTTTTTTTTTCACAAAGTTGTCACTAAATGATATATTGCTCACGCATGCCATGGGCATATGTGAAATGACACCCCAAAATAAATTCTGCTGCTTCTCCTGAGTACGGGGATACCACATATGTGGGACTTTTTGGGAGCCTAGCCGCGTACGGGGCCCCAAAAACCAAGCACCGCCTTCAGGCTTTCTAAGGGCGTTACAGTTTTGAAGGCCATAAAATGCCAAGATGGCACAAACCCCCCCCCCCCCAAATGACCCCATTTTAGAAAGTAGACACCCCTAAATTTAGGGGTACACTAGTGAGACTAGGTAATAAATGGCGGGTGCCCTGAAACTATAAAAAAATAACTAACCAACCAGCGTCACCTGTAACAGTTATATGGTGATCACTGGTGAAAGGGTTAACTAGGGGGCAATCAGGGGGCTTTATGCGGTAGTATATGGGGGTCCCTGGCGCTATAAAAAGCTGCGGCGAACCTAAATACCTACCTGCCTAACTAGCGTCACCTGTGACACTAATACAGCGATCAGAAAAACGATCGCTTATTAGGCTGGGTTCACACTGGAGCGATGCGGGAACGCCACGAATGCGCGGCGGGTTCCCGCATCGCATGCCTCCCGGCGGCAGTTCACACTGCCCTATGCGAACTGCTGGGAGTGTCAGTGAAATGTTAATGACACCCCCAGATCAGTTCGCATATCGCAGTGCGATCTGCAAACTTGGATCGCATGGTGTGAACACCCATGCGATCCGATTCTGCTGCGGACCAAAAAAAGGGTCCCGTGCGAGTTTGCGGCGGGTGCGGCGGGTGCGACACGAATTCAGCCATACTATCTGTATAGCTGAACTCGAATCGCACAGAGATCGGATGTGATTTGCACTGCAGTGCGGTGCGAATCACATCCGTTCTCATAAACCGCTGCAATGTGAACCCAGCCTTAGTGACACTGGCGACGGGGGGTGATCACGGGGTTAAACCTTTATTGGGGGGGTTAGGGGGGTACCTTAGAACTAAAGGGGGCTAACCCTAACTGCCCTAACAGTTATTAGTCACAAATGACACCTGCCGGGTGATCAGGGGGTTAAACCTTTATTAGGTAATAAATGGCGGGTGCCCTGAAACTATAAAAAAATAACTAACCAACCAGCGTCACCTGTAACAGTTATATGGTGATCACTGGTGAAAGGGTTAACTAGGGGGCAATCAGGGGGCTTTATGCGGTAGTATATGGGGGTCCCTAGCGCTATAAAAAGCTGCGGCGAACCTAAATACCTACCTGCCTAACTAGCGTCACCTGTGACACTAATACGGCGATCAGAAAAATGATCGCTTATTAGGCTGGGTTCACACTGGAGCGATGCGGAAACGCCGCGAATCCGCGGCGGGTTCCCGCATCGCATGCCTCCCGGCGGCAGTTCACACTGCCCTATGCGAACTGCTGGGAGTGTCAGTGAAATGTTACTGACACCCCCAGATCAGTTCGCATATCGCAGTGCGATCTGCAAACTCGGATCGCATGGTGTGAACACCCATGCGATCCGATTCTGCTGCGGGCCAAAAAAAGGGTCCCGTGCGAATTTGCGGCGGGTGCGGCGGGTGCGGCGGGTGCGGCGAATGGCTGAACTCGAATCGCACAGAGATCGGATGTGATTTGCACTGCAGTGCGGTGCGAATCACATTCGTTCTCATAAACCGCTGCAATGTGAACCCAGCCTTAGTGACACTGGCGACGGGGGGTGATCACGGGGTTAAACCTTTATTGGGGGGGTTAGGGGGGTACATTAGAACTAAAGGGGGCTAACCCTAACTGCCCTAACAGTTATTACAGTCACAAATGACACCAATGCAAAAAAAAAAAAAAAAAAAAAAAAATGACATTGGTGTCACTGTGACTGGGGGGCAGGGGTAATTGGGGGGGTGATCGGGGGGTAAAGGGGGGGTGTGAGTGTGCCTGGCATGTTCTACTGTGTGTGGGATGTGTTGGTGCAACTCACTGATCCACTCTCCTCCGTGTCGGAACGAAAAATACCGACACGGAGGAGAGAATACATCACTTCCTCTCCTGTGTTTACATTACAGGAGAGGAAGTGATGTCACCGGGGATTTCCATTCGTCGGGAGCGATCGCGAGGGGGTGGCCATGAATGAATGGCCGTCCCCTCGTCCGGGATCGCTCCCGAACGAAAACCGACCGCCGCAGGCACCGGGCGGGGGCCCGATCGGGCCCCCGACCCGCGGGAGGCAAAGGACGTACATGTATGTGCTTATGCCTGCCCGTGCCATTCTGCCGACGTACATCGGCGTGCGGCGGTCGGCAAGTGGTTAAAGAGCTATTATAATCATTTGTTGAAGATTTTTCTTTTGTTTGTTAACTTTGCTGCATTCGAATGGAAAACAATATAACATTTTAGTTTCGACTGATTTGAAAATTTATTGATTTGATCATTTTGAATCAAACTAATTGGTAAATTCGAAGAAAATTCGAAAATTCCAAATACGAATTCAAAGTTACATAGTTACATTTCAGGTGAGGTTGAAAAAAAGACACAAGTCCATCAAGTCCAACCTATGTGTGTGATAATATTTCAGTATTACATTGTATATCCCTGTATGTTGTGGTCGTTCAGATGCTTAGCTAATAGTTTTTTGAAACTTTCGATGCTCCCCGCTGAGATAGCTGCCTGTGGAAGGGGATTCCACATCCTTGCTGCTCTTACAGTAAAGAAACCTCTACATAGTTTAAGGTTAAACCTCTTTTCTTCTAATTTTAACGGGTGGCCACCTGTCTTGTTAAAATCCCTTTCGCAAATTTTTTTTATCCTTATTGTGGGGTCACCAGTATTTGTAAATTGAAATCATATCCCCTCTCATGGGTCTCTTCTCCAGAGAGAATAAGTTCAGTTCTCGCAACCTTTCCTCATAACTAATATCCTCCAGATTCTTTATTAGCTTCGTTGCTCTTCTTTATACTCACTCCATTTCCAGTACCTCCTTCCTGAGGACTGGTGACCAGAACTGGACAGCATACTCTAGGTGCGGCCAGACTGGGAGAATTATCATTTTATCTCTGGAGTTGATCCCTGTTTACCCCATCCTCCAGGTCATTTAGGAACAAATTAAATAGGATTGGTCCCAGCACAGAACCCTGGGGGACCCCACTACCCACCCCTGACCATTCCAAGTACTCCCCATTTATCACCACCCTCTTAACTCACTCTTGTAGCCAGTTTTCAATCCATGTACTCACCCTATTGCCGCGTACAGACGAGCAGACTTTTCAAAGGATTAAGTCCGACAGACTTTCGACGGAGTTCTGACGGAGTTCCGACAGAGTTCTGACGGACTTTTCGAATGAGCGGACTTGGCCACACACAATCACACCAAACTCCGACGGATTCGAACGTGATGACGTACGACTGGACTCGAATAAGGAAGTTCATAGCCAGTAGCCAATAGCTGCCCTAGCGTCGGTTTTAGTCCGTCGGAATAGCATACACACGAGCAAATTTTTCGGTAGGAACTGGGTCCGGCAGAGTTCTGGCGGAAAAATTTGAAGCATGTTCCATTTCTAAAGTCTGTCAGACTTTTGCGAATCAAAAGTCCGTTGCAGCCCACACACGATCGAATAGTCTGCCGGAATCATTCCGTCAGACTTTGGATGTTGAAAAGTCCGCTCGTGTGTACGGGGCTTTTGGTCCATGCCAATGGACCTTATTTTGTACAGTAAACGTTTATGGGGAACTGTGTCAAATGCTTTTTCAAAATCCAGATACCCCATGTCTATGGGCCTTCCTTTTTCTAGATGGCAACTCACCTCCTCATAGAAGGTTAATAGATTGGTTTGGCAAGAACGATTCTTCATGAATCCATGCTGATTACTGCTAATGATACCGTTCTCATTACTAAAATCTTGTATATATATATATTGTAAGGGATCTTCCCGGGGTAGGGTGTGTTTGGACACAGTTCACAGCAGACTTGGAATATATGAAGCAGATCTTGGCGTTTATTCGTGGTACAAACAGTCCAGCAAACAAAACATACAGCAACACCGTGCTTTCTAAGTACAACAAAATAAACAAAAGACCTAGCCCGGCTGGGCGCTTACTAACAGGTTCTTCTCACCTATCTGACATTTATAAAGACAGCGTCTTTTCGTCTGGATATCGCAGGGTGGGTTTTAGCTCCAGCAGTGTCTGTGCTTGCAGCTTCCTTCAACATACAGGCTGTTCATTCCCTGGCTGGGAGCAATCACCTGCAGGCCTTGCAGAGCCTTTACCTTCCCAGGCTAATTAGGATCAAAAGCTCACCTGATCCCAAACCCAGAACTGGATCGGGGGATGTGGAATGACAGGTCCCTCTACCAAACCTACCTGCCATTCCATATAAACCCAGGCCCGGCAAAATTACTTAACCCCTCAACAGCATATCGCTGCTGAGAAACTGATCCATCCTGGATTTACCATCTCACACTCTGTCGCAACCTAGGTGAGATGTACACCCCCTCGATCACTTCTCCAGTGACATGTCTACATATCCCCCCCCTCTTTTTCAGACCGGAGGGCTGAGCCTTTTGTCCCCACAGACAACTTACCCTCGACAATGCATCAGCATTTGCCTGTAATTTCCCTGGCCTGTGTTCCACAGTGAAATTAAAGTTTTGTAGGGACAGAAACCATCTAGTCACTCTTGCATTTCTCTCCTTGTTTAACTTCATCCATGTTAGGGGGGCATGGTCTGTCACCAACTTGAATTTCCTGCCTAGCAAGTAATACTTTAAAGCTTCTAGAGCCCACTTTACTGCCAAACATTCTCGCTCCACAATGGCATAATTTTTCTCGGCCGGGGTTAGTTTCCTACTCAAGTACGTCACTGGATGCTCCTCACCATTCACTACTTGTGAGAGTACTGCACCTAAGCCTGTGTTAGAGGCATCTGTCTGGACCAGAAATTCTCGCCTGAAATCGGGGGTGATTAACACAGGTGGTTGGCACAAGGCAGACTTAAGGCTTTGGAAAGCCTTCTCGGCCTCTGGGGTCCACGTGACCATTGCTGTCTTTCCGCCCTTTGTCAAGTCAGTTAGTGGAGCAGCAACTGAGGCAAAGTTCGGCACAAATCTACGGTAATACCCCGTAATACCCAGGAAAGCTCTAACCTGTTTCCTTGTCAGGGGTCTAGGCCAATTCTGTATTGCCTCAATCTTATTTAGCTGTGGCTTAATCAACCCTCTCCCAATAATGTAGCCCAGATATTTGGCCTCTTCTAGGGCTAGAGCACACTTCTCGGCATTTATGGTCAACCCCGCATCACTTATGGCATCCAACACGGCCTGTACCTTACAGAGGTGACTTTCCCAATCAGGGCTAAAAATGACCACATCATCGAGGTAGGCAGCTGAGTAATCACGATGTGGTCGCAGAATTAAGTCCATCAACCTCTGGAAGGTTGCAGGCGCTCCATGTAACCCGAATGGCATCACTACATACTGGAATAGTCCATCAGGGGTAGAGAATGCCGTTTTCTCTTTAGCCTCAGCAGACAGTGGAATCTGCCAGTAGCCCTTTGTGAGATCGAGGGTGGTTATGTACCTGGCGTTACCCAACTTCTCAATTAACTCATCTACCCTGGGCATAGGATACGCATCGAACTTGGAGATCTCATTCAACTTTCTGAAATCGTTACAGAACCTCCAAGTTCCATTGGGCTTTGGGATTAGCACAATTGGGCTGGACCATTCACTCTGGGACACCTCAATTACCCCCAGAGCAAGCATACGTTTTACCTCGGCAGATACGGCTCCCCTACGTGCCTCCGGTATCCTATAGGGCTTAAGGTTTACTCTGCTTCTAGGCTCAGTTTCAATGTGATGATGGATGAGGTGTGTACGCCCTGGGAGGTCAGAGAACTTGTTTTTGTTTTTCTGTAGAAATTCCTGAGCCTCCTGTTTCTGTGACACTGATAGAGTATCACCTACCTTGACTGGAGGGATTGGTTGTGACAAATTATTAACAGTATTTGTCGCCACCAAGGATTCCCTGTCTTTCCAGGGCTTGATCAAGTTTATGTGATAAACTTGGAAAGGCTTCCTTCTACCTGGTTGGTGCACCTTGTAGTTCACCTCACTGATCTTTTCAACAATTTCATAAGGACCTTGCCACTTCGCCAAGAATTTACTCTCAACAGTGGGGACTAGTATAAGGACCCTATCGCCTGGGTTGAATGTCCTGATTCTTGCGGACCGGTTGTAAATCCTACTTTGGGCCTCTTGAGCCCTCTGGAGGTGTTCCCTTACGAGGGGCATTACAGTGGCTATACGGTCCTGCATTTGTGCTACATGTTCAATAACACTCTTGTATGGGGTGGACTCATTCTCCCATGTCTCTTTTGCGATGTCCAGTAGACCCCTAGGGTGACGACCATAGACCAACTCGAATGGTGAGAACCCGGTGGACGCTTGGGGCACTTCCCTAATAGCAAACATGAGGTAGGGTAATAAATGATCCCAGTCACGACCATCTTTTTCCACCACTTTCTTCAACATATGTTTCAAAGTTTTATTAAATCTCTCCACCAATCCGTCCGTCTGGGGGTGGTATACAGAGGTACGGATGTGTGAGATTTTAAATAGTTTGCATAACTCCTTCATTACTTTCGACATAAATGGCGTACCTTGGTCAGTTAGGATTTCTTTGGGGATCCCAGTCCTAGAGAACATATAAAACAACTCACGTGCAATTGTTTTAGATGCAGTGTTTCTTAAGGGTACAGCCTCAGGATAGCGGGTCGCATAATCCATGACTACCAAAATATACTGGTGTCCTCTAGCTGACTTTACAATGGGACCCACTAAATCCATGGCAATACGCTCAAAAGGCACCTCTATAATAGGGAGCGAAACCAAAGGACTGCGAAAATGAGACACTGGGGCATTAACCTGACATGTGGGGCACGACTCACAGTATTTTTTAATGTCATCATATATGGCCGGCCAAAAAAATCTCTGGAGAACCCTCTCTCTCGTTTTGTCAGTCCCCAAGTGTCCCCCAAGAACATGGTTATGAGCCATGTCAAGCACCTGACGCCGGTACGGCTTAGGTACCAGAAGCTGTTCCACAATCTCATCCTTAATCTTATTGACTCTATAGAAAAGATCATTAGTCACCGAAAAATGTGGAAATCTTTTTTCAGCATCTGGTTCCTGAGGTACCCCATTCATAACAGTAACCTGCTCTCTCGCATTTTTGAGAGTGGGGTCCTGTAATTGTGCAGCCCCAAAATTATCCCTAGACACCTCTAAGTCTAGTATATTTTGCTCAGTGGGAGGATCCTCCTCCCCAACCAGGACCTGCAAAGGAAAACAATCATTTTCATCCTGCATACTTTTATCATTCACAGCGGACAAGGCAACCTCCTTAGAGGTATCCTCACTCCTTTTGGGGATTTCTCTTTTTTCCCAGAGAGCCCAGAATAACGGAAAATCGCGGCCCAATATTACATCATGCATGAGGTTTTTAACCACACCCACTTCATATTGTACGGTGCCTTGTTTAGTGCCGACTTTAGCCCGCACTATAGGGTACACTTTTGTATCACCATGTATGCACACAACACTCATATGCTTGTTAGGCTCTAAGTCCCCAGCCACCAGGCTAGCATGCACCAGGGTTACGAGGCTTCCTGAGTCCATTAACGCTTTAACAGGAAAGTCATTGATTGTGATGTTGCAGATTTGCGGTTCAGTCTCTAGTCCAGGAACTGCAGCACAAGATGGTTCCGCAAATAGCGACTGGCGCCGGCTAGCGTCACATTCCATGGGTTCAGAGGTAAGAGGGCAATGGGCAGACACGTGTCCCGCCTCATGGCATCTCCAACACTGGATAGGGGCTGGTCTCCTTGGCAAGGAGTCCTTTTTAGAGCCCCTTAGCCACCCGGGACCATCACCAGTCTTTTGTCCCTGAGACACCACTTGAGCCCTTATCCCTCCATCAGCAGCCCTCCACACTCCCCCAATAGATGGAAGTCTCTTACCAGCTGACGGCACAGGTCTGGCACTCCGGGGAGGTGAAGATGCTGCAGGAACATCACGGAGGTAGTCCTCAGTCGCCTGGAACCTCTCCACAAGGTTGACAAGTTCGTTTGCATCCTTAGGATCACCTTGTCCCACCCAGCGTTGCAGGTCAGTAGGAAGTGCTCGGAGGTAGCGATCCATCACGATCTTCTCTAGGATTTGTGCAGGAGTAGAAGTGTCTGGCTCCAACCACTTTCTTGCCAAATGGATTAGGTCATACATCTGGGACCTCGCTGATTGGTCCAGACTGTAGCTCCAGTTGCGTACCCTCCGGGCACGGACCGCAGTAGTAACTCCTAGTCGGGCAAGTATCTCCGCTTTTAGCCGAGTATAGTCCTTGACCTCTTGCTCACTGAGGTCATAGTAGGCCTTTTGAGGTTCACCTGTTAAATAGGGCGCAATTACCTCTGCCCATTCAGCGGCTGGTAACTTCTCTCGCTCAGCCACGCGCTCAAATATTGTTAGAAAGGCCTCAACATCGTCCTCAGCAGTCATCTTTTGCAGCGCTTTCTGCACAGTCCTTCTCCCAAAAAATTTTTCTGGAGCGGCTCCCTCCACTGTGGGTGGATTAGCAACCACAGGCGCCTCTCGATTTGCTATCAGGTGCTCGAGAAGTTGTTGTTGTGCAGCCATGGACTGTTCATGTCGTTTATTGGCCTCTGTCTGAGCCTGCTGTTGTTGCAAACTCACTTGCATAAACTGCTTCAGCATCTCCTCCATGTTGCTGGACTGTTCTTGGAGTTTAGATGCAGCTTTCACCCAGGACATAAGCAGCTGTAGCCAAGTCTGTCCACACCGTTGCCCCTAGCAACCGTCTGTTGCCCGCATTCGAACACCAATTGTAAGGGATCTTCCCGGGGTAGGGTGTGTTTGGACACAGTTCACAGCAGACTTGGAATATATGAAGCAGATCTTGGCGTTTATTCGTGGTACAAACAGTCCAGCAAACAAAACATACAGCAACACCGTGCTTTCTAAGTACAACAAAATAAACAAAAGACCTAGCCCGGCTGGGCGCTTACTAACAGGTTCTTCTCACCTATCTGACATTTATAAAGACAGCGTCTTTTCGTCTGGATATCGCAGGGTGGGTTTTAGCTCCAGCAGTGTCTGTGCTTGCAGCTTCCTTCAACATACAGGCTGTTCATTCCCTGGCTGGGAGCAATCACCTGCAGGCCTTGCAGAGCCTTTACCTTCCCAGGCTAATTAGGATCAAAAGCTCACCTGATCCCAAACCCAGAACTGGATCGGGGGATGTGGAATGACAGGTCCCTCTACCAAACCTACCTGCCATTCCATATAAACCCAGGCCCGGCAAAATTACTTAACCCCTCAACAGCATATCGCTGCTGAGAAACTGATCCATCCTGGATTTACCATCTCACACTCTGTCGCAACCTAGGTGAGATGTACACCCCCTCGATCACTTCTCCAGTGACATGTCTACAATATATATATATATATATATATATATATATATATATATATATATATATATATATATATATATATATACACCCTTGCAGAAAGGAAAAAATATGTTACGCGCAAAGGAAAACTGTTGAAACAATGGTTATCCTTAAAGCAACTGCTGCCCCTACTTTTGTACTATCACCTAAGTGGCATGTACCAAATAGAAAAGAAAACAGAGTGCAGGTTTGGCGCTGTTCCAATATACAATTGTAGATTGGTCTTCAAAAAACAGTAGCAGAAAGGTAATAAAATTAGGGACCCAAAACAGGATGGAGCCAACTGGCAATCAGAAAATATTGAAAATTTGACAGGTATATAATCCCAATGCCCTATTTCCCTGCACAGTGAGTCCCACCCTCTGGCTGGTGTTAACACTCTTATTGATGGAGTAATGGAAGAAAAAATATGAATGAATTGCATAAGAGTGAAATTATAGTGATATCAATGAGGTGTGGATGATAATGTATAAACTTAGTGAAACATTAACCCAAAACATCACAAAGCGTGTTATACCCTCTGGCGGGTGTTATCATAAAATTGTCTAACCAAAATGCAATACTTAAAGACCTATATGCAATTAATCTATGTGATAAACTCCAATGCAAAAAAATATATATATATACTTTTAGACCAATTAAAAGTGAATAGTGCTAAAGTTAAATAATAATAAAGTGTCCAGTGCGCAAAAATAAAATGTCCAGTGTACAGGAAATTTGTTCTCCCAAAAATCTTCTCATTCAGGTGAGTTTTAGTGCTGGTGCCTCTTATCTGTGATCCTATTTCAAATGCACTCACCAGAAAGCCTTACCCCTCCAGGGGTACTGCACATCCACAGTATATGGCACTGTGTAGCAATATGTGGCACACCTTAGCCTCCTGGATTCGCTTTTGAATGGTGTTACTTTGTCAGCAATTCATTTTATCCACCAGATGAAAAAAAAAGAAGGGGATGCCCATAGTGTAAATCCGTATAATTTAGGATTTATTAACCACTTCAGCCCCGGACCAATAAACACCTTAAGGACCAGAGGTCTTTTTCCAATTTCGCACTGCGCTGCTTTAACTGGTAATTGCGCGGTCATGCAATATTGCACCCAAACGAAATTTGCGTCCTTTTCTTCCCACAAATAGAGCTTTATTTTGATGGTATTTGATTGCCTCTGCGATTTTTTATTTTTGCGATATAATTGGAAAAAGAGCGAAAATTTTGAAAAAAAAATATATTTTCTTCTTTTTGTTATAAGAAAAATCGAATAAACTAAATTTTAGTCATACATTGAGGGCAAAATTTATTCAGCCACATGTCTTTAGTAAAAAAAATGTCAATAAGCGTATATTTTTTGGTTTGCGCAAAAGTTATAGCGTCTACAAACTAGAGTACATTTTCTGGAATTTACACAGCTTTTAATTTATGACTGCCTATCTCATTTCTTGAGGTGCTAAAATGGCAGGGCAGTACAAACCTCCCCCAAATGACCCCATTTTGGAAAGTAGACACCCCAAGGAAATTGCTGATGGGTATGTTGAGCCCATTGAATATTTATTTTTTTTGTCCTAAGGGATTGAATAATGACAAAAAAAAAAAAATTTTTTACAAAAAGTTGTCACTAAATGATATATTGCTCACACATGCCATGGTTATATGTGGAATTGCACCCCAAAATATATTCCGCTACTTCTCCCGAGTATGGGGATACCACTTGTGTGGGGCTTTTTGGGAGTCTAGTTGCGCACGGCACCCCGAAAACCAATCACTACCTTCAGGATTTCTAAGGGTGCAAATTTTTGATTTCACTCCTCACTACCTATCACAGTTTCGAAGGCCATAAAATGCCAAAATAGCACAAAACCCCCCAAAATGACCCCATTTTGGAAAGAAGACACCCCAAGCTATTTACTGAGAGGCATGCTGAGTCCATGGAATATTTTATATTTTGCCACAAGTTGCGGGAATATTACAAACTTTTTTTTTTGCACAAAGTTGTTGTCAGGAATCCGTCCGTTCCATTCGACCGGCTCTCCGTGCGCGCACACGCGTTCGTGTTGCGGGTCGTCGTAGGCACGAGCGCCTTCCGACGCGCGCGGGTGCACGACGATCGTATGTACGCGCAGCGCACGCACGCACGAGCGTACGTTAGCTCGATTGGCGCCAGTGGCCCTTTTTAAGGGCACAGTTGTTGTGGTTCTGTGCTGTCTCGTCTGCAGCTAGTGCCTGAAGTTACCTGTTACCTGTCTGCTACTCATCTGATACCTGACCCGGCTCCGTTTGACCTTGCTGACCTCTCCTGCTCCGACCCCGGCTTGTTTGACCCTTCTTGAACTGTTTTCCTGTTGCCGAACCTCCTGCTTGTACCTGACACCTCTGCTTGATTCCTGCCTGCTCCTGAGTCGGCTTCCTCCTCGTCCAGCGGACCTTATCCATCCAGGATCCACAGTCAGCAGCCTTCTCCTTGTTTCTTCCATACTACTGAGAGTTCCTGCTCCAAGGATCCTCACCTACCCAGCACCGGTTGCTGCACCTGGCCGGACTCTTCTACCCCGCTGCGCTCCTGTCTCCCTGTCCCCATTCCAGAGAGACCGGAACCAGAGCCGTAGGAGAGGTCCCCTTCCACCAAGTCAGACTCAATACTAGACGTTCCTAACAGTACGAGACAGCCATGTCTGAGTCTGCGGAAGGGACCTCCGCCATGAAGGAGATTTGCTCCCACCTTGCGGCCCTCACCCAGGCCGTGAAATCCCTTCAGGATGGCTACTCCAGGTTGGAGGAACGTGTCCAGCACCTCTCTACTCCGGGATCATCTGACGCCATACCTCAGCCTCCTCCTGTCCAGCCAGCTGCACATTCAGCAGTCATGATGCTCCCACCTGAGCCTAGGGTTCCCACTCCTGAGAGATTTTCTGGGGACCGCTCCAAGTTCCGGGCTTTTCGCAACGCTTGCCAACTTTACTTTGCCCTCCAGCCCAGGACTTTCTCTCTGGAGGCCACCAAGGTGGGGTTTGTCATTTCTCTCCTGCAAGGAGAGCCTCAGTCCTGGGCCCACCATCTCTTGGAGAATGACAGCCCCCTTATACAGACTCTCGCCACCTTCTTCGAGGGGATGGCACAACTTTACGATGACCCCCAACGGGCTACCACCGCAGAGTCTGCATTAACTGCACTCCAGCAAGGCCGCAGGACGGCTGAGGACTACGTCTCAGACTTTAGACGCTGGAGCGCAGATACCCTGTGGAATGAGGCGGCCCTTAGACACCAATTCCGTATGGGTCTGTCGGAAAGCCTCAAGGATGAGTTAGCTCGTGTCTCCACTCCTGACGCATTGGAGGACTTAATTACTCTGGCCATCCAAATAGACCGCAGACTTCGCGAGCGTAGGGCCGAACGCTCTTCCCAACCACTGAGACCTGCCTGGATGACGGCTAGGACCTCGTCTCCCACACCTTTCTTCTCTCCGCCTCCTCCAAGAGGACCTACCAGTGTGCCTCCTGCTCCTGAGGAACCGATGCAACTTGGACTACTCCGACCCTCTCTGCTTCCTAAAGAGCGAGTCCGCCGCCGTCAAATGAACTTGTGCCTATACTGTGGCGGCCCCGGACACTATGTGGCCAACTGTCCTGTAAAGCCACGTAAGTGCCTCTCACCTGTGTCTCACAGTTCCTTTAACCCACCTTCCAACCCTCTCCATGTTGTCCTTCTGCTCTCGTTTCAGCTGCCGGGAAGAACCATACACGTTAATGCCATTCTAGACTCCGGAGCCTGCGGCTGCTTCATCGACTCCGCCTTCACCGACCTGCATTCGATTCCACTACAGAAAAAGACTCATGGACTTGCTATCTTTTTGGCCGATGGTTCTCAGATTAAGTCCGGCCGAGTCACCCAGGAGACCCTTCCACTATCCGCCTCTACTCCCTGCCAACATTCTGAACTATTAATCCTGGATGTCATCTCATCCCCACTTTTCCCTGTGATTCTGGGCATTCCGTGGCTGCAGGCCCATAATCCCTCCATCGACTGGACTTCAAGGGAAGTGAAGTTCCTCTCCCCTTACTGCCGGGACCACTGCTTGCCTGGGGCTTCTATACACACCAGAACACTCCTCTGCCTAGACCCAGACTTGGACTTATGCCAATCTGTCCCCGAACCTTACCATGAGTTTCTGGACGTTTTCAGTAAACGGGGGGCTGACTCCTTACCCCCACATCGTCCCTATGATTGCCCCATTGAGCTCCTTCCTGGGGCCGAGATCCCGTTTGGACGTGTCTACCCTTTATCCGAAAAGGAACAAGAGGCCCTGAAGGCTTACATTTCCGAGAATCTCCAAAAGGGGTTCATTCGTCATTCCACATCTCCTGCCGGGGCTGGAATATTCTTTGTTACCAAAAAAGATCAATCTCTTCGACCCTGTGTGGACTATCGGGAGTTGAACAAGGTTACGATCAAAAATCGCTACCCCCTACCCCTGATTCCTGAGCTCTTCCAGAAACTGAGGTCAGCTACCATCTTCACTAAATTGGACTTAAGAGGTGCCTATAACTTGGTCCGCATACGAGCAGGTGACGAATGGAAGACCGCATTCCGAACTCGTTTTGGGCACTACGAGTATCTGGTAATGCCTTTCGGGTTGTGTAATGCCCCAGCCACCTTCCAACATTTAATTAATGATGTCTTCCGTGATTTCTTGGATATCTTTGTCATCGTATACCTTGATGACATTCTGATCTTCTCCAGGTCCCTGGAGCAGCACCGGGGGCACGTCGGCAGAGTTCTGCTTCGGCTCCGGGAACATGGACTCTATGCTAAAGCCGAGAAGTGCAAATTTGAACAGCAGGAGATCCAATTCCTCGGCCTCGAAATCTCCCCAGCAGGCATCAAGATGGACCCGCAAAAGGTCGCTGCTGTCCTCGAATGGCCAGCCCCTACTGACAAGAAAGGCATCCAGCGCTTTGTGGGCTTCGCTAATTTTTATAGAAAATTCATTAGAGGGTTCTCTGCCATTATTTCCCCCATCACCCAGCTTACCAAGCAAAATACACGCTTTCTTTGGGGTCCTGAAGCCCAGGCTGCCTTCGAGAGACTTAAGGACCTGTTCACCTCCGCTCCTATCCTCAGTCACCCGGATCCATCCAGACCTTACATTCTAGAAGTAGACGCCTCTGAGATAGCAGTAGGGGCGGTAGTCTCCCAGCGCCTTGGCGTGGACGACCTGATGCACCCCGTAGGGTTCTTTTCCCGAAAACTCTCTCCTGCGGAAAGGAATTATGATGTAGGCGACCGGGAATTACTTGCCATTAAGTCCGCTTTGGAGGAATGGAGATATTTACTCGAAGGGGCGGTACACCCCGTGCTCATCTACACGGACCACAAAAACCTCGAGTACCTCCGCTCCGCAAAACGCCTGAAACCTCGGCAAGCTCGCTGGGCCCTCTTTTTCTCCCGGTTCTGTTTTCATATAACTTATCGTCCTGGATCTAAGAACGTTAAGCCTGATGCACTTTCCCGTATGTTTGACAGCCCTAAGGACACCACACCCCCGGATACCATCCTCCCTGCTAATACTTTTCTTCTCATCCAGCCAGATCTAGTAACTCTGCTTAAGAATGCCTCCTCCTCTTCTCCCGGTCCCCCGGGAATCTCGCTAGCATCCAGGGAGGGTCTGCTTTGGAAGGACAACTTGATCTTCGTCCCTGAAGACGTAAGAATTAAGGTCTTGGGTCTCTGTCATGACCACCCGCTCGCTGGGCACTTTGGTGTCCGCAAGACTTTAGAACTAGTACAGCGTTCCTTCTGGTGGCCAGGCGTGAGGGAATTTTGCAAGCAATATGTAAACACCTGCCCCGTATGCAGCCAGAATAAGGTTCCCAGAAATCGGGCTTGGGGGCTGCTTAAACCCCTTCCCGCACCCGACCGCCCTTGGCAGATGATCACGATGGACTTCATTGTGGAACTTCCCCCTTCTGAGAACTGCACTGCCATATTTGTAGTTTGTGACCGTCTGACCAAGATGGCCCACTTCCTACCCTTTGCGGGAACCCCCTCTGCAACCGAGACTGCCCATGTCTTTATTAAGGAAATAATCAGGCTCCACGGGGTACCCATCAATATTGTGTCCGATAGAGGGGTCCAGTTCACCTCCCGCTTCTGGCGAGCCCTTTGCGAATCTTTAAGAATTGAACTGGCTCTGTCCTCCGCCTACCACCCACAGACCAACGGGCAAACGGAGCGCACCAATCAGACCCTCGAGCAATATCTTAGATGCTTCTCTTCTTTTGTCCAGGACGATTGGGTCCCCCTGTTACCTCTGGCGGAATTCGCCTATAACAATGCCAGCCATGCCACCACTGGGCAATCCCCGTTTTTTGCCAACTACGGTTTTAATTTGTCTTTTCTTCCCGATGTTCCTACAGAATCCCAGGTCCCAGCGATCCAGGATAGGATATCCTTCCTGCAACAGAATAATCGGACGCTTCAGGAGGTCATAACCAAAGCTCAGGCTGACAGTAAAAGGAGCTTCGATCGAGGAAGAAGGGGAGAACTAATCCTTCAAGTCGGGGACCAGGTATGGCTGTCTTCCTCTAATTTAAAGTTAGCATGCCCCTCCAGGAAATTGGCACCCAAGTTTCTGGGTCCATTTCCCGTTAAGAGAAAGATCAATGAGGTGTCTTATGAACTGCTCCTGCCTGATTCCATGAGAATTCACCCAGTTTTTCACGTAGCTCTTCTTAAGCCTGCTGTACCTGATCCCTTCCCTGGTAGAGAAACAAGACCACCTGACCCTGTGCTAGTTGATGGTAATGAAGAATTTGAAGTTGAGGCCGTTCTGGATTTCAGAAGACGACGGGGACAAGGTCAGTTTCTTATTAAATGGAAGGGCTATGGCCCAGAAAGTAATTCTTGGGAACCTGCTTCTAATGTACATGCCAATAGACTGATCCAGGCTTTCTTTGCTGCTCACCCGGAGAAGAGAGCCTCTAGGGGCACCCGGAGGTTGCCCCTTGTGGGGGGGCAATGTCAGGAATCCGTCCGTTCCATTCGACCGGCTCTCCGTGCGCGCACACGCGTTCGTGTTGCGGGTCGTCGTAGGCACGAGCGCCTTCCGACGCGCGCGGGTGCACGACGATCGTATGTACGCGCAGCGCACGCACGCACGAGCGTACGTTAGCTCGATTGGCGCCAGTGGCCCTTTTTAAGGGCACAGTTGTTGTGGTTCTGTGCTGTCTCGTCTGCAGCTAGTGCCTGAAGTTACCTGTTACCTGTCTGCTACTCATCTGATACCTGACCCGGCTCCGTTTGACCTTGCTGACCTCTCCTGCTCCGACCCCGGCTTGTTTGACCCTTCTTGAACTGTTTTCCTGTTGCCGAACCTCCTGCTTGTACCTGACACCTCTGCTTGATTCCTGCCTGCTCCTGAGTCGGCTTCCTCCTCGTCCAGCGGACCTTATCCATCCAGGATCCACAGTCAGCAGCCTTCTCCTTGTTTCTTCCATACTACTGAGAGTTCCTGCTCCAAGGATCCTCACCTACCCAGCACCGGTTGCTGCACCTGGCCGGACTCTTCTACCCCGCTGCGCTCCTGTCTCCCTGTCCCCATTCCAGAGAGACCGGAACCAGAGCCGTAGGAGAGGTCCCCTTCCACCAAGTCAGACTCAATACTAGACGTTCCTAACAGTTGTCACTAAATGATATATTGCTCACACATGCTATGGGCATATGTGAAATGACACCCCAAAATACATTCTGTTGCTTCTCCTGAGTACGGCGATACCACATGTGTGGGACTTTTTGGGAGCCTAGCCGTGTACGGGACCCCGAAATCCAAGCACCGCCTTCAGGATTTCTAAGGGCATACATTTTTTATTTTACTCCTCACTACCTATCACTACCTATCACAGTTTTGAAGGCCATAAAATGCCAAGATGGCACAAAACCCCCCCAAATGACCCCATTTTGGAAAGTAGACACCCCAAGCTATTTGCTGAGGGCCATGTTGAGACCATTGAATATTTTTTTTTTTGTCCCAAGGGATTGAATAATGACAAAAAATAAAAAAATAATTTTTTTTTACAAAAAGTTGTCACTAAATGATATATTGCTCACACATGCCATGGTTATATGTGGAATTGCACCCCAAAATATATTCCGCTACTTCTCCCGAGTATGGGGATACCACATGTGTGGGACTTTTTGGGAGTCTAGTCGTGCACGGCACCCCGAAAACCAATCACCACCTTCAGGATTTCTAAGGGTGCAAATTTTTGATTTAACTCCTCACTACCTATCACAGTTTTGAAGGCCATAAAATGCCAAAATAGCACAAAACCCCCCAAAATGACCCCATTTTGGAAAGTAGACACCCCAAGCTATTTACTGAGATTTGTTGAGTCCATGGAATATTTTATATTTTGCCAAAAGTTGCGGGAATATTACAAACTTTTTTTTTTTTGCACAAAGTTGTCACTAAATGATATATTGCTCACACATGCTATGGGCATAAGTCAAATTACACCCCAAAATAAATTCTGCTGCTTCTCCCGAGTACGGGGATACCACATGTGGGGGACTTTTTGGGAGCCTAGCCACGTACGGGACCCCGAAAACCAAGCACTGCCTTCCGAATTTAAATATAAATGCTACCAAAAAAACTGTTAGCGATCGCAGGGATCAGGCCTGACTCTGCGATCGCTGCAGTTATGTGTTTAGTGTTTTGTAAGTGACAGTGATCGATTGATACTGCACTTGGGTGGGCTGGGCAGAGGGGCAAAACGCAGGTGCTAGCAGGTATCTGGGCTGACAATGCGTTTTTTTTGGAACCCTGAACTGCTGGGGACGCTAGTATAGATCTGATCAGATCAGATATTGATCTGTTCAGATTCTATACCACTACGGGAGGTGTATGCTTTGCGCGTGGGTGTTAGCGGTACTGGCACTAACCTAGCGCTGCCTGGGGCGATGCAGACCCTGACCCTAAAACCTAATTGATATCACCCGCCGGGTGATCAGGGGGTTAAACCTTTATTGGGTAATAAATGGTGGGTGCCCTGATGCTATAAAAAGCAAACTAACCAGAGTCACCCGTAACACTTATACGGTGATCAGTGGTGAAAGGGTTAACTAGGGGCAATCAGGGGGTTCAAATTTTTATTAGGTAGTATATGGGGGTCCCTGGCGCTATATAAAAACCTGACGGGGAACCTAGATAACTAACTGGCTAACCAGCGTCACCAGTGACACTTATACTGTGATCGCTGGTGAAAGGGTTAACTAGGGGCAATCAGGGGGTTAAAACCATTATTGGGTAGTATATCGGGGTACCTAGCGCTATAAAAACCTGGCGGTGAACCTAAAAAAATAACTAGCTACCTAGCGACAGTAGCGACACTGATGTAGTGATCAGAAAAATTATCGCTTAGTGACACTGGCAAAAGGGGGTGAAAGGGTTAACTAGGGGCAATCAGGATGTTAAAACCATTATTGGGTAGTATATCGGGGTACCTAGCGCTATAAAAACCTGGCGGTGAACCTAAAAAAATAACTAGCTACCTAGCGACAGTAGCGACACTAATGCAGCGATCAGAAAAATGATCGCTTAGTGACAGTGGCAAAAGGGGGTGAAAGGGTTAACTAGGGGCAATCAGGGGGTTAAAACCATTATTGGGTAGTATATCGGGGTACCTAGCGCTATAAAAACCTGGCGGTGAACCTAAAAAAATAACTAGCTATCTAGCGACAGTAGCGACACTGATGCAGCGATCAGAAAAATGATCGCTTAGTGACACTGGCAAAAGGGGGTGAAAGGGTTAACTAGGGGCAATCAGGATGTTAAAACCATTATTGGGTAGTATATCGGGGTACCTAGCGCTATAAAAACCTGGCGGTGGACCTAAAAAAATAACTAGCTACCTAGCGACAGTAGCGACACTGATGCAGCGATCAGAAAAATGATCGCTTAGTGACACTGGCAAAAGGGGGTGAAAGGGTTAACTAGGGGCAATCAGGATGTTAAAACCATTATTGGGTAGTATATCGGGGTACCTAGCGCTATAAAAACCTGGCGGTGAACCTAAAAAAATAACTAGCTACCTAGCGACAGTAGCGACACTAATGCAGCGATCAGAAAAATTATCGCTTAGTGACAGTGGCAAAAGGGGGTGAAAGGGTTAACTAGGGGCAATCAGGATGTTAAAACCATTATTGGGTAGTATATCGGGGTACCTAGCGATATAAAAACCTGGCGGTGAACCTAAAAAAATAACTAGCTACCTAGCGACACTAGCGACACTGATGCAGTGATCAGAAAAATTATCGCTTAGTGACACAGGGGCAATCAGGGGGTTAAATCTTTATTGGGGGGTGATAATAGAATGCTGGGGACGCTAGTATAGATCTGATCAGATCAGATATTGATCTGTTCAGATTCTATACCACTACGGGAGGTGTATGCTTTGCGCGTGGGTGTTAGCGGTACTGGCACTAACCTAGCGCTGCCTGGCGATATACCTAGCGATATAAAAACCTAGCGGTGAACCTAAAAAAATAACTAGCTACCTAGCGACACTAGCGACACTGATGCAGCGATCAGAAAAATTATCGCTTAGTGACACAGGGGCAATCAGGGGGTTAAATCTTTATTGGGGGGTGATAGGGGGCTACCCTGGACCTAACACTAACTGCCCTGACAGTTTTTACTTTTACAACTGACACTGGGGGGGGGGGCGGGGGGGGGGTTTGTGTACCTATGTGTACCTATGTGTCAGTGTAGTGTTTTGGTGCACTTACTTTTAGTCTTCTCCTCGTAGTCCGGTCAAAAAGACCGCCCCGAGGAGAATGACATCACTTCCTCCTTCCTGTGTAAACAATACACAGTGGGAGGAAGTTCGTCATTGGCCAGGAGCGATCGAGAGGGGGTGGCCAGAAACCAACGGCCATCCCCTCATCACGGATCGCTCCCGGAGGGAAACGGACCGCCGTATCCAGCGGGAGGGGGTCCGATCGGACCCCCCACCCGCTGGAAGGTAGGCACGTACATGTACGTGCTTGTGCCTGCCTGTGCCATTGTGATGACGTACAATGGCAATACGGCGGTCCTTAAGTGGTTAAAAGATGTTAGTTGTACTCACATTTAGACAAACAATTACGAGCAAAATAATGCTGTAATGCTGTAATCGTTCTACTTGTTTCATCATCAGACGTCAACTGGAATCCAGCTAGACTGGTACTGAAACCATAATTTGGTATAATTAAGCCCAAAACCAAACTGCGCTTCTAAGAACTTTAAATAGAGAAAAAAACACATAGCGCGTGCAATTCAGGAGCCGGCGCTACGCTATTTTGTTCTGTTTTACTCTATTATATTTTATTCTTTTATTTCCTGTTATATTATTTTATTTCCTGTTATATTCTTTTCTATTCTGTTATATTTTTTTCCTATTCTATTCCTTTATTTTGTATTCTATTTTATTGTCTTTGGAAGTTGGAAAACTATTCGAATTCGAAAACATTTAGAATCGATCTGAATTAGGCCTCATGCACACGAGACGCAGTTAAACGCGCGTTCAGATGCAGTTGGACAGTTTTTTCAACTGCACCTGAACTCGTTCAATGTTATCCTATGTGTCCATGCACACAGTCTCGTTTTTTTCCGTTTATATGCAGTTGCGTTTAATCTCGTTTTTCCAGAAGCAAAAAAATGCGTTCAGAAACAAAAATTTCTGCGTTTCAGACGCAAAACGCGGCAAAACGCAGTAAAACGCGGCAAAACGCCGCTACCGCGTTTAGCCGCGTTTGCGTTTATATGCGTTTTTAAAGGTGACCTTTTTTTTTACATTAAAAATCTCAAAAATGATTGCAAATGATGAAAAACCATTAGAAAAATATTTTAAACAATTGCAATTGCAAGTGGACAATCCACAACTTGTGGCAAGTGACGTGGCAAGTGGACAATCCACAACTTGTGGCAAGTGACATGGCAGGTGGCAAGTGATGTGGCAAGTGGACAATCCACAACTTGTGGCAAGTGACGTGGCAGGTGAAGTGGCAAGTGACGTGGAAAGTGGACAATAGACAACTTGTGGCAGGTGATGTGGCAAGTGACCTGGCAGGTGACGCGGCAAGTGACTTGGCAGGTGACGTGGCAAGTGGAAAATCAACAACTTGTGGCAGGTGACTGGCATGTGACGTGGCAAGTGGACAATCCATAACTTGTGGCAAGTGACATGGCAGGTGGCAAGTGATGTGGCAAGTGGACAATCCACAACTTGTGGCAAGTGACGTGGCAGGTGAAGTGGCAAGTGACGTGGAAAGTGGACAATAGACAACTTGTGGCAGGTGACGTGGCAAGTGACCTGGCAGGTGACGCGGCAAGTGACTTGGCAGGTGACGTGGCAAGTGGAAAGTCAACAACTTGTGGCAGGTGATGGGGCAAGTGATGTGGCAAGTGGACAATCCACTTGTGGCAGGGGATGTGGCAAGTGACGTGGCGAGTGGACAATCCACAACTTGTGTCAGGTGACGTGGCAAGTGGACAATGCACAACTTGTGGCAGGTGATGTGGCAAGTGATGTGGCAAGTGGACAATCCACTTGTGGCAGGTGACGTGGCAGGGGACGTGGCAAGGGACGTGGCAAGTGGACAATCCACAACTTGTGGCAGGTGATGTGGCTGGTGACGTGGCAAGTGGACAATCCACATCTTGTGGCAGGTGACGTGGCAGGTGACGTGGCAGGTGACGTGGAAAGTGGTGTGGCAAGTGGACAATCCACAACTTGTGGCAGGTGATGTGGCTGGTGACGTGGTAAGTGGACAATCCACAACTTGTGGCAGATGGCATGGCAGGTGACGTGGAAAGTGGACAATCCACATCTTGTGGCAAGTGACGTGGCAGGTGATGTGGCAAGTGACGTGGCAAGTGGGCAATCCACAACTTGTGGCAGGTGATGTGGCAAGTGATGTGGCAGGTGATGTGACAAGTGGACAATCCACATCTTGTGGCAAGTGACGTGGCAGCTGACGTGGCAAGTGACGTGGCAGGTGACGTGGCAAGTGACATGGCAAGTGGACAATCCACATCTCGTGGCAAGTGACGTGGCAGGTGATGTGGCAAGTGACGTGGCAAGTGGACAATCCACAACTTGTGGCAGGTGATGTGGCAGGTGATGTGGCAAGTGACGTGGCAGCTGACGTGGCAAGTGGACAATCCAAAACTTGTGGCAGGTGACGTGGCAAGTGACGTGGCAGGTGACGTGGCAAGTGATGTGGCAAGTGGACAATCCACAACTTGTGGCAAGTGACGTGGCAAGTGGACAATCCACAACTTGTGGCAGGTGACGTGGCAGGTGACGTGGCAAGTGAACAATCCACAACTTGTGGCAGGTGATGTGGCAAGTGACGTGGCAGGTGATGTGGCAAGTCACGTGGCAAGTGGACAATCCACAACTTGTGGCAGGTGATGTGGCTGGTGACGTGGCAAGTGGACAATCCACAGCTTGTGGCAGGTGGCATGGCAGATGACGTGGAAAGTGGACAATCCACATCTCGTGGCAAGTGACGTGGCAGCTGACGTGGCAAGTGACGTGGCAAGTGGACAATCCAAAACTTGTGGCAGGTGACGTGGCAAGTGACGTGGCAGGTGACGTGGCAAGTGATGTGGCAAGTGGACAATCCACAGCTTGTGGCAAGTGACGTGGCAAGTGGACAATCCACAACTTGTGGCAGGTGACATGGCAGGTGACGTGGCAAGTGAACAATCCACAACTTGTGGCAGGTGACGTGGCAAGTGACGTGGCAGGTGATGTGGCAAGTGACGCGGCAAGTAGACAATCCACAACTTGTGGCAGGTGATGTGGCTGGTGACGCGGCAAGTGGACAATCCACAGCTTGTGGCAGGTGGCATGGCAGATGACGTGGAAAGTGGACAATCCACATCTCGTGGCAAGTGACGTGGCAGGTGATGTGGCAAGTGACGTGGCAAGTGGACAATCCACAATTTGTGGCAGGTGACGTGGCAGGTGATGTGGCAAGTGGACAATCCCCAACTTGTGGCAAGTGACATGGCAAGTGGACAATCCACAACTTGTGGCAGGTGCCGTGGCAAGTGACACGGCAAATGCAAGTGTACAACTGCTCTCTATGCTGCTGCTGCTCACTCTGATCAAAATAGCAGAAATAGTTAAAAAAAATGCTTTGAGAGCTTGGGGAGGGTCTACATGATGTTATCTTTATAAACGCGTTTAAACGCAAACGCGTCTAAACGCGTCTAAACGCGGCATGCAAACACGGCAAAACGCGCATTTCTAAACGCGCGTTTCAGCTTTTTTTAACAGAGGTTTCATCTGCGTCTCGTGTGCATGAGGCCTTAGAATTAGAAAATTAAAATTGATTTGAACACGAATAAACAAATGAATTTTGAAAATGAATTAAATGGATTAAACAAATTTCACTTAACTAATTTATGTAAATAACAAATCAAAATAAAACTAAACAATTTTTTTCATTCTGCACATGTCTATTCCAGATCCTTATTGCCTTGAAGCTTGGCTACAATGTAAAGTAGTGAGTGTACAGCTTCTATAACAGTGTAAATTTGCTGTCCCCTCAAAATAACTCAACACACAGCCATTAATGTCTAAACTGCTGCCAACAAAAGTGAGTACACCCCTAAGTGAAAATGTCCAAATTGGGCCCAATTAGCCATTTTCCCTCCCCGGTGTCATGTGACTCGTTAGTGTTACAAGGTTTCAGGTGTGAATGGGGAGCAGGTGTGTTAAATTTGGTGTTATCGCTTTCACTCTCTCATACTGGTCACTGGAAGTTCAACATGGCACCTCATGGCAAAGAACTCTGAGGATTTGAAACAAAGAATTATTGCTCTACATAAAGATGGCCTAGGCTATAAGAAGATTGCCAATACCCTGAAACTGGGCTGCAGCATGGTGGCCAACACCATACAGCGGTTTAACAGGACAGGTTCCACTCAGAACAGGGCTCGCCATGGTCGACCAAAAAAGTTGAGTGCACGTGCTCAGCATCATATCCAGAAGTTGTCTTTGGGAAATAGACGTATGAGTGCTGCCAGCATTGCTGCAGAGGTTGAAGGGGTGGGGGGTCAGCCTATCGGTGCTCAGACCATACACTGCACACTGCATCAAATTGGTCTGCATGGCTGTTGTCGCAGAAGGAAACCTCTTCTAAAGATGATGCACAAGAAGCAAACAGTTTGCTGAAGACAAGCAGACTAAGGACATGGATTACTGGAACCATGTCCTGTGGTCTGATGAGACCAAGATAAACTTATTTGGTTCAGATGGTGTCAAGTGTGTGTGGCGGCAACCAGGTGAGGAGTACAAAGACAAGTGTGTCTTGCCTAAAGTCAAGCATGGTGGTGGGAGTGTCATGATCTGGGGCTGCATGAGTGCTGCCAGCACTGGGGAGCTACAGTTCATTGATGGAACCATGAATGCCAACATTTACTGTGATATACTGAAGCAGAGCATGATCCCCTCCCTTCAGAGACTGGGCCGCAGGGCAGTATTCCAACATGATGACGACCCCAAACACACCTTCAAGACAACCACTGGCTTGCGAAAGAAGCTGAGGGTAAAGGTGATGGATTGGCCAAGCACGTCTCCAGACCTAAACCCTATTGAACATCTGTGGGGCATCCTCAAACGGAAGGTGGAGGAGCACAAGGTCTCCAACATTCACCAGCTCCGTGATGTCGTCATGTGAAAGTGTGAAGTGTGAAGAATGAAAGAGGACTCCAATGAACTCTGGTGAACTCCATGTCTAAGAGGGTTAATCACGTCATCGCAGTGCATTGCTGGCTCATGATTGGCCAAGCATGCACTGTGACCCCGCATGCTTGGCCAATCACAGCGCCAGCAGCGAGGAGAGCCATGATTGGCCACAGGCAGGATGCCTGTGGCCAATCATAGCTCAGGCTGTGTAGTACACGCCCCACACTATATAAGGCCGCCAGCGCGGCGGCCTAGTGTAGTGTGTTGGCGTCTGAAGCAGTTAGTGGGTGTTCTGTGTACCTTCAACACAGTACACACCAATCGTTTTCGGCCGATTTTCGATCTTGCTGTTGTGTAGTGGTTGTTGTCTGTGTGCCCTGACTGCAGTATACACCGCTATATTCACCTCACCTATATAGCTAGTGATCTATCTTTTATAATAGAGCTTGCAGTCAGTAGTGTTAGGAGCTTGTGCGTGCTGTCTGCGTGCTCTGTACCCAGTACACACCACTATATCCACCTACATAGCTCTTCTCTATTTGAGCCCACTTGCCATCTGCAGGAGTTATTGGAAGTTGTGTGTGCCTCCAGCACAGCACAGTATACATCTGTATATACCCCTTTATCTCTGGTGTTCTATAAAAAAGGCATCTGCAGGAGTTAGTGGGTTTTTTGTGCCTCCAGCACAATATACACCTGTATCTACCGTTTATTGCTGTTCTCTAATAGAGCCATCTGCAGGGCTTAGTGGGTGTTGTGTGACTCCATTACACTGCTGTTTTACCCAACTCCCTTCAGGCCATTACCATGTCTAGAAGGCCAGCAAGGAGAGGCAGACAGGCGCGAGCCGATAAAAGAGGGCAAGCAGGCTCTGTGTCTAGAGACAACAGTGCTGGTCGTGGACGCGGTGCATTGTCATCAGCACGTGGCCATGGGACCAGCTTGTCCTTCTTTTCGGCAGCTGGACATGTTGAACCGCAACATGCCAACGACTTAGTAGAGTGGATGACCAAGCCCTCTTCATCTTCCTCATCCTCTCTCACCCAGTCTCAGGGTACTAGCAAAGCAGCTGCCAACGCATCGTCTTCCCTCCTCTCAATGTCATCATCAGTGACTCCTTCCCTAGACCCACCACGTCCTCCTGAGGAGTCTCCTGAACTCTTTGAGCACAGTGTTGGGTACATACTCCAGGAGGATGCCCAGTGTTTTGTGGGCTCTGATGATGACACTCAGCTAGAGGAAGGCAGTAGCGTGAGCGCAGAGAGAGGGGATGCTCAAGAAGGACAGCAATCTGGCAGTCATGTTCCACAAGCAGCAGCATACTGCCAGGTTTGCTACAGTGATGAAGAGGGAGGGGATGATGAGGGCACTGACTCCACGTGGGTGCCTGGAAGGAGAGAGGAGGAGGAGGAGGAGGAGGCACATGTCCAACGAGGCAGGATGCCCTCCGGGGGCCAGCTTAGGGGCAGCACACCGACTGAATCACACCGCAGAGCTCCGCCTGTGCAGGGCGCTGCCTCTGCACGTTATTCTAAAAGTTCTTTGGTGTTGGCCTTTTTTCAGACGAGTGCATCAGATCGCACCGCTGCTATTTGCAACATATGTCTCAAGCGTATCTCGCGTGGCCAAAACATCAGCCGCTTGGGCACCACATGCTTGACCAGACATATGTTGACCTGCCATGCAGCTCGTTGGCAAGCGTACCTCAAAGACCCACACCAAAGAACAAAGCGGACCTCTCCTTGCTCCTCATCAGCTGGCATCTCCAACCCCACTAGACCTTCAGTCCTCTCTGAAACCTGCTCTGAGAGGAATGAAGGTGTAGAATTAGGTGTGTCACAGCCAAGTGCTTCCGGGAACTCTGCTAGCGGTACACCCACGTCCGATTATAGCAGGCAAATGTCCCTGCCCCAGCTGCTGGACCGGCGAAAGAAGTTCACTCCCAGCCATCCACATGCCCAGCGGTTGAATGCTAGCTTGGCTAAATTGCTAGCACTTCAACTGCTGCCTTTTCAGTTGGTAGACTCGGCCCCCTTCCGTGAGTTTGTACAATGTGCGGTTCCTCAGTGGCAGGTCCCCAAACGCCACTTTTTCTCACGGAAGGCGATTCCGGCTCTCTACCGGCATGTGGAAGGCAATGTCCTTGCCTCGCTGGACAGGGCGGTCAGCGGTAAGGCGCATATTACCGCTGACTCATGGTCCAGCAGGCATGGACAGGGACGTTACCTGTCTTTCACGGCCCATTGGGTCACTCTTCTGGCAGCTGGGAAGGATGCAGGACAAGGTGCAGTAGTGTTGGAGGTTGTTCCGCCACCACGCCTCCAAAATGCTACTATTGGTTGTGACACACCTCTCTCCTCCACCCCCTCCTCTTCTTCTTCCTCCATGGCCTCTTCCAGTGCTCTGTCCTCAGAACCAGCGGTGCTCCGTAGGCGTTCCAGGGGCTACGCAAGTACGCAGGCAAAACAATGCCATGCCGTGCTTGCGCTGGTTTTTTTGGGGGACAGGAGCCACACTGGGGCGGATGTTTTGTCAGCTCTGCAGGAGCAGGCCGAGAGGTGGTTGACGCCACGCCAGCTTAAGCCAGGAATGGTGGTTTGTGACAATGGCACCAACCTCCTCTCCGCCCTCCGACAGGGACAACTGACCCATGTGCCCTGTGTAGCTCACGTCCTTAACCTGGTGGTGCAGCGGTTCTTGGGCAGGTACCCCGGCTTACAGGATGTCCTGAAGCAGGCCAGGAAAGTCTGTGTGCATTTCCGCCGATCATTTAATGCCTGTGCTCGGCTGGCTGAGCTCCAAAATGAGTTGAACCTGACCAAGAACCGCCTTATATGTGACATGCCCACCAGGTGGAACTCAACGTTGGCCATGCTGCAGCGGCTGCACACGCAGCAGAGGGCCATCAATGAGTACCTGTGCGACTACGGCACCAGGACAGGGTCAGGGGAGCTCGGTTTTTTCTCACCACGCCAGTGGGGCATGATCAGGGATGCATGCACTGTCCTGTCACCGTTTGAGGAGGCCACAAGGATGGTGAGCAGTGACAGTGCATGCATCAGTGACACTGTACCTCTTGTCCACCTCTTGGAGCATACGCTGCGTGGAATAATGGACAGGGCACTTGAGGCAGAACAGAGGCAGGAAGAGGAGGACTTCCTTGCCTCTCAAGGCCCCCTTTATCCAGACAGTGTTCCTGCTGTGCCACCCATCACACAGGAAGAGGATGAGGAGGAGGAAGAGGAGGATGATTGTGTCAGCATGGAGGTGGAGGCTGGCACTCAGCATCAGCAGCAGCAGCAGCAGTCTTGTGGGGATGATTTACAGTCCCAAGAAACACGTGGACTTGTACGTGGCTGGGAGGAGCTAGCTGCGGATCATGTTGTCCTTAGTGGCCCAGAGGACTCCGGACTGAATGCCTCAGCTAACCTACGCTGCATGGCCTCCCTGATCCTGCAAAGCCTGCGGAAGGATCCTCGTATTCTTCGGATCAAGGAGAGGGACCATTACTGGCTGGCCACTCTCCTTGATCCACGGTACAAGGGTAAGGTTGCCGACCTTATCTTGCCATCGCAGAGGGAGCAGAGGATGAGACATCTCCGGGAGGCCTTGCAGAAAGGTCTGTGCAACGCGTTCCCAGAGACTGGGAGGTTACAAACTCCTGGTCCTGGACAACGTGTTGCTGAGGCATCGGTCAGAAGGAGCGGTGGAGAAGGTGGCCGTCTGACTGATGCTTTCAGACAATTTTTTAGTCCGCAGCCCCAAGGTATGATCGGTTCCAGCACCCATCGCCAGCGTCTGATTTACATGGTGCAGGAATACCTAGGGGCAAGGTCAGACTTGGACACCTTTCCCACCGAAAATCCTCTGGCTTACTGGGTCTTGAGGATGGATCACTGGCCAGAGCTTGCACAGTATGCAATTGAGCTACTGGCCTGTCCTGCATCCAGCGTTCTTTCGGAACGCACCTTCAGTGCTGCTGGTGGCTTTGTTACCGATCACAGGGTGCGCCTGTCCACCGAATCAGTTGATCGACTGACCTTCATCAAGATGAATCAGTCTTGGATCACCCACAGCTACCAAGCACCCGAAGCTGATGTAACAGAATAATTTTTTTTTAAATATCACATCCCTTCAAGACTGCCTATGCTGATGCTGAGTGACTGTCCTGTTATGTTGATTGTCTATCCTCTTCCTCCTCCGCTGATATGTTGGAAGAACATTTCTGGTTCTGGGTGATGCCTAAGGCCCAATTTTTCTGCCCCTGTTTAACAGGGGCGTTTAAGTACAATTTTTGATGCAATGCGTTGCAGAAGGGCTAATTCCTGCAATCAAACAAGAGTATATGGGAGAGGTTGCAGTGTGGTGGCACCAGCACCAGTGCCTAAGGCCCAATTTTTCTGCCCCTGTTTAACAGGGGCGTTTAATTACAATTTTTGATGCAATGCTTTGCAGCAGGGCTAATTCCTGCAATAAAACAAGAGTATATGGCAGAGGTTGCAGTGTGGTGGCACCAGCACCAGTGCCTAAGGCACAATTTTTCTGCCCCTGTTTAACAGGGGCGTTTAATTACAATTTTTGATGCAATGCTTTGCAGCAGGGCTAATTCCTGCAATAAAACTAGAGTATATGGCAGAGGTTGCAGTGTGGTGGCACCAGCACCAGTGCCTAAGGCCCAATTTTTCTGCCCCTGTTTAACAGGGGCGTTTAATTACAATTTTTGATGCAATGCTTTGCAGCAGGGCTAATTCCTGCAATAAAACTAGAGTATATGTTAGAGGTTGCAGTGTGGTGGCACCAGCACCAGTGCCTAAGGCCCAATTTTTCTGCCCCATGTTTAACAGGGCGTTTAATTACAATTTTTGATACAATGCTTTGCAGCAGGGCTAATTCCTGCAATAATACTAGAGTATATGGGAGAGGTTGCAGTGTGGTGGCACCAGCACCAGTGCCTAAGGCCCAATTTTTCTGCCCCTGTTTAACAGGGGCGTTTAATTACACTTTTTGATGCAATGCTTTGCAGCAGGGCTAATTCCTGCAATAAAACTAGAGTATATGGCAGAGGTTGCAGTGTGGTGGCACCAGCACCAGTGCCTAAGGCCAAATTTTTCTGCCCCTGTTTAACAGGGACATGTAATTACAATTCTTGATATAATATTTCACAGGAGGGCCCCTTCCTGTGCCCACCCAGAGTAACGGTGAGGACTTATAGTGTTGTGGCACCAGCACCACAACCACCAAAGGTCAATTTTTCCACCACTGTTCAACAATGGCATGCAATTACAATTCTTGATATAATCGTTCACAGCAGGGCGCTCCAGCACCCACCAAGAGTCACTTTGAGGGCTTACAATGTTGTGGCAAAACCAACACCTTGTTCCGCCATTTCTGCAGAGCATATAGGGCAGGCCCCTACTTTCAAACATCCAACTTACAAACATCTCCTACTTGCAAACGGAAGGAGACAACAGCAAGTGAGATGAAAAAAGATGGACGACAAAACAAATTATACAGGGGTGATAACCCTTCCCTATGTTTTCCAAAAAGCTTAAAAATAGTTTTTTTGACTGGAGCTACACTTTAAAAATGTACCAGTTGAAAATTACAAACAGATTCAACTTAACACAACAAACCTAAACAGTCCCTGTCTTGTTTGCACCGCCTGTATACTGCTGTTCTGAGTATATAGGGCCTGGGGGCCACACGCATTTCCTTTTTTTAATATGGGTACAGGGTTCCCCTTAATATGCGTACAAGACCCAAATAGGCTGGTAATGGGCAGGGAGGGCTACCCATGCCATTTTTCTCAATGATTTTCAACCATATTGCAGGAACCAGATATAACATTAAAACCGCAAGCAGTTTTAAATGGTGTTATTTCCGTTTAATGTCATTTTGTGCAGGGACTGTTGTAAACACGGGAAACACGTGGCACTTCACAGGCATACTACAGACACCCCCCAGGCACCATATTTAAAGGAATATTTCACTTTTTTTTCTTCACTTTAATCGTCATTAACAACTTCCCGACCGCCGCACGACGATGTACGTCGACAGAATGGCACGGGCAGGCATAAGGGCGTACATGTACGTCCCTGCCTTCCCGCGGGTCGGGGGCCCGAACGGGCCCCCGCCCGGTGCCTGCGGCGGTCGGTATTCGTTCGGGAGCGATCCCGGACGAGGGGGCGGCCATTCATTCATGGCCACCCCCTCGCGATCGCTCCAGACGAATAGAAATCCTTCGTGACATCACTTCCTCTCCTGTAATGTAAACACAGGAGAGGAAGTGATGTATTCTCTCCTCCGTGTCGGTATTTTTCGTTCCGACACCGAGGAGAGAGGATCGATGAGTTGCACCAACACGTCACTACACAGTAGAACATGCCAGGCACACTCACACCCCCCCGATAACCCCCCCAATTACCCCTGCCCCCCAGTCACAGTGACACCAATGTCATTTTTTTTTTTTTTTGCATTGGTGTCATTTGTGACTGTAATAACTGTTAGGGCAGTTAGGGTTAGCCCCCTTTAGTTCTAATGTACCCCCCTAACCCCCCCAATAAAGGTTTAACCCCGTGATCACCCCCCGTCGCCAGTGTCACTAAGGCTGGGTTCACATTGCAGCGGTTTATGAGAACGAATGTGATTCGCACCGCACTGCAGTGCAAATCACATCCGATCTCTGTGCGATTCGAGTTCAGCCATACAGATAGTATGGCTGAATTCACATCGCACCCGCCGCACCCGCCGCAAATTCGCACGGGACCCTTTTTTTGGCCCGCAGCAGAATCGGATCGCATGGGTGTTCACACCATGCGATCCGAGTTTGCAGATCGCACTGCGATATGCGAACTGATCTGGGGGTGTCATTAACATTTCACTGACACTCCCAGCAGTTCGCATAGGGCAGTGTGAACTGCCGCCGGGAGGCATGCGATGCGGGAACCCGCCGCGGATTCGTCGCGTTCCCGCATCGCTCCAGTGTGAACCCAGCCTAATAAGCGATCATTTTTCTGATCGCTGTATTAGTGTCACAGGTGACGCTAGTTAGGCAGGTAGGTATTTAGGTTCGCCGCAGCTTTTTATAGCGCCAGGGACCCCCATATACTACCGCATAAAGCCCCCTGATTGCCCCCTAGTTAACCCTTTCACCAGTGATCACCATATAACTGTTACAGGTGACGCTGGTTGGTTAGTTATTTTTTTATAGTTTCAGGGCACCCGCCATTTATTACCTAATAAAGGTTTAACCCCCTGATCACCCGACGGGTGTCATTTGTGACTGTAATAACTGTTAGGGCAGTTAGGGTTAGCCCCCTTTAGTTTTAAGGTACCCCCCTAACCCCCCCAATAAAGGTTTAACCCCGTGTTCACCCCCCCGTCGTCAGTGTCACTAAGGCTGGGTTCACATTGCAGCGGTTTATGAGAACGGATGTGATTCGCACCGCACTGCAGTGCAAATCACATCCGATCTCTGTGCGATTTGAGTTCAGCCATACAGATAGTATGGCGGAATTCGCGTCGCACCCGCCGCACCCGCCGCAAACTCGCACGGGACCCTTTTTTTGGTCCGCAGCAGAATCGGATCGCATGGGTGTTCACACCATGCGATCCAAGTTTGCAGATCGCACTGCGATATGCGAGCTGATCTGGGGGTGTCATTAACATTTCACTGACACTCCCAGCAGTTCGCATAGGGCAGTGTGAACTGCCGCCGGGAGGCATGCGATGCGGGAACCCGCCGTGGATTCGTGGCGTTCCCGCATCGCTCCAGTGTGAACCCAGCCTAATAAGCGATCGTTTTTCTGATCGCTGTATTAGTGTCACAGGTGACGCTAGTTAGGCAGGTAGGTATTTAGGTTCGCCGCAGCTTTTTATAGCGCCAGGGACCCCCATATACTACCGCATAAAGCCCCCTGATTGCCCCCTAGTTAACCCTTTCACCAGTGATCACCATATAACTGTTACAGGTGACGCTGGTTGGTTAGTTATTTTTTTATAGTTTCAGGGCACCCGCCATTTATTACCTAGTCTCACTAGTGTACCCCTAAATTTAGGGGTGTCTACTTTCCAAAATGGGGTCATTTGGGGGGGGGGGGGGGTTTGTGCCATCTTGGCATTTTATGGCCTTCAAAACTGTAACGCCCTTAGAAAGCCTGAAGGCGGTGCTTGGTTTTCGGGGCCCCGTACGCGGCTAGGCTCCCAAAAAGTCCCACATATGTGGTATCCCCGTACTCAGGAGAAGCAGCAGAATTTATTTTGGGGTGTCATTTCACATATGCCCATGGCATGCGTGAGCAATATATCATTTAGTGACAACTTTGTGAAAAAAAAAAAAAAAAAGTTTGTAATTTTCCCGCAACTTGTGGCAAAATATAAAATATTCCATGGACTCAACATGCCTCTCAGCAAATAGCTTGGGGTGTCTACTTTCTAAAATGGGGTCATTTGTGGGGGTTTTGTGCCATCTTGGCATTTTATGGCCTTCAAAACTGTAATAGGTAGTGAGAAGTGAACTCAAAAATTTACGCCCTTAGAAAGCCTGAAGGCGGTGCTTGGTTTTCGGGGCCCCGTACGCGGCTAGGCTCCCAAAAAGTCCCACATATGTGGTATCCCCGTACTCAGGAGAAGCAGCAGAATTTATTTTGGGGTGTCATTGCACATATGCCCATGGCATGCGTGAGCAATATATCATTTAGTGACAACTTTGTGAAAAAAAAAAAAAAAAGTTTGTAATTTTCCCGCAACTTGTGGCAAAATATAAAATATTCCATGGACTCAACATGCCTCTCAGCAAATAGCTTGGGGTGTCTACTTTCTAAAATGGGGTCATTTGTGGGGGTTTTGTGCCATCTTGGCATTTTATGGCCTTCAAAACTGTAATAGGTAGTGAGAAGTGAACTCAAAAATTTACGCCCTTAGAAAGCCTGAAGGCGGTGCTTGGTTTTCGGGGCCCCGTACGCGGCTAGGCTCCCAAAAAGTCCCACATATGTGGTATCCCCGTACTCAGGAGAAGCAGCAGAATTTATTTTGGGGTGTCATTTCACATATACCCATAGCATGTGTGAGCAATATATAATTTAGTGACAACTTTGTGTAAAAAAAAAAAAAATAATTTTTTTGGGCATTATTCAATCGCTTGAGGCAAAAAAATAAAATATTCAATGGGCTCAACATGCCACTTATCAATTTCCTTAGGGGGTCTACTTTCCAAAATGGGGTCATTTGGGGGGGTTTTGTACTGCCCTGCCATTTTAGCACCTCAAGAAATGAGATAGGCAGTCGTAAACTAAAAGCTGCGTAAATTCCAGAAAACGTACCTTAGTTTGTAGATGTGACAACTTTTGCGCAAACCAATAAATATACAATTATTGACTTTTTTTTTACCAAAGACATGTGGCTGAATACATTTTGGCCTAAATGTATGACTAAAATTGAGTTTATTGGAATTTTCTAATAACAAAAAGTAGAAAATATCATTTTTTTTCAAAATTTGCGGTCTTTTTACGTTTATATCGCAAAAAATAAAAATCACAGAGGCAATCAAATACCATCAAAAGAAAGCTCTATTTGTGGAAAGAAAAGGACACAAATTTTGTTTGGGTACAACATTGCATGACCGCGCAATTACCAGTTAAAGCAGCGCAGTGCCAAATTGTAAAAAGACCTCTGGTCATTGACCAGCAAAATGGTACGGTCTGAAAGTGGTTAAAATCAGTGCTCCCGCCAAAACTGACGTTTTTAAAACTTTTTTTTGCATTGACTCATGTCCCCTGGGGCAGGAGCTAGGTCCCCAAACCCTTTTTAGGACAGTATCTTGCATATTAGTCGTTAAAATTAGCACTTTTAATTTCGAACGTTCGAGTCCCATAGACTTCAATGGGGTTCTAAAGTTCGTACGAATTTGGGGTCCATTCGAAAGTTCTGGTGCGAACCGAACCGGGGGGTGTTCGGCTCATCCCTAGTCACCAGTAGGTGAACCCTTCCCTGACAGTACCCCCCCTCTAAGGAGCGGCCTCTGGGCGCTCCAAACAGCCATAGCTGAATGAGTCCATAAAAGATAGTCATCTGTTACACAAGTCTAGAGCAAAAGTTTCTCATAGGCTGAAGAAGTGCCGGGTTCCAAGTGAGATGCCCTACTGCCAAGATTGAACAATAGGCAAAGTGTCCCACCTCCCGGGTCAGGTGACTGACTGGATACCCCACCGCTGGGTTCAAGGAACTGGCTGGGTGTTCTGCTGGCCAGATTCTCTGAGATGTACAGCATTCAATACTCCAAGTTCCTCAAAACAACAGGTACCCCAATGCTGGGGTCCCACCTTTTATCTGCAAACTTAGCCCTGGGATGATGGGAAAATTCCTGAACCCTGACACCGAGGTGTCTTGTCATAACCATGTAGCTTGCCTGGTTTCCAGGACTTACTCCGCACATGAAAATCTACCCAGGTCTCTCCAAGGCACTGATTACCCAATCCAGATCCCCTAGTGCACACAGAGCTGTGGCAATTGCATCTGGATCATGGCAAGGCACAGATAGTATTCTGCCTTTCTCCAGGAGCTTACAATGATCAGGGCCATGAAGGCAAATGCAGCTACCAGTTACCAAGGATTTGTCTGGACCAGCAGGCTTAGGCACCATAGGAGCAACATACTGCCAGAGGGACTCAACTATATCTCAGGCAAAGCAAGTAACCCATATAAGGCATGTGAGGCCTCAGAGCTTTCAGACCCATTAGCAGGTGGACACTTAGGCCGCGTACACACGCGGGGACTGTTCGCTCAACTTTGTTCGTCAAACAGTTTCAGCGGACAGTCCGCTCAAAATTAGCATGGACGGACTTGCCCACACACGACGAACGAACAGTCCGCTGAAACCGTGCGCGATGACGTGAACGGCACGTACGACGGGACTAGAAAACGACGTCCTATACACTGCAATGCAACCTTCGGCGTATAAATTCTTTCTGAGCATGCGCGGAACTTAGTTTGACGAACAAGCCTACACACGCGGGGACTGTCCGCTCAAACCAAGTTTCAGCAGACAGTTTTTGGGGATTTCCAAAAAAACGCTTGGTTGCAGTTGTTGCTGCTAAGGGTGGCCCAACCAGTTATTAGGTTTAGGGGGCAATCACTTTTTCACACAGGGCCATGATGGTTTGGATTTTTTTTCACCTTTAATAATAAACACCTTCATTTACAAATTGCATTTTGTGTTTACTTGTGTTGTCCTTGACTATTGTTTAAATTGGTTTGATGTTCCGAAACACTTAAGTGTGACAAACATGCAAAGGAACAGGAAATGAGGAAGGGGGCAAACACTTTTTCACACCACTGTATAACCTGGCTGGGTTATAGGTAGAAGGTAACTAAGTTCAGGCTGGTCATTGGACAAAGGATCGTCAAAGGTGGGCTGGACAGGGAGCATGGGACCATCAGGCTGGACATCTGGCACTTGATCATCAAGGTGCCTCCGTAGAAGTCAGTGAATGATGAACCGGTCAGGTGACCAGCACACTATCCCGGATGTGACACATACGCTCCACCAAGCCACTGCCCTCTACCCGGAAGTGCTTGCAGTGTCTGCAAAGGAATGCATGCTCTCCTCTGATGGCTGGACATGGTGACAGTGCTCTCTGGGTGATTTATATTTTGCTTGTTGATTTATCTGATGTACGTAGCTAGTATTAAGGGGGCTTCGGTTGTATGGGGAATTGTATCATAAACAGAATTACACTATATAGTACTATTCTTGTATTTTATGGTACGTGTTTGAGCCCCTGCAATGGTCGTTTTCTGGGTTGGTGAGGACCAGTGATTAATGCAGCTGATATATACCAAACCTAAGGCTTGCATATTAGAGGCATCTGGTGAGTTTGACCCCCTGGGGGAGTGTGGTGCACATGGAATACGGATCTCTTCATTCTCTGGTGGAAGGCACGCTTGGATAACAACTATAGATTACCTTTAACTCCTAGGATATTTTGAACTGTCAATAACACCCTGAATGCTTTTAATGCTTTGAACTGTTCTACCTTAACCGTCTGCTACATATTAATTTCTAACTAGGGTGTTTGCCACCGGTTTATAATATTACCATATTATTAATTTAATTATTAGCGCTGTTTTAGTATTTATAACATTCAGTGTTTGGCATGTATTTATATTTATACTACCTGTTGCCATTGTACTTTTTTTTAACAGCTGCTTATTTTCTTTTCGTATTTTTCATAAGATGTTTTAAAAAATACTATTATTTTATATTCTTATTGTATCCCTGTGCGAATTCTGCTGTCAGAGCTGTGGAGTTGACCTGGCGCTGAGTAGGGGTATTGCAGGCCTATTATATACTCCTCCTTTTTCCATGCTTGTAGTAATGTTTGAACAAAATTCAGTTTACACTCTGCTTGTCTGACAAGGGACTGCACTGAATTAATACACTCCGCTAGCACCTGTTGGGAACATGTTGAATAGTGCTCAAAGAAATAAGCAGCCATCCTCCAATAACCATACCAGTGATTCTACCTGAGCCATACTGAAGGGGGGAGAAAAGGCATCACTGCCTTTAGGAATACTTTACAAAGCCAGTTCTGCACAAGCTCAAATCAATGGCTGAACATCAGGGCCGGGACAAGGGGTGGACAGGAGGGGCGGCTGCCCCTAGCGCAATGGTTTATTGCAGGGGTAGGGGGCACCCTGACCCTAACCCTAAGGGAAAGGGGGGCGCAGTTTGGCATCTTTGCCCTGGGGGCTGGGTGACCTTGTGCCGGCACTGCTGAACATCACCAAACAACATCCTGCCTTGATCAACTAGAGAAGCAGCAAGGCAAATGCATTCACTTGATCTCTGGTCCACTCTTTCGATATCTGGTAGCAGTTTTCCTCTGTCACTAGCAAAGAAAAGTATATAACCTCCTCAGAATGCATCTTGCCACAAACAACAAAGCCAAGATGGCTTCCCTGTGCAGCCACTTCTGATCATGACTGGCCTTGGAGTTATGTTAGGAACTGGTGTGACCAGAAATGTGTGGACTGCCACAGAGAATACCAGGCACAATACAGAGTAAAACAATATAATTTATTTAAAAATAAAAATAAGTGAACAACATAAATGTAAAAGCACCTCCAATATACCAAACTGTATAAAACAAACCAGAGAACCAAACAAACATCGACACACAATGACACACAATAGGGTCATACATGGGGGATCAAGCAGAGGGAGCTGGAAGCAAGACAGGACAGGGAGAGGATAACAGGAGATGGAGAGAGCAGGTGGAAGGGGATCAGGCTGCAGGGTCAGTATCAGGGTCTAGGAACAGGAACAAGAAGCAGGATGCAGGAACACAGGAATGCAGGTCAGGGGCACATGGAGACAGAACACCAAGGCAGGAATGAAGCACATAGGCAAGGCTTAAATACACATTCTGCAACAAGCATCAGGTGATGACTGTCTGCATGAGATGATCTTCTGGCTGCTTAGAGACACCCACAGGGGGACACGGAGGAACTGCAGCCTATGGATCTGGGAGCCACAGTGCCACCAGCAGCTGAGCTCTTTCCTGACAATGACCCTTCGTAAACCCATTCTGATTGCTACTAATTATACTGTTTTCATTAGCAAATTCTTGGATATAGTCCCTTATCATCCCCTCCAATAGTTTACCCACTATCAGTGTTAGACTGACAGGCCTGTAGTTTGCAGGAATATATCTCTAGTATTATGCATTGTCCAAGATCTGCGTGAAGGTCCATTTTAAAGTGGTTCTAAAGGCATAAGGTAGAAAAACCTTCTGGGTGCACCCCCCCCCCAGTCCCCCCTTATACTTACTTGAGCCCCATCTTGATCCAGTGATGTTCATAAAAGTAGTGGCTCTCCTGGGTCTCTCTTTCCTCATTGGCTCACTCAGCAGTGGGAGCCATTGGCTCCTGCTGCTGTCAATCACAGTCAGTGAGCCAATGATGATGGGGGGCGGGGCTGAGACACACTCTGTGTGTGAATGTACATTTACAGGAGCATGGCTTGCGAGCAAGCCTGCTCAAGTGCCCCCATAGCAAGAGGGTTGCTATAGGGGCACTTGGCAGGGGGGAGAAGCAAAGACAGCCGGTGGGGGACCCAAAAAGAAGAGGATTGGAGCTGTTCTGTGCAAAACTATTGCACAGAGCAGGCGAGTATGACATGTTTGTTATTTAAAAAAACAAACCTTTAGAATGACTTTAAGCAATTCTCACACACTTGCAGCTGTTTCTTGTAGTGTTCAGATAACTTAGCATATATGAACCTCCTCCTGTGGCTAAAGCCTAAACTAACCCATAAATGATCTCTGAATCATTCCCTTTTCCAGGGCTGTCACCCAATCAAGATGTACACAATGGCCATTTGTAAGGAACAACTGTAATATCGTAACTTAAAGAAGCAGAGAAATATTGCGAATGGGAAAACAGTTCCAGCTAAACTGAAATATACCAACATGTCCACTTGTAGATTGATTGCTTATCATTTTAATGTAAAAAATATAACAAAGATATTCATTACAAGCTTGTGATTCCACATAAAGGGAACCTGTACTATAATATTAATTTGCTATTTACATTTTTCTGTAGTGCAGTGGCCCTAATGCTTTGCAAAAATTATCCTTCCTGTCGCGTTTAGCAGCACTAATCCTTCTGAACATGACTCATTCAAGCAGATATGTCCATGCTCTGTGGCTGCTGAGCAGTGGTGCAGCATTTATGAGGTCAAAACATGAGATGAGAAGGCAACATATCACTTCCTCTACATCTATCAAATGTATCTGAAAAGTGATCCCCCTGCAGCTTACTTTTCAAAAACATGGCAAGCTTGCTGCATGTCTAAGCCTAGGCTTAGGATGCTACCTTAAGCTCCCAATATTAAACACCAAGTTTTGTTTAAATATGCACTTATTTATTCAATAACATACATAAAAGAACATTAACCACTTAAGCCCCGGACCAATTTGCAGCCAAAGGACCAAGCTTCTGTGATTCGGCACTGCGTCGCTTTAACTGACAATTGCGCAGTCGTGCGACGTGGCTCCCCAAAAAAATTGGCGTCCTTTTTTCCCCACAAATAGCTTTCTTTTGGTGGTATTTGATCACCTCTGTGGTTTTTATTTTTTGCGCTATAAACCAAAATAGAGCGACAAATTTTGAAAAAAAAAATCGATATTTTTTACTTTTTGCTATAATAAATATCCCCCAAAAATATATAATAAAACATTTTTTTCCTCAGTTTAGGCCGAAACCTATTCTTCTACATATTTTTGGTTAAAAAAAAATTGCAATTAGCGATTATTGATAGGTTTGCGCAAAAGTTATAGCGTTTGCAAAATAGGGGATAGTTTTATAGCATTTTTATACAAATTTTTTTTACTAGTAATGGCGGTGATCAGCGACTTTTATTGTGACCGCGACATTATGGCGGACACATCGGACATTTTCGACATATTTTTGGAACCATTGTCATTTATACAGCAATCAGTGCTATTTAAATGCACTGATTCCTGTGTAAATGAAGTTAACCACTAGGGGGCAGTGTAGGTGTTATGTATGACGTTATGTGTTTTTTTTATTGTAGGGGGCTTGGCCTGGCATGTGATGTCACTGATCGTCCTTCCCTATAAAAGGGAAGAGATGATCGGTGACAGCCACACAGGGAAGCACGGGGAGAGGTTTGTTTACACAGACCTCTCCTCATTCTTCAGCTCTGTGACCCGATCGCAGGACACCAGCAGCGATCGGGTCCGCTGGTCCCGTGGCCACGGTCACGGAGCACAGGACCGGGGTCCGACCCATGGCTGGGCACTTAAAAAGCAACGTACAGGTATGTGATTGTGCCCAACCGGGCCATTCTGCCAACGTACATCGGCGTGAGGCGGTCCTTAAGTGGTTATGTCATACAAATGTCAGCGTCATACAAGTGAGGAATATGGAACTTTTTAATGATTGTTTTGAATGTATATTCTTAAATTATATGGTAAAATTGTTAACAAAATCTGAAGTTAAGCATTGCTAGTTTAACCACTTAAGTCATTTTGCAGACCAAAGACCAGACCATTTTTTGCGATTCGGCACTGCGTTGCTTTAACTGAAAATTGCGCGGTCATGCGACGTGGCTCCCAAACAAAATTGACATCCTTTTTTTCCCACAAATAGAGCTTTCTTTTGGTGGTATTTGATCACCCCTGCAGTTTTTATTTTTCACGCTATAAACAAAAAAAAGAGTGACAATTTTGAAAAAAACACATTATTTTTTACATTTTGCTATAATAAATATCCCCCAAAAATATATATAAAACTTTTTTTTCCTCAGTTTAGGCAGATACATATTCTTCTAAATATTTTTGGTAAAAAAAATCGCAATAAGCGATTATTGATTGGTTTGCGCAAAAGTTATAGCGTTTACAAAATAGGGGATAGTTTTATGGCATTTTTATTAATTTTTTTTTTTACTAGTAATGGCGTCAATCAGCGATTTTTATCATGACTGCGACATTATGGCGGATACATCGGACATTTTTGACACATTTTTGGGACCATTGTCATTTATACAGCAATCAGCGCTAAACAAATCCTGATTCCTGTCTAAATGCCACTGGCAGTGAAGGGGTTAACCACAAGGTGGCAGTGTAGGGGTTAAGTGTGTCCTAGGAGCGTGTTTCTAACTGTGGGGGGCGTGGCTGTCTATGACGTCACTAGTCTCTGCTCCGATCACACGGAACAGAGATCAGTGACACTGTCACTAGGCAGAACCGGGAGATGCTTGTTTATCCCCGTGGCGATCGAGTCTGCGGGACCTGCTATCGGACCTCACGGAGGTTCCGACCGGCGCTCATGCACGCTGCTGGGGGCAAATTTAAAGGGACGTACCTGTATGCCCATTTGCCTGTCCGTGCCATTCTGCCTGATGTACATCGGCGCACGCTGGTCGGCATGTGGTTAAGGTAGTACCCTGAACTTTCCCACTAAGATTATTTTGTTTTAATTTCTACTAGCCTTACCATGTTTATCAATGGTCTAACCTAGAGAGAAGTTTTGGACAACGTTGATGCTTCTCTGGTCCTACCCACACAAGTAAACTGCTACAGGGGTATCTACCAGGTGGATTGCATTTATATATTTTTTTTATTCTATCTATATACTTAAAGTGTCCACCTAAGGATTATAATCATGGTGTACCTACATGGCACAAAGCTATGGGCAAGGAGTCAATTAGCAGTAGTAGCTCTTGTCAGGTGATTACTAGGTGAACGGTTCGACCTAAGCATGAGTTCGGCCCAAACATTGCCTGTTCCTCTGTTCGACAAACACCCAAATTATCGGGGCATTCGACCGCTTGTTAGGCCTGCTGAATGACCAATGGCGCAGATTTAAAAAAAAAGTATTCAAAATTGCCAATTTTGGCAGTCTGAATACTTTTAAGTGCAAAGGAGGGATTTGGGGTCTTTTAGACCCCCGATCCCTCCAGAAAGAGTACCTGTCACTGCCTATTACTGTCATAAAAGATGTTTACATTCCTTGTAAAAGCAAAAAAAGTGATCCAATTTTTTTTAAAGGGACAATGTAAAAAAACAAAAAAAACCAGACAAAAAAAACCCCCCAAAAACTTTTTTTAAAGCGCCCCTGTCCTCACGTGCTTGTGCAACAAAGAAAACAGATATGTATGTTGTGCCTGCAAATGTAAACAGTGTTCAAATCACACGTGTGAGGTATTGCCGTGATCATCGTGAGAGCAATAATTCTAGCAAAAGATCTCCTCTGCTACTCTAACCTGGTAACCGTTCCATTTTTTTAATGCGTCAGCTATGGAGATCTTTAGGTACAGTTTGTCGCCATTCCATGAGTGTGCACAATTTCAAAGCATGACATGTCTATTTACGGCGTAACATCATCTTTGCTGTTTATTTTTTTTTTTTAATTCATGAAAGTCTTTTTTCCCCCCAAAAATGTGTTTTAAAGACCACTGCGCAAATACCGTGTGACATAAAATATTGCAACAATTACCATTTTATTCTCTAGGGTCTCTGCTAAAAATATATAATGTTTGGGGGTTCTAAGTTCTTTTTACCAAAAAATACTGATATTACCTGGTAAGCAACAAATGTCAGAAATAGGCTTAGGTGTGAAAGGGATTGCTGCAATTATTGACAGCAAGGCCAATTCTTGCTTTCATCAAGAGTATCTCTATAGGGTTATGGTGTGAAGGCACCATGGACACTCAAAGACAAATTTTTCTACACCTATTTGACAGGTGCATATCATTTACATTTTTGACAGCCAGGCCAATTCTTGCTTTTATCAAGAGTACCTTAATAGGGTTACAATGTGAAGGCAAAATATAAGGGGAGATTGGGGCAGGGGAAAGAATTGGGACTTTATATGAAACACACCACTCGGGTAGGATGAGACATGCAATATGATATATAGGATATTAATTGGTGATGATAATGGACCTAATACAGTGATTGATATACGTTTAATTAAATCAATAAATATGATACAAATTAGAAAAGCATGATTAACACATCATATCATAATAGAATTAATAACATAGTAGACAATGTATCATATGAAAAAATGTATATCAGCAGTACATCCAGAATAGTCACAGAACAACATAAACATATTGTATTAAATGAATTGATGACTCATCCAAATAAAACCCATGGTATAGACATGGTTGCTGTGACATGACATCAAATATAAAATCTCTACACGTTTCGTGGATTTGTAGGAGCAGCTAACTGGGGATGCCTAAAATGAATAATAAATACATAATTAATGCTCAATAATTAATACAGGAAGAGAGGGAACAGCAACTACAGTCCTAGCACTCTTACCTGTGGGTATAAAATAAATTTGTAGAGGAACATAGATAGTAAACTGTTGATCATCAAATTAGTCTTGCATAACTGTTGTCCCAGAAGGAAGCCTCTTCTAAAGTTGATGCACAAGAAAGCCCACAAAGTTTGCTGAAGACAAGCAGACTAAGGACATGGATTACTGGAACCATGTCTTGTGGTCTAATGAGACCAAAATAAACTTATTTGGTTTAGATGGTGTCAAGCGTGTGTGGTGGCAACTAGGTGTGGAGTACAAAGACATGTGTGTCTTGCCTACAGTCAAGCATGGTGGTGGGAGTGTCATGGTCTGGGGCTGCATGAGTGCTGCTGGCACTGAGGAGCTACAGTCCATTGACGGAACCAAGAATGCCAACATGTACTGTGACATACTGAAGCAGACCATGATCCCCTCCCTTCGGAGACTGGGCACAGGGAAGTATTCCAACATAATAATGACCCCAAACACACCTCCAAGATGACAACTGCCTTGCTAAAGAAGCTGAAGGTAAAGGTGATGGACTGGCCAAGCCCTATTGAGCATCTGTGGGGCATCATCAAATGGAAGGTGGAGGAGTGCAAGGTCTCTAACATCCACCAGCTCTGTGATGTCTTCATGGAGGAGTGGAAGAGGACTCCAGTGGCAACCTGTGAAGCTCTGGTGAACTCCACGCCCAAGAGGGTTAAGGCAGTGCTGGAAAAAAATGGTGGCCACACAAAATATTGACACTTTGAGCCCAATTTGGACATTTTCCCTTAGGGGTGTACTCACTTTTGCTGCCAGCGGTTTAGACATTAATGGCTGTGTGTTGAGTTATTTTGAGGGGACAGCAAATTGACACTGTTATGCAAGCTGTACACTCACTACTTTACATTGTAGCAAAGTTTCAATTCTTCAATGTTGCCACATGAAAAGATATAATAAAATATTTACAAAAATGAGAGGGGTGTACTTACTTTTGTGAGATACTGTATAAAAAAGGGCCTTTGAATCCATATTAACAGAAAAAAATCATATTTGTGCTGGAAAGTTCAGATAATGTATGTAGGTTAGAAAATAGAGCTCACACCTAGTCAGGAAAAAATGGGTTAAATGTGCTAAATACAATGTGGTTAAATTACTAAAGGTGTAAAAATGTCCACCTAGCTCAGCGAAGCTGTGTTCAATTATCCATTCACGTTCAAGAGAATTTTTTTTACATTTTCCTACATATGATTGAATATTTGAAGTGATCACAGGGTGAGCAGGTTAAGTAAATTTTTTTATCTATTTAGTAAATCAATCCCAGTGTGGTTTATATGCAACACTAGGAATGTGAGATGTTTAACAGAATTAGTAACATTTTTCTGATGAATACTATCTGATAATATTTTACTATGGCAGTGCTCCATTATTGTGCTCTATAATTAATCACGAAAGCTTGATTAGAGTTCGATATCATCGATGATTAATATACCATTTTCTTCTTGGAACCCATATCAAATGGGAGACACAACAAATACGCAGGAAAAAAAAAAACATTTCAATAAATAGTCTGTACAAATTATAAGATATGGATTATGTAGGCTTGCTACATTGTGCTACTAGGAACACAACATCCTACTGATTTTTTTTTAACATTGACATTCACCCACCCTTCACAACAGAACTTTGAGTTGCTGGCCTTTGAGTTTCTGTCTCCAAGTAACTAGTCATATCATGCTGGTACAGTGAAACAGCACTTCATTGATTAGTTCCATGATTAATGCTGAGCAGTAGTAATGCTTATCTTTTCTCAGGCAGAAACTTAAAGAGGAGTGGAGGTCTAAATATGTAATGTGACTGTGAGCTACATAGAGTAGAGGTAAATGTCATAGAAAAGTTCACAAGGTGAAATATGCATAACTGTTACAAATGTCAACATGCAGAAAACCAAAGCATATATAATTCTTCACATTGAACACAGCAGGGATCTGCCCGATTGTGAGCAGACCAAATCTAGAGGAGACCTTTCAGCAATTCAGATTTCTTATGATATTGCTGGGCACCCTGCAGTGATTGTCAGTTCTATAACCAATTCATAGGTCTTGCTTATTTAGGGGTATGAGATAAGGTGTTTGCTTTTCTGACAGTGTTTACATTATATTATGAAAGGCATTTTCATCAAAGATCAGATGTGTTCCTATATCCTATTTATTAAAGGAAAATAAAGACATACAGTATACAGTGATATGATTAGCGCACAGTAGCAGGAAATGTCACACACTACTGTAAATGCAAAATGCACAAATATACAGCAGACATGGTTCTTTGAATTCCCAGAGTTGCTATGTGGACACAAGAAATGAATGGGACTTGTACCCTAATACTTTTGCCATATAAGGTATGCTTTGACCCATTCCTTCTGCTCATAACGATTATAGTAATTATGTCAATTCAGGAAAATAAGAAAAAAAAAGCTGCTGACATGTATAAAAGAAGGCACTTAGTGGCACCCTAGGAAGTTATTTTTGAAAATTCATGGAATCCTGCATAAAATCTTAATAATTTTGAACCCCATCACAGTCTATGGGAACAAAGTTTAACAAACATATCTGGCCATTTTCAAAGCTAATAGGCAGGGGATTGTCAAAAAAAAACACAGAGAGCTGGGTAATAATGTAGAAGATGTATCAACGTATAAAATGACATGCTTGAGATATGCTTTATAGCTGCATTGAACAAATCTAAAGAGGCAAGGCAAACATTACAATGCATTATTTCACACATATTAGTAACTGGATAGTATGTAAGCAGTGTGCTAAATCCACAATGTAAGAGGGAAAGCCGTGGCAGGTTTTACCTGAAATTAAAATTAGAATGTTTTATTTCAGAAACAATATCCCTACATATTGTATAGTTGCTGGATAGAATATAAGTACCTTAGTTAGGCTGCAGTGTAAGAGGGATAGATGAGGCATGTCATACCCTGAAATTTAAATTAGAATGTATTATTTGAAAGGCACTAGCCACAAATATTATATAGTCACTGAACAGTATGTAGGCAGTTTCTTTTAGGCTGCAATGAGAGAAGGAGAGACAAGATAGGTTTTGAAACATTCTTGACAGAAACATTAGATAGATTAGATTAGTATATTATCTGAAAGACAATAGCCACAAATATTTGCTAGCAAACTTGAAAAGGCCACATATTTGCCAACAGCAGGTTTTACACTTCAGCATGCATTAACTATTTTGCAGCTGAGGTTTAGCTGTGAAAACACTGACACGTTTACAGTGTCAGAGCCTCAGAATAGGCCACACATTTTGTTTATGCAATTTAGTTGCACATGTAAGATTTATCCAGAAAACATTAGGAATTTAGCAGATGAGGTTAAGCTGAGAAAACATTGTGTGTGGCACTTTTACAGTGCCAAAGCATTTGAAAAGGTCAGGAGAATTGTGAGGAGCTAGTAATGGTGGCAGGCCAGGAAAGATGACAGGTACTGGTAATAGTGGCAGGCCAGGAAAGATTTCAGTTACTGGTAATGGTGGCAGGGCAGGAAAGATGTCAGGTACTGGTAATAGTGGCATGCCAGGAAAGATTTCAGTTACTGATAATGGTGGCAGGGCAGGAAAGATGTCAGGTACTGGTAATAGTGGCATGCCAGGAAAGATTTCAGTTACTGGTAATGGTGGCATGCCAGCAAAGGTGTCAGAGTCCGGTAATGGTGCTAGGCAGTGCCGGGACAAGGTCCCCCAGTGCCCAGGGCAAACTTTTCAAACTGTGTCCCCCCCCCAATCATCTTGCCTACACATGATCATTATACCTACAATTGGAGAGCAGAAGTCAGGATTGGATAAATTACAAAGTGGAAGGAGCAAAAAGAAATGCGAGTGCAGTAGTCAGGAACAGGGTTATTTTTAAAATAATAAATTGGGCCCTGCTTCTAGAGGATGTGGCTTTCACTGTGCTGGCCATTGGGTGAGGCTTAAAGGGATGCACAGTGCAAGGGTTCAGTAGCAAGCGATGCTGATTTTTTAGTAAAAAGATTTTACTTAAATATATGCTGACCATTGTAAGCACCCCACTGTCAGTGGTAAATGGTTTGTCTCATCTGTGTATCTGCAGGCAAGCCTTTTCTTTTGAAAAACAACAGACTTGCTGGCTGGATAACCAGATAAAAACAAAAGAAAGAAAGTCTAAAAAAGAAAACAATTGCAGCCATCACATCTAGGAATTGGTAACCTTCAATATAATAAATGTTTGTTTGTGGGTTTAATGCCACTTTAATATCTATTCCACACTTGTAACCATGGTACTGGTGACAGGTTTGCTATTGAGAGCAGAAAATTTCATCACCTGACATTGCTACCATGCTGACAAGGGTAGTCCTGCTGCTGGTGACACCAACAACTGGATCACGATTGTGACATAATGTACTTGGAGTCTGGTTTGCTAGGAGTTAGGTAATCCTGACAGTTTTATCTGTTACTATATTCCTGATAGTTCCTAGGCCAATTTAGAACATACTGTTCATCGTAAGCCTATGGAAAACAGGATCCACCATACCACACTTCAGCACACCTCTACTTTCTGCTCACCTATTCCAAGTGAACCTGGGAAAGAGAGCGAGGAGGTCACACTCTGACATGGGGGATGATTTCCAAAGAGGTTTATGGCATTTGCAGCTTGCTGAAATAATGTGTTTGTACATATGGAATCTCCCAGCCTTTCTCCCAGCGCTGCCCTAGTCTGCACATACACAAAGCTCTGCACTTACATCCCAGGACATCTCCTCCACCTCTGCTGACAATGTGGGGGGCTGTCAGAGCAGCTCTGCCTCTGTACCTTTTCCTGCGCTTGCACTGAGCTGTAATTTAGAGGCCTGGGAAGAATGAAGCAGGACACACTGACAGAGATCAGGAGAGCTTTAATTTAGAGGCAGGGGATGAATGAAGCAGGGCACACATACAGAGCACAGAGGAAAGCAACTTACATTTTGGCTGGGTTCCTTACATGGCAGCAAGGGATGGGGGGCATCTAACACTGTGCTCCATAACCACTGCATCCATCTTTGCTGCAGCTACAAGTGTCAGTCACAGATGCAGCAAAGACATGGAATGAAGTTTCTACACACTCCACACTTTGTATAACACTGAAAATTCCCTGCATATCACACCTTATTAAACAGGTTTACTTTTTTTTCTTTTTTACGTTTAGTGCAGAGTACAGCAGGTTTACAGCAGAGCCAGACAGAGTTTAGATTTCAGAATAGATCAGGACTCACAGGTGCAGAAGACAGAAACTATCCATCCATCCGCTCACATCTTCACTCTGCTCTGTGCTGAGCTCTGCTTTCTGCAGTGCTGGATGGGAAACAGTGATCAGGGCTGCAGTGTAGTGTTATCTTCTTGCTCCATCCCCTGTAGAGAAGCTCTTCCTGTGACAGCCCCAATGGAGTTGGCAAGACTGAGAGGAACTCAAGGCTGGCCTGGGAGAGGGCATCCCTCTAGCTTCTGAGACATGGATGTCACTGTACAGAGGAGGCAGCCAATGAGTGTAGGCACATTGTTAGCCCTGATTTTGGGCAGACTGTAGCAGCAACAGAGGATGCAGCATAGAGCAGTGTGAAAGCCTGACTATTCTGTGATGCTTATTAATGGCAACCCTGCGCCCCTCCCACACTCTGCCCAGGGCAGTGGTCCCTCCCCCCCCCCCCCCTTGTACCGGCCCTGGTGCTAGGTCACAATAGGTATTAGGAGCTGGTAATTGTGGTAGGCCAAGAGAGGTGTCAAGAGCTGTTAATTCTAGCTGTAACATTTTTCTGGGGACTAAATGAAGATGAAAAATTAAATTGATAGCATCAGCAGCAGTTTTTTCATTTGCTGATCCAGGGTTAATTTTTATGAAATTGAGCCAGTCAACAGTATCAAGGGACAGGTAGAATCATGTCTCTGTAACACTACACTACAGTGCCATGGCCGCAGGGCAAACCAAAAAACTCTAGTGAATACTGTGCAAGCTCCAGCCAGTCCGGAACCCAATATTCCATGGAAGAGTGTTTGAATCAGCCCTGGACCCCAAGTAGTCTTCAATATTTCGATTGAGGAACTGCTTGTGAGTACTTCTTGTAGCTCAGCCTGTCCACTGTGGTTTAAAAAAAATGTATTTTAAATATAGCTGAGGCAGCCACTGCCATCACTGCTCTGCCTTTCAAGGATGTGAGGATCGGATTAGGTATTAGAGGAGATCCTGCCACTATCAGGAATTGTGGACAAGAGGTTCTTCCATAGAACCTCCTATAAGTGGCACATTATGTGCTCCCTTTGGGAAGGTAGCATTAGATCTCCCATTTTCCCCCTGAATAAGGGATCTAAGGGGTTGGCCAACCGATAAAGGCCCCTCTCCTTCATGGCCCAAATCATAGGATTCCTGTGGAGTCATATCAACATGAGCCTACCTGTCATAAATTGTCTGCAGCATAAGACCCTGGATTGTCTGTGTCACTGAGAAGATCTGTGTAATGGATGATCTCATGGCATCCAAGTACAACTCCCAGGGTTTGGGAGGAGTGAAATATCTTCCTAGAAGCAGATCATATTTCTTAACCCTTTCTTCACCTTACAGGCATAGAGGCAGTAGACAAAGGATCCTACTGAGTCTGAGACTGTGGGAAGCCATCCTCTTTCTTCTGCTGCTGTGCCACCAGTGTCTGGTCAATTACATTACCCAGAGTCTGCTACAGGAGCAACAGGGAGGAATTATGTTTCAAATCCCTGCCTCATTGTGGCTCACCATTCTGTTTGTCTCTTCAAAAGGTGATAAGATGTTGCATGTGTCCTGAATCATGAACCACTGATATAGTAAAAAGAACCCTGGCCCCCACAGCCTGTCCATGTACTCACACAGATACTTATTGGCAACCCAATGCTGCTGATGCAGCTGCTGCACTATAGCCATCATTGAGTTCCAGTGCCTAAGGCTGTGACATATCAAGTGGTTGGCAGGTACATTGTGTTGCTGCTGTATTTATGCCAGGTGAACATTTTCAGGGTATGACTGCCTGAAGTGGCTGCAAACGCTTCTTGACTAATGCAGGTACCTAACCAGGAATGACTGCACCTACATATGTGAATTTTATCCTTACTGAAGAGTGGTCAATTGGTTGGCACCATTGTCATACACAACCTTGCCTGGCACAAGATGGTGTGGTCAATCACCTCCAGGCCTGGCCTTAGAGAGCTGCCAGAATTCCTGGCCCAGTGTTGCTCCTATCCCCCAGACATACCAGAAGCAAAACAGTAGGGCAGCGCTTTGTTGCCTGTAAAGTTGCAGGGTCTCCGGGGCTCTTGGGGAGAGGGGCGGGGGGGGGGGGCTGGTGGTTTTGAGAAATCAGGGGATGAGACAATTGAAGAGAAGGCTATAGGGGAATGTACTGTCACTGACACCAAGATACAAGACATGGGGCAGTACCACATGGTCTTGTGACTGCTGACAGTCCTGTAAAACAGAAACATTCCTTTCCACATGCTGGTGAAAGGCAGGGATGACCTTCGGGGCAAAATTAGTTGCTGGATATCTACCACTGTGGTTTAGCACAGGCCAGAAACTCACAAAAGGAGTCTAACTCCATAAGCTGAAATGGCAGCAGCTTAAAAGCAAGATGTTTTGCCACGCTGGCATCGAAATGCTGGGTATAGATGGGTGCGGACATTTGTTTTTCCTTAGCTACAGTTTCTGTGGAAGAAGCACCTGCCTAGTCGAGGATACTGCTGGAGATGGCGGGGTGGGTACCATGGCTTGACCCTAATCAAAGTGGCATCATGCTGACCCTATCTCTATTTCATGTAACATAAAATCTTGAGGCCACAGATGTTGTAGTGTATTCATCTGGAGAATTTTGTGTAGGAAATGAGGAATGAGGGGTGTAGGCCTTTTGCTGCCCACCAGCATCATTGAGGTGCTGCTCCCATTAAGCCATGCAAAAATCCAAAGGTGACTGCTGCTGCAGAGGTGGAGAAACCCCACATGCTGTCAAGGTGGGGATCTGCCTGGCACCATGTTACATGACACTCTAAATATGGATATAACATGTAATATGATCTAAAAGGTGGAATTAGACTTTTAATAGAAAAGTATGGGATTAAAAAAAATAAAAATCATACTAAACTAGGTCAATGTAGCATCAATACAATGCTGCAGCTGTCCCCTGCTGGCTTTACACCTAGAACTGAGCGTTTAAAGACCACTGATCACTCTGTTCTCAAGTTTGCTCCAATGTTCACAGGAGCAATGGGCTGTGGAGGGGGTGGGAGCAGCTGGCTCAGTCTACCAGCGGCATGCTGTGCTGTGCCCCTCCGGTGCTCACTGGAGCTCTGGGCTGTGGAGGGGGTGGGAGCGGGAGCAGCTGGCTCAGTCTCCCAGCAAGCAGCACGCTGAGAGGCTGAACCAGCTGCCAGTCCAACATCTGGGCAGATCCCAACACATTTTTGGGATACCTGCAGAGCCTTGATCGGCTCTGTGACGTCAGTCTATAGGGGACCAGGGGCTTTTAGGCCTCTGTCGGATGAATCTGGGTGACAGGAGTGTAGAAGTAAGTGCAGTAAGTGATTTATGAAAGGAATATAGAATATAATTACTGAATCAGGCAAATATGTGCAAGCAAGAATCCTTTTTTTGTGTTTTTTTTTAATTTTCCTTGCACATGTACATTTTCCTTGTACATAATTGGGTGAACTGAAAATACCTTTATTATATTTCACAAAGCTAAATTAAAATTCTCTACTGCTTTACTAAATCAACCTCAGCAAATCCGCATACTAAATGTTTCTGAATTTGCCAGAGTATATGATTATTACCCTTTATGTTTCATAATACACCTAACAAGAATGGTAATGTTAAAGTACTGTTCCAAAATATCTTGATAAAGCTACAAATGTATCATTCTGGCAAAATATACACATCAGCGATTGATACAAGTAGAGTACATAAATGGAACAAAGATAATCAGACTGCTAGAGTTCATATGGTATCAGAAGCAATTACTTTCAATGTATCTGTAAAGCCAACAATGATTCCTTCTATAAACTAAAACAATGGAATATGATACAGTACACAGTCTCAAATGGTACTAATTTACTGACTAATGCCATTACAGAGCCTGATATCTGTTACATTGCTGGATTTAGTAGCAGAGTTGAGCTAAGACACTGAATTCCATCCTGTAGAAGGTGTATTATTTCACTGTATGCCTTTATATAAATATTAGAGAAATATTAGTAACATTATTTACCTATGCTGTTTAATATTTAAAATTTAGAGAGATTGGCTTATCATACAAAATGAAAAAAAATAAATACAACTATGGCAGTAATTTTATTAATGTGTAAATTAAAAATGGGCAACATCTAGCTGAAGTTTTAATGGCAATATGGCATCTGAAAATATAATGTGAATAATGACAATTATTTTAAGTATTTTCTAAATGCTATTGTTTTGGGTATGCCATCATGCAGTTATGGTTGGTTTGGTGAAGGCAGTTTAGTCATATCTTTCTTTGTGTACGAGCTCCGTATGCTGTATACCCTTTATAGTAAACATAAGCTCCTTTGCCCAATTACTGTAATGGTTTAGCAGATTTATTTTTTTGGATAGGATGAAGTTTTGTAAATTCTTTCATCCAGGGCCAGACTTCAAATATATGAAGCTAGACTGTAGGGTAGACCGGGTGGTAGGTATACTGATCAAGTATTATTTTTTTAATAAGCAAATTTAATGCAGTGGACCTTTTATAGCCACATCCTAATATGTTTAAATAAATCTATATTATTCAACCTCACATCATTTATTTTAAAAGTTACTGTATACTGACCCTTCAAGATAAAAAGCAACATGGAGTCCTAAAAGACCCATATCCAGGCAAGCAGCCTGAGTGGCCAGGAAAGGATCCCCCCCCCCCCTCCTTCCTCCTGAACCATACCAGGCTACATGCCTTCAACATTGGAAGGGTACTTTGCAAAAAGGAATGCTCGGGCTGTCTCCATTACAAGCCACCTTCTTCCCCTGTTAAGGAAACAATGGCCTCAGTTCCGCACAAGGGGATCTGTGTGTGTGTGTGTGTGTGTGTGGTGATTTATTGGAATCTGGAAGCCTAAGTTACGCCTAGTTATCTGTCCCCCCCAAGGTGTATGATTATAAGTTGAATAGTACTCTTTGTTGCACAAAAAAAGTGAAAAGTAAATAAAACATCCACACTGTGAAAATGTCCTTTATTGATTTAAAAAATAAAAATAAACAGTGTCCTCTAATCCAACATTTATCACTTCAAAAATTAAAGCCCAACTTCAGGTATAATTACCTTCACAGGTGTGTATAGCAGCAAAACATTATTTTTCTCGTCAGGGCTGTCTTTGACACAGGGCAAAGGGGGCAGCTGCCCCGGTCCAGTCGTTGTTGTGGGGCCCAAAGCAGCTGCCCCTTGAGCCTGCACTTCCCACAAATAGTTGATAAGTGGAATTCGGGAGGGCCCAAGAAAATGTTTGCCCAGGGTCCAATCAATATTAAAGATGGCCCTGTGCCTGGTACTAGTAGAGCTCCTACTGTACTTCCTGGCTGCTCTGGATGTAAGTGCCGAAGGTCTCATAGATCCTAGTGCTGCAGTCATATATCCACTCCTCTCCCTCTGGCCACTCAGAAAACACACAGTCCCATAATGTGTTTCAAGAATAACCAGTAGGGATGAGCTTCGTGTTTGAGTCGAACGCATGTTCGACTCGAACATCGGTCGTTCGTGCGTTCGCCGAATTCCGAACGTTTGGGCCGTTCGCGGCAAAATTTGTGTGGCCCACAATGCACTGCGATGGCGCAATGCATTGCTGTCTCACGATTGGCCAAGCATGCACTGTGACCCCGCATGCTTGGCCAATCGCAGCGCCAGTAGCGGGAAGAGCAATGGTTGGTCACAGGCATCCTGCCTGTGGCCAATCATAGCTCAGACAGTGTAGTGCACGCCCCACACTATATAAAGCTGCCTTTCAGGCGGCCTCGTGTAGTGTTTGTTAGCATCTGAAGCAGTGGGTGTTCTGTGTACCTTCAACACAGTTACACACCAATCGTTTTTGGCTGATTTACTATTTTGCTCTTGTGTAGTGGTTACTGTCTGTGCCCTGACCGCAGTATACACCACTATATTCACCTCACCTATATAGCTAGTGATCTAGCTTTAATAATAGAGCTTGCAGTCAGTAGTGTTAGTGCGTGCTGTCTGCGTGCTCTGTACCCAGTACATACCACTATATACACCTACATAGCTGTTCTCTATTTGAGCCCGATTGTCATTTGCTGGAGTTATTGGAAGTTGTGTGTGCCTCCAGCACAGCACAGTATACAGCTGTATATGCCCCTTTAACTCTGCTGTTTTCTTGTTATTGTCTGCGTGCCCTGACCGCAGTATACACCGTGATATTCACCTCACCTATATAGCTAGTGGTCCATCTTTAACAATAGAGCTTGCAGTCAGCAGTGTCACTCAGGAGATAGTGCGTGCTGTGTGCCTGCTCTGTACCCAGTACATACCGCTATTATCCACCTACATAGCTGTTCTCTATTTGGGCCCGATTGACATCTGCTGGAGTTATTGGAAGTTGTGTGTGCCTCCAGCACAGCACAGTATACAGCTGTATATACCCCTTTAACTCTGCTGTTTTCTTGTTATTGTCTGCGTGCCCTGACCGCAGTATACACCGTGATATTCACCTCACCTATATAGCTAGTGGTCCATCTTTAACAATAGAGCTTGCAGTCAGCAGTGTCACTCAGGAGATAGTGCGTGCTGTGTGCCTGCTCTGTACCCAGTACATACCGCTATTATCCACCTACATAGCTGTTCTCTATTTGGGCCCGATTGACATCTGCTGGAGTTATTGGAAGTTGTGTGTGCCTCCAGCACAGCACAGTATACAGCTGTATATACCCCTTTAACTCTGCTGTTTTCTTGTTATTGTCTGCGTGCCCTGACCGCAGTATACACCGTGATATTCACCTCACCTATATAGCTAGTGGTCCATCTTTAACAATAGAGCTTGCAGTCAGCAGTGTCACTCAGGAGATAGTGCGTGCTGTGTGCCTGCTCTGTACCCAGTACATACCGCTATTATCCACCTACATAGCTGTTCTGTATTTGGGCCCGATTGGCATCTGCTGGAGTTATTGGAAGTTGTGTGTGCTTCCAGCACAGCACAGTATACATCTGTATATACCCCTTTAACTCTGCTGTTCTATAAAAAAGGCATCTGCAGGAGTTAGTGGGTGTTGTGTGCCTCCAGCACAATATAAACTACCCAACTACTGTTTTACCCAACTCCCTTCAGGCCATTACCATGTCTGGAAGGCCAGCAAGGAGAGGCAGACAGGCGCGAGCCGATAAAAGAGGGCAAGCAGGCTCTGTGTCTAGAGACAACAGTGCTGGTCGGGGACGCGGTGCATTGTCATCAGCACGTGGCCATGGGACATGCTTGTCCTTCTTTTCTGCAGCTGGACATGTTGAACCGCAACATGCCAACGACTTGGTAGAGTGGATGACCAAGCCCTCTTCATCCTCCTCATCCTCTCTCACCCAGTCTCAGGGTAGTAGAAAAGCAGCTGCCAACACATCGTCGTCCCTCCTCTCAATGTCATCATCAGTGACTCCTTCCCTAGACCCACCACGTCCTCCTGAGGAGTCTCCTGAACTCTTTGAGCACAGTGTTGGGTACATGCTCCAGGAGGATGCCCAGTGTTTGGTGGGCTCTGATGATGACACTCAGCTAGAGGAAGGCAGTAGCGTGAGCACAGAGAGAGGGGATGCTCAAGAAGGACAGCAATCTGGCAGTAATGTTCCACAAGCTGCAGCATACTGCCAGGTTTGCTACAGCGATGAAGAGGGAGGGGATGATGAGGGCACTGACTCCACGTGGGTGCCTGGAAGGAGGGAGGAGGAGGAGGAGGAGGAGGAGGAGGAGGAGGCACATGTCCAACGAGGCAGGATGCCCTCCGGGGGCCAGCTTAGGGGCAGCACACCGACTGAATCACACCGCAGAGCTCCGCCTGCGCAGAGCGCTTCCTCTGCGCAGAGCGCTTCCTCTGCGCGTTATTCTAAAAGTTCTTTGGTGTGGGCCTTTTTTGAGACGAGTGCATCAGATCGCACCGCTGCTATTTGCAACATATGTCTCAAGCGTATCTCACGTGGCCAAAACATCAGCCGCTTGGGCACCACATGCTTGACCAGACATATGTTGACCTGCCATGCAGCTCGTTGGCAAGCATACCTCAAAGACCCACACCAAAGAACAAAGCGGACCTCTCCTTGCTCCTCATCAGCTGGCATCTCCAACCCCACTAGACCTTCAGTCCTCTCTGAAACCTGCTCTGAGAGGAATGAAGGTGTAGAATTAGGTGTGTCACAGCCAAGTGCTTCCGGGAACTCTGCTAGTGGTACATCCACGTCCGATTATAGCAGACAAATGTCCCTGCCCCAGCTGCTGGACCGGCGGAAGAAATTTACTCCCAGCCATCCACATGCCCAGCGGTTGAATGCTAGCTTGGCTAAATTGCTAGCACTTCAACTGCTGCCTTTTCAGTTGGTAGATTCGGCCCCCTTCCGTGAGTTTGTACAATGTGCGGTTCCTCAGTGGCAGGTCCCCAAACGCCACTTTTTCTCACGGAAGGCAATTCCGGCTCTCTACCGGCATGTGGAAGGCAATGTCCTTGCCTCGCTGGACAGGGCGGTCAGCGGTAAGGTGCATATTACCGCTGACTCATGGTCCAGCAGGCATGGACAGGGACGTTACCTGTCTTTCACGGCCCATTGGGTCACTCTTCTGGCTGCTGGGAAGGATGCAGGACAAGGTGCAGTAGTATTGGAGGTTGTTCCGCCACCACGCCTCCAAAATGCTACTATTGGTTGTGACACACCTCTCTCCTCCACCCCCTCCTCTTCTTCTTCCTCCACGGCCTCTTCCAGTGCTCTGTCCTCAGAACCAGCGGTGCTCCGTAGGCGTTGCAGGGGCTACGCAAGTACGCAGGCAAAACGATGCCATGCCGTGCTTGCGCTGGTTTGTTTGGGGGACAGGAGCCACACTGGGGCGGATGTTTTGTCAGCTCTGCAGGGGCAGGCCGAGAGGTGGTTGACGCCACGCCAGCTTAAGCCAGGAATGGTGGTTTGCGACAATGGCACCAACCTCCTCTCCGCCCTCCGACAGGGACAACTGACCCATGTGCCCTGTGTAGCTCACGTCCTTAACCTGGTGGTGCAGCGGTTCTTGGGCAGGTACCCCGGCTTACAGGATGTCCTGAAACAGGCCAGGAGAGTCTGTGTGCATTTCCGCCGATCATTTAATGCCTGTGCTCGGCTGGCTGAGCTCCAAAAGGAGTTGAACCTGCCCAAGAACCGCCTTATATGTGACATGCCCACCAGATGGAACTCAACATTGGCCATGCTGCAGCGGCTGCACACGCAGCAGAGGGCCATCAATGAGTACCTGTGCGACTACGGCACCAGGACAGGGTCAGGAGAGCTTGGTTTTTTCTCACCACGCCAGTGGGGCATGATCAGGGATGCATGCACTGTCCTGTCACCGTTTGAGGAGGCCACAAGGATGGTGAGCAGTGACAGTGCATGCATCAGTGACACTATACCTCTTGTCCACCTCTTGGAGCATACGCTGCGTGGAATAATGGACAGGGCACTTGAGGCAGAACAGAGGCAGGAAGAGGAGGACTTCCTTGCCTCTCAAGGCCCCCTTTATCCAGACAGTGTTCCTGCTGTGCCACCCATCACACAGGAAGAGGGTGAGGAGGAGGAAGAGGAGGAGGAGGATGATTGTGTCAGCATGGAGGTGGAGGCTGGCACTCAGCATCAGCAGCAGCAGTCTTATAGGGATGATTTACAGTCCCAAGAAACACGTGGACTTGTACGTGGCTGGGAGGAGGTAGCTGCGGATCATGTTGTCCTTAGTGACCCAGAGGACTCCGGACCGAATGCCTCAGCTAACCTACGCTGCATGGCCTCCCTGATCCTGCAAAGCCTGCGGAAGGATCCTCGTATTCTTCGGATCAAGGAGAGGGACCATTACTGGCTGGCCACTCTCCTTGATCCACGGTACAAGGGTAAGGTTGCCGACCTTATCTTGCCATCGCAGAGGGAGCAGAGGATGAGACATCTCCGGGAGGCCTTGCAGAAAGCTCTGTGCAACGCGTTCCCAGAGACTGGGAGGTCACAAACTCCTGGTCCTGGACAACGTGTTGCTGAGGCATCAGTCAGAAGGAGCGGTGGAGAAGGTGGCCGTCTGACTGATGCGTTCAGACAATTTTTTAGTCCGCAGCCCCAAGGTATGATTGGTTCCAGCACCCATCACCAGCGTCTAATTTACATGGTGCAGGAATACCTAGGGGCAAGGTCAGACTTGGACACCTTTCCCACTGAAAATCCTCTGGCTTACTGGGTCTTGAGGATGGATCACTGGCCAGAGCTTGCACAGTATGCAATTGAGCTCCTGGCCTGTCCTGCATCCAGCGTTCTTTCGGAACGCACCTTCAGTGCTGCTGGTGGCTTCGTTACCGATCACAGGGTGCGCCTGTCCACCGAATCAGTTGATCGACTGACCTTCATCAAGATGAATCAGTCTTGGATCACCCACAGCTACCAAGCACCTGAAGCTGATGTAACCGAATAATTTTTTTTGAAATACCACATCCCTTCAAGACTGCCTATGCTGATGCTGAGTGACTGTCCTGTTATGTTGATTGTCTATCCTCTTCCTCCTCCGCTGATATGTTGGAAGAACATTTTTGGTTCTGGGTGATGCCAGCAGCCCAATTTTTCTGCCCCTGTTTAACAGGGGTGTTTAAGTACAATTTTTGATGCAATGCTTTGCAGCAGGGCTAATTCCTGCAAAAAAACTAGAGTGTATGGCAGAGGTTGCAGTGTGATGGCACCAGTGCCTAAGGCCCAATTTTTCTGCCCCTGTTTAACAGGGGCGTTTAAGTACAATTTTTGATGCAATGCTTTGCAGCAGGGCTAATTCCTGCAAAAAAACTAGAGTGTATGGCAGAGGTTGCAGTGTGATGGCACCAGTGCCTAAGGCCTAATTTTTCTGCCCCTGTTTAACAGGGGCGTTTAAGTACAATTTTTGATGCAATGCTTTGCAGCAGGGCTAATTCCTGCAATAAAACTAGAGTGTATGGCAGAGGTTGCAGTGTGATGGCACCAGTGCCTAAGGCCCAATTTTTCTGCCCCTGTTTAACAGGGGCGTTTAAGTACAATTTTTGATGCAATGCTTTGCAGCAGGGCTAATTCCTGCAATAAAACTAGAGTGTATGGCAGAGGTTGCAGTGTGATGGCACCAGTGCCTAAGGCCCAATTTTTCTGCCCCTGTTTAACAGGGGCGTTTAAGTACAATTTTTGATGCAATGCTTTGCAGCAGGGCTAATTCCTGCAATAAAACTAGAGTGTATGGCAGAGGTTGCAGTGTGATGGCACCAGTGCCTAAGGCCCAATTTTTCTGCCCCTGTTTAACAGGGACATGTAATTACAATTCTTGATATAATATTTCACAGGAGGGCCCCTTCCTGTGCCCACCCAGAGTAACTGTGAGGACTTATAGTGTTGTGGCACCAGCACCACAACCACCAAAGGTCAATTTTTCTACCACTGTTCAACAATGGCATGTAATTACAATTCTTGATATAATCGTTCACAGCAGGGCGCTCCAGCGGCCACCAAGAGTCACTTTGAGGGCTTACAATGTTGTTGCAAAACCAACACCTTGTTCCGCCATTTCTGCAGAGCATATAGGGCAGGCCCCTACTTTCAAACATCCAATTTACAAACATCTCCTACTTGCAAACGGAAGGAGACAACAGCAAGTGAGATGAAAAAAGATGGACGACAAAACAAATTATACAGGGGTGATAACCCTTCCCTATGTTTTCCAAAAAGCTTAAAGATATTTTTTTTGACTGGAGCTACACTTTAAAAATGTACCGCTTGAAAATGACAAACAGATTCAACTTAACACAACAAACCTACACAGTCCCTGTCTTGTTTGCACCGCCTGTATACTGCTGTTCTGAGTATATAGGGCCTGGGGGCCACACGCATTTCCTTTTTTTAATATGGGTACGGGGTTCCCCTTAATATGCGTACAAGACCCAAATAGGCTGGTAATGGGCAGGGAGGGCTACCCATGCCATTTTTCTGAATGATTTTCAACCATATTACAGGAACCAGATATAACATTAAAACCGCAAGCAGTTTTAAATGGTGTTATTTCCGTTTAATGTCATTTTGTGCAGGGACTGTTCTAAACACGGGAAACACGTGGCACTTCACAGGCATACTATAGACACCCCCCAGGCACCATATTTAAAGGAATATTTCACTTTTTTTTTTTTCACTTTAATCGTCATTAAAATCAGTGCTCCCGCCAAAACGGTAGTTTTTAAAACTTTTTTTTGCAGTGACCCATGTCCCCTGAGGCAGGAGGCAGATCGCCAAACCCTTTTTAGCACACTATCTTGCATATTAGCCGTTAAAATTAGCACTTTCCAATTCGAACGTTCGAGTCCCATAGACTTCAATGGGGTTCTAACGTTCGTGCCGAACGCGGGGGTCGTTCGCAAGTTCTGGTGCGAACCGAACCGGGGGGTGTTCGGCTCATCCCTAATAACCAGGAAAAGAGGGTGTGGAGATACAACCACAGTGCTGGGGTCCATGAGACCTGTTATACTAATCCAGGCATGTACAAGCCAATTTGCTGGATATAGAATAAAGCCTGCTTGATAGGTATTTGCTTCTGAGGAAAATAAATGGTTTATTCTGAGGAGATTTGACTGTAAAGGTTTTCATTAGAAGAAAACTTCTGCAACTTTGCATTCACCATCATCTTGATAGTCTACACTTTGTTATGCAATCACAAATGTCATATACATTTCAGAATCTAATTTTCCCAGTTTGTAAACTTAATTTTTGTGAGATTTTGGTGGATGCCAGAGTTCTTGGTTGACTATTAATCTCTTTAGAATAAGCAGCAAGGTGGCTGTTGACTTCACATAGCATGCTGCGCCAGGTAACGAATGATAAATATAATACCAACACTGCTCAAAGTGTACATTCTTCATCCACTCTTTTTGGCATATTATTTAATGCTGGTCATTAAATAGGACCTATTGGATCTTAATGTAAAATCCAGTAGATGGCTGGAATTTGTCTTTCTGATTGGTTTTGTTAGAAGAAAAATAAATTAGCTTTTAGTTAGGTTTTATAAAAAAAAAGTTAGCAAATAAACAAAATAATAGGTTAGGGTTATTGTTTTAGGTTGAGCTTTAGTGTTTTAGGTTTAATTTTTGTGAGGGAGGTATATTTTATTTTGTATCATTTTGTCTGGGGACTTTTTTTAATATGGGGTAAGCAGTGTGAACACAATGTGGCACAGATAAAGCTGCCCTTTACAGCACATCACCTTCACCACACATTAGTGCAGTACAGTTTTTTAAACCAAGACACTACATTATTAGTTGCAGCAAACCACCACATCCTCAATCCCCTTAAGTCATAGCTGCTAATAAAGTTAGGAAATCCCCTAAATCATTATGTCTAGAAGGACTAAAGGGAGAGGCAGAGGTTCCTCATGTGTATCTAGGAGAGAATGAGCTGGTTCTGCATCCACAGGACAAAGTGATGGTTGGGCCAGACCTTTAAGAAGCAGGTTGTGCCTGCTTTTTATTTTTCTGACAGTGGTGCCATTCTAATTCACCAGAGGGTACTGTTCCATGGGTGTAGGCAACTGCTATTGTCAGGGCCACTTGTCATAGCTAAAGTGATCTTTTCACACATCTGCTGCTGATTTGAAAAGCTTCCCTTACAGCACATTAGGAAGTGAAGAGTTTTAGTATTGGGCCATGCTAGGTAGGGCCAAGAGTAGGCCTAAACCTTGCCATAAGTCTTCTATCCCACCCCACCATATTTAGCAGCTTGATTGACAAAGCTGGTGTGTCCTCTGCAGCTGCTAGAGTGGAAGAAAAAATTGTTCCCCAATTCCCTCATGCCCAGTGTCTGATAACCCGCTTAGCAAAATTATTGACTTTACTCTTCACCCCACTCCAGCTGATGGAGTTGGCCCTCTTCAACGAGTTTGTGGCCTGTGCTGTACCACAGTGGCAGGTACTAAGTTGCTATTTTTTGACAAGAAGGCCATCCCAGCCCTCCATCAGCACATGGAAGGAAATGTCTCTGTGATGTTGGATAACGCAGCAGTTTTATGTGGGTGACCATGAGAGAGAGGGACTATTCTTGGTTGGCCACCCTTTTGAATCTCCAATACAAGAGGAAAATGGCAGATCTCATGCTACCAACTCAGATGGAGTAAAACAATGCACCACTAAGAGGACGTACTGTTGAAGAACCATTACCTGCTTTTTCTTCAGGACCCCCTCTCATGCCCAACATACCACCGATCACTGGACCACTGGCCAGACAGTAAATATGCTGTCTGAGAGGGTCTTAAGTGCAGCAGGTGGTTTTATGGCAGAGCTTCCCTCCTGACACAGTTAACTGGCTCACTTACTGATGCTACCGACTAAATTTGCTCTCCCATAAAATCTGACCCTACTCCATTCCTCCCACAGCTAACCTGTCACCATTACTGTGTGCTGCCACCTCTGGCATCCTGCCCCCATTATCAGCTGCTGACACCTTTACTAGCTTCTGCCATCTTTACTGGCCTGCCACCATTACCAGCCCCTGCCACCTCTGCTGGCCTGCCACCATTTCTTATGCTTCTTATGTTTGCTAAAGTGTGTTTCTAGTTTGTAGTATATTCTAGTGATCTGACAATGAAAAATATTTGTGCTATTGTTTCTCTGAAATAATACACTAAAATTGTAATATGTTAGTAAAGACTACCCTGTCCCCCCTCTTAGATTCTAGTCGAATCAAGCTGTCTACATACTTTAAGTATGTATACAATATTGCTGTTTTTGTCTCTCAAATAATACACTCTAAAACCTGCCTCATATTTCTCTCCTAAAGCAAAGCCTAGTAAAAAGCTTGCCTGGTTTCTCCCTCTTAAGTATTTGCCTAGAAAACAGGCTTACATATGTTATCTGAAGTCTGTACGATATTTTGGGCTTTTATCTCTAAAATATTACACGCATACTGTTTGTTTTGTGATAAAACCTGTCTTAGATCTCTTTCTCCCTGAAATTGGGCCCTACTAAAGCTGCTAATATAATGTGCATTGGGTCCCGCGACCGTCTCACGGGGAGGCTGAATGGGGAGATGCCATTGTAAACAGCATCTCCCCGTTCGGCTTAGCAACAAGTGACTCTGATCTCCGCTCCATGTGATTGGAGCAGAAATCAATGTTCACTAACACAAAACCCAGCCCCCCACAGTTAGTAACACGCCCCTAGGAACACTTAACCCCTACACTACCACCCCCTGGTTAACCCCTTCACTGCCAGTGTCATTTACACAGGAATCAGTGCCTTTGTATAGCACTGATTGCTGTATAAGTGACAATGGTCCCAAAAATGTCTCAAAAATGTCCGATGTGTCCGCCATAATGTCGCAGTCACAATAAAAATCGCTGATCGCCGCCATTACTAGTAAAAAAAATTATTAATAAAAATGCCATAAAACTATCCCCTATTTTGTAAACGCTATAACTTTTGCGCAAACCAATCAATATTCGCTTATTGCGATTTTTTTACCAAAAATATGTAGAAGAATATGTATCGGCCTAAACTGAGGAAACATTTTATTTATGTTCTTTAATTTGGGATATTTATTGTGGCAAAAAGTAAAAGATATTGTGTTTTTTTTCAAAATTGTCGCTCTTCTTTTGTTTATAGAGCAAAAAAGAAAAACTGCAGAGGTGATCAAATGCCACCAAAAGAAAACTCTATTTGTAGGAAAAGTGAACAAAAATGATGTTTGGGTACAGCGTCGCATGACCGCGCAATTGTCAGTTAAAGCGACGAGGTGCCATATCGCAGAAAAAAGGTCCTGTCAGGAAGGGGGTAAATTCTTCAAGGGCTGAAGTGGTTAAATCTGCTTTGCCTCTCCCTATTAAATTAATAAAAAGATTATCTGCTGTGCATTGAATCTTATTTTATGATAACACCTGCCTCATCACATCCTATTAAATTGCAGCCTAGTAAAAAAGGCTTGCATGCTGTGCATCAAGTCTGCACAATTTTTCTAATTGTTATCTCTTAGGCCACGTACACACGGGCGGATTGTCTGCCCAACTAAGTTCGTCAGACAATCCGACAGACAGTCCGTTCAACTTTTGAATGAACGGACTTGATCACACACGATGAACAGACAGTCCGCTGAAAACTTGCGCGATGACGTGAACAGCACGTACGACGGGACTAGAAAAACGACGTCCAATACACTGCAATGCAACCTTCGGCGTGTAAATCCTTTCTGAGCATGCGCCATACTTAGTCCGTCCAACTTGCCCACACACGAGCGGACTGTCCGCTGAAACCAAGTTTGGACGGACAAAACCAAGTTTGGACGGACAAAATTACGGAAATTCCGAAAGACAAAGTCCGTCAGACTGTCCGCTGAAAAAGTCCGCTGAAGCCCACACACGAGCGGATTGTCCGCTGAAACACGGTTCAGCGGACTAAGTTGGGCAGACAATCCACTCGTGTGTACGCGGCCTTAAACAATACACTTCAATTTCTACTTCAAGATAAAACCTGCTTTGTGTCCCCCTCTAACATTGTCGCCTAGTAAAAAAGGCTTTCATACAGTGTAGTGAGCATGTACAATTTTTTTTAACAATAACTTTTATTAAGAAATTCACATGTATCAATAGAAATCAATGACATTTCTTGTTATTCATATAAACGTACAGTAGGAGATCATTTGCTAAGTTACATTGACATAACCAGGGCAGGACTTAGGGTGGTGGGGGCCCCTGGGCTTGAGTCACTTTCGGGCTCTACCTTCTATATGTTACCGTAATTATCAGCTTATAACACGTGCCTGTGTATAACACTCGCCGGCGTATAACATGCACCCAAGATTAAGAGGGAATTTTAAGGAAAAAAACTTTTAGGAGGGAAGTTTAAGAAAAAAACTTGTATTTAAATGCCCATCAATGCAGCCTTATTAGTGTCCATCTGCATCCTTGCCCATCCATCTGCAGCCTTGTCCTGTGTCATTGCAGCCTTTTCAGTGTCATTTGCAGCCTTGTCATTTGCAGCCTTGCTCCAGTGTAATTTGCAGCCTTGTCATTGCAGTCTTGAAATTTAAAAATGGCGCTGCCGAGATACAGAGTCCCGTGGCTCTCGGGTCCTCTCTGCGGCTCTCGGGTCTTCTCGCACTCCTGAGCAGAGCCGAGAGTAGCCGAGTGTACTCAGCTCGGCTCAGTCATGCCCAGTCCCTGTGTTATGGCCATCAAAGGGCGGGACTGGGCATGACTGTGAGTGGAGCCGAACCAACTACACTCGGCTATGTATCTCGGCGGGGCCCCCTATTGGACGGGGCCCATGGGCTTGAGCCCAGTCAAGCCCAATGGTAAGTCCAGCCCTGGACATAACAGAGGTCGTGCTGAAACTTGCACAGTAAATGTAGTGTTAGTACCATTTTTATGGTGGTGGCACTGTCCCTGCACCCAGACACCCATTTTGGGAACTAACTGTGTCGTATGTGTCGTTGTGGTTTGAAGTTAAGCAGAGCAATAGTAAGAAGATGTTTTGTTTCCATCTTGAGAGCTGTGGCTTCAATTTGGGTTTTGTTTTGTTTTGTTGGAGTTAGGTGACCACCATTCTCTGAGTTGGTCCAAGATCACTGCCATATAGTATGCCTGGATGTTTTGGGCTCCCATTCCCCTATGGCATGCAGGGGTGAGGAGAATGTCTTTCTTGAGCCTGGGTTTTTTATGTTGCCATATAAATGTGTTGATTATTCATTGTAATTTCTTTAACTGCCTTGGCAGAATGGGTAGTGGGATTGTGTGAAACATATATAGTATATGAGGAAGCAAATACATTTTCGTTTGAGCAATTCTGCCTGCCCATGAGACAGGAAAATGGCTCAAGTCTTTGGATATGCACATAAGCTTTTCTCGAAGGTCATCATAATTTACTCTTAACAATGTCCTGCTTGGGAAGGTCAGGTGAATTCCCTGGTAGGGGAGTGAGGAACTAGAGGACCACATGAAAGGGGTTCCTTCTGAAATATTTTGTTTGGTTTGTGGGTCAATACCTAGGTTTAGCATAGTGGAATAACTGTGATTGATTTTATAGAGAGAGACTGCACTAAAATGTTCTAGGATCTGTTGTACAGCTAGGAGGGATGATTTGGGGTTGATTAAGGTGATAATGACATAGAGGCCCAGTTTGTGTTCCACATCTCCAATCTTGATACCCATTACTGACGATGCCGACTTAATGGTTTTTGCGAGAGGTTCCATAACCATGGCAAAGATTAAGGGGGAGAGAAGACAGCCTTGTCTCATGCCATTGGTAATTACAAAGGGGTCTGATTTAATGCCTGATGTCCAGACTCTTGCACTGAGGGAAGAGTAGATATTCAGAATGGAAGAAAGAAACCAAATTTACGGAGTACTGCTTCCATGTAGGCACAGTGTACCCTGTAAAACACCTTCTCTGCATCAAGTGACAAGAAGAGAGAAGGCGTTTGATTGTGTTCCACCCGCTGTATTAGATCAATGAGGCACCTAGTGCCATCAGAAGCTTGTCTGCCAGGCACAAATCGCACCTGATCAGGGTGGATTATTTGGGGGATAATCAATGAAAGGTGTTGCGAGAGTTTGGAATATAGTTTGACATCTGAGTGAGATCGAGCCCTAATTAGCTGGATTGTCATGGGCTTTGCCTGATTTTGGTAAGGTAACTACCAAGTCCTTCAAAGATTATCTGGGAATCTTACCGGCATTTGCGTATTGATTAAAGGTATTACATAGGTATGAGGAGATCAGTTTGGAGAACTGTTTCTAATATTCATTTGGGAATCCATCTGGGACAGGGGCCTTATGTAAGGGCAGTTGCTTTATGGCTTTACTTATTTTGGTGGAGGAGAAAAGAGGAGATACTAGTCGAGGATTCTAGTTGGGAGGGAAAGATAGAGGGAATGTGAACGGATGAGAGAAAGGCTTCAATACCTTCCTTTTGGGGGGGGGGGCTACCGTTTCTGAGTCTTTAAGGTTATACAATTTGGCATAAAATGCACTAAATTAATTTGCTGTATCTAGTGGGTTGGTTAAGAATTTGCCCTGGGAATTTGTGAGGAACTGGATTTTCTTGTTAGCTAGTTGTCTCTTCATTTGTTTGGCCATGAATGCTTCCGGTTTGTTGGCAAAGGCATAGATTTGGAGTTTCAGTCATTTAATATAGTTGTCAAATTTTCTATGGAGGTGTTCACTAAGTTGGTACCTGAGGTTTTTTAGCTCTAGGGATATCTTGGGGGATGGGCATTGTTTGTTTACATTATCAAGGTCTCGGATTTGTTTTAATAAATTCTCTGTAGTGGCTGAATGTTTTTTCTTTTCCTGAGCCCCCATTTGTATGAACAGGCCTTGTAGAGAAGCTTTGTGCGCATACCAAATAATAGAATGATCATCAACTGAATGTATGTTCTTAACAAAGTAGCTCTCAATCTTGGATCGGATTTTATTTTCATGTGCTGGGCTGATGAGAAGGGAGAAATTTAGTTTCCAGACAGTATGTCTTGGGGATTGATTATGGGTGAATAGTTTAATTGGTATCGGCGCTATACTTGCTTCCATAACTGACTGGAGTAGGTATTTATCTGTAAGAAACAGATTGATCCGAGAATAAGCGTGTTGGGAGTGGCAATAAAAGGTGTAGTCTCGCTCATCACCGTGTAAGCACCTCCAGGGATCATATAAGTCCTCTTTGTTCAGTAAAGAGGAAAGTGCCTCCTATCAGTGCCAACCTTCTTCCCACTGACAACTTTCTGGCAGAGGGTAGCAGATTTCATCAAGAATTTGATGGTATTTTGCCCCATCCATTTTTCTTCTATCCTGACAAGTGCTCCAGTCTCTGCGGCAGAGAAACATCCCTATAATAGAATATTACCACCTCCATGTGTACTGTAAGAATAGTGTTATTTGGATACTGAGCTATATTGGATTTCTGACAGACATATCGTTTGGTGTTGAGGCCAAATAATTCAATTCAGGCAGAAATTAGTCGTTGCTCAAGTAACCCCTGTCAAACTCTGGACCACTGAACCCTGGTTGAGAGAGGCTTGAAAGCAAATCTTCAGAAACCCGCCATTCCCTTTAATGGAAAGTCTGCTTGCCAGCTGATTGTTTCTTTACACACATTTATTAACCGCTTAAGGACCGCTATACATTGGCAGAATGGCATGGCTGGGCACAAGCATGTACAGGTACGTTGCCCTTTAAGGGCCCAGCTAGTCGTGCTAGTCGCCGGCGGCGCGCTTGCGACCCGGTCCTGAGCTGCGTGACCATGGCCATGGGACCCGCGGACCTGATCGTTGCCGGTGTCCCACGATCGGGTCACAGAGCTGAAGAACGAGGAGAGTTAAGTGTAAACAAGCCTCTCCTGTTGATTCCTAGTGACCCTGTCACTGATCGTCTGTTCCCTGTCATAGGGAAAGATGATCAGTGATGTCACACGCCAAGCCACGCCCCCTATAGTAAAAAACACACACACACTTAACCCCTACACTGCCCCTAGTGCTTAACCCCTTTACTGCCAGTGTCATTTTTACAGTAATCAGTGTATTTTTAATCGCACTGATCGCTGTATTAGTGCCAATGGTCCCAAAAATGTGTCAAAATTGTCCGACGTGTCCGCCATAATGTCGCAGCCACAATAAAAATCGCTGATCGCCACTATTACTAGTAAAAAAAAATGTATTAATAAAAATGCCATAAAACTATCCCCTATTTTGTAAACGCTATAACTTTTGCGCAAACCAAACAATAAATGCTTATTGCGATTTTTTTTTACCAAAAATATGCAGAAGAATACGTATTGGCCTAAACTGAGGAAAAAAAATGTTTTTATATATATTTTTGGGGGATATTTAATATAGCAAAAAGTAAAAAAAAAAAATTGTCGCTTTATTTTTGTTTATAGCGCAAAAAATAAAAACCGCAGAGGTGATCAAATACCACCAAAAGAAAGCTGTATTTGTGGGAAAAAAAGGACGCCAATTTTGTTTGGGAGCCATGTCGCACGACCGCGCAATTGTCAGTTAAAGCGACGCAGTGCCAAATCGCAAAAAGGGGCTCGGTCCTTTAGCTGAAAAATGGTCCAGGGTTTAAGTAGTTAATATATGTTTACATTTTAGAACTTCCTCTTCTACTTTTATTTCCACATTTTAAAAGTTTTATGTGAGACTCTACCATGGCCTTTAATTTTGAAGAATTTATGGTTCAGTTAATGAAGAACCCATGACCTGAAATGTCGCACACTCCAACAGAGAGATTCACACATGTGTACATATTTTAAATGCAGTGGATTGCTAATATGGCAATTATAAGTCCATTCTTCACATACATTCTGTATGTTATGTCAATGATGTAGGTGTAAAAATAGATCAGTTTCAATGCTATGGTTGGCTAGGCACAGCACAGTCACTACAGCTGGCTGGCAGTCTGCCAGTACATCTCCTCCTCTGTCGAATGATAGTACAAGGAAAAGTAGTAATTATCCTGGAATTATTCTGCATGGCTAGCGAGTCTGAAGATACTAAATAAGAAATGGCTCTCATCCACAATCCACAAGGCTTCACCTTGAAATGCTGAAATCACAAATTAAATTATACATTGACCTGTATTATCAAACCATTTACTAATTTAAGAGCTTGGATTTTGCTAAAAATGAAAGTAATGCTGAGAAGAAGAGACTGATTGATACTGTAACAGCACACGGATCCACCTCGCCAATAAAACTATTGTTTCTTATTTTATCTTTAAACATATGCTCTGTACCTGAAGTTAAAACATATGATCTAGCTTGTCTACGGTCCTAGTCAACTGATGCTGGGCAAAGCCAGAATGGTGAACAATATGGTAATATTGTGCCAAAATCGAATAAACTCTCAATTTGGTTTATCCTTAATGGTGAACTATTACATGAAAATTTCAGATCCTACATGAACTGACAACGTCTTATTTTGGATTAGGGTTTCTCGAACATTATTAGTGCTTTATAGCAGATGAATATACGTGCTTTCTGCCTTAAGAAGGAAATTGCTATAATTTACGTACAGTAAATAGGTTTGTTTTTTAAGTCTGTTTCCTGATAACCCATATGCTGGTGATTTATTATTCTCACGTTACTGTATTGCGGTAATGCAGACATGTTAACGGCTGTTATGCAAGGCAATTCATTAAAGTGCATTGTGCCATGCTGCAGTGAAGGTGCATTGCCTTCAAAATGAATGGCACCCTATCACACCAACTCATATAACGTGTGTTACTGCAGCACATCAGTATGAATTGAACTTAAAGACCAACTCTTGTTAAAGAGTAACTCCACTTTTGTTGGGAAAAAAAATATCCCCACCCCCGGGTGATCTATGGCAGGGATCTCCAAACTACGGCCCTCCAGCTGCTGCAGAACTACACTTCCTATGAGGCATTGTAAAACTCTGACATTCACAGACATGACTAGGCATGATGGGAATTGTAGTTCCTGAACACCCGGAGGGTCATAGTTTGGAGACCTCTGATCTATGGCAAGTATTTTAACAAACATTGTTGCAGATTTCTACCTTTTGTTATTCTGAAGAAATTCCTGTGACCATGTTGTAAGTGAATCTAACGAGAGTGGTTTCTTAACCACTTCTCGCTCACCATATAGCAGAATGACGGCCAAAAAGTGGTTGTATTATCCTAACTGGGCATCATATGATGTCCAGCAGGATAAGCCACTAGCATGCACCTGCAGCGATCGGTGGTATTGTATGTCGCTCTGACACACTGCATCTCCTAACCCGGTAAAGAGCCTATGATGTAGGCTCGTTACAATGCGATCAGCTGTGTCCAATCACAGCTCATCGCATAGTAACCGGGAAGTGCCATTTCAGGGCTTTTCCTCTACTCGCACTGAAATCAGTGCAACCTCATTAGTGCCACCTCATCGTTGTCCATCAGTTCCGCCTCACCCGTGCCTGTCAGTGCAGCCTCATCAGTGCTCATCAGTGAAGGAAAAAACATAGTTATTTACAAAGTTTTATAACAGAAACAAAGGATTTTTGTAGAGCAAAAAAAAATAATCACAGTGGTGATCAAATAACACCAAATGAAAGCTCTGTTTGTGGGGGACAAAAATGCAAAACATTTTGTTTGGGTATAGTGTTGCATGACCGTGCAATTGTCATTCAGCTACAACGGTGAAACCTGAAAATTGGCCTGGGCAGGAAGGGGGTGAAAGTGTCCTGTATTGAAGTGGTTAATTATCAACCAGCGGCTACACTTGCAGGGCTCTAATGAGGAAAATTGCAGGGTCTGCATCCCTTTAGACTTACATTGCATAGCGCTGTATGTTGTGGTCGTTCAGGTGCTTATCTAATAGGTTTTTTTAACTATCGATGCTCCCCGCTGATACCACCGCCTGTGGAAGGGAATTCCACATCCACATTCTGCTCTTAGAGTAAAGAGCCCTCTAAGACATTTTAGGTTAAACCTCTTTTTTCTAATTTTAATGAGTGGCCATGTGTCTTGTTAAACTCCCTTCCTCGAAAAAGTTCCATCCCTATTGTGGGGTCACCAGTACGGTATTTGTAAATTGAAATCATATCCCCTCTCAAGCCTCTCTTCTCCAGAGAGAATACTTTCAGTGTTTGCAACCTTTCTTCATAACGAATATCCTCCAGGCCCTTTATTAGCTTTGTTGCCCTTCTTTGTACTCGCTCCATTTCCAGTACATTCTTCCTGAGAACTGGTGCCCAGAACTAGACACCATACTCTAGGTGCAGCCAGACCAGAGTCTTGTAGAGCGGGAGAATTATGGTTTCATCTCTGGAGTTGATCCCCTTTTTAATGCATGCCAATATTCTGTTTGCTTTGTTAGCAGCTGAACCTATCATGTACTAGGACCCCAAGGTGCTTTTCCATGCTACGTTCCCCCAGAGCTTCTCCCCCCAGTGTATAGATTGCATTTATATTTTTGCCACCCACATGCATTATTTTACATTTTTCTACAATAAACCTCATTTGCCATGTAGTTGTCCACCCCATTAATTTGTTCAGATCTGCAATTTTTCCACATCCTGCGGAGAAATTATTTCCCTGCTTAGCTTAGTATTGTCCACAAATACAGAGATTGAACTGTTTACCCCATCCTTCAGGTCATTTATGAACAAATTAAATAGGATTGGTCCCAGCACAGAACCCTGGAGGACCCCACTACCCACCCCTGACCATTCTGAGTGCTCCCCATTTATCACCTCCCTCTGAACTCACCCTTGTAGCCAGTTTTCAATCAATGTACTCACCCTATGGTCCATGCCAATGGTCCTTATTTTGTACAGTAAACGTTTATGGGGAACTGTGTCAAATGCTTTTGCAAAATCCAGATACACCACATCTATGGACCTTCATTTATCTAGATGGCAACTCACCTCCTCCTCATAGAAGGTTAATAGATTGGTTTGGCAAGAATGCTTATTTATGAATCCATGCTGATTGCTGGTAATGATACCGTTCTCATTATTAAAATCATGTATATAGTCCCTTATCATTCCCTCCAAGAGCTTGCATACTATTGATGTTAGGCTAACTGGTTGGTGGATGTATTTTTTAAATATTGGTGCTACATTGGCTTTTCTCCAATCAGCAAGTACCATTCCAGTCAGTAGACTGTCAGTAAAAATTAGGAACAATGGTCTGGCAATTACTTGACTGAGTTCCGTAAGTACCCTCAGATGTAAGCCATCTGGTCCCAGTGATCTATTAATGTTAAGTTTCCCAAGTCTAATTTTAATTCTGTCCTCTGTTAACCATGGAGGTGCTTCCTGTTATGTGTCACGAGGATAAACACTGAAGTTTTGCTTACTGAAGCCCCACAATTTGCAAATATGGTCTGTCCTCCTTTTTTACTGTTTACATACTTAAAGAATTTCTTGGGATTTTTTCTGCTTTCCTCCGCTATGTGTTTTTTGTGTTCTATCTTAGCTGCCCTAATTGCACCCTTCCATTTCTTGTTGCATTCCTTTTAAAGTCTGAATGCTGATGATGATCCCTCAACCTTGTATTTTTTGAAGGCCTTCTCCTTTGCTTTTATATGCATTTTTACACTGGAGTTAAGCTATCCAGGACTTTTGTTTGCTCTTTTAAATCTATTACCCAATGGGATGCATTGGCTAATTCCCTTATTTAATATGCTCTTAAAACAAACCCATCTCTCCTCCATGTTCTTTGTTTCTAAAATTTTATACCAGGTTATTCCTTCTAGCAAGGTTCATGGCTTAGGGAAGTTGGCTCTTTTGAAATTCAGTGTCTTTGTATTCCCCTTATGTTTCCTATTTGTGTGATTTATACTGAAGCCAATTGACCTGTGATCGCTGTTTCCTAAATTGCCCCGTATTTCCACATCCGTGATCAGGTCTGTATTGTTAGTAATCAGTAGATCCAGTAATGCTTTATTTCTAGTTGGTGCATCTACCATCTGAAATTTTCCTGCAAGACAATTAGGAACTGGCGAGCCTTAGACGAATGTGTGATTCCCTCCGCCCAGTCTTTGTCTGGATAATTAAAATCCACCATTATGATAATGCTTGATTTCCTATTGGGAGTATCTCACCAAAAATGACATTTTTGTTGCAGGGGATGCCTGATCTCAGACTTGTATCTTAGTGTAAGATTTCTGGTAAAATCAGTGTGCCAAATAGGAATGATGTTCTTGGGGGGCGTTCTGTACACATTCTGTGTACAGAACACCTCCAGATAGCCATGTTGCATTGCATTTTACAGAAAATTGCAGAGCTGCAGATTAAAAAGGAATGGTAATGTTTAATAACATTTAGTTACAATATGACTTTAGTCACAATTGCATATGTATATTATTATTTTTATTTATTTTTCTACTTCTTTGCCACGAAAGTGAGAAGGTTTTTATCTCTGTTTGTGTCCCTAATGGGGAAATTTATCCTTACTTCCTGTCAGGGCATAAAGTGATAGGAAATCTCTCTAACAGGAAAGAATACATAAAAGCACATAGAGTGGAAAAGGGTTACAACTTAGGAACAGGAATTGAGAAAATAATTTTGCCAAGGGGACCACAAAAATAAAAACCTGAGAGAACTGTTTATTTCTCCCCACTCTATCCAAAATGTAAAAAAACAAATGGCTGGAATTAGGCTTTGAGCAGTTCTTTGCCACTTTCATGCCACTTTTGATCATACAGCTGAATACAGCAAAACAGTTTACTACCACCAACATCTTCTAGGAGTTGCCTCCATGATCAAAATGTAGAATTATTTTAATACAGTATAAAGATTTATGAAAGAAACATCTACCAATGATAAGGACATCTGCAGTGACCACAAATACCCTTAAACATGCTTAAAGCGTAACTCCACTTTTGTTGAGAAAAAATGTTCCCCTCTGGGTGATCTATGTACATTGCAAGGATTATAACAACCTTTGCTGCATACTACTACCTTTTGTTATTCTGAAGAAACCCCTGTTTGTTCCTCTGTGCCCATGTGATGAGTGGGGCTAATGGGAGCGGTTTCATAATTATCAATCAGCTGCAGATCACTAATGAGGAAATCTGCTGGACCTGCATCCCTTTAGACGTGTTCCTATTGGGAATATCTCACCAAAAATTACATTTATATTTGGAAGGGGATGCCTGAAATCTGGCTTGTATCTTAGTGCAGATTTCTGGAAAAAATTGGTGAGCCAATCACACAAGCAGGAAATTATGTTTCTGGGGGAGGTCAGTACACATTGTGTGTATAGAACACTTCCAGGTAGCCATATTGCATTGCATTTTCAGAAAATTATAGCACTGCACATTGAAAAGGAAGGTCATTTTTAACCACTTAAGGACCGCCGTATTGCCATTGTACGTCATCGCAATGGCACAGGCAGGCACAAGCACGTACATGTACGTGCCTGCCTTCCAGCGGGTGGGGGGTCCGATCGGACCCCCTCCCGCTGGATACGGCGGTCCGGTTCGCTCCAGGAGCGATCCGTGATGAGGGGATGGCCGTTGGTTTCTGGTCACCCCCTCTGGATCGCTCCTGGCCAATGAGAAGCTTCCTCCCACTGTGTATTGTATACACAGAAAGGAGGAAGTGATGTCATTCTCCTCGGGGCGGTCTTTTTGACCGGACTACGAGGAGAAGACTAAAAGTAAGTGCACCAAAACACTACACTGACACATAGGTACACATAGGTATACAAACCCCCCCGATCTCCAACCGATCGCCCCCCCCGATCCCCCCCGCCCCCCCTCCCCCCCCAGTCACAGTGTCACTGATTGCATTGATCATTTATTTACTGATCACTGCATTCAGTGTCAGTTGTAACAGTAAAAACTGTCAGGGCAGTTAGTGTTAGGTCCAGGGTAGCCCCCTACCCCCCCAATAAAGGTTTAACCCCCTGATTGCCCCTAGAGTTAACCCTTTCACCCCCTTTTGCCAGTGTCACTAAGCGATAATTTTTCTGATCGCTGCATTAGTGTCGCTACTGTCGCTAGGTAGCTAGTTATTTTTTTAGGTTCACCGCCAGGTTTTTATAGCGCTAGGTACCCCGATATACTACCCAATAATGGCTTTAACCCCCTGATTGCCCCTAATTAACCCTTTCACCCCCTTTTGCCAGTGTCACTAAGCGATCATTTTTCTGATCGCTGCATTAGTGTCGCTACTGTCGCTAGGTAGCTAGTTATTTTTTTAGGTTCACCGCCAGGCTTTTATATCGCTAGGTACCCCGATATACTACCCAATAATGGTTTTAACCCCCTGATTGCCCCTAGTTAACCCTTTCACCCCCTTTTGCCAGTGTCACTAAGTGATCATTTTTCTGATCGCTGCATTAGTGTCGCTAGTGTCGCTAGGTAGCTAGTTATTTTTTTAGGTTCACCGCCTGGTTTTTATAGCGCTAGGTACCCCGATATACTACCCAATAATGGTTTTAACCCCCTGATTGCCCCTAGTTAACCCTTTCACCCCCTTTTGCCAGTGTCACTAAGCGATCATTTTTCTGATCGCTGCATTAGTGTCGCTAGGTAGCTAGTTTTTTTTTAGGTTCACCGCCTGGTTTTTATAGCACTAGGTACCCTGATATACTACCCAATAATGGTTTTAACCCCCTGATTGCCCCTAGTTAACCCTTTCACCCCCTTTTGCCAGTGTCACTAAGCGATCATTTTTCTGATCGCTGCATTAGTGTCGCTAGTGTCGCTAGGTAGCTAGTTTTTTTTTTAGGTTCACCGCCAGGTTTTTATAGCGCTAGGTACCCCGATATACTACCCAATAATGGTTTTAACCCCCTGATTGCCCCTAGTTAACCCTTTCACTCCCTTTTGCCAGTGTCACTAAGCGATCATTTTTCTGATCGCTGCATTAGTGTCGCTAGGTAGCTAGTTTTTTTTTAGGTTCACCGCCTGGTTTTTATAGCACTAGGTACCCTGATATACTACCCAATAATGGTTTTAACCCCCTGATTGCCCCTAGTTAACCCTTTCACCCCCTTTTGCCAGTGTCACTAAGCGATCATTTTTCTGATCGCTGCATTAGTGTCGCTAGTGTCGCTAGGTAGCTAGTTTTTTTTTTTAGGTTCACCGCCAGGTTTTTATAGCGCTAGGTACCCCAATATACTACCCAATAATGGTTTTAACCCCCTGATTGCCCCTAGTTAACCCTTTCACCCCCTTTTGCCAGTGTCACTAAGCGATCGTTTTTCTGATCGTTGCATTAGTGTCACTAGTGTCGTTAGGTAGCTAGTTATTTTTTTAGGTTCCCCGCCAGTTTTTTTTAGCCTTAGGTACCCCCATATACTACCCAATAATGGTTTTAACCCCCTGATTGCCCCTAGTTAACCCTTTCACCAGCGATCACAGTATAAGTGTCACTGGTGACGCTGGTTAGCCAGTTAGTTATTTAGGTTCCCCGTCAGGTTTTTATATAGCGCCAGGGACCCCCATATACTACCTAATAAAAATTTGAACCCCCTGATTGCCCCTAGTTAACCCTTTCACCACTGATCACCGTATAAGTGTTACGGGTGACTCTGGTTAGTTTGCTTTTTATAGCATCAGGGCACCCACCATTTATTACCTAATAAAGGTTTAACCCCCTGATCACCCGGCGGGTGATATCAATTAGGTTTTAGGGTCGGGGTCTGCGTCGCCCCAGGCAGCGCTAGGTTAGTGCCAGTACCGCTAACACCAACACGCAAAGCATAAACCTCCTGTAGTGGTATAGAATCTGAACAGATCAATATCTGATCTGATCAGATCTATACTAGCATCCCCAGCAGTTTAGGGTTCCAAAAAAACGCATTGTTAGCGGGACCAGCCCAGATACCTGCTAGCACCTGCGTTTTGCCCCTCTGCCCAGCCCACCCAAGTGCAGTATCGATCGATCACTGTCACTTACAAAGCACTAAACACATAACTGCAGCGATCGCAGAGTCAGGCCTGATCCCTGCGATCGCTAACAGTTTTTTTGGTAGCATTTATATTTAAATCCGGAAGGCAGTGCTTGGTTTTCGGGGTCCCGTACGTGGCTAGGCTCCCAAAAAGTCCCCCACATGTGGTATCCCCGTACTCGGGAGAAGTAGCCTTCTTATGCCCATAGCATGTGTGAGCAATATATCATTTAGTGACAACTTGTGGCAAAATATAAAATATTCCATGGAGGACTCAACATGCCTCTCAGTAAATAGCTTGGGGTGTCTACTTTCCAAAATGGGGTCATTTTGGGGGGTTTTGTGCTATTTTGGCATTTTATGGCCTTCGAAACTGTGATAGGTAGTGAGGAGTGAAATCAAAAATTTGCACCCTTAGAAATCCTGAAGGTGGTGATTGGTTTTCGGGGTGCCGTGCGCGACTAGACTCCCAAAAAGTCCCACACATGTGGTATCCCCATACTCGGGAGAAGTAGCGGAATATATTTTGGGGTGCAATTCCACATATAACCATGGCATGTGTGAGTAATATATCATTTAGTGACAACTATTTGTAAAAAAAAATTTTTGTCATTATTCAATCCCTTAGGACAAAAAAAAAAAAAAATATTCAATGGGCTCAACATACCCATCAGCAATTTCCTTGGGGTGTCTACTTTCCAAAATGGGGTCATTTGGGGGGGGGGGGTTGTACTGCCCTGCCATTTTAGCACCTCAAGAAATGAGATAGGCAGTCATAAATTAAAAGCTGTGTAAATTCCAGAAAATGTACTCTAGTTTGTAGACGCTATAACTTTTGCGCAAACCAAAAAATATACGCTTATTGACATTTCTTTTACTAAAGACATGTGGCTGAATACATTTTGCCCTCAATGTATGACTAAAATTTAGTTTATTCGATTTTTCTTATAACAAAAAGAAGAAAATATCTTTTTTTTTCAAAATTTTCACTATTTTTCCATTTATATCGCAAAAAATAAAAATCGCAGAGGCAATCAAATACCATTAAAAGAAAGCTCTATTTGTGGGAAGAAAAGGAGGCAAATTTAGTTTGGGTGCAATATTGCATGACCGCGCAATTACCAGTTAAAGCAGCGCAGTGCGAAATTGGAAAAAGACCTCTCGTCCTTAAGGTGTTTATTGGTCCGGGGCTGAAGTGGTTAATAACATTCAATTACAATATCACTTGTGTCGCAATTGTATATGCTCTATTATTTTTTTCTTTATTTGCTATTTTTTTTCCCTACGAAAGTGGAGTTACCCTTTAAGGGCCTGTTCACACTGTTTGCCTTGGATAAAGTGGAGAAAGTAGTTCAAGAACTAACTGTTTGTAAGAGTAAAAAAGTAGGAATATAATGCCGCGTACACACGATTGTGTCCGGCGGAATTGGACTTTACAACGAACGGACTTGGCCACACACGGACACTTCGAAAGTCCGGCGATTTCTAACGTGATGACGTACAGCATGTACGACGGAACTAGAAAGAAAGAAGTACAATAGCCAGTAGCCAATAGCTTCCTTCTCGTACTTGCTTCAGAGTATGGGTCATTCTTAGTCTGCTGGACTAGCATACTGATGAACGGATTGTCCGCTGAAAGCCAAGTCCGGCGGACAAATTTTGAGTCAAAACTACTTTCTAAGTCCGTCTGATCGAATTGTCCAGGGTACTGTGGTCCGGCGGACAATTTGATCGCGTGTATGCGGCATAAGGTAAAAAATTGTGGTCGGTATGATGTCATTCTAATTCAGTGACTTCAATACTTTTATTAAAGGGGTTGTAAAGGTAATTTTTTTATTTTCTACATAGGTTCCTTTAAGCTAGTGCATTGTTGGTTCACTTACCTTTTCCTTCGATTTCCCTTCTAAATGTTTTTTTGCTTTGTCTGAATATCTCACTTCCTGTTTCTCCTCAGTAAACTTCTCACCATCATCCGAGCTGGTGGTTAGTCAGCCAGAACAGCTTACTGAACAGCTTACTGAGGAGGAACAGGAAGTGAGAAATTCAGACAAAGAAAACAAAGAAAAAAACACATTTAGAAGGGAAATCGAAGGAAAAAATAAGTGAACCAACAATGCACTAGCTTAAAGGAACCTATGTAGAAAATAAAAAATTTACCTTTACAACCCCTTTAAGTCACTAATATATGAGTTCTGACTTCATTCTGACTCTACTGAACTGCATGTTTGTCCCAGGTCATTGACTCTAGAATCATTAAATCCAGAAACTCTCAAGCAATAAGCATTTTCAACAGGGATTTGACAATGGTAGCCTTCACATCTTTCATAGTGAAGGCTTCTGAGAAGTCAAAGCCATAAAAAAAACTTTATAAAATTCTGTAGTAATAGAGTAATAGAGTCAACTGAATTGGGCAACCTCAAACAGACCTTGAATCAGTCTAGATTGCAGACAGCCGTCATTTGTGACTCTCAACCAATCCGTTGAGAGTACCATCTTTGTGCTTTACTTTATCGGCTAATCTAGTTAAGCTTGCATGCCTACAGACAGATAGATGGAGCAAAGGAATAGTGCATGTAGGGAAAGGGGGTACTTTAACCACTTGCCGATCGACTCACGCTGATATACATCAGTAAAGTAGCAACGGTGCACAAAATCCCATATGGGCAGGTTGGCCCTTTAAGAGCCCCAACGGGTGCGATCACCGTCGGCCACGCGCAAACTGTGCGCGAGTGCCAGCACAGGAGTTGTGTGTGTGTGTCAGGGGAGAGGAGACATGTCGTTTGTTCCTAGTAAATAAGAACAATGATATGTCTCCTCTCTTACACAGTCCTATCCCCATACAGCTAGAACACACTGAGGGAACACACATTTAACCCCTTTATTGCCCCCTAGAGTTAACCCCTTCCCTACCAGTGACATTTACACAGTAAATTTTTATTGCACTAATCGCTGTATAAATGTCAATGGTCCCAAAAATGTATCAAAAGTGTTCGATCTGTCGCAATCCCGATAAAAATTGCAGATCGCTGCCATTACTAGTAAAAAAATAAAATAAAAAAATGCCATAAATCTTTCCCATAGTTTGCAGACGCTATAACTTTTGCGCAAACCAATCAATATACGCTTATATATAGTGGGGACGGAAAGTATTCAGACCCCCTTACATTTTTCACTCTTATATTGCAGCCATTGCTAAAATCATTTAAGTTCATTTTTTTTCTCATTAATGCACACACAGCACCCCATATTGACAGAAAAACAGAATTGTTGATATTTTTACAGATTTATTAGAAAAGAAAAAACAAAATATCACATGGTCCTAAGTATTCAGACCCTTTGCTCAGTATTTACTAGAAGCGCCCTTTTGATCTAATACAGCCATGAGACTTTTTTGGAAAGATGCAACAAGTTTTACACACCTGGATTTGGGGATCCTCTGCCATTCCTCCTTGTAGATCCTCTCCAGTTCTGTCAGGTTGGATGGTAAACGTTGGTGGACAGCAATTTTTAGGGCTCTCCAGAGATGCTCAATTGGGTTTAAGTCAGGGCTCTGGCTGGGCCATTCAAGAACAGTCACGGAGTTGTTGCGAAGCCACTTCTTCGTTATTTTAAGTTGTGTGCTTAGGGTCATTTTCTTGTTGGAAGGTAAACCTTCGGCCCAGGCTGTGATCCTGCGCACTCTGGAGAAGGTTTTTGTCCAGGATATCCCTGTATTTGGCCGCATTCATCTTTCCCTCGATTGCAACCAGTCGTCCTGTCCCTGCAGCTGAAAAACACCCCCACGGCATGATGCTGCCACCACCATGCTTCACTGTTGGGACTGTATAGGACAGGTCATAAGCAGTGCCTGGTTTTCTCCACACATACCACTTAGAATTAAGGCCAAAAAGTTCTATGTTGGTCTCATCAGACCAAAGAATCTTATTTCTCACCATCTTGGAGTACTTCAGGTGTTTTTTTTAGCAAACTCCATGCTTGTTTTCATGTGTCTTGCACTGAGGAGAGGCTTCAGTTGGGCCATTCTGCCATAAAGCCCCGACTGGTGGGGAGCTGGTGGAGGGCTGCAGTGATGGTTGACTTTCTACAACTTTCTCCCATCTCCCGACTGCATGTCTGGAGCTTAGCCACAGTGATCTTTGGGTTCTTCTTTACCTCTCTCACCAAGGCTCTTCTCCCCTGATAGCTCAGTTTGGCCAGACAGCCAGTTCTAGGAAGGGTTCTGGTCATCCCAAACATCTTCCATTTAAGGATTATGGAGGTCACTGTGCTCTTTTTTTTGTAACCTTGGCCAGATCTGTGCCTTGCCACAATACTGAATCTGAGCTCTTCAGGCAGTTCCTTTGACCTCATGGTTCTAATTTTCTCTGACATGCACTGTGAGCTGTAAGGTCTTATATAGACAGGTGTGTAGCTTTCCTAATCAAGTCCAATCAGTATAATCAAACACAGCTGGACTCAAATGAAGGTGTAGAACCATCTCAAGGATGATCAGAAGAAATGGACAGCACCTGAGTTAAATATAAGTGTCACAGCAAAGGGTCTGAATACTTAGGATCATGTGATATGTCAATTTTTATTTTTTAATAAATCTGCAAAAATGTCTCTCTGTGTTTTTACTGTCAATACGGGGTGCTGTGTGTACATTAATGATGAAAAAAATGAATTTAAATGAATGATTTTAGCAAATGGCTGCAATATAACAAAGAGTGAAAAATTTAAGGGGGTCTTAATACTTTCCATCCCCACTGTATATACACATATACCTATATATATATCTATATATATATATAGATATATATATATATATAAATATATATATATATTTACAATTGCTGGATTGCTTTTATTTACACAGACATAAATACAGGTGGTTGAGCCATCTTCCACTCGCAATTTAACATAGGCAGCAGCTATGATAGTACACACACAGCCGTGGTTGTGGCATTGAACAAATTATATAACCTGTCACATATGGCAGGTGGATGGGACCTTGCGGCAACCACCATGCAACCGTGTGTAATGCAGGTGGTTGCAACACAGCACTCCGGACTCTCGATGGTTAAGATAGGCATCCAGAAAGTGACATATTGCCTGTCAACTGTCTTTGAACTGCACTTTTCTAGGGGACAACAAACAGCTGCACATGTAAACCAACTGAAAAGGCAACCTTCATTATGAGAATGTAGAAGAGTGCTTCTTTGCTCAGTTCCAAACTGGACTCCTGGAAATACGCAAGGAATTTAAGTTTCCTGTTTCTTGTCCTCAGCAGTTCAGAGACCTCATAAGATGAAGGTGGCTGGGCTTGTGATCTGCAGCCATTTGAATGGTTCTCCACTGTTACTGGCATGCAGGAGCTAGGTCAGAGCCTTATAATATGCAGACTCAATGGGCTGTGGCTAGACCAGCCATTCTCAACTAGGGTTATGTGGTCATTGTGTCCCTCCAGAGGTTGCCATTGGTTCCCAGAGCTGTGGCTAAATTACCTTCCATTTTATGGTGCCTGCACAATCTCAGTGCTAACAAAACTTGGCAAAGCGAGCAGCATGATTATCTCTTTTTAGTGCTTTGTAAGGGTTGCAGCATTCCTATTCCCACGAATGTCAGTGGCCATTGACTCCCAATTATTTGGTTTTGGTAAGGGTTCCTTTGAAACCTGAAAATTATTTCAGGGCTTCCTCTGGGCTAGAAAGTTTGAGAAAAGCTGGGTTAGACTGTTCACCTCTAGCCTGATGTGCACTAATTGCAAATGGAAAAAAGTATGAGTTGCTATCTTGTTTTAACTTAATAAGTATTATATCATTTTTATTGCACGAAATCTTTGTACCCCTCCTCTGTTTACTGTCATTACTGTAGTTCTATGGATATTCCTCATTTGGATGGAGCTACAGGATCTAGTGCTTGTTTCTCCGACCTGCGAAAAACTTTTAGCAATCCTGCAAAATTGCTGTTGACAACCACGTACTGCCCCCTGAGGACTTTGCTTTTTTTTCCTGCCTATTGCTGAATATTTATTACCACATTGTTATACATATTAAACACAGGCTTACTTCTAAATAGTACCTCCATATACTTTACTAGAATTTGAGGATATACTATCTATCTATCTATCTATCTATCTATCTATCTATCTATCTATCTATCTATCTATCTATCTATCTATCATATAATGTTTTGGATATACTTTCACAGATCTCCAAAAAATGGTAGGACTGACCATAGCGATATCAAAGACATGTTAATATCATTGGACGCTGACCTGCTGTTCGAAAATTGAACTCAAAGACAGCTTGTTTCAGGCCTTTTTCATCAAGAGTGTTTTGTCACGCCCACTTAACCTGCTTATAGAAAGATAGGTAATTGACTAATAGTGCTCTGAAAAGTATTTTAGCATACCAAATATATCTTAAATGGGCAGGCAGCAAATCGTGTTTGCTAAAGGGCTGCTGGATCAACTGACTCTTGGCCTTTTGATAGCATCTTTGAAATGGAAATAGCCATCTGCTTGACCTTCTGTTCAATGACCCTTTTTGTACGAACTGCAATGACTTTACTGCTACAATTCACCTACGTAACATAAACTGATTTTCCTCTGTTTTTATTTGCACTTTTATCGATCTATTTTTTCTTTTCTTTTCTTCTCTTCAGCACAACACAAAGTAAATCTAGGAAACTCGTTGCCAGAACTGGGGAGAATATGGTAATGGAAATCACCTACTTAGGCAACCAGAAAACTGATACACTATTTACTATGTATGTATGGAAAATATGAAGGAATAAATTCCTTAAATATTTTACCGGCTGTATATTTCTGCATATTCCATGTTACATTAGTTCATAAACTCAAATGATTGTTTTAGTATATTGAAAAGGAAATTCTATATAGTTCAGAAAATGCATTTAATATCACCTTAAGAGCTCAGTAGTCCTATTTATTTTTAAGGATTTGACAATATAGTAGATTTAGAAACTGAAAGTCAGGTAAACAGCTAAATACACAGATGGTTTTATATAAGGACTGTTTTATCTACAAAAGGATTTGCATTTCTGCCCATCCAGTCCTGCAATTTACACAGCTCTGCCCCACACTACAACCGTGTCTAGCAGGGACGGGGACAAGATTGTTCTTTGCTGTAGTTTCACTTTCACTTACAGGTATCCTCCACACTCCCACCCTGTGACTGGGCAGTAAGAGAAGCAACACACTGATCAGCCCATCTCTTTGTTATTCTTCTCTCTTTCCTCCTATCAGCATTCTCCTGGCACTGCAACACACCTGACTAGGGTTGCCACTTGTCCGGGATTCACCCAGACAGTTTAGGTTTGGAATCATGTGTCCAGGTTTCAGACTGTCTGACACCCAGACATATTATTCAGACCGGACTATGGCTTCCCAGCAGGGTTTCTGGCTGCAGATGTCTAAATCGAGAGTGTCTGTTACACACTATTTCACGCTGCCCAAAGCTAGCGCTAACAACCCCCCTCCCTCATGCACACACACAGATGGGAGAGACGAGAGGGCTCGATCTTCTCCTCTTCCTCCTGCCCTACCCCTCTGTGTCTACCCACCGACCTCATAAACAGAAAGTGCGGCTGGAAATCCATCCCTGTCTGTAGCTGAAGTCTCCCCCTTCTCTCTCCTGCCTCTGAGTCAGTACACTAAGGTAAATCAGGATTCTCAGAGCACACCTTACATCAGTGTTCCCCTTTACATCAGAGTCCTCTCCCTACATCAGAGTTCTCAATGCTCCCCCTTAAATCAGGGTTCCCAGAGCATCCCTTTTGTTAGAGTCCCCAGAGCTCTCCCTTACATCAGAGTCTGCACAGTCTTATGCCACGTACACACGGTTGGAGAATCCGTCAGATAATCCGACTGTGTGTGGTATGCATAGGACTGATTCTGTCCGAATCTCCGTCGGACCCAATTTTCCAACATGTTGGAAATATTTCCCGACCAACTGGGCCGGCCGGACGTAATCCGATCATGTGTAGAGAATTTTGATCGGACCAAGTGCCACGCATGCTCAGATCAAATTCCTACATCAAAGCTATTGGCTACTAGCCTGAATGTAGTCCCATCGTAACAAAATTACGTCATCACGTTCTGAAAGATTGGATTTTTCAACAACTTAGTCCGACCGTGTGTATGCAACAGTTTCAGACACAATCCGTCAGACTAAATCTGATGGACAAAATCCGACGCATTTTGTTGTGGAAATCTCTGACCGTGTGTACAGGGGCTTACAGTGTAAAGGAACTCTACGAGTTCAAATGTAAAGTGTAAAAGGGGAACTTTGTGGATTCAGATGTAAAAACGGAACTCTGTGGACTCTGATGTAAATATGATTAGAAATGTTATTTAATTGCAAAATATATGTATAGTTTATAATATAAAAAAAATTGCTATGCGCTGCTAAAGTGTTTGGGTTTGACTTGAAGAAAAGGTGGCAACCCTACATCTGACTGACTCCTTGTGTTCCTTCTTCCTTCCTCCATCTGAGCTCTGTTATAGAGAATGTACAGTAGACTGTAAAATCCAAATTTAAGTGCTTCTACTGCTTGCATTAAAAAATACCTATATTGATGTATTAATGATTATAGAGTGGCTTTAATGTGTGCCTTTTAAAGCTGTCTGGAGTTCAGCTTTAATTTTCCAGTGACTGAGAATGAATTTTGCTAGGAATATTCATTTCATACATAAACTGTTTTTCTATATTCCAGGACACTGAACGACATTGGAAATATAAGCTCTTGAACCTACTTTTCTATCGGTAATTTAGATCGTGTGTATGCAATTCCGACACGCCAAAAATCACGCATGCTCAGATTCAACTACGAGACAGAATCTATTGGCTACTGGCTATTGAACTTCCTTTTTCTAGTCACGTCATACATGTTGTACGTCACCACGTTATAAATTATTGGAATTTGATGTGACCGTGTGTAGGCAACACAGCTTGAGCCGAATTCCGTCGGAATTCCGTCGGGAAAACCATCAGAGCTTGTTCAGACGAGAATTCCGATCGTGTGTACGCGGCATGATGGTTTTTCCGACGGAGTTCCGCTGAAACGGACTTGCCTACACATGATCAAACCAAAGTCCATTAGTTTAGAACGTGGTGACATACAACACGGACGGCGTAACTAGAAAAAGGAAGTTCAATAGCCAATAGCTGCATCGTTTTTGGTTTGTCGGAACAGCATACAGACGAATGGTTTTCCTGATTTAGTCGGAAAGATTTAAAATATGTTCTATTTCTAGGTCCATCAGGATTAAAAAAAAAAAAAAGTCAGCTGAAGCCCACACACGATCGGAATATCCGCTGAAATGATTCCATCAGACTTTTTCTGCCGGAAAGTCCGATTGTGTGTACACAGCATTAGTCTCAAGTTTGGAAGACTAACAGACTCTGCATTGACCAGCTATTAGTTCAGTAATAAATACACATTAAGATCCCTACTCATTTCTGTAGTCCTGGAGTCTAGGTCATGGCTAGCACATGCTTATGATCATAAATGGTAATTTTATATGTTAAATACCGGTACTTTAATTTTCTGTTTGTAGCAGACAATTTTAACAATAACTTTTCAGTTTTTGTAACCTAACCCTATGTTGTATCAATTTTCCTTGGGTACATAACCATTTGTGATACATTGACTTTTGTTTATATTTTTCAAATGTGATTATGTTTTTCTCTAATTACTCTGTCATATAAAATCCTTTTTCCTTTTTTAGTCTAAAGAATGACCTAACCTTAAAAAAAAAAAGAGTCTCCCTTACTTGGTATTGTCCTTAATTGCCTTATACTAGTAAGCTAAGAATATTGGCCAACCTACTTTTTAGGCAGTTTAATTGACAGGCGATCAATCAAGATTTTTGAATTTTTAAACACAAGGCTATTTATATCATTACTGACTTGATTCCATGTTAAGCTTTCTTCATCTCATTCTTTTTATGTTTAATAGTTTCCTTATGCCCCTCAGCCTTGTAATTTTGTTGTTTGTACTATACACTACATCACTAATTCCATTTATTTAATTATTTGTTGTATAGAAAATGTCATGAACAGTGTTATTTCAGTATTATAGCTGGGATCATTTTGGCAGCAAACATGCATAAGTTCAGTTGCTACTGTGCGTTTTGCAAAATGGTTGTTGTGGCAGGCTGCCCAGTCTTGGAGTACATGCATAGAACAGTTCATAATTACACCATAACTCAGTCTGATGCAGTTTGTTTCCAATAAATCCACAAAAGAATGAACATTTTTTTAAGTACAGATTCATGTTAGAAAAACAAAATTTCTTAATATTTTCCCGGTGTGCATTTAGTATATTTAAAATGCAGAGGACATTGATCTACATCGAGATTTAGTACTAAAACCTGTACCCTATAAAAGCACAGCTTCTAAGTTCAGTAGTAAATTAAAAGCTGTAAGAAGAAGGAGGTATATCCTTACCATTCTGGGAAAAAGAAGGTTTAGATGTGGGGATGCAAAATCACTCTTCCCTTACACTTTTACTACATTTATTTATTTCCTACTCCACACTCACACATGTATGTAATCCCATCCATTATCAACACTACTACTACAATCCTACAGGATTGCATCAACTTTAGCAGAAGAAAATTGAGTGCAACAAAAGATTTTGCCTGCGGTTTACCTGGAAATAATTACATCTGCCATTAATTATCTAAAAGATGCCCATCTACACCTATCAACTCCAGACCCAAAGACGCTACCTTCTATCTAAATCACATATGGGCTTTTGCTCAACCTCTTTTCTGATAGCAGCTACAAGCAATCCTTTGGATTAATAACTACAATCCTTGTCCCTAACCTATTATGCACAGGGATATTATGACTAAAAAATAATGTACTACTTTGATTTTACATAATTCAAGATGAAGTTTAAGCAAATATTATATGTGAATAAATAGGGCTATATTAGTAACAAGTAATTCAAACTTTAATACCCTGTATATACGAAATCTAAATCGACCTTAATGGTGATGTTGGTAAAAAGCATCATCAAGGGCGTGTTGATTAATGCCAGACTATGGCTTACACAGAGAGTCTGAGGCTTTGTGGATAAACAAAGGAAAGCCAAGTAGGTGTGTTACAGGTAATTTATATATCAATGGCTGTTTCATTGGGTGTAGCTTTAACCTGCCAGAAGGCAGGCAAAGCAGAAAAAAGGGTAAGCTAGCATATGTAAAGTACTTACATTGGAACATTGGAAACGAATGACCGTCAGCTCAGGGATGCTCAGGATCACATCAGGATCCCCGTGCATCCTGGTATTTTTATAGTGCTTCCTGTTAGGTAAGTGGCTATAATGAGCTGCAGGTGCCTTCCTCCCATCCCCTCCCTTTTCCCACCCAGGTTGGTGGGTGTCTTTGCCGCTAGTGAAGGTAAGGATATCCACTCCTGGTGGAGTGTCCCTACCGACATCTACAGGGAGGGTCTGGAAGCGGATAGGGCCCACTGAGAGAACAGTGCTATAAATCGCTGAGACCACCAATGGCGTGGTGAGGGACAAAAGGGTAAGTCTCATGGAAGATACAGTTCCCCAGTCCATGAAATTTCCAGTGGCTCTGGGAATCCAAATATGCCAAGACCAAATGAGAGGAAGCGCCAACATGAAGGAACACAGAAATAAGAAGACGAGAAGGTGAAGGTGATATTTATGGGTCCAATACTCCACCTCCCAGATGTATTAGACCCAAGCATTTTTACGGACAAAGAGAGCAAGTGTCACAAAAATTACCTTTGTCCCCACAATAGAGGCACATGCCCAGAGTTCTGCGGCTAGCACATAGCTCAGGAGATAACCTAGCCTGGCCAAGCTGCATAGGTTCCTCAGCTGGCAGGAGGTGCTTCTTGGGTCAAAGAGAAGGGAGAAGAGGCTGCCTAAGGACTGGGGAGTACTGGCTTCTTTTTTCCAGGGTCTCTCTTGAAAGGGAATATCAATCTGGTTACACAAGGAGATGACACCATCCAGATCAGCAGGGGTGGTTCTTCCTGCTAATTCATCCTTCATTCTGCCAGAGAGGCCATGTACAAAGGTTGCAACTAAGGCCTCATTATTTCAGCTCAGCTCAGCAGTCAAAGTACGAAAATAAAGCGCATACTGTTCCACAGAAGCAGACCCTTGACGTAGACATAAAAGGGTGCTGGACACTGAAGAGACGCGACGATATTGCCGAAAAAGTTTCAAGAAGTTAGACAGGCTAGAAACCACTGCTCTTTTTCCACAGAGGGGCAACCAGGCTCACGCCTGGCCGGACAGGAGGGATATAATATAGGCTACCATTGCCCGATCGGACAGAAAGTTTTGGGGCTGGAGTTCAAAATGAATGGTGCACTGGCTAAGGAACACCCTACAGGCCTTGGAGTCCCCACAGTAACGGGATAGAGCAGGTAAATGCAAAGAGTTTGTGGCTGTGACTGTGACCAGAATAGGTGCGGCAGCAGGTAGCGGTTAGGGTTGTTGAACCAGGGGTCCTAAGGAGGCCTGAAGCTGTTCAAACCAAAGGAGGCCAAATCCTGAAGGAATCGTATCACCTGGGTCTGATTCAATTCCTGGGTCTTGAGTCTGCGGACTATGTCCTGCAGCTGATCATTGGCAGGTAGCGGCACATCAGCCAGGTCCATTGGCTAATCAAACTGTCAGGTCACCTGAGACCAGGTGACAGATACACACCGTTGAGGCCAGGAGTGCACCAATAAGGTAGTGGACCTTACGGCTGACTGTCGCAGATGGGGCTCTGGGTGGTTCAGGGAAGCAGGTCCTCTGAAGCACCAACACAGATCACACTGGGAGCTAGAGCATGAGATTCCCCAGGGCGTGGAATCTAATAGCTAGCAAGTATTCACCAGAGCCCATAGTGGTGGGGATGGACTTCTCTGCAACTGGCTCCAGGTCACGGCCCCCAGGGTCTCCCAGCTCACGTTCACATTAAGCTAATGAAGGATAGAGAGGAAGCAGCAGACCGAGACAACAAGGGATAGTCAGGAGATAAACCAAAAGGTTGGGGCAATGAGTAGACAGGGGTAGTCAAAGAACACACCAAAGGTCAGGGTATGAAGCAGAGAAGGATAGTCAAGTACAAGCCAAGTATGGTAAACAGAATCAGGCATAGAGCACACGGCAAGACACACACAGGAAGTCAAACACACAATATTGATCAACGAGGCTGGCTTGCAGTGCACAGGTTAATATAGAGTCCCCAGTTAGAGGCTGGGATGAAGCCATGCATGAGGGAAGATTACTTAAGCAGACAGGTGTGAGAGTGCAGGCCCTAAGGGTGATACACAACCAGAGGTAAGCAGACAGACAGGGCATGAAAGTATTACTGCAGATTCATGACAACAGCCTAAATAAAGCAGCTGCTTTCAGCAGGCTGTGACTGGGCTTTTAAGGTAAGTAAACAGCTGGGTTGGAGGATTTATACTAAAGAATATATATGGGGAGCTAGGGAGGGTTGGGTTGTGAACTTCTACTGAAAGTATACTTACCTTCTAAAATTTCATTCTTTTTGGTGTACATTTTTTTAAATAAATGTTTTTTATGTAAAACCTGTTTTCTTGTTTAAAGTGGCATTATTGCAAGAAGTGGGAAAAAGATTGATCCAGATTTAGAAATTCAATCACAAATAGAGAGGAGAAGAGAGGAAAGACATATCAGTAGCACCCGGAATCTGGTTTGAGAAAGAAGACACAATAGCACGCACAAGAGGAATGAAGAGCAGAGACAGCAGATCCCTTGCCAGCAAGAAAATTCCCATAGGCAGAATCAGCCCTGCATAACACAGTACTGGGCTTCTAAGATGGAGGCCTGGACAAAGTTAACCACAGTCTGAAATGAGGAAGAGTAGCTATGCCTGCCTCAACTATATTGCAACTATATCACATGAAACAGGAGTGAGGCCCTCCAACCAGAACCACACTGTAAGGCGGCGTACACACGCGGGGACTGTCTGCCGAAACTAAGTTCGTCAAACAGTCCGCTCAAACTTTTGAATGAACGAACACGCCCACACACGGCACTTTTTGAGCGGACAAATACGGCAAACTTTGTTCGTCGTACTAAGTCCGCGCAACTTTTGAAATGAGCGGACTCGCCCACACACGAGGCAACAGTCCGCTCATTTCGAGCGCGTCTCCAGGTAGGCGGGGCCCGCGACGGAGACGTCGCGGGCTCCGCCGCCTGGAATGGACTTAAAGGGGAACCCCAACGCCGAAAAAAATCGGCGTGGGGGTCCCCCCAAAGTCCACAACAGACCCTTGTCCGAGCACGCTACCCGGCCGGCCAGGAAAGGGGGGCGAGCGAGCGTGCCCCCCCTCCTGAGCCGTACCAGGCCGCGTGCCCTCAACATGGGGGGTGCCTTGGGGAAGGGGGGGCCGCGCGGCCCCCCCACCCCAAAGCACCTTGTCCCCATGTTGATGAGGACAAGGGCCTCTTCCCGACAACCCTGGCCGTTGGTTGTCGGGGTCTGCGGGCGGGGGGCTTATCGGAATCCGGGAGCCCCTTTTAATAAGGGGGCCCCCGGATACCGGCCCCCCACCCTATGTGAATGAGTATGGGGTACAATGTACCCCTACCCATTCACCTGTAAAATAAAAGTACCCAAAAAAAAACACAACACACGAGATAAAATATTTTATTGCACAGCTCCGGGGGTCTTCCGTCTTCGGGGGTCTTCTCGCCGGACTCCTCCGCTATCTTCTTGTAGCTCTTTTGCTAGCGGAGGAGTCCGGCTTTCTTCCTCCCCGCCGCCGGCCTCTTCTCCCGACTTCGGGGGTCTTGTCCCCCTCTTCGGTTCTTCTGCCGGGCCACCGCGCCTTCTTATAGCTCTTTTGCAGGTCTTCTGTCGCCGCTGTCGCCGCCGCCTTCCGTTCTTCTTCTTCTTCTTGTTCTTCTTGTTCTTCTCCAGGAGATGTTGACACGTCGCTCTCTCCGGCCGGAATGCCAGAGCCGCGCTGAGCGGCCACTTATATAGTGACAATGGGGCGGTGTCACATGGTATATGTCACATGGGTTGGTCACATGGTGACCCCGCCCCCTTACGATGTCATAGTCCCCATGTGACATCAACCCATGTGACCAACCCATGTGACATATACCATGTGACACCGCCCCATTGTCACTGTATAAGTGGCCACACAGCGCGGCTCTGGCATTCCGGCCGGAGAGAGCGACGTGTCAACATCTCCTGGAGAAGAACAAGAAGAACAAGAAGAAGAAGAAGAACGGAAGGCGGCGGCGACGGCGGCGACAGAAGACCGGGCCACCGCCTGCAAAAGAGCTATAAGAAGGCGCGGTGGCCCGGCAGAAGAACCGAAGAGGGGGACAAGACCCCCGAAGTCGGGAGAAGAGGCCGGCGGCGGGGAGGAAGAAAGCCGGACTCCTCCGCTAGCAAAAGAGCTACAAGAAGATAGCGGAGGAGTCCGGCGAGAAGACCCCCGAAGACGGAAGACCCCCGGAGCTGTGCAATAAAATATTTTATCTCGTGTGTTGTGTTTTTTTTTTTGGGTACTTTTATTTTACAGGTGAATGGGTAGGGGTACATTGTACCCCATACTCATTCACATAGGGTGGGGGGCCGATATCCGGGGGCCCCCTTATTAAAAGGGGCTCCCGGATTCCGATAAGCCCCCCGCCCGCAGACCCCGACAACCAACGGCCAGGGTTGTCGGGAAGAGGCCCTTGTCCTCATCAACATGGGGACAAGGTGCTTTGGGGTGGGGGGGCCGCGCGGCCCCCCCTTCCCCAAGGCACCCCCCATGTTGAGGGCACGCGGCCTGGTACGGCTCGGGAGGGGGGGCGCGCTCGCTCGCCCCCCTTTCCTGGCCGGCCGGGTAGCGTGCTCGGACAAGGGTCTGTTGTGGACTTTGGGGGGACCCCCACGCCGATTTTTTTCGGCGTTAGGGTTCCCCTTTAAGTCCATTCCAGGCGGCGGAGCCCGCGACGTCTCCGTCGCGGGCCCCGCCTACCTGCACACGCGCTCGAAATGAGCAGACTTCCCTCCGAGCGGGAACAGTTTGCTCATTTCGAAAGTGGCCTACACACGGGCGGACTGTTCGCTCAAACCAAGTTTCAGCGGACAGTTTTTCGGAATTTCCGAAAAACTTTGTTCGTCAAACTGTCCGCTGAAACTGTCCGCTGAAGCCCCACACACGAGCGGACTGTCCGCTGAAACACTGTTCAGCGGACAAAGTTGAGCCAACAGTCCGCCCGTGTGTACGCGGCCTCAGTCTGTTAACTTGCTACACATTTTCACTGGCAAGTTGTACACTTGCAGAGCACTTGAAGCGCAAGTTCTAGTTGACACTTTTCCAATTTGTAGCAAATTTGCATGGCAAGTCTCTAGCAAGAGCAAAGTTGCGGTGGTGAGTCTACAGCAAGAGCTCTGCAAGTCACAGTGACCCCTGTGGTGGGATAACTATTGCACAACATAATTGAACCAGAACTTCCAGCAAACTTGCAGAATGTTTGCAAAGAAAGTTGATCTGGAGTCATGCAATGTGGATTCGCTGCAATTGTGCAACAAACTTGTGAAGCCTGGCAAGTCTAAGGCCGCGTACACACGCGCGGACTGTTTGCCCAACCTTGTTCGTCAAACAGTTTGGGCAAACAGTCCGCTCAAAATTTGCATGAGCGGACTTGCCCACACACGAGCGGACTGTTTGACGAACAAGGTTGGGCAAACAGTTCGCTCAACTTTTGAAATGAACGGACTCGCCCACGTAAGGAGGAGGCAAATCCGCCCATTTCGAGCGCGTGTACAGGTAGGCGGGGCCCGCGAAGGAGACGTCGCGGGCTCCGCCGCCTGGAATGGGCTTAAAGGGGAACCCCAACGCCGAAAAAAATCGGCGTGGGGGTTCCCCCCAAGTCCACACCAGACCCTTGTCCGAGCACGCTACCCGGCCGGCCAGGAAAGGGGGCGAGCGAGCGCGCCCCCCCTCCTGAGCCGTACCAGGCCGCGTGCCCTCAACATGGGGGGTGCCTTGGGGAAGGGGGGGCCGCGCGGCCCCCCCACCCCAAAGCACCTTGTCCCCATGTTGATGAGGACAAGGGCCTCTTCCCGACAACCCTGGCCGTTGGTTGTCGGGGTCTGCGGGCGGGGGGCTTATCGGAATCCGGGAGCCCCCTTTAAGAAGGGGGCCCCGGATACCGGCCTCCCACCCTATGTGAATGAGTATGGGGTACAATGTACCCCTACCCATTCACCTGTGAACTAAAGTACAATAAAAAACACAACACAGAGAAAAAATATTTTATTGCACAGCTCCGGGGGTCTTCTCGCCGGACTCCTCCGCTATGTGTGTGTAGCTCTTTTGCTAGCGGAGGAGTCCGGCTTTCTTCCTCCCCGCCGCCGGCCTCTTCTCCCGACTTCGGGGGTCTTGTCCCCCTCTTCGGTTCTTCTGCCGGGCCACCGCGCCTGGTCCGGTGGCCCGGTCTTCTGTCGCCGTCTTCCGTTCTTCTGTCGCCGCCTTCGGTTCTTCTGCCGGGCCACCGCGCCTTCTTGTAGCTCTTTTACAGGCGGTGGCCCGGTCTTCTGTCGCCGTCGCCGCCGCCTTCCGTTCTTGTTCTTCTTCTTCTTCTGGAGATGTTGACTCGACGATCTCTCCGGCCGGAATGCCAGGGACACGCTCCGCTGCCACTTATATAGTGACAATGGGGCGGTGTCACATGGTATATGTCACATGGGTTGGTCACATGGGTTGATGTCACATGGGGACTATGACATCGTAAGGGGGCAGGGTCACCATGTGACCAACCCATGTGACATATACCATGTGACACCGCCCCATTGTCACTATATAAGTGACCGCACAGCGCGGCTCTGGCATTCCGGCCGGAGAGATCGTCGAGTCAACATCTCCAGGAGAAGAACAAGAAGAAGAACAAGAAGAACAAGAACGGAAGGCGGCGGCGGCGGCGACGACAGCGGCGACAGAAGACCGGGCCACCGCCTGTAAAAGAGCTACAAGAAGGCGCGGTGGCCCGGCAGAAGAACCGAAGGCGGCGACAGAAGAACGGAAGACGGCGACAGAAGACCGGGCCACCGGACCAGGCGCGGTGGCCCGGCAGAAGAACCGAAGAGGGGGACAAGACCCCCGAAGTCGGGAGAAGAGGCCGGCGGCGGGGAGGAAGAAAGCCGGACTCCTCCGCTAGCAAAAGAGCTACACACACATAGCGGAGGAGTCCGGCGAGAAGACCCCCGAAGACCCCCGGAGCTGTGCAATAAAATATTTTTTCTCTGTGTTGTGTTTTTTATTGTACTTTAGTTCACAGGTGAATGGGTAGGGGTACATTGTACCCCATACTCATTCACATAGGGTGGGAGGCCGGTATCCGGGGCCCCCTTCTTAAAGGGGGCTCCCGGATTCCGATAAGCCCCCCGCCCGCAGACCCCGACAACCAACGGCCAGGGTTGTCGGGAAGAGGCCCTTGTCCTCATCAACATGGGGACAAGGTGCTTTGGGGTGGGGGGGCCGCGCGGCCCCCCCTTCCCCAAGGCACCCCCCATGTTGAGGGCACGCGGCCTGGTACGGCTCAGGAGGGGGGGCGCGCTCGCTCGCCCCCTTTCCTGGCCGGCCGGGTAGCGTGCTCGGACAAGGGTCTGGTGTGGACTTGGGGGGAACCCCCACGCCGATTTTTTTCGGCGTTGGGGTTCCCCTTTAAGCCCATTCCAGGCGGCGGAGCCCGCGACGTCTCCTTCGCGGGCCCCGCCTACCTGTACACGCGCTCGAAATGGGCGGACTTTCCGAGCGGGAACAGTCCGCTCATTACGAAAGTACAGCGGACAAGCCCACACACGGGCGGACTGTTCGCTCAAACACAGTTTCAGCGGACAGTTTTTCGGAATTTCCGAAAGACTTTGTCCGTCCAACTGTCCGCTGAAACTGTCCGCTGAAAGCCCACACACGAGCGGACTGTCCGCCCAAACACTGTTCAGCGGACAAGGTTGGGCGAACAGTCCGCCCGTGTGTACGCGGCCTAACAATAGCTTAGCAAGTCATTTTCAAACTTGCAGCTCAATTGCTTACTATCTGAGATAATGCCTGAGATAATGTCTCCGTTCGACTAATTCTAATGTCTAATTGGCAGTCCGTACCTCTCTATGCAATTTACTTCTTTGTCATTTTGGTATCTGTGCAGATACCACCTGATACCAACTATATTTCCCAACTGTCCCTTATTTGAAGGGAATGTCCTTATTTTGGAACCAAATACATCTGTTCCAATTTCCTCTTCAGTTGTTCTTTTTGGACAGAAGTGTTGACCTCTATAATAAATACAATATTTAACTACTAAAAGTGTTACTCTACAATAAATCTTTCACAAATATTTTTTTTTAAATTTCACATTATTATTTAAAAAATCCAGTGTAAAGAAAACATAGTGATAAAAAAGCACTTATAGGTTTAGCCAACCATTTTCCTTTTTAATTCTTCATGATCCATGTAACTGGGGGATGTGTCTTTTGTCTACACATGTACTAAAGGATATCCCTCTTTTGCATTTCAGAAAGTTGGCAGGTGTCTAACTAAGGGCTCTTTCAGACAGAGGGTAATGCTTACCTTTCCTGCTAACTGGCTTACCTGAACAGTGTTTGGGAAAGGATTGCTTTTCAGATGTTGATATAGCAGCTACTGACAGGCATTCAAGAGAAGCTACTGCCACCTCCTAGTACCTGTTTTTAATTTTACATTGCGGTATTGCATCACAATGGCGAGGGGCTTGCAAAATCATGGCTCAGCTGGCTGTTTTTTTTGCCCCCTGGCGTGAAAGAGCCCAAAAATTCTGGCACAGTCAATAAATTGGCACATTATTGACACAGAAGCTACATAATACAAAGTTCCATATGTACAGGTCTCTTAATTATAAGCACAAAAATCCCACTTGTTGCAAATAAAAATGCGTACTTTCTAATATTTTCTTTGGCAATTTACAAACATCAGAAATGTCATAGAGGTTTTCTGCAGATATATAAAAGCACAGTTCCTAATTAAGCTTTTCTTATATACTGAAGCCTTATGATGCCTGAGAACATAATATTTGGAACACTCTAATTATAATACTAGATTACCAGCTACAATACTAGAACTTCATGTGATAGACTCACCCGAGACAGAGGCTTTTGGAAGGGAATGAATCCAGTTATTGGGGTTTTTTTTACAAGACGAACAACCACAGAAAGGTCAAATTCCTAGGGCCAGATCCACTCAGATTATGGGGTTATGCATCATAAAATGTTCCTTCTAATGGTGAAGTACCACTTTTATTAGCAGCCATATAGAGCAATTTATAAGAGTACTGATGGAAAGAAAAATGATTGAGACTCACTTCAAATAAACGAAGATATAAATTATCAAATAGAGTACAAATGTCAGTCAATAGTAGTAAAATGACTTTTACTGGTACTATCACTTCCAATGTCAAGGAGGAAAAAAAACGAAACAATGCAATATAACCAAGGGCACAGGACACATCTAATATTTCTGATATCAGAACATGGAACTGAAATTTTTGGTAATAATTTTCAAATACTTGAGCAAATCTTTATTCTTAAAATAATGAATTACTTTGTGATTCCAAATTTGTAAATTTAAAAGGCCTTTCATTTTTAATCTTTGGATTTCTGAGTAAAATGATATAGTAATACAAACATATCTTCAGTATAATGGCAATACTTGAACAACTACTAGCACAAGTCTTGTTAATACAGTAATTACATTCATAATAATATCAAATAGCAATACTTTCCGTTATTTAACACGTGGCATATTTATCAGCCATGATTAAAGGACAATTCATCCAGGGCAGGGTATTGAATTAAAATTTATGGAGGCCCAATCAGTAACATTTTCTTCTGGTAGAGGTCTGAATGGCATTTTTGTGCGATGACTCAGACATCAGAGCTCTATCCTTGTATATCATAATCCCGTTCTTACATCAGTGTCCTCAGTCCATCAATTTTCCCATCAGAGCAGTGTTCTTAGACCCCTTTTACATCACCCCACTTCTTTCACAGTAGTAAACTGAATCCCCTTGACATGACACCCCCCTTTATTAACAGCAGTGTCCTCAACCCCCTTTCAAATCATCACCTGGAGTGTTTTTCCCCAAATCCTCCCCCGAGCTTTGTGCCAGTGTAGGAGCCCCACCCAGGACCCATCAGGCCACTGGCGAATCGATCACCAGCTTCCATGGGTGGTGGACCTGGACGGAACCCTCGGCATAAGCGGAGCTCAGTTTACGCCTCATCCGCCTGCCCAGGATCATGGAGGGTGGGCGGAGGGTGCTTTGGGGTAACTGCACCCCCAAAGCACCTTGTCCCCATGTTGATGGAGAGAAAGGCCTCATCCCCACAACGCTTGGACGGTGGTTGTGGTAGTCTGCGGATGGGGGGCTTATCGGAATCTGGAAGCCCCCTTTAACAAGGGGACCCCCAGATCCCGGCCCCTCCCCTGTGTGAAATGGTAACAGGGTACAAATCTACCCCTACCATTTCACAAAAAATTTGTGAACATGGTAAAAAAAAGACACTACACGCCTTGGGACAAAATTTAAAATAAAACTGTCCCATGGAGTCTTCTTTTTCTTCTCGCGCTCCAACGGAACCCCCCCCCCACGCAAGCCGCCTACAATCTGCCTCCATTGGAGGCACCTGCCGTAATGACAGCCCTTTCAGGTGACAGTTCTTTTATAATTGAGGGTGGGGCCACACAATGACATTGCTGGGTGACCCCGCCCCCCTCTGATACACGGAGACATCTCTATGGCTTTCCCGTAGCATCAGAGGGGGCAGGATCACTCGGTTATGTAATGTACCCCTACCATTTCACAAACAGGGTGGCCAGTTTTTAAAATGGTAGGGGTATATTTGTACCCTGTTACCATTTCACACGAGGGGGTGGGATCTGGCGGTCCCCCTTGTTAAAGGGGGCTTCCATATTCCTATAAGCCCACGGCTCGCAGACCCCCACAACCACCAGGCAAAGGTTGTGGGGATGAGGCTCTTCTCCCCATCAACATGGGGACAAGGGGCTTTGGGGGGGGGCGCTACCCCAAATCACCCTCCCAATGTTGAGGGCATGTGGCCTAGTATGGTTCAGGAGGGGGGATTCTCTCATTCCCCCCTCTTTTCATGCAGCCTGCCAGGTTGCCTGCTCGGATAAAGGTCTGGTATGGATTTTTGGGGGGACCCCACACCATTTTTAAAAGAAAATTGGCGCGGGGTTCCCCTTAATATCCATACCAGACCTGCAGGTCTGGTATGGATATTAACCAAATTTTGGGTACAGGGTTCCCCTGTGGGGGAATCCCATGCTGTTTTTATCAATGAGCTTTTATGTGTATTGCTGAACCGACAATTTATTATAGGCGCAAATTGTTTTAAATTACTTTTTTCCTTTAGAAATGTCATTATGCTGTCAGACTGTTCTAAACACGGGAAACCCCCAGGTACGAAATTTAAAGGAATATTACCCTTTGATTGTTTCGCTTTAAGCATTATTAAAATCACTGCTCCCGAAAAAAAACTTGAGTTTTTAAAACTTTTTTTGCATTGATACAGTACATGTCCCCTGGGGCAGGACCCAGGTCCCCAAACACTTTTTAAGACAATACCATGCATATAAGTCTTTAAAATTAGCACTTTTGATTTTTCATGTTCGTGTCCCATTGACTTTAACAGAGTTTGCGTGTTCGAACAGGGGGGGTGTTCGGGCCATCCCTATTGGTGGGATGAATAGGTGGAGAATAGGGGAGAGGTAGGATTGGTTGAAGCAACAGGATGAGGAAGGGTTTGTTGCAGTTTATTTAAGGGATAGGATGGGTCTCCTGGGCAGCAGAGGAGGGACAGGTGACAGGCAGGCAGGTTAACACCCACCCTCCCTGTGTTTTGTTTGGTTGGTTTGCTTTTATCTCTTTGCAGGTGCAGAATGAGCAGGTGACGTCATGGCAGCTGATCCTGTGGCGGTGGTTGTTCTTTTGAAGGTGGAAGAAAATACGGTAGAGATGGAAGTGTGGGGGACTCATCGGGGGTATGTGCCCCTCTAGTGTATTCCCGTTAACTAACGTAAACTGGAATACAGTAATGGTTGCACTGCGGGTGGCATGGCTGGAGGCCTAGTATGGTAAAAGGTCCCGCAGTGTTACAAGTGGAACAAGTTGGAATTCTGGTTGCCGTCAAAGACCAATAGGCTGAGGACTGTTAGTTGTGTTTCAGATGTTGATGTAAAATAATGTGAGTTTTAATAAGTTATTTTTGTTACTAAATAGGCTGCTATGGCCATTTGTACTCCAGTATATGTGTGGGCTCATTAATTTAGGTAATAGCAATGGGGGATAGTGAGTACTTATGGTCGGGCAGACACAAAAGAAGGGGGGACATCTGATCTACACTGGTGATGCACCTAACATGTATTTAACAAATTTAAACTGAAAGTGCATTTTCGCTTTACAGTAAGTACCACTGATCTGGGACAAGATATGTGACACGCTCCTGGAGGATTTATCACACAGTCTGTCTGGCAATGGAAATTCAGTACAATTTAGCACTTCTTGCATACTGAGGAACTATACTCAATCTTTCATTCCACATTAAGCAATCTATTGGGACTACCTCAGCATCTAAGAGGTCAGCAAAGCTTGGTGGCCACTCAAGAAATTGAAGTGCTACAGAAACAGAGGGAGTCTATTGACTTTGAGCACCATACTTTAGTGCAGGAGAGAGTTTACTTTTGGCTTATTTTTATCTCCCTGATGTCAAAGTTAGGGCTTGTTTTTTGCTCCCACTGACACCAACGATGAGCTTTGCTTTCTTTCCACTGATACTGACAATAGGATTTGTTATACTCCCACTGATACCCACTGACTGATATAGTGCAGGAGTGAACTGTGAGGCTGGGTTCACACTTGTGCAATGTGAGAATCCCTGCAATTCCAGTGCGGGTTGCTGCATCGCATGTCGTCAGCCGGCGGATCACACTGCTCTATGCGAACCTCTGCGGGAGTAAATAAAAAGTTAATGACACCTCCAGATTGGTTCGCATATTGCAGTGTGAACTGTCAAATGGCACAGGAATTGGATCACATAGGTGTGAACACCCATGCGATCCGATTCCAGTGCGGACCAAAAAAAGGGTCCTGTACCATTTTGGGGCAAATGCGATGCAAATTCAGCCATACAATATGTGTGGCTGAATTTGCATCGCACAGACATCTCATGTGATCTGCACAGCAGTGTGGTGTGAATCACATGCGATGTCTAACATCGCACAAGTGTGAATACAGCCGGAAGGTGCCTTCCTCCATAAACAGTGAGCATGAACATTCCCTATTTCACACCAGACTATTCTGTATGCACTGTTGTATTTTTTCTTTTCCAAACTTTCCTATTCCATACATTGGGTTGCACATTCCTTTTTCCACACTGCTTCATTCTGTATGCTCTGCTTTATGGTTTTGCTTGCCCATTTTTTCTTTTTTTTGCTTTCAACACATCAGGGACAACATGTTTACTTTTCCTAATATATCCCACAAACTTTCAGGTGCCATTGTCACAAGATATTTAATGTTATTCTCTTTACCTGTCAGAGGTAATATTGTTATGGCTTATTGGTATATACAGTACATTGGTTGATTTACTAAAACTAGAGAGTGCAAAATGTGGTGCAGCTCAGTATAGAAACCAATCAGCTTCCATGTTTTTTTTTGTCAAAGCTACCATGCACAGCTGCACCAGAGTTTGCCCTCTCCAGTTTTAATAAATCAACCCCACTGTGTACATGCTGTTCAGCCATAACAATATTACCCCTGACAGGTAAAGTGAATAACATTGTGAGAATAGCATCTTGAGATTGGTGGGATATATAAGACAGGAAGTGAACATGTTGTCCCTGAAGTTGGTGTGTTGAAAGCAGAAAAAATGGGTAAGTGAAAGAATGTGAACGACTTTGACAAGGGGCAAATTGTAATGGCTGGATGACTGTGTCAGAGCAATTCCAAAACGGCAGCTTTTATGGGATGTTCCAGTCTGCGGTGGTCAGGACCGACCAAAAATGTACCAAAGATGGAAAACCAGTGAACTGGATACAGGTTGATGGGGGGGGGGGGGGGGCGACCAGGCGACCCTGACTCATTAATGCAAGTGGGGAACAAAGGCTGACCCTTGTAGTAGTCCAGTCCAATAGAAGAGCTACTGTATCTCAAATTGCTAAAAATGTAATGCTGGTTCCAATAGAAAGGTGTCAGAACACGCAGTGCATCACAGTTTGTGGTGTATGGAACTGTGACCAGTTAGAGTGCCCATGCTGATCTGTGTCCATAACCAAAAGCATGTTTCCTGGCCTCTTAAATACATTTTTTTCTTTTACATCATGTGGCTGGCCAAGTGTGTGTGCTTAGTTACCTGGGGAAGAGATGGCACCAAGATGTACTATGGGAAGTAGGCAAGCTGGTAGAGGCAGTGTGATGATTTGTTTAGTGAAGTCCATGCCTCGATGGGTCAGGGCTATTTTGACAGCAACAAGGGGGACCTATTGAATATTAGGTGGGTGGCCATAATGTTATAATGTTATGGCTAAGCTGCTATATATGTATATATGTGTGTATATATATCTATCTATCTATCTATCTATCTATCTATCTATCTATCTATCTATCTATGTATATATATATATATATATATATATATATATATATATATATATATATATATATATATATATATATCTTACAAAAAATGAAATAACATTTTTAACCACTTGCCGACCAGCGCACGACGATGTACGTCGACAGAATGGCACGGGCAGGCAAATGGGTGTACATGTACGTCCCTTTAAATTTGCCGCCCTGCCATCGGGAGCGCGCCGCCGCCGGCGTGCTCCCGCGCTGGTCGGGACCTCCGTGAGTCCGGTCGCGGGACCCGCAGACTCGATCGCCGCGGGCATCCCCGCGATCGTCTCACGGAGCGGCCGAATGAAGAAATGCCGTTGTAAACAACATTTCTCCATTCTGCCTAGCAACTAGTGACGCTGATCTCTGCTCCATGTGATTGGAGCAGAGATCAGTGTTCACTAAATGAAAGCCCAACCCCCCCACGGTTAGTAACACACCCCTAGGAACACTTAACCCCTACACTGCCACCCACTGGTTAACCCCTTCACTGCCAGTGTCATTTAGACAGGAGTCACTGCATTTATATAGCAGTGATTATTGTATAAATGACAATGGTCCCAAAAATGTGTCAAAAATGTCCGATGGGTCCCCCACAATGTCGCAGTCACAATAAAAATCGCTGATCGCCGCCATTACTAGTAAAAAAAAAAAAAAAAAATTATTAATAAAAATGCTATAAAACTATCTCTATTTTGTAAACGCTATAACTTTTGCGCAAACCAATCAATAATCGCTTATTGCGATTTTTTTACCAAAAATATGTAGAAGAATACGTATCGGACTAAACTGAGGGAAAAAAATGTTTTTTTCTATATTTTTGGGGGATATTTATTATAACAAAAAGTAAAAAATAATGTGTTTTTTTCAAAATTGTCGCTCTATTTTTGTTTATAGCGCAAAAAATAAAAACCGCAGGGGTGATCAAATACCACCAAAAGAAAGCTCTATTTGTGGGAAAAAAAGGACGTCAATTTTGTTTGGGAGCCACGTCGCACGACCGCGCAATTGTCAGTTAAAGTGACGCAGTGCCGAATCGCAAAAAGTGGTCTGGTCTTTGACCAGCAAATTGGTCCGGTCTGAAAGTGGTTAAAGTTTTACATTTCAGAGTTTTAAAAAGTAGCTCTTTTGTTTTATTTATTTTTATTGTATATCTTTATCAATATATTTACCTAAGTAAACATGAGTAAAGTTTACGTGGTCTTTGGTTCCATGCAGAGTCCAATTCACTTGCAGATTAAGTCCAATCTGGTTTTTCCAGGAGTCACCTGCCATAATTGCCTAATACAGACATGAGAATTAACGTTTTTGTTAGTGACAAGATACTTTTGGGGAAAATTAGAATGACACTGTGTTTAGTCTGACTTCCTATTCTCTCCACACAGTTTGGAGTTTAGCAGACCTCGCCATCATCACAAAGCAATATCATTTTTAACTATCATGGAGCAGCTATGACTTTGAGTACTACCTGAGGCCATGCCCGCTTTCTGCCTGAAGAAAGTTTGCAACATCTCTGTTAGACATGCAGTGTTGGTGGCAGTGCTACTGCTTCTGCCAATTTGTGGCCGAGCTGTGAGGAGAAGCAACAGCTTCTCTGCTGTCATTGGGAAAGGTTTTTTACATGCACTCTAGAAGTCCTTCCTCATGGTGATGCATTTTGTCTTCCCTCTTTTGTGGTGGGATGCAATTGTCCATTTTGGTCTTGTAGCATGGGTTTGAAAAGGTGGCCCTTGGAGGGGTTGCTCTCAAAAACGAGACAGGTCTCAGATCAGAGGCAGAAGACCATTCCAAACTGTCTCCAACATTTTTACATTGTATATATTTTGTATTATACAATAATTTTTTTATATTTTTATTTATCTTTTTGCTCTTTCATTTTGGTAGATCCCGCCAGATGTGAGTGCTACTTTGGGCCAAGCTTGTCCAACTCAGGTTGAAGCCTGCCTGCTACGGCTTTGGGGATCTGGATGGTGTTAAAAAAAAGGGGTGTCCTTGCAAAAGAGGACAAGGAGGAGACAGAGGTGGGTGAACTGTGCTGGATCACTCACCTCCACCTTCAGTATTTTGTCATTTTAATATTTTAATATCGTATGCAATATTTATAATGCTTTAGTGTTTATTTTAATATTGTAGCATTTTGTTTGGAGGAGAGAGCATAAAAGTCACCACATAGTGCCAGTAGAGGAAAATAATATATTTGTTTTATTAAAATGTTATTTGTTTAAAAAAATGTGACCTGGTGTCAGTGCAGGGGCAAAAAAACCTTTAAAGGGCTCTTCCTAAAAAAATTGGTTGCTCTGGAAGGAAGAGGAAAAGAAGATAAAAAAGGAGAAAGTGATGGTTTGTGGTGACCCATGGTGGTTAATCCACTCTACTAAAGTTTCAATAGGCTGTGGTTGAAAGAGATGATCAACAACATGGGTAAAAAAATGACAATAAAGGTCAGCACAACATTATTATCAGTAACCAACAATAACATTTTTTGGGGTGCTTACACCCCCCACAGTGCATCTATATGTCAATACAATAACTTTAAATACAGTATATAGCGTAACCATACCACATACCAAAAATGCTTTAGCATAATGATATATTAGGTATATAAATACAGTTATACAATAGGTACAAATATCCAAGTATGCCATGTCACATCAAGCATAATACAGCACAGGTATTCTCTCCACTGTTAAATCCAACCATCAAAAATACATGCGTGTACATAGGTACAATAAGCACCACTTAAACCACATGGCAGCTGCTGTTCAGAAATACATACAGGAATTCAGTACCCAGAATAGAATAATGAAAAGGATAGATGAGCCAGACCCTGTTGAAGAGAGGAGGAGGAAAAACCCAATGCTTCAGGCGTATAAGAACCCACTTTCTCAAGGAAGTTTTTTTATTTTTTTTAACTTTTTTTATTAAGAATTCCAAAAACAAATTACACCACTTTTCTAAATAGTTGCATTCCTTTGCGATGCATTTTTCCCAGCGTCGTACCAACTCTCAGACATGACTGATTACTAGTCTTATCACCCTCACTATTTCCAATGAAAATATAAAAGTGCAGAAACTTTTTGAAGACCCCTTCTATTTCTGAGCATAAGCTGTCATATGGTTTAAGAGTTGCTCATTTTACCTATATACATGTATGTATTTTTGTTGGTTAGACTTAACAGTGGAGTGAAAACCTGCATAGTATGCTGTATTATGCTTGATGTGATATGACATACTTGGATATTTTTAACTATAATTGTATGCATATGACTAATTCAACTTAATTGCTAAAGCATTTTGTGGTTTGTTTTCTCTCTACATTTAAAATTAATACATAGCAGGCATGGGCGTCCGCAGCAGGGGGAAAGGGGGGTCAAGTGCCCCCCCCCCTGGAATCCCCAAGGTGTTGCAGCCCCCGTCATGCTGCATTTTCTTTACTCAGTCCGCCGGTGGCTGCATCCTCCGCTCTCTCCTCTGGATCACAGCGTTGGCTGCCTCTGTGTTCGGCGGCCGCTTTGTAACACAGCCCCGCCCCCCAGACCAGCTCGTGTGATAGTAGAGAGAATCAACGTTCTGTCTATAACACGAGCCGGTCTGGGGGGGTCATGTTACAGAGCGGCCGCCGAACACAGAGCCAGCCAGCGCTTTTATCCATAGGAGGAGATGCTGCAGGTACATCCCGCCCTGTGTGCCACAGTGCCTGGATAGGAGGAAGGGGGGGGGGGGCTGCAGGGGGCCCCCCTGCCAATTCTCCTATCCAACTTATTTTACTGTCCCCAGTTCACCTTGTGCTCCCTGCCCCCCCCCCCGTGCTCTCCTCCACCATCACACTCTCCTGACCCCCCCCAGTGCTCTCCTCCACCACTACACTCGCCTGCCCCCCCCCCCCAGTGCTCTCCTCCACCACTACACTCGCCTGCCCCCCAGTGCTCTCCTCCACCACCACACTCTCCTGCCCCCCCCCAGTGCTCTCCTCCACCACCACACTTTCCTGCCCCCCCATGCTCTCCTCCACCACCACACTCTCCTGCCCCCCCTAGTGCTCTCCTCCACCACCACACTCTCCTGCCCCCCCAGTGCTCTCCTCCACCACCACACTCTCCTGACCCCCCAGTGCTCTCCTCCACCACCACACTCTCCTGCCCCCCCGTGCTCTCCTCCACCACACTCTCCTGCCCCCCCAGTGCTCTCCTCCACCACCGCACTCTCCTGCCCTCCCGTGCTCTCCTCCACCACCACACTCTCCTGCCCCCCCAGCGCTCTCCTCCACCACTGCACTCTCCTGCCACCCCAGTGCTCTCCTCCACCACCACTCTCTCCTGCCCCCCAGTGCTCTCCTCCACCACCACACTCTCCTGCCCCCCCAGTGCTCTCCTCCACCACCACACTCTTCTGCCCCACTCCCAGTGCTCTCCTCCACCACCACACTCTCCTGACCCCCCGGTGCTCTCCTCCACCACCACACTCTCCTGCCCCCCGTGCTCTCCTCCACCACTCAACTCTCCTGCCCCCCCCCCCAGTGCTCTCCTCCACAACACTCTCCTGCCCCCCCAGTGGTCTCCTCCACCACCACACTCTCCTACCCCCCCCCAGTGCTCTCCTCCACCACCACACTCTCCTGCCCCCCCACAGTTCTCTCCTCCCCTATTCTTGCTGCCCCCCTGCTTTCCCCATCCTTCTCTAGCCACCATCCCAGTGCTCTCCACTCCCCCTTTCACCCCCCAGTGCTTCCCCCCTGTTCTCCCCACAGTGCTCTCCACTCCACCCAGTGCTCCCCCCCCACAGTGCTCTCCACTACCCCCAGTGCTCTCCCCCTTGTCCCCCCCAGTGCTCTCCTCCACCACTTGCTCTCCAGCTCTCCCCATACTTCTTTAGCCACCATCCCAGTGCTCTCCCCCCTGTCCCCCCCAGTGCTCTCCCCCTGCCCCCCCCCAGTGCTCCCCCCTGTTCCCCCCAGTGCTCTCCACTCTGCCCAGTGCTCCCCCCATTCCCCCCCACAGTGCTCTCCACTCCCCCCAGTCCTCTCCCCCCAGTGCTCTCCACTCCCTCCAGTGATCTCCCCCCAGTGCTCTCCCCCCTGTTCTCCCCCCCGTGCCCTCCACTCCCCCAGTGCTCTCCCCCAGTGCTTCCCCCCTGTTCTTTCTCCCCCCAGTGCTCTCCTCCCCCCCAGTGCTCTCCTCTCCCCCCCAGTGCTCTGCCCCTGTTCTTCACCCCCCCAGTGCTCTCCACTTCCCCCAGTGCTCTCCCCCCTGTTCTTTCTCTCCCCCAGTGCCCTTCAGCTCTCCCCATCACTCTCCAGCCCCACCCCAGTACTCTCCAGCCCCCCATTCTCCCCACCCCTGTTCTTTCTGCCCCCCTGGTGCTCTCCAGCCCCTCCAGTGCTCTCTACCCTCCGTGCTCTCTACCCCTATTCTTTTTGGCTCCCCCCAGCACTCTCCACTCCCCACCCCTGTGCTCTCCACTCCCCCTGCATTTTGCCCCCATCCATGTGTTCTCCACCCCCCATAGTGCTCTCCAGTCCCCCGTGCTTTCCACCCCTGTTCTTTCTGGCACCCACTGCTGCTCTCAAGCTCCCCCCCATTGCTCTCCACTCCCCCCTGCTCTTTGTACCCCCCCAGTACTCTCCAGCCCACATGCTCTCCACCCCTGTTTTTCTGCCCCCCCGTGCTCTTCACCACCCCACACTCTTAGCCCCCCCAGTGCTCTCAGCCTACCGTGCTCTCTACCCCTGTTCTTATTGCCCCCCCCAGTGCTCTCAAGTTCCCCCCCAGTGCTCTCTGCTCCCAACCCCTGTGATCTCCACTCCCCCTCGCTCTTTGCCCCCACCCATGTGTTCTCCAACCCCGCCAGTACTCTTTGCTCCCCCTTCTCTCCAACTCCCACCCAGTGCTCTCCACTTCCCCAGGACCAGAGGACAGGCTGACTGGGGCCAAAAAATGAGGACGGCTGAAGGTGTAGGTGGCCAGGGACCACTCCATCTCACAGCAGACAGATCCTCTGGAAGGAGCACCGTCCCCATCCAAAATGAGAACTTACCCTGCCTGCTGCTGGCCGTCATGGATATCCTGCTGGCATGCAAGGTACCGTACCAAGCATCAACAACACACCTTCCCACAGACAAGGACTGCAGACTGGGACATGGGGCACAGGAGGGGCTGCAATGATGGGCACAGTGAGGCTGCATTTGATGGACACAGTAAGGCTGCATTTGATGGACACACTGAGGCTGCATTGGTGGGCACAGTGAGGCTGCATTGGTGGGCACAGTGAGGCTGCATTGGTGGGCACAGTGAGGCTGCATTGGTGGGCACAGTGAGGCTGCATTTGATGGGCACTGGTGAGGCTGCATTGAGCTCTTGCATCAAGTTTGCAGTCTCTGACCATCTCCTGTAGCATGTGTGCAGTCTCTGAGGAAGTCTGGATAGGAGTCAAGAGTGGGAGCACCGCCAGGATGGGGGTCATGGGAGAAGTCAGACTTGTGTGGACTGTGGACAGGAGACTATAGAATAAAACTAGAGCCACCAAGCTGGGGCCGACTGACTGAGCCCTGCACAGTGCATCTGAGAGGTCAGTGAAAGCACCGCCAGGCCAGTCGTGGAGGGGGGGGGGTCACTGATGTAAGGGGCGAGTGAATACGATAATGTAAGGGGCACTGATATAAAGGGTTTCCTCCTTATATTAGTAACCCACCCTCCTTACCTTAGATTATTCTTTCTGCAGAAGGTAGTCCCCCCCCCACGTTCTGAGTTCCTGGGGTCCCCCTTGATGATTGATCACTTACCACTATTAACTAGTAAAATGTATGGTTTGAACAAGAAAATAATGACGTTATGCTGTTGGGCTGGTATAATAATGCTGTGAGGCTGGTATGAAATTTTTTTCAGGGCTGGTTTTTGAAAGCATGGGCGTCCGCAAGGTTACTCAGGTGGCTGCGTACCATGCCCATATAGCCTAGAGAATATACATCTTTTTACATTGCAATACATCTGTTGTGGCCATATTTTTATCTTGATGAAAACAGCCTATACAGTGACAGTATGAGATAAAAATATGGCCACAACAGATGTATTGCAATGTAAAAAGATGTACATTCTCTAGGCTATATGGGCATGGAACACAGCCGCCAGAGTAACTTCCAATACAAAGTGAAGATGAATTATCTGTTATATAACACATATGTATTACCAGTGGAAAGATTTTCATGAGATTGTCAAAAAGGGGCGGAGCATGAGCGGCCTTAAAATGATGCCCCCCCTTGGAAAAAGTTCTGCGGACGCCCATGATAGCAGGTATGCCTGCCTGGTCTCTTGGGCGCTCTGAAGCCCTATTACAGCCTAATAGGTTTGCCTAAAGTCATGGTTTTCCTAAGAATGTCTTAGAATAATGTTGTATTTGTAATCTTTAATTATATCACTATAATCTTTTAAACTTTTAAGTATTTGATGTAACCTTTAATGTTTTCGTATTTATTTTAATAGTGTAATGATTTATTTGAAGAAGAGCGATAACAGAATAGTGAGGCAGGAATGGATCCCTTCCATTCCAGTAACGCATGGGTGCAGTCTAAGCTGAACTCTGTTCTCATGTCAATGAGGTAGGCCTCTTCTTCTGGTACCAAACTCTTCACCAGCTGCCGTACTTCTGTCATGTACCTGAAGGGAGACTGAAATTACGAGGTTGGCCTCTCTTGTATCTCCAGTCCAGATCCCGCTGAGAGTGGAACAGAAGGAGCCAAAGGACATGAGGCACACGAGTGCCTGTAGATAGAGACCCGGAATCCTGTAGCAGGAAGTCGCAGCTGGTCACAGGACTGGAGTTGCAGAGCAGGAAGTCGCAGCTGGTCACAGGACTGTAGTTGCAGAGAAGGAAGTCGCAGTTGGTCGCAGGACTGAGGTTGCAGAGCAGGAAGTTGCAGCTGGTCGCAGGACTGTAGTTGCAGACACTCGGGTAGTAATGCTAGGCCAAGCAGAGCACCAGAGCAAGGTCACAGGGACAGCTGGGTTTGTCAACAGGCGGGCAGCAGGGTACTGGAACATCAGGCAGAGGCGGGTCAGATGGGAAGCCAGCTTCGTCAACAGGCAGGCGGCAGGGTACCAGAAAATCAGGCAGAGATGGGTCAGAGGGGAAGCTGGGATCAGGAACCAGAGATTAGGTATAGCAGAGTTCAGAGCGGGGTCAACAGGAGCCAAGGTCAGCAACGGGAAATCAGACAGACAAATGCAGGTTTCAGAGTAACAGGAACACAGTTGAAGACCAGTCAGCACCGATCTGTTGCTGGGGCCCCCCTTAAGTAGGCCACCTGGCACCAACTGTCGCTAAGGTGCGCTCCTGTGCGTGTAAGCCGCACGCCACACACGCGCATGTACATAAGCACGCACAGGCATCTGTGGTCCCCTGTGTGCGCACGCATGCATACCAGCGTGTGCCATGCAATGTTCACTGGTTTCCTTACAACTTCCCTTTCAGTCCATTCTCTCCTGGGTATCTTGACTACTCCTCGTCTCTTGGCTCATTACTTCGCTTGCTAGGGCAAACCACAAGGGATATCTTGGACAAGCCCCTAAATGTAGGGCTATCATGTTGGAAATAGCTTGTCTCCATTGGTTGCCCTGACCTTGCAAGCCCCCTGACACCTCTGACACTCTGGGTTCTGACATACTTCAAGAAAACATAAAATGTAAAGACACCAATAATTAGTAAGAATTGCAAGTCAACACTTTACTGGGAGGTTAAGTCTACAGGACTATAAAAGTTACAGGCATAACCCAATTTAAGTGATATAACACAGAAAAATTAGATCAGCAGAACGCACAATGAAATAGCAATAACAATAAGTCAAATTGCTATAATAAGCAGGCTGTAACAGATGTACAGTATGACTCCAGAAACAAGAGGGGGAAGAGAAGACATTTTTGGTCAGTCCACCCCCTCTAGACCCTGATGCCACAAGAAATCTGAAGTAAACAATATATAAGGTTTGTGTAGGAGTCCACCTTTAATAAATGGTTGTATATCTAGAAGGTGGTTGTAATCTGCCACAGGTTCACGAGTAGAGTCTCCTTGATGAAAGGAAATCCTTGTGGAATGGGTATCCTTGATCTTTAGCTAGCTTTGGTGAGGCCCAGAGATGTTACTGTGTAGTAGCAAGCCAGTGAGGCTGAATGTAATAGATGCTGTATTTTCCCCAGCAAAGACCCTCCAACTGGTCAGATATAAAGGTGTCTGCATGCAGTGTCGGGGCATGCTGGGACTGTGACGTCATAAGGGGCTGGGTCACCAGCTGACATCACCCGGTGACCCCGTCCCTTATGCCTATATAAGTCGTTGAGCACCGTGTCCACGTCATTACAGCGGGAGAGAGCATCATGTCAACATCGGAAGAACAGAAGAACTAGGAAGAAGAAGAAGACGGCGATGACAATGAAGGAGAAGGGTGGGCCACCACTAGCAAAAGAGTGGCAAAAGAGCAGAAGATAGAGGAGGAGCCCAGCAAGAAGAACCGGAAAACACGGAGAAGTCGGAAGAAGACCCCCGAAGTTGGAAGAAGACCCCTGGAGCTGCCTAATAAACTACTTGAAAAACCTGTGCAGTGTGTTTTTTTATTGACACTTTTCCCCCCAGGTGAATGGGTAGGGGTACGATGTACCCCATACTCATTCACGTAGGGTGGGGGGCTGGGATCTGGGGGCCCCCTTATTAAAGGGGGCTCCCGGATTCCGATAAGGGTTGTTGGGAAGAGGCCCTTGTCCTCATCAACATGGGGACAAGGTGCTTTTGGGTAGGGGGGCCGCAGGGAACTCCCCTGACCCAAAGCACCCACACCCCCATGTTGAGGGCATGTGGCCTTGTACGGTTCAGGAAGGGGGGGCGCTTGCTTGTCCCCACGCCCTTCCCTGGGGTCTGGTCTGGTATGGATTTTGGGGGGGCCCCATGCCATTTTTTCGGCACAGGGGTTTACCCTCAAAATCCATACCATATCTAAGGGCCGGGTGTACAGTACCCTGTAGCCGATAGGATCGCGCTGGAAGCATTCTCGCGGGCAGGTGCTGTAGTTGCCGTTGCGCCGTAGTTGGTCCGTCGGACCAGCATACAGACGAGTGGACTTCCCGACAGGAACTGGGTCCGGCGGACTTTCGCAGGAAGATTTAAAACATGTTTTATTTCTAGGTCTGCCGGACTTTGGGGAATAAAAAGTCCGCTGGAGCCCACACACGATCGAATTGTCCAACGGACTCTGGTCCGCCGGACCAAGTCTGCCGGAAAGTCCGATCGTGTGTACGAGGAATTAGAATCTAGTGCAGCTGTGCACGGCTTGTTCAACTTATACACCAGATTTTACATGCTCCAGTTTTAGTAAATCCCCTCCAGTGTGTCTGAAACATCCAATGAAGTAAATGGTTCTAAATCTGTCCACACATGCTGTATTAGAGTCTGGTTGCCCAACTTGCACTAAAATTTCAACTATATCGTGTGGGGATCTACCTCAGCAGAAATAAATTGGTAATTTACTGTATGTAGTTGGTAAATCTGAAGGAAATTGTACAGAGATTGCACAATCAGAATACAGCATGCATAGACAGTTTTAAGCCCCGTATACACAGGCAGAATGTCAGGAGACATTTGCCAGTTAAAAAGAAAAACAACTGACATTCTGCCTATGTGTATGTCAGTCTGTCCAACAGTAAACCAGCAGCCGACCAACTCTCGATCGGCGCTCTCAGCCAATAACAGAGAGCGCTGATTGGAGTTTTCTGGCGGGGGGGGGGGGGGGTGTCTCGTCCCCCTGTCGGAACTCAACAGCTCTGCAGGGTAGATCACTGGACTAACCTCAGAAACTGTAGTGTGTACCCGGCTGTAGAAGTAGTGTAAATGGAAGCCACATCTACAAGGGATTGTATGCATGGAGCCAATGCTGTATTTACAATTAAACACAGTAAGCCTGTTACCTATTTTCTCATTGTTAGAGAAAAACATACTAATTCTTTATTTACACATTGTTATAACCTTCTAAGCTAGGTTGGAACCATTAAAACAAGAACATGTTCTGTATAAAGGAGATGACCTGAGCTGAGATGTACTGTATTGAGCACCAAAAATTGTACACCTACAAGCACTACTAATGAAAAGTTGGCCTAGAACGCAGCCATAACAAGAAATCTAGTTGGTTATTGAGGGTACTTAAAATGTCAGGAGCAACTCACTTAACATACATACACAATGTTACTTAGTGTGACTTATATACTTAGTATATTTTATGCGCTATATACATAGAATTATTAAGCCATTTTCTGTATTAACTAATGCCTTGGAACGCATTTTCTTTCCAAAATTACAATGTTAAGCTGATAAAAATGAGTCAGAAATAGTCATATGGCTCAATGTCTTCGGCTTCAGACTCATAATTCTTTTCCAGCAGACCTGTGATTGTCAGGAATAGCTCATTGTCATCAAATTGAAAGGGAGGCTTTGCAAAAATCCACGGAAGATCAATACTCCAGGCTCTTTTCTTAAAGTCAGAAAGGCTCCCAATGGCCACATACGACTCTAATGTAAATCTACTCCCTGCAAACTTGTTCTGTGGGTTAGTCATCTGGAGTAAGCTTTCAGTCTCTCACATTTCTTGTTGCACTTATGATTAAAGTGGTGCCTTTTAGTAACCACCTCTCCTTTAGAGCCTGTCCTCATGGAGTCCTTTTTTTATGTATTGATCATATCAGGAAATATACAAGGATGACTTTCATCAGAAAAGCAGCATTTCAAGAAAAGTACTTGAAGCAAAATGTCAAAACAAAACATCCAGTCTATACATAGGCCTTTCATTAGCCAAAATGAAGCATTGTGGGAAATAGCCTTCTAAGGTGTCAGACTCAATAAAACAAAATTAAACTTTTGTATTAACTTAGCTGGATTAAAACTGTTTTTTTTTTAGTAGCCCCTGTGAACAGTGAAACAGACGGCACCCCCACCCACAGTTACCTATAACAAAAGCTACAACTTCTCCCTGCTGTGGTTTCTGTTCCCTAGACTAAGGCAGACCACAGACAGGCAGATGTCTCAACCAGAACAATGGGCAGTAAGATAGCTATTCATGCTGCAATATTTTTGCCATGCTACTGGGACTTTTTGATTCCCCACAGAAATAGAATTTTATAACAGATTGCAGATTGCAAAACCTTTGTAATAAATGATGTTATTTTTCAAGGCACCATACCCAGTTAGGCCTTACATCTCCATACTCTTTAGTGCAGGGCTTGGATAAGTTTATCAGACCATGTGTAACTACCTTTAGTCCCACACCATAAGGGGCGGACTAACCATTTGGCCACTCGGGCACTGCCCGAGGGCCCTGGCCATTAGGGGACCCCATCAGGGTTGCCAGCCTCAGTAAAACCAGGGACAGTATGTAAAAATCTGTTTTTTTTTACATCTGTCTCTGAAATGTCCCTTACCAACATCCTTTTGGTCTAAAAATCCTGAGATTATAGCTGCCCCACTTCTCCAGTACCTTCTCAGCCAATAGAAACATGTCTGTGTATACTGTGTGTACATGTATGTGTATACTGTTTGATTGTACACTATGTGTGTGTATACTTTGTGGCCCCATAATCTCTGATTGACTGGGGGGCCCATAATTTCCTATTGCCTGGGGGCCCCATAATCACCTATTGCCCGGGGCCCCATAAGTTGTCAGTCCGCCCCTGCACACCATAATACAGGTGAGCTCCCATCTGCTATAGTGAACATAAATCAAAAACATATAAGTAGCTTCATACAGCCTACCAGCAAACAACCCTCTGATGAAGGAAGTTTAGGCCACTTTGGTACAAAAAGGCTCCTAACTAACTAACTTGGGACAGAAGTAACTGTTCACCTAGCAAATACATTTTCATGTCTTCTAAAAGGCATAGTAGAAAATGCTCACTAGAGCTTTATTTTCCAAGGGACATCAAAGCCATTGTGCAGAAATACCCTCTATATTGTCCCATAATAGCAGGAGTTGAAAAGCAGCACAAGAGGCATAGCTAGGTTAATCTAAGGCCTTTGATTCACCAAAATATTCTAGAGACCAGATTTGCTCTTATCCTACTATGAAGATGTCCACCAGTAACTCTGGTAAGGATGTATGGTATTTACTTTCTCTATTATTAAGCCCTGATGGGCGGGGTGAAATGTGATCAAATTCAGAAGGAGCTCAAGGCTGAGGCCGTTCACGTTTCTTTTCACTAGTTGAGCTAGTGGTCTGCGGCACCGGATCTACCAGAGTTTATTGAGCTGTGCTATAAGTGGTAGAGAGTATAGTGAGTACATGGTATTTGCTAATTTAGGTTTGCACCACTGTGAGAGCTTATGAACTGAAAAGCTAGTAAAGCATATTATAAAACTGACAGAAGTCAGCAGAGAAGTTGAATCAAGCTGGAAGTCTGGCTGGGCAGAAATCAAACATCAGGAACCAGGGGCGGACTGACAACTCATGGAGCCCCCTGGCAATAGGAGATTATGGGGCCCCCAGACAATCAGAGAATATGGGGCCACACAGTATACACATACATGTACACACAGTATACACAGACATGTTTCTATTGATGAGAAGGTACTGGAGAGGTGGTGCAGCTATAATCTCAGGAATTTTAGACCAAAAGGATGTCGGTAAAGGATATTTCAGAGACATATTTTTACATACTGTGCCTTGTTTTACTGAGGCTGGCAACCCTGATAGGACCCCCTAGCGGCCCGGCCAAATGGCCAAATGGTCAGTCCGCCCCTGTCAGGAACAGAAATATAGGCAAGTGTTTTAACATGGATGGATCCAGGATTTGTAATGCCGCGTACACACGACCAGACTTATGTCCGACAGACTTTCGAAGGAGTTCTGCCGGAGTTCTGACAGAGTTCTGACGGACTTTCCGAATGAGCGGACTTGGCCACACACAATCACACCAAACTCCGACGGATTCGAACGTGATGACGTACGAATGGACTCGAATAAGGAAGTTCATAGCCAGTAGCAAATAGCTGCCCTAGCGTCGGTTTTAGTCCGTCGGAATAGCATACACACGAGCGAATTTTTCGGTAGGAACTGGGTCCGGCAGAGTTCTGGCGGAAAAATTTGAAGCATGTTCCATTTCTAAAGTCTGTCAGACTTTTGCGAATCAAAAGTCCGTTGCAGCCCACACACGATCGAATAGTCTGCCGGAATCATTCCGTCAGACTTTGGATGTTGAAAAGTCCGCTCGTGTGTACGGGGCTTAAGACATCGGATGGAATTCACTAGGGTATACATGAACATCTTGCTCAGGCATTGATAAAGTGTATCAAGCAGAATTTGAGCTTTGTCTGGTCATATTATAGGCACATTGATTTTTGCTACTATGGACAGAAAGCATCATACCACAAAGTTTGTTTGGCACAAAATAAATGTAAAGAAAAAGATGCTGGCATGGATGGAAACTTGTGTTTATCAATGGGAAGTGATTAGTAGTTTTCTGCCTCAAATATGTGATGGTAGTTTGACTTAGCCTCATATTCAGGTGCTATTATTTGTATCCATATAACAACATTCTGATATACTGTACATTGATTTTGTGTATTGTAATGCCTGAAGGCAGCCAGGCAGTTTTCTAAAAAATAGTAAATTGTTGTGTCATATCTTTGGCTTCAGAAAGATGGTGTTCTTTCTGAGGAGCCCATGGAATGGTGGGATGCTGATCTTTGACTAAGAGGGGAATGTTGATGTTCAAAAACATTCCTCTGTTGCCATGTGTCAGTGTCAACCAGGAGAGGAGCTGTATAGGACTCTATCTTACTAAACTGAACCTTGCAAGAACCCTGGCCCAGCCTCTTCTACCTCAAACGAATGCACTTTCCTTTCCGCTACCTGTGGGACTTCGCAAAAGTGCAGGAAAGTCAGCGATACTGCCCCTGTCACTGTGTGCCCCCAGCTATGATCTATGTAATTCTTTCCATAATATCTCTGCAGGTAACCCAGTTCCTGTACTGCACTTATCACTGTGTGATATAATTAGGGCAATAATGGGGGAGGAGGGAGTAGAGGCAATTTTCCTGGTGCAGTTTTTTTCAGAGTTTAAAGAGTAACTCTCCTTTTATTTGAGAAAAAACGACCCCCTCTGGGCATTTTAATAATTTTTGCTGCAGAGTCCTACCTGTTTCTGCTCTGAAGAAATGCAGTAGCCCCTTTATTAGATCATGTCTCCTGCAGGACAGATTCTGGATGGGATTGACTTTTGAATTTTTGGGTCTGCATTCCTTTATAAGCGACTAACTCTTTAGGAGTATCTCACCAATACAATTTTTTTTTTGTTGCAGAGGATGCCCAAAATCGGACTTGTATCTTAGTGCAGTCTTCTGAAAATCAGCAAGCCAATCACACAAGCAGTAAATGCTGCCAGGTTTCCATATTGCATTGAATTTTACAAAAGGTTACAGTGCTGTAAATTGACAAGGAAATCTATTTTTTTTAGAACAATAAATTACACTATGGCTTGTGTCACAATTGTAGAGGGCTATAAATGTAATTTTGTTTTAGATATGTTTACTCATAAAAGTGGAGTAACCCTTAATGGAATGGAATTGGAAACCATAGAAAAATAAAGGATGAGGCTAAGAAATATAAAGTCAAATGACCGACTATACAAAAGAGGTGTACAAAAGAAAATAACAGTTCCACACTGATGATTATAGTGGTGGTAAAAGTAAGGCATTTCAAACATGTTTCTGCTGCATAAAAAAAAAAGAAAAAAAGTGGTGTTGGATTTTGTCCCAGTAGAACGAATATACTGTATGTATTGCTACTGAAAGGACAAAAAAGGGTCTACAGTGTAACCAGCTTTATAAGGACCACACAGACAAGCAGTGGAACAGTTCTGCAGTCAGCAGTACATTAATTCTCAGACAGAGATATTAACTCAGAACAATTCAAGTACTTCTTCTCAGAAAGGGCATTTTTTTTATAAGAGAGAGTTTTGGACCTCTACTCTTCCTTTTCTGGTGAGAAGAGGAAGAGTAGAGGTCCAAAACTGCAATAGGTGGGATCTATATAAAAACCTGTAATAAATAAAGAGACATCTCCCCATGCTCATTGACTTTTAAACACTACAGAATGAAGGGTCATTGATAAATACCAATTTAAGTGAGCATGAATTAATCTATCCATATATGTAAATGACCCCCCCCCCCCCCCCCCCGGTCACTGTATTGGGATAGCATTAGATAGCATTAGAAGCAAAAAAAAGGGGGCTTCTTTATCTAAATCCTATGCAATTGATTCCGTCCACTTAACTTGAAACATATTTATTCTCAGTGCTGAAAACTAGGAATCATAATGTAGAATGTATTCCCTACGCTAAAGTACCGGCAAAAAAAAAAAAGAAAAAAGAAAAAAACAACATAATTTTTACCTGCCACTTAACATTTAACTATACCCTAAAATGCGCCTTTAAAGACAACCTGTGCTTTGCCCATCGAAGCAAAGCAATAGCATGAATTAATATATCCATATAGTACATCCCTCACTTTTTTGTAAATATTTTATTATATCTTTTCATGTGACAACACTGAAGAAATTACACTTTGCTACAATGTAAAGTAGTGAGTGTACAGCTTGTATAACTGTAAAATTGCTGTCCCCTCAAAATAACTCAACATGCAGCCATTAATGTCTAAACTGCTGGCAAGAAAAGTGAGTACACCCCTAAGTGAAAATGTCCAAATTGGGCCCAATTAGCCATTTTCCCTCCCTGGTGTCATGTGACTCGTTAGTGTTACAAGGTCTCAGGTGTGACTGGGGAGCTGGTGTGTTAAATTTGGTGTTGTCGCTCTTACTCTTTTATACTGGTCACTGGAAGTTCAACATGGCACCTCATGGCAAAGAACTCTCTGAGGATCTGAAAAAAATAAATGTTGCTCTACATAAAGATGACCTAGGCTAAAAGAAGATTACCAAGACCCTGAAACTGAGCTGCTGCACTGTGGCCAAGATCATACAGCGGTTTAACAGGACAGGTTCCACTCAGAACAGGTGTCACCATGGTCGACCAAAGAAGTTGAGTGCATGTGCTCAGTGTCAAATCCAGAGGTTTCTCTTTGGGAAATAAATGTATAAGTGCTGCCAGCATTGCTGCAGAGGTTGAAGGGATGGGGGGGGGGGGGGGTCAGCCTGTCAGTGCTCAGACCATATGCCGCACACTGCATCAAATTGGTCTGCATGGCTGTCGTCCCAGAAGGAAACCTCTTCTAAAGATGATGCACAAGAAAGCCCACAAACAGTTTGCTGTAGACAAGCAGACTAAGGACATGGATTACTGAAACCATGTCCTGTGGTTTGATGAGACCAAGATAAACTTATTTGGTTCAGATGGTGTCAAGCGTGTGTGGCGGCAGCCAGGTGAGGAGGAGTATAAAGACAAGTGTGTCTTGCCTACAGTCAAGCATGGTGGTGGGAATTTCATGGTCTGGGACTGCATGAGCTCTGCCAGCACTGGGGAGTTACAGTTCATTGATGGAACCATGACTGCCAACATGTACTGTGACATTCTGAAGCAGAGCATAGTTACATATAGTTACATAGTAGGTGAGTTTGATGCAGCATGATCCCCTTCGGAGACTGGGCCACAGGGCAGTATTCCAACATTATAACGACCCCAAATACACCTCCAAGATGACCACTGCCTTGCTAAAGAAGCTTAGGGTAACGGTGATGGACCGGCTAAGCATGTCTCCAAACCCAAACCCTATTGATCATCTGTGGGGCATCCTCAAATGAAAGGTGGAGGAGCGCAAGGTCTCTAACATCCACCAGCTCCGTGATGTTGTCATGGAGGAGTGGAAGAGGACTCCAGTGGCAACCTGTGAAGCTCTGGTGAACTCCATGCCCAAAAGGGTTAAGGCAGTGTTGGAAAATAATGGTGGCCACAAAATATATTGACACTTTGGGCCCAACTTGGACATTTTCACTTAGGGGTGTACTCACTTTTGTTGCCAGCGGTTTAGACATTAATTTACACTGTTACACAAGTTGTACACTCACTACTTTACATTGTAGCAGAGTGTCATTTCTTCAGTGTTGTCACAGGAAAAGATGTAATAAAATATTTACAAAAATGTGAGGGGTGTAGTCACTTTTGTGAGATACTGTATGTAAATGACCCCTCCCTCCCACTGTATTGGGATAGCATTAGAAGCAAATAACAGAACTTCTTTATCTAAACCCTATGACATTGATTCTGTCCAATTAACTTGAAACATATTTATGTTCAGCGCTGAAAACTAGGAAGCATAATGTCAAATGTATTCCCTACACTAAAGTACCAAAAAAAGAAAAGAAAAAGACAAAAAAAAGAAAAAGAAAAAGACAACATAATTTTCACCTACCACTTAAAGTGGTTGTAAACTCTGTTGCACCACTTGTAGCTACAGGTAAGCCTATAATAAGGCTTACCTGTAGGTACTATAAATATCTCCTAAACTAGCACAATTTAAGAGATATTCACTATATGTGCTGCCGCCGACGTCATGGGTGCATGCGCACTGAAGAAACATCCCACTTGAGCCATTTCTTCAGTACCTGTGCCGTGACTGGCGGCACTTGCATGCTCTGGCCAATCACATTGCTGGAGCCCATGAACCCAGAAGTAACTCGGGTGAAAAATGTCGGCCGTGTGAGCGGAGTGTGGGTGGAACTGCAGGGCATCGTTCTGAAGTAAGTATTTCATAATGTGATGCATACTAGCTCATTATGTCCTGCAGGCTTTTCTTTTTCCAGAGGTTTACAGCCTTTTTAACATTTAACTATACCCCAAAATGAGCCTTTAAAGTCAAGCTGTGCTTTGCCCATAAAAGAAAAGCAACAGGTCCAGTTTAATTGGTTCCCAACCAGCAGCTTATACTTCCCTTCTTTTTCTCCCACACTATTTGGGAGTGAATTTTTGGGTATGGAGAGAATATGACTCACTTGCCTACCTCCCATGTGACAGGGCTAGCGATTAGTGGCAGACCTCTCAGGTGAAGAGAAATCTCTCAGCATTGTGTAAGCTCCAAGTAGTGACTTTGACCATACACCTGTAGCACCCTCTTCCTTAGGTAGGTAGGTGCTAGAGTAGTGGGTTTGTTTTATACTGTCAGTGCAGATGAATTTAGGCAGGCCTATGCTGTGAGCTAGGCCGGTTTGTTTGGATCTGTGGACAGGGGAATGGTTTGTGTAGCAGCAGGTTACTGACTCCTCTGGTTTTCAGAAGGTTCTGAAAAAGAGGCAGGGTAGAGAGCTGGAGTGATATGGGGTGTATGTGGGAGCCCTGACCAATCCCCAACTAGGAGTGGCAGGAGGCAGGACTCCTAAATAAACCCTGGGAAGCCTGTTGTGGGAGGAGTCGTCGGGTGGATGAACTGAACGATGGAGTGTTAGACTGTCGTGGTCTGAGGACACCCCCTTTCTGGGGTGGTGTACCTCAGGCCTGGAGCTCGGGAGCTCTCTACACGGTCATTGAGAGGTGTCCTGGAACAGGAGCCAGAAGAGGACAGTTAGGAGCACTGCCATGCAAGTCATTCAGGAGGGATTCATGCGGGATCGGTGGGTTAGAAGAACAGTGGAAATCTCTGGAAGAGACATGGCAGGATTTGGATGGGGAATGGCAGGATTTGGATGGGGAGCCAGAGGGAGAGACGGTGGGGTTGTTGTGGAGTCAAATCGCTGCAACCAGGAGGGCTGGCAGGATTTGCATCGGACGTGCTGAGATCAGTAGTCCACTAAGTATCAGTTAGCACATTTATTCTTCTCTACTAAAACGGTTGCTACCACAGAAAAGGGTCTGCAAACCCCTGCCTACAACGGGCTACAAGGAAAACGTTAGGACTTATTCAGAGTGAGGCCTAGCCATGTGCTAACTTGTGACAGGAAACTAGATTTGGACAGTGAAGTGAAGCAAGTGATCTTAAGTATTGTGCTGGAGGACATGTGCAGAAGGAAAAACTGTCAAATTTTGATTCAAACTACATTTATTTCCATTGCTAAAGATTCATAATTTGGGCATCCCATGTCCCTTTCCCCATCCAAGTTTAATCCCCTAATAATAACAACAAAAGCAAGCAAGAGACTGTTCATTGTCTGGGAAAGTGTGCCAAAATGGATGTTTGAATGCAGGGTGAAATGTGTGGATGCTAGAACACGTAGAGACCCCCATGAGGGCACTGCTATGACCCCATGAGGGCACCGCTATGACCCCATGAGGGCACCACTACACACCAAACACATTCACTTTGTTCCTGGCAGCCGAAAAGAATGAAGCTAATATTACTGTATTAGATATAGCATTCACCAGCCTTTTTTAATTGAAATGCTCTTATTTATTTATTTTTTTGCTTAATCATATCTAAAGCTTTCATATTCAACTGTATTTTCTTCTTAGGAATTTTATTTCTAAAAGGCTTGTACTCACTACAGTAAAATATTTGTTTTACATTTCTGCTGTTCTTTGACTGTTATTTTTCAGCACACATTCTTAATCTACAAGTCTAAATATCTCCCAGACACGAGATTGTCATACTGGGCAAAAATTACATTTCTTTTAACGGAAGCAGGTACACAACAGGGGAACATTGATTGGGTAGGTTTCCTATCCTTATTATTATTTCTCTCCCCAGAGATAAGTGTCACCACCAGTGTTTTCCTATGCAACTATCCTCATTCCCTTTCCACTTAAAGGTAACATAAACATGTTAGGTACACAGAGCTGGTCCTAAAAATGCATACAACATTTGCTTTCCTGAAAGCCATTGGGTCGTGCCCGTGTGTCTAACCACCTTAAAATCTATAAACAGCTTAAAGCTAAATTTTATGCAGAATTTAAAAGAACACCAATGCATTCAGCAGTGTAGTCAATAAAACAAAAACAATCTATTCTAATGTAGTACCTTAATATGACTTGATATCTGCCTCTTGTATTCCCTATGCAGTACAATTCCGTCTGAGAGAGGGATAGGCTGCACTTGGAGCTAATCGGCTGTGCTGCATGCAAATATATTAAGTAACTTTCTTACAGAAGGAGAGAACACGAGGGAAGAGCGCATTAGTTTGATGCTGATTGTTCATTGTCCAAGCACAAGCTAAGGGCCGGGAGGTGTCCTAACTGTGTTGCTTAACTGCAGAAGAGTAAAGCTAGGTCACAAGCGATTCCCTCTGCTATCCACTATCCAGTGATTTACAGCTTACCTATGTACCAATCAACAAATGTAGTACTTTTCCAGAATAGGTAGTTGGCTAAATGATCAGACAAGGAATAACTGTTGCTTGCAGTTAATTTTACGGATGCAAAGTTAGAATTAATAATTCAAAACAAATTGCATGGCAAACAACATACAAACACTACAGTCCAATTACGAAAGCTGCACAAACATAGACTCTTCACAGCAAAGTCTCTGTGATGCAATCAGGGTAACATGTAGCTGCAAAGCATAGTCTCTATAGAACTCTATAACAACAAAGAGTTGGGAATCACTACTTCAGAACAATAATTCAGAACACAAAAAGCTATTTGTGATTATCCTCATAAACACATGTCCCTCTCAGTGAAGTCCAGGGTAGCTCCGGTAATACAGGTGAACAGCCGGGGGATCCAAGCCAGAGGATGATCTTCTACCCAACTGGAGTACTCTAGTTGTAATTAGGGAAGGGCTCCCCATTGTGGATAGATCTTCTGGTGAAGTTGTGTGCTATTAGGCTCCAATGAAGCTGTCTGCATACCAGTTCTGGCAATGCAGAGTCTCTCATCTGGCTGCAGATGACTTGCCAAGCTACCTAAGCTCTATTAAGTGTGGCCTCTGTGAGCTTCTCAATTTGGGAAGAGGAGGAATTTATACTCCCTGGGATCTATAGTCCAGTCCTGGAAATCAGGACTGTTTTTGGCAGTTTTTCTGGCTCCGTAAATATGGGCACTGCCAGCTTCTCTCTTCAGTGTACAAGTAGACAATTCTCTTGTACATTGAAGCTGGTAAGCTGCCAACCCCCTTCCCTGTAATCTGCTGCAGATGAGAGCAGAACCAATGTCTGGCTACAAAGGGAGAATGTCTGACTACAAAGGGAGAAGGCCTGGCTATGAAGGGACAGTGTCTGGCTATGAAGGGAGAATGCTTGGTTATTAATGGAGAATGCCTTGCTATGGAGGGAGTATGTCTGGCTATGGGGGAGATAGCCTGGATATGCAGTGGAAATGTCTGGCTATGAAGGGAGAATCTCTGGCTATGGGGGGACTCCACTGCCTGGGGGCACCTGATGTAAAGAGGGACTCCACGGGGGACACTGATGTAAGAGGGACTCCACTGCCTGGGCACACCTGATGTATAAGGGACTCCACTGGGGATGCTGATGTAAAAGGGACACTGATATAAGAGGGACTCCACTGCCTGGAGACACCTGATTTAAAAGAGAAGCCACTAGGTACACTGATGTAAGGAGGGACTCCACTGCCTGGAGACACCTGATGTAAGAGTAACTCCGCTGCCTGGGGACACCTGATGGAGGGACTCCGCTCGGGGCTCCTGATGTAATGAGGGACTCTGCTGGGAATGCCTGGTGTAAGGAGGGACTTTGCTGGGGACACCTGATGGCATCTGGTGGCAGGCGACGTGACAAGTGACATGCTCAGAGCTCCCACTGATTGTGCATTATGGTGAGTTGAACTATTTCATTTTATATTACAATACAATATTAGAAAATATGTGCTTCAATCATCCTGAGACCATCAACCATGGTTGAGACATATCAACCATGGTGCCGGGATGATTAAAGCACTGTGTTTGGAGTATCTTTACCTGCTGATTGTTACATTTTTTGGAATACACATGGTGATGGCATAAAAGAATCATGGTCCTGAGGGGAGAACACTCAATATTTGGCATTTTAGTAAAGCATGACAAGATACATTCCTCTGCTGGCTCTGCTGTTCCCTGGATTATTATGTGATGCTATAGCACTTGGGGCACATCCTTTTAAATTCAGAACAGAGAAGGGCAGATTTTGAGGGTGGTAACTAAATATAAATAGCTTGAACATAAAGGACTATAAGAAAGTCTTCATTTGATTACAAAAGGTACAATTCTACAAATTTACTTAGCCTTTAAACTCAAGCATATACAAGAATTTTAATGGGTTTAATCAGGAAAGTGCAAGTCAAGTTTGACAATTCATGTGTACAGAGAACTTATGAAACTGTACAATGTTTTTTTTTTTTTAAACAATATAATTAGATGATGTACAGTGCGTATTTTCATTTCCTGTTTATACTGTATTTGCACTCACACCTTTGATTTATCAGCTCTTTTACTATGTCCATTTTATGAGGCTGAGCTAATGCTACATGTGCTTTATATAATACAACATTAACCTGCCTAGTCCCCATATTCTGTTCCATATTTATTGCTATAATCCATTCTTCTGGCATTAAATACGGTATTGCCTTTCTTAAAATTCATTAACATAAATGGGCAAACAGGAAGAACTTTTCAATTATGAAAAGTACCAAACTCTAGCTCTTTCTAGCCAAGTTGCTCAAAAAGTCTGGCTAGTATCTAAACATTTTCAAAAAAGTGTTTTATTTAAATTAATTGAAAATAAATGTGAGATGCAAAATTATGGACAAATTAATTATTACAGTGACATAAAAAGGTATGATAGATGTCTCAGGTACGGCCACATCTATGTTGCTGGAATGTGGAATCCCTTATGACCCTACTAAGATTCGGCATTAGACACTGATAATTAAGATTTTAAATGGTACTGATATGTTTTAACCTCCCTGGCGGTATGATTCAGTCTGGAATAAGGTGCTGAAAGCGGTACAATTATTTTGCATGGAAATCTGGCTTTTATTTTGTAGTCCTGTAATTCTTAGGAATAACGCTCTGAAATCTCTTCAAACCAGAGTCTAGCGGACATCCCGGGTATGATAAAGTTTATAATATAATAAAGAATAATAAAAATTATTCAATAATGTAATCAAATCCAAAAAAAAACTGAAAAAGGGACATGTTTTGGTTGCTATGGACAATCTCCAAATTCCAAGCAGTAAAAAACTGTATTTATAATATAAAAGTGCATGCAGGGCATTGCACAAACCACTAGGGACAAAGGGTGTGTGTATTTTTTACTACAGCACTGTAATCTGTAAGATTACAGTGCTGTGTGTGTTTTGTGTGTTTTTACTTTTTTGAATTTGCCGCCGTTCTCCGCTCCCGTGCGTCGTAACGTCGCAGGGAACGGAGCTCGGCGGCATTCGGCACTGTGAATCGAGCGGAGGACGGCTCGATCACACATCGCGGCGGACATCGCTGGATCCAGGGGACAAGGTAAGTAATGATCCCTGTGTCCTCCCCTGCATTGAGCGGTGCAAACCCGAGTCTGGCTCGGGGTTACCGCTCTTGTAATTAAAATCCCAACCCGAGCCAGACTCGGGATTACCGCTAGGGAGGTTAACATATATGTAACTTGGTCATTTTTGCTCTGTTAAAGCAGTTCTAAAGTAAAAAAGCTTTTTTCAAATTTATAGTAAAAAAATTCCCATTACTTGCTCCCCCCCCAATCCTTGAACACGTAGCTGGCTCCTTTCTCGATCCAGTGTTGCCCTGCTGGCAGCGCCACTGCTCTCTCTTCCTGCTTTCATAGGAGACACTGAGGGCAGCAAGAGCCAAAGCTCCCGCTGCTGTCAGTCAACTCCTGTGAGGAAGAAGCAAGGGTGGAGCTAAGCCACACTGTGTGTGTGTGTCTATGGATGCACACAGCCTGGCTCAGGAGTGCACCTGCACAGATCCCTCTTTAGCAAACGGCTTGCTGAAGGGACACCCGCAGGAAAGGGGGAGAGGGCAGCCCCAGTGGGGGACTCCAGAAGAGGAGGCAAGGGAACACTCTGTACAATACTATTGCACAGAGCAGGAAGGTTCAGTATCTTTTTTATTTATATTAGAAAAAAATTACCTTTACAATTACTTTAAATCTATGATTGAAAGCAATTTGTTTTATTCATCTAATAAATTTAAAAGCATACTTGTTGATTTTGCTGGACATAAGTTGATATCTTCTATTGTAACCTGCCTGTGTTGAACAATTACATTGTTCTCTGATGACAAAACATCCGTCTATGCTATAAACAAAACGAGGGGGGCTCCAGTCTTGTTTCTGTTGTCCCAATATAAAAGAGCTAGTAAGTGTTGTCATCCCAAGACTGGAAGTGTGTTACCGGTAGAATCACCAGTTGAAAATAAAGAAAACGGAAGAATGATGCAGCAAACACTTTTAAATACTGGTAATCGGTAATGTATGATTTTGTTTTTGGGTTTAGATACACTTTTATGAGATTACTATAGAATAATAATATGTTAAACAGAACCACAACACTTCTCCGAACACACCAATATTATCACCACTAGGTTATTTTGTTTAAATAACCAATGAAACCACAAAGCTCCTGATTCACTCCCTGGTTATCTCTCGCCTTGACTACTGCAACTCCCTCCTCATTGGCTCACCTTTAAATAGACTAACAGCCCTTCAGTCCATCATGAATGCTGCTGCCAGACTCATACATCTTACAAACTGCACAGTGTCTGCTACCCCTCTCTGCCAATCCCTCCATTGGCTTCCACTTGCCCAACAAATTAAATTTAAAATACGAACACTTACTTACGAAGCCATCCACAACTCTGCCCCCAGCTACATCACTAACCTAGTCTCAAAATACCAACCTAATCGCCCACTTTGCTCCTCCCAAGACCTCCTGCTCTCTAGCTCCCTCATCACCTCCTCCCATATCCGCCTCCAGGATTTCTCCCAAGCCTCTCCCATCCTCTGGAACTCACTACCTCAATCTGTCAGAATGTCTCCAAATTCATCCAGTTTTAGGCGATCCCTGAAAACTTTCCTCTTCAGAGAAGCCTATCCTGATTCCATCTAACAACTGCACTATTTTCTCCATTAGCTCATCCCCCACAGCTATTACCCTTTTGTATAACTTGACCCTCCCTCCTAGATTGTAAGCTCTAACGAGCAGGGCCCTCTGATTCCCCCTGTCTTGAATTGTATTGTATTGTAATGTCTACCCTAATGTTGTAAAGCGCTGCGTAAACTGTCGGCGCTTTATAAATCCTGTATAATAATAATAATAATTTAATCACATGCCTATCTGCAGCTTCTTCATGATTTTACACTTTGGACTCTTACATCAGAAAAGGCCAGGAGACATTATTTAAACTGATCACGATTCCTTAGCTCTAACCATAAAAGGTTAACCTAAGTGGGCATAAAACAATAAAAAAACTAAATCAATTGTTTTTATGTGCACAAAGCAAACCGCGTGCTTGGAAAAATCAGCATCAACTAAAATGAAATCTATTCATCCACGTTTAAAGCAAGATGTTTTTTTGACACCATTGGCAGCTGACAGTTAAGCAATTTTTCTTCTTCTTCTAATTTCTTAAAATATTGAATTGCCATAGGTTTTACAAGCTGTTTTTTTTTCTGATCAGTAGGGGATAGAGTGAAGAGTGGGTTCTTGCAATGCCTTGGAAGAGAGGCGGTGATAATACTGGAGCAGGTCTTTGAATGTCTTTGTTGTGTTAGCAGGGATTTTCAGTGTGATTTAGTGGGGATTGATTTGCAGTATATTCTGCAGTCATTGTTTGTAATGTGCTTTGCCAGCTCGTGTACTCTGAACCTTAATTGTTCTAAATTAAACTATGGGGACTAGACATCACACATTTCAATCAGAATGACAAAATATTGCACGAATCACCACTGGGATGTATAATCTCTTGCATTGAAAGCAGAGCTTGTAGACATAAACTCCAGCAAGGAAAATAATGCTTTATGAAGTCATTTTACTGCTGCACCAATTTTTGCTATCAAAATGGGATATCACAACAGCCTAATTTTAATTAACTGGCCACTATAACACTGCAATGCATTTGAGGTATCAATCAAGGCCTCTTGAGCATTGAGATGGTTTGTGATGGAGTTATTTCTGCTGTGAAAAGTAACGGGAGATTGCAAGATGCCATCTGAGACAACTGCTTTAGCTTTTAATGAAATTGAATTTAAAACTATGATAATGTTCAGATTGCCATCATTTTAGATGTGTACATATGCTTTGAATGATGTGAGAAGGCTGGTTATAATCAGCTCAAAAACCTGCAGAAAGGACACTTCAGTAGCTGCTGTACATCCAAAAGAGGAGTATTATGATAATGGTTTCCATTATAAATAATCAATTTTTGCCATGTCAAACAGTAACACTCATATACAGTGCCTTGAAAAAGTATTCAATCCCCTTTAAATTTTATTTTATTGGAATTTTATGTGATAGACCAACACAAAGTGGCAAATAATTGTGAAGTGGAAGGAAAATGATAAATGGTTTTCAAAGTTTTACAAATAAATATTGAAAAGTGTGGCGTGCATTTGCATTCAACCCTCTTTACTCTAAAACCCCTAACTAAAATCTAGTGAACCAGGTCTCCTAATCGATCTGTTTGTCCTTTATTCTCAGTATAAATACAGCTGTTCTGTGAAGCCCTCAGATGTTTGTTAGAGAAGCTTGGTGAACAAACGGCATCATGAAGGCCAAAGAACACACCAGACAGGTTAGGGATAAAGTTGTGGAGCTGCTTAAATCAGAGTTAGGTTATAAAAAAATATCCCAAGCTTTGAACATCTCATGGAGCACAGTTCAATCCATCATCTGAAAATGGGAAGAGTATGGCACAACTGCAAACATATCAATGACATGGCCGTCCACCTAAATTGACAGGCCGGGCAAGGAGAACATTCTTTAGAGAAGCAGCCAAGAGGCCCATGGTAACTCCGGAGGAGCTGCATGGATCCACAGCTCAGGTGGGAGAATCTGTCCACCGGACAGCTATTAGTCGTACATGCCACAAATTTGGCCTTTATGGAAGAGTGACAAGAAGAAAGCCATTATTGTAAGAAAGCCATAAGAAGTCCTATTTGCAGTATGCGAGAAGCCATGTGGGGGACACAGCAAACACGTGGAAGAAGGTGCTCTGATCAGATGAGACTAAAATTGAAAGTTTTGGCCTAAAAGCAAAACGCTATGTGTGGTGGAAAACTAACAATGCACATCACCCTGAACACACCATCTTCTTCTTCAGCAGGGACAGGGAAGCTGGTCAGAGCTGATGGGAAGATGGATGGGGCCAAATACAGGGCAATCTTACAAGTAAACCTGTGGGTGTTTACAAAAGACTTAAGACAAGGCAGAGGTTCACCTTCCAGCAGTACCCCGACCCTAAACATACAACCAGAGCTACAATGAGATGGTTTATATCAAAGCATATTCATGTGTTAGAAACGCCCAGTCAAAGTTCAGACTTAAATCCAACTGAGAATCTGTGGCAAGACTTGAAAATTGCTGTTCACCGACGCTCTCCATCCAATCTGACAAGAGCTTGAGCTATTTTTGCAAAGAAGAATGGGCAAAATTGTCACTCTCTGGATGTGCAAAGCTGGTAAAGACATCCCCCAAAAGACTTGTAGCTGTAATTGTAGTGAAAGGTGGTTCTACAAAGTATTGACTCAGGAGGGCTGAATACAAATGCACGGCACACTTTTCAGATATTTATTTGTAAGAAAAGTTGAAAACGGTTTATCATTTTTCACAATTATGTGCCACTTTATGTTGGTCTATGACATACAATCCCAATAAAATACATTCATGTTTTGGTTGTAACATGACAAAATGTGGAAAAGGGGTTTGAATACTTTTTCAAGGAACTGTGCCATCTAATGAAAACCTTATCTCAAGTCATCCCAATATGAGGGTTTCCATTGCTGACCTTATGATAGTGGCTTGTTTTTTGTGCTATTTCCCCGGCTTAATTATCTTATCTGTATACTAGTTTCAGGTCAGTGGCTCAAATCACTGAAGTAGGAGGGACAGTATGACTGCCAGACCACTCATTTTTATAGAATGAAAGGATGCAAATGGCACCCTCTATGATTCTTTCATGACAACTTCCTTTCCTTTTAATATATTACAGTTTTGATTTTGAGTTTAAGATAACTTTAATTGTGAAAAATGTAAAAAGAGACAAAATAGAAGGCACTTTTTGCAATATTGTTTCAGAAAAAATTTGACTGGAGGATACAAAAAACGTCGAGCAAAGTCAATCCATGAATCTATATGTATGTATTATAATATAGTAGGACTTTTGTTGTAGTAAAGGAATACCAGAAGTTCTATAACAGGTAGTGGGTTCAGCCAAATGATCAGAATAACGGGGGCGCTGGTGACACATGACCATGGTTGGATCTTCTATAGAAGGTGGCTAAAGATTACATACCCAGCCATCTCTGCCTCACTAGGTGTGGTTACTTTGAGCTGAAGAGGGCAGTAAAAAGGGAAACATTCCCCGGGAGTGTCCAGGAGATCAGGAGCTTGGGGAAACCAGGGAATTGTGAGAACCCAAGGCAAAAGCAGTTAAAGAAGCCTATGCTTACATCTGAGCATAGTGAAGCAAGGGGCACACCACTATATTTCTTTGACACTTAAGACCTATAAACCACATTTGCAGGTTTTTTAAGGTATTTAACTAAAAGGGGGTTAATTGGGACTTTATATAAAACATGCAGAAACATACGTCTCCATTCCTACAGCTAAATGCAAAGAGAGGGGTTTGGGATTTTGGATGAAGCACATGGGGCACAACTAAATATTAGTCAATGTAAAAAAAATACATATTTGTTTATTCTCTTGAATAATAAATAGCATGACACATTACACTTTGTACATACATGAGTATGTGAATACATCAATAATGTGTTGTGATTCATATATACATAAAGATAACAACATAGCACACTGCAGTATATGGTATACGCCAGTTGTCCACCATGCCATATGATTGATTAAAATTGCAGAATTGTATGGTATGATCTGAATAAAAAATATTGAACCGTCTATAAAAGACATGACTGCATTCAAAAAATCTTGACGCGTTTCGTGGCTTCGCTCCACTTCCTCAGGAGCAGATGCATCAAATATCTGCATCAAATATCTGCTTGAGATGTCTGTCCCAGGAGCGGAAAAAACAGGGCACACACATCTAGATACCCAAAAGGAAAAGATTATCCATGTGATGGTCTGCATGAACTCTAAATTCTATGAAAATTACAAAAAATTGGGTATAACTATGGGTATATAATGATCATGCTATCAAAAGTGAGCAGAGCCCATGACCAATGTGGTATTGGAGAAACAAAAAAGAAGTATGAAATAAAGAATATCCAATGGAACATAACTTCAATGTGAAAAAAGGGGAAAAAACAAAGAACAAGTATGTAAAGTATTGTATGGAACCAACCATACATATCACCAAAGGGGAAAAAAATACAATGAAGACTTGGTGCTGAAAGAACCTGAGAACAAAAAATCTCCCAAAGTGGTTAACTTGTGTTTTTACAAAGAGCCATGATCCAAAATCGAATGTGCAGTGTGCCGGAATGTGCTACAAAGAGGACTAGCTAACGCCAAATGGGGGTGTTATATGCAGCCAGCATGACCACGGGTCTTTCACAGTGTCACGCTGGTGTAATAGAGGAGGAGAGGCGTCCTAGCCGGAGCGGCAGCTGCCACCCACAATGGTGCCAACTCCCCACATGTCAGCCAAGATGACAAAACAAATGTGCTGGTGCCAAGACGCCCAAATTGCAAGTCATGTACATAAGGTAAGGCATGGCGCTGATGCATATAAGGAAACGCCCACCCGATTCTCCAAGTCCAACCGGAGCGGAGGGGAGAAGCAGGGGAGGGCGCTCAGTGTGCATCGAAGCTCCCAGGCAATAGACAGCCAACCAGCCCAACAGATGCAAATCACATAGAGTTGAACAGGCTTCACCAAATATAGAACAAGGTGTGTAACAAAATGTAAATATAAACAAAACAAGTTCCATGAATCCTCTATGTAGACCAAAGTAGGGTCTACCACAGGATACGTAAGAACAATCAAATAATGGTCACAAAAGACTACATAGCATCCACTCACATACCTCTATCCATAGCAACATGTGAACTACAGGGGGTATAATTGGGAGTTTAAATGAAGCGTATAGAAACATACACCTCCATCCCTATATCTATATGCAAGGAGAGGTGCTTGGGACTTTAGGCACACGGGGCACAACTACATGTTAGCCAGTGTAAAAAAATACATATTTGTTTATTCTCTTGAACAATAAGTAGCATGACACATTTCAGTTTGTACATACATGAGTATATGAATATACCAATAACGTGTTGCGATTCATATATACATAAAGATAACAACATAGCACACTGCAGTATATGGTGTATGCCTATTGTCATATGATCGATTAAAATTGCAGAATAGTATGGTATGATCTGAATGAAAAATATTGAACCGTCTATAAAAGACATGACTGCATCCAAAAAAGCTTGACATTTTTTGTGGATTCGCTCCACTTCCTCAGGAACAGATGCATCAAATATCTGCGAAACTACCTAAATATACCAATAAATCTATTCTTCCAGTACAATTAAACAGATTTGTCACTTTTTTTTTATACATTAAATTTTATTCAGGTTTTTCCATAGCACAGCAATGCTGAAGAAAAATAATAAATCATAACAAAATAAAATACAGACTCTGCTCAAAGATTATAGAAGCAGAAATTGTAAATGTGTGTTGCAAAATAATAAGCAACATTCATGTGGAAATACGATATCATTGACTATGTAAATGACTAGCAGCTGATCCAATGTTTCGCCTACCATTGGATGTGAGTTAGACAATGTGGAGGTAACTGATAAGTGTGGATGAAAGGGATAACCTCGTCAAAAAAACGAATGCACGGGAGTAATAAAGATATCAGTATCAACCTTATATAGACTTATAACTAGTGAATATAATACAAAAGTTTCAGGGAAAGATTAAAGAATAATGACACGTCAATAGACGTAGTCCCGGAAAAGGTGATCCGCGCTGTAGCCGTCATTCGGCTATAGCGCGGGTCCCAAGTGGTTAAAGTATTTCTAGCGGGTGAAGAAGCATTTAGTGGGCCCCGAGTTCTGTAGCATAGTATCCAGCTTTTCCAGATAAAGGAGTGTTTTCAGCTCTCTCTTAACCATGGAGAGTGATGGGCTGTGGGTAGAGGTCCAGGCCGAAGGAGGACTATCTTGGCTATTAGAAGGCAGAGATGCATCCATGTGGTCAGGGATAGTGGTTTTCCAATGTTCAGGGAATTAGAAGCAGTAGGAGAAGTACAGTTAAACAGACAGATTAACAGATCTTTTGGCAGTCTTATAATGAATGAATGAATGAATGAAATACTTGTATAGCGCACAATGCGAACTGAATCGCCTCTAGTCTTATAGATATGTGATGCCAAAGATGTATTGAGCAACGTGGTCCCAATAGTCCTGAATTGGTGTACAAGTCCAGAGATGGTGTAGTAGTGTCAGCCTGCTAGCTCCGCACCAGGGACAGACTGCCAGAAGACAATTGGAAGAGTCCATCAGGGCTGGTATAAATGCCCTATGTATATTTTTGAATTGGGTCTCCCTCCATTGTTCATTGATTGTGATCTTGCATATCAATTTGTCACTTTTAATTGAGTCTGAAAAGCACAGTTAACAGAGCAGACAAATCAATCTACCTTCACTGCTCTAAACTATGGGTTGCTGTACTCAGCACAATATTTGCTCCGTGCACTTTAGACCCAGTTGAAGATGAAAAAACTAAAAAAAAAATGAAAACTAAGGTTTACAAGCAAAAAAATATTACCTTAAAAGAATAATTGAATTTGCAAACAATACAATAAATGTATAAAAACATATCCGTGAAAATGCATAGCTAAAAGCAGCTGAATTCATAAAAGACAAATTCAAAACATTTTCTAAGCAAAATAATTTAGCAAAAGCAGTATTGGGGCATATAGGCACTCCGAACTGGTTGCTAGAAACCCACTGGGGAGATTCCCCCAACTTTTTTTCTTCTGTAATCTGGCAAGAAATATAAGCAATGGCGTCACTGGGCCATTAAGATAAAAAAAAGAAAAAACAACAGAACTTTTAACTCTCCCCTACTTTACTACAAAAACAGCCTTTGTTGGTGTCCTCCATGGATATATTTCCCATTACTCTCTGTCCCTCTGATCCTGGTAAAGGAAGTAAGGGGAACTTTCCTCAGTGAGGACACAAAAACCTCTAACCAGTTTTCTACAGCTGTAAGATACTTCGTTGTATTATACATCACACTGAGACTTGCTGTAGATATAAATTTGACCCTACAAATTAATAGTATGGCTTTAACATGAATATGAAGTACAGTTTTGCGGGCCTAGTCACAAAAATGAATTTACAGAAGGACTAGCAATGTGTAGCAGTCACAAAACGATAACTTAAAGCGGTTTTCCAGCCTGGGGAAAAAAAAAAAGTTAGCAGCTACAAATATTGTAGCTGCTGACTTTTAATATACGGAAACGTACCCGTCCAGGGAGCCCGCAATGTCAGCACCTGATTTTTGGATCTCTAGGGTGCTGCCGCTGCCATTAGTAGTAAGGGAAACCGGCAGTGAAGCCTTTCAGCTTCACTACCTGTTCCCTACTGCTCTTGCGCGAAGCGTGCTGTGCTTTTTAACTGGCCTGGCAGCGGAGGAAGGAGGAGGAATGCCGAAATTCCAAGGTACGGTACTATGGCACTGTCTCCAGGAAGTGGGGAAGGGTACCTGTCAAAAACAGTTACTGTTCCCCATTCTCCCCTGAAAGGTGCCAAATGTGGCACCGGAGGGGGGGAGGAAACAGATCAGCAGAGCTTCTATTTTTGGGTGGAACTCTGCTTTACTCGTTAATAAACTGTATTTTTACCTACCCTTAAGATGTAGCTATAAAGGAGGATATGTTCATCTAATAAATTCATACATATCCTATATAGAATATTCCTTAGAAAGTAGCACAATTTTAGGTCACTAGAAAACACACCATGTTGCGTCTTATGCTGCGTACACACGATCAAACAAGCGGGTGGAAAAGTCTGGCAAACTCAAGTCCGCCGGACAATCCCCCCGTGTGTAGCCTTCGTCATACTTTTTTGACCCGAAAGTACGGCGGACTTAGAAAGTAGTTTTGCACTCCAATCTTACCGCCGGACTCGCATTTCGGCAGACAATCTGGCCGTGTGTATGCCAGTCCGCAGTACTTTTGAAATGAGCGGACTTTTCCCGCCCGGAGAAAAGTCCACTCATTTCGAGCGGGTCTCCAGGTAGGCGGGGCCCGCGAAGGATACGTCGCTGGCCCCGCCGCCTGGTATGGACTTAAAGGGGAACCCCAACGCCCCAAAACGCCCCCCCATCCCAAAGCACCTTGTCCCCATGTTGATGAGGACAAGGGCCTCTTCCCGACAACCCTGGCCGTTGGTTGTCGGGGTCTGCGGGCGGGGGGCTTATCGGAATCCGGGAGCCCCCTTTAATAAGGGGGCCCCCGGATACCGGCCCCCCACCCTATGTGAATGAGTATGGGGTACAATGTACCCCTACCCATTCACCTGTAAAATAAAGTACAAAAAAACACAACACACAAGGGTTAAAATAGTTTATTGCACAGCTCCGGGGGTCTTCCGTCTTCGGGGGTCTTCTCGCCGGACTCCTCCGCTATCTTCTTGTAGCTCTTTTACTAGCGGAGGAGCCCGACTTTCTTCCTCGCCGCCGCCCTTCTTCCGATTTCGGGAGTCTTGTCCCCCTCTTCCGTTCTTTTGCCGGGCCACCGCGCCTTCTTCTAGCTCTTTTACAGGCGGTCTTTTACACCCGGTCTTCTGCCGCCGCCTTCCGTTCTTCTGTCCTTCTCTTCTTCTTCTTCAGATGTTGCCTCGCCGAGTTCTCCGCTCATAATGACGGGGACAGGGCACGCGGCGACTTATATAGGGACAAGGGGCGGGGTCTTCGGTTGATGTCACATGGGTTGATGTCACATGGGTTGATGTCACATGGCGACAGTCCCAGCATCCTCCGGGACTGTGACATCGTAAGGGGGCGGGGTCACCATGTGACATCAACCCATGTGACATCAACCGAAGACCCCGCCCCTTGTCCCTATATAAGTCGCCGCATGCCGGTCCCCGTCATTGTCAGCGGAGGACTCGGCGAGGCAACATCTGAAGAAGAAGAAGAAGAGAAGGACAGAAGAACGGAAGGCGGCGGCGGCAGAAGACCGGGCCACCGCCTGTAAAAGAGCTAGAAGAAGGCGCGGTGGCCCGGCAGAAGAACCGAAGAGGGGGACAAGACCCCCGAAGTCGGAAGAAGGGTGGCGGCGAGGAAGAAAGCCGGGCTCCTCCGCTAGTAAAAGAGCTACAAGAAGATAGCGGAGGAGTCCGGCGAGAAGACCCCCGAAGACGGAAGACCCCCGGAGCTGTGCAATAAACTATTTTAACCCTTGTGTGTTGTTTTTTTTGTACTTTATTTTACAGGTGAATGGGTAGGGGTACATTGTACCCCATACTCATTCACATAGGGTGGGGGGCCAGTATCCGGGGGCCCCCTTATTTAAGGGGGCTCCCGGATTCCGATAAAACCCCGCCCGCAGACCCCGACAACCAACGGCCAGGGTTGTTGGGAAGAGGCCCTTGTCCTCATCAACATGGGGACAAGGTGCTTTGGTGTGGGGGGGCCGCGCGGCCCCCCCTTCCCCAAGGCACCCCCCATGTTGAGGGCACGTGGCCTGGTACTGCTCAGGAGGGGGGGGGGCGCTCGCTCGCCCCCCCTTTCCTGGCCGGCCGGGTAGCGTGCTCGGACAAGGGTCTGATGTGGACCTGGGGGGACCCCCACGCCGATTTTTTTCGCCGTTGGGGTTCCCCTTTAAGTCCATACCAGGCGGCGGCGCCAGCGACGTATCCTTCGTGGGCCCCGCCTACCTGGAGACGCGCTCGAAATGAGCGGACTTACCTCCGCGTGTGTGGGATAGTCCGTTCATTTCAAAAGTAGGGCGGATAGTACGGCGGACTTAGTACGCAGTATTAGTCCGCTGAAAAAGTGCCGTGTGTGGGCAAGTAGCCCGTTTGGAAAGTCCGACGGACAGTCTGGCGGGAAGTCCGCCAGACTAAGAACGTCGGACTGACGGCTACGTGTGTACGCGGCTTTACATATGGTAGAAAATGTTTTAATCACCAGCTGCCAAGAGGTTCTTTGCCCTAAAACCAGTAAATATGTGAAACAGTTTTCCGCAGGGTATGGTTTCAATACAAATTGTTGGTAATACGAAAAAGGTTTAGATAGTTAAAAGCCCAGAATATAAAAGGTACCTATGAATACAAAAAAAACCCAGTAGAATGATTATCCAGGGATGAATGTCATTGCCATTAAGAGGTCACTTTTTTCACTGTTAAAGCACTTTTGATTACGTTAACATTACAATGGTTTTTGGTTTTCTCTGGATCAAAAAGGGTTTTTGAAAATGCAGTTTTTTGTTATTTTATTTCAATGGGCATATGTCTTTTTTTTCAACCCATGTATCTGTGTTATCTGTAACATGTACATTCAGAGACCTGCCTTCCTCGACTGAATAACAGCCTCTCATGTTGCTCTTGACCTTCCTTCAACTGTGACGTGGCCATTTAAACCAGTCACTCGGCACCTCCATTTCTTCCAGGGAGATGTATTTTGCGACTTAAGCATACAAGATTACCGCAGCCTTTTCAGACTACTGTGTAGCTGGTTTCCCATGTGATAGGCTCCCTTCAGGATAGTTATTCTTTCATGCTGCCCCAGCTCTCTCATTGATCAGTGGAAAAGTTCAAGGCAGCCACTCATCAACTACAGCTTCAATACTGGATGCCAGACAAGGTCTGCAATAAATAATACCAATAACAAAGCATCATATTTTCTCTCTTTTCAGAAAACCAATGCTGACAGCCCAACTGTTGCCCTTTTTTTTTTATTAAGAAAATATATTTTCCTTCAAAAAACTTTTAAAATACACAAATGCATGGTAAAAAATAAATATGAAATGCAGACCTAATATTCCATTTTGAAATGCATTGAAATCAACTATCGAAAGCATCTAAGCTTTTAATTTGTTAGTGCCTACCGCAACTGAAAAACCCTCTTCTGATATTCAGCAGCAGTACTTAGTGTCTGTTATTTTAACCTAAATGTATTGCAGATTTTTTTTTTAGTAATTGTTTCAAATCGTCAATGTTAGTCAACATACCAAATAACCTATTGCTGTAAGTAGACAGAACAAAATCTCAAATAGCAGTGTGATAAAAAATATACACCCTACAAGGGCCCCTTACAGATTATTGCTATTGATTTCTTTCTGAGAGACGTGGAAATTTTACCAGATGGGGTGTTAGGCAGTAAGTGTGTGGGTGCAAACGCGCTTTATTGCTTGTTGTCTAGAAATCACTGTAGACCTTCACAGTTCTTTTTTTTCTCTTTCTGACAGAAGAAAAAGCACATTTTCCCAGACTAGCCCTTAAAGGAAAGCTTCACGTGGTTCTGCAACTATCCCCTGTCTAGCGGAGTGTGCCTTTTGTGAGAATTAATTCATTAGCAGGAGAACATGTTCATTTTAGTAAATGAACACAGGCAATTATTTGTATAAGACCCAGCTTTTTTTTTGTAGTGAACCTACACTAAGACAGGCTCTTGGTATTTAACTTTTCCCTGCTTTTGAGGATAACATCCATCTTTGGAAGGCATTGTCTGTTGATGCTCTTAGAAGAAGCATTATACAAATCTAAGGCATGAAGGTTAATAAACGTGTAATGTGGTCATGTGGAGCTTTCAAATAAGACAGGAACTGGAATATAATGCAAAGCAACTGTGCATGACCCTCTTGAGGATACACCCTTCTTTTTTCCTAAAAGCTGACCTTCTGTCACTTTTCTACTCCTTGCGTTTAGTAATTAGTTCTCCAACCTTTAAAGGAGATCTGTAAACCTACTGACCCCTGGAAGAAAAAGAAGACTTAACAACTCCAACATCCAGGTCCAATGTACCTCATCATTGTGTTTTGAAGTTTATTATACAACACATTTATTTAGAATAGTGACAGAACCAGTCCTAACAAAATCAACTATATATGGAAAATATTTACATGTAGTTTTAGAAATTTAATTCTGCCAACCAATCACTTTACAATTCTTCTTAATTTTCTACTTATCGTCTATAAGCTTGAGTAGATTATGTTAAAACCTTCTTAATCACATTTATATTTAAAAACTAGAATTCAGTAGTACATATTTTGAAATATGCTTGCAACTTTTGTCTTCAGTGTTTTTTTTTTTTTCATGCACGCTGTTTAACCACTTACAGACCGGACCATTTTGCTGGTCAAAGACCAGACCACTTTTTGCGATTCGGCACTGCGTCGCTTTAACTGACAATTGCGCGGTCGTGCGACGTGGCTCCCAAACAAAATTGACGTCCTTTTTTTCCCCACAAATAGAGCTTTCTTTTGGTGGTATTTGATCACTCCTGCGGTTTTTATTTTTTGCGCTATAAACAAAAATAGAGCGACAATTTTGAAAAAAACGCATTATTTTTTACTTTTTGTTATAATAAATATCCCCCAAAAATATATAAAAAAACATTTTTTTCCCTCAGTTTAGGCCGATACGTATTCTTCTACATGTTTTTGAAAAAAGAATCGCAATAAGTGATTATTGATTGGTTTGCGCAAAAGTTATAGCGTTTACAAAATAGGGATAGTTTTATGACATTTTTGACACATTTTTGGGACCATTGTCATTTATACAGTAATCACTGCTATATAAATGCAGTGATTCCTGTGTAAATGACACTGGCAGTGAAGGGGTTAGACAGGGGGTGGCAGTGTAGGGGTTAAGTGTTCCTAGGGGTGTGTTACTAACTGTGGGGGGGTTGGGCTTTCATTTAGTGAACACTGATCTCTGCTCCAATCACATGGAGCAGAGATCAGCGTCACTAGTTGCTAGGCAGAATGGAGAAATGCTGTTTACATGGCATTTCCTTCATTCAGCCGTCCCGTGAGACGATCGCGGGTATGCCCGCGGTGATCGAGTCCGCGGGACCCGCGACCAGACTCACGGTGGTCCCGACCGGCACGCGAGCGTGCCGCTCGCGATGGCAGGGCGGCATTGAAGATTGCACGTACCTGTACGCCAATACAGTATGCCTGCCCGTGCCATTCTGCCGACGTACATCGGCGTGCGCTGGTCGGGAACCGGATATAGAAATTGTGAAAAAAAAGTTTTAAACAGCACAATGGAGGTGTATTTTGTAGGGTACCCTATTTATAGGTTGATTTAAGGCAACCCATTTTCTGTACCTGAAGGCTCTTGAGATGCCAATCTGGCTCTGATATGTGCTTAAGATAGGTTAGGCAGATACAATTTGAGAAGCTTTCTTATCTATTTATTTAGAATTGTGTGGGATCGGCAGCCAAACTTTAATAGCGCAGCAAGTTAGGTTTGTAACAGTTGTTCAATATTGCTGTACAAGTGTACATATGATGCCATTTTAAAAAAAAAGTCTTCTGCAGCTGCAGCTACTGTCTAGTAATGCTAAATAATTCTACATATTAATGTCATTATATACAAATTCTGTAGTCTGTTAACACTTTTTTCGGACTGTTTGATTTCCTTGTTACTATCCAAAGATGTAATTATTAAAGGCTCATAAAATAATATTGAAATCCAAAGAAGTATTTACAGTGCACTCACTGTATACTTGTAAAGGACTAGTAATAGGTGCAGCATATACTTCAAAGGGTGGTGCCCCAATTTTTTTTTTAAACCAGATGCCCAATTTATAAGACTTTGGATTTTGATGACCTGCTAAAAAAGTCTGTCATGCAGCAATTGCTGCATGTACAACAAAGATGCCACTTGGTGCCAGATTGCCTGCGCATACGTGTGACTGGGTACCAAGATCTGAGGGCTAGTGACCAGGAGGGCAGGATTATTGTTGTCAACCTTGGGCTAATAGTAACTCGCCCAGGACCAGAAATGGGATCTAGTTTACACTATATTACCAAAAGTATTGTGATGCCTGCCTTTAAACACATACAGTGGTGTGAAAAAGTGTTTGCCCCCTTCCTCATTTCCTGTTCCTTTGCATGTTTGTCACACTTAAGTGTTTCGGAACATCAAACCAATTTAAACAATAGTCAAGGACAACACAAGTAAACACAAAATGCAATTTGTAAATGAAGGTGTTTATTATTAAAGGTGAAAAAAAATCCAAACCATCATGGCCCTGTGTGAAAAAGTGATTGCCCCCCTTGTTAAAACATACTATAACTGTGGTTGTCCACACCTGAGTTCAATTTCTCTAGCCACACCCAGGCCTGATTATTGCCACACCTGTTCACAATCAAGGCATCACTTAAATAGGAGCTGCTTGACACAGTAAGGTCCACCAGAAGATCCTTAAAAGCTACACATCATGCCGAGACCCAAAGAAATTCAGGAACAATTGAGAAAGAAAGTAATTGAGATCTATCAGTCTGGAAAGGGTTATAAAGCCATTTCCAAAGCTTTGGGAATCCAGCGAACCACAGTGAGAGCCATTATCCACAAATGGCGAAGACATGGAACAGTGGTGAACCTTCCCAGGAGTGGCCGGCCGCCCAAAATTACCCCAAGAGCGCAGCGACGACTCATCCAAGAGGTCACAAAAGACCCCACAACAACGTCCAAGGAACTGCAGGCCTCACTTGCCTCAGTTAAGGTCAGCGTTCATGCCTCCACCATCAGGAAAAGACTGGGCAAAAATGACCTGCATGGCAGAGTTCCAAGGAGAAAATCACTGCTGAACAAAAAGAACATCAAAGCTCGTCTCAATTTCTCCACAACACATCTTGATGATCCCCAAGACTTTTGGGACAACATTCTGTGGACCGATGAGACAAAAGTGGAACTCTTTGGAAGGTGTGTGTCCAAGTATATCTGGCGTAGAAGGAACACTGCATTTCATAAAAAGAACATTATACCAACAGTAAAATATGGTGGTGGTAGTGTGATGGTCTGGGGCTGTTTTGCTGCTTCAGGACCTGGAAGACTTGCCATGATAAAAGGAACTATGAATTCTGCTGTCTACCAAGAGATCCTGAAGGAGAATGTCTGACCATCTGTTCGTGTACTCAAGCTAAAACGAACTTGGGTTCTGCAGCAGAACAATGATCCTAAACACACCAGCAAGTCCACCACCGAATGGCTGAAGAAAAACAAAATGAAGACTTTGGAGTGGCCTAGCCAAAGTCCTGACCTGAATCCTATTGCGATGTTGTGGTATGACCTTAAAAAGGCCGTTCATGCTCGAAAACCCTCTAATGTAACTGAATTAGGACAATTCTGCAAAGATGAGTGGGCCAAAATTCATCCAGGACGCTGTAAAAGGCTCATTGCACGTTATCGCAAACGCTTGGTTGCAGTTGTTGCTGCTAAGGGTGGCCCAACCAGTTACTAGGTTTAGGGGGCAATCACTTTTTCACACAGGGCCATGATGGTTTGGATTTTTTTTCACCTTTAATAATAAACACCTTCAATTACAAATTGCATTTTGTGTTTACTTGTGTTGTCCTTGACTATTGTTTAAATTGGTTTGATGTTCCGAAACACTTAAGTGTGACAAACATGCAAAGGAACAGGAAATGAGGAAGGGGGCAAACACTTTTTCACACCACTGTATGAACTTTATTGGCATCCCAGTGTTAGTCCGTAGGGTTCAATATTGAGTTGGCCCACCCTTTGCAGCTATAACAGCTTCAACTCTTCTGGGAAGGTTGTCCACAAGGTTTAGGAGTGTGTCTATGGGAATGTTTGGCCATTATTCCAGAAGCACATTTGTGAGGTCAGGTAATGATGTGGATGAGAAGGCCTGGCTTGCCGTCTCCACTCTTATTCATCCCTTGCTTTGTGCACTGGTCCAAATCATTTGGTGGAGGGTTGTTTTTCAAGGGTTTGGCTTGGCCCCTTAATCCCAGTAAAGGGAACTCTTAGAGTGACAGCATACCTAGACATTTTGGACAATTTCATGCTCCTAACTTTGTAAGAACAGTTTAGGTATGGCCCCTTTCTGTTCCAACATGACTGCGCACCAGTGCACAAAGCAAGGTCCATATATGGATGAGAGAGTTTGGGGTGGAGGAATTTCACTGGGTTGCATAGAGTCCTGATCTCAACCCAATAGAACACCTTTGGGATAAATTAGAGCGGAGATGGCGAGACCCTCTTGTCCACATCAGTGATTGACCTCACAAATGTGCTTCTGGAAGAATGGTCACACTCCTAAACCTTGTGGACAGCCTACCCAGAAGAGTTGAAGCTATACGGACTAAGACTGGGATACTATTAAAATTCATGTGTGTGTAAAGGCAGGCATCTCAATAATTTTGCATATATAGTGTATATTAGTGGCCAAAGGCAACTTCTCTTTTGCCTATATCGTTAAAATTGCCTTAACGACAGACTTGATGTAATGTAAACTTACCTTTCTAAAAACATGGTAGCTACTATTGCTGGCCTCCTTATGATAATGCTTGTTTTTTGGCTTTATTGGTGACCCTTTTACTTAAAGTGGAGCTCCGCCGTAAAAAAATATTAAAAGCCAACAGCTACAAATACTGCAGCTGCTGAATTTTAATAAATGGACACTTACCTGTCCAGGGTGCCTGCGATGTCGGCAGCAGATGACGCCCGTCTCTCGGCTGCCCCCGCAGCCATCCTCTGTCAGGGAATCAGGAAGTGAAGCGTTGTGGCTTCACTGCCCAGTTCCCTGCTGCGCATGCACGAATCGCACTGCTAGTCTTCACTGGTCCCCGTTGTGTTCTGAGAACTGGGTGTTTCCCAGAACATAACGGGGGGGGGGGGGAGCGGGCATCTGCAGCTATTCTGTGGCTAGCTATGCCCGGAAGTGGGTGCAGATACCTGTATTATACAGGTATCTGCACCCCCTCCCCCTGAAAGGTGCCAATTGTGGCACCGGAGCGGGGGAGGAATCCGCTGAGTGGAAGTTCCACTTTAGGGTGGAGCTCCACTTTAAGTCAATGACTTGAAACAAGTCTACAGATAAGGAGTGCCAATTGTTTTCCAAAGTTTTTCTGCACACATGTCCTAGGTTAGTGACTTATATGTAAACAAATCAGTGGGTCAACAAAACAGCATCTAACTAACATTTTAACCACTTTAAGACTGGGCCTATTTTTCAGACTTGTTGTTTACAAGTTAAAATATTTTTTTTTGCTAGAAAATTACTTAGAACCCCCAAACATTATATATATATTTTTTCGAACACCCTAGAGAATAAAATGGCAGTCGTTGCAATACTTTCTCTCACACCGAGATTTGCGCAGTGGTCTTACCAGTGCACTTTTTTTGGAAAAAATAATAATTTTTTAAATTAAAAAATAAGACAAGAGTAAAGTTAGACAAGATGATGTTACACTGAGAAAATTGATACCCAACATATCACGTTTCAAAATTGCACCCGCTCGTGGAATGGCGGAAAACTTTTATCCTTGAAAATCTCCATACGCAACGCTTAAAAAATTCAACAGGTTGCATGTTTGGAATTATTGCTCTCACTCTAACGATTGTGGTGATACCTCACATGTGTGGTTGGGACACCGTTTACATATGCGGGCGCTACTCCCGTATGAGTTCTCTTCTGCACGCGAGCTCGTCGGAATGGGGTGAGTTAAAAAAGAATATATTTTTCCTTATTTATTTTACTTTTTATTTTTTATTTTTACACTGTTCTTTAAAAAAACTAAAATTGTTTCACTTTTATTCCTATTACAAGGAATGTAAACATCCCTTGTAATAGAATAAAAGCATGCCAGGACCTCTTAAATATGAGATCTGGGTTCAAAAAGACCTCAGATCTCATATTTACACAAAAATGTAATATAAAAAAGTAGTTTGGAAAAAAAATGTCCCTTTAAAAGCTAAGGGAGGAAGTGATGTTTTGATGTAACTTTCGCCCTGCAATTGTATGGACCGAGCAGGGGACCATCTTCCCCTCACTCAGCTCCATACCTAACATGGAAGAGGATGTGATCCCCGCCGCCTCTGCTGGCGGCTCCGGTAAAGAGCAGAAGGCACTGTAGAGACTTTTATCTGAAAGCGGACCGCCTGCTGAAGAAGTGGATATTTGGTTTATGGCAGATAGCTGCTGCCATAACAACGATACTCCACTTCAAAGTACCGCCGTGTAAGTAATGATGGTGGGCGGTCCGTAAGTGGTTAAGAAGCAGGTCAGCAATTGCAACCAACATATTTCTCTTATGACACGTTTAATTTTAAAGGTTCAAGCCATTTTTTTAGGGTTTTCACCTCTCATTACTCTTTAGGGCAGGGGTCCCCAAACTTTCTTTTTAAGCAATGGGCCAATTCATTGTGTCACACTGTTTGTGGGCCAGGACATGGTAAGTACTAGTAAAAAAAGCCCCAGCAATGGAGGTCAGTTGGCGTGAAAATGCCTCTGTATTGGTGGTATGTAGGAGTACAGAATGTCCTGTGTCAGTGGTCAGTGGCCCTACATTGTTGGTCAGTGAAAGCAAAAATACTCCTATGTCATTGATCAGCTGAGTAATAAATGCCACTGTATCAGTGGTCAGTAGAGATATTACATGTTCTGGTGTCAGTGGTCAGTGAGAATAGGAAAGAGCCCTATGTCAGTGGTCAGTGGGAGAAATGGTGCTCCTGAGTCAGTGAGAAGAATGGTGTCCGTCAGACTTGAGGTTCAGGTTCACCACTACCATAAGTTCTCCAAATGAATGCAGAAATTCATTAGACTGAACTCTTTGTAACCAAAATGCACTATCTAGCCTTTGAGCGTAAATTAGCTTGCTTAGAAGGGAAAATAAGTGGGCTTTTGGATATCTATGATACGTACAGCACAGGGGGTACAAATAACAAACTGCATAGAGATTGGTGTACGGCTTGTAGGCACTGCTTGTCCATTCAAAACGTTATTTTTTCACAGCATCTCACTGCATCCTTTAAAAAAATGCAAAAGCCCCTATTTTTCTAAATACTGCACACTCTTACCCCAGATTAACTGCAAACCCCTGCTGTGTCCTTATATACTGTATTTATTGGCGTATAACACTCACTTTTTCACCATGAAAATTGGGTGCAAATAGCGTGTGCGTGTTATAAGCCAATAGCTGTCTTATTTAAAATGTAAGTTTTTTTCCTGAAACTTCAGGCTGTATTTTTATATTCCAAATGACTGTCGAACATCTCATGTACTGCATTTTAAGAAGTAAAATTTGGATTAAACTGTTGTGCCTTATTGGAGAGTTGAGGTGTCTGTAGGGGGTGCTAATTCAGCAGATGACCATACTGGCTGGAGGGACCAAGGTCTAAAGGATATGTCAATGCATAAAGTGGTGCTTGAAACAGAACAGATGCCATCATTTTAAAAAATCCATCATCTCAGCATGGATTCTTTTTGTAGCAAGAAGCTCAAGGACTGCAAGTACTAGTACATTTTTTATAGAAAGAACACTGACTCACCCTTCCTAGCCATTCTGAACAAATTTACAGTAAAGGGCATATTTATAAGTCAAACAATTTGACATTCAGCAAACAGTATGTGTGGGAGAATCTTCCAGGTCTATACCTTTTAAATCACAGTGATTGATTCTCCACCAGGGAATGTTGGGTGAAAGTGATACCAAAGTCTTGTTTTTTTTCATTTAAAAATGACAAACATGTTTATACTTACCTGCTCTGCAGTGGTTTTGAACAGAGCAGCCCAGATCCTCCTCTTCTCAAGTCCCTTGTTGTAACTCCTGGCCCCTCCCTCCTGCAGAGTGCCCCCACAGCAAGCAGCTTGCTATGGGACACCCAAACCAAGACGCTGCTCTGTGTGCCCATTCAGACACGTGACTTAACTCTGCCACTCTCTCCTCACTGACTTTGATTGACATCAGTGGGAGCCAATGGCACAGCCAATGAGAAGGAAGAGTCTCGGAGAGCCGAGACTCTCGTGCAACATCACTGGTTCGACATGAGGCTCAGATAAGTATTAGGCGGGCTGAGGGGGGCTGAGAGGGGTTGTTGCACACAGAAGGTTTATTATCTTGATGACAAGAATGCATAAAGATAAAAAACCTTCTGACTTTAGAACCACTTTAATGTTACATTCATGATTTTTTAAAAATACCCCCAATAATCCGCTACCCCAGCTGCTTACTTACATCATTAAAGCATGCATGGCCAACATCTTGTTTTCATTGTCTCCAGGCCTCTCCATTGGCTGTACCTGCATAGTTAGTCCTTCCTGACTTGTATAGGACCATGCTCCAAAACTTCTCCAGTCTTGGAAAACAGCCCTGTTCAAGTCCTTAAAGGCTCAGAGTGCAGGCCCAGCCAGCGGTAAAAAACTTTTCGTTCAGAGGGAATAAAAGGAGCAACTGTGGCTGTCCTCTAAGGTAAATAAGCAACTGGAGTGGGGTTGGGGTTTAGTTTAGTTTACAAGGTCTAGGGAGAGGGAAGCCTTCTAAATACTGATATGTTGACTTCAAGAAATGCAGTTATTTTGGTCATGAAATGCCGCTTTTTTTAACCCCAATCTGATGTGTTAGTCTTAGGAAAGCATCCTTTATTACAAATTTTGACGTTAAGGAGCGGTGGAGATCAGAGCATCAGCGGGCATCAGATAGCAGCTCCTGTGTTTCTCCTTCTCCCTCCTCCTCACTTCCACCTTGCGTCTCCTCCTAGGCGTTCAATAGGATCACCCATCCTTTCAGCCAATCGGTTGATGGGTATCAGACCCACTTCACAATTGGCCAAGGGGAGGATCAGTGTTGCAAAAGCGAATATTCATTCTCTGTTGCAACACACCTGGATGGGCTTCAGACTCAATGCTCTGTGCCCAGAGCCTAACCCATTTTGAAGCCTATTAGAGCCTCTAGCTCTAATCATTACTTCAAAAAAACACACCCGCCCATCCCCGGCACAGGAATTCATGTGCCTGGCGTCCTGAAAGGGGCCGAGTGCATGGATAGGGAGGGCAGTGGCATGGATGGGGGGGGTGGCGCCCGTGCACCCACAATAGACGGCCCGCCCCTGTTTAAACTATAGCTAGAATTGACAGCTATTGAATGCATGGTTTAAAATCTATCTTCATGGTATAATAATTTTCTTATCATGAAAATTAACAACTTCTTTTTTTCCCCATGTGTTTCTATACATACAGTATATGGTTTCAAGAAAAGATAATTATCCATAAATAGGTGTAAAAGTATTGAAAAAAAAAGAAGCGATACATTAGCATACCCAAAGGGTAATGCAATTAATTTAAGTCCAGGAAAAGCATCTTACACAGAGTATCTTGTCGAGTGTGCAAAAGAATGAGCCACAGTATACAACACAACCGTATCCAAATACTAGATATTTTTCAGTATATAACCCTGTATAACAATTCTGCCACATGAATAAGAAGGGTTTATCTTTATACAACATACAGAGTGGCAGTCATTGAAATGAGGAAGACATCTAGTGTTATCTAAAGTGGCTCCTTGGCCTCACAGAAGCCCAGCTGAGAACAAACAAACCATAGGTAGGTAGGTAGATGTAAGATGGGTTGTTACATACTACAAAAGATTAGAGGTCACAGTTGAATCAAGGCAAGTCTCACCAGTCTCCATGTGTTGCCAATGGAACACAGACTCTATAAAATTGAACAATGGATAAAAGATCTGCCTAGCTTCAAAGTGCAATCCCAATTGCATTTTACTTTGTGTGCTGCTAAAAGTAACTTTAAGTCTTTCTATAAATAATGTTTTTGTCAATGTTGTAAATGCACATACACTAATTACAATTTGATGCTGGTATAGTACCTCATGTCAGTCTTCCAAAAGATGTACTTATTCAGGATAAAGATGCTTAGAAAATTCGATTTGTATTTTCTGTCTGGAAATAATAGAGCCATGAAAAGATCCATTAAAAACGGATCATACGCATTACAATTTTCTTGTACAATATCCAATAATAATAATAATGTAGTAAAAAAACATGTCTAACTGGACATAAATGAAATGGATTGTTTAGGTAAACTTTTGCTTACATAATTTTGGCAAATCTACAGGAGACTAGAAAAATGTGCAATCAGGTTGTATCATGGGTGGAAAGCTTAAAGTATACCAACACACAGACACTTGTGTCTTATAATAAATAAATAATAATAAAAAAAAAATATTTGATACATTTCTTGGGAAGATATTCCCTGTAAAAAATAATTAGCTACTTAAAAATCAGAATGAGCCATGTCCTATTGTATCATATTTCTATACTGTATCTTTATATATATTAACCATATTCATATAAATTTTATTTTTCTTTTGAATTGAAAAGGCTAATTGAATTGAATTTGAATTGAAAACAAATGCAAATATCTTACAGGTTGTAATCATCATCACTTTGCTGTTTCTCCTTTCACTCTCCAGTCACAAGCTGAGGTGGGTCCAGGACAACCTAGGATCAGAAGAAGTTAATTAAAGGATACTAGGCATTAGAATGAGAACATGGCAGAAAAAAAGTACTGTGGGGGAAATGTGTGGATTTTGCTATTTTATCTTTTTTTTTGATCCATACGAGTATTTATTGGTAATAGAGGGCATAGAGTAACAGCATCAATGTATACAAATACATGCACCTATGCTGTAAATATTCAAAGTAATAAGTAGGATAAGGACTCTTCAACATAGCAACATAGCATATACAGTACATTAGAGATACTGTATGTCTTACAGACAATTGGTAAACTAACAAGTCATTACAGACAGATGGAATTAAATACCTTATTACAGACTGTACAAGGAAGTATTGAACAGCGCACTGAAGCTTGTAATCCAAAGCACTTGTATATCAAATCGAATTTCCCCATAATAAATAATGGAAACTCAGGTAATTCATTCCACAAATATTTATTCATAGGTCTTTCCATTTATAGTCCATATAAAAAGATTATAGCAATGTGACCAGGTTGTTTAACCATAAAATATCCATTCACAAATGGCAGCCTCCACAAGGGGATTAGAAGAAAAATCCAGCAGGAGCTACAGAGTATGAAAAAGAAGAGAGGTGTAGCAATATGGTTACATTTAATGAAGGTGCAACATTTAGCAACTCAGGTATCTGGGGTAAAGGTATACACAGAGACCATCCTCTGCATCGCCGGCTCTCACTGCTGTCAGTCTGCAATCCGGGAAGATTAACCTGAAAGTGAGGCTTGAAACATTTGTGCAGTGCAGCGTGGAAGGGATGACATCGATGGCGGTGTGGAGGACGGTCTATGTGGACAGCTTTACTCCGGATCCCTGCATAGTTAGATGTGCCTGTTTTAATCATCAACCATATGAGTTGCTAAATGTTGTACCTTCATTAAATGTAACCATATTGCTACACTTAGAGGAGCCTCTCTTTTATACTCAGTTGTGACATGGTGCTACTTGTATATCAAGTCAAAATGTATTAAAAATTTTTGCTGGTCTTGCAAAACGCTCTCAAACCAAGTTACTCTCAAACAAAGGTTTTACTGTAGTTCCTTTTTTTATATGGAGGTTCCATCATCCCTAAACAGGAAATTGCAAAAAATACCCTCAAAGTGACCTTTTCATGAGTAGAGTTGGGCCGAACAGCCCCCCCCCCCCCGGTTTGCGCCAGAACTCTCAAACATTGTAAAAGTTCGGACCTGAACTCCGAACCCTATTGAAATCTATGGGACCTAAACTTTACAAATCAAGAATGGATATTTTGAAGACTTATATTGAAGGGGGGGGATCCTCCCTGCTCCAAAGCACCCCCCATATTGAGGATATGTGGCCTGGTATAGTTCAGGAGGGAGGGGACCCCACTCGGTTTTAAAAAAAAGTTTCTATTGCCGGAAATGTTTTCATTCAGCTATCAGTGGGGAAGCCCCATTGACAGCTGATGACTCATCCGTTGTTAAGGACGCCACAGCCGACTTTACAGCCTGCTCCTTAACAACCAGCTAGTCACTGGGCCTTGATTGAGCAAAGATTTGCCCATTCAGGGCTTAGAATGCTATTCAGAACATTTCGCTAAGCGCCCTGCAAATTTGGGTGTTCGCTGAACGGGCACACAGACGAAGTTTGGGCCAAACTCTTGCTCAGCTCGAACTGTTCGCCCCACTCTAGTCATGAGAAGAGTATAGGAGCTTCCAATGGTGGCTCTCTTTTGAAAATGCTAGATGTCTAGTTCCAGCTTGCTTTAATAATTTAGGGTCACAGAGAGGAACAAACATGAGCAAATTAGCATTCTAAAAGAAGAGGACAGTAGTGACAGTCCCGAAACTCCGTGAGGTTTTTGGATTCTTTATGTGCATATTTATGTTTGTAAGAGATGACTCTATCCTACTAAGCATTAAAAAAACAAAGCCAATGCTTTTGGGGGGACTTGTCTTTGTTGCAACGCAGTGTTATTGCTTTATATAGTCTTCCATTCATTAATGCCATTTTACAGCTTTGTATTCAGTTTCTGCCTGTCCAATCCATTTTAATGTGATACTAATCTATCCTCATTTTTTGTGATGAATAAGTTACATGTCTAAGTGGATCAAATGTCCTTTCTTGCCTGTACTATTTATTTGACTTATATATAAGGCATGTCACTATACACATGATACTATACTTGATGATTGGCTACGTTAACATGACTAAATTATAAACATTTGTTCTAGTTATCATTGTGATATTGTCATGGCTGACTTTCAAAGATGATGACCTGAAAGGCCATGATATTATGACAGTACAGTTTGTCAATAATGAAAAATTACTCCATTTTTATGTAGGACAAGGTTTTATGTCTCAGATGAGGTTTAGCCATCTACATGCTAAAAAAGGTAAATTGAAAGCAAACTCAAAATGCAAATGAAGAAATCAGTATTTAAGTTACAATGTATTACTTTTTAAGACTGCTCATTAAAAAATATATTAACCCCTTCCTGCCCAAGGTACATCCTTGACTTTGTGGGGGACTTTGCAGCTGCAGACATCATTCGGATATCGGCTTTTTCAGCTGGCGATTCCCTACATCATAAGAATGATCATAGTGGCTGTTCCACTGCTGGATCATTCTTATGGATGGCGGGATGGGACGCCCCCCTCCCGCTGCCCTCCAGTGCTTCTACTAGACTAGAGAGTCTCTATGATCATTCAGATGGCGGACGAGATGTTATGATAACAACAGGAATCAGGATACAGCGGAGTCAGGAGCCAAATAAGGCCGAACACAGGATAACAGGATGTTGGTCTTCTCATGAGTCACAGAAGCTGGTGACCACTCAGAAATTCTTTTTAGGTCTGCTGTAAATTAAATAGAGGCTTGTCAGACCTCATTATCATCATACCTTACCTCCTTAGGAGAAAAGAATTACATGTTTCTTTCCAACACCACCAACTTCCGCTGGCTTTGCTTGCTGGGGACAGTCTCTCTAGCAACATGGTTTGTTCAGATGAAAGAACTGTGACTGGTGATCACTGTAAAGTTGCAGCCATATAGGTATTATTGCACCTTTGGGAGTTCAGCCAAGGTGCTTAGTTGCACACACATTAATAATAATAGCAGGCTATCCCTAAGAATTATATAACATGCTACTTGGTAAAAGGGTAGGACAGGCCATTAAAACAGTAGTAAAGTCTTCATAAAAATGCAAAAAAATAGTCCTCCTGCAGATTTAAGCCATCATGTACTAGTATGCACTGAATTATGACAGACTTACCTGCAAACAGAACCCTCTAGGGCTGCACTTTCACTTCTCCCCCAATGCTTCCATATTTGCCTGGCTTTCCTTTCCTGGGTTTTGTAAGCTCGGTCACCTGAATTGCCTGGTGATGTCACTCCCACGCATCTGCGCTGGAGACACATCGCAGCGGCACACTGAGTGGGCCGTAAATGTGGTCTGGGCTGTGCATACACAAGCTCAGATAATTTTATCGCTGACAGGAAAGGGGGATATTTATGACAGAAGAGACCTAGGGTCTCTTCTGTTATATAAACCCTGCCTGTTAGTGGATTTTTTTAATTTTAGCTTCACTTCCACTTTAAGACCTCCACCTTCTTGGTCTTTGGTCTAAGGGTGCCTCCTAAGACATCTTAGGGTGCCTTCTAACCCATAAAAACGTCATAAAGACATGAGAGATGTCTAGTACTTGTAAACAACTCCACAAACATCCTCAGCACGTGTCCCAAGGTTCCACTGTAATGAGTCATCTATATTTTCAACAGAGAGCACACATCAGGTCTGCAGGGATCCCACATCTTGTAAACAGTCCCCCTGAGGGAAGATAGTGCCATGATCTTTGGGTACAGGGTAGCATAATCCAGTACTGTCAAGATGCATCTGTTGCCTGAACTACTGAGGATGGCTAGTGGTCCAATGATATCCACCGCCCCCTCTTAAAGTGTTCATCAATTACAGGCAAAGAATGTAATCGAGCCCTGTGAACATATCCTGTCCTGCAACCCACTAGCAGGTGACACAGGACCAACAACAGTTGGCTATGTCTGTAGGCATACCAGGCCATAAAAAATGCTGCATCGTTAGGGCCTTAATCTTAGGAATTTCCCAATAACTTTCTAGTGAAATTTTATGCACCAGCTTTACAAAGTGTCCCCTAAATTAGTTGGGTACAATGAGCTTCCTGATGAAGCTGGTTATGCAAAATACATTTAGGCTGCATGACCGCCATCATTGACATCATTTCCTGTCAGGGCTGGATTGGCACTTCCGGTTGTTGGAATGCACGGCAGTTTGGACTGAGTGGCCTGGAGCATACAAACAGGCTGTACATGTTGATATTGTTGTTAGCACCTTACAATGTAATTGCAAAATCGATAATCAAAGAGTCTTGCGAGCAACTTTTGTTTGTTGGAATAATCTAATATCTCAGCCAGCAACTGGTAGCAAGCTCCCAATATAAATGTGATAAAGTGTTGAATAAATAAATAAATAGTTGCGCTAATTTCCATATTCAAAATCAAAAATATATAAACATTGCCATCAACATTATTTAATTTCTTCCTTAAAGTGTGCAGTGAACTAATTAATCCACTTGTGAAAAATCAAAACATGAAAAACATAAATTTCAGTAACACATTCCTTAAAGCGTTTGTTAACCCCCCAAAAAATAAATACAGATCCTGTTCCCTTTAAGCATGTTATAGAGCACTGTGCTTGTGCTGTGTCATTTGGATCCCAGCATTACCTGAAATACCTGGCTGATCCTGCCTAGCTATGCCCTCCCCTCTGCAAAAGGACCACAATAATCATGACTGCTGAGCCCCTGATACCATAGGCTATTTGTGTGATTCCATCAGACGCAGCCTGCTCTTCTGTGTCTGCCTCCTGTGTCCTTCTCCCCCCCCTCCCCTCTCTGCTCGTACAATGTGCCCCCCTCCTCCGCTCCTGCTGCTCTACGTGCTCTCATATCTTCTATTACATCATCCCATCCTCTCTGCACCATTATCAGATGTTTTCCTGTGCCTGTGTTCTCTAAAAATACTGCATGATTCTACCTCCCACTGCTCAGCTAATTGTAGGCGGCTCGGTGCTCTGTTTCTCCTCTCTTCATCTCCTCCCTGGCTGACGTCAGCAGGAAGGCTTGGCCCCACCCACTGAAGCTACAAGCCGGAGACAGAACAGGGGAGAGGAATCAGCTAAGCGCCTGAAACTGAGCTCATATAGGTAGAAGCGTGCCGTTTTGTTTTTACAGAACATAGGCACATGGAAACTTCTGATAATGGTGCAGAGAGGATGGGATGATGTAATAGAAATGGGTTAACAACCACTTTAAACCTCTATTTCATGTGATTTTATCTATGTAGTTTTGGATCAAAGTCCAAAATATCTTCTGTGCAAAATGATACTCTTCTTTGAATTTTCTCATTCAAAAAATAAAATAAAAATAAAACTTGCTCCCTCCATTATCACCTATCATTCACAGCTGTGTTAATTCACTATGAGCCTCTGAAGTGCAAAATCACTTTTACATTTTTGACACTTTTAATAAAATATATCACACTATCTAGGAATATTACACTTTTCTTCTGTCTCCTGGTGGTTGGTAATTCGAGAAGGAGATCTGGAGGGCCAGTGGTAGGTGCAATTGTATACCACAGTATATATGTAGATCATCAGAACTGTGATCTGAGGGGTAATATCAGCTGATACCCTTAAATATCCAAGGTGTGTGTGTAACATGTATGGTTGTAAGTGTGAAATTTGTACACACGGTGGTGGAGCACTAAAGGTAGGATTTCTAAGCACTGTATAATTTGAAGACACAGTGGTTGAAGGCTCTAAAAAGGACTATGCACACCTTCATATGGATTTTTAACATTCACTATTTGTACATATATGAACTTATGTTTAGTATATACTGTACTTGTGTGATTATTGCTGGACTTATTTTGGGAGGTTGAGCTTGTTTGGTAGCAAAAGACTTTTTTTATGGATGTGGTAATATCCTGTTATGGGGGTGTTTCTTTGCAGCAGGGACTGGAGCATTTGTCAGGATAGATGGAAAAATGGATGGGGCAAAATGCCATCACTTGAGGAAAATCTGCTGTACTCTGCCAGAAAGTTGTCAATGGGAAGAAGGTTTACCTACCAACAAGACAATAACCCAAAGCACACAGAAAAAAATTACTGCACAGTGGTTGAAGGAGAAAAAGGTGAATGTCCTTGCATGGCTTAGTCGGAGCCCAGACTTAAACCCCCATTGGAAATCTGTGGAATGACTTGAAGACTGCAGTCCAAAAATGGTCACCATCAAATTTAACTAAACTTAAGCAGTTCTGCAAAGAAGAGTGGGCATATATTGCAATGTCTAGATGTACAAAGTTAGTAGAAACATATCCCAACGGACTAAAGCTGTATATAATGTGGTCCAACATATTATTGACATAAGGGGATCCCTTATCCAACTTTTGAATTTTTAAAAAAGAATCTGAAATGTTGGTGTTATATCTTTCACTCGGATGTTATAAGTTGCACTAGTAAATACATAAAAGATATGGATAATGGATAAAAGAAAAACTGTGCCTGTCTTCATCTCAAGCTGCAAAGCATCAAAATTTAACTATCTTAAAAAAGGGGGGGGGGAGTGATTCATTTCTATACCCACTGAATATATATATATATATATATATATATATATATATATATATATATATATATATATAGTCAGGGGCAGACTGACAACTCATGGGGCCCCAGGCAATCAGAGATTATGGGGCCACACAGGTTACACATACATGTACACACAGTATACACAGACATGTTTCTATTGGCTGAAAAGGTACTGGAGAGGTAGGGCAGCTATAATCTCAGGATTTTTAGACCAAAAGCAATGTCGGTAAGGGAAATTTCAGAGACAGATGTAAAAAAACACAGATTCTTTCATACTGTCCCTGATTTTACTGAGGCTGGCAACCCTGATGGGGCCCCCCCAGTGGCCCAGGGCCCAGGGCCCTCGGGCAGTGCCCGAGGGGCCGAATGATCAGTCTGCCCCTGTATACAGTATCTCACAAAAGTGAGTACACCCCGCACATTTTTGTAAATATTTTATTATATCCTTTCATGTGACAACACAAATAAATTACACTTTGCTATGTAAAGTAGTGCGCATACAGCTTGTATAACAGTGTAAATTTGATGGCATCACAGCTGGTGGATGTTAGAGACCTTGCACTCCTCCACCTTCCGTTCAGGATGCCCCACAGGTGCTGAATAAGTTTTAGGTCTGGAGACATGCTTTGCCATGCTTGACAGGCTGACCCCCCCCCCCCCCCCCCTTCAACCTCTGCAGCAATGCTGGCAACACTCATATGTCTATTTCCCAAAGACAACCTCTGGATATGATGCTGAGAATGTGCACTCAACTTCTTTGGTCGACCATGGCGAGGCCTGTTCTGAGTGGATCCTGTCCTGTTAAACTGCTGTATGGTCTTGGCCACTGTGCTGCAGCTCAGTTTTAGGGTTTTGGCAATCTTCTTATAGCCTAGGCCATCTTTATGTAGAGCAACAATTCTTTTTTTAGATCCTCAGAGAGTTATTTGCCATGAGGTGCCATGTTGAACTTCCAGTGACCAGTATGAGAGAGTGAGAGCAAGAACACCAAATGTAACATACCTGCTCCCCATTCACACCTGAGACCTTGTAACACGAATGAGTCATATGACAACAGGGAGGCAAAATGGCTAATTGTCCCAATTTGGACATTTTCACTTAGGGATGTACTCACTTTTGTTGCCAGCAGTTTAGACATTAATGGCTGTGTTAGTACAAAGAATAGTGCAGCACTAAGTATCAAAATTAATGCATCTCCTCATCCAATAAATCAATACATGAAAGATAAAGTTATTGGAAAGGAAAAGTCATAAAAAGTTAATGAAAGTTCATAAAGAAATTAGGATTCCAAAAAGTGAAATGTGCATCAACGAAGACTGAAAATAAGTGTCACCTCAGTCAATCAGACTCACCCCTGAGTCAACAAGGGTCAAAAAGGCTTTCTGTTACAGTCAAAATCCTGGAGAGTATCGATAAACCTCTTCAGAGTGCAAATCACATGGACCAACACAACAGCTCATATACAAGGGATCGCAGCATAAGATCGGCAAAGAGTGTCAAATGGTGGAGGTCACACATTGTCACTTTTTGGAATCCTGATTTCTTTTATGAACTTTCATTAACTTTTTATGATTTTTCCTTTCCAATAACTTTATCTTTCATGTATTGATTTATTATCACTATTCTTTATACTATTATTGCCTGGGATTTTTTTTGTAAATTTGCCTTGAGTGTTGCTGTTTATATTTTAGCTAATTTTTTGCGCTGGTATAATTTTATTCCATTAATGGCAGTGTGTTGAGTTATTTTGAGGGGACAACAAATTTACACTATTATACAAGCTGTACACTCACTGCTATACATTGTAGCAAAGTGTAATTTCTTCAGTATTGTCATATGATATAATAAAATATATACAGTATATATACACAATGCTCAGCATAAATGAGTACACCTCTTTTAAAAAGTGCGATTTTAATCAATATCTCAATAAACACAAGAACAATTTCCAAAATTTTGACAAAACTGAATCTTATAAAATATTTATTTACATGAAAGTAAGGATAATAATATCATTTAGGCCGCGTACACACGCGGGGACTGTTCGGCCAACTTTGTCCGCTGAACAGTGTTTCGGCGGACAGTCCGCCCGTGTGTGGGCTTTCAGCGGACAGTTTCAGCGAACAGTCCGCTGAACAAGGTTTTTCGGAATTTCCGAAAAACTGTCCGCTGAAACTTTGTTTCAGCGAACAGTTCCCTCGTGTGTAGGCTTGTTCGACAAACTAAGTTCCGCGCATGCTCAGAAAGGATTTACACACCGAAAGTTATAATGCAGTGTATAGGACGTCGTATTTTTCGTCCCGTCGTACGTGCCGTTCACGTCATCGCGCACGGTTTCAGCAAACTGTTCGTTCGTCGTGTGTGGCCATGTCCGTCCATGCTAATTTTGAGCGGACTGTTTGCCGAAACTGTTTGACGGACAAAGTTGGGTGAACAGTCCCCGCGTGTGTACGCGGCCTTAGATTACAACATTTTCAGTTCAGTTGAGCGTTTCAAATGCCTCTGAACATCCATCTGAAACCATTTTTTTGCGTTCCAAAAAAGGCTTCTAAACTCAACTGCCTAGAAACGACCCTGTGTACATGTACTGATAAGATAACATAGAGGAGAGTTCAGGGGCAGCTGAAAAAAAAATGCCCAACTGCCCGTTTACAAGCACCAGTGTACATGAGGCCTAAAGGTTTTCTGACAAATCTGTTGGGGTGCACTCATTTATGCTGAGAACTGTACAGGTTTGTTTCAAAGCTAGGACTACTTATTCCCATTTCCATCCTGGTTATCATGTAGATATTGCAAAACATTGTGTTCATTCTAAATGTATATATTCTGAATGCCATAACAGACAGTACTGAAGTGTATAGTTGATGGTTTGTATTATAAGGGCCACATTACATTATTAAGCAATTGCAAAGAATCAACTGTATTTCTTTTAATAGTGATATGTCGTCAAAGAATGGTCAGTTATATTTTATGCTATATCTTAGTGGAACAGTTCCCAGGAACTTATTGTTTCTTTGCTCAACAGTTTAGTTTTTGTAAAGTTTCCTGCTTGCGACACCATCACTGTCAGTATTCTCTTCTTATACTTTTTTTGTGTAGCTGTAAATCACTAATGATAAACGATTTGTAACAGTGTCACAATGAGGATGCTGTGCTGGAACACATGGCACTAGTGATTCTGCAGCTACCAACAAATCAGTATAAATTGCTACTCCTAGCGATTTGTAGCAGTCACAGATCTGCTACAAATCTGTTATGTGACATGGCTCTAAAATCTGTGCTAGACTTACATTCATGGTCTGAAATGTGCAATATTGACTGTTCTCCTTGATTTCATTATTCCCTCCTTTCCATCTAATTTAGTCTGAATGCATATTTTATGTCTTCATTATTTATTTCAGTTGCTTCGGCGCTTCCAATCTTTTCAGGTTAAGTACACTCCATATTCTGAGCCAAATACTATCAACATAACAAATCCCTTGTTGTTTCTCTGTCTTGCTTTTACTCTGTGTGACATTCTAGATAATATCATGTTTTTTTGGGGTATATTAATCAAGCCAATGCCATTCCTCAACCTGGAAGGCCAGTCTTTGACTTTAGGAATGTGCAATCAAGGCTGTCTATAAACCTTTTCAATATTCTCTTGGATGTAAGTAAGCCTCAAGTATCTCCCTGTGCTTCTGATAGCTTGGCTGCTTTTGTTAGAAGTGCCATTGGTCTACCACCATTGTCAACTTTATATTTACAAACTCTTCTATCGTTCATCTGTATTCTCACCCAGGCTTGCCTTGGAATGTTACTCTTACATAAACATGTAGTACTACCAATCTTGCTGATCTATAAATTATTTTGATGTTATGTAGGTGGGTGTTAGGCTACATGACACCAAGGTTTGTATGCAATGTCTTCCAATTAGTTTACTGCACAACTGTGCATAGGAAAATGATGCTGCTCACAATAATTATTTTAAACTACAATATTATTCTAAAACGTCATAAAAATGGGCATATTTATCAGATGGCACATGATTGCTTACAAGAAAAGTTATTTACATTAGCACATAGAATTAGATCCAGTCATAAGTGTAATCTTGGATTAAATCTTATTTTATATACATATATATCTTAAAGTGCTCTTTTATTTAACACAGTTTTAGTTTTCATGTATATTGTTTACATCTGGTTACATCTAGATTTCAATAAATGTACAGAAAGTACTATATAACCTCACTTATGCTGAGGACATGCCAAAGACCCATTCTCCTTGTTGGTCTATAGGTTAATCTACTGTATTTTGCAGACATGAGCACTTGAAGTTTGAAGATGCTCTGGCTCAATGCATAATTATATTTGGAAATACCTTACCTTGTTTATTGCTGTAAACCATGTTGTTATCATGGTGGCACTAAAAGGTTCATGGAATTCTATTATCTTAAATAGATTGGGTGACATTATAGCAAAGATATAAGTGGTTGGGCTGCCTCCAACAACAGAACTGCATAATGTGGATAGATCAAACATCTCAATATGCTTCAAGGACATTTAGAGTTGAAAAGTCTGGTAAGTTTGGATCTTAATATACACTACTAACAACTTCCATGTTGAGGGTTAGGGTATAGGGTCATATGGGTAAACATAGACAGTATTTTAATGAAAAATAGAATATTTGAGGTCACAAGAGGGTTCTATGCAACCATTTTATGAAAATTCTAGGTGTAGAGCCTACGTATGTGGACAGACAAGGGAAGTCTAAGATCTTGGATATTTTAAGTAGACAGATAAATAGATAAGGATGGTTATGAGGACAGAAGACACAAAATACGTTTTTTCTAACCTTTTTCAAGGTCAGTTTGCAAACATTTGATAAATTATATGCTTGGGGTATGCATTAAACCTGCACACGAAGAAAGTAACCTGTAGGATGTACTCCAGCAAAAATGACATTTAAAAATTATTGCTGCTAAATGAGAGTTTCTTCTCCAGTAGTTTTTTTTGCAAACCTAGCAGCCAAGGGATCCCAGGTAATGTCATTGACCACATATGGTCATGAGTATATATGGTCAATGACAGCCAACATCCCTGGCCTGTTTGTTGACATTCAGCAGTTAGGCAGGGAACTGTCATTAGTGGCAAAAGTGTCATTGGAGATCATTGTCCTGGCATGGATTGTCATGTTCTTACAGGTTTTTAGGGTGTCGCTCATTGTGATAGATGATGAATCAACATCACCAGATGATGAAAATCCATACCAGACCCTTTTCCCAGATAGGGGGTCTATATAAATTTTTAAGGGGACCCCACACAAAAAATGGTGTGGTTCTCCCCATGCCACTAAATTCATTATTTATGGCTGCAGAAGACCAAGGTTCAGGTGAGTGAGGAACTGGCCAAATATAGTTTGTCAGATTTAACTCAGGGATGACCCAAAACCACAAGCTCCTCTCTGTTCTCATAAAGAACTTAAAGTGGTTGTAAACCCTTACAACACACTTTGACCTACAGGTAAGCCTAGATTAAGGCTTACCTGTAGGTCCAAGAAATATCTCCTAAACCTGTACGGTTTAGGAGATATTTGCCCGAAGACAGGCACCGCTGTCTACGGCGCATGCGCCGTAGACAGCGGCGCTCAGGCGCACTGAGCTCGGCATCATCAACTTCGAAGATGCCGCGCATGTCGGCTCCCGTGCGCATGCGCGGGAGTGACGTCATCGCAGCTTCGCCGAATGACAGTGGCAGAGCTGCGAGACCCCACCGAGAAGATGAAAGCGCCGGACTACAGGGGACAGCGGTGACTTCGCTGGCTCCTGTGTCAGGTAAGTGACACATAATAGACTACTATGTGATGCATAGTAGTCCATTATGCTTTGCCTTTGCAGGGAAGGAAAGAGGAAGTAAACTCATCAGGGTTTACTTCCTCTTTAAGAGTGTTACAGATATAACATTCAAAATGGCATGATATATTGTGAGGGTTTTGCCTCAAACAGTAAGCATTCAAATTCAGTCTACATTTCCTATTGTACTTATAATTTGTCACATAGGTCACAGTATAACTAACTCCTGACAATTGCTACAGCTGATTTTCTCTTTTTAGAAGGATAGAGCCATCTTTGTTCAGGAAATCCAGAGTCAGCCTCTACTGTACATCCTGAATGCCTAAACACTGATTTTGTTTTTTTTGTTTTTTTTTGCTAAAGAAACGTAGCAGACTGCATTTTGGCCTAAACATGAAGAAAGATTATTTGTTTGCAAATTTTATAACAGAAACTAAGAAAAACATGCTTTATTTCAAAATGTTTTTTTTGTTTATATAACAAATAAAAATGAAGTGAAAAAATTATAAAAATTTCACTTGCGTGCAGTGTTACATGACCCAGCAAATGCCAGAAGTATTTGTTGAATAGGCAAAAATGTCCGGGTCGTAAAGAGGGTAGGTAAAACCTTCTGGAGGTCAAGTGATTAAACGCATCAGCCACTGCTACAACTTCTCACTTTGTAACTTGCTACATACAGTAGTTACAACTTTGTAGTCTGATCACTACAGGGAGAGAGAGAAAAGGAGTGAAAAAGGAAAGGCTTTCTCCTGCCTGCAGCAGATTGATGATATAATCTCTACCTAGTCACTTCCCTGAAGCTCAAAGACAATGTTTAACTAATAAAGGGTAGAACTTTTCTGCAAAATTATTCTGTTGTTGGATATTGTGACTAGGGATGAGCTGAACACCCCCCCCCCCCCGCTTCGGTTCGCACCAGAACCTTCGAACAGACCTAAAATTCGTACAAACTTTAGAACCCTATTAAAGTCTATGGGACTCGAACGTTCAAAATCAAAAGTGCTAATTTTAAAGGCTAATATGCAAGATATGCAACAGACAACACCAGGAATAAGGGGTATCTTCAGGTGTATACTGTGCTGGAGGCACACAACACCCACTTTAACTTCTGCAGATGCCTGTATTAGAGAACATGAGCAATAAAGGGTAGATACAGGTGTATACTGTGCTGGAGGCACACAACACCCACTAACTCCGTCAGATGCCTTTTTTAGAGAAAAACAGCAATAAAGGGTAGATACAGGTGTATGTATACTGTGCTGGAGGCACACAACACCACTTTAACTTTAAGATGTCTGAGAAAAGAACACACTGTCCCTGCCTATAGAACACCAGCAATTAAAGGGTAGATACCGGTGTATACTGTGCTGTGCTGGAGGCACACAACACCCACTAACTCCTGCAGATGCCTGTATTAGAGAACACCAGCAATAAAGGGTAGATACAGGTGTATACTGTGCTGGAGGCACACAACACCCACTAACTCTGGCAGATGCCTTCATTAGAGAAATACAGCAATAAAGGGTAGATGCAGGTGTATATTGTGCTGGAGGCACACAACACCACTTTAACTTTAAGATGCCTCAGGAAAGAACACACTGTCCCTGCCTATCTAGCTCTTTCCCTGCATGCCGGAACACACTACACAAGGCCACCACGCTGGCAGCCTTATATAGTGTGAGGCATGTACTAAACCCCCTGAGCTATAATTGGCTCTCCTCGCTGCCGGCGCTGTGATTGGCCAAGCATGTGGGGTCACAGTGCATGCTTGGCCAATCATGAGACAGCAATGCACTGCGATGGCGTAGTGCATTGTGGGCCGTTCGTGCCACACGAATTCGGTGCGAACGGTCCACAAAGTTCTGAATTCGCCGAACAGACGAACGGCCGATGTTCAAGTCGAACATGTGTTCAAGTCGAACACCAAGCTCATCCCTAATTGTGACATACCAGGAATATACTCATGTCAAATTACTAAAAGGTGCACTCTAAGTATACGGCTCTCCCTTATGCCTCATAGCATTTGGCTTCATAGAATTATTTTGTTTATCTGTTTGAAATGTCTTTTTTGAGACTAGCAACATGTAGTTAATTTGTAAAACACTATTAAAGCAAAAATAAATTTTCAGAGATGGAGTAAAGTTGGCCATACATGGATCGAAACTTTGTCAGTTCAGCAGGACCTGGACAAATTTTGATCCATCTTTTTCTGTTCCTGTTCTTGAGAAGTCAATCTATCAATCCAGCTGAACTTCGATTAATCTATGGCTGTTCCAATCATAAAAAGTCAGCCTATCGATTGACTTCTCATACACCAGCTTGTTGGAGAATTTTGCTTCAAGCAGCGCATGCAGCCTATCGGCTGTAGCACTTATCAGTGTATTCTTTAATAATAATAATATTCTGACAGCGGGAGATTCCCATTGTCAGAATACAATAACACAACAGGGAGAATTCTCCCATACACCTCGAATGTGTGACAAGAATGAAGGACTCTCCACTCCAGGTGGATAAATTAGTGCCTGCTAGGAATGTCCAATCAAGTGCTAGCCCCGGTCTGCCTCCGTGGGTAAGTATATAAAGGAAGAAATGGCTAAAATCCAAACTGTTGTTTATTGATCACCAAGATGACATCAAAGGACACCAACACACAGGTCTTGTAGATGTTTTTCACACAGTAAAGTTGTGTTTAATCATGATTAAGCACAATTGTACTGTGTGAAACCCGTCTACAAGACCTGTGTGTTGGTGTCCTTTGTTGTCATCTTGGTGATCAATAAACGACATTTTGGATTTCAATCGATGTGCAGCCATTTCTTCCTTTATCTACCTCGAATGTGTGGATAGGGGAATTGGACCAGTTTTACCAAGCTTAAGGCACAAATTTCTTCAACACAGTTTAAACCATGTATATATCATTCAGCTTTGTTGTGAAATACGGAATACAATTAAACTTTATGAATCCATCTGTTTATAATATTAACTGTGCCCTGTAATTATAGCTACAAGATTTGTGGCATAATCAAAGATTCACTTAGTTATTTACATACTGTTCCTGGGTTGATGTAAGATAAGCAATGCACACAGCCTGCCAGGAACTCTATAAACACTGAATTAGACTCATATCATTATAATTAAGGGTTATTTTCTGTTATCGCTTATAAATTATGTATACTCAGTATTGCTATTTTTGCAGAAAGTACAGAAGATTGATACAGTCATTGACTTTATGGCAGATTTCAAGAAATGCTGAAAATGATTGGTCTATTTGTTACCCTAAAAGGCTTCCTAGATGAAATAACAGACATATATATATGCTGCATTTCTAAAGCGGGCATTTGCTATCGCGGCTGTAATCTAGTTGGTTTACACTGCAGGGAGAACTCTGGAACTCAGAACACTGCCTAATGCAGAGATAAGTTTTTCGGATCTTTACAACTGCAGTCTTTGTCTAGAGGTCAGTCATGCTAACAAAATATCCTTGACTCCTTGCTGTTTCCTTTCCTGTAAGGGGTCATTTGCACTTGCTTCGGCTTCAACACACATTAGTGGTTAGTTTAAACTTCAAAACGAGGCTTTGGACAAGCTTTGTTAAAGCTCTCTGAACGCTAGTCAAAGCTCCTGTCACTAAATAAAATAGTTAGCTTACAGACCTGTTTACACCTGCTTTTGCTTTGCTTCAAAAATTATACCCCATATAGCTTCAGTGGGGCTTCAAAGCTTCAAAGCCTCATAGAAGTCTATCGCAAAGCTCGCTTGAAACCCCACAAAGCCTTATCGAAGCCTCATCGAAGCCCCCTCAAAGCTTCACCAAAGGCTCATTGAAGCCCCACCAAAGCCCCATCTAAGCCCCACCAAAGCCTTTTCGAAGCCTCATCAAAGCACCAAGCAAAAGCAAGGTGTAAACAGGACTGTAAGCTAACCATTTTATTTAGTGAGAGGGGCTTTGCTACAGGGAAGCCATAGGGATGTCCCCGTGTGTCAGAGGGGGCGACATCACCTGGCGACATCACCGTGTGGCGCCGCCCTCAGTTATAAAAGACCTGTCACCTGAGAGGACGGTTATTACGGTGGGTGCCTCCCATGGAGTCGGATCGGGGGCGGCGTGTTTTTTTTTTTTTCGGTCGGTCGGAGCAAGAGAAGAAGAAGATGAATGGACTTCTTCAGACATTTTTTATTTTTTAATAAAGGACTTGTCCCTAAGCCGTGACATATAATTTTTACCATATTCACACTTTTTTGGGTGAAATGGTAGCAAAGCACCTGGTATGGTTCAGGGGGGTACTCTCTCGTTCCCCTCTTTTCCTGCAGCCTGCCAGGTTGCGTGCTCAGATAAGGGTCTGGTATGGATTTTTTGGGGGACCCCATGCAATTTTTTTTTATTTAGGCACAGGGTTCCCCTTAAAATCCATACCAGACCTGAAGGGCCTGGTATGGAATTTGGGGGATCCCCATACATTCTTTTATGAAACAACTTGTAGTTTTACTTACTGAGTGGTCACTGTGTAAAATACTTTTGAGTAGGGATGAGCCAGTGGTTCGGTCAGAATCTAGATTTGGACTAAACTTTGAGGCTTTTACCACAATGGGGAGCTGTCATTCATTGAGCAATATCATCAAAATGATCATACATACTGGGACCATCAGGATTTTAATTTTATCTGCATGTTCGCCCCTCCCTTCCTTTCTTAGCCAGCCAGGCTACAAGCATAGATTAAGGGTCTGGTATGCATTTTTGGATGATGATTCCTTAAAGACTTCCTGGGGGGACCTCACACATTTGTTTTGCTTAGGGTACCCCATTAAAATCCATACAAGAAATTATCTAAAGGTGGGTAAAACACCTTCAGTCAGTTCAGTCCTCTGTTCTCTTGAAAGAGTAACTGATCATATATAGATCCCAATATGTAATTTATCCAAGTACTAAAAACAGACTTTAAGTTGTGCACTAAATCCACAAATCAAACAGAGTATGCAAGCTGGTTAGCATATTTAAATTTTTTCAACAGCATTGATTCTCTCTGTTTTCAAAACTGAAAAGAAGAAAACCCAACCAAAATGCTCTCTATTTCCTAGAAGGGAACCTGCCAACCTGCATGATTACAGGCTACCTGGGACATCAAATTGTACATCTTTATGTCATATAGATGCTAACATAAGGGTTGATTTACAAAAGGCAAATAAGCTGTTCTCCTTTGGAGGGAAGTTTTCCCTTGGCTTAGTGAGTATGGTGAAAAGTAACTTTGTAAAACATGCCCAATCACAAGCAAAGAAAACTGAAAAAAAAACAATATTTTTGTTTGTAAATAATAAATGAATAATAAAGGGCAGCAGAGCTTCCCCTCATTCATTAAGCTAAGGGAAAATCCCCTTTCAAAGTTAATCAACCCTATAGTCTCGCCAAACCATTTTCTGTGTCTTCTACACATGATATGCTCAACAATAACAAAAGAGAATACAAATTACTCTCTGAGTATTAGATGCAGCAGATATTTAGCACTTTAAACATGCCCAGTTGTCAATCTGATACTCGCACGTTCCTGAATAAAAGGACAATATTTACAACTATCACATTTCCTATAGCCTCTGCATTTTTTTTTAATGCTTAATATTTAATATTGTTAATATTTATTATATCTTCTATATTGATTTTTTTTGACCAAAGGGTCCTTTAGAGAAGGTGCATGTCTATAAATGCTTGTTGTAAATTTCCCTATTAATTTGTATTTATTTTTTTCATTCCATCTTTTGTTTTAATTACTTAAAATGAATACAAACAAAAGTTCTATGCTTACATATATTTTACACATTTATCATTAATGCTAGTCATGGTATTAGTATCACTGTTGTTATATTGTCAAACACATACTGCAGTGTCAGTTATAAAAGCTAATACAGTAGCATCCATTTAGAAAAAATGAAATAACCCCCATAATTTTAAGGATATGTTAAACATTAACTGTTTGCTGCATAACGGAAGCCTGTGTTGTATTACATGCCATAGCCAAAATATTGTGTTGTTCTAGTGCGGATCTGCCTTTAACTATTAGACTGCAGAAAACATATAGTTAATCACTAAAGAATGGAGTCCTTGTAATCAATAAAGTCCTCAAGCTCTATTGATTGAAATTGCCTGCTTATTTTGCAAAGATTTTTTAGTCTATTCAAAACAAAGACACCCTTGGGGACTATTAGGTAAATAGATGTTAAAGCCTTTTTTGCAGGTGAAAGTATTTAATTTTTGTTTGCATTCGTAAACACTTTGCATTAAAGAAATATCTAAAAATGTGTAGCATGGGATCATAGTGATTGAGGTGGGAAAAAAACCTCAGTATGGCTTTTCTGTACTAGATTTTTATGGGAATATTGACTGCTACTGCTAACAACACAGGCTATCTATTTATCTATCTATCTATCTATCTATCTATCTATCTATCTATCTATCTATCTATCTATCTATCTATCTATCTATCTAGCTATCTATCTATCCAATAATTCCCACCCAATTAGAGGGCTCCAAACACCAGTTAACACAGTTAAAAAAGAGGATGCCAAATGATAAGTGTTTTAAACCGGTTACTGAACTGCAAAATTTTATTTTATTTTACTTTACAGGAGATGTGTACAATTTACTTTTTTTTTTATACATCCTTGTCTTCCTGAAATTGGAAATTGTATAGTATTAGGTCAGTGTTTGTCTAACCTATAACTGTGCTTTTAAGCCATATGGATTTAAACATGCCTCAATAAACAATTAGTTCATGTAATAGCTTGTAGGAGACTACATTAACGTAGACCATATTGACTTGATATTCATAATATTAATAAGTAAATAAAGATCAGCTCTTAATAAGAAAATAAAGATTAGCTACAAAAAATAAACTCATATATAATTTGCACTACTACTCTTTTTAGCTAAGTACTAAAATATGTATTGAAGCAATAGTACAAAGAGAAAAAAGAGAATAAAAGAAGAGGACAAGAAGATAATAAGAAGGAAAGGAAAGTGAGAAGAAGGGCTAAAAGGGCGGAAAAAAAGAAAAGTGTTAAAAATGAGTACATCATTTACAACATAGAAGACTTAAAATCTGTAAATTTCTTTCATTCTAGACATTGAAGAATACAGGCATACTCTACTTTTAAGTACACAATGGGGTTTATTTACTAAAGCTGAAAAGTGCAAAATCAGGCTTACTTCTGCATAGAAACCAATGAGCTTCTAAGCCCAGCTTGTTCAATTAAGCTTTGGTAATAAAACCTGGAAGCTCATTGGTTTCTATGCAGAAGTGAGTCTGATTTTGCACCTTCCAGCTTTAGTAAATAAACCCCATTGCGTACTTAAAAGTGGGGTATGCCTGTAATAACATTTTCAGATTTCTCAGGACCCCCACACATATTGTAAAATAGTTTTGCTGTCTTCTTGGATTTGTTGAGAATTTAACACTGCAAAATTTTATGAACTCTGTTTTATTTATATAACCAATTAAATATTTGGAGGTATTCCTATTCTGAGATTTTAAAATACAAATGAGTATATATTTTAATCTTAGAAAAATGCTAATATATTTGTCTGGAATATATGCTGTGAGCAGTTATTTTTTGTGTATAAACTGTATGTTAAATGTATATATGGTATTTATAAAGAAAAAAAAAATCAAACTTCACAATGCAAAAATCTAATTTGATGGCCTTTGCAAAAAATTCTAATAAGCATATTTATTTAGATTAAGATTTTCTTTTTTTTTCTTTACTTGATATGCTATGACATGCTTCTTTGTTGCAGAATAGTGTCAAGAAATTCCTACATGAGGTCCTTTCTTCAGCCTATTCTTTGATGGTTAGACATTCAAAATCTTCTCATAGATATACATTTTTTATAGGTCTCATTCTTCTTTAAAAGATTATTTTGGAGGGTATATTAGTTCTAGAAAGATTGGAATTTATTCTTATACATTTGGGATTTACCGATGCATAAAGAACAGAAGTGATCTTTGATGCTGCTCAACCTAAATGATAGATATTATATCACTGCTGAATGTGCCTGTGTATTTGCCTTGGATCTATGGTTTTGTCAGTATTGTGAAAGAGGAAAAAAAATCAATGCTGCACTGAACCTCAGGCAGTCTAAGCCAACGTGGTCAGCACGATGTGAGCAAGGGAAATGGGAGAGGGAAGAAATTGACTGCTCAGCAATAGTGTAGCACAGTAGCAGTGTAGACACTGCTCTGGGCTAAAAAAAAAAAACTTGCAATTACCCATGGAAATCCAAAGCTTGGAGGGCATTTAGAACAAGTGGGAGTAATACTTGTGTCCTACAGTTGGAATCCATACTGATTATTTTTTAGAATACATTGGTCTTTCTTTACAATGCTTGAATCAGGGTGTTTGCTGGAGCTGACCTGTGGCTTTTGAGCATTATTAATTCCCTGTGATATATGCAATGAAAATAAAGAAGAGTCATGGAAGGATATATATATATATATATATATATATATATATATATATATATATATATATATATAAATACATATTCTATAATTCACAATATGTCTTTACACTGTTCTGTTCTGTAAGTGGCCAAGTATTTTTTATGAATTAAAAATGATTATATTATTATGGGGTACAGGCATGATGGGTCACTTATAAATGATTAGATGAACTCTAGGATGTGAATCATATTGACAACAGTAAATGTAGTGAATTGTGATAGGAGATATCAATACAATTATTTAGCTGTGCCTTTCACATATTCAAGAACGTTCATGAAAAGTCCACACTGAATGGGGTTAGCAAGGATATGCATAGTCTGAGGACTTTGATTTAGTGAAGGTCGTACATTAAAGTGTGTGAAAAACATACCAAATCCACATATCTCATGTGCTCCTTTTGGTCTGTTAAATATACCATTGGGAGTGTTAAATCTGTTTATTTAGTGCAAAATCATACCAATGCCCATTTCACCCCTGTGGACTTCAGAACACCTCCTCCAGTTGTCCTATTACACTTCCCATCCTAAGATGACAATGCTACCCTTCCATAGATACAGTATGGTGAGTTAGCATGACAATAAATGGAAAAAAGCCTGAAAAGCTCAGGTGAGTTGCAATATGTTATATTTCTGTTCTTTAGTTTGGGCAGACTTTAATTCCATGTATGAAAAACATGTAAAGATTGGAACAAGTAAATACATAGCTGTTACCCAGTGCCAATAATTAGATGTGTCTTTATTTCAGTGTGGGTTACAAAATGAACTGAATCTAAGGGGTTGATTTACTAATGGCAAATAGGCTGTTCAAGAGACCTTTTACCTGGCATAATGACTTAAATGTGCTGTAACCCAAGGCAAGCTGGTAACTAACTGAAGAAGCTCACTGAATCATGACTGTGTCCTTTATTTCAGTTGTTCTCAAACTTAGGGTGCACTCACACTACCCCCTTGAAGCAGCCCAAGGGAGATGTGTAGTGTGAGTGCTCCGACCCATGCCTGGGAATGGTTAGGTGTACAGCACCAGGACCACTTGGAAGAGGTGGTCCCAGACATGATTCACTTGTGTTCCACTATGGTTTGCATCAGTGTGTGATGCAATTAACTGAAAGCACGGATTACTGGTACAGTTAGCAGAGGAGTGTGCACAAGAACACTTGTAAGTGGAGGAGTGGGGAAAGGTGAAAACCCAGTGTGAGTGCACCATTAGGAAGACCAGGGCCTTGTAAAATTCTTCCAGAGCTGTACAAATGGTAAGAAAACAAAGTATATACTCATACATTATAACCCATGTCACACTATGATCCTGTCACCGGTGGGAACTTTCCAGCAACAGGATTACTAAGTAGAACATACACTTTACTACATGCCACTCCCTTGCTGTCCAAAATGCAGTAGAAACTCTGACGTCAGCGAAGGAACACCAACGAAAGGAAATCTTCCTGGCCACTGAGGAAATTATATGATGAGGATAGAAGCAGGTAAGTAGCTTCATTTGTCTCCTGGCCTAGTGATCCTTTCAATGGTCAGTTGTTTCCAGTGACAGAATGGTGAGTCTTACATGGGTCTTAAATAACACCACAACTGCATTCTATATATGATAAGAGCAAATTGTCTAATGCAGCAAAATATTTTACCAGGGAATTGAATTTTAAATTGTGTAATCAGATATAGACTATCACCTAATAGATGCACCCCTTCAATACCAGCACCATGCTCCATGAATTAAATCCCTGGCAACTCAACAACTTGTAAATCAAAGCAGATCACTTCTAACACCCATATCTTGTAGTTCTTCCCCCTGATCAGCGTCCTGCATTACTCATTATAACTTTCCTGTTGCTGTTTCAAGATGCCAACAAGTCCAGGAATGCTTCCATGCAAGCTGCCGCTAAGACAGGGGCAACATTTAATCTACCCAGGGCTGTAGCCCCTACTGCACCCAGATCTTTAGCAGCTAGGAATGCCTGTGAAGTAGGTGGTGTCTACCTACTGAATGAGATATAAACAATGAGCACTGGCTTTGCAAAGTCTAAGATAGTAGCTGTCAAGCTGCAGCCTGTCAAAACGGAAACCACTTCAATAGTACCTACCAGGTAGGTACATATAAACCAACTGTCAATCTGTGGTCCAGCTGAAAGGAGGTGGCAGCCTGGTGGTTGGGAAACACTGTTCTAATTTGTTAATGAAGAAAATTGGGAAGTTCTTTTAGGGTGTAATTACTGCAACTACTGTATATAGCCCAGGAGTTGAAGAATGGTAAGTCCTTCTGAGGCTTCTGACACAGGTGTTTTATTTTACATCAGGTTTCTTTTTTAGGGTTAGTTTTATATAGGCAATCCAACTTAAAAGTGCAAAAATGTCCAGATTTTTAGCAGAAATTTACAGACGATCTCTTTTATGAGTCTGTCAGGCACAAGAGAGACAAAGAAGGATTTGGTAATAGCTGTTACCAGTATTAAGCTTGAAAATAAACTTCCACTCAATGCCCAATGGAGACACAAGCCTGTGATAATAATATAGCAGTGTGTATGTATAGGACCACATCTAGAATATGGGTTCCAGCTTTTAACACCCCACTGGGAACAGGACATAGAAATTTTCAACAGTTATAACTAAATAATAAAAGGAATGAATTTTTATTTTAGTAAAACTTTGAAAACCGGATATTCTCAGTTTGGAAATAAAAGATGTCTTAGAGGTGACTTGATTAAATATATACAAAGCCAATATAAAGATCTGGAAAATGCACATTGTTATCTAAAGTACTGTACATAGGACATTGGGGTCATATGGAAGAAAGAAGATTGCCCATACATTTAGGAAGGAGCTCTTTACAGAAAGTATGGTTAAAGTGATTGTAAAGGCTGGAGTTTTTTTTACCCGCATGCAGTCTATGCATGCAGTTAAAAAAAAACCTTCAACGTTCTGCTCCCCCCACAGTCCCCCCCCCAATATTCATCTGAGCCCCCTCTTGATCCAGGCTCCCACTGCTCTCAATCACAGGCAGAGAGGAAAGAGCCATGGCTCTATATGTCTCTATGTCTTATGGACGCATAAAGATGCAATGGCTCTTGAGCGATCACGGACCAGTGCACCCATAGCCAATGGTTTGCTACTGAGGGCACTGGTCAAGGGGGAGGGGCTAGGAGCTCCTGTGTGGGACCTGAGATAAAGAGGATCAGGACTGCTCTGTACAAAACCTTTGGTAGGTAAGTATGACTTGTTTGTTATTTAAAAAGAAAAAAAACTTTAATATCACTTTAAGCAATATTTTGATACAGGATATTGACCCAGCCACCAAATAGGGGTCAAGAAGGAATTGTTTTTCATTTCCGTGGGTTCACTCTGTGAGTTCATTTGGAAATATATCTCCTGTATTAAAAACTGGTAAGTAAATTAATTTTCCAAATAATACATTTCTATTACATGCAGTGCTTCATACAGTATATACAGTTTTAGTAAGCAATTTTCTTTTTGCAAATTTGTTGCAACGTTTCTTACTTGTGCTGTAAAAACTTCCCATCCAGACTGACAACACAAAGCTACTGCCTTTCAATTAGCATTAGGGTTGTCAATCTGCCAAGTGAACTCCTTTAGTTGGCTGTTGGGCTGCCTATATAATAGACTTGGAAGGCAGCCCAATTGCCAATGGAAGCAGGTGTCTCTGCAGGCTGAAAAAACTACTGCTAGTGGATGTGAAACGGGATCTCCAAGTAAGAAACTTTGCAATAGATTCACAAAAATATTTGATCAACCACTTCAAAACTGGGCCAGTTCTGATATTTCTCATATCCATGTAAAAATCTGCATTTTTTTTGCTAGAAAATTACTTAGAACCCCCAAACAATATATTTTCTGAAAGCAAAGTGTAGAATAAAAGGGTGTGTTCTGAAAATGTTTATGTCACAAGTTATTTGATGCAGGTGATGCTTGTTCGCCCATTTCAGACACTAAACGGATAAAGGCAAGATTGCCGTGCCGTGTAGCCAATCCAATGATTAAGTCCTAGTGATGAAACATGTCGGGGTGTGGCTAAACGGTAATCTAACATGTGTGACAAAAGATTGTGTGACAGGACGCGGTGCATCGGGAAGCGAAGGATCAGGGCGAGGAGTGGGTGAGAGCATATACAGCATCCACACTCCCTGGGTCCGCCGCAACCAGAATTTTAAGTTTTAACCACTGCATGGAGTGCCTTGATTTGATGGCTTTGATGTGATTGTCTTTTACTCTTGAAGTGAATTAATTCATGTGAGTACAATTGTGATGGATTACTGACATTTTAATAAATATTTAGAATGGAATCACACTATTGGAGCGTTTTTTCATTTTACATGTGGAGCAATCACTTCATCCAGAGTGTTTTGAAATTTATCATTGGATATTGGAGATTTGATTTTAAACCCCCTGTGAGTGGGTTAAGGCGTTTCTGGCCAAACACGAGAGTGTGAGGCTAAAGCAGCTGGTGAGTGTGTTTTTTTTTAGGGGAGAGGAATCACTGGCACAGAGGTGTGATGGATGATAACCAGAATTATATATTTGCACTGGAGTTTTTCTTCACCTATTGGACTTTCATCTACACAGTTTATGGACTTTATATATGTCTTCATGAACGTTTTATTTAATTCAGTTGAAGTTCACATTTTACACCGGGTGTTATTTAATTTTGTTTATTCACATTATTTGATTGTTCATGCTTTAAGTGTTCAATTATCAGGCTTTTCATTATTTTATAGTATTTTTTTTCACCCGTCATAGGGTGAGACTATCACCAATATTATTAGTTTTTCTAGTGATACATTTATCACATTTATAACACTCTAGTGCCACTATTTATTCCTGTATTTTATATCAGAGGTTTAAATTCAGTTCACAAGTTATTTGCGCAGCACTTTATCAAACATAAATTTTCAAGAAAAAAATATACTTTAATGAATTTTAGTGAACCCAAGCACAATATAATCCCTCTTAAAATACGATAGCCATTTCTATATGTGTGTGAGACCTAAGTGTGCATTCACATTTGCAAGGAGGGAGGTGGGGACAGGGGCGCTTTAATTTGTATTATTTATTTTATATATATATATATATATATATATATATATATATATTGTTTTTACAACTTGTAAACAAACAGACTGAAACAAGACGTGACAAAATCCTTGTCATTTCCAGTTTATGATGTCACAGACTGGGAGGAACAACGGAAGTCCCTCCCCTCTCACTCTGTGCAGTGCATCTGATGCAACTGGTCACATCTGTACCTGGCTCCCCAGTTTATTTTGCATCATATTGTTTTCTAGGGTATACATTTATGTGGGTCCAGTTTTCCATGTGTGGTTTGTACAGCTTTTTTTTAGGTGATTCTAGGGATGAGTCATGTCCATGTCTACTCATTACTCTCCCCCCACAGCCTGGATCCTGCATCTCTTTGGGGAGTGTTGGATATGTCTTCTTCCCCTTTTTTTCTTTCCCCTGGTGTCCATTGGCTACTCCCTATATGTCATGTCTTTTCATTGGATATGCATGATGTGTGGCTTTTTTTTGCTTATGTACAATTATGGTATACAAACATGTGGCATTGTAAAAAAATTTTTTATTTTTATGTACTGTAATTATGTTTTGTAGATTGATGCTGGTTGTATACATAAAGACATGGGTCCTGAGGAAGCAGGATTACTGTGAAACATGTCGATCCATCATGACAAATTGAAGTATAATATACATGCACCAATCAAAGATGTTCGTTGAAGATAACTACTAATGGCTGTCCTACTTTTTATATTATATTAAATGTATAATAAAGATGTTGACATTTTAGTTTTTTTTTTCTGTATATTTTGTAAGTTGCACACTCAAAGTCTCTAAAAGTTTCCTCTCTCCCCGTATGTTTGTGAATGTTAGGAAAAAGTATAAAGAAATACTTATTACTTCCAGATGCAGAGGCCATGTAACTCATTTCACTTCATGGTATGATGCAGGACTGGGTGCATGAGGTAAGGACAGAGCCATAGCACCTTGTGTTTGGTTACACATATTCTGTACTATACCCTATCCCAAATCTTATACTTACCATAAACCAACTAGATATTACCCATGAAGTTGCTGAGCTGCTTGTCAGGATGTTCCAAGTTGGAGTACCAACCATTTGTGAGCACCAACTCTCTGTTGACAGTATATTACCGGTTCAGTAAACCTTCAGGGCAAAGCACAGGTTCAATTTAATTAGACTGACTTTGTTTTTAAAATAAATGTGCAAAAAAGATAGAAAATATGACTCATCTGTACCTCTCTAACACTACTAGAAATTGTGGATTCCTGGTCTCTTCGTGGGCTCTGTGGTTCCCTTCACCAGCCCCTACATCACCGCCAGACTAAGTACTGACACAGGGGATGGTGGATCAAACCACTGAGCACAGTGAGGGACCATTAATCCGACTCACACAAAAATGTCAGATGGTTGTTTCTTTTTTTTTTTTTTTTTTTTACAGGAGAGTATAGCATCATGGGCAAGGGAAAAGTTAGCAATATCTAATATCTTCTATGCAGGAGGGAATTGATTTAACATATACAATCACCACCCACTTTATTAGGTACACCTTGCTAGTAACGGGTTGGACCCCCTTTTGCCTTCAGAACTGCCTTAATTCTTCATGGCATAGATTCAACAAGGTGTTGGAAACATTCTTCAGAGATTTGGTCCATATTGACACGATAGCATCACTCAGTTGCTGCAGATTTGTCGGCTGCACATCCATGAGGAGAATCTCCTGTTCCACCACATGGGAATGCAGGCCGCACCTACCCTCCCGAATACCAAAACTTATATAGCCTATTTAAATAATGACTCAACACACTTATTGGTATATTCAAATCAATAAATAAATAATAATCATATTCTGATAATTTTATTGCATCATAAAATTCTTATATTTCAAACGATCAACTTCAAAACAGCTCAGTCTTAAATGACTCGAGCATACATAAATCTATTAACCAAAGTCCCCCCTACAGCACGTAGGGTGACAGACCACATAAACGTGCTTAGTGACAAGGGAAGGGGGGGGGGGGTGGGAAGCTTGTTGCACCTTCACTGCCTGACTGGGAACAGGTGTGAGTGCATCCATGAGAGGGTCCTATATATAATAAGCCCCCTTTCTAGAACATTCCCCATGGGTCACATGACCATTTGGGATATCACCAATAGCTTTGTGACCCTTAACCCCTCCCCCAGCCCAATTTGCCATTCTCTTAAAGGTACATTAACCGGAATACATTAAGTTGAATATAGCCCTAAATATTTATAATATTGCTTCTATCCTCTCATTAATAAAGGGAGGGGCGACCGCATGCCCATGCTGTCGGGCTCAAAGCCTTGAGCCCTCATAGTTCATTCCAAAGGTGCTCTATTGGATTGAGATATGGTGACTGCGGAGGCCACTGGAGTACAGTACAGTCATGTTCAAGAAACCCGTTTGAGATAATTTGAGCTTTGTGACATGTTGCAATATCCTGCTGGAAAGAGCCATCAGAAGATGGGTACACTGTAGTCATAAAGGGATGGACATGGTCAACAACAATACTCAGGTAGGCCGTGGCTTTTAAAATATGCCCAATTGATACTAAGGGGCCCAAAGTGTACCAAGAAAATATTCCCAACACATTACACCACCACCACCACCACCAGACTGAAAAGTTGATCCATGCTTTCATGTTGTTTATGCCAAATTCAGACCCTACCATCTGAATATCGCTGCTTAAACCGAGACTCATCAGACCAAGCAACTCTTTTCCAATCTTCTATAGTGCAATTTTGATGAGCCTGTGCGAATTGTAGCCTCAGTTCCCTGTTCTTAGCTGACAGGAGTGGCATTAAGTGTGTTCTTCTGCTGTAGCCCATCTGCTTATAGGTTTGATGTGTTGTGCATTCAGAGATGGTATTCTGCATACCTTAGTTGTTATGAGTGGTTACTTGAGTTACTATTGCCTTTCTATCATTTCTGCCCATTCAACTCTGACCTCTGACATCAACAAGGCATTTTTGTCCACACAGCTACTGCTCACTGGATATTTTCTATATATGCTACGTAATGAGGCTTATTTACTAAAGGAGTTGAGAATCTCCGCTCAAAAACCTGTGCAAACTTCATGTCAACTATTTAATCCTGTTTAGATAAAATAAATAGGAATGTATATTTCACAACTGTATAATTAAAGTTAATCTTCACACAATTTATTGAGTAAAGCTTCTTACTTCCATTAGTAAATCAGCTTCAATGACTCTGTTTTGCCTGTAAAGCCCCAAACACACGATCGGACTTTCCAACAACAAAACCTTGGAATTTTGTCTGCAGGGCGTTGGCTCAAACTTGTCTTGCATACACACAGTCAAACAATTGTTGGCCAATAATTACGAACGTAGTGACATGCCAGACGTACTACGTGATTTTTCAGCTCTTTAGCGCCACCCTTTGGGCTCCTTCTGCTAATTTCGTGTTAGTAGAAGTTTGGTGAGCGTTGATTCGCGCTTTTCTTTTTGTGTTTTTCATTTAGCTGTTTTCAGTTTGCTCTTTTCATTTTGTACTTTTCAATGTAATAATATTATTCTTGATATCACTAGAAAAAAAAAAGCCTTTGAATATTTTTTGCAATAACTCCATCAGTATCACCAGCAAAGCAGCTTCATTATTATCCCATTAAAGAAGAAGAGAATGTGCGCTGCATTTCGAGATTTCATAATTTGCCGTGTCACAAATGTTAATTCTCCATTACAAACACTAGTTTACAAGACTGACTGCTTTTGCTTCCGAGCATTCATGTTTGTACTTTGGACTTTTGTCCAACGGACTTATGTACACACGATCGGAAAATCCGACAACACACATTTGTTGGCGCAAAATTTGAAGACATGCTAGCCAACATTTGTTGGAGGAAAGTCAGGCAACAATTGTCCGATGGAGCATACACATGGTCATATTTTCCGCCAACAGCCTGACATCCAACATATTGGATGTCAGGCTGTTGGCGAAAAATCCAACCGTGTGTATGCTCCATCGGACAATTGTTGTATGTTTAGTCTATCAGTCAACAAAAAGTGACTAATAACAATAGAATTGCTGTGTGGCTAAGGCTGGCCATACATGTTGCCTAATTGGATACAATTGAAAGCTATTTAGTTTTGACCTCATATTAGATGGTATTTGGTAAATCTAAAGGAAAATTGTACAAGAGCATTGAACATGTATGGCCAGCCTAAGGCCCCTTTCACACTGAGGCGGGGGCGTCATTGGCGGTAAAGCGCCGCTATTTTAGCGGCGCTTTACCGTCGTATTTGCGGAGGTATTCGGCCACTAGCGGGGCACTTTTAGCCCCCACTAGCGGCCAAAAAATAGTTAAAACCACCAGCTGCAGCAGCGCTTTGCCGGCGGTATAACCGCGCTGCCCCATTGATTTCAATGGGCAGGAGAGGTGGAGGATACCGTTCCTTCACCGCTCCAAAGATGCTGCTAGCAGGACTTTTTTTAGCATCCTGCCAGCGCACCGCTCCAGTGTGAAAGCACTCGGGGCTTTCACACTGGAGACACAGTAGCGGCTCTTTGCATGTTTTTTTTTAGCGCTGTAGCGCATGCGCATGCAAAGCGCCCCAGTGTGAAAGGGGTCTAACTGTTTTCAATGTAGCTGCTGTACAGCAAGGATGCTAATTACACTACTTGATATGCGCTGAGAATATACAAACTTGCAAACAAAATGTATAAAAAAACTAAATAAGAAAAATGTGAAAATGATATAAAAACAATTAGCGAAAATCTTAGTAGTAGATGGCTTTTATGTAATTGCACTATAGTGCCACCTGAATTGGCACATTTTTGTCACATATTCCAAAGAGATTTTTGTCGCCATATAAGCCACTTAGCATAGTACTGTCTTGGCACCCTGACCTTGCTGTAAGCAGTAGGTTTTCCAATTAAATAATTTCGAATATCTCTCTATTAAAGTGGTGCTCTAGCAGGAAGCCCTGGTGACTGTCTCACATGGGGAGTCAGAATAACATGTAATAACAGAGGCAAAGGATACTCTTTTAAAATGAGATGAAAGCTTGGTATTTTTTATTTTTATATTTTTAATGGAGGGGTGGGAGCATGCATTGACCAACTGCAATGTCACCTGCAGTGAGCCATTAGCGTGCACAGCATCAGCCTTCTCTTTCTAAATGCTGAATCAAATTAATCTAACAAAAACAGATGACCTGTAAGCACTCTGCCTGCCTTACAGCAAAGTCAAATAGAAGAGACGGCACACTCTCTACACCATACAGGGGCCAGAGCTGGATTATTGTCCTATCCATCCATCTCCAACCTACCATTTCTTCAGTCCTTTCCAACACAGATTCCAGTGTCTCTGTGAGCAGCTCCGTCATCGAAGTGTTAGCCAGAGAGGGCTCAGCAGCTCCGCTTCGTCTCATATTATTCTTTCATTAATCTATCAACTTTTCATTAGAATAATCATGTGTGGGACGGATCAAGTATTTATATACAGTGGTGTGAAAAAGTGTTTGCCCCCTTCCTCATTTCCTGTTCCTTTGCATGTTTGTCACACTTAAGTGTTTCGGAACATCAAACCAATTTAAACAATAGTCAAGGACAACACAAGTAAACACAAAATGCAATTTGTAAATGAAGGTGTTTATTATTAAAGGTGAAAAAAAATCCAAACCATCATGGCCCTGTGTGAAAAAGTGATTGCCCCCTAAACCTAATAACTGGTTGGGCCATCCTTAGCAGCAACAACTGCAATCAAGCGTTTGCGATAACGTGCAATGAGGCTTTTACAGCGTCCTGGAGGAATTTTGGCCCACTCATCTTTGCAGAATTGTCCTAATTCAGTTACATTAGAGGGTTTTCGAGCATGAACGGCCTTTTTAAGGTCATACCACAACATCTCAATAGGATTCAGGTCAGGACTTTGGCTAGGCCACTCCAAAGTCTTCATTTTGTTTTTTTTCAGCCATTCGGTGGTGGACTTGCTGGTGTGTTTAGGATCATTGTCCTGCTGCAGAACCCAAGTTCGTTTCAGCTTGAGTACACGAACAGATGGTCGGACATTCTCCTTCAGGATCTCTTGGTAGACAGCAGAATTCATAGTTCCTTTTATCACGGCAAGTCTTCCAGGTCCTGAAGCAGCAAAACAGCCCCAGACCATCACACTACCACCACCATATTTTACTGTTGGTATAATGTTCTTTTTATGAAATGCAGTGTTCCTTCTACGCCAGATATACTTGGACACACACCTTCCAAAGAGTTCCACTTTTGTCTCATCGGTCCACAGAATGTTGTCCCAAAAGTCTTGGGGATCATCAAGATGTGTTGTGGAGAAATTGAGACGAGCTTTGATGTTCTTTTTGCTCAGCAGTGGTTTTCTCCTTGGAACTCTGCCATGCGGGCCATTTTTGCCCAGTCTTTTCCTGATGGTGGAGGCATGAACGCTGACCTTAACTGAGGCAAGTGAGGCCTGCAGTTCCTTGGACGTTGTTGTGGGGTCTTTTGTGGCCTCTTGGATGAGTCGTCGCTGCGCTCTTGGGGTAATTTTGGGCGGCCGGCCACTCCTGGGAAGGTTCACCACTGTTCCATGTCTTCGCCATTTGTGGATAATGGCTCTCACTGTGGTTCGCTGGATTCCCAAAGCTTTGGAAATGGCTTTATAACCCTTTCCAGACTGATAGATCTCAATTACTTTCTTTTCTCAATTGTTCCTGAATTTCTTTGGGTCTCGGCATGATGTGTAGCTTTTAAGGATCTTCTGGTGGACCTTACTGTGTCAAGCAGCTCCTATTTAAGTGATGCCTTGATTGTGAACAGGTGTGGCAATAATCAGGCCTGGGTGTGGCTAGAGAAATTGAACTCAGGTGTGGACAACCACAGTTATAGTATGTTTTAACAAGGGGGGCAATCACTTTTTCACACAGGGCCATGATGGTTTGGATTTTTTTTCACCTTTAATAATAAACACCTTCATTTACAAATTGCATTTTGTGTTTACTTGTGTTGTCCTTGACTATTGTTTAAATTGGTTTGATGTTCCGAAACACTTAAGTGTGACAAACATGCAAAGGAACAGGAAATGAGGAAGGGGGCAAACACTTTTTCACACCACTGTAGCCTTTTCCCCCAACTGCTTTGGCAGAGACTCGTGCTACAAACAGATTGTTTGTTTCCCTGCAAGTCTTTCTATCCATCTATCTATCCATCTGTCTGTCTGTCCGTCTATCTATCCATCTATCTATCCATCCATCCATCCGTCCATCTGTCCATCTGTCCATCTTTCTATCTATCTATCTATCTATCTATCTATCTATCTATCTATCTATCTATCTATCTATCTATCTATCTATCTATCTATCTATCTATCCATCCATCTGTCCCTTCATCTATCTATCTATCTATCTATCTATCTATCTATCTATCTATCTATCTATCTATCTTTCTATCTGTCCATCCGTCCATCCGTGCGTTATGGCACTGCGTTGCTTTAACTGACAATTGTACAGTCGTATGAAGCTGTAAGCAAACAAGATTGGTGTTCTTTTTTTTCTCCCACAAATAGAACTTACTTTTTAGAACTGTCCCTGATTTCGAGGGACTGTCCCTGATTTCGAGGGACTGTCCATGATTTGGAGCAATGTCCCTCTGTCCCTTATTCCACCCCATTTGTCCCTCATTTTGGCCTGATCTATATAGGTGTATATAAAATGCACTTCTTATTCATCAAAAAATATTTCCCAGTGCTAAACCTTTCATCTGAATTCTAAATTGCTGCATTTGTAAATTCCAAAAGCCAATATAAAGGAATAGTAGTGGTAAAAAGCACTTGTGGATTTAATCAATCTTGTCCTGCGGTTTTTCTTTTTTCCGCTATAAACAAAAAAAGACTGACAATTTTGAAAAAAAAAAAACAATATTTTTAACTTTTTGCTATAATAAATATCTAAAAAAAATTCTTCATTAGTTTAGGCCAATATGTATCCTTCTACATATTTTTGGTAAAAAAAAAAATGCAATAAGCGTATATTGTTTGGTTTGCACAAAGGTTATAGCAGCTACAAAAGAGGGGATAGATTTATGGCATTTTTTTTTTTTTTTTTTTTTTTACTAGTAATGGCGGTGATCAGTGATTTTTATCAGGATTGCGGTGGATAGATCAGACACTTTTTTGGGACCACTGACATTTATACAGCGATCAGTACTATAAAAATGCACTGATCACTGTATAAATGGCACTGGCAGGGAAGGGGTTAACACTAGTGGTGATCAAGGGGTTAAATGTGTTCCCTGGGAGGTGTTTCTAACTGTGGGGGGAGTGTACTGACTGAGAGTACAGAGAAATCACTGTTCCTACTCACTATGAACAGACGATCACTCTGTACTCTGATCCCCGTTCTGGCTCTCTGTGGAGCCATTGCAAGTGGCTGGCAGACATCGCGGCCGCTGGCCAAGCGCATCAGCTCCCCTGCTATGCAGTGGACGCTTGCTATATAGGACAACGTACAGCTATGACGATTCGCCTGAACAAGCCAACATCCGCAGCATAATGACGGTGGTTATTCAGCAAGTGGTTAAATATTTTTTTTAAATATAAAAGTGCAAAAAAAGTACATAAAGTACTATAAAGTACACCATGCAAACCAGCGAGCTAGAATTAAAATAAAATGTTTATACAATGTTAGTTAATCAATAATAGATAATAGATATACAATATATGATAATTCCAAATGAACATATCCAAATCCTTTTTAATCAAGAGAACTGTATTCCATTTGGTGAATCTTTAGCATCCTCAGGCCCCAATAACACTTGTGCAACTTGTCATGCGACTTTGGACCCAAAAAAGTCGCACACCCATGTTTCCCAATGAGTACCATTCATATCTGCTACTTTAAAGTAGTTTCTGCACTACTTTGGTCCGACTTTCATGTGACTTGAGGGCCATAGACTTCAATGTAAACCCTCAAAAAGTTGCATGATATACATGCGACTTGTGTGCGAATGTAAACAAAAGAATAGCGGCAATAAAAATAAAGGAAAAAAACAACATGTCCCCACCCCATCTATACCAGGTCCTTCAGGTCTGGTATGGATTTGAAGGGAAACCTCATGCCAAAACTTTTTAAAAAAATGGTGTGGGGCCCCCCAAAATTCATATCAGACCCTTGAGCGTGCAGCCCAGCATGTCAAGAAAGGGGGGCAGCGCGTGACTGCCTCTCCCCCTCCTGAACCATACCAGGCCATAACATGGGGGGAGCTTTAGGGGGCATAAACGGTCGATGACATTGTGTGGACCTCTTCCTTCTTTTTTTTTGGGTCAGTGGCCACAGCGTCCATTGTGATTGATGCTGGATTTACTTTAGGGGACTTTTTTTTGTCTTTTGTTTTTTTTTTTAAATGAAGGAATTATCAAAAACTGTCTGTTTTTATTTATTTTTAACACTTTTCTTGGAAAATAAATAGGGGTACAATGTACCCCATACTCATTCACATGGGGGGGGGTGGATCTAGGGGCTCCCTTGTTAAAGGAGTCTTCCAGATTCCGATAAGTCCCCCTGCCCGCAGCCCCCGACAACCACTGGCCAGAGTTGTGAGGAAGACGACTTTGTCGACAGCAACATGGGGACAAGGTGCTTTGGGGTGAGCCCCCCTACACCATAGCATTCCCCATGTTGAGGGCATGTGGCCTGGTATGGTTCAGGATGGGGCGCGCTCACACATCCTCCCCTTTCCTGACCTGCCAAGCTGCATGCTCAGATAAGGATCTGGTATGGATTTTGGGGGGACCCAAGCCGTTTTAAAAATGTGTCTGTATGTGTGTGCATGTGTCTGTATGTATGTGTGCTGTAACCTCTAGCAACCAGTCAGTAAGCAGTAATTATATGCTGTAACCGCTGGCAACCAATCGCAACTGCTCCCTGATCCGATATAATAAACTAATTTTAAGTCTAGCTGCTATTTATTGTATGTCTAAGAGCAGGTGGAGAGTGAAATTGAATCGGGGGCCCCAAGAAAATTTTTGCCCAGGGTCCACTCAATATTAAAGACGGCCCTGAGTGTGCCAAGTCTATGTAAACATACCTGTAAATATCCCAATTTTTTTTTTCTGGAGGCAGTGACTGCAGTAAGGATTGTTGCTGTTATTGACTATCTCTGCTGTGAAATACCAACATCTGCTATAAGCAAAACAGGATTCACACTCACCGGCCACTTTATTAGGTACACCTTGCTAGTACCGGGTTGGACCCACTTTTGCCTTCAGATCTGCCTTAATTCTTCATGGCATAGATTCAACAAGGTGTTGGAAACATTCTTCAGAGTGACATGATAGCATCACTCAGTTGTTGCAGATTTGTTGGCTGCACATCCATGATTCGAATCCCCCGTTTTTTAAATACTCAGACCAGCCTGTCTGGCATCAGCAACCATACCACGTTTAAAGTCACAAATCTCCTTTCTTTCCCATTCTGATGCTCAATTTGAACTTCAGCAAGTCATTTTCACCACGTCTAAATGCCTAATAGCTTTTAGTTGCTGTCATGTGATTGGCTGGTTAGCACACTGTGCTACCAAGCAATTGAACAGGTTTCCCTAATAAAATGGCCCGTGAGTGTATGTAAAAACCCCAAAACCAAATAGAAAATAAGTTTAACAACTCAAAACGCACTCACTGAATTTATGCAATAGTTTCTCATTCAAATTCCACCCAATTCACCCTCTTGCTGCACAGTATTTAAATATGCTATTTTATTTTATCGTACCGTATCGTAAATTACTTTCTTTAACAGATGTATTTTATACATCCATCCTGAAAGTCCCTAATTGTGCTTTTGTTTAATACATTGTAGCCCTGAGAAAAGTAAAAATCACACTGCCCAAGACACATGCGGGAAGACTAATAAATCCTACCCACCTAATTTTAAGCCCCTAGGCAAAAAAGATCACAAAACGGATTTGTGTACTCAGGCTGTTTTGACAAAAATGATAAATTTGCTTTCAAGAATGAAAGATGTTATCCAAAAACTAACATAGCCATTTCAGACATAATGCCTTCCAGTTGAAACAACCTCATATTTCTGAGGCTTGTGATTGAAAGGCCAATAAATAAAATATTCCTGGATTCTAAGTTGTGATTTACTTTGCTGTGTACTTCAGCACTAGTTGGGTTAATAGATCCACAAATGACAATATTTGAAGGTAAGTACACTTACAAAGTGCAGTCACTTTTTGCCCCCAAGTAAAGCTCCCTTGACTTCACCTTCTCCTCATATGCATACTTACCTTGCACATACCCAAAGCCTTTGGGAGGCCTGTCTGCAGTGCAGTGGCCACATCTTTGCAAAGGCATCCTAAAGAATTCTACAGGGCAGGGGTCTCAAACTAGCGGCCCTCTAGCTGTTGCGAAACTACAAGTCCCATCATGCCTCTGCCTGTGGGAGCCATACTTGTAACTGTCAGGCTTGCAATGCCTTATGGGACTTGTAGTTTCGCAACACCTGGAGGGCCACCAGTTTGAGACCCCTGCTATAGGGCCTTCTCTTGAGACCCCATAGAGAATTTCATGAGAAGGCTTCATAAAACTCTCTAGAAAGCTACTGCACAGATATGGTCGGTGCACTGAAGATTGTCAGAAACATTTAAAGTGGTAGTAAACTCAACTTTTTCACTTGTACCTACAGTGACGTTACCGACGCATGCGCACTAAGGGTCCAGCATACCATACCGGACCCTCAGAAGTCGTGCCGAAAATGAGGGCTCCCGCACGCATGCACCCAGGTGATGTCATCCCAGACCTGGCCACTCATGTAGCCAGAGACCACGAACCAGGAAGGAAGACGGAGTGAAGATGGAAGCCCTGTCAGCGGTGACAGCGCACCATTGGAGGGCTTCATTTTAGGGTAAGTCTTGCATTATGTGCTAGTATGCGATGCATTTCTTTTTCTCTTTTTTTTTTTCTTTTTTAGGATGCGGTTTACTAGCGCTTTAAAGTTTAAAATGATTTAAAGGATTTTTTTTTTTTTTAAATAACAAACATGTTATACTTACCTTCACCAGGCAGCTCGTTTTGCACAGAGTGGCCCAAAACATTCTCTTCTGGGGTCGCTCGGCGGCTCTCGCAGCTCCTTACCACATCAGATAACCCCCTAGGATAACATCAGCTTTAAAACTTAAAGTGATTTAAAGGATTTTTTTTTTTTAATAACAAAAATGTCATACTTACCTCCACCAGGCAGCTCGTTTTGCACAGAGTGGCCCCAAACATCAGATAACCCCCTAGGAGAAGTGCTCTCCCGAAGAGGTTACCCTGCAGGAGTGCTCCTGAGTCCAGCATTTGCGTCCACAGACACGAAGGCCGGACTTAGCCCTGCCCCCAGCACCCACGTCATTGGATTTGATTGACAGCAGGGGGAGCCAATGGCTGCACTGCTATCAATCTATCCAATCAAGAGCCAGGACCCCGTGGAGAGAGGGACAGCGTGTCCCCACCGAACAGATGAAGGGGTTCGGGTAAGTAAAAAGGGGGGGGCTGGGGGGTATAGGATGCATTAAGGTGAAAAAACACGAGGGTTTACAACCCCTTTCACACCAGGCATGATCTTTATTGCATACTTACTGTACATTAGTCTAGCTTTGCACAATGCAAGTATGCATATTTCATAACTGAGGGACCGCTGGGGAAGCAGAAATACTGAAGTAGTTGCCGCTAATACAGTAACAGATGCAATCTTCAGGGTCCTGCTGGGGTCCTTTGCACACAGAACACAGGGGTTTGCTTGCTTAGCACCACCACCATTTATAGAATACTCCGTATATTTTTTTCAGTGAATACAAGGTTGTCTTTGTTTGGATGAGGGTGGTGACATCTCCATCTCATCCAAGCAGAGAATGTCTTGCCTTCATTGAAATAAATAAAAGGAATTCTATGAATGATTGCAGAGTCAATCAAGCGACTCCCTGTGGTCAGTATGCTGAGTGGAAGACACTCACACAGATTGTGGAAAATCACGGGCATCACCTTAGTAACACCTATTATGACAGTGATGGTCAGCTTCTTAAGTGGTCCATAAGGTAGACGTGCACTCGTTATCATCCGAATGCATTTTCATCAGGGTATTGGGGATTTTCATGTTCGTTTTAACAAAACGGTAAAAAAAGCGCAGAATCCGAAATTCAAAAGATCCGAAATAAAAAATGCTTTATTTTCATATCCATTATATTTTTATTTAATATTTTTAGATATTTTATATTTTTATTTAATATATTTTTATTTTATGTTGAGAAAACAGTTCAATATAGATAGATAGAAGATTCGACATGAAGGTAACAATAGCGATCTGTTTCTATCGAACCTGTGGTTGAATGTGCCTAACCTAACTCTGTTAGTCCAAGAAGATTCAACATTATAGAGACAATAGTAAAAGAGATGTTATCGGTCACTGCTGGAATGGGTGGGGGAAGTAAAATGATGATGAATGTTATTGGCTGATTGTAACCAAAGAGGAATAGTGGTAAAGCTAGAACTTAAAGGGGTTGTATATTTTTTTTTTAACCGCTGCCTGTATATATACGTTGGCAGAATGTCACGGCTGGGCAAAGTAACATACCCGTACATTACCTTGAATATCCCACCATGCACGCGCCTGTCGCAAGCTCCGTGACCGTGCTCGTGGAACCCGCGGACTTGATGTCCGCAGGGAAACCCGCGATCATGTCACGGAGCTGAAGAATGGAGTAAACACAGCATCTCCCCGTTCTGCCTAGTGACAGGACACTGATCGTCTGCTCCCTGTCATCGATCAATGTTGTGTCACTGCTAGCCCACCCCCCAGACAGTTTGAAACCCGCCCCAGGACACACTTAACCCCTCCCTGCCCCCTAGTGGTTAATCCCTTGTCCCCTGTCACTGCCAGTGACATTTTTACAGTAACCAATGCAATTTTATGAAACTGATCGCTGTATTAATGCCAATGGTCCCAAAAATGTGTCAAAATTGTCCGATGTGTCCGCCATAATATCTTAGTCACGATAAAATAGCTGATCGCCACCATTCCGAGTAAAAAAAAAAATATTAAAAAAATGCCATAAATCTATCCCCTATTTTGTAGATGCTATAACTTTTACGAAAATCAATCAATAAACGCTTATTGCAATTTTTCTTACCAAAAATATGTCGAAGAATACGTATCGGCCTAAACTGAGGAAAAAAAATGTTTTTTTTTATATATTTTTTGGTGATATTTATTATAGAAAAAAGTAAAAAATAACGCATTTTTATAGCGCAAAAAATAAAAGCCGCAGAGGTGATCAAATACCACCAAAGCTCTATTTGTGGGGAAAAAAGAACATCAATTTTGTTTGGGTAAAACATTGCATGACCGCACAATTGTCAGTTAAATCGACGCAGTGTCGAACCGCAAAAAGTGCTCTAGTCAGGAAGGGGGTAAATCCTTCCGGGGCTGAAGTGGTTAAATAACAAACATATCATACCTACCTCCACTGTGCAGCATGTTTTGCACAGAGCGGCCCTGATCCTTGTATTCTGGGGTCCTCCAATGGCACTCACGGCTCTTCCCCACATCAGGAAACCCCTTTAAGAGTAGCGCTCTCCCTAGGGGTTGCTGTGCAGGTGCTCCCGAGTCCAGAATTTGCATCCATAGACACAGAATGCAGGACTCTGCCCCGCCCCCCGTGTCGACCTCTTTGGATTTGATTGACAGCAGCAGGAGCCAATTACTGAGCTGCTATCAATCTATTCAATCAAGAGCCGAGACCCTGGCCAGAGAAGGTGCGTGTGTCTCCGGCGTGGGAACGAACGGGCTCCGGTGAGTAAAACAAGGGTCCTGGGGGGCCGGTCAGTGACAGAAGTTTTTTCACCTCAATGCATAGGATGCATTAAGGTGAAAAAAACACGACGGTTTACAACTCCTTTAAGTACACACGTACAGCCAACTTTCACTTACGATTAATACCATCGACGTGAAGATTCAATGAAGCAGCTAGTCAAACAACATTAGAATTCTACTATAGCTTGTGGGTGGAGCATTCGACTGGAAATGTACGATCACGGCGTCGTACAGTTTAGATGCTTTGTCGAATCTTCTTAGAATATTCAACAGACACCATAAGCCTTCAATTGACAGATTCAACCTTAATTAATTTGGATTTTTGTACGAATGCATTTTTTTTAACAAAACAAAATAAATAAAAACAAATTTCGAGAGTGACTAAATCAAATTCTTTTTCGGACGAAACCGAAATTCTGAAACAAAATATTTCAGTGTCTATTACAGATCATTCCTGAAGCTCCGCTTTAAACCAACAGTAGAGGCTGCGTAAACAATTGTAATTATGCAGCTGGGGAGGGGAGGTTATCTCAGCAGAAAGACAAACAGAAATAAATAGACTTTATTTAAAACGTTCACTTATCTTTTAAAGTGGTTCCAAGGGTCCTTTCACACGGGTGTTCTGTTTTCTTCATCAGTTGTTACATTTTTTTTTGTTAGCAAATCAGATGAAAAATGAATGCAGACTTTATACATCCATTGTGTATATGTGTATTCTAACGAATTTCTAATTTCTGGAATGATAAGAATTCAAAAATCGATCTACCGATACAAATTCTATTTAAAGAATAGCTAGTTGCTAAGGAGCAAGACGAAAATCGCTTCTTAACAACCGATTAGCCATCAGCTGTCATGTAAAAAAAAATGCCGGCAATAAAAAAATTGTGAAAAAAATAGCATGGGAGTTCCAACCGATCCATACCAGGCCCTCCAAATCTGGTATAGATTTTAGGGGAACCCCACGCTAAAATAATAATAAAAAAAAACAATTGGTGCCTCCCCAAAATCTATACCAGAGCCTTATCCAAGCATGCAGCCTGGCAGGCCAGTAAAGGGGGGATGAGTGAGTGCCCCCCTCCTAAACCATACCAGGCCTCATGCCCTCAACATAGGGGGGTGCTTTGAGGCAGGGGGCTCTACCCCCTACCCCAAAGCACCTTGTCACCATGTTGATGGGGACAAGGGTCTCTTCCCCCCAGCCCTGGGTGGTGGTTGTGGGGATCTGCGGGCAGGGGGCTTATCCGAATCTGGAAGCCCACTTTAACCACTTAAAGCGGTTATATACCCGCTAATGTGTTGTTGTTTTTTGCCACCTGCAAAGGAAAAGGCATAATGAGCTAGTATGCACCACATACTAGCTCATTATGAAATACCTTAGAACGAGGCCCCGACATCTGGCCCGATCCACGCCAAGGGAGCTGACATGCTCCCTCAGCGTTTCTTCCGGGTACCGCGGCTCAGGCGCTGTGAGTGGCCGGAGCCATGATATCATCACTCCCACGCATGCGCGTGGGAGATTTCATCCCGGCAGGGTCCAGCATCTGCCGGGCTTTCAGCTGAAAATCCTCTTATGCGCATGCGCCGCTGCAGTCAGCAGCGCATAGCGAGGGGAATATCTCCTAAACCGTACAGGTTTAGGAGATATTTATTTTACCTACAGGTAAGCCTTATTATAGGCTTTCCTGTAGGTAAAAGTAAAAAAATTGACTATACAACCACTTTAAGCCCCGGATCAATTTGCAGCCAAAGGACCAGGCCCCTTTTTGCGATTTGGCACTGCATCGCTTTAACTGATAATTGCGCGGCCGTGCGACATGGCTCCCAAACAAAATTTTTGGTAAAAAAATCGCAATTAGCGATTATTGATTGGTTTGCGCAAAACTTATAGTATTTACAAAATAGGGGATAGTTTTATAGCATTTTTATAATTTTTTTTTACTAGTAATGGTGGCGATCAGTGATTTTTATTGTGACTGCGACATTATGGCGGACACATCGGACATTTTTGACACATTTTTGGGACCATTGTCATTTATACAGCAATCAGTGCTATTTAAATGCACTGATTCCTGTGTAAATGCACTGGCAGTGAAGGAGTTAACCACTAGGGGGCAGTGTAGGGGTTATGTGTGACGTTCTGTGTTTTTTTTACTGTAGGGGGTGTGGCCTGGCATGTGACGTCACTGATCGTCTTTCCCTATAAAAGGGAACAGACGATCGGTGACAGCCACAGTAGGAAGCACGGGGAGAGGTTTGTTTACACAGACCTCTCCTCGTTCTTCAGCTCTGTGACCCGATCGCGGGACACCAGCGGCGTTCGGGTCTGCTGGTCCCGCGGCCACGGTCAAGGAGCTCAGGACCCATGGCTGGGCACTTAAAGAGCCACGTACAGGTACATGATTGTGCCCAGCCGTGCCATTCTGCCGACGTATATCGGCGTGAGGCAATCCTTAAGTGGTTAACAAGGGGACCCCAGATTCCGCCCCCCCCATGTGCATGAGTATGAGGTACATAGTACCTCTAGCGATTCACCAAAAAAAGTGTAATAAGTGAATAAACACAGTACACAAGTTTTTGACAATTCCTTTATTAAAAAATGAAAAACAAAAATCCATGTCCCCTGATCCATCATCAATCACACCACTAGCGGCCACCACCGGACCCGGAAAAAAAAGAAACAAAAACCCCTCCGGGGTTTACATTCTTTACATTCACATGATTGATAATAAAACATATCTATATCATACCCCTATATATCATATCGACTGCCTCACGCAGATATACTGCGGCAGAAGGGCACGTACAGGCAGATTAACGTACCTGTACGTTGCCCTTTAACCAGTTGCCGACCGCCGCACGCCGATGTACGTCGGTACAATGGCACGGGCAGGCATAAGGACATACATGTACGTCCCTTGCCTCCCGCGGGTCGGGGGCCCGATCGGGCCCCCGCCCGGTGCCTGCGGCGGTCGGTATTCGTACGGGAGCGATCCCGGACGAGGGGACGGCCATTCATTCATGGCCACCCCCTCGCGATCGCTCCCGACGAATAGAAATCCCCGGTGACATCACTTCCTCTCCTGTAATGTAAACACAGGAGAGGAAGTGATGTATTCTCTCCTCCGTGTCGGTATTTTTCGTTCCGACACGGAGGAGAGCGGATCAGTAAGTTGCACCAACACTCACACACACAGTAGAACATGCCAGGCACACTCACACCCCCCCTTTACCCCCCGATCACCCCCCCAATTACCCCTGCCCCCCAGTCACAGTGACACCAATGTCATTTTTTTTTTTTTTTTTTTTTTTTTTGCATTGGTGTCATTTGTGACTGTAATAACTGTTAGGGCAGTTAGAGTTAGCCCCCTTTAGTTCTAATGTACCCCCCTAACCCCCCCAATAAAGGTTTAACCCCGTGATCACCACCCGCCGCACCCGCCACACCCGCCGCAAATTCGCACGGGACCCTTTTTTTGGCCCGCAGCAGAATCGGATCGCATGGGTGTTCACACCATGCGATCCGAGTTTGCAGATCGCACTGCGATATGCGAACTGATCTGGGGGTGTCAGTAACATTTCACTGACACTCCCAGCAGTTCGCATAGGGCAGTGTGAACTGCCGCCGGGAGGCATGCGATGCGGGAACCCGCCGCGGATTCGCGGCGTTTCCGCATCGCTCCAGTGTGAACCCAGCCTAATAAGCGATCATTTTTCTGATCGCCGTATTAGTGTCACAGGTGACGCTAGTTAGGCAGGTAGGTATTTAGGTTCGCCGCAGCTTTTTATAGCGCCAGGGACCCCCATATACTACCGCATAAAGCCCCCTGATTGCCCCCTAGTTAACCCTTTCACCAGTGATCACCATATAACTGTTACAGGTGACGCTGGTTGGTTAGTTATTTTTTTATAGTTTCAGGGCACCCGCCATTTATTACCTAATAAAGGTTTAACCCCCTGATCACCCGGCGGGTGTCATTTGTGACTAATAACTGTTAGGGCAGTTAGGGTTAGCCCCCTTTAGTTCTAAGGTACCCCCCTAACCCCCCCAATAAAGGTTTAACCCCGTGATCACCCCCCGTCGCCAGTGTCACTAAGGCTGGGTTCACATTGCAGCGGTTTATGAGAACGGATGTGATTCGCACCGCACTGCAGTGCAAATCACATCCGATCTCTGTGCGATTCGAGTTCAGCCATTCGCCGCACCCGCCGCAAATTCGCACGGGACCCTTTTTTTGGCCCGCAGCAGAATCGGATCGCATGGGTGTTCACACCATGCGATCCGAGTTTGCAGATCGCACTGCGATATGCGAACTGATCTGGGGGTGTCAGTAACATTTCACTGACACTCCCAGCAGTTCGCATAGGGCAGTGTGAACTGCCGCCGGGAGGCATGCGATGCGGGAACCCGCCGCGCATTCGTGGCGTTCCCGCATCGCTCCAGTGTGAACCCAGCCTAATAAGCGATCGTTTTTCTGATCGCTGTATTAGTGTCACAGGTGACGCTAGTTAGGCAGGTAGGTATTTAGGTTCGCTGCAGCTTTTTACAACTTTGTTAAAAAAAAAAAAAAAAAAAAAAAAGTTTGTAATTTTCCCGCAACTTGTGGCAAAATATAAAATATTCCATGGACTCAACATGCCTCTCAGCAAATAGCTTGGGGTGTCTACTTTCTAAAATGGGGTCATTTGTGGGGGTTTTGTGCCATCTTGGCATTTTATGGCCTTCAAAACTGTAATAGGTAGTGAGGAGTGAAATCAAAAAATTACGCCCTTAGAAAGCCTGAAGGCGGTGCTTGGTTTTCGGGGCCCCGTACGCGGCTAGGCTCCCAAAAAGTCCCACATATGTGGTATCCCCGTACTCAGGAGAAGCAGCAGAATTTATTTTGGGGTGTCATTTCACATATGCCCATGGCATGCATGAGCAATATATCATTTAGTGACAACTTTGTTAAAAAAAAAAAAAAAAAAAAAAAGTTTGTAATTTTCCCGCAACTTGTGGCAAAATATAAAATATTCCATGAACTCAACATGCCTCTCAGCAAATAGCTTGGGGTGTCTACTTTCTAAAATGGGGTCATTTGTGGGGGTTTTGTGCCATCTTGGCATTTTATGGCCTTCAAAACTGTAATAGGTAGTGAGAAGTGAACTCAAAAATTTACGCCCTTAGAAAGCCTGAAGGCGGTGCTTGGTTTTCGGGGCCCCGTACGCGGCTAGGCTCCCAAAAAGTCCCACATATGTGGTATCCCCATACTCAGGAGAAGCAGCAGAATTTATTTTGGGGTGTCATTTCACATACGCCCATAGCATGTGTGAGCAATATATCATTTAGTGACAACTTTGTGTAAAAAAAAAAAAAAATTTTTTTTTTTGTCATTATTCAATCGCTTGAGGCAAAAAAATAAAATATTCAATGGGCTCAACATGCCTCTTATCAATTTCCTTAGGGGGTCTACTTTCCAAAATGGGGTCATTTGGGGGGGTTTTGTACTGCCCTGCCATTTTAGCACCTCAAGAAATGAGATAGGCAGTCGTAAACTAAAAGCTGCGTAAATTCCAGAAAACGTACCTTAGTTTGTAGATGTGACAACTTTTGCGCAAACCAATAAATATACAATTATTGACTTTTTTTTTACCAAAGACATGTGGCTGAATACATTTTGGCCTAAATGTATGACTAAAATTGAGTTTATTGGATTTTTCTAATAACAAAAAGTAGAAAATATCATTTTTTTTCAAAATTTGCGGTCTTTTTACGTTTATATCGCAAAAAATAAAAATCGCAGAGGCAATCAAATACCATCAAAAGAAAGCTCTATTTGTGGGAAGAAAAGGACGCAAATTTTGTTTGGGTACAACATTGCATGACCGCGCAATTACCAGTTAAAGCAGCGCAGTGCCAAAGTGTAAAAAGACCTCTGGTCATTTACCAGCAAAATGGTCCGGTCTGAAAGTGGTTAAGAGGCAGCTCGCCACCATTACTAGTAAAAAAAATTATCAATAAAAATGCCATAAATCTATCCCCTATTTTGTAGACGCTATAACTTTTGCGCAAACCAATCAATAAACGTTTATTGCAATTTTTTTACCAAAAGTATGTTGAGGAATACGTATCGGCCTAAACTGAGCGAAATTTTTTATTTTTTTTTATATTTTTTGGGGATATTTATTATAGCAAAATGTTAAATATAATGTGTTTTTTTCAAAATTGTCGCTATTTTTTGGTTTATAGCGAAAAAATTAAACACCGCAGAGGTGATAAAATACCACCAAAAGAAACCTCTATTTGTGGGAAAAAAAGGATGTCAATTTTGTTTGGGAACCACGTCGCACGACCGCGCAATTGTCAGTTAAAGCAACGCAGTGCTGAATCACAAAAAGTGCTCTAGTCAGAAAGGGTCTAAGTTCTTCTGGGGCTGAAGTGGTTTAGGGGAGGATCCTAGGATTGCCATATGCATCCTTTGCAGAAAATGTCATGGGGCTTTAAATAAGGTCGATTTTTTGCATACCTTTGGTTGATCTCTTTGTAGGCTTGGTAATTTTCTATTTGGCAAAGTTAAAGTGGTTCTAAAGGCTGAAGTTTTTTTACCTTCATGGATTCTATGCATGAAGCTAACAAATCTTTTGTGTGCAGTTCGCCCCCCTCCCCCCAGCTCCCCTAATCTTTACCTGAGCCCCCTACAATCCAGTGATGTTCACAATAGCCTCTGTATTCCTGGGATTCGTCCTCTTCATTGGCTGAGACAGTAGCGGGAGCTCATTGGATGCTCTAGGGCTGTCAATCACAACCAGTGAGCCAATGAGCAGAGAGCACCGATCACCCATGGCTTTCCCCTGTGTCCTCCCGACTCCTTGGGTCTTTATCTGGCTTCCGGTGTCCTCCATCACTTTGGGTCCTCCTCCGGCTCCCAGGCTCCTTGTGTCCTCCTCGTGTCCTCCTCCCCGTCCCAGATCTGTCAGGATAGAGAGTGGAGGAAGGAGACAGTATGTACTGTATGTACATGTGCATACCAGCTCCTTCCTTTTTCCGAATGCACAGTCAGTGATCACTGACTCTATCCATTCATAGTTGAGCATCATAACCTGTGATACAACATATCCAGAAGAGAAGAAGAGAAGAACAGTAGAACCGAAGACGACGACAGCGGCAGCGGCGACAGAAGACCAGGCCACCACTTGTAAAAAAGCTAGAAGAAGGCGCGGTGGCCCGGCAAGAAGAACTGAAGAGGGGAACAAGACCCCCGAAGTCGGAAGAAGAGGGTGGCGGCGAAGAAGAAAGCTGGGCTCCTCCGCTAGTAAAAGAGCTAGCAGAAGATAATGGAGGAGTCTGGCGAGAAGACCCCCGAAGATGAAAGAAGACCCCCGGAGCTGTGCAATAAACTATTTTAACCCTTGTGTGTTGTGTTTTTTTTTTTCACAGGTGAATGGGTAGGGGTACATTGTACCCCATACTCATTCACATAGGGTGGGGGGCCGGTATCTGGGGGCCCCCTTATTGAAGAGGGCTCACGGATTCCGATAAGCCCCCCGCCCGCAGACCCCAACAACCAACGGCCAGGGTTGTCGGGAAGAGGCCCTTGTCCTCATCAACATGGGGACAAGGTGCTTTGGGGTGGGGGGCCGCGCGGCCCCCCTTCCCCAAGGCTCCTCCCATGTTGAGGGCACGCTGCCTGGTACTGCTCGGAGGGGTGCCCGCTCGTCCCCACCCCCTTTCCTGGCTGGCCGGGTAGCGTGCTCAGATAAGGGTCTGATATGGACCTAGGGGGGGACCCCCACGCCATTTTTTCGGCGTAGGGATTCCCCTTTAAGTCCATACCAGGTGACGGGGCCAGCGACGCTTCCTTCGCTGGTCCTGGCTACCTGGAGCCGTGCTCAAAATTTTCTCCGGGTGGGAAAAGTCAGTTCAAAAGTACGGCGGACTGCCACACACATGGACGTACTGTCCGCCGAAATGCGAGTCCGGTGGACAGATTGATGAGCAAAACTCCAATCTTAGTCCGCCGGACTTTTGGGTAAAAAAAGTCAGCCGGAGCCTACACACGGGCGGATTGTCCGGCGGACTCAAGACTTTTCCAGCGGATTGTTTGATCATGTGTACGCGGCATTAGTAACACCAGTGTTATTGCAATAAGGTCCATATGCAAGTCATAGGAAAGATTGAAGATGCGAGGAGGTAGAAAAGTCAACCAATGTGCACTAGGAACTCCAGCTAAATGTGGTTTAGCTGAAGCATCTGCCAGCCAAGAGCATCCAGGCTTGCCCCCTATCACAGCCACTCTTGTCCTGTTCAGTTTTAGATTAAATTAGGTTGTTACTCTTTCCTTCCTATGTTCTCCATGGGAATTAAAGGATCATGAAGAAACTGACAGCCTTCTTTGGTTAAACCAAGTAACCTAAGCTGGACATTGCTGCAAGCAGATCTATTTGCGGGTAAAAAAATTATAAAAATTACGTGTTGCATGACCGCGCAATTGTCATTCAAAGTGCTACAGTGCTCAAAGCTAAAAATTGGTCTGGGCAGGAAGGGGGGAAAGGGTCCAATATTGAAGTGGTTAAAACAAAGTGTAAAAAAAAGAAACCCTTTTCACCCCACAGAGTAGTACAGTGTTACTATTGTGACACTGAACTACTCTGATAAAAGTATGCACATTTTTTTAAAAATGTAAAAAAAAGTTTAAAAAATTGATAAAAAAATTATTTAATTTTTTTTTTTACTGTAATGGTAACAGTATGTAAAAACAGTATAAAAAAATGCAAAAAAAAAAAATGTGGGGGGGAGGGGGAACTGTCTAATGTCCCCTTTTGTCTGTAAATGCTGGCCATTTCTTCTGCCTTTTGGCTTATCCTTGTTATGAAGTTGTTATTTTGCCTAGAGGTGGCAAAGTCCTGGTTCTCTTTAAGGAAAAAGGTGAATGGTGCAGATAAAGAAGAGCAGTGAATATTCCAGTGATTACTTTTCTATGTGTATTAGTAAGCTACTAATTTTACTACTAACAATAGCTTATTTTCTTCTTGCCAGTTAGAAATGCTTCTGGGTGTTTAGAAGTAGCGTCACGTGGATTGGGAGCAAAATGACAAATGGATTTCTCATATTAATCCCAGGATTCTTAAAACTATATATAACCCTAGGACATTAATATACCGAATGATAGGAAGTCACAGTTTTATATTTTATTAGTAGAGATTTCAGCTGATCTGGCGTCTGGTGAAAAGAAAATGACGTCACATGAGCGAGTTTGCATATTATTTTAGGTCTTGGCATCAATAGTTTTTAAAATGCTTTTCTATGAGAAGAAATATTTTGCTTTTAAGCTGCATCTCCGGGGCTAAGGGCTTGGATGGCTGAACTGATTACTAGAGAATGGCTATTGACTTTCAGACCAGGAGCACTCTAATTTGCTGAACAGCAGAGGTCCCATGAGCCTATTTCGGACAGGTCACATAATCAGCCTGAGCCAAAAAGCTCTTCTTGTCCAGCTGCACCCTCTCCCTCCAGGACCTGAAGACATGGTTAACTAGACACCTCTGCACTACAGGACCTGGAATTATGAATTGGAAAATTAAATATAATGAGGAAGGCCTTTAGGTGTAGTAGCCCTTATCTAATAGAAACAGAAATTTACACAACTAGGTCTGCCTTAAGGACTTTGGCATCCTACTAAGTTGCTCAAATATAAATTTTTAAAACTATTCTGTTTAACTGTGCACTGAAGCTTATAAAGTACAATGGGAACAAAATTAAACCAGAAGTTAAAAATTATCAGTGCTCTCTAGGCTGTGTGATTACTTTTGGAGAAGATGTAATATGTGACAACAGTGGGAAGATCCTAAGATTGCCCCCTGATATAAATCATGTCACATCCTGTTCTTAGGATTCTTCAAGTACTCTACCAGTCAAAAGTTTTAGAACAACCCCATTTTTCCAGTTTTTATTCAAATTTACACAGCTTAATGTCTCAATGTGCTCTGAAAATAAAGAACAAAAAAAATCCTGGAATAATTTTCTCTAACAAGATTCAATCTACATTTTTAACACTAAAGTAGTCACCATTTACAGATACAACAGTCAAACACACTTATGGCATTGGATTGCAGGCTGAATGTCCCCACACCAATCATAAATGAAAGAATTAACACAAGACCAAAGTTTTGGCAAAATGTTGGCTGCGGCACTTTTTTTAGGTTAAGCCCAAAATATTAACATTATATAGTAAATTATACCAATAATCAAAATCAAACCATGACATCATAAGCTGCTCAGTCATTAGGACTTGAGAAAAATTATTCAAATAATTTAATATAGCCTCACCTTGATCAAGGGTGACAAAACCACAAAAAATAACATTAAACGTGACGCGCTGCTGTATACATAGTTACATAGTTAGTAAGGTTGAATAAAGACACCAGTCCATCCAGTTAAACCTGAGTGAGTGTCTACAATTGTCCCTATCCCTGTACATTGCACACATCGGTCCCTACCCTCAAGGAGCCCACAATCCAAGGTCCCCATTTATATACTAGGGCCAATTTTGGACAGAAGCCAATTAACCTACCAGCATGTCTTAAGTACATACATAAACATCTATGTGCAATTAAAAAAAGTGAACTGCGTATCAATAAAAAAACTATAACACTGAATAAGTGTATCAACTACAATTAGCGACCAATACATCAGTCTATAAAAGACAGCTGCGCATGTCACCTAGCTTCTCCTGATGAAGTCATGTCGTTATTGACTATACGCGTCGGGAGGAGCCAGGGGACCTCAAGGACGAATACGAGGAATAGTGGAAAGTTTGATCTGCTATATGCTGGACTTATTGTTTCTCATTCGAATGTGATGTACAAGTGATAGAGTTGTTAATGCAATAGTTTACTTTTAATAAATCGGTTTCTTTTGACACCATGGCGGTCTATTTGTGGTTTTGAGCCTCTACAGAACTTGTTTACAAGCAGGTGTGACTGTTGAAACAAAGAGGAGATATTTAAAGGTGAAGATCACACACCATTACTAGACATCAGATCACCCCCAATATTGGGGTACAAGCATTATTAGACTTATCATATAGGTCTACAAATCAGGTATGGGTACATTCTAAACTTACATTGTGGTGGAGCACTGAAAAAGACAATTTTTATTTTCAGCACTGGGGACTAGAGTGCTTTATACCACAAATAAGTTAATCTGCATGCACATAACCTTAAAGGATAAGGATAGCACTATTGTAGGAATGACACTGAGTGAATTGTCAATTGACAGAACATTGGAAGGATTGTTTATTTAAGAGGATATCTGTTCACTTTTACCTTTGTTATATTTTGTTATTGATGTACAGTTCACATGTCTTTATTGCATATAGATGTTTATCTATACAGCAGCACATCACTTTTTGTGTTATTTATTTGGTAATGTAAGAAACACACATTTTCCTGTGATTGGAGCAGCTGTTGGATTCATTAGTTCATTAAACACAAGTTGTTTGGCAGCGCACTGGTTTTTCCCATATACAAAAAAACACAAAAAGGTGCCAGCAATGGGTGGGGAGCAAAGGGTGTGTACCCTTACATTGGTGGTAAGTGCTCAGCATGCACTCTTTCCTTGGTGGTCAGTGCTCGGTATGTCCCCTTACATTGGTGGTCAATGTATTTCCTTATATTAGTGGTCAGTAAGGATGAGTTTCAGGTTTGGGTCAAAACTAGTTGGGGCAGAGTCTCAGTGCTGACATCAAGCTGCTGTACAATTTGTATTTTTTCATTGTCATATTGTTTTAACTGGATAACTGGCTCTGTTCTACAAGTAACCTTTATTTAAACTACTACACTATCACTGGCTTTCTGTTGGCTCCTTGGTGAGCTCCATCTGTCCCATTGGGAGTTGCATTTTGCTGCAGGAGGAGGAGTGATTCCGGAGGGGAGGTGCATACACCCGGGGAGGATTTGTGCATGAGAAACATGCTGGGTCTGTTGTACTTGTTACAACTTAAGGTTTGGTGAGTGTGCATTTGATTAAGGTGGTGGCACTAAATGTTTTTCGTAACACTCCAAGGATCTGATGGATGGTGGAAGGTCTTTTTTATTTGAATATACACTCACCAGCCACTTTATTAGGTACACCTGTTCAATGCTTGGAAACACAAATTGGTTTGGTAAGTAGCATAAAGAGAGATTTAAGTGGCTGATTAGGATGGTTCCATATCTGTTTAAGACAATATGTAAAAAGAGACCTGAAAAAGTTGGGCCTTAATGGTACCAGAAAGGAATGACTACATAAATTGTATAAAAAATTATATTTTATTCCAAACCATAAAAAAAAACATGAATGCCAATATCCTGTGCTGTGGCCATATTAGTAAACCATCAGAGAGTACAACAGAGGGGTCGTACTGTTTACATATTGAGCTTTGCAGGTCCGATGTGGAAGGCCATCGCATTTCACTTAATGGCTTCCTCAGTGCCTTATCCTCTTGGTTGCAAAGGTGTTCCCAGCGATAATTAGTGTTCCCAGCCACTAATTATCTGCGCTGTGTCATCTTGACGCTCGTTCCACCAGTTACGCATATAGTTACACCTAACTCACAGCATTACAGACGATTTCAGTCTACATCACAGTACCTTTATGCCCTGTTGCTGACTGTCGAGGAGAGTTTTTGGCTTGTGAGTATATACAACTTTGTGTTACCATATACCATGGTTAATATGCTGAGCTATACACCTTTTTGTCTTTGTTATAACGGTACTAATTTCACTATGCTTACATTATAGACCATATGTACATGAGATGACTGTAATGCCTATGAAAAAGGACGGATAGTTTGAAACATGTCGGCGTCATTCTCAACATAATATATGTCTTAAGCCTCTTTTGAGTCGGCACTGTGATGTATATATGACAAAACTGTTTGTGTTTATTACTATGTACATATATATTCTATATTTATTTGTTTTCTCAATAAATATTCATACTTTTTAAATACTGACTGGTCCATCTTATTGAAACATCCCAAGGGGTATGTGCTCTGCCCAGTGCACTAGGTCTTTTTCTGTCGCAGGTCCTTAAGGGGTGCGCTAAATTTGGGGGCTTTTCCCGGGATATTGTCCATGGTATCCTGCACAGCCGTTGCTCCTAGTAACCGGAGATTCATCGAGCCAGGGAAATTTGCTTTGTTTCCAGGACCGGAGGGTTAAAACTAGGGAGATGGATGCATGTCCTCTGCCTATTTGTAACTGTGTGCTAAGAGTCAAGTGTCATTGTCCCTAGCAACCTGCGGGAGCTGCTGTCAAGTTAGTGCTGCGCCACATACCCAGTTGCCCCAAACTGTGGCTGGGATAGACACTTGTACTAGAGACCTGCTGTAAAGTGAGTGTCATGTGCTGTTATCCGTGGCAACCATGGCAAGCGATTGCACCCTTGGATTACAAGTGTGTGTTATTTCATGTCACTAATGACAACCAGAGGTGGGTGATAGCGCCCATGGGTTACAAAATGTTCAGCGGTCTGCTTAAGGCTGGAAGAAGGGACTGTATGCTGCAATGTCCTGCTGAGAACAGTAAAATGCACACCAATATGTCTGCTGTTGTCCAGGGTGATCGGGGTAAGGCAGCGGGTATCTGCAGAAGGGAGTCTATCAATTGCCTAACCACGGCTGATGCTAATGACTGTCCCAACCCTGCTAACTACAGTCTGACATGTGTTACAGACTTTGCTGTTGCTCGTGGCAACCTTAGTAGATGCTTGCTACCATCTGCTTCCAGTTTCTCTGGCACGGTCGGTGCCGAGCGGCATGTCCTGACATGTTCTGCAAGTGGCAGTGTGTGCATCATAATCATCAGTGTGCTGCCTGTGCCTGCAAACTTCAGTACAGCTAAGAAGGGGTTACAACAAAGTGCACAGCAATGGGCTGGCTTATCAGAGCTGCAAGCACCAGCCAGCCTGGAGCCTTGGGAGCGGAGCCATGCCCAAGAAGAGACCCACGGAGCCCTGCTGGCAGGAAGAGAAAGAAAGGAGCAAGATGATGGTCGGTGCATGTGTGTATCCAGTGCTGACCCAGTTGTTTGACATGCAGGAGCTAACACTGGTGGACACCAATGTCAGGCTGGAGTATCTAGGGGGATTCACCATCTGGATGATTGAGGGGATGGAGAGGCTGTGTCTAATGTGTCATGTTTGCAGAAGACCGACCCCAATGGTCAGTGCCTGGATCCGGCGCTGGAACTTTCGACGAGCCGCTCTCTGGGCTGACACCAATTGAACAAGAGCCACTTAACCACAATGTGGATCTGCGGTCAGGTCTCTGCAAGAAACAGCCACCGAAGTCACAGAAGGCCAGAGCGGGCCTTGAAGTATCTCCTAAAGGCAGGGTTGAGTGACTCCCCTGTGAAGAAAAGTGACATCGGGGAAGAAATTAGGAAGTCTGCCTCGGCCTGCAGCCGGGTCCAGGGGAGCTGATGCTTACAACTACTGCCCAGCATGAGCCAGGTGCTGTCCCTGAAATGCTGGCCACACCCGTACACCCTGTCAGCCCCACCTGGAAGGAGCCAGTGATGGAAGACAGTTTATCTTCAGATGAGCCAGTGGGGAGTGGCAGTGGTGGGTGAGTAGACTGGGGGCAGAATTTGGGCCCTTGGATAAAATATTTGCGGAGTGGTCATCACACAGTAGCTCAGAGGAGGAGTGGGTGTGGGGGCACTGTCAGGAGAAGGTGAAAGTGTTGTCCGAGGTGTTGGATGTACCAGACTCAGTTGAAGGGACCAGGGGAGTCGTACAGATCTCAGTCAGTCTAAGGCAGAATTCCTCAACAGACCCTCTACCACTCAGACCAGAGCCGCTGCGTACAGGCGGTGGGTAATGAGATCACTCGAAGCCTGTGTTCTTCCTGGGAAGAGAAAGCCAAGAGAACTGCCAAGGTTTTCCATGTTTCGATGGGTGGTGCAGCGAAGAACAGCTGTGAAGTCGGGTCTGGACTATCCCTATGTCCTTCCAAACATCATGGACATCATCGAGGACTCTTGGGCAGAATGGGACTATGACATAGTGTGGGAGTATATGCATGTCCCCAAGTCCTTGCGGGGACCACATTGTGAACAAGCTTGGACCTGGTTCCAGGACATTCGGCAGGAATGGCAGCCGGGGAGAGCTATTTACAGCCCACCAGGAGCAACTCTGTTGCTGTCATGAGTTTTGATGGCAACCTGAGGAGACTGCCTATCCCTCAGTACTACCTGTGAATGGAACTGATGTGAATGGTTCAGCTCACAGGTAAAATGGACAATAGGGAGAAGATTGCTGTCTGTATTGCTCTTTGCTCATGGACTAGGCTGGCCTAACACCCTGACCTGTTCCAAATGGATGTTCCTGATGAAGAACTTTGGATGATGCCTAGTGTTTTCTTGTTCTTTTGGTTTATTTCAGCTATGAGGCCTATAACTCTCTGCTAACAGAATGTACCAATAGATAGTGAAGTTGGTGATAGGAATGTGTTTTTTTTTCTTGTTCCGTTTGGCAGGTATTGTTGTGGACAGCTGTTCTCCCTGTTTTGTGATGGACTCAACCTTTTCCAGCTTGCTGGGAGGGCTACCCTCTGGGGGGGGGGGGGGGGTTGCTCCAGCTAAATTAAGTGCTTTGTACAGTGTTTGAGTTAGCTGCAGGGACCTGTAGCTACAATGTGTACATATACTGTTGATATGTAGTGTACATATGTGTTTTGACGAGAAATTTTTATTTTTGATACTTGCTAAATTATTTGTACATAGAGTCTTCCAAGTTACATAGTTACATAGTGAGGTCGAAAAAAGACACAAGTCCATCAAGTCCAAACTATGTGTGTGATTATATGTCAGTATTACCTTGTATATCCCTGTATGTTGTGGTTGTTTAGGTGCTTATCTAATAGTCTCTTGAAACTATCGATGCCCCTCACTGAGTCCACATCTTTACGCTCTTACAGTAAAGAAACCTCTACGTAGTTTAAGGATAAACCTCTTTTATTCAAATTTTAATGAGTGGCCGTGAGTCTTCTTAAACTCCTTTCCGCAAAAAAGTTTTATCCCTATCGTTGGGTCTTGCAGAGCGGAAGAATTATCGTTTTATCCCTGGAATTAATCCCCTTTTTAATGCATGTCAATATTCTGTTTGCTTTGTTAGCAGCAGTTTGGCATTGCATGCCATTGCTGAGCCTGTCATCTACTAGGACCCCCAAGTCCTTTTCCATCCTAGATTCCTCCAGAGGTTCTCCCCCCAGTGTATAGATTGCATTCATATTATGCATTATTTTACATTTTTCTACATTGAACCTCATTTGCCATGTAGTTGCCCACCCCATTCATTTTTTCAGATCTTTTTGCAAGGTTTCCACATCCTGTGGATTGCCCTGCTTAGCTTAGTATCATCCGCAAATCCAGAGATTGAACTGTTTACCTCATTGGTCCCAGCACAGAACACTGGGGGACCCCACTACCCACCCTTGATCATTCCGAGTACGCCCCATTTATCACCACCCTCTGAACTCGCCCTTGTAGCCAGTTTTCAATCCATGTACTCACCCCATGGTCTATGCCAACAGACCTTATTTTGTACAGTAAACTTTTATGGGGAACTGTGTCAAATGCTTTTGCAAAATCCAGATACACCACGTCTATGGGCCTTCCTTTATCTAGATGGCAACTCTCCTCCTCATAGAAGGTTAATAGATTGGTTTGGCAAGAACGATTCTCTCATGAAACCATGCTGATTACTGCTAATGATGCCGTTCTCATTACTAAAATCTTGTATGTAGTCCCTTATCATACCCTCCAAGAGTTTATATACTATTGATGTTAGGCTAACTGGTCTGTATTTCCCAGGGATGCATTTTGGGCCCTTTTTAAATATTGGTGCTACATTGGCTTTTCTCCAATCAGCTGGTACCATTTGTTTCCCCATTTCCCCTCCTTTGTATTTTTATGGGATGCCCTTGCTCCTGGGATCAGGAGCTATTTTTGTACTTTTTTCCAAGCCATGGCTGTTTTCTGGAAGGGGGGGGGGGGGTGTGAGTGTAGCTAGTGTAAATAGGCTTGGTTGTTAATGTAAGTAAATTGGCCTTGCCCAGAAGCAGGCCTGAGTGTGAATCTGGGTCTGGATTTAGTGACTCGGGAAGGCTGGATGACTAATCTGGCAGCTCTCTCTTGCCCCTGGTCTGGAAGTTGGTAGAATCTTCCAGACCAGAGGGTGGGAGTAAGGAGGGGCTGCCCTGCATATTTATGAGGTCTAGGAAAACTGGACATAAATAGCCTACTATTTACTCTGTCCAAAGCTGGCCATGCACTAGTGAATTTATGGACTTCTGAATGAACATTGAAATTTGTATGAAAATGATCATCAATAGATTTGAAGGCTTAATGAATGTAGATCAAAAGTACTTCAAAATGTGGTTTGCTTTTAACATTTGAATTTGGAATGACTGTAATTTCCTGAAATCAAACCACATTCACTGCTAAAAACGTGGTTCATGCAAGAAAACATTTTCTTCCTGCTCGTTCAAATGTCCTCATCACTATGGTTGAAAACAATCATCAGTTTTGGGTGTTAATTGTGCCCATGAAACTTACACCAAAAAAATTCTTCCAGGTAAAAATCAAGACCCACAAAACTAGGTAGCCTAGACAGTCTTTCAGAGATCCAAAATCCAGAAAGCACTTAATCAGTGACATCAGGACTGATTCATTTTGATAAATGTCAGCCAGTCTGTGGACAGACGTGCTCTCTTATCTGTCACAAAACCTCGGGCAGCACTGAATGCCTGTTTGGAAAACACATTGGATGTAGGGCAGCCCAACAGCTCTATTGTATACTGGGCAAGTGACGGCCAGTTGTCTATTCTCATGACCCAGTAACCCATTGGATCATCAACTGGAAAGCTCTCCATATCTGTTTTTGCCTCTAGATAATCTCCCACCATATGATGAAGATGCTGCCGGTGCTATGTGGAAGCTGACAGCCTTGGGCACCAAGGACTAAAATTTTTTCACTGAAGTTGCGCCCTTCTCCACTACTCCTCTCTTGACCAACAGAATCCTCAAAATTACGTTTTCCACCAGACTGTATCCTACCAGGGTCAGGAAAGGCAATACATAAACTCCTCCTTAAGGTTTTCTCAAGAGATTTCATCTTCTGCTCTCTTTGTGGGATCGGGGTGAGTTCCGAGACTTTCCCCTTGTAATGGTGGTCAAGGAGTGTTGCTAACCAGTAGTGATCCTTCTACATGATGCCACGTATTCTTGGGTCCTTTCGCAGACTTTGAAAAATGATGGAGCCCATGCACAGCAAGTTTGTGGAGGCATGAGAAGCAGACTCCTTTGGGTTACTGAGGATTACAGTATCTGGAACTGCCTCCTCTCAGCCACGTACTACTCCCAAGGGTTCTGGGGATGGAAAACCATCTGTTAAGGGTTGACGTATGTCTTGCTCTGCTTGTGGCAGCCCCCAAAGATGCCACAATCCTCCTCCTCCTCCCTCTACCCTTGTGTGTTCTGTGGCATAGGAAGATGGTGTCTGCATCAAGCAGGCCTTGCGAGGAAAGGAAGTTCTCCTCTTCCCCCCGGTGCTCTCCCTGTCTATAATGCCATACTGAGTCTGCTCCAGCAGGAACACAACAGGGATTGTGTCACTGATGCATGCATTGTCATGGCTCACCATCCTTGTGGCCTCCTCCAATGGTAGCAATACAGTGCATGCATCCTTTATCAGCAGCCATTGGCATGGAGAAAAAAGCCAAGCAGGGCTGAGTCTGTCCTTGGGCCATACTCACACAGGTACTCGTTGAGGGCCCTCTGCTGCATGTGCAGCTACTGCTTCATTGCCAAAGTCGAGTTAAACCTGGTGGGCATGTCACAAATCAGGTGGTTTATGGGCAGGTGGAATTTCTGAAAAATTTCAGCCAACCAAGCACTGACTGTGTATGACTACCTGAAATGGCTACAGACTCTTCTGGCCTGCTTTAGCAGATATTCCAACCCTGGGTACCTTTAGAAAATGCTGCACCACCAAATTGGGGACATGTACCAAGCATGGCACATGTGTCAGATTTCCCTGTCTAAAGGTCAGACAGTGGTATATGTGGTATATGTGCTGGAAAAATGGTGTATATGCCGGGTCAGAGTCATTTCTTGATGTTGATGCCAGCCCCGAGATCCCGCGACACTTCTTCCCCATTGAGAAGCTGGCCAGCAGCAGGATCTGCTCCTATTGGCCGTACACGGTTGACGCCATAGTAAACTGAACTGGAAACGAGGCATGGCTGTGGGAAATAATGCGCACGTGCAAGATTATGGCCACAAAGACAGAGTGAGGGCAGAAATAAATTACTGCTGAGATGCAGAAGACAGGAGTTACAATGGCGATGGCTGCATACAAGCTGGAGCGCTCACAAAGAGTTTATTCAATCAAGTAAGAAGGTTCTTTTTGCATACTGTATACAGCGCTTAGATTATAAACAGCAACAATATTGCTGATTTGAAGTGACATTGTCTATGTTTACAACCGCTTTACTCAGTTTACATTAGATAGCATCAGTCAACACATCCCTTGTCTGTTCAGTTCAGCAATATTCAGCTCAGTTTGCATGAATTTACACCTACTTTGTCATCAGTTTACATCCATTTTTAACACCTATTTTGAACATACATGAAAAATAACTAAAAATACATGTATTTTGCCACAACCAGGCTTAAACAAAAAATATTTAAACAGACAGCATCAGTTTACATATTTTTATGTCTTTCAAAACAGAAAAGAAATGCCACAAAATACCCCCTTATTAGCTGGCAACACGGTGTTAGATATTGAAGTAAGCATGGCATATTGTGATGATTGCCCATTTGTTGTTGCTTGTGTTTCACCATAATTGACATTTATTGTCTGTGTATTGTCACAATTGTTCATTTGTTGCCCATCTATTTTCACATTGACGTTTCTTGTAATGTCAAAATTACTTTTTACTGCCCATGTATTGTCACAAATACCATTTGTTGCCGGTGTAATGTCACAATTGCATTTTTCTTGCCTATGTATTGTCTTTATTGGCTGTTTATTTCCCAAGTATTGTCATGGTTGCCCTCTTTCCCACATATTGTAATGATTGCCCTCTTTCCCACATATTGTAATGATTGCTTGTTTGTTGCCCAAGTGTTGTCACAATTGCCCCTTTGCTGCCCACAAATTGTAATGATTACCTGTTTGTTGCCAAAGAATTTTAAAGACATATTAATATTTAATCCCAAAAGTCACCCAGCCAAACTGCTATGGCTTTTGGGAATAGTTTACAATGTATAAAAATAAAATACAGTGTATGTACTGATATTATTTTATTTGATTTTACAGTTATTGCCCATTTATGATCCACAAATACCTAAAGCATTGTTCTCATGTAAAACAGGATAGTAATTTGCCCCTTATTGCTATAAGTTTAAGTTTTGCAAACTTAAACAGAGATACAAGTGGATGTAAACAAGCACACATCTGTTTAAACCTGCTTGGCCCATAAAGATTTATTGTCCTTCCATCTGGAACCATCTCAAAATCTGACAGACAGATGCAGACAGAGCACTTACTGTAAGTGTGTGTTTCTTTAATGTGAATGATTAGTGAAGAGAAATTGTTTTTGGTTTTGATTGCACATGTTAATTCAAACCATATTAATGTCAATAAAAGTCAAATCTGGAAAAACAATTCTTTCCATTTCCAAGGCTCATAGGCAAGTCATTATCAAAGGACACAAGGAGTAGAATGTTGCCACCAGGGAAATATACCAATGCAAAAGTAAAAAGGAAAACATGTTGTTTGATAAGGGGCAGCCCTTTTAAAAGGGTTTAAAGGACAACATTAAAAATGCCCAATTTCTTTACCACTTGAGTCCCCAGTGTCATTTTAAAATGGCACTGGGATAGTGGCTATTTGTACCAGTGCTTTTTTAAACTGGAATCTGGTCTCAGCGGCATCTGTGGGTCTCAGCAGGGGTACAGGTTGTCTGTGACAGCTGGCATTCTGCACTAAGCCCATCAACTGAAAGCTCCTGTGCTTCTGATGCTTGAACAGATTGCTTTATAGAAGTGTGCTATAAAAGTAAAAGTAAATAGAATGCTTTTGCATTCTGTTTACATCAGAAGTTTTGTGACGTCATAAGTGGCCTGAGGCCACTCCAATATTGTAGCTCTGTTCCTGTTGTAGCTCTGTATCTCCTTGCAAAAAGATTTCTGCTATAGTGATCTTCTATTGTAGGCTTATTGCCCCATAACAACTAATAGCTGTGTGTCTGCTGGCATTCTAGCAACTGGTGACATCATCAAGTTGCTAGGATGATCATCATCCTCAGTTGCTATGAGGCAGACGGCTGCTTGTGTCCTGGCAACTAAAGCTTATAACTCTTCAGGGGTAAGCAGGGGCAGGACTAATACCACAACTAAATGAATGAGTTTTGGCCACAGCTGGAGGTTTGTTTCAGTGGGTGGATGAACACCTATTTAGCTCATCCATGCACTGAATGGGGAACGCAGGAAGTTTGTGTGAATCCTGCATGACTGCAAATGCAAACCCCAGCCTTATATATTATAAATATTATCATGGACAGGACAAATAGGGGTTACGAAGCAAACAATGGAAGCATTAATTTTATCCTAGAGGCGATTCAGTTCGCATTGTGCGCTATATAAGTATTTCATTCATTCATTCATTCATTCATTCAATTACAACTACCAGAGATTTTGCAACATGTTTATAGACCTTGTATTGTATGCACTGCCAAAGATAAGAAGTCATCTGTGTTGGATGATTTCAGAAAGAACACTTATCTATCATAATTAATGATCTTTCCATCAATGATATTAGCATTTAGAATTTGCATATGATCTCCTATTCAGCAGTGAAACATTTTCTATACTTTTGTCCATGCACTGTTATAAAGTGACATTCTGATGTTAGGTCTATGTGTTGTGAATTAAAAGTTTGAGGTCTTCAACAGTGCTGAACCTTTTTCCCTTTTGTCAGAAGCATGGAAGATTGATTAAAAGAAAATCTGAATACAGTAGATGAAAGGATTCTGGATCCATTTTCTTCAAGCTTGCTCTCCAGCATTTTATTAAGGGCCTCTTAACAGCTCAGGCACTAAGATTATTTTCATCTCTTCAACTCAAGAGTATCTTTTGATGGCAAGCTGAATCTTCAAATGTACAAGGATTAACGTAATCTTCTAGAACCTTTAATTCACACTGTCTACAAGACATTAGGAAACTCCAGTCTTTTCACAGATTCCAAATGCATTTAATACAAGATGGATTTCTAAGCAAGTCAACAAATATCAGTGCAGGAGCAAAAAGTGCTCAGCTCATTTTCACAGATCTTTTTTTTTTTTGCAACTCTTCAGATGTCTCCTAAGCACCTTTTTTCTGTTTTAAAGAAAAAAACTCAGAAACGTAGACAAACTCCTTCACACCTCTTTTGCCCTTCTGTGTTGGGTCATTCATTTGTTGAGAGGTTGTTTTGTCGCTTCATGTACATGTCTTTGCATCCCTTACTATAGTGTACTGCATATGCTAAGTTTTTGCTTGTGCTTGGGCATGGGATGTTTTGAATGCACCAGTTTCATTGTTTTTCTGCCAGAAATGTTATTCTGAAGCCTAATTTGGTTCCTGATATGTGAACAAAAATGGGTCTCTCTCTGGCATGGTAAATCAGTAACATTGCATTTTTTTCCCGACCATTCTATTCAATTTTCTGACCATTTTCTGTCCATTTTATTGTATTTTAAGGCACATGAGTGTTAATAAACAAAAGACAGACTCAGTTTGTACTTGGGGCAGCTACAATACAAGTGGGATGGGAAAGGTTTGGCATCTATGAATGCATTTTTGTAAGAAAAGTTTAGTTTACATAAAAAATACTTTTTTTTGTACACAACAAGCTAAAAAACATATTAAAGGGAATGCTTATGGAAGATCCAAAAAATTATTAATTGATACATTTATACATTTGCAACCAGTCATGACAATGTTGCTGGTGGCATAACATTATTTCAACAACCCAAATATAAGTTACAACTATCCTTTCAATTCCAATTTTAGTTAGCTAAACTTGGGTGACGAAATGCAAGAAATTTGCAATTTTGAGGTCCATGTGAACAAAAATTGACACTTTTCAGGGCCCTAAAGTATTTGTGAACACACTAATATAAAATGCATTCTAAAGGAAATTATATTTTTGGCTCTAATTTTATTTATTTTGTTAAACATATTATTATTATTATACAGGATTTATATAGCGCCAACAGTTTGCACAGCGCTTTACAACATGAGGGCAGACAGTACACTTACAATACAAATCAATACAGGAGGGATCAGAGGGCCATATAATAGTTATGTACTTTTTACTTTGATTTTAGTGGGTGGTCACAACCTCATTTATGTCCCTCTTCTTGATAGTGGACAGGTAGTGTATAATGTCACATACAGAGAAGTATGATCCCTATTTATATGCCAGAAAGGTGTCAATTCTGCAATCCACAGCATGGCTTCTTCTGGGAGTCAACGGGTGGCCCCGCCCCCTCTGATGCCACTTGTTTAGGTCACCTGGTGGCCCCACCCTCAGTTATATAAGAACTGTCATAGAGAAGATGCATCAGTCAGCGGGAGCCCCACAAACCAGGCAATGGTTGTGGGGATGAGGCCCTTGTCCCCATCAACATGGGGACAAGGTGCTTTTGGGACCCCCACGCAATATTTGTTTTGGTTTGGGGTTCCCCTTAATATTTGTACCAGACCCAAATGGCCTGGTAATGGACTGGGGGGGGGGGGGAAGGACCCATGTTCTTTTTTTCAATGAGTTTTACCTATATTGCTGAGTCCAGACAATTCATTACAGCCGCAATCAATTTTAAATTACAATTTTTCCTTTAGAAATGTCATTTTGCTGTGGTACTGTTCTAAACATGGGAAAATGTGCTAATTTGCAGGCATACTATAGACACCCCCCAGGCACAATAGTTAAAGGAATATTTCATTTCTATTGTTTCACTATAAACATTAAAAAAATCACTGCTCCCTGAAATTTTTTTTTGCATTGATACATGTCCCATGGGGCAGGACCCAGGTCCCCAAACACTTTTTATAACAATAACTTGCATATATTCCTTTAAAATTAGCACTTTTTTCATGTTAGTGTCCCATAGACTTTAACGGGGTTCCAGCGGCTTTCAAATTTGCCTTTTAAAGGGTAACTCCACTTTCGTGGGAAAAACAATTACCGTATATACTCGAGTATAGGCCGACCCGAATATAAGCCGAGGCCCCCAATTTACCCCCAAAAAACTGGAAAAAATTATTGACTCGTGTATAAGCCGAGGGTGAGACATGCCTGTCCATCCCTGTGTGTCCGTCCATCCCTGTGGGTCCATCCATCCCTGTGTGTGTGTCCATCCATCCCTGTGTGTGTCCATGCATCCGTGTGTGTGTGTGTCCATGCATCCGTGTGTGTGTGTGTGTGTCCATGCATCCGTGTGTGTGTGTGTGTGTGTGTGTCCATGCATCCGTGTGTGTGTGTGTCCATCCATCCCTGTGTGTGTGTGTGTGTGTGTGTGTGTGTGTGTGTGTGTGTGTGTGTGTCCATGCATCCGTGTGTGTGTGTGTCCGTCCATCCATCCCTGTGTGTGTGTGTGTGTGTGTGTGTGTGTGTGTGTGTGTGTGTGTCCGTGCAGCCTACCTGTGTCCAGCCTGCCTGTGTCCGTCCAGCCTGTGTCCGTCCAGCCTGTGTCCGTCCAGCCTGTGTCCGTCCAGCCTGCGTCCGGTCCGGCCCGTCCCGTCCCGGCCCGTCCCGTCCCGTCCCGGCCCGTCCCGTCCCGTCCCGGCCCGTCCCGAGCCGAGCCTCCGTCCTTCAGCTCTTCGTCGGCGGCCATTCTAGGATTCAAAAGCCGCGCCTCCGTCGGTGATAGGCGGAACACTCAATTTCCCACTGACTGCTGGGAAATTGAGTGTTCCGCCTATCGGATGTCCGTGATAGGCGGAACACTCAATTTCCCAGCAGTCAGTGGTCCGCCTATCACGGACGTCCGCTCATCCTCATACTACGGACGAGGATGAGAGGATGTCCGTGATAGGCGGAACACAGACTGCTGGGAAATTCAGTGTTCCGCCTATCACCGTCGGAGGCGCGGCCTTTGAATCCTAGAATGGCCGCTGTCTGTCTGCTCGACACGCTGATCGGGCAGACAGACAGCGATGACTCGAGTATAAGCCGAGGGGGGCACTTTCAGCCTCAAAAAAGAGGCTGAAAATCTCGGCTTATACTCGAGTATATACGGTATCAAATAAAAAAATAATAATATAGCATATACAATTGCGACACAAGTTGTATTGTAATTGAATGTTATTAAAAATTACCTTTCTTTTTCAATCTGTAGCACTGTAATTTTCTGTAAATGCAATGCAATATGGCTACTTTAAGGTGTCCTTTACACATAATGTGTACAGAACGCCCCCCAGAAACATAATTCCCTGCTTGTGTGATTGGCTCCCTGATTTTGCTAGAAGTCTGAACTAGGATACAAGTCAGATTTTAGGCATACACTGCAACAAAAATGTAATATTTGGTGAGATACTCCAAGTAGTAAATCACATCTAAATGAATGCAGACCCTGCAGGTTTCCTCATTAGAGCCCTGCAGGTGCAGCAGCTGATTGATAATTAGGAAACCACTCCCATTAGATTCACTTACCACATTAGCACAGAGCAACACACAGGGATTTCTTTAGAAGAACAAAAGGTAGGAATGTAACAAAGTTTGTTAAAATCCTTTCAATGTACATTTGTCTCAACAAAAGTGAAGTTACTCTTTAAAGAAAAAAAGATCATTCAAGAACAAATGCAACAAAATGTATTTTATTCCTCAGAATATGGTAATATACATTTGTGCCATGTTGTAATTATACTAATGCAATTTCATTAACTTGTAGATATAGCACTTAATTATAAAGAATATTCTGTATCATCCACAAACAAGCCACTTCAAATTAATAATGAAAAGCTGAAATACCTCACATCAATGTTGCTTCTTGTGCTCATTAGCCTGTGGCACCTCAAACCCATCAATAGATGTTCAACAACAAAACAACATGTTTAAAGCTCGGTAAAGAACTCCAACGTACTATCTGTATTGACTTTCTTTTCTAATTATCACCCATAGGTGACAGATGATATGATACTAATGATCACACTCCTTAAATACTATCACTTTTACTCTTTCTAAGAAATCTACATTTCACATAGCAATAAGGGGCAAATTATATTAATATCTTGAGCATATTTGATTCTACTATATTGTTTTACATGAGAACAATGTTTCAGGTATTTATGGATGATAAACGGACAATAACTGTAAAATAAAATAAAATAATATCAGTACATACACTGCATTTTATTTTTATACATTGTCAAATATTCCCAAGGGCCATAGCAGTTTGGCTGGGTGACTTTTGGGATTAAATATTAATATGTCTTTAAAATTCTTTGGCAACAAACAGGTAATCATTACAATTTGTGGGCAGCAAAGGGACAATTGTGACAACACTTGGGCAACAAACAAGCAATCATTACAATATGTGGGAAAGAGGGCAATCATTGCAATATGTGGGAAAGAGGGCAACCATGACAATACATGGGGAATAAACAGCCAATAAAGACAATACATAGGCAAGGAAAATGCAACTGTGACAATACGTGGGCAGTAAAAGGTAATTGTGCCCTTACAAGAAAGGTCAATGTGAAAATAGAGGGGCAAAAAATGAACAATTGTGACAATACACAGGCAAAAAATGTAAATTATGGTGAAACACAGGCAACAACAAATGGGCAATCATCACAATATGCCATGCTTACTTTAATATCTAACACCTTGTTCCCAGCTAATAAGGGGGAATTTTTGGCACAAGGACAGGCCAAGGATAGTTAAAAGGGTTTCCCTAACCCTCAGGAACTTTTAAAATCCACCAAAATCTGCCATAATTTCACCCTCCTTATTGACTCGATTGCATTTCTTTAAATGGTGAAATTTCACTGAAATGTAAAAAATTTTGTTGAGATTTCAGAAAAGCAATAAGTCCTAAATTTAAATCATTCTGTCCTTGGCAAATGGAAAATGTAATTATACCAGTGTTCATATACAAAAGTAATGCAATTGATAAGGCCTCCTGTTTATAATAAAAATAAGTAATTTACTGTAGTGGAGAATGCATCCGGTGGAAAAAGATAAATCAACCAAACAAAAGGTTGCTTGTTTTGTAACACTGAAAAGATGAAAAGGAAAGGTCCATCCTAAAGAATGAGCGCAGGTTAAAGTGAAAAACAGGGAAATATCGCCTTTGTAGAAGACTATGTCAATGGCCCATTTCACAATATTCTTTTGTTCGCGCAAACATGTGGGTCATTTTTGTATATAACTCTTCCAAGATCATCCAGGAGATAGAAGATTTTATTCATTTACAAACCCAGAAAAAAATATATAAACGTGTCTCAATATAAAAATCAAACCTAAAAATATAAAACTTAAAAAGGAAACAAAATCAGTTTGATAGTATACCTTACTTTTAATTATTAAGAAATAAAATGTTTTAATGACATTTGAGTAATAACCATAGTCTGCATTGCCTAATAGATTGGTACTCTTGCTCTTGATGATAAGGAATTGTTAGAAAAATAAATATGTGATATAATTATTTTTTTTTTAATCCAAACTAATTTTATTGAGTGATATTATGTCTTTCACTCAGCTTTGTATAAGTTCTGTGACATGGTAGATTAAACAAACTTAAAATAGATCAGTGTTTTTTTGCATGTGGCCAAGAGCTCTATTAAACAAGAACAGGCTGAGGCATCGAAATGTCAAACTGCAAAGCTATTTAAAGATTAAATCTTGGCTTTGTTCAAAAGGAGAAAACATATCTCCCAACTCTGAGATCCTCCCCAGTAAACTTTACAACCAGCAAAACATATCTATAAAAACACACTTGGTGCTTTTCTGCAGTGTCTGCCCTCGATAAAATGCGAGAGTCATTCAAAAAGGGCATCATTTCCAATGAATCCTTAAAGTGTCACACAGAGTATTGATCGATCAGCCTTGCCGTCAGCATGACCGGGGCCTGCACACAGCTATCCCTGTGATCCTATTTTCATAGCTCAGACACCTTCTCTTCCAGGCAAATGGCGTCAGGGAATAACATGCTCGCTTTGGAAAGGAGACAAACGCTGAGCAGAAAGGCAGCAATGGAGCCAGACATAAGTGTCTTAAATAACCACTTTATTCTATTGAACTTACCACTGTCCCTTTTATCCTTAAGTTATTTTCTGTTTGTGTTATTTATGATATATCTTCTAATTATTTCCAAAGCAGAACATGTGCTGTTGGTAAATGCGTATTTATATTCATTTAATATATCTGAAAACCACCTTGGAGGTTTATTCTGAAACAAAAAAGAAAAAAAAACAACAGACGATAGCTGAGATATTAAAGAAAAAGCAATACATAATACAAAGAGTTATTTTTATTGATATACAAATAGCTACATGTACTTTAAAGCAGATGTAAACCCTAACTGAATGACATTTCGTTTCTTAAACCACTGTGTATTGGAAACAACTGTTACGTTTTTAAATATAAAACAGCAGTTATAACCTTTTGTTATTCTTTCTTTCATCTACGTGTAGCTGATCTCCTGCAATTTCCCTGCGTCCACCTCCTGTCTACATGCTTATACTTCAGAGAGGGCAGTAAGTATTTTCTTAGAGCGCACTTCCTAATGGTGGGTGGCAACAGCATACCATGACGAGTATAATTTGTACTGCCACTTGTAGTGTCCATTAGGAACCTGAGGTTTCCCAGAACTACTACTTACTGAGTGTAAGTTTTTTGAATGAACGTAGAAATGAATAATTGACAGTGATGTTTTATTCTACTATTGTCTATGAATATATATTATCTGTATCTATGTTTCTTTTACAGCAGCTCTAGTGCACCGACCTCTCTGTCAACAAAAAATCCCTGGAGAAGCTAACATGCGAAACGCGTTGGGCTGTGTCTCTTTTCTCGTACCTTGGTCCTGGGTGTTGTGATGATCCTGAGTGATTAAGCTCTAGTGGTGCATGCAAATTGAAGAAATCGCATCAGTCCCAACTGCATTTTCAAGGGGATGTCAGCCTATTTTTATTCAAAAGAAATAGAAAGTTCAAAAATAAACAGCAGATTCCCTTGCAGGGGTATTCAGCATTACAGTCCTGCTTCAGAACAAACAGCATTCAGCCTTCCTGGCTAAAAATGCAGCACTCCTACTCAGGCCTTACACCTTAGGCCTTGGTCTGTCTTCCCCAGACCTGACGCTCAGCACCTCTGTTCTTTCAGCTTTGTGCAGCACTGGCTCCCTCCGACTCCTAGGCCACATCTCCTTTCTGGAAGTTGTCTCCAAGGATGAGCACTGACTTCTATTTCTGGAATGATTATGAAGCCAGCGCACAGGTGTGCAATTACCAAGCCTACCAAAATCAGGCATACACTGCTCATATGATCCTGTGACATGGGGTCGCATCTCCACAGTGTTTATCATGGTTCATGCTTGCACATATATGTGACTATGGAGGAAACTGTTCACATTGTTGTAGGGGCGTTGTTTACAGGTGTATATAGTTTGCTGTTTAATATTTTTGTTACACATGCCTTAAATACATAAAAATGTCTTATATAATTGAATAAAACCTTGGTATTTTTATATATCACTATGTCAGATATTATTCTATTAGGAGGTTTCAGCATTTTTAAGTTCCATTACTCTAGTCTCTTTTTTCCATTAGGAACCTGCTTGACACGGTGACAACACAAAAGTACTGAGAGAAGGGGACAGATCATTATCACCCTCTAAAAGGAGGTGCCTGAACAATAACTGAACTGAATAACTTTAATGGCAGGCTCAATCAGTATTATTTTAGTGAAAATTGCAGATTTAAAAATTATTTTTGAAATCGCATTAACCACTTCAGCCCCGGAAGAATTTACCCCCTTCCTGACCAGAGCACTTTTTGTGATTCGGCACTGCATCGCTTTAACTGACAATTGCGCACGTGCGACGTGACTCCCAAACAAAATTGATGTCCTTTTTTCCCCCAAAAAAAGAGATTTCTTTTGGTGGTATTTGATCACCTCTGCGGTTTTTATTTTTTGCACTATAAACAAAAAAATAGCGCCAATTTTGGAAAAAGCACATTATTTTTTACTTTTTGCTATAATAAATATCCCCAAAAAATATTTAAAAAATCTTTTTTTTCCCTCAGTTTAGGCTGATACGTATTCTTCTACATATTTTTTCTAAAAAAAAATCGCAATAAGCGATTATTGATAGGGGATAGTTTTATGGCATTTTTATTACTATTTTTTTTTAAATGGCGGCTATCAGCAATTTTTATCATGACTGCGACATTATGGCGGACACATTGGACATTTTTGATACATTTTTGGGACCATTGTCATTTATACAGCAATCACTGCTATACAAATGTAAATGACACTGGTAGTGACGGGATTAACCACTAGGTGGCAGTGTAGGGGTTAAGTGAGCCCTTGGAAGTGCCTCTAACTGTGGAGGGGGCGTGGTTGTGTGTGACACGTCACTGATCTCTGCTCCGATCACAGGGAGCAGAGATCAGTGATACTGTCACTAGGCAGAATGGGGAGATGCTTGTTTACATTAGTATATCTTCCCATTCTTCCTCCCTGTGAGGCGATCGCGGGTATACCTGTACGAGTCCTTCTGCTGGGGGTAGGCAAGCGGTTAAAGGAGTTGTAAAATCTCTAGGTTTTTTTCCTTAACGCATTCTGTGCTCAAACAAACACGGCCCACACACATGCATAGGTGTGATCTGAGCCTTAGACAGGAATTATATGCAGGTGCCCATCTTAAAAAGTAGGTCCAGGCTCCTTTAGAGAAAAATAAAAGACTTTTAATACTAGGACACTTACCTGCCCAGGAATCCAGCGGTGTCTTCACCCCAGCTGGATTTTCTATCGGGCTCTCGGGTACTGCCACCGCCATTGCTTGTAAGGGAAGCCTTGTGGCTTCACAGTCGGTGTTCTACTGCACAATGTGCAAATCGCACTGCGTTTGGTTACTGGCCCGGCGGCAGGGGGAAGGAGGATGGGTAAACCTATTTGATTTCTTTTGTTCAGTCCAGAGGCAGAATAAAAAAAATCTATCACCCTATGGCCAGCTTTAGTCTTCTCCATAAACAAGTAAAGGATTGCAAACTGCTCGTAATAGGCTGGAAAAATTCCCTGAGAAAAAAAAGAGTGCTTCCAATCACTGTAACAGCATATTATTATCCTCTTGCCACAGAGAAAATAGCTAATAATTGCAAACAATGCTAAAACTTTTTGCTTTTATTGTGTCATCTATGATCAGTCTTAGACATAGTTGCAGTCTTTTCTAGATTCCATTATTTTGCAGTTGTCTGAATACTAAACTGTATTACCCAGAGTTCCTGGTTAGTAAAAATCAAAACAATCAGATTTATGGTTTTATCATATTTCTACAGTAGTACACTGCTGCATTCATATTCTATTAGGAGATAAGTATCTGTTATTATACACACATTTATCAATAATAAAATAATGTTTCAAGTCAAACTCACAGTTGCATTTTATTTGATTGAGACTTGTGTAAAAGATTACCATATACTCATCATGTGAATGGGACTGGGAAAAAGCTAAACCATACCCATTATATACAGCACCCTTACAGGCTTACTGTCAATAATAGAACTGCACAGAGATGATTTATCATATCCTGCCTGGTTGAACCAAGGGCATTGCAAGGTCCATCCACAGTGTATTGGGCAGAAGCACAGTGCATTGACCATGGCTCTTAGTATGGTGAAGGCTTTATTCACAGCTCAGCAATTTTAAATGCATATCCCTTAGAATTTGGTCATTTATTTAACCTCTAAATCTGTCAAGTCATGTCAAAGATGCACATATCATACAGAGCAATGAAAGCACTGGCAGGAGAAAAAAAAACTAAATAAATACTAATGAATGACTTGGTAGAAATTAATTTTACCCACAGTACAAATCAGCTACAACATTGTCTACAAAATTGTACAATTAATAAAAAAAGCTAGTTGTAGCAGCTACTGAAAAGCACTGATAGATGAAAAGAAATGATCTAGTGGCTAGTGTGCTAACTAAATTGTCCAAATGTGCTGTGAAACATAACTTTTGCTACTTCTCAAGTTGGCACTGGCAGGCACTAAAGATTACTCTTCTAGATTTCACTTAATCATGTTGTAGAAACTGTTATACCAACAAGTAAGCTGGCATAATTCCTACTTTGTCCAGTAAGTGGTGTCTGGCTGCTGTATGAATGTTCCTCTGAAGCCTCCATAGATGCCACAGAGAGAGCAGCTGTCTGATTGGACTCTATAATCTCCAGTGACCTTCCATGGCAATCTTAGTTGGGGCAGTGCTAATAAATAATGGTGCCCTGCTGGGTTTCGCACACATTTTGTGAGTGGATATAGCAGGGATGGGAAGACTGCTTGTTAAGGCCAGAGGTTTAGTGCTAGGGAAAGGTTCCAGTATAGGGAGAGCAAGTATAGGGATACTGCTGTACAACCCTCAAGCCAGGTCACCAGAGCTGCTGCCGACACCTTCAAACAAACCTCCCTAAACCGCCAATTAAGTCCACTGCCCTACCATCCAGCCACCTCTCCAGCAGTTGTGATCCAGGTAAATAAACCTTGACTATAATGTGCCTTAGTGTATCTGAATAAGTCCATTTATGCTTAGTGGTGCCGCTTCAAACTGAGGTGTGTAGTGCTGCTAGTGCTCAGAATTACAGGGATGCTGGAGTGAAAAGTGACTCATCCAGTGAGAGATGAAAAGAAAAAGTAAGAACCGGCCGTATGCCTGAGCCAATCCTAGTAAAGGTGTGTACATGTAAAAGCCTCAGTCAATGCCACTCCTCAGATTACGCCTCTGGCATGTTTTGCCCCCCTCAACCATCGGGGCTTAATCATAGAGGCCGCTCAGGTTTGCAGCGGTTTCTTGCTTTAGTGTGTCTGAAGATATACTGCTGCATATCAGTGTTGGTGTTGTGTAACCTGCAGAAATAATTGCTGAAACGTCTAGTGCTATTGTTATTGCAATTGTTACTACAAGTATAACTGCATCTGATGCTGCAAGTGTCAAGACTGGTAAAACCAGCGGTGCTGCTATAAGTACTTTAGGAACCTTTCTGTATACTACTGTTACAAATATAGGAACTTTTAACTAGACTTGTGCACAATGGAAAATTTTGTGTCGTTTTCATTTGTAAAATACATATTTGTTGTTTTACGTTAATTCGTTTTCTGATAATTTGTTATTTCTGTAGAGTATAGATATTCGTTATAATGAATCAATTCATTTTAATGTTTCATTTTCGGATAATTCAGTATTTATGTATGTAAATATATTCATGATAACGATTAGTAATTCGGAAAGTCGTTTGACTTACTATGTTTGATTTATTCTTTGCCAGTAATTCAGCCCCCAACACAAAAGGAATCAACTGATTGGGCTAGAAAACTGTAACTCGGATGGATCAATTCCTTTCCACTTGCTTAGTTGCTCACTAATATAATAAAAACGAATTGATATGATCAAATTGAGATCATTCATTATGCAATTATGAGTCAACCTGATGTTTCATGAGACCTTTAATGAATTAACGAATCATGCCAAATTGATTTGTTATTTTTATTGTAATTTATTTTTCGTATTAGTTGAAATTCGTTATTTTTTCCTTCGGACGTTTAGATGCTTTTGAATGTCTGAAAGATGCAACATTCGACCGAATTTCGATTTGCTATGAAACAAACTACTTTTAACTCTCTTCAGTCTTCATGTGTGTTGCTCCCTCTGCATTGAGTACTTTAGCTCCTGGCCCTGCCCACAAACAACTTTACCAGATGGGCTTGCAGTTTGTACATGAGCAATTGAGTGGGAGTTAACTTTTGTTTCCTGTGTAGACATTCCTTAATGTGCCAATGCTAAGAATCAGCAGAAGATGGAAGAGATGGATGGCCTTGCTCACCTAGTAGCAGTATTACATGCTGTGTTCATCAGGTGAGCTAGTGTTTTGCCCATTTTTATATTTGTGCAAAGTTTGTTTCTGTCCCTTCATTATCCTTGGAGAACATTCTAGTAAAGTGAAAACATCTTGACTGGCTGGTTTACCTCCATGAATCCTGAAATGACTTGGTTCCATCAGGCTTTTAGGGTTTGCTTACACTTGCATCAAAACATGGTATTAGACACGCTTTTTAAAGCACCCTGAACGCCAATCAAAGCACCTGTTACAAAAAAATGGTGAGCTTATAGCCCTTTTCACATGTGTTTGCTTTGCTTCGCTTCAAAAAATGTAACCCCATGTCGCTTTAGTGGTGGATCAAAGCGTCTTCAAAGCCTCCAAAGATGACAAAGCTCACTTGAAGCACCTGCAGCTTTTGAGAGACTTTTATTCAGCTTTAGCTTCACTTTGTTTTGAAATGGCAGGTATGAGATATCAACAGACACACACCAAGCTTCATTAAAGCTTTAAAAAAGCATCACTGAAGAATCATAGAAGCACCACCGAAGCATCATAAATAATCACAGAAGCATCAAAGAAGCACCGTAGAAGCATCAAAAACACATAACAAAAGCATGTTGAAGCAGTAGGTGCTTTAATGTATGTTGAAGTCAAAGCAAGTGTAAATGAGCCCCACTTAACCTCCCTGGCGGTATTCCCGAGTCTGGCTCAAGGTGGAATTTCAGAACCAAAGTGGTAACCCCGAGCCAGACTCAGGATCGTATCACAGGATCCAGGAACAGCTTACGTACCTTGTTCCCAGGATCCTGCAATGTCTCCCCGCAGTGAGAGCGGCCTCGTCCTCTGCTCGATTCATCACAGAGCCAAGCTCCATTCCCTGCGAGTGTTGCGATGCACGGGGACGGAGAACGCTGCAAAATTCAAAAAGTGAAACACACACAATACATACAGTACACTGTAATCTTACAGATTACATTGCTGTATGAAATTATTTCACATCCTCTTTGTCCCTAGTGGTCTGCCCAGTGTCCTGCATGTATTTTTTTATGATAAATACTGTTCTTTCTGCCTGGAAACTGGAGATTGTCCATAGCAACCAAAACTGTCCCTTTACATCAAAAGTGGTTTTAGACCAGCTAGAAAACAGCCATAATACATTAGAATCACTCGCAGAATTGAGTGACAATGATTTGTGGAGAGATCTGTCATCAAACACTGAAAGTAATGACAGTGACAATTGTGCAACTGAGCAAATTTCAGTGTTTTTGATTTGATTACATTATTGAATAATTTTTATTATTATTATATTATTAGTTAGTATAATTATTTATAGTTATTTATTATATTATAATTTATGATTTCATTTTTCAAACTTTATCATACCCGGGATGTCTACTAGACTCTGGTTTTCACAGATTTAAGTGAGTTATTCCTAAGAATTACAGGCCTACAATATAAAACGCCAAATTTCCATGCAAAATAATGGTACCGCTTTCAGCACCAAAAATCTGAAATAATCATACCGCCATGGAGGTTAATAAGCAATTTATTAATCTTAGACACAAAGATGGCTATAGAGGCACCATATTGGATTTGTTTGACACGATTCCTATATAACAGCTCTATTTTTAAGATCCACTGGCAGACAAATGTTATTTTTTAGATATTCACTTGTATTGAACATACCATTTTTGGGGGAGATATTGTATGAAATAATTGATAAGGAATAGGGTAGTCTTATAGCCAGGTAACACCATGTAATGCAGATCTGCTACTTCATAAAGCTAACAAGACTTTTTTGTATTAAAAGAGGCATATATTAATGCAAAAGAGAAATACATTTGTTAATTTACAAAGAATTAACAATACCTCATTTAGAGTATGCAGGTAAAAGTTTTGGACACCAGGTAATAAAATGTATTTCCTGAAACTGTAAAATATGTAGAAAAGGACAACTACATGTATTCATTTATGAGTATGAAGGACCTTAAATTAGCAGGCAGACAGCTTAAAAATGTTTTTAATATATATATACCGTATTTATCGGCCTTTAAAACGCGCCGGCATATAACACGCTCCCCAATTTAAGAGGGAAATTTCATGATTTTTTTTTTTTTTAAATAAACCACTTTGAAGCAAAATAATGGTCAGTGAGCATCAATGCAGCCTGATCTGTGCCCAACTGCAGCCTGATCTGTGCCTATCTGCAGCCTGATCTGTGCCCATCTGCAGTCAAATCAGTGCCCATCTGTAGCATTGCTCCTCACTGCAGCTTGATCAGTGTCCATCTGCAGCCTTGCCGAAATATAGGCTGCCACCGAGGGGAAGGAGGGGACGACCGCTGCCGAAATAGAGCCAGATCTCCTGTTCGGTGTCACGCCCAGTCCCGTCCCTTGGCCTGTTTCCTATGATGGACATAATGCTGGTCCAATGCCGGGACGTCAATGCTAGGAGATGTCTAGGGGGCGTGACTGAGCGTGACTGCGAGTCAAGTACACAGGAGATCCAGCTCTATTTCGGCAGCGCTTGTCCCCTCTTTCCCCTCGGTGGCAGCCTATATCAGTGTTTAACACGCAATTTTCCCCTATTTTAAGGGGGAAAAAGTGTGTGTTATACGCTGATAAATACGGGATTTATTATTTTATATGACAAAGCATTTGTATTTTTAGCTAACCGTTCTTTTAATATGCACTCCTCTGCTAGTCTACATCTTCACTCTTGTTCATGTTTAGCATTGTTACTTCCTGTATGAGTTTTGCTGCTTCATATGTTTGTTCCCTGTTCATGGAACAGATGTGATGATGCTCATTCACTTTCCATTTATAGGGTTGGGGTGGAAGGGTGACATATAAAGTTAAACTGCTTAACCACGGAGATAAATTGCTTGATTAGGAACACTGTGAGTTACCTATCTAAATGAACAGTACAGACAATATGAGTAAATCACAAAAAACAGGAAACAAGCATGTGTTTTGAGTGTGTATATTTACCTGTTTGCCCATAGTTTTATTTAAAGGGGATACAATTTGTATAAGTATAGGATTGGCTCGAATAGAAAGTATAACGGTTTTTATTTTTTTCTCTTTTTTTAAGGACAAAAAGCCACCTTTGTAAATGGAAGTAAAGAAATCTGCAAAAGTTCTTTATTGTATAAGCTGAGAAAATGTTAGTCCTCCATAAATATTTTTTTACCAAATTTAGTACCTCCAGGTAGGAGGTTCTTTAGAAAGGGGTTTTTACATTCCCAAAACATTGTTTTTTCTCTCCTCTCCTCTATTTTCATCAAGATCTGGCTCAGCTTTAATTTTCATTACACTATCAAGGGTACTGAGTTTCTGTATGTAACATCAGTTCTTATACGTTTTAAGTGTGGTTAATTGCACCTATATGCAGGCATGTTTTTTGCTATAACAGCCTGCTCAGTGCCCATCTGCAGCCTCTCCATTGACCATTAAAGCAGCTTGCTCAGTGCCCATCTGCGGCCTCTCTATTGCAGCCTGATCAGTGCCCATCTGCAGCCTCACCATTGTAGCCTGCTCAATGCCCATTGGCAGCCTCTCGGTTACAGCCTGATCAGTGCCCACCTGCAGCCTCGACATTGCCCATAATTGCAGCCTTCTCAGTGCCCATCTGTAGCCTCTTCATTGACAATTAATGCAGCCCGATCAGTGCCCATCTGAAGCCTCACCATTGCAGCCTGCTCAGTGCCCATTGGCAGTCTCTCCGTTACAGCCTAATCAGTGCCCCCCTGCAGTCTCGACATTGCCCATCATTGCAGCCTGATCAGTGCCCATCTGCAGCCTCACCATTGCAGCCTGCTCAGTGCCCATCATTGCAGCCTCACCATTGAAGCCTGCTCAGTGCCCATCTGCAGCTTCTCCATTGTAGCCTGCTCAGTGCCCACCTGCAACCTTTCCATTGCAGCCTGCTCAGTGCCCCTCTGCAGCCTTTCCATTACAGACTGCTCAGTGCCCATCTGCAGCCTCTCCATTACCCATTATGCAGCCTGCACAATACACATCTGCAGCCTCTACATTGCAGCCTGATCAGTGCCTATTAGCAGCCTCACCACTATAGCCTGCTCAGCCTCTACTTTGCAGCCTGATCAGTGCCCATTGGTAGCCTCACCATTGCAGCCTGCTCAGTGCCAAATAGTCCAAATAGTCCAGAAGAGGAACCATAAGTCCCAGAGCTTGATTTGGAGAAGCTGTGTGAATGAATGAATCCAATTCACTAGCCACTATGTGACAATCACTCCACCGATCAGATGAATTGGCCGCTTACCAGAATGATTGAACTCCTGGAAACCAGAAAGTCAATAACGCTTGCCTCCACAGGAGAAAATGGGATGTATCACCAACGTTCCAGTCAATGTAAGCAGCCCAATCAAGAATATGAAGTCAAACAAAATCGAAGTGCTCTCTGCTTATAAATTCAATATATGTATTAAAAAATAGATAGATGCACTCACATGATGAGCAATGCGATAACCTTGAGACATTCCAATGACGGTAGCTGTGGATACCGCTCCGTTAGAACGAAGTATGGCAGTGGGTGTTGTCCATAACGTAGCTCCTACCCCATACGCGTTACATCCTACGGGACTTCGTCAGCAGGGGTTGGGCTGCCACATCACCTGGGCATTAAAATAGCTAATGGTCTCCATAGAGATCACGGGAAGCCGGAAGTAACTGCTACTCATGGCAATGATTTTTCTGCAGGGGACACAAACAGAATAGTGCAGCTGAATCCCTCTATTCAGAGCAGAACATCAACTCACTCAATAGATGAAAGGATAAAAATAACCTCCATTTTTATCTGTGAAGCTAAAATATATATAAAATAAAAGACCAATAAAAAAGTATTCCCATTAATGATAAAATAGATGTCTGACATCCGCGGCCATCCTTTTACAATTCATATACCCAAAATTACAAATTTATATATAATACATTAAAACTCCCCATATAGTAGAAAATAAAAAGAAATAAAAAAAATAAGCATTTATTTGTTAGAAATGAAGCAATTAAGATCAAAGTCAACATTTAACCCTTCCATAATCATAACCTTGGTTTCATAAATTCAGAAGGATTCTCTTTGGCTTAACTGAAGGATAAAATTGCCCCCCCCAATGTTTATGAGCTTTTTCTATCCCCCAAAATCACAAACATTTTGGATCTCTGTTATGAAAATTCCTGAAATGTTTGGATGCACTATGAGATCTTAAACTCTGTGAATGAATGACACAGCCATGTGGGCAGAGCCCTGCACACCCATGTTCTTTTCAAAAAGTGAGAGCTAGTATGGGGAACTTCTCCCCTTACTGCTGGCACCCAGAGGCTGTGGATCCCTGAGCGGCTGCAAGAGCAGGAACATGTAAGGCCGCGTACACACGGGCGGACTGTTGGCTCAACTTTGTCCGCTGAACAGTGTTTCAGCGGACAGTCCGCTCGTGTGTGGGGCTTCAGCGGACAGTTTCAGCGGACAGTTTGACGAACAAAGTTTTTCGGAAATTCCGAAAAACTGTCCGCTGAAACTTGGTTTGAGCGAACAGTCCGCCCGTGTGTAGGCTACTTTCGAAATGAGCAAACTGTTCCCGCTCGGAGGGAAGTCTGCTCATTTCGAGCGCGTGTGCAGGTAGGCGGGGCCCGCGACGGAGACGTCGCGGGCTCCGCCGCCTGGAATGGACTTAAAGGGGAACCCCAACGCCGAAAAAAATCGGCGTGGGGGTCCCCCCAAAGTCCACAACAGACCCTTGTCCGAGCACGCTACCCGGCCGGCCAGGAAAGGGGGGCGAGCGAGCGCGCCCCCCCTCCTGAGCCGTACCAGGCCGCGTGCCCTCAACATGGGGGGTGCCTTGGGGAAGGGGGGCCGCGCGGCCCCCCCACCCCAAAGCACCTTGTCCCCATGTTGATGAGGACAAGGGCCTCTTCCCGACAACCCTGGCCGTTGGTTGTCGGGGTCTGCGGGCGGGGGGCTTATCGGAATCCGGGAGCACCCTTTAATAAGGGGGCCCCCGGATACCGGCCCCCCACCCTATGTGAATGAGTATGGGGTACAATGTACCCCTACCCATTCACCTGTAAAATAAAAGTACCCAAAAAAAAACAACACACGAGATAAAATATTTTATTGCACAGCTCCGGGGGTCTTCCGTCTTCGGGGGTCTTCTCGCCGGACTCCTCCGCTATCTTCTTGTAGCTCTTTTGCTAGCGGAGGAGTCCGGCTTTCTTCCTCCCCGCCGCCGGCCTCTTCTCCCGACTTCGGGGGTCTTGTTCCCCTCTTCGGTTCTTCTGCCGGGCCACCGCGCTTTCTTATAGCTCTTTTGCAGGCGGTGGCCCGGTCTTCTGTCGCCGCCTTCCGTTCTTCTGTTGCCGCCTTCCGTTCTTCTGCCGGGCCACCGCGCCTTCTTATAGCTCTTTTGCAGGCGGTGGCCCGGTCTTCTGTCGCCGCTGTCGCCGCCGCCTTCCGTTCTTGTTCTTCTTCTTGTTCTTCTCCAGGAGATGTTGACACGTCGCTCTCTCCGGCCGGAATGCCAGAGCCGCGCTGAGCGGCCACTTATATAGTGACAATGGGGCGGTGTCACATGGTATATGTCACGTGGGTTGGTCACATGGTGACCCCGCCCCCTTACGATGTCATAGTCCCCATGTGACATCAACCCATGTGACCAACCCATGTGACATATACCATGTGACACCGCCCCATTGTCACTATATAAGTGGCCGCTCAGCGCGGCTCTGGCATTCCGGCATGAGAGAGCGACGTGTCAACATCTCCTGGAGAAGAACAAGAAGAACAAGAAGAAGAACAAGAACGGAAGGCGGCGGCGACAGCGGCGACAGAAGACCGGGCCACCGCCTGCAAAAGAGCTATAAGAAGGCGCGGTGGCCCGGCAGAAGAACGGAAGGCGGCGACAGAAGAACGGAAGGCGGCGACAGAAGACCGGGCCACCGCCTGCAAAAGAGCTATAAGAAAGCGCGGTGGCCCGGCAGAAGAACCGAAGAGGGGATCAAGACCCCCGAAGTCGGGAGAAGAGGCCGGCGGCGGGGAGGAAGAAAGCCGGACTCCTCCGCTAGCAAAAGAGCTACAAGAAGATAGCGGAGGAGTCCGGCGAGAAGACCCCCGAAGACGGAAGACCCCCGGAGCTGTGCAATAAAATATTTTATCTCGTGTGTTGTTTTTTTTTGGGTACTTTTATTTTACAGGTGAATGGGTAGGGGTATATTGTACCCCATACTCATTCACATAGGGTGGGGGGCCGGTATCCGGGGGCCCCCTTATTAAAGGGGGCTCCCGGATTCCGATAAGCCCCCCGTCCGCAGACCCCGACAACCAACGGCCAGGGTTGTCGGGAAGAGGCCCTTGTCCTCATCAACATGGGGACAAGGTGCTTTGGGGTGGGGGGGCCGCGCGGCCCCCCCTTCCCCAAGGCACCCCCCATGTTGAGGGCACGCGGCCTGGTACAGCTCAGGAGGGGGGGCGCGCTCGCTCGCCCCCCTTTCCTGGCCGGCCGGGTAGCGTGCTCGGACAAGGGTCTGTTGTGGACTTTGGGGGGACCCCCACGCCAATTTTTTCCGGCGTTGGGGTTCCCCTTTAAGTCCATTCCAGGCGGCGGAGCCCGCGACGTCTCCGTCGCGGGCCCCGCCTACCTGCACACGCGCTCGAAATGAGCGGACTGTTGCCTCGTGTGTGGGCGAGTCCGCTCATTTCAAAAGTTGCGTGGACCTAGTACGACGAACAAAGTTTGCCGTATTTGTCCGCTCAAAAAGTGCCGTGTGTGGGCGTGTTCGTTCATTCAAAAGTTTGAGCGGACTGTTTGACGAACTTAGTTTCGGCAGACAGTCCCCGCGTGTGTACGCCGCCTTATGTGTTCCACCTTAAAAATGGACATGTAATATATCTCCAACGGTGAATTTAACCTTTAACTTGGGCTGTGGGAAGGGTGTATACATTGTCTATATATTCTGTACTAAAATGTATCTTTTTTTTATCATTATGAACATTCACCAATTTACAGTTCTAAAATTCTTTACTTTACTGATTCTTTGGACTTTAAGTATTCAGGCTTGTAGCCTAACTGTAACATTAAAAAAAGTTTTCTCTGTGTTACTACTAGGTACTGTGTTTAGGAATCATCACCACGTTTGCTGTCAGAAGATCAGGGGTGAGAGGATAGCCGTTTTTTACCGAATTGTACATTGCCACCAGGTGGGGAGCTACCACCGATGCCAGCTTCCTATAATAAAGCACGGTGTACCCGTCAGGCCCAGGACGTTTTCCCACCTTGAGTTCTTTTATTGCTTGTAGAACTTCAGAGAGCTGAATATCCCTATCCATGAGGGTAACATGAGCCCCCGTTAAGGATGGGAGCGAAAGGCTTTCCAGGAAGTCTGCCGTGCTCTGAGCCGCACTACCCTCTGGTGCCGCGTATAGCTTCGCAAGGGGAAACGCAAATTCCTCCAGGACATGCTTCGGGTTTCCCGATAGGACATTGTTTCGATCTCGTAGGGTTATCGGGTTCAATTTAGGAGCAAAGGTTCGGAGTCTGTTAGCTGACATTCGGTTTGGCTTATTTGCTCTCACATACCACCTCTGGCGGGACCAGCGTAGTACACGCTCAGCACCCTCAGTGAGACACAGATCAAGCTCCGATCTAGCTAATTCCAGCAACTTACGGTTGCCCGGGGTGGGAGATTGTTTAAACTTCTCATATAGAGACACCAATCGGGACTCAAGCTCTTTTTGCTTTGCCTCTCTAGCTCTCTTACGGGCCGAAGCCAGACCAATTATCCAACCCTGTAACACCGCTTTATAAGCCTCCCAAAGGACCACCGGAGACTGCACCGAGCCCAAATTTTCACGAAAGTAGTCCTCCGAAGCCTTAACAATATCCGCTGTCACCCCTGCATGTGAAAGAAGGGAATCATTCATCCCCCAGGGAGAAAACCTAGGTCTATCTAGGATAGAGTGGCAGACAACTAGCACTGGATCATGATCCGACCAAGGAACAGCCAAAATTGAGGCCGATACCACTAACGGAAGGTGACGTCTGAGCATAAACATATGGTCTATCCTTGAGTGAACCTGATGGGGGTGAGAGTAATGGGTGTAGTCCCTGCCCTGTGGATGACACTCCCTCCACAGGTCAACTAAGTCAAGCGTTTGCAAAGAGGACGTGAATTTCTTAGCCCCTGTCCGTTTCTATCGGGCGGATGCTTATCTAGTTTGGGTTTTAATACAAGATTAGAGTCACCCGCAAGAAGGAGGGTGCCCTTGCAGTGGGACATAAGCAGGGCACAGACATGGGTCAAGAAGGGCCCCAGATTTACATTCGGGGCATAGTACGTCAGTACGGTAACCTCCATGTCATGAATGGTGCCTTGGAGCAATAGGTACCGTCCATCAGGGTCTGCAATCTGTTTAGTGCAACTAGGTACTGTGTTTATTAACTGTTTGTGATTATAACTTACTTCATATTTCAACATATTTCAGTTGGTTTCCGAAACCAAGAGACACACTTCGCCACAGGTATTGCATGCATACAGAATTTGGTATCTTGGATCATACTTGGTCTCTGGGTGTCGGTACACCTGAGATGATTAACTAGCAGGATTTGGTCTGAATTACACACAGGGTTCAAAAGCATCCTTCATTTTTAAAAGCAAGAAATAGAGAGCAAATATAAGTGAGTTATAGTCGCAAACATTTAATAAACACAGTAACTAGTAGTAAGACAGGGAAAGCTTTCAATAATGTTATAGTTAAGCTGCAAGCTTGAATACTGAAAGTTTGTACATGAAAAGTTTTACTTTTTATGTATAATAGAAGAATTTACTGTAACATTACCAGATGTTTGGACATGAAAATTATTATTTTTTTAATGTACCCCAAAGACAGATGGTAGGGTAAGATAGTCATGATATTTCAGCTGTTAATTATGACTGTCATTGGACACGCTATCAGTTCGTTGTCTATCCTGGGATTTGCTCAAATGATGCTTTCCATGGCACTTCACCTGCGGTAAAATCACTTTGAGCCTTGGCTATGAGGAAATCCCTGAAGTAACGTGCTCATTGTACAGCCTGCTAGAATGAAGACAATGGGCATCTTATTCAAGAAAGAAAAGTGTTGTAACTTCACATAAAAGCTGTCAGCCTCTCTGGTCCCCGGAGTGTCTTCTGACATAGCATCACTGACATAAGAGATGAAAGGGTAAAATGTTACTAGAAACACAGTGTTGTATTTCAAACATCTTCCATATCATAGTCAGATCATTTGTGCGCTATTATTGTGTCCTGTAAAGATTTGCAGCTGGGTATCTCACACCAGACTACTTCATGATCAGAGCATAACCAAGGCAGTAACATAACCCTGTAACACTGACATCAGTACTGCTACTGATTCATTTCAATAAAACAACCTCTTATTGAATACTGACTAATTTTTTGAACTGAGGAAAACACTGCTTATGGAGGATATACTAAAAATTAGACTTGGGCTTTAACAAGATGTTTGGAGGTAGGTCACCTCAATCTAAAAGTTAATCAGGGGTCTTCACAAACAGGACTGCGTTTATTATGTCTGAATGAAGAACTGTCTTTGATAACATATTTTCATATTTTTGCATTATGCATCTTGATAAACAAAGTTTATTCTTTCTGCTTGAGGGGGGTTTTAATTATGGGGACTCTTCTTGTCACCATTGTACCAGGCTGGAAACTAAAAAAAAAGGCAACCTCCTGCATTTACATATGTAGACTGTCTATTACCTTTTCTGTTCTTCAAACAGTAATTTTAAACTACAATGTTGTATATATATATATATATATATATATATATATATATATATATATATATATATATACAGTGTCTCACAAAAGTTAGTACAACCTTCACATTTTTGTAAATATTTTATTATGTCTTTTTATGTGACAACACTGAAGAAGAAATTAAACGTTGCTACAATGTAAACTAGTGGGTTTACAGCTTGTATAACAGTGTACATTTGCTGTCCCCTCAAAATAACTCAACACATAACCACTCATGTCCAAACCCTGGCAACAAAAGGAGTATACCCCTAAGTGAAATGTCCAAATTGGGCACAATTAGCCATTTCCCCATCCCCGGTCTGATGTGACTCGTTAGTGTTACAAGGTCTCAGCTGTGAATGGGGAGCAGGTGTGTTCAATTTGGTGTTATTGCCCTCACTCTCCCATACTGGTCAATGCAAGTTCAACATGGCACCTCATGGCAAAGAACTCCCGGAGGATGTGAAAAAAATTATTGTTTCTCTACATAAAGATGGCATAGGCTATAAAAAGATTGCCAAGACCCTGAAACTGAGCTGCAGCATGGTGGCCAAGACTATACAGCGATTTAACAGGACAGGTTCCACTCAGAACAGGCCTCACCATGGTCAACCAAACAAGCTGAGTGTACGTGCTCAGCATCTTATCCAGAGGTTGTCTTTGGGAAATAGACGTATGAGTGCTGCCAGCATTGCTGCAGAGTTTAAAGGGGCGGGGGGGCAGCCTGTTAGTGCTCAGGCTATACGCTGCATCAAATTGGTCTCCATGGCTGGTGTCCCAGAAGGAAGCCTCTTCAAAATATGATGCACAAGAAAGCCCCAAACAGTTTGCTGAAGACAAGCAGACTAAGGACATGGATTACTGGAACCATGTCCTGTGGTCTGATGTGACCAGGATGAATAAATATATTTGGTTCAGATTGTGTCAAGCGTGTGTGGCAGCAACCAGGTGAGGAGTACAAAGACAAGTGTGTATTGCCTACAGTCATGCATGGTGGTGGGAGTGTCATGGTCTGGAGCTGCATGAGTGCTACCGGCACTGGGGAGCTACAGTCCATTGAGGGAACCATGAATGCCAACATACTGTGACATACTGAAGCAGAGCATGATCCCCTCCCTTCAGAGCCTGGGCAGCATTCCAACATGATAACGACCCCAGACACACCTCCAAGACAACCACTGCCTTGCTAAAGAAACTGAGGTTAAAGGTGATGGCCTGGCCAAACATGTCTCCAGACCTAAACCCTGTTGAGTGTAGCAAGATTCCCAGCCTCCTTCAGTCTAATGAGAACCTCCAGGGCCAAAGACAGCTGACATCCTTCTGTATGTGGTGGGTTGTGAGGCATGATGGGTGCAAAGTAGTTAAAATTATTGGGAGCCAGACACTTCTTGAATGCAAAAGAGAGTTTATTTTTCTTAACAAAGAGAGGGTTAGAGCCAGGACAGCCTTAGTTGGTTGCAAGATTAATTGGCAGACTCTGAGACTTCAATAGGAGGACAGCCACATCTGCATGTGCAGGAATGCCGTCTCATATGGCAACAGTCTTTAACAGTTCCTAACACAAAGCGCAACAGTTCTTTCACCTTTACTACAACCGCTCATTGTAGTTCTTCAGCCCACTGAGCTCCCAGTCTCTCACTAGACCCACTGATTCACTGCCACTGAATCCCTTGACCGCCTTCAATCTTCACGGTGGTATCTTCCTCAAGCGTCACCCCGCCTCTCTGCTGGGTCCCTAGTTTGGCACTCAAGATACATCTCAAGCTTTACCCCACTGGCCTGCTTGGTCCCTGGTTTGACACACAAGGCTGCTATGCAAGCGTCACCTCCGCTGGCTGGGTCCCTGGCTTGATATTGATACCCATTGAAGTTTCCCGATTGTTCACCGTCCCTGGTTGGTGAGAATGCTGCTCCGGTACTTGCTTCAGTTACTCACTGTGATCTCTGGTAATAAGATGGATGGTCCCTTATTGACAACGGCTTTCCCTCTACCTCCGACCACAACAAGGTCTCTAACATTCACCAAGCTCAGTGATGTCCTCATAAAGGAGTGGAAGAGGACTCCAGTGACAACCTGTGAAGCTCTGGTGAACTCCATGCCCAAGAGTAGGGATGAGCTGAACACCCCAAGTTTGGTTCGCTCCAGAACATGCGAACAGGCAAAAAATTTGTGCGAACACCATTAAAGTCTATGGGAGAGGAACATGAAAAATCTAAAGTGCTAATTGTAAAGGCTTATATGCAAGTTATTGCCATAGAAAGTGTATGGGTACCCAGGTACTGCCCCAGGGGACATGTATCAATGCAAAAAAAGTTTTAAAAACAACCGTTTTTTCAGGAGCAGTAATTTGAAGAATGCTTAAAGTGAAACAATAAAAAAAAATATTCCTTTAAATATCGTGCCCGGGGGTCCCCTTAGACTGACTGTAAAGTAGTGCATCTGTCTGATGTGTTTTACAGTCCCGCAGCAAATTTACGTTTCTAAAGGAAAAAAAAATATTTAAACTTGCTCACAGCTGTAATGTATTACCGGCTGCCGGTAATACAGATAAAAATCAAGGGAAAAAACAGCATAGGTCCCCCTCCCAGTCCATACCAGGCCCTTTGGGTCTGGTATGGATATAAAGGGGACCTTCATGCTAAAATTAAAAAACAAAAACAGCACGGGTCCCCCCAAAATCCATACCAGGTCCTTCAGGTCTATATAGTATAGTCAGGTGAGTCAAATCACAAAGCCTCAAAAAGTCTTCTGGCTGTGGTCGCTTGCTGGATATACCAGCTTGAAAAAGATTCACTGTTTAGATGATATTGAATTGGTCCTCAATTGCAGCGACAAGGTGGTGAATCCAGAGTCCTTTGCAGGGGTACATGGGTATGCAGGATGCGAATCTCTGCACTCCTAGTCCTGGTGACACACACAGGGGGTCATCCACTCAAAACCAGCATGGGCCCGCCTGGCCGTCTACTTCCAGTTTTTTCGGTTGTTCATGGATTTCCTGTTTGCGGAGACAGGGTGAGGGCTTAAGGGTGATGAAAAGCCCATGTTAGCTTTCGGCAGAGGGCATGTGTAGGCGCACACACCAACATGTTACACCCACTTGTGATGTGGGTTTCTTGGAAAAAATTTTTTCCCATCCTCCAGGTCATTTATAAACAAATTAAATAGAATTGGTCCCAGCACAGAACCCTGTGGGACCCCACTAGCCACCCCTGACCATTCCAAGTACTCCACATTTATCACCACCCTCTGAACTCGCCCTTGTAGCCAGTTTTCAATCCATGTACTCACCCTATGGTTCATGCCAATGGACCTTATCTTGTACAGTAAACGTTTATGGGGAACTGTCTCAAATACTTTTGCAAAATCCAGATACACCACGTCTACGGGCCTTCCTTTATCTAGATGGCTACTCACCTCCTCATAGAAGGTTAATAGATTGGTTTGGCAAGAACAATTCTTCATGAATCCATGCTGATTACTGCTAATGATACCATTCTAATTACTAAAGTCTTGTTTATAGTCCCTTATCATCCCCTCCAAGAGCTTTCATACTATTTATGTTAGGCTAACTGGTCTGTAAGTCCCAAGGATGTATTTTGGGCCTTTTTTAAATATTGGTGCTACATTGGCTTTTCTCTAATCATCTGGTACCATTCCAGTCAGTAGACTGCCAGTAAAAATTAGGAACAATGGTCTGGCAATTACTTGACTGAGTTCCCTAAGTACCCTCGGGTGCAAGCCATCTGGTCCTAGTGATTTATTAATGTTAATTTTCCCAAGTCTAATTTTAATGCTGTCCTCTGTTAACCATGGAGGTGCTTCCTGTGATGTGTCATGAGAATAAACACTACAGTTTTGGTTACTGAAGTCCTCCGATTTCCTCGTGAAGACTGGGGAAAAAAATAAATTCAATGCCTTCGCCATCTCCCCATCCTTTGTAACCAGGTGTCCTTCCTCATTCTTTATGGGGCCAATATGGTCTGTCCTCCCTTTTTTACTGTTTACATATGTAGCGGCCATAACCCGTTGCAGGGCGGCCTTGACTGAATGGGCTTACCGGTTACCTTCTCCTGGCCTGCTCTTCCGCGTATAGGGGTTCCCAGGGTTGATAACCAACGACTTGTACACCGACACAGATAAAGTCCTTTCAAAAGGTTTTATTTTGCAGTAGAGCTTTCACAAACACAGTCTCTTTGGGAACAGAGGGCACGGATGAAGAACTCAGGTACCTTGAACTGCAGGTTTACCAAAGTCTCTATTTCCACCCAGAGAGTAGCCACTCGCAGCTGGGTGCTTCAAGGCTGAACAGACCTCTAGCCAGAGGTCATAGCAGTAAGCACGTTGACTCAAACTTGAACAATCAACCAAAGATAAACAGGAACCTTTTTCCAACTGTACCTGGAACGTTTCCCGCTTCCTTTGAGGTACTGGAAAAGTGTGGACTCGTCAATGTCCTTCCCAACTCAGTAACCAGGCACTTCTCAGAATGCCACTTGTCGGCCCTCCTCTGAAGAGTCCTCCCCAGGTCACTTGCACGAGCTGTGGTGCCCCTCCAAGCTGAGAGCACACCTGGACACTCTGAATCCTCCCTCAGTTACAGCGCCTTGGACCGGCTGGTTTCCGAGACTTGGGAACAGACGGATCCCTACCCCAGACCAGTCGGGTCTAACAGGGGCCACTGACGGGAACATGGTTCGGGATGTCAAACACCCCGTGACCGGGACCCCTCACAGGGCTACCCTGGTCCTGGAACCAGAACAGACCAGACGGGTCTCTCGAACAACTCCGGAACCTCGAACACGTGACCCACACCTGCTTAAGTACCCCCTCCCAGACTCCTAAGCGGGATTGGTTCCACTGATTGGCTCCGAGAGGACCATACCAAAACATCCAATGAAGCCTGGTTCTTGCCTGTCATGTGCACCTCACCGTTCACATGGCCAGGCAGAACATCAATCATGGCCTGGCCAGACTGGTGCCAAGTCTTACCTACACAATTAACATTCAGTACTGTAAGGTCCTTAGGCAAAAACTAAATTTACAAAGCGTGTGACATTTGATCCCAAATATCATCCGCTACACATACTTAAAGAATTTCTTGGGATTTTTTTTGCTCTCCTGTGCTATGTGTCTTTCGTGCTCTATCTTTGCCGCCTTAATTGCACCCTTACATTTCTTGTTGCATTCTTTATAAAGTCTGAATGCTGATAATGATCCCTCAAGCTTGTGTTTTTCGAAGGCTTTCTCCTTTGTTTTTATATGCATTTTTACATTGGAGTTAAGCCATCCAGAACTTTTGTTCACTCTTTTAAATTTATTACCCAATGGGATGCATTGGCTAATGCCCTTATTTAATATGCTCTTAAAGCAAACCCATCTCTCCTCCCTTTTCTTTGTTCCTAAAACTTTATCCAAATTTATGCCTTCTAGCAAGGTTCATAGTTTAGGGAAGTTGGCTCTTTTGAAATTCAATCTCTTTGTACAACGATTTGTATCGGGTCAAATCTTTGTACCTGTCACAAACAGATTCGAGTCTAGCCACGTCAGCGGCACCATGATTCATATCGGATTCATTTTTCTCACACTCTTCACTACAGCTACATCCAGTTAGGCTCACAGTTCATTCCCATTCTTTGCTTGACAGTAAGGCTACCTGTCTTGCAATTGCTACAAGCACACCTCCAGCAGCACGGACTCTTGCAATCGCAGCAAACACGTCTACAACAGCACAATCATCTTGCAATCATGCAAGCACATACACAGCAATGAAATCTTCTTACAGTCACCATACTACACATCTTCCAGACACACCCTCTTGCAATCGCTGCAAGCTCACATCCAAACACAGCCTCTTGCAATCGCTGCAAGCATGCACGTATCCAAACTCAACGTCTTGCAATCGCTGCAAGCACGCATACAAAACACAACCTCTTGCAATCGCTGCAAGCGCGCATCCAAACTCAACCTCTTGCTATCGCTGCAAGCACGCATACAAAACACAACCTTGTGCAATTACTGCAAGCGCGCATCCAAACACAACCTCTTGCAATCGCTACAAGCACGCATCCAAACACAACCTCTTGCAATTGCTGCAAAGCACGCATCCAAGCACAGCCTCTTCAAATCGCTGCAAGCACGCATCCAAACACAGCCTCTTGCAATCTCTGCAAACACGCATCCAAACACTACCTCTTGCAATCGCTGCAAGCATGCATCCAAACACAGCCTCTTGCAATAACTGCAAAGCACACTATGGTTGCCACCTTTTCATCAAGCCAAACCCGAACACTTTAGCGGTGCATGGCAAATTTTTTGTGGTATACATTGTAAATGTACATTGTAAAGACCTGGGACACCTTTGGGTGCACTAAGGAGAGCAATAATATGGCACACTTTATTGGACAGTGTTACCTCCTATAAACCAGGGGTCATTGTCACCCCCTTCATAAAATACGGGTTAGTGTTACCCCCTCGAAAATGTAGGGGTCCCCCCTAGAGGACCCCCCATTAGGGAGGGTAGCTGACAAAGGGGGAGGGTAGCTGAATGGGGGGGTAGCTGACAGAGGGGGGAGTAGCTGACTGAGGGGGGAGTAACTGACAGAGGGGGGTAACTGACAGAGGGGGTAGCTGACAGAGGGGGGAGAGTAGATGACAGAGGGGGGAGTGTAGCTGACAGAGGGGGGAGTGTAGCTGACAGAGGGGGGAGAATAGCTGAATGAGGGGGGGTAGTTGACTGGCGAGGGGAGCTGACAGGGGAGGGTAGCTGACAGAGGGGGGAGTAGCTGACAGGGGGGGTAGCTGACAGAGGGGGGGAGTAGCTGACAGAGGGTGAGGGTAGCTGACAGAGGGGGATGGTAGCTGACAGAGGGGTGAGAATAGCTGAATGGGGGGAGTAGCTGACAGAGGGGGGGTAGCTGACAGAGGGGGGTAGCTGACAGAGGGGGGAATAGCTGATGGGGGTAGCTGACAGGGGAGAGGAGCTGACAAGGGAGAGTAGCTGACAGAGGTGGGGAGACTAGCTGAATGAGGGGAGAGAATAGCCGAATGAAGGGGGATAGCTGACAGAGGGGGGGTAGTTGACTAGGGAGGGCAGCTGACAGAGGGGTTAACTGACAGAGGGGGGGAGTAGCTGACAGGGGGGGAGTAGTGACAGAGGGGGGGGGGAGTAGCTGACAGAGGGGGGAGTAGCTGACAGGGGGAGGGGGTAGCTGACAGGGGGAGGGGGTAGCTGACAGGGGGAGGGGGTAACTGCCAGGGGGAGGGGGTAACTGATAGGGGGAGGGGGTAGCTGACAGAGAGGGGAGGAGTAGTTGACAGAGAGGGGAGGAGTAGCTGACAGAGGGGGAGGAGTAGCTGACAGAGGGGGGAGGAGTAGCTGACAGAGGGGGGAGAGTAGCTTAATGAGGGGGAGGGTAGCCGAATGGGGGGGAATAGCTGAATGGGGGGAGAGTAGCTGACAGAGAGGTGAGAATAGCTGAATGAGGGGGGAGTAGCTGACAGAGGGGGGGGGAAGCTGACTGGGGAGGGGAGCTGACGGGGGGGGGTAACTGACAGAGGAGGGTAGCTGACAGGGGAGGGGAGCTGACAGAGGGGGGGTAGCTGACAGGGGAGGGGAGTAGCTGACAGAGGGGGAATAGCTGATGGGGGGTCTCTGACAGGGGAGGGGAGCTGACAGATGGGGAGTGGTTTACAGAGGGGGAGTGGCTGACAGAGGGGTGAGAGGGCAGATGAGAAAGATACCTGAGTGAGGTCTTGATGAGACACAGCAGAGCACACGCCAGGCAAGGAGGCGGGACTCCGGGCGGCCGCGATCACCCACAGTCCAGCCCTCCACATGTGACCAGGTTCCCCGAGCTAATCGGAGATCCTCATGTCCATCGCCCGCACCTGACCTATTCAACCAATCACACGCTGAATAGGTACGCATGTCGCCTGCTGCTCATCGCTGAGCTGGGTCTCGTTGGCGGAGCGCACAGGCAGTAATAAATGTGTAACACTGATGGCATGTGCGGGAATCGGGATGCGCCGCTCAAGTTTGAACTGCAGCTATATGTGCCCGGGTTTCAGGTGGCTTGAAAACCGGGCACATGTGTCCAAACTCGGACTGTCCGGGTCAAAACTGGACAGGTGGCAACCCTAAAGCACACATCCAAGCACAGCCCTTTGCAATCACCGCAAGTACAGGCCCAGTGGCGCACAATCAGCCACACATCATTTTTTAGTGCCACTTAATCGGCCACTCGTCTCCAGTGGCATTTTCATAGAAGCCACTCATCGTTTTCTCTGTCATTTCTCCCTTAGGTCAGTCTAGTTCAGCTTCCACCCTGCACCAGGTTGGACATTGCATCCTATAAAAAAAAAACAAAAAAAAACAAATAATGTATATACACATAGGGATTGCATCTTCGCAAAGGCCAGTCGCATGACAAGGGTGGGACGGCTCATTTTCGGTATAAAGAATAAATACATGCCACACTTATGTCACCTCACCTCAGGTTTTTCCAATCAACTGAGTTTGGTCCTTACCAGGTCCTCGTTACTAGGGCGTAAGTCAGGTGTGTAGTTCACGGGCCCCTCTGTCACATTATCTTGCAGCACCCTTTCACTATACATGTATTTCACATACAGTGTGCAAGGGACAAAGTGTGTAAATCACAGCAGTCAATCAAAGTTTTACACTTTGCAGTGCTTTAACCAGTTGCCGACTGCCGCACGACGATGTACGTCGACAGAATGGCACGGGCAGGCATATGGGCGTACCTGTACGTCCCTGCCTTCCCGCGGGTGGGGGGCCCGACCGGGCCCCCCCCGGTGCCAGCGGCGGTCGGAATCCGTTCAGGAGCGATCCGGGATTCATTCATGGCCACCCCCTCGCGATCGCTCCTGACGAATGGAAGTGCAGCATGACATCACTTCCTCTCCTGTAATGTAAACACAGGCAGAGGAAGTGATGTAATCTCTCCTCCGTGTCGGTATTTTTCGTTCCGGCACCGAGGAGAGAGGATCGGTGAGTTGCACCAACACTACACTACACAGTAGAACATGCCAGGCACACTCTCACCCCCCCTTCACCCCCCGATCACGCCCCCAATCACCCCTGCACCCCCAGTCACAGTGACACCAATTGCATTTTTTTTTTTTTATTGCATTGGTGTCATTTGTGACTGTAATAACTGTTAGGGCAGTTAGGGTTAGCCCCCTTTAGTTCTAGGGTACCCCCCTAACCCCCCCAATAAAGGTTTAACCCCGTGATCACCCCCCATCACCAGTGTCACTAAGGCTGGGTTCACATTGCAGCGGTTTATGAGAACGGAGTGCAAATCACATCCGATCTCTGTGCGATGCGAGTTCAGCCATACAGATAGTATGGCTGAATTCGCATCGCACCCGCCGCACCCACCGCAAACTCGCACGGGACCCTTTTTTTGGTCTGCAGCAGAATCGGATCGCATGGGTGTTCACACCATGCGATCCGATTCCTGTCCGAGTTTGCAGATCGCACTGCGATATGCGAACTGATCTGGGGGTTGTCATTAACATTTCACTGACACTCCCAGCAGTTCGCATAGGGCAGTGTGATGCGGGAACCCGCCGCGGATTCGTGGCGTTCCCGCATCGCTCCAGTGTGAACCCAGCCTAATAAGCGATCGTTTTTCTGATCGCTGTATTAGTGTCACAGGTGACGCTAGTTAGGCAGGTAGGTATTTAGGTTCGCCGCAGCTTTTTATAGCGCCAGGGACCCCCATATACTACCACATAAAGTGCCCTGATTGCCCCCTAGTTAACCCTTTCACCAGTGATCACCATATAACTGTTACAGGTGACGCTGGTTGGTTAGTTATTTTTTTTATAGTTTCAGGGCACCCGCCATTTATTACCTAATAAAGGTTTAACCCCCTGATCACCCAGCGGGTGATATAAGTTTGAGGGTCAGATAGGGTCTGCGTCGCCCAAGGCAGCGTCAGGTTAGTGCCAGTACCGCTAACACCCACGCGCAAAGCATACACCTCCCTTAGTAATATAGTATCTGATCAGATCTATATTAGCGTCGCCAGCAGTTTAGGTTTCCCAAAACGCATTGTTAGCGGGATCAGCCCAGATACCTGCTAGCACCTGCGTTTAGCCCCTCCGCCAAGCCCAGCCCAGCCCACCCAAGTGCAGTATCGATCGATCACTGTCACTTACAAAACACAACACACATAACTGCAGCGTTCGCAGAGTCAGGCCTGATCCCTGCGATCGCTAACAGTTTTTTTTGTAGCGTTTTGATACAGTCGCTGACAGCCTAGGTGCTTTTTTACCTGTGAGTCTCACTAGTGTACCCCTAAATTTAGGGGTGTCTACTTTCCAAAATGGGGTCATTTGGGGGGGGGGGGGGTTGTGCCATCTTGGCATTTTATGGCCTTCAAAACTGCGATAGGTAGTGAGGAGTGAAATCAAAAATTTACACCCTCAGAAATCCTGAAGGCAGTGCTTGGTTTTCGGGGCCCCGTACGCGGCTAGGCTCCCAAAAAATCCCACACATGTGGTATCTCCGTACTCAGGAGAAGCAGCAAAATGTATTTTGGGATGTCATTTCACATATGCCCATGGCATGTGTGAGCAATATATCATTTAGTGACAACTTTGTGAAAAAAAAAAAAGTTTGTAATATTCCCGCAACTTGTGGCAAAATATAAAATATTCCATGGACTCAACATGCCTTTCAGCAAATAGATTGGGGTGTCTACTTTCTAAAATGGGGTCATTTGGGGGGGTTTTGTGCCATCTTGGCATTTTATGGCCTTCAAAACTGTAATAGGTGGTGAGGAGTGAAATCAAAAATTTACGCCCTTAGAAATCCTGAAGGCGGTTCTTGGCTTTCGGGGCCCCGTACACGGCTAGGCTCCCAAAAAATCCCACACATGTGGTATCCCCATACTCAGGAGAAGCAGCAAAATTTATTTTGGGGTGTCATTTCACATATGCCCATAGCATGTGTGAGCAATATATCATTTAGTGACAACTTTGTGAAAAAAATAAATAAATAAATAAAAGTTTGTAATTTTCCCGCAACTTGTGGCAAAATATAAAATATTCCATGGACTCAACATGCCTCTCAGCAAATAGCTTGGGGTGTCTACTTTCTAAAATGGGGTCATTTGTGGGGGTTTTGTGCCATCTTGGCATTTTATGGCCTTCAAAACTGTAGTAGGTAGTGAGGAGTGAAATCAAAAATTTACGCCCTTAGAAAGCCTGAAGGCGGTGCTTGGTTTTCGGGGCCCCGTACGCGGCTAGGCTCCCAAAAAGTCCCATATATGTGGTATCCCCGTACTCAGGAGAAGCAGCAGAATTTATTTTGGGGTGTCATTTCACATATGCCCATAGCATGTGTGAGCAATATATCATTTAGTGACAACTTTGTGAAAAAAAAAATAAAAAAAATAAAAGTTTGTAATTTTCCCGCAACTTGTGGCAAAATATAAAATATTCTATGGACTCAACATGCCTCTCAGCAAATAGCTTGGGGTGTCTACTTTCTAAAATGGGGTCATTTGTGGGGGTTTTGTGCCATCTTGGCATTTTATGGCCTTCAAAACTGTGATAGGTAGTGAGGAGTGAAATTACAAATGTATGCCCTTAGAAATCCTGAAGGCGGTTCTTGGCTTTCGGGGCCCCGTACACGGCTAGGCTCCCAAAAAATCCCACATATGTGGTATCCCCGTACTCAGGAGAAGCAGCAAAATTTATTTTGGGGTGTCATTTCACATATGCCCATAGCATGTGTGAGCAATATATCATTTAGTGACAACTTTGTGAAAAAAATAAAAATAAATAAAAGTTTGTAATTTTCCCGCAACTTGTGGCAAAATATAAAATATTCCATGGACTCAACATGCCTCTCAGCAAATAGCTTGGGGTGTCTACTTTCTAAAATGGGGTCATTTGTGGGGGTTTTGTGCCATCTTGGCATTTTATGGCCCTCAAAACTGTAATAGGTAGTGAGGAGTGAAATCAAAAATTTACGCCCTTATAAAGCCTGAAGGCGGTGCTTGGTTTTCGGGGCCCCGTACGCGGCTAGGCTCCCAAAAAGTCACATATATGTGGTATCCCCGTACTCAGGAGAAGCAGCAGAATTTATTTTGGGGTGTCATTTCACATATGCCCATAGCATGTGTGAGCAATATATCATTTAGTGACAACTTTGTGAAAAAAATAAAAATAAAATAAAAGTTTGTAATTTTCCCGCAACTTGTGGCAAAATATAAAATATTCTATGGACTCAACATGCCTCTCAGCAAATAGCTTGGGGTGTCTACTTTCTAAAATGGGGTCATTTGTGGGGGTTTTGTGTCATCTTGGCATTTTATGGCCTTCAAAACTGTAGTAGGTAGTGAGGAGTGAAATCAAAAATTTACGCCCTTAGAAAGCCTGAAGGCGGTGCTTGGTTTTCGGGGCCCCGTACGCGGCTAGGCTCCCAAAAAGTCCCATATATGTGGTATCCCCGTACTCAGGAGAAGCAGCAGAATTTATTTTGGGGTGTCATTTCACATATGCCCATAGCATGTGTGAGCAATATATCATTTAGTGACAACTTTGTGAAAAAAAAAATAAAAAAAATAAAAGTTTGTAATTTTCCCGCAACTTGTGGCAAAATATAAAATATTCTATGGACTCAACATGCCTCTCAGCAAATAGCTTGGGGTGTCTACTTTCTAAAATGGGGTCATTTGTGGGGGTTTTGTGCCATCTTGGCATTTTATGGCCTTCAAAACTGTGATAGGTAGTGAGGAGTGAAATTACAAATGTATGCCCTTAGAAATCCTGAAGGCGGTTCTTGGCTTTCGGGGCCCCGTACACGGCTAGGCTCCCAAAAAATCCCACATATGTGGTATCCCCGTACTCAGGAGAAGCAGCAAAATTTATTTTGGGGTGTCATTTCACATATGCCCATAGCATGTGTGAGCAATATATCATTTAGTGACAACTTTGTGAAAAAAATAAAAATAAATAAAAGTTTGTAATTTTCCCGCAACTTGTGGCAAAATATAAAATATTCCATGGACTCAACATGCCTCTCAGCAAATAGCTTGGGGTGTCTACTTTCTAAAATGGGGTCATTTGTGGGGGTTTTGTGCCATCTTGGCATTTTATGGCCCTCAAAACTGTAATAGGTAGTGAGGAGTGAAATCAAAAATTTACGCCCTTAGAAAGCCTGAAGGCGGTGCTTGGTTTTCGGGGCCCCGTACGCGGCTAGGCTCCCAAAAAGTCCCATATATGTGGTATCCCCGTACTCAGGAGAAGCAGCAGAATTTATTTTGGGGTGTCATTTCACATATGCCCATAGCATGTGTGAGCAATATATCATTTAGTGACAACTTTGTGAAAAAAAATAAAAATAAAATAAAAGTTTGTAATTTTCCCGCAACTTGTGGCAAAATATAAAATATTCTATGGACTCAACATGCCTCTCAGCAAATAGCTTGGGGTGTCTACTTTCTAAAATGGGGTCATTTGTGGGTGTTTTGTGCCATCTTGGCATTTTATGGCCTTCAAAACTGTGATAGGTAATGAGGAGTGAAATTACAAATGTATGCCCTTAGAAATCCTGAAGGCGGTTCTTGGCTTTCGGGGCCCCGTACACGGCTAGGCTCCCAAAAAATCCCACATATGTGGTATCCCCGTACTCAGGAGAAGCAGCAAAATTTATTTTGGGGTGTCATTTCACATATGCCCATAGCATGTGTGAGCAATATATCATTTAGTGACAACTTTGTGAAAAAAAAAAATAAATAAATAAAAGTTTGTAATGTTCCCGCAACTTGTGGCAAAATATAAAATATTCCATGGACTCAACATGCCTCCCAGCAAATAGCTTGGGGTGTCTACTTTCTAAAATGGGGTCATTTGTGGGGGTTTTGTGCCATCTTGGCATTTTATGGCCTTCAAAACTGTGATAGGTAGTGAGGAGTGAAATTACAAATGTATGCCCTTAGAAATCCTGAAGGCGGTTCTTGGCTTTCGGGGCCCTGTACACGGCTAGTCTCCCAAAAAATCCCACATATGTGGTATCCCCGTACTCAGGAGAAGCAGCAGAATGTATTTTGGGGTACAATTCCACATATAACCATGGCATGTGTGAGCAATATATCATTTAGTGACAACTTTGTGTAAAAAAAATAAAAAAATAAATGAGATAGGCAGTCATAAACTAAAAGCTGCGTAAATTCCAGAAAACGTACCTTAGTTTGTAGATGTGACAACTTTTGCGCAAACCAATAAATATACAGTTATTGACTTTTTTTTCTAATAACAAAAAGTAGAAAATATCATTTTTTGTCAAAATTTGCGGTCTTTTTACGTTTATATCGCAAAAAATAAAAATCGCAGAGTCAGTCAAATACCTTTAAAAGAAAGCTCTATTTGTGGGAAAGAAAGGACGCAAATTTTGTTTGGGTACAACATTGCATGACCGCGCAATTACCAGTTAAAGCAGCGCAGTGCCAAATTGTAAAAAGACCTCTGGTCATTGACCAGCAAAATGGTCCGGTCTGAAAGTGGTTAATTTATGCCCCCAGTAGCTGCACAAATGTGTGCATGCACCAACAAAAAGCAGGCACTGAATTCATTCATTTCACAATTTTTTTTTTTTTTTGTTTGCAAATAATTTAACCATATCAGTAGTAATTAGTTCTTGTTTGCACCTGATCATACAGTATATACTACTATAACAGAGACAATTTTATGCTTTTTAATCTTAGCCCTTGTACACAATGTCCAATAGGACCGTGTTGTCAGATAATCCGACCGTGTGTGGGCTCCATCGGACTGTTTCCGTCGGAGTATCCGACGGACCAAGTTTTCCAGCTGGGCTATAAAATTTTCCGACAACATGATCCAATCGCACATTGTCCGATCGTGTGTAGAGAATTCCGATCGGACAAAGTGCCACGCATGCTCAGATCAAATTCCTAGACCAAAGCTATTGGCTACTAGCCTGAACGTAGTCCCGTCATAATGAAATTACATCATCATGCTCTGAACGATCGGATTTTCCGACAACTTTGTTCGACCGTGTGTATGCAACAGTTTCGGACAAAATCCGTCGGACAAAATCCAACGCATTTGGTTGTCAGAATGTCCGACCGTGTGTACAAGGGCTTAAAGATTATATTTATTCAGCCTCCTATTTTCAACATGCTGAAATGTTTCAAAGATTTCAGTACTTAGTGCTTTCCAAATGAAATGTTGAAATTGATTGGATGTCAAAGATGACATGTGCATTGGCATGTCAAAGATCTCTTCATTTTCAGCTTCTTATGCAAGCAAAACATTTGTAGTTGGTTAATGTCAATATACTTCAGAGCAGGAAATTGTGCATTTAAGACACGAGCCCAAGAAAACAGTCATTTATATTTAAAATCCTATCTGTATGAGGGCATTTCTGATTACTATTTATTATATTTTACACAGGCAGTGTAAACCACTAACAAGTTGCAAATCCAGAGGGACTGCCATCATTCTGTGAATAATCGAAAGAAGAGGTTACAGGAATTGTTGAAGTAGACCTTTCAGTGAATATATAAGTCTGCATAAATACATACCTGGAATGTCACAATATACAGAAATAGTTTATTTTAATTTTTTTTACCTGTTATCAAAAGCAATCATTGATATCAAGGAAAGTGGGTTTGCCTTGACTTAAAGGATCACTTTGTAGCAAGTGGAGAGGCTGCAGCAGGGGGCTGATCTGTGTCAGATACTTGTGATCACAGCCAGGAAATGCACAGATATAAGAACTTACATGATCATGTCATCTCTGAGCCAGCATCATAGCCTAGGTAGTAGATTCTGGCCCTGGATGATTGTTGAACAAAGATATTTCTGTCCTGTTGCCTCATCAGGATGAGTACAGTCACCTCTGTGAGAGGTGAGAATTATCTTGAAGTGTTACATATACTGTAAATATAACTTAGAACGAATGCACTTGAGAAAAAATATATCTGATGCTAGGATCACTTGTGAGGGGTCAAAAGACAAACCGTAGAAACAAGAAACATGAAACCAGTTTTTTTTCTCCCGTTTGATGGTATGGATGGTGAAAAGTAGCTAAGACTATAAAGCAAACAGCATCATTTCCTCAATATCAGGGCAAAAAAAGGTGGGGCTTGTACTCTGGGTGCAGTGTTGATGTGGATATTGGGGGCAGGCGGTCTGTTCATCAAAGTCTCACCTTCAGGAGTGACTACAGCGTCATTCCTGCCAGAAGGACCTGGGGCCTACTGGAGGAAGTATTATGCTGCGTACACACGACCGGACTTTCCATCAGAATAAACTCTGAGGCCGCGTACACACGCGCGGACTGTTGGCCCATCTTTGTCCGTCCAACAGTTTGAGCGAACAGTCCGCTCAAACTTAGCATGGACGGACATGGCCACACACGACGGACGAACAGTTTGCTGAAACCGTGCGCGATGACGTGAACGGCACGTACGACGGGACGAAAAATACGACGTCCTATACACTGCAATGCAACCTTCCGACGTGGAAATCCTTTCTGAGCATGCGCGAGACTTAGTTGGCCGAACAAGCCTACACACGAGCGAACAGTCCGCTGAAACACTGTTCAGCGGACTGTCCGCCCAAACACTGTTCAGCGGACAAGGTTGGGCGAACAGTCCGCGCGTGTGTACGCGGCCTGACGGTAAGGATTAGCCGAACACCCCCCCTCTTCGATTCGCACCAGAACCTGCGAACAGACCTAAACGTCGTGTGAACTTTAGAACGCTATTAAAGTCTATGGGACTTGAATGTTCACAATCTAAAGTGCTAATTTTAAAGGCTAATATGCAAGTTACTGTCCTAAAAAGTGTTTGGGGACCTGGGTCCTGCCCCAGGGGACATGGATCAATGCAAAAACAAGTTTTAAAAACTGCAGTTTTTTCAGGAGCAGTGATTTTAATAATGTTTAAAGTGAAACAATAAAAGTCTAATATTCCTTTAAATTTCGTAGGGGGGGGGGGGGGTATAGTATGCCTGTGAAGGGGCGCATGTTTCTGGTGCTTAGAACTGTCCCTGCGCAAAGTGTAATTTATGCAGGAAAAAAAGTCCTTTAAAATCACTCGCAGCTATTATGAATTGTTGGCTCCGTAATACAGAGAACACTCATTGAAAGTCATTTAAATGTTGTACCTGGGAGGAGTCTATAGTATGCCTGTGAAGGGGTGCATGTTTCCTGTGCTTAGAACTGTCCCTGCACAAATTGTCATTTCGCAAGGAAAAAAAGTATTTTAAAATCACTTTTATCACTCAATGAGTGTTCTCTGTATTACGGAGCGGACAATTCATTCATTGATAAAAAAAAAAAAAAAGTGTGGGCTTCCCCTGAATTCAATTACCAGGCCCTTCGGGTCTGGTATGGATATTAAGGGGAACCCCGTGTCAAATAAAAAAAAAATTGACGTGGGGTCCCCCTAAATATTCATACCAGATCCTTTATCCGAGCACGTAACCTGGCAGGCCGCAGGAAAAGAGGGGGGGACGAGAGAGTGCCCCCCCCTCCTGAACCGTACCAGGCCACATGCCCTCAACATTGGGAGGATGCTTTGGGGGTCTGTGACCCCTCAAAGCACCATGTCCCCATGTTGATGGGGACAAGGGCCTCATCCTCACAACCCTGGCCAGTGGTTGTGGGGGTCTGCAGGCAGGGGGCTTATCAGAATCTGGAAGCCCCCTTTAACAAGGGGACCCCCAGATCCCGGCCCCCCATTTGAAATGGTAAGGGGGTACACAAGTACCCCTACCATTTCACAAAGAAAGTGTAAAAAATCGTTAAATAAGACAAACACACTTTTGAAAAATTCCTTTATTAAAAAAAAAAAAAGATTCCTAATCCAGCGATGGATGATCATCTCTCCTGGGTCCAGCGATGGCTGATCTGATCCAGCGACGGATGATTTTCATTCCAGGGCTGTCCATGTATGCATCCGTCTTCTGTCTCCACTGCGGAGACACTGCGGGGATCCCAGCGCTGACGTTTCTTATATTAGGAGGGCGGGGCCACCCGTCACCTGACCCCGCCCCCTCTGACGCTGGTGAGGGAAGCCAGGGGTTCCCCAGTGACGTATGGGTGACCCCGCCCCCTCTGATGTAACGCAAACCCGTGTTACATCAGAGGGGAGCCGGCCAGGGTTGTGCAGGTGAGGCCCTTGTCCCCATCAACATGGGGACATGGTGCTTTGAGGGGGTCACAGACCCCCAAAGCATCCTTCCAATGTTGAGGGCATGTGGCCTGGTACGGTTCAGGAGGGGGGGGCGCTCTCTCGCCCCCCCTCTTTTCCTGCGGCCTGCCAGGTTGCGTGCTCGGATAAAGGGCCTGGTATGGATATTTAGGGGGACCCCCACGGCAATTTTTTTTTAATTTGATGCGGGCTTCCCCTTAATATCCATACCAGACCTGAAGGGCCTGGTAATTGAATTTAGGGGAACCCCACGCTTTTTTTTTTACATTTTTTTATTTTTTTATCAATGAATGAATTGTCCGCTCCGTAATACAGAGAATACTCATTGAGTGTTCTCTGTATTACTGGAGCCGACAATTGAAAGTGATTTTTAAAGACTTTTTTTTCCTTGCGAAATTACACTTTGTGCAGGGACAGTTCTAAGCATGGGAAACATGCGCCCCTTCAAAGGCTTACTATAGACACTCCCCAGGTACGAAATTTAAAGGAATATTACACTTTTATTGTTTTACTTTAATCATTATTAAAATGACTGCTCCTGAAAAAACTTCAGTTTTTAAAACTTTTTTTTGCATTGATCCATGTCCCCTGGGGCAGGACCCAGGTCCCCAAACACTTTTTAGGACAGTAACTTGCATATTAGCCTTTAAAATTAACACTTTAGATTTCTCCCATAGACTTGTACAGGGTGTTCCGGCTTTTCGAATTTGCCGCGAACAGCCCAAATTGTTCACTGTTCGCTGAACAGGCGAACAGGCAATGTTCGAGTCGAACATGAGTTTGACTCAAACTCGAAGCTCATCCCTATCTGACTGTATCCTGAGAGCCCCCACATCTTTTTAGTTCCATGAACTCCAAAGAGTCCACCTTCCCTCCTTCATCCCTCCGACACAAATGCCGAAGCAGTCATCTTCAGACTGACACCAGTGATGCAGGGTCATTTTTGCCCACCAAAACTGATGCAGCGCCATTTTTCTTTTCGAAACACCATTAATGCAGGAACATTTTTTTCTTCCAGTGACACCACCAACCCAGGGACATTTTCCCTTCAGGATACCTACACAGGGAAGTTATTTTCTTCCGAAGACACCACCGAATCAGGGACATTTTTTTCCTTTCAGTAACATCACTGATTCAAGGGACATTTTCACCTTCCAGTGAGACCACCAATGCAGGGACATACTTTGCTTCCAGTGACATTACCGACACAAGGAAATTTTTCCTATCTGTGACACCACCAATGCAGAAATTTTTTTTCCTTCCTATCACCGCACCAATGCAGGGACATTTTTTCTTTCCAATGATACCACTGATGAAGGGGCATTTTTTCCTTTCAGTGATACCTGTTATGCAGAGACATTTTTCTATCCAGTGATATCACTGATGCAGGGACACTTTTCCTTCCCTTGATACCACTAAAGCTGAGACATTTTTGCCTTTCAATTACACCATTGAATTAGGCCCCATGTACAAGGGATATTTTTACAACCTCTCCTGAACGATTTACCGTATATACTCGAGTATAGGCCGACCCGAATATAAGCCGAGGCCCCCAATTTACCCCCAAAAAAACTGGCAAACTTATTGACTCGTGTATAAGCCGAGGGTGAGACATGCCTGTCCATCCCTGTGTGTGTGTCCGTCCATCCCTGTGTGTCCGTCCATCCCTGTGTGTCCGTCCATCCCTGTGTGTCCGTCCATCCCTGTGTGTCCGTCCATCCATCCCTGTGTGTGTGTGTGTCCATCCATCCATCCATCCCTGTGTGTGTGTGTCTCCATCCATCCATCCATCCATCCCTGTGTGTGTGTGTCTCCATCCATCCATCCATCCATCCCTGTGTGTGTGTGTCTCCATCCATCCATCCATCCATCCCTGTGTGTGTCTCCATCCATGTGTGTGTGTGTGTGTGTGTGTGTGTGTGTGTGTGTGTGTGTGTGTGTGTGTGTGTGTCCAGCCTACCTTTGTCCCGAGCCTCCGTCCCGTGCCTTGCCTCCTTGCCTCCGTCCCGTGCCGTGCCTTGCCTCCTTGCATCCGTCCCGTGTCGTGCCTTGCCTTGCCCCCGTCCCGTCCCGTCCCGTGCCGTGCCGTCCCGTGCCCTCTTCGTCGGCGGCCATTGTAAAGTTCAAAAGCTGCGCCGCCGCCTTCGCCTGTGATAGGCGGAACACTGAATTTCCCAGCAGCCTGTGTTCCGCCTATCACAGACGTCGTATCATCCTCGTCCGTAGTACGAGGATGATATGATGTCCGTGATAGGCGGAACACAGGCTGCTGGGAAATTCAGTGTTCCGCCTATCACAGGCGAAGGCGGAGCCGGAGGCGCGGCTTTTGAATAGAATGGCCGCTGTCTGTCTGCTCGACACGCTGATCGAGCGGGCAGACAGCGATGACTCGAGTATAAGCCGAGGGGGGCACTTTCAGCCTCAAAAAAGAGGCTGAAAATCTCGGCTTATACTCGAGTATATACGGTAACTTGACAGATAGTAACCCACATTTAAAACGTCCGTTTTGCCGTGTTTACGTGCCGCGTTTAGCTGCACTTGCGTTTAGAAGCATTTAAAAAAAAATAAAAAATGTTTTTCTTTAAATGGGCAAAAACGAAAAACGCCTATAAACGAAATGCGAATAAATGCGGGCTGACGCGTTTAGCCACGTTTAGACGTTTTTAGACGCGTTTGGCATCTGAAACGTTAGAAAACTTCTGCATCCGACACCCATTTTCTTGCTTTAGAAGAAACGCTGTTAAACACAACTGCCTAAAAGTGGCAATAAATTAAACTGTGTACATGGTCACATAGGATAACATTTACCGTATATACTCGAGTATAGGCCGACCCGAATATAAGCCGAGGCCCCCAATTTACCCCCAAAAAAACTGGCAAACTTATTGACTCGTGTATAAGCCGAGGGTGAGACATGCCTGTCCATCCCTGTGTGTGTGTCCGTCCATCCCTGTGTGTCCGTCCATCCCTGTGTGTCCGTCCATCCCTGTGTGTCCGTCCATCCCTGTGTGTCCGTCCATCCATCCCTGTGTGTGTGTGTGTCCATCCATCCATCCATCCCTGTGTGTGTGTGTCTCCATCCATCCATCCATCCATCCCTGTGTGTGTGTGTCTCCATCCATCCATCCATCCATCCCTGTGTGTGTGTGTCTCCATCCATCCATCCATCCATCCCTGTGTGTGTCTCCATCCATGTGTGTGTGTGTGTGTGTGTGTGTGTGTGTGTGTGTGTGTGTGTGTGTGTGTGTGTGTCCAGCCTACCTTTGTCCCGAGCCTCCGTCCCGTGCCTTGCCTCCTTGCCTCCGTCCCGTGCCGTGCCTTGCCTCCTTGCATCCGTCCCGTGTCGTGCCTTGCCTTGCCTTGCCCCCGTCCCGTCCCGTCCCGTGCCGTGCCGTCCCGTGCCCTCTTCGTCGGCGGCCATTGTAAAGTTCAAAAGCTGCGCCGCCGCCTTCGCCTGTGATAGGCGGAACACTGAATTTCCCAGCAGCCTGTGTTCCGCCTATCACAGACGTCGTATCATCCTCGTCCGTAGTACGAGGATGATACGATGTCCGTGATAGGCGGAACACAGGCTGCTGGGAAATTCAGTGTTCCGCCTATCACAGGCGAAGGCGGAGCCGGAGGCGCGGCTTTTGAATAGAATGGCCGCTGTCTGTCTGCTCGACACGCTGATCGAGCGGGCAGACAGCGATGACTCGAGTATAAGCCGAGGGGGGCACTTTCAGCCTCAAAAAAGAGGCTGAAAATCTCGGCTTATACTCGAGTATATACGGTAATGAGTTCAGGGGCAGTTTAAGAAAGCTTCCAACTGCCTCTGAATGTACGTTTAGCAGTGTCCCATGTACATGGGGCCTTAGTTGCAGGTTTTTGCTTCACAACTGTTATCCCCATATTTGTTCACCGGTTTTAAACTTTTTAGTTCACTGTGGTGTACCGCAACTGCATGAATTGCTATTAGCCCACTACTGTACCTGGGGGGGAGACTCAGTTTGCCATTTTCCCCCTGGCACTGAATGACTTTTCCTTGCTACTGGATACACCAAATGCAAAAGTGCATTATCATTCATGTGTGCCTAGGACAGCTTGATTTTTAAATACCCATGCATGGGTTTTTAATGCATGTGTCTTTTGGAAACACTTGCTAGAACTTAGTTCTTAGTCAAGGAAGTAGAGATGCATAGGATGAGGTTTTGGGCTAACCCAAATAATAGCAGGCAATTTGTAATGTCTTTACTAAGACTTTTTGTTTAATAGGTTAAATAGTCTCAATTTAAAAGAAACATGTCATGACTAAAATTTGGGAACTGCCATTGTTGATCTGTTTTTGAAGGTGTAAGACCAAAGGGCTTGTGTTGACTAAAGCCTCATACACACGATCGGATTTTCCGCAGACAAAACCTCGGACTTGTCCGAAAGCATCTGCCTTGCAATTGTCGGCCAACAAACACAAACCTAGTGACGTACTACGTGTTTTTTCAGCTCTTTAGAGACACCCTTTGGGCTCCTTCTGCTAATTTTCTATTAGTAGAAGTTTGGTAAGTGTTGATTCGTGCTTTTCATTTTGCGCTTTTCATTTTGTGCTTTTCATTTTGCGCTTTTCAGTTAGTTTCTAAAAGGCCGTTCGTCAACCAGCCATTTTGCGGAATTGGAGGAGATAACATGTTATTTATTATTGGCCTTGGAGTTATTGCTTTGACCCAAGTCCAGTCCAGGAACAGGAGGAGGAGGATTTCTTGGACCAAAAATTGGTTGCTTTATTAATCGTGACCAATTATGTCATATGCCATTCAGAATTATCTCTGGAGTAATTATTTGATGTGGTATATTTTCTATATTTTTGGATGCATAGAATGCACTTTTTGGTTAAGATAGCATGTCTAATTTTATTTGTTTTCTTTTTTTTTTGTAAAAAAATTGTGTTTTACTTCAAATGACGGTTTGGGAGTAGGCAGTTATATTTAAAAAAATACATTGTAAAATTGACAAGGGACACAAACATAGTTGAATCTTAAAAACCATAATGGTGTTGTGGTGATAATGGTGTTGTGGTAACTTGCCCCCCCCCCACCCAAAAAAAAAAAACAAGCATAATAATAATATTCTTGATATCACTAGAAAAAAAAAAAGCCTTTGAAAATGTGTTTGCAATAACTCCACCAGTAATACCAGCAAAGCAGCTTCATTATTATCCCATTATAGAAGAAGAGAATGTGCATTGCATTTCCAGATTTCATAATTTACCACGTCATGAATGTTAATTCTCCATTATGAACGCTAGTTTAAAAGACTGACCACTTCTAGCTTGTCCTTGCTTCTGAGCATGAGTGTTTGTACTTTGTACTTTTGTACTTGGAAAATCCGAAAACAGACCGTTGTCTGCGGAATCTAACATTTGTCCATGGAAAATCCAACAACAATGGTCCGATGGAGCCTACAAACGGTCAGATTTTCCGCCAACAGCCTGTCATCACACATTTCCCATTGGAAAATCCAATCGTATGTATGAGATTTAACTTTTGATTTTTGACATCAGTTTGAGAAGCTTCTGAGATCATTTATAATTCATTGACAAGTGCATTTGACCTACAGTTGACATTCTTTTGAGCTACATTTGACCTGCCTGGACTGTCCCAAAGGTAAGTATGGAAATGCAAAACCCACTTGCAGTGAACAAAAGCCCCTCAACACAAATCCTTTACCCTGGCTCCCCTACTTATTTTGTCAATGCCTCAGAAAAAGCATTCAGCCAGAGCAGTATCAGGACACCTCACCTGCATATATGTTTCAGATCAGTATATAAGCTTGCAAATGGCTAGTAATGGCACCAAGTCCCTACCCTGCTTCTTTTCCTACCAGAACAACAAACCACTTGCTTGAGGTTAAACTCTGCCATCTTGTGCCATCTTGTGCCCATCTCCATGCCAGAGGCCTCCTCATGACATTCCTGGCCTTAGACCTTTATATCCTAAGGAAGGAATATTTACACAAAAAGTTAGTATTGCTGTATTTACTGATGTTATTTTCAGATGATATTACAGTCACATCACATAAACATACTTCCGGGGTTACTTGACAGCATTTTGTCAATCACATATAGTGGATGAACCTCAGGAGTAGGGATGAGCCGAACACCCCCCGGTTCGGTTCGCACCAGAACTTGCGAACGACCCCCGCGTTCGGTACGAACGTTAGAACCCCATTGAAGTCTATGGGACTCGAACGTTCGAATTGGAAAGTGCTCATTTTAACGGCTAATATGCAAGATAGTGTCCTAAAAAGGGTTTGGCGACCTGCCTCCTGCCTCAGGGGACATGGGTCACTGCAAAAAAAAGTTTTAAAAACTACCGTTTTGGCGGGAGCACTGATTTTAATGACGATTAAAGTGAAAAAAAAAAAGTTAAATATTCCTTTAAATATGGTGCCTGCGGGGTGTCTGTAGTATGCCTGTGAAGTGCCACGTGTTTCCCGTGTTTAGAACAGTCCCTGCACAAAATTACATTAAACGGAAATAACACCATTTAAAACTGCTTGCGGTTTTAATGTTATATCTGGTTCCTGCAATATGGTTGAAAATCATTGAGAAACATGGCATGGGTAGCCCTCCCTGCCCATTACCAGCCTATTTGGGTCTTGTACGCATATTAAGGGGAACCCCGTACCCATATTAAAAAAAGGAAATGCGTGTGGCCCCCAGGCCCTATATACTCAGAACAGCAGTATACAGGCGGTGCAAACAAGACAGGGACTGTGTAGGTTTGTTGTGTTAAGTTGAATCTGTTTGTCATTTTCAACCGGTACATTTTTAAAGTGTAGCTCCAGTCAAAAAAACTATCTTTAAGCTTTTTGGAAAACATAGGGAAGGGTTATCACCCCTGTATAATTTGTTTTGTCGTCCATCTTTTTTCATCTCACTTGCTGCTGTCTCCTTGCGTTTGCAAGTAGGAGATGTTTGTAAGTTGGATGTTTGAAAGTAGGGGCCTGCCCTATATTATAGCGGTATGTACTGGGTACAGAGCACGCAGACAGCACGCACTATCTCCTAACACTACTGACTGCAAGCTCTATTATTAACCACTTGTTAGCCCAATGTTTGCATAAAGTGAAAGATGAAGTTATGCTGAGTAAATAGATATCAAACATGTCACTCTTCAAAATTGCACATGCCCGTGGAATGGCGCCAAACGTCGCTACTTAAAAAATCCCCATAGGCGACGCTTTAAATATTTTTTTACTGGTTACATGTTTTGAGTTGCAGAGGAGGTCTAGGACTAGAATTATTGCTCTCGCTCTAACATTCTCGGCGATACCTCACATGTGTGGCACATGCGAGCACATGGGGACATGGGCGCTTTAATTTTTATTTTATTTTTTTATTGTTCATTTTACTTTATTTATTTTAGTTTGACATTTTTTTTCCCAAAAATATATTTTTGATCACTTTTATTCCTATTACAAGAAATGTAAACATCCCTTGTAATAGGAATATGGGGTGACAGGTCCTCTTTACAGTGAAATCTGGGGGGTCAATATGACCCCACATCTCACCTCTAGGCTGGGAAGCCTGAAATAAAAAAAAAAAAAAAGATTCTGGCTTTGATCGTACTGGCGAGTTGGTAGAAGCACCGGAGGGCGGTGAGGGGTGGGGGGCGTCTATGGCTGGGTATTTCAGGGTATCACCGAGTATGGCTGGGTATCTCTGAGTATGGCTGGGTATGGCAATTTATGGCAGGGTATTACAGAGTATTGGCGGGGTATTGGCGGGGTACTACAGAGTAATAGCAGGGTACTGCAGAGTATTGGGGGTACTGCAGAGTAATGGCGGGTACTGCAGAGTATTGGGGGGTACTGCAGAGTAATGGGGGTTACTGCAGAGTAATGGGGGGTACTGCAGAGTAATGGCAGGGTACTGCACTGCAGAGTAATGGCGGGGTACTGCACTGCAGAGTAATGGCGGGGTACTGCAGAGTAATGGCGGGGTACTGCAGAGTAATGGCAGGGTACTGCACTGCAGAGTAATGGCAGGGTACTGCACTGCAGAGTAATGGCGGGGTACTGCACTGCAGAGTAATGGCGGGGTACTGCAGAGTAATGGCGGGGTACTGCAGAGTAATGGCAGGGTACTGCAGAGTATGCACTGGTATTGCAGAGTATTGGCAGGGAATTGAGGGGTTAAATTCGGTGAGCAGCGATGTGGGCACTGCAGATGCAGCCCACATCGCTGCTGACACCGATCTCTTTCCCCTCCGCTGTACCGATCGGTACAGAAAGGGGAGGGAGGAACAGGCGTCATAACATGACGCCGGTTTGTTTCCAAGTGATCACTCCGTCATTTGACGGAGCAATCACATGGTAAACGGCCGCTATGAGCGGCCGTTTACCGTGATGCGCCGGGGTCACGGATGCTCTCGAGTGCGCACACCTCGGGGCACGCGAGAGCAGAATTCTGGGAGGCCGTTAATTAACGGCCTCTCTGAGTTAAACAACCGCCCTGAAGCCGTTAATCGGCAATGGGCAGTTGTTAAGTGGTTAAAGCTAGATCACTAGCTATATAGGTGAGGTGAATATAGTGGTGTATACTGCAGTCAGGGCACAGACAACAACCACTACACAGCAGCAAGATAGGAAATCAGCCAAAAACGATTGGTGTGTACTGTGTTGAAGGTACACAGAACACCCACTGCTTCAGATGCAAAGTAACACACTACAGGAGGCCGCCTTAAAGGCGGCCTTATATAGTGTGGGGCGTGCACTACACAGCCTGAGCTATGATTGGCCACAGGCAGGATGCCTGTGGCCAATCATGGCTCTCCTCGCTGCCGGCGCTGCGATTGGCCAAGCATGCGGGGTCACAGTGCATGCTTGGCCAATCATCGGGCAGCAATGCACTGCGCCAACACAGTGCATTGTGGTCCGCGCGCGCGTCACTCGAATTTTGACGCGAACGGCCAAAACGTTCGGAATTTGCCGAACGGCCGAACAGCCAATGTTCGAGTCGAACGTACGTTCGACTCGAACACGAAGCTCATCCCTACTCAGGAGTCACTTGTGAAAGCAGCACACAGTACATTTTAGTAAGCCATATTGCCCAATTTTTCTCTTCTCCCGGGGTCATCAGTATTCACTCATAGGGTCTTGTATTGCCTCAGGCTGTCTGTGTCCAGCTCACTGCTCCTTGTAGTTAGTCTTTCTGAGACAGAATCACTGCAGTAACCTTGTCATGGGTGCACCTCTCCCAGGTCCTGCAGGAGAAAAACCTCACTCCAGGGGACCACTGGACTGGCCTAAAGGCCCTTTGCAACCCCCTCTAGCCTACCCCATCATAAGAGTCAGGATGTCTATAGCCAGCTCTTCTGACTACAGGTCTAGTTCTCCCTGTCCTCCAGCCCTGTCTAGGGCCTTCAATTGCAGACTGCATTTGCCTGATGATGGGGTCTCTGGCTCATATGTGCAAACTGCTCTTAGGCTCCTTGCAACCTGGCTTATATATGTGCATTTCCTCACCCATGACATCATAACAGGAGGGCTCTAACTAAATGGGACCTAGCACAAAATTACACCATTTTTGTTGCCAACACTATTCCAGGACAGAGTCACCTAGTGGCAGACTAGCTGCCACTAGGTGGTTTGGGTAGTACATGTACGTTCCAGCATATTGGTAGATATTAAAGTTAAAGTTTAATCTGCTTATATTTTGCTGTCCCTGGTTCCTTTTCTTGCCCCCACCCTCAATACATAGATTTTTTAAATAAAGATTATTTGTTTCTCAAACATATCTTATTTTAGACCCAGTGATCATCACTGGGTCTCTGTGCTTGTCTTAGCAGTCCAAGAAGATAAAGGCAGGTGAGAGGGGCTGACAGGGTGCTGTATATTGTTTCTTGAAAACAGCAAAGCACCATGTTTCAGTACTCATCTCAAAAGTGCTGCAAACATCAAAACTTGGTGGGTGTCAGTCTGGAGCAGTGGGTGTTTCTAGGCAGGCTGTATTTGCATGCAGACCACCCTAGATAATGCCCATATGTGATGTTGAGCCTCAATAATTGAATGAACTAAAATCCAATGAATGAAAAAATTGAGAGCGAGGAAAGAGTTAGATGATGCTAAATGTCATTCAACAAGGAAATGAGGCAAGCCCCATCTTACTTGCTGCAATTTCAAATGCACACTATGAAAAGCTCACAACCATTTTTGTACAGAAGAGATGCCTGTCATATGCCTGACTCCAGGTAAGGCTGGAGTTCAACTTCAACCACTTATGCCCCATACACACTATCAGTATTTCTGCTGATTTTTTTTCCTTCAGATTTACCAAAACCATGTAGTGCAAGGGCCTGCCTGATTGCATACAAATTGAAACTCCTAAGGTTTGACCTCATATTATATGGTTTTAGAAAATCTGAAGGAAGAACTCAGCAGAAAAACTGATAGTGTGTATGGGGCTTTAAGGTCCACCCTATAGCAGTTTTACTGCTACAGGGCGGCACCCCTGCATTGGATCATGTATGTATGCGTGATCTGACATTTTCAGGTGGGGGGGGGGGGCACATGCAGACTCCAGGTCTGCCAGCACCCATTGATCATTCTGCAGAAAGACAGAACCGCAGTCTGCCTATGTAAACAAGACATATCGCCGTTCTAACAGGAGGGAAGAGATGAAACTTGTGTCCCTGCAAAGCAGGGAATAAATTCCATCTCTTCCCCTAGTACAAGCACCCCACACAGTATTTTAAAACACCAGCTGGGCACACAATTAACTCTTTGATTGCCCCTTATGTTAACTCCTTCCCAGCCAGTGTCATTAGTACAGTGACAGTGCATATTTTTTTAAGCACTGATCACTGTATTAGGCCACTTTCACACTGAGGCGCTTCTAAACTGCTAGTAAAAACACTGAGCACTTTTGAAGAGCTTTTCAGGTGCTTTTGAAGATTCCATCCCCACTCTGGTGTAACGGAAACCTGCCTGCATTACATCAGAGGGGTGCGGGGTCACCCATACGTCACGGGGAACCCCCAGGTTTCCCCTTGCGTCAGAGGGGGGCGGGGTCAGGTGACGGGTGGCCCCACCCTCCACATATAACAAACGTCAGGCCACCGGAATCCCCGCAGTGTCTCCTCCGTGGAGACAGAAGATGGATGGATTCGCTGCGCTGATTCAGATGAGCCATCGCTGGACCCCGGAGAGATGATCGTCCATCGCTGGATAGCAAGAGTGGATTACCACCGCTGGAATCTTTATTTTATTTATTTTTTATTTTTAATAAAGGAATTTTTCAAAAGTGTGTTTGTCTTATTTAACAATTTTTTACACTTTCTTTGTGAAATGGTAGGGGTACTTTTGTACCCCCTTACCATTTCAAACAGGGGGGGCGGGATCTGGGGGTCCCCTTGTTAAAGGAGGCTTCTAGATTCTGATAAGCCCCCCGCCCGCAGACACCCACAACCACCGGCCAGGGTTGTGGGGATGAGGCCCTTCTCCGCATCAACATGGGGACAAGGTGCTTTGAGGGGTCACAGACCCCCAAAGCATCCTCCCAATGTTGAGGGCATGTGGCCTGGTACGGTTCAGGAGGGAGGGGGGGCCGCTCTCTCGTCCCCCTCTTTTCCTGCGGCTTGTCAGGTTGCATGCTCGGATAAAGTGTCTGGTATGGATTTTTAGGGGGACCCCCACGTCAATTTTTTTTTAATTTGTCGTGGGGTTCCCCTTAATATCCATACCAGACCTGAAGGGTCTGGTATGGATATTTAGGGGGAACCCCACGTCAATTTTTTTTTTAATTTGATGCAGGGTTCCCCTTAATATCCATACCAGACCTGAAGGGCCTGGTAATTGAATTTGGTGGACCCCCACGCTTTTTTGTTTATTTATTTATTTTATCAATGACTTTCAATGAGTGTTCTCTGTATTACGGAGCCGACAATTCATAATAGCTGCGAGTGATTTTAAAGGACTTTTTTTCCTGCATAAATTACACTTTGTGCAGGGACAGTTCTAAGCACCAGAAACATGCTCCCCTTCACAGGCATACTATACACCCCCCCCCCCCCCCCCCACGAAATTTAAAGGAATATTACACTTTTATTGTTTCACCTTAACCATTATTAAAATCACTGCTACCGAAAAAACTGACGTTTTTAAAACTTTTTTTTGCATTGATACATGTCCCCTGGGGCAGGACCCGGGTCCCCAAACATTTTTTAGGACAGTAACTTGCAGAATCTTTTCTCTCTGTCAAATCTTTTTTCTCTGTCGAATATTTTCTCTATATAATCTTGGACTAATAGAGGTAAGGTTAGGCACATTCGTCCACAGGTTCTATAGACACAGATTGTTATTGTCAGAGTCACGTCGAATCTCCTATTCTATATCGAACTGTTGTAACAATGAAAACGAAAATAAAGCATTTATTTATGTCGGATCTTTCGTTTTTCGGATTCTGTGCTTTCATTATCGTTTGTCAAAACAAAAACGAAAATAGCTGAAATTCGGACGAAAATGCATTCGGACGAAAACGAATGCACATGTCTAATAATGTTTGCGCAAACCAAACAATATATGCTTATTGGGATTTTTATACTAAAAATATATAGCAGAATACATATTGACCTAAATTTATATAGAAATTTGATATTTTCAATTTTTTTCTTGAATATGTTTTATTGCAGAAAGTATTTGTGGGAAAAAAAAGGACATTGATTTTGTTTGGATGCAGCGACGCACGACCGCGCAATTGTCAGTTAAAACGACGCAGTTCCGAATCGCAAAAAATGGCCTGGTCATTCAGCAGCCAAATCTTCCGGGGCTGAAGTGGCTAAAGTAAAAGACTTCTGTAAACAAAGCTTTTGGCAGATGGTAATAATAGTTACAGTATTCGTTTAGAGAACTATTGCCTGTGACAACCCACTGAATGACTTTCTACTTTTATGTGTAGAGAATGGGGTGGATTTACTAAAGGCCAATAAACAGTTCACTTGCAAGGAAATTTTAATTTAGCTTATTGAATGTGATTCAATCACGTGCAAGGAAAATAAAAATAAAATGTATATATATCTTTTTTTTTGTTAATTCTTTTTTTTTTATTTCGATGACATATAAACAAACGGTAATCTGCATAAGCTTAAACAGACACTGGTTACAGAGTAAAAAACATCCCAGTGTAAACCATAAAAGAAACCCCCCCCCAGCAAAAAAACCCCACAACAAATACAAAAAGCGTCATAACCCAGCCCTGGTACAGTCTTGCCTAGACAGATATGCCCACTACATAACCCCCTCCTTCCCCCCATCCAGAGGTGTGATTTACAGCAATTCTGCTCTATTGTACAGGAGAATGTTTGCTTATGTGATCCTTCCCTGCCCGACCACCGTCCCCCCACATCCTAACCAAGAAATACAGTAACCTCAAGGTATATGAATAGGCCATCTGTTGAGAAAATCCCTACATTAGTCTCCAGCTAGCCCAAACTCTTTTAGCACTCCAAAAATGTATCCTTTAGAACTCTGCAGGAAACCCCAGGATCAGTTACTGTAGCTGATCATGTTGTTAATCTAAAACTGTGTCCACAGAAGCCATCCATCCTCCCCAAACCTTATCAAATTTGGCTAGAGCCCCTCTGCTTAGATAGGTAGCTTTATAAAATGGCACTGCTTTGTTGACCAGGGATTTCCAAGTCTCCAAGGTTGGGGTATACAAACTCTTTCAAGATAGGACAATTTGTTTTTTAGCATAAAACAATAATAGGATGAGAAGAGTTCATATAGCCCTAGTGGTAGCCAAAGGTTCAACCAAATGCAACAAACACACTTCAATGGACAGGGGGATTGAAATAGAGGTGACCAATTTCATACAGTGGTCTATAGCTTTCCAGTATGTTTTAATATGAGGGCAGTCCCAAAATATATGTATGAAATTTGCCATAGGCGTTGAGCATCTCCAGCAAAGAGACTGTTGGTTCCCAAACATTTTTGCTAATCAGCCGGGGTTAGGTATATTCTATGTGGGAATTTGTAGTGAATTAAACGGTCTCTGGTAGAGACTGAGTATTGAAACGTGGTCTCCCACGTGTCGTCCCAATCATCCCTGTCTAGAACCGGGGCCACCGCCTCCCAGGCCAGTCTACAAGGTTCCATTAACGTGCCCGTTTGTTGAAAAGGTCCTTATATATGCTAGAGACTGGTTTAACTAAGGAGTCTCTGCGCGTTAATAGTCACTAGAGTGAAGGTTCAGTGGTTCCCTGCCAAATTGAGAGTAAAATGCATGTCTCAGTTGGATGTATCTGAAGAAGTGTGAGGTGGGTAGGGTGAGATGCTCCTTGAGTTCGTTAAATGTCAATAGAATGCCATTTAGTACAATACGTTGTAAGGTTTTGACCCCATGTTTAGTCCAGACAACAGGGTCTGGGAAGTCATAAAAATGTACCAGATTGTGATTTCTCAACATCAGTAAGTTAGGGGAGAACATGTTCACACTAGACGATCGCATTCCCTGCCCTAATCACAGAGCGCATAGAGGGAGTTAGGGAGTATGGAGACTTTAAACCTCTGTAGACCAAGTGCGAGAGCTCCTTATATGAGCCCACATAGGCTGCCTCCAGGGACACTGAGGCGTCAACTGGGGGAGAAGTCAACCAGCGGTGAACTACTGTTAGTTGGCCAGCTAGGAAGTATTTATAAAAACTAGGCACCGTAAGGCCCCCCTCCCCCCAATGGCTGCTGGAGAATGGTCAATTTCAAGCGGGGAGTTCTCCCCTGCCACAAAAAGGAAAAGAGCATACTATCTATCAATTTGAAAAGAGACTTTGGGATCCACACTGACGAATTTCTGAGAATATAAAGATGCAAGGGCAGAATTTTCATCTTGATCAGATTTATTTTCCCAATGAGAGACAGTGGGAGGTTTTACCAGGCGTGAAAATTTCTACATAGAACACCCAGTGGAGGTGTGAGACATTAAGATTAATGAAATCGGTCACCGAGTTTGTGATGAAAAGTCCAAGGTATTAAATCTGTCTCACTCATTGTAAGGGGTTACTGGTATCGGCTTGTCCGGATACAGGATGGGACCATAAGGGGAGTACGATTGGAACATGAAAGTCAGCAGAGTTTCACCTTTTTCACTAAGCTAAAGCCCTGTACACACGGGCAGAATGTAGGGAAACATTCTGCCTGTGTGTATGTCAGTCTGTCTGTTCGGCCCGCTTCTGTTGGACATGCATGCTGCAAAACCAGCAGCCTTCTTCTGACTACCAATCAGTGCTCTCAGCCAATAGCACAGAGCACTGATTGGAGTGTTCTGGTGGGAGGGCCACCCCCCTGTCAGAACCCAACAGCTCAGTGGGGGATATTGCTGAACTAACCTCACATGTTTAGTACAGTGTCTCTGATCCGAAGATGTCAGTTTTTATTTCCGGGTTGCACGAAAAAAAACGGTTATGCCGCGTACACGCGATTGGAATTCTCGTCGGAAAAAGCTCTGATGGTTTTCTCGATGGAATTCCGACAGAATTCCGCTCAAGCTATCAAGCCTACACACGTACACATCAAATTCTGAGAATGCGGTGACGTAAAACGCGTACGTCGGGACTAAAAAAAGGAAGTTCAATAGCCAGTAGCCAATAGCTTCCATCTCTTAGTTGAATCTGAGCATGCATGATTTTTGTCATGTTGGAATTGCATACACATGATCGGAATTTCCAATAGAAAGTTTTTCCATCTGGAAAATTGAGAACATGCTATAATTTTTTGGCTGGCGGAAATTCGGACAGTTAAATTCCGATGGAGCATACACACAGTCACATTTTCCGATGCAAAGCTCTCATCAGTCTTTTTCTGGAATTCCTATCGTGTGTATGCGGCATTAGTGTGTACTGGGCTTTAGTGAAAAATCCCCTTTGCAAAATAAAAAATACTTTACAAACTGAACCACCAATTTGCCTTTACTAAATCAACCCATTTTCATCAAAATCCTTGTCAGACACAGAAAAGCGGGGCAAAGGCTTTTGTAAAAATAGTGTAGTTAAGGTGGAGCTGTAGAATGGTTCTGCAAAGTAAATGCAGTTTATCTTCCTGATTTACAACACTGTCTTCCACCCCAAACTGAATTGGTTCCTCCATTATACTGTATGTACACATTAATAAATCTGTAAATGTTGATCATGGGTATTTGCTGTAATAATTAAACATTTTAATAGTAACATATACAGACAACATAAAAATGATAAGACCTAAAATAACAAAGTAAAGCCTTTCCAATGGACTATACAAGAGTTCATTTGCTATTTAATAAAGCACTTAAGATTGGTAATTCAAGATTGGACCAGCATAATTCTCCGTCAAACAGAGTGCATTGAAATCCTCTAGACACTTAAAGCGGGCACAAAATAACTTATTTATATGTCCTCTGAAAAAGCCAAATGGGTGAAGCGCAGATGGGTCAGTGAAGTGATGGAGGAGGTAGTAGTAGGAGTGAACAGTGTGCTTCAATAAAAAGAGGTGGGAGTAAGGAGAAAGAAGCCTCTCTTCCATCTGGAGCCTGGCACATTCACTGCCAGCAAATTGGGCTCCCGCATGGTCTAATTTCTGTTTCACCACAGACTGCAAGCACGGCTGGGATAAAAAGAAGAAAAAAAAATCTATGCAGGAGACTGCAAGAGCACATAGAGTCTGTTCTGAGCTCCTTCCACAGGCAGACAGAGATCAATAAATCAATAGAAAATGTTCGTTGGCTGTAAAATGGGTAGAGAAGCCAATGTCAAGCTGCTTTAAGATGGATGGACAGTAGGCTTGCAGTCTGCAGTAAGGCCAGAGGTGACTATCACCTTGAGTTGAGATTGGCGACCAACAGCCTAACAGTCTTTTGAACCCTGAGTTTATGATTAAGGAGCAAAGCAGAGATAAATGTGTGTGTGCGTATATATCTATCTATCTATCTATCTATATATATCTATCTATCTATATATATATATATATATATATATATATATATATATATATATACACACTGTTTATCTATATATATCTATAGATATATATATATATAGTTATTTATATACAGTATCAGTAATACAATACCATCTCTGCTCTGCTTGTTCTGATTCACTGGTAGTTTGGACGCCAGGGCTAGGCAGCTGTCCTTCCTTTGCCTGCTGAGCTACTTCATTGAAGGGAAGGCTACAGGAGATCGAATCAAAAATGACTAGATGCCTTGTGGCAGCAAGCATCGATTGAAAGGAGTGGGGAGTTTCTGCCAGACAGTTGGAGTTTTTCGTTAATACAAAAGGCTTTAACATAATACACTTAACATTTTCATTTGTCACATTTTTTTTCCCTTTTTTCCTTTACAGAACAGGGGAGGAAGTGGGTGCATCCTACATTATGTAGAAATAAAAATATTGTCTTGAAGATGCGGTAATCCAGTGCATCTCTATGTATCTGTCCTTTGTTTAGCTTCTCTGGTTCAATCACTCTTCTTCCTAATGATCTTCTGTGTAGTGTAAATCCAGCAGTCAACAGACAAGCACAGATATCTGTATGCTTCCCTGTGGCTGTTTCCCATTGCTCATGACAAAGTTCTGCCTCGGCAATAGCAAACGCATTTTATTCTTTACTCTAAAAATCGCAGGACATTTACATGCAACTGATGTCCTCCACTGAAGCCCCCACAGCACTCTTCCAGATGAGAAGAAATATTCTTCTGAAATGATACGCTTGTAGTAGAGTATGATTCAGTATATCCTTTAATGCGTTGTAACTGAGGGGACAAAGTACAATAATCAGCCTAATTGTCCATATACTATGGGTCTAAACACACATACGTTTTTGATATTGACATGGACAGACATGACATCCGTTTTTGCTAATTAATTTTTACAGAAAAGATAGTTCACTCTCCTTAAAAGCTTTTAAAACTGATAGTAGCAACAGTATTTCAATCATGAGAGATGTATTGCTCAACGGCAAATCATCATTCATAAAGGAATAATTTCTTGATCCGGTTTTAGGAAGTTATGGCAATTTGTATTGGACTCATGAATTACGCTCAAAGCTAACATAGTAATGGAGATTAAAAAAACACAAAGTTCTAAATATTGTAATAAAGGAAAAAAAAAATTAATGTTGCCCCTCAACCAAAAAAATACCAATTGTGTCGGAGTAGTGTGTGTGTGTGTGTGTGTATATCGTTAGTACTTGTGCATTGTGGGTGCACGTTGGTCTGTGAGTACCTGTGTACTGTCTTGTTGAGTATTAGTGTCAGGAAGCTAGTTGTTAGGTAATTTGGACTGGGTATAATCTCTAATCCTCATTAAATTAATAGGTACGATGACTGGCGGGTGTGGAGAGGTGACTCGGTGTACATCTTGCGGCATGTATGCGTTCCTTGATCATCTGATCGAGGGTGAATACTTCTGTGCAAAATGTAAGCACATTGTTTCCCTGGAAGCCCAGGTTCTGAATCTGGGGAAGCAACTGTCAGCACTGAGAGGACCCTCCACCCTAAATGAGAGCCAGGAACGTACACGGCAGGTGCCGGCTGGGGCCAGCACAGAGGTGGGTGGAGACAAAGAGGTGCAGGCACTAGCAGAGAGTAGATGGGTGACAGTCAGGAAGGGTAGAGGGGCAAGTGCCAGGGAGGCCGATCCAGGGCTGGAGCATCCCAATAAGTACGCTCCATTGAGTGACATTGGTGATCCCAGTCAGGGACCAGCACTGCTGAAGCTGAGGGATTCTCCTAGCTGCCAGGAGAAGAACTCCTCCAATGAGAGTGGGGGGGGAGCAAAGGAAAAGGAAAGACAGATTCTGGTGGTAGGGGACTTAATTCTTAGGAGGACAGAGAGGCCAATCTGTAACAACAACCTGAAGTGCCGAACTGTATGTTGTCTGCCGGGCGCTCGGGTTCGGCACATCACGGATCTGGTGGACAGATTACTGGGAGGGGCTGGTGAAGACCCAGCTGTCATGGTGCACGTTGGCACCAATGACAAAGTCAGAGGCAGATGGAGTGTCCTAAAGAATGATTTTAGGGACTTGGGAGCTAAACTGAGGAAAAGGACCTCCAAGGTAGTATTCTCAGGAATACTGCCAGTACATCGATCCACACCAGAAAGGAAGAGGGAGATTAGGGAAGTAAACAAGTGGCTCAAAAGCTGGTGTAGTAAGGAAGGGTTTGGGTTCCTGGAGGACTGGGACGACTTCTCAGTCGATAACCGGTACTATAGAAGAAACGGACTGCACCTAAATGAGGAGGGTGCAGATCAGCTGGGATTAAGGATGGGCAAAAAGTTAGAGGGGTTTTTAAACTAGGCGATGGGGGGGAGGGTTCAGAGATAGAGATAGTCAGCGTGGAGCATAGTCCAGAGGGTAATATTAGGGGCATTAGTGGTAAGGTAACCAAAGCACATAAACCCAAGGTAAATATAGTAGCAAGCAAGTCCTAGTTGTAATCTTGAAACACCCAAGAGGATAGTATGTGACTGGTCAAAATATATTAATACATTAAAATGTTTGTTCACCAATGCCAGAAGTCTGCCAAGCAAAATCGGCGAGTTGGAAGCTCTGGTGCATCAGGAGAGCTATGATGTAATCGGTATTGCTGAAACTTGGCTTCATTCCTCACATGACTGGGCTATTAATATTCCTGGCTATGCACTCTTTCGGGAAGACAGAGTAAAAAGGAAAGGTGGAGGGGTCTGTCTGTATGTGAGAAGTGATCTCAAAGCGAGTGAGAAAGGGGACCTGGTGGACGGAGAGTGTGATGAGTCTGAGGCATTATGGGTGGAACTGCATACAGATGTGCGTAGTTCAAAGTTAATCATTGGAGTTTGTTATAGACCACCCAATGTTAACGAGGAGGTGGAGACTCAGCTCCTTGCATAGATAGAAAGGGCTGCAAGGGCTGGGACAGTGATAATAATGGGGGATTTTAACTACCCAGAAATTGACTGGGGTAATGGCACTGCTGGGACAGTTAAAGGGCAAAAATTTGTAAACCTATTACAGGACAATTTTATGGTCCAGTTTATTGAGGCCCCAACTAGGAATGATGCTCTGTTGGATCTGGTAATCTCAAACCATGCAGAACGTATTACTAATATTCAGATAAAGGAACATCTGGGTAGCAGTGACCATAACATGATTTCATTTGATGTTAGCTGTAAGCAAAGATCACATACGGGAAAGATAAAAACACTTAATTTCAAGAGAGCAAATTTTCCATGGATGAGGGCTGCTCTCCAGGACTTAGACTGGGAGAGAATATTGGCACCAATGGGCACAGAGCAGAAATGGGAATTCTTCAAAAAGACTGTTTGTGATCTCACGGCAAAGTATATTCCCATGGGCAATAAGTTTAAAAGGTTAAAAATAAAACCGATGTTGCTCACGGCCAAAGTTAAAAAAGCTATAAACTATAAAAAAGAGCTTTTAAAAAATATAAAAATGAAGGAACGCTAGTGTCATTTAAATGTTACAAGGAATATAACAGAATATGTCAAAAGGAAATCAAGGATGCAAAAATTCAAAATTAAAGACAGATTGCAAAAGATAGTAGGACAAACCCCAAGAAATTCTTCAAATATGGTCCAGAAATATTTGGACAGAATAAAGGTGGATAAAGCACCTGGACCTGATGGCATCCATCCACGAATCCTAAAAGAATTGAGCTCTGTAATTTCAAAGCCATTGTATCTAATTTTTAGGGACTCATTAATGACAGGAATAATACCACTGGATTGGCGCAGGGCCAATGTGGTGCCTATATTTAAAAAGGGAACAAAGTCTTTACCAAGTAATTATAGACCTGTTAGTTTAACTTCTATAGTTGGGAAGATACTGGAGGGATTAATAAAAGACCACATAGACGAGTTCTTTCAGGAAAAAAATATTTTGAGCAACAGACAGCATGGATTCATGAAAGACAGAAGTTGTCAGACAAACCTGATTTCTTTTTATGAGGTGGTAAGTAAAACCTTGGACAGAGGGGTGGCGGTGGACGTGATATATTTGGATTTTGCAAAAGCGTTCGATACAGTTCCGCACACACGGCTCATGTGTAAGGTAAAGTCTACAGGTTTGGAAATATCAGTTTGTAAATGGATAGAAAACTGTCTAAAAGACAGAATTCAGAGAGTAGTGGTTAATGATTCTTACTCTGAATGGTCTAAGGTTATCAGTGGTGTACCCCAAGGTTCAGTGTTGGGACCCTTACTTTTTAATATCTTTATAAATGATATTGGGTCTGGGATCAAAAGTAACATTTCCGTGTTTGCAGAGGACACCGAGCTATGCAGTGGAATAACGTCCTTACACGATGTCTCCAATTTACAAGCTGACCTCAATGCTCTGTCTACTTGGGCGACTATGTGGCAGATGAGGTTTAATGTTGAGAAATGTAAAGTTATGCACTTGGGGGCTAAGAATATGCATGCATCATATATGCTAGGGGGAGTACAACTGGGGGAATTCATAGTGGAGAAGGATCTGGGGGTTTTGGGAGATCATAAGCTCAATAATAGCATGCAATGCCAAGCTGCGGTTTCCAAAGCGAGCAAAGTCCTTTCCTGTATTAAGAGAGGTATGTACTCCAGAGAGAGAGAGATATCATTTTGCCCCTGTTCAAATCATTAGTAAGACCTCATCTGGAATATGCAGTTCAGTTTTGGGCACCAGTTCTCAAAAGGGATATCGGTGAACTGGAGAAAATGCAAAGAAGGGCAACCAAACTGATAAGAGGCATGGAGGAACTCAGCTATGAGGAAAGATTAGATGAATTGAATTTATTCACTCTTGATAAGAGGAGATTAAGGGGAAATATGATCAACATGTACAAATATATAAGGGGTCCATATAGGGAACTCGTCAACAAAGAGGACAAGGGGGCACTCTTTATGTCTAGAGGAAAAGAGATTTCATCTCCAAATATGGAGAGGTTTCTTCACAGTAAGAGCTGTGAAAATGTGGAATAGACTCCCTGCGGAGGTGGTTCTGGCCAGCTCAGTGGATTGCTTTAAGAAAGGCCTGGATTATTTCCTGTACATAATATAACTGGGTAGTAACATTTATAGGTAAAGATGATCCGGGGAAAATCCAATTGCCTCTCGGGGGATCAGGAAGGAATTTTTTCCCCTGCTTTAGCAATTTGGATCATGCTCTGCTGGGGTTTTTTGCCTTCCTCTGGATCAACTGTGGGTATATGGGCTGGTATGATATTTATTATATATATATATATATATATATATTTTTTTTTTTTTTTGTGGTTGAACTGGGTGGACTTGTGTCTTTTTTCAACCTGACTAACTATGTAACTATGTAACTATGTGTCTCGTTGTTTGCTACAAGCAGTAGCTTGAGGTCCACACTCGTGCGCTGTGGGAATACACACTAAAGCACATGCATTACCATGTGTTGTATATATAGACTGGTGTTGTGCACCTCTAACAATATACATGTGCATTAACAAAATATAAAAAATCCATAACCTCTAATATATATCATAGTAACAATAAATCACATATAAAGTGCATAACATATGGGGCATCCTGGCCAGGAAGTGATGTCAGAGACCTGCATGCTGCTTATACTTTTATACAACAAGGCATTTTTAACATTAATTTGGATGTAAGAGTTACTATTTTTAATAAATTGATTTACCTTATCTACTATTTGGATATATTTGCATCAACACATGGTGGTGTTGTGGATGCGAGTATCAATAGCAAAGTGCCATGTCTTGTATAAGCCTAAATAGGATGCTTAAACAACTATGGACTGTATAGGCGCCACAATACATAAAATTCTTTAAAAAATGTCTACATGTTATTACAAAATTTCTAAAATGTGAAAATGCATTTAAAATATCACAATATCTGCTATATAAAGTAAACTATTCACAAAACAAAAACACCAAAAACCCATCCCAAAAGGTAGTATATGCCCCAGAAGTCTACGGCTGCCAGTATCCAGGCAGGCTTGGTGTGAGTTACTGTATCTTGTTCTAGCTCTACATGTTTCACACATCGGTGCTTCCTCAGGAATTTAAGCAGATGTTCTAGGTAAGTAAAAATATGTAGTACATATTCATATCATCTGATAAACAATTTACATCCAAAGGCGGCATTATTAGCATTGGTTATCATGTTTCTGGCTAGTGCAAGAGTCCAGGCCACATAACAGTGCAGAAGGAAATTTAACTACTACACTATGGGAGGTCACTTTGTTTTAGGCTAAACATACAGATAAGCGCAGTGGACAGCACCTTATAAGGACCACTACCAAGGATCACCTAGACGTATCTGGCAGATCTGGAACAAGGCTAAGATCAGTGGAACATCATCATGAGTATTGAATTTTAATCAAAGGGCTTATTTTAAGGTGAGAGTTCTGGGAGCACAGAGGTGTCACAAGGAGGTGGAAGCATACCATTCATTTACACAAGAAGTGTTTTTTCAGGAAGCAAGTGATTATATAAGTCACATCATAACTGGAAAAAGAACTGTCACACATTATTATATATTTTTAATGCACTTGGAAACGGACTTCACTACCGTTATGCCCTTTATATAGGATTTTCTTCTACTATGATATATACTGTATCACAGGTTATGGATTGTTTATATTTTGTAGATGCACATGTATACAGTTAGAGTTGCACAACTCCAGTCTATCTATAGATCACCTTAACTTGTGAAAACACAGTGAGTGGCTGCAGCAATTTGTTCTATTATTTTTTCACAATTATTATCATTTAATAATATTTTAATATTTTTTTCATTGAATTGTGCTCAAATACTGCATTTAGATCACTATTTTGCACTAAGGTAGCGCAGAGGTAAACATTTGTTCATTACTGTGTGTTGCCACAATTCACCTACGTTGCATTGTTCTGTGGTGCTTTGCATGTTTTCACCCCTTGTTGTGCATTGACAGTCCATTCAATATGAATAAGCTACCTTTACAGAACACACGTTAACACGTATCATAATGCTTGTTAATTACACATTTTGGTTACTTACTATTTGCGTAATCTTTTTTCTCCGTCAAAGGATTATTAATTCTGTTCTGGTAATCTTTTGATATTGACATGACAGCACAGTCACATCAGTTGTTTTACTTTTAGCCATTAAAGTGTAAATAAAGCCAAAATCTATTTCTCATTTCTAGTGATGAGTGAACAGAGTTACAGTCACTAGAAATTTGCAGAACAATTGAAAATTTTCACAAACCCTGAACATGGCACCTGAACCCCTTTGATGACTTTGGGAGCTGAATCCTAACATTATTTTTTTTCAGTTTTTTTCAAAGCCAATTTGCAAGCTATTGAGAAACAATAGGCATGGGTTTGGTGTTTGTGTCAGCAGGTTGTGGGGCATCGTTAATTGTGACTGGTGATGGACTTACATCCCTGGATTATGTGATTGATGTTGGATCTACATATTGGACATTATTTGGGGATTTTTTAAATAAATGACTTTTTAAATGTCTGTTTTTATTCACTGTACTTCTATTTTTTATTTTTTTTTGTGAATGAGTGACCAGGGACGTTAAGTGGGCTTTCAGACTCACATACACCCCCTCAGAGATTCGGACATCCACTGGGCCAGGTATGTGGGAACAAGACAGACAGTCATGCCACAAAAGATATTTGAATGCAAACAAAGGGACCAGGTATGCTGTCTGACATCACTGACCAAATATTGTCATAATGACCATATCTGGTCAATGGCATCACCCAGGATGTCTACCCACCAGATTGCTTACAATTTGAAACAACTGCCAGCTTCATTGGTTGTTATGATTGCAGGTCGCCGCTGCTTCCTACCAACCAATGCTGGGGGGCAGCCGTAAGCAGGAAGTTTTCATTCAATCACAGTATTGATACCATCAGTAAATTAATGACTACTGGCTGCAGAAGATGAAGGTTCATGTGGGGGAACTGACCAAATCTGGGCATTTTGTTTGTCTTTTCGGCAAACAGAGACAGCTTGTGTTCAGGTCAAACTCAAGGTTAACCTGAACTTAAAACGTATTCCTATTTCTCAATATGTTAGTGATTATCTCACTGAATATACTTTTCTTAAGCAAAAACATTTTTTTGAATTTCAATTGTAAAGTTGGTTACCTGGAGATCCTGCCAGTAACAGCACTTTATGTGTTGCAGGCTGATGACACTAAGTCACTGCTTTATATGTAGGAACAGTATTGTCAGCCTGCGATGTGCACTCCTTTCAGTTGGCTGTTCATTTGCCCATCAGGTTTATCACATTGGGAACCTAATGGTCAACTGAAGGAGCATGCTTTGCAAGCTGACCACACTGCTGCTAACTAACTGGCAGGATCTCCAGTAACTCCAGAAACTTCATAACAGTGTTACAAAAAACTATTGGCTTAAGAAAATTGCATAGAGTGATTCATAATACCAGACATACTGTAAAATATAATTTTAGATTACATCCACTTTAAAGTGATTCTAATGGAAAGTATTTTTTAATAAAATAATAACAAACATGTTACATGTTATACCTACCTGCTCTTCACAATGGTTTTGCACAAAGCAGTCCCCGATCCTTTTCCATTTGAGTCCCCTGCTGGTGGTCCTGCCTCCTCCCAACTGCTTAGGTAATGGCAAGCCCCTTGCTATGTGGGCACTCAAGCAGGCCCACTCTCAAGCCCCAATCTGTGTGTCCATTCACACACGGAGTACGGCTTGCCCCCCCCCCCCCCCTCATTGGCTCACTGCCTGTGATTGACAGCAAAAGGGAGGCAATTGTTCCCACTGCTGTGTGAGCCAGTGAGGAAAGAGAGACCCTGGAGAGCCTCTGCACTCATGCACATTGCTTGATCAAGATGGGGCTCAGGTAAGTATAAGTGGGCGCTGGAGTGAAGCTGCACCCAAAAGGTTTTTTACCTTAAAGGATAGGTTCACCTTCAGGCAGGGCTGGACTTGGACAAAAATTTGGCCCTAGACTTCATCATGACCGGCCCACTTTAATTTTGAGTGTCTCCATCAACATTTCCCCTTACATCAGAGTGTCCTCCCTCTCCTCCCCCTCCCATGTATACTCAGTTTTGAAGGCAGCTTCTCGTTCCTCTCTCCAGTCATATGATAAGTGACAAGTGATAAAGGGAGAGAGGATGGAACGTCTGCCAGCTGTCTATCTCCCCCTACAGGCTGGAGGGAGCAGAAAGCCTAATGCTCTCTCCAGCAAGTGACAGCAGCTGCTCCTCCTAACAGGAGTGAAATCGCGATCACTCACTGTCAGAGAGGAGCGGCTCCAGGACTGCACATGACCGGCCCACTGAGCCATTGGCCCACCGAGCCATTGGCCCACCGGGAAACTCCCTGTAATCCCGATGGCCAGTACATGCCTGCCTTCAGGAACATTTTACATGTTCCACTCAATGTACAGGCAGACAGTTTACACTGACAGTCTGTAGGAGTCATGCATGACATTCACGATCTGCTGATCATGGATGGAATGCTTTCCAGGCTGCTACAAAAAAAATTGTAAATACATATTTTTTTACCTGCAAAAAAATTTACATTTATTATTTTTTAGAAAAAAGTGAACTTATCTTTTGTTGTCAAGAATGCATTAAGGTAATAAAAAAAAACCTTAAACCTTTGGAACCAGTTTAAGCAATATTGCTTCATCAAATACCCACCCCTAACCTGTGAATGGACATGGATGGAGCAGCAGCATTTATGAAGTCACCCTTGTACTTTCTTCAACTAGCTGCATGTTCAGTGGACAAAGGTTGGTGTACAAAGAATTAGCGTTTTGCTTTGGATGTTTCCATGTAAGTTCTTATTTGTCCATAGTTAGTAATATTCACATTCAACTGAGCTTGTTCGGTAGCAGGGCTCATCCAAGCCACCTTTTCGCACTCTCGAAAGAGAAATGTTTAAATAAAACCTGTGTTTCAAAAACCATCTAATTTAACACTTGCATTGCATAACAGGAACTTCCACCAATAACCTGGGAGCACAGTTGGGATGATAGTGACCAAACTGCAATGGTCATGTTCACTGGCCCTTCCTTTCTAATGCGCACGAAGAGAGAAAGGGGGGGGGGGGCAGATCCCATGCCCCTAGTAGATTTACAAAATAGTAACACAAGATGAAGCGCAGACTGTTGACTTGGCACTACATTCAATATACCAGAACCAAACAAGAAAGAAAGAACTGACTTTATAGGTTGGCACAGATAAACCCCAAATAAAGGAGGTGCGTAATAGAATATTATATATAAAATGATATAAATGTATTCCCAATCCAAAAAATTGTTAAAATGAGTGTAACAACTATATTCCTGGTGAGATAGCAATTGACCCATGCAGATATAGTCCAAAAGTGTATATACAACATATGTACATTCAACATAAATAGCAAATTTCCAAAATTGTACTGGGCAGTGGGCAGGATAGTTTTGAGAATTCAAATGACAATCTTGATCTCTATGCATTTTACCAACAAAATTGCCTCTTCAGGAGATCCTACTTATATTGAAAAACAGATTACAATTACTTAATACACCGGTTATAATTCCTGCCTATAAATACCATATCATGTACTCACACATATATGGTTAAAAAGTTTAGAGATGCTCAGTCCAAGTAGAGGAATCTAGGATACCCCAGAAACATGGGGACAGTGTGTCAGGGCTAACACAGCTGTCAGGGGAACCCCCAAGGGCAGTCCATAACCTAATAAATTATAGTAATTTCATTAATGAAAATCCTATGTTCCCATAACAAAAACTGGTGTTTACAGGGCAGAACATTTACTTTAATTACCTTAACCACTTCAATATAAAAAATTGTAAATAAGTAAGTGTTCTCCTTCACTGATGGGCACTGATGGGGCTGCACTGATGGGCACCGATAAGGTGGCACTGATGAGAAGACACTAATATGCAGCCCTGTTGGGCACTGATAGGCAGTACTGATATGCTGCACTAATGGGCACTGATGGGCAGCCTTTATGGGCACTGATAGGCGGCAATGATGGGCACTGATAGGTTGCACTGATGTGCACTGATAGGCAGCACTGATGGGCCCTGATAGGTAACACTGATGAGGAGGCACTGATGAGGAGGCACTGACAGGCAACACTGATGAGCATTGAAATGCATCAATGATGGGCACTGATTGTCATCACTGATGGGCATTGCTGTTGGTGCTGCACTCATAATTACTGCACTGACTATCAGTGCAGATCCCCTTGTCAGGAGAGCTGCTGATGTGCTTTAGTTTTTGGTTCATCAAACACACACAATTTTCACATCAACACTGTTGCAAACTGTTAACCAATAGAAAAGACTATTGTTAACCTTCAAAATCTATATTTCTGATTTATTAATCAGAAGATATGATATGGGTTGAAAAGAGAATTCTTATTGACAAAGGAAAGGAAGGTTTAACATAACACCATTTATTAGAGTACGTTACAGGTTTATCTAATACACAGAAAATATCTATAGTCTAAGTGAGGGAGTAAAATATTAGGTTAAAATACAACAAGAGTACAATACATTCATTACAATACAAAACAGGACATATGACAAGCAGGTATACCTTGTAAGTGCTGGGAGATGATCTGATAATTTACCTAATCTCTGGTCAGTCTCATCTGCCATTATCCTAGGTTTGGGGTCCCCTTAAGAAGGGCCATTTCTCATTGACTTGCCTAGGACCACCCTGATTGGTTAGCCCTCTCCTCCCCTCAATAGCACCTCCTCTTTTGGGTTTAATTGGTTTAGTGATAATTAGTCTGAAGCCCACTTAATTAAAGAGGAAGTTTGCTCTTGAATAGGACACTTAACTAGGCATAGTCCCAGCCGGGGTAAATTGTCCATTCCTGAACAGATCAAATAAATATTTTAAGCATATCAACCACCCTTTGAAATGGATAAATGGTTGATTAGCACGGAAGAATACACAAGCTTTTATCTAGCAAATGAATTCGGCTCCGTACCGACTACACCCCCAAATGGTATCTGTTCGTGGGTTTTGATTATTACATTAGGTAAACAGCAGGACATCTCCCTCACACCCACACTTAGCATACCTGTGAGACAAAGGTATTTTTAATTGAATTATATACGCTGACCAGACGTCTATTCCTGTAAATCAAACCATCTGGGCAGGTTAAGCTAAAACTACTTCTTTATTTCTTATCCTAATATATACATCTATAATACAAATATTCCCAGTTGCTAATGGAGATTACTCATAAACTCCTCATAAGGCAACAGATGACCCCTTGTGGCAAGTTGAGTCCAATGAAACGACGCCACACTTAAGTGAGTAATTGTTTATGTCTAATCTCCATTAGTGAGTTCAGTTTCTCCCTCTGCCATCTTAGAAGTCGGCCGAGATATATCACCATACCCGTCATAAATAACAGTACCCCACACTGCAATATGAGAAGACCTTTTATTCCCATTTCCACCCAGGTCCTGGTGGTGACCAAACTGAAATCCCCATCATGTAAAAGTTCATTCAACCTTTTCCCTGTTTTCTCCATATCATTACTAATTTGAATTATATGGGTATCCTTCCTTGCGAGCAGATTGTGAAGGTTTACTGACAGAGTATCAATTTTTATATCAAAATGGGGTAGATAGGTTATAGGATCTGGGACATCAGGGGGACTCTCAATGATATAGTCTTCTGTTAACACTGGTATGGGGGTTACTACAGTTTGCCCAATAATAGTGTACTCGTGTGGAATGAAGCAAAAATTTGGATAGGGTATGGGACACGACTGACCCCCATAGAGAAATGTCTGGTGATTGGTAACGACACAGTACAGTCCATCCATGTGGTAGCTGACCTTTGTGCTAGGTGTTCTCCATTTTGACAGCTTCACTGGGCAGTTAGCTTCCATCTCACTTGTTCTGGTTTCTTGAGGTGGGTGGCGTGGACTTTCCAGTTGGGGGTCCCTCGCTACTTTGGCGGTGGGATCCAGGTCATTGCTTAGACCACAGACTGGAGTGTCAATTTCAAACACATCACAACGGCATAAGTACCTATTGTCTTTGACAGTGCAGCAGGCAGTGTGTGGTGCTTTCCATCGCCCTTGAACTTGAATGAGCATTTCGGGGAGGTGCAACCTTTCCTTGTACACGTCGTTTTCGAGGTACCCGAGGGAGTGTATGGACGCCATCGTGTTAAAGTAGTCATCTTGTGGATGGAACACTGGCAGCGACATGGTGAAGGAAACATACATTAGGTCCCGGTAGGCGCACAGGGATGGGCTCTTCTTGCAAGCAAATGGCCCTCTATTTGGGTGTGGTGTTACTATCCCTATATTTCGAATTGTGGAAACTGGCAGAGGTTTGCACTTGTCTCCAGAATGTACATTCATTCCACCACTATTATTAGTGTGAGTACAATACCATTGGGTAAGATCGGTATCTCTTAATATATCAGGGATTTTACCTGCTTGGATATCTCGGATGATATTAGTGACCTTGGTTAAAACAAAATTTCCATACGCAGTGCATATTACCTCTTTCCCCATACCATCCTCTCTAGCTTTCTGATTATTTGTGTTTATGATTTCGTTGATTTTCTGTTGTGTCTTTTCAAACAACTGGGCAATATCTTTCATGTTATACACCGTAAACCTTTCCTCCTCTGCAAGCCCCTCAACACCCTGCAGAACTGGTTTCAGCACTTGCCAACCCTCTTTTTGTTCAAAATTTCCGATATGCCTGCGAATCGCTGACAAATCGGCTCGGTTCCAAATTGACATGCCAGATCCAAAAAGTCCTGGGATGGACCCAAGTATGCTGTCCAACCCCTTTAACTTTCTGGATCTGAAAATGCCCCTATGGGGAGTGAGGTTTGGTTCTGCAAATGGGTCCTGAGTTCGGCTTGCATGGGAGGCAATCAAATCTACCAGCAAGGAGGAGTAAAACAGAGACACATTTGTCCGGGCACATGAGCCGAATTCAGCCATGTTCCACTGGGACAAATTAAGTACCACGGGTACATGAATGAACTTAACGTTATTGAACAGAATTCCAGGGATTGATGTTGCCGTTAGGCCACTAGGTGGTCCCTCTTGCAGTGATGGGCATTCCAAGGATGTTGGTTCATAGTAGGGGATTGCAGCTGTATTTTTGGGCAAAATGGTAGGAGCAGGGGTGTTAGTCTTTGGGGACACGTGCAAGGTGACTTTTCCTGGGACGTACTGAAGAGTGGATGCCTGTGTGTTGCTGGACAAGGGGATGGAGATAACAAAATAATATTTCCACTCTCCGGCATCACTCAACCGTGTCTCTTGAATCAACAAGGATCCATTCTGAAAACTCATGACTCTATCCCGGTAGTCAGTGATATTCCCTGCGACGCCGTTACCCCAGACGAGATGATTATCAATGGGACTCCACCAATATACTTGCTTCCCCACAGTCCCTACAATGGCCACAGGTAATAAAATGGATTCGCCCTCTAGGCAGTAGACAGGATTCTTGTCAACGATCACGCTGATGAGTGGTCCAGTCTCCTCTTCCTTGGTAGTTGTGATCAGCTGGAGCAGGATAACGATCCACATCGACTTCATGGCTCTAAAAGGAAAGAAAGCAGCACATTTTAGTTGATTTCTTTGGCTCCATGGAACTGTTTCAGTTGGTTCGCATGAACCCATTTATCTTGTGTCTTTTTGCCCGCCTCTATTCTGATTTTATATACAGAAGGACTTAATTTATCAATAATAGAAAATGGACCTCTCCATTTTTGACTTAGACTGTGATCCAGGGGACGTAGTTCCAAGAACATAACTCGGTCTCCTATGGCCCAAGTGCATTCTCGAACCCCTTTGTCAAAATACGCCTTGGCTTTCTTTTGACTTTTACCCATTTGTGCTGCGGCAAATACATGGATCTCTTTTACCGCTTTTTGGAGTTTAAGGAGGTATTGGTCCATTGAAAGTCTGTCTATGGTAGGTGTATGCATCTCTAGCCAGAGATGTTCAGGGAGTCTCATCTGTCTACCTGTCAGCACTTCAAAGGGTGTCAGCCGGGTAGCATATGAGGGAGTTGCTCGGATGGCCATGGCTAGTAATGGCAGCAGATTATCCCAGTTCTTACCATTGATGTGTACAAATTTTTTTAGCATTGTCTTAATCTGCCGATTGGCTCTTTCAACCTGACCTGAAGATTCTGGGTGATATGGAATGTGAAATTTTTTCTCCACCCCTAACATCTGTAGGCAGGTTTTTACCACCTTTCCAGTAAAATGGGTCCCCTGATCTGACTCTATTGATCCTGGGAGCCCCCATCTACTGAACACCTGTTCCACTAAAATCTTAGCCGTATTTTGTGCAGTGTTACTTTTGGTTGGGAAGATCTCTGCCCATTTAGAAAATAAATCTGTGACTACGAAGATGAATCTGTTGTTTCTAGAAGTGACTGGCAAGGGTCCCATGTAATCCATTTGTAAGGCATTCCATGGCCCTTCTTTCAGTCTAATTCGTAAAGGGGCATTGATCTTCCTTGGTGCGGGGTTAACCTGTGCACAGACAATACAATTGTCACAATACTGCTTCACATCTGTCATCATGGAAGGCCACCAACCTATGTTCTTGAGCCGCTCACCTGTTTTCTCTGACCCTTGATGACCCCCAGTAGGCAGGTCATGCACTATGTAAATCATTTCATTTTGGTATTTTTCAGGAACCACCCAAGTTACTTCATCTCCATGATGTAACAATACCTTTTTATCTTCTGATAATGTGAGGTGTTTTATATATTTTGCCAAGGTATTCCCCTCAGAGAGTTCTCCAGTCTTATTTTGCAGTTTTTGCATTATTTCCTTAATGTTGTCATCCTGGCATTGTATGTCCGAAATATCCGGAACTACTATGCAGGATTTTGTGAGGGCGCAAACACTGGGGCACAAGACTAGGTCTGGTAAATTCGACGGAATTTCCCAGATCTCCCCTCCCTGTGCTCCTTGTTTGGCTAAGCAATCCGCCGCCTCATTTTGTTCCCAGTATGGGGCAGTACCTGAATGACCTTTAACTTTGCACACCCATGGTTTGACTGGCAACTTTTGCACCAATGATACAATATATTTCAACAGGGATGCTTGTTTAAGTGGAGACCCATCTGAGGACATGTACTGGTGGGTGTGCCAGAAGGGCAGAAATTCTGTAAGGGCATTACAGACCCACGCAGAATCTGAGTATAAAACAATTTCTTGGTCCCCTTTCATCAGTTCTAGGGCATGAGCGATTGCAGCCATCTCCGCAAATTGTGCTGATTTGACTTGACATGACCGAAAGATTGATGTTTGGGTCTTTGCTTGTGGATTGATATAGTATATTCCAAATCCTGCACGTGGAGAACCCTCCACGTAAAAACATGATCCATCTGTGAAAATTTGGCCTGCGTTTTCAGGGACTGTTTCCTTTACTGACAAAGGTCTAAAGAATTGTTGTGCCGCTGATTGTGGGGTGATATCACATTCATGTGGTACTCCCTGGTAAAGGAGGCCATGGGCTCTAGTGGACGGATTATTTGTGTGTTGAACTTTAATGTCTCTGTCTTGAAGCAACAAAGCCCAATGGGCCAATCTGGCATTGGATACATTGCCATCCTTCACTCGGTCTGTGAGTAAAAATTTAGTGGGAGTGTGAGTTGTGTGTAGGATGACTGGGTTAAGTCCTATGATGTATGTGAAGTATTTCACTGCCCAAAACGTAACTAGGAGGTGTTTTTCACATAGAGAGTACTTCATTTCCACAGGAGATAATAATTTAGACGCATATGAAATGGGTCTCTGTTGCCCATGTATTTCCTGTGACAGAACAGCTGACATGGCTGTCTCTGATATGGCAGTCTCAATGTGAAAGGGCAGTTGGTACTCTGGGTTGGCTAATGCTGGCGCTTGCGCTAAAGCTTCTTTAAGCTCCTGCACTGCCTTGGTGTGTTGCTCAGTCCATTGCCATTGGGTATCCTTTTTCAACAAATCATACAGTGGTGCAGATTTTTGTGCAAATTCAGGGATGAAAGCCCGTGAATAATTTACCAATCCTAAAAAAGATCTCAGAGTCGGGATGCTCACTGGCAGCGGTAATTGTAGAATGGCTTTTACCTTTTCAGTTGCTATCTTACGTCCGTTTGCTGTCACTGTAATCCCAAGAAAAGACACAGATTCCTTCAACAATTGTGCCTTAATGGGATTACACTTCAGTCCCGCCTTTCCTAGGATCTGCAGAAGTTCCTCCAATAGCCGCAAATGCTCTTCTTTGTCGCATGTGGCTAGCAACAAATCGTCCACGTACTGGAAAAGATTCTTTGGAGAAGAAAAATCAATTAAAATATCTCTCATGGTTGCATGAAATAACGTAGGAGAGTTATGAAATCCTTGAGGGACAGAATTGAAAGTATACTGTTTTCCCAGAAATGTAAATGCAAATTTGTATTGACATTCTTCTGACAACGGTAATGACCAAAAACCGTTTGATATGTCCAGCACTGTGAAATATTTGTGTTTGGGATTTAACATGCTCAAAACATCCGGGACAGATGCAACGGTGGGGGCGCAATTGTTTGTAATACTGTTCAATTTGCGGTAATCGATTGTTAATCTCCACGAATTGTCAGTACTTTTGCGAATCGGCCATATTGGCGCATTTGTTGTTGATACACATGGTCTGATGACCTTTTGGTCAAGCAGTGACTCTATGGTTTCCTGTATGTAGCTGATAGCTTCCTTTGGAAAGGGGTATTGTTTCTGCGGAACTGGGTCTGGCCCACTGATGTGTATTACCGTATTTACCTTTCCACAGTCATGTTTGTGTTTTGCAAAGGATCCCTGATGTCTTTCTATCACAGGCTGCAGCAGCTGATGTTCTGGGTGATCTGTAATGATCTCCACTATGTCATATTTTAAATCATTGCGTTTGATGGCTGCAATTGTGTGAGAATCAGGTATCACAATGGTGCTATTCTGATCAGTTGGAACCCCTTGCAGTAGTAACAGGTTGGTCAGATCCAACATACATCCATTGGGAATTAAGAAGTCTGAACCCAGCAGGCTGGTTTCATTTGGCAAACACATTAATGCTAATGGCTGTTTTAGGGTTAACTCACCAATTTGGATTGTTAGGGGCTTGGACAAGGCAGACTCAACATTATGTCCAGCAAAGCTCTGGAGATTCAGTGGCTTTCCTGAAGATAGTGTTGAGTTTAAGGGATCTTTGTCATGCATAATTGATATCGCCGCCCCTGTGTCGATTAACATGGTACATTGACGGCCCCTAATCAACGCTGACACTACAGGGCGCCCACACCTATCCAGAGACATAGGTGCTAAGATTTTGGGGCCTTGTAGTTGTCACCATTGATGACGGTTAGCCTCTGTCTGGGAAGCTACCTGTACTTCCTTTCCAGGGCCTACTTGAAAGGCCTGTAATTGTTGTCGCAACTCTGCATAAGTAGGAGCTCTTTCTGTGTCACTGACATGCTTGCCCTGTGATGGGTGGCTATGAGAGTTTTCTCTTCCTCTGCCTCTGCCTCTATAACCTGATTTCCCCCTATATCCCCTCCCCCTCCCTTGTAAACTTTTGTCCCAGTTAGGGTTGTATGGAGGATTGGCTTCTCCTGGGGCATGGGGGCCTTCTACGGTGGTAGTCCTGCATTGTACTGCAGCCACCTTCCTAAACAGCTGTTTCTCTTCTCTTTCCTTAAGCCTGTGCTGTTTATAGGCTTGGATGGCATGGAATGATCTATGTATTAATCCAATCACCTCCTCATAGCTATGTTTTCTAGGATCTATCAAATGCTCACATTTATAAATAGCGGGATGGGCATTGTGTATCAGTAGGTTCTTATATTCCATGTCCTCTCTAGTGGTTTTACCATTGTTAGTGTTATATGCTGCCCACAATCTATTGGCATAAACTAAAGGGTTTTCCTCATTACTTTGTTTGATTTGATAGGCCACCATCAAACCTATAGCTGAGGGGTTTATGACTTTTTGCAATTCGGCCACGGTTACTTTGTAGCTCCCTTTGCCTTCCTTAATTTGATCTGGGAGTGCATTCCAGGTGTGGGTGTCAAGGGTTAATTGTAACACCTTAACTTGGTCACTAGGATTTCGCACACCTAAGAGCTCACACCTCTGTTGTACATTGGTTGCATGTGAAGTAATGTGTTAATTCGTTTTAATTTTGCCAATGAAATCCGCTACACTCATAAGGGTTTTTACAGGTTGAATTGGATATACATTGGAAATCACCTCATTTCCTTCACTATCAAAGCCCAAAAATGTTTGATTTCCTTCAGTAGAGGAGGAAATCTGGGTCCTACCCATGATGGGGAACTTGTCATGCTCCTCATTTGTAGATAGCTGGTCCCCGTTGTCTGGTGGGTCTATGACAATGGTGCATTCTCGATTTTCCTGTGGCTCTGCGATTTCTCCCATCGCCACAGGAAATGTGGAATCGGAACCCATATCTTCCTCTCCCCAATACTCTTCATATTCCTCTGTGTCCCCAATTTCATAGGCACAAGTAGGTGCCGTAGCATTACCTTGTTCGCATCTGTTGGCCACAGCCGCCTGTCCTTTAAGGATAGAAATTGTTTGTAGCAACTGTGACTCGGTTTGCGTGCAGTGTGTGTGATCTATAAATGTTCCTTTCTTAGCTTCATGTAACTGATTTTGGACTACTTTGTATGCAGTAGTTATGTGGTCCAGCTCAGTCTCAACTTTAGTTAGCATGCTTTTATATTGTACCACTTCTTTCTGGGCCAAATTTACACTTTTAACATTTTCCTCCTGTGAGGCATTAACTAATTGATTAAGGGTAGTTAATGTTTGTACCTGGTTCTGTAAAGCTGTATTCTCTTTTTCCTTCTCAGAAATTGTAATATTTTTATTATAGACTATATCTTCTAATTTCTGCATTTTAGTATTCATAGCCTTGCAAGCTGCATACATGCCTGCTAAGGCTAGACTTTTATGCTGATTTTTTTTGGTTGTTTTAGCTTGTTTCTCAAATAACTCCTGGACATAAGTCCAAGGAGATGCTTTTAACTTGGCATCACAGGCAAATTCATTGTTCTTATGTTTACGAGTATACGTTGCTACAAAACTTTCTAGACCGGACATGGCAGCCATTACCAATCTATACAATGCAAAATTTGTAAGCTAAATTATGTTAACTGTTCCCCTGTACTATACAGCCACTTTGAGATTACCGTATAGAAGGAGGGAAGGAAAACACCTTAAAAATAATTAAAAAAAAAACATAAACAGACTCAAATAAAAATTCAGAAAATACAGTAAAAATAAAACAATATTTCAGCTCACAATAAAACCCTCTTTTATATTAGTGGGGGAACACTAATTATGCTCACCATAACATTGAGCCTTCAATACAACAATTGACCCAGGGGACAATAGAACCAAGAGCTTTGAGAATGTGTACTGTAAGCCCCCAAGGATCTATATGCTGACAATAGTAAGGTAAACGCAGCCGTGTTTTTGTAACTCAATTCAGTAATACAAAAAAAAACCAACAACAAAAACTTTTGGAAGGTCTATTATACTATGCTCAGTGCACCTTATTTCACACTAATACACTACTAATAATCTTTCTCAAAGATTAGCTTCAGTATTCAGCAACAAGACTTCCACAGCTCTGTACTTTAACTGACAACAATGAGAATATTACTGCTTGTAAAATTCCACCGTAAAAACAAACAAACTACTTTCTTAAAGCTATGTTATGCATTTAGTGGATAGACCATTTAAATTAAAACAAACATTTGTTGAACCTTTTCAACAAAACCAAGACCACACTCAATTGGCGTCTTTTCAATAAAATAAATGTACTCACCATGCAGGACTCTCAAGCAATTGTTAGAGACAGCAATGAAGCTTGGTGAGCACCAAAGAATGCAATAAAAAAAATAATTAATAACACTTTTCCCGCAAAGTTACTTCCTCCCCTTTACATCGACCGGTATATAAGGGTACATCCAAAGAACTTTTTCAATTATAATTTTGGGATATTAATGAAAAAAAAAAAACATTAAAAAAATTAATAATAAAAAAAATAATAATAAAAAAAAAAAATCCAAAACATAAAAAAACAATAATAATAACTTGTGGTGTATATTCTCTCCTTAGAGTTAATCTAATACTCACTTAATAATAAAAACATATAATAAAAAAAAACATTTACCTATATTTTTCCCTATATAGATTGGATAAGCTGACTCAGCTTAAATTCCCCCTAATAACCTTTTTATCTAGATAGATTGAATAAGCGGACTCAGCTTAAATTCCCTTAATAAGATTAATCTCTAATAAACAAATTGTGGTATTATATTAAATACTTTCAGTCCTGTACTCAACTTCGTGGTCGCCACTGTTAACCTTCAAAATCTATATTTCTGATTTATTAATCAGAAGATATGATATGGGTTGAAAAGAGAATTCTTATTGACAAAGGAAAGGAAGGTTTAACATAACACCATTTATTAGAGTACGTTACAGGTTTATCTAATACACAGAAAATATCTATAGTCTAAGTGAGGGAGTAAAATATTAGGTTAAAATACAACAAGAGTACAATACATTCATTACAATACAAAACAGGACATATGACAAGCAGGTATACCTTGTAAGTGCTGGGAGATGATCTGATAATTTACCTAATCTCTGGTCAGTCTCATCTGCCATTATCCTAGGTTTGGGGTCCCCTTAAGAAGGGCCATTTCTCATTGACTTGCCTAGGACCACCCTGATTGGTTAGCCCTCTCCTCCCCTCAATAGCACCTCCTCTTTTGGGTTTAATTGGTTTAGTGATAATTAGTCTGAAGCCCACTTAATTAAAGAGGAAGTTTGCTCTTGAATAGGACACTTAACTAGGCATAGTCCCAGCCGGGGTAAATTGTCCATTCCTGAACAGATCAAATAAATATTTTAAGCATATCAACCACCCTTTGAAATGGATAAATGGTTGATTAGCACGGAAGAATACACAAGCTTTTATCTAGCAAATGAATTCGGCTCCGTACCGACTACACCCCCAAATGGTATCTGTTCGTGGGTTTTGATTATTACATTAGGTAAACAGCAGGACATCTCCCTCACACCCACACTTAGCATACCTGTGAGACAAAGGTATTTTTAATTGAATTATATACGCTGACCAGACGTCTATTCCTGTAAATCAAACCATCTGGGCAGGTTAAGCTAAAACTACTTCTTTATTTCTTATCCTAATATATACATCTATAATACAAATATTCCCAGTTGCTAATGGAGATTACTCATAAACTCCTCATAAGGCAACACTATCATTCTGTGCCCAGCATTTTTCTTTCTTGTCCCAAAGGTTTTGGCCACTACTGTCTATTGATATGTGAAACACTTTCTAAACTCAGCAATTAGTGAGCAAAAATCAAGTTAAAATCATTCATTTATACTCCCAAAAAAAGTACAACAATACTATACCTGGCTCAAGCTGGGCTCCCCCAGTTCTTCCTGAGAGGAAGGCCAAGGTTGGGCGTCGGAAGACTCAGCGGGTGTGGAATGTAGCATAGGACGCGTGGAAGGAAGAGTAGAGAGTGATTCTCTGTCCTCAGCCTGGTCTGACAGAAACTGCATCCTGCATAATACCACAGGCTGGGGACATAAACGTCATCTGCTGCAGCTCCAGATTGCATGGACTTCAGCACCTTGGTCCTCTCCCTCAGATATGTACTTCTGAGGCCACCAATTTTCTTTTTTAAATAGTTGAAGTCTGCCCTGGGGACCACCGGCTTCACAAACTCAACCAGTTTCTCCAGGGCTGCCTGCCTCTTTTGTCTGTGTCACGTACCTGGTGGAAGGAGCCCAAAGTGCAGGGAGCGGCCTCTCGTGGACCTCTGGCTCGAGATACCCTGAGAGTGAGAACAGGGACTCTAGAGGTCAGAGGGCACAAGTGCCAAGTCCGTGATGGTTGGTAGGCCCTGGAGCTGGACTGCAGAGGATGGTAACGGAACAGCTGAGAGGAGGTCAGCGGCTGGCAGCAGGTGCGGGACTGGAGCACAGGAACGGCTGGCTACAGGCAGCGGTGGTCACAGGAAACAACTGGATCAGCAGGCAAACAGAAGGGTCAAACACAGGCCGGGTCGTCAACAGGCAGGCAGCAGAGGTACCGAAGGAGAAGGCAGGAGCGTGGTCAGGAGGTCCGAAGGTCAGGGCTGGCAGCAAGCAGGAGTAAACAGGAACAAGCCGGGTGGATCAGAGGCAGGAACAATCAGGTTACACAGAGACAAACTCACGGGAACGCTGTAGACCGGACAGCACCGGGAGACTGCAACAGGTTCCTTAAATAGCCCTTTGGGCGCCAAGAACGGTCGCACGGTCAGTCTGAGCGTGCCCGTGCAAGATCGTGCAGCCGCTCGTGCGCCCGCGCACCCGCGTGCGCCCGTTCGAGCCCTTGCGCACCCGCGTGCGCTCGTTCACCATACCGCGCACCCGCGTGCGCTCGTTCACCATACCGCGCACCCGCGTGCGCCCGTTCGTACCTAAGCGTTCGTCAGCGCCAACGCGCGCCCATGGGTACCTATTGGCTCTAAACGAAGAGACAACGTGGGCAGGCCTACCACGAGTCACTGGGTTCTGGGAACGACCGTTACATTGCCCCCCCCCAAGGGGCAGCCTCCGGATGCCCAACTGTGCCATTTTCTCCGGGTGAGATCTCTTAAAAGAAAGTATCAGCCTCCTGGCATGGATATTGGACTCAGGCTCCCACGAGTTTTCTTCAGGCCCGTACCCCTTCCATTTCACCAGAAATTGAGTTTGATTGCGTCTTCGCCTGCAATCTATGATAGATTCTACCTCATACTCGACCTCCCCATCAATGATCACGGGTTCTGGTGGAGCCATCTTCCGACTGGCAAAGGGATCAGGGACGGCCGGCTTGAGGAGAGCCACGTGGAAGACAGGGTGAATCCGGAAGGTTTCTGGCAACTTTAGCTCAAACGCCACATCATTCACCTTCTTAACTACAGGAAAAGGGCCCACAAATTTTGGACCCAATTTCTTGGAAGGGCATGCCAACTTCAGGTTTAGAGTGGATAGCCAGACCTGATCCCCGACTTTGAGGTTAAGTTCTCCCCTTCTTCTCTTGTCAAACACCTCCTTGTTGTACTTCTGAGTCTCAGTCATGGTTTCCTGTAGGAGCTTATTATTGGACCTAAAGAAGTCAAGGTTCTTCTGAACTGCAGGAACCGAGCATTCCGGAAACTCGTTAGACAGGAACAAGGGATGGAAACCGTAGTTCGCGAAGAACGGAGATTGTTTCGTAGCCGAATGAACAGAGTTGTTATAAGCGAACTCGGCTAAGGGTAGTAAGGGGGCCCAATCATCCTGGGAGAACGAAGAGAAACAGCGCAGGTACTGTTCCAAAGTTTGGTTAGTTCGCTCAGTTTGTCCATTAGTTTGAGGATGGTAGGCGGAAGAAAAGCACAGATCGATTTTCAAGACTCCACAAAGAGCTCTCCAGAATCTGGATGTGAACTGCACTCCCCGGTCCGAAGTGATATTAGCAGGAATGCCGTGCAGTCTTATAATTTCTTTGATAAAAATCCCGGCTGTTTCCGAGGCGGAAGGGGTGCCCTTCATTGGAAGGAAGTGGGCCATCTTTGATAATCTATCCACAACCACAAAGATTGTGGAAAAGCCTTCGGAAAGAGGAAGTTCTACAATGAAGTCCATTGATAACATCTGCCAAGGTCTATCAGGGACCGGAAGTGGCTTTAGCAAACCCCACGCCCTGGATCTGCTCCCCTTATTCTGAATACAGGTGATACATGCCTCCACATACTTTTTACAGTCCGGCCTTAATTGCGGCCACCAGAATGTCCGTTGGAGTAACTCCGAGGTCTTATGGACTCCGAAATGGCCTGCCAACGAGTGGTCATGACAAGAACTGAGGACGGGGACCCGCACTTCCTGAGGGACAAAGATCTTGTCTTGGTACCAGAGGAGTCCGTCCTTGGCCAGGAGGGTGATGCCGGGTGGCAGAATGGTGCTAGCAGATGCCTGCTTAATCTGGGACAACAAGCTCCCTTGAAGCAAGAGAAAATTTCCTGATGACAGGATGGTGTCCGGATGTGGGGAGGCTTCGGGTTCGTTAAACATACGGGACAAGGCATCCGGCTTCGTATTTTTTGATCCTGGCCGGTAGGTTATATGAAAGAAGAATCTAGAAAAAAAAAGTGCCCATCTGGCCTGACGGGGTTTTAACCTCTTGGCAGACTTCAAGTATTCCAAATTCTTATGGTCCGTGAAGATAAGAATTGGATGGGCTGCTCCCTCCAGCAGATAACGCCATTCTTCAAGGGCCACCTTGATGGCTAATAATTCCCGATCTCCAACATCGTAGTTGCTTTCTGCCTCGGAAAGCTTACGGGAAAAGAATGCCACCGGATGCAAAAGAGATCTTGGTCCATGTCTTTGGGAAAGCACCGCCCCGACCGCTATCTCGGAGGCATCAACCTCCAGGATGTATGGCAAGGTTGGATCGGGATGCTTAAGGATGGAGGCAGAAACGAACAGGTCCTTTAGTGTGGAAAAAGCCTTTTGGGCATCGGGAGACCATTGGAATTTCAAGCCCTGTTTGGTCAGACTAGTAATAGGTGCAATGATGGTGGAGAATCCTTTAATAAATTTCCTGTAAAAGTTCGCAAAACCAATAAACCGCTGCACCCCTTTTCTGTCTGTGGGCGCCGGCCAATCTCGAATGGCTGCGATCTTCTGGGGATCCATCTCGATGCCGTCTACTGAAATGATCATACCAAGAAATTGGATACTGCGTTGCTCAAAGGTGCATTTTTCCGGTTTAGCATATAGTCCATGAAGACGAAGGCGGGACAGCACCTTTTTGACGTGTTCCCGATGTTCCGCCAGGGAGGGAGAAAAGATCAGGATGTCATCCAAATACACGATAGCAAATAGGTCCAAAAAATCTCTCAAAACATCGTTTATAAAATGTTGAAACGTGGCGGGGGCGTTACAAAGGCCAAAAGGCATGACCAAGTACTCGAAGTGGCCGAAGCGAGTACGGAAAGCGGTCTTCCATTCATCTCCACTCCGAATACGAACAAGGTTGTAGGCCCCTCTAAGATCCAACTTGGAAAAGATGGCTGCAGACCCCAGCTTTTGGAATAGTTCAGGCACGAGTGGCAGGGGGTAACGATTCTTTATGGTGATTTTATTGAGAGCCCGATAGTCCACACAGGGGCGTAAAGATCGGTCCTTTTTCTCCACGAAAAAGATTCCTGCGCCAGCCGGGGAGGTAGAAGGGCGAATAAATCCCTTTCTCAGACTATCATCCAGATAGGTCTTCAAGGCTACCAACTCTGTCTCTGATAAAGGGAAAATTCTTCCAAAAGGAATCTCTGCACCTGGGAGCAGTTCAATTGGACAATCGTATGGCCTGTGAGGGGGTAAGGCCTCAGCACCCTTCTTGCTGAAAACATCCAAAAAACTGTGGTAGGCTGGGGGCACAGCTTGACGGGCCTCTGCGTCTATCTCTAGACAGAGTAAAGAGGAAGAAGAGGCTTGGTTGGTTTCCGGCAAACAATGTTGGAGACAGTAGGGAGAGAGGAAAGTTACCTTTCCGGTAGTCCAATCAATCTGGGGGTTATGGGCCTTTAGCCAGGGTATGCCTAATATGACAGGAAATAAAGGGGATGTGATGACATCCAAGCTCAGTAATTCTTGGTGGATCCCGGCAATAGTGGTAAGTAACGGCAAGGTTTCTTGAACTACTGGGCCGGATTTGAGAGTTGACCCATCGGCCAGATGTACAGAAAGACCCTTTGCCCTGGGCCGAAGAGGGATGTTATGTCCTGTGGCAAAGGTCAGGTCAATGAATCCGCTGCAGGCTCCCGAATCAATAATTGCGTTGACTCGGATATTCCCTCCTGGGAGCTGCAAAAGAATGGGTAAAGTCAAATGAGAGGGACTACTTGAAAAGTCAACGGTGGGGACAGGGTACATGGAAAGGCACTTACGGAGTTTAGCTGGGCAAGTGCGCACGAAGTGTCCTGGTTCTCCGCAGTATAGGCAGAGATTTCCTGCCCGACGGCGCTGGCGTTCCTCAGGCGTCAAGGAGGGTCTGAGCAGACCCAGCTGCATGGGTTCAGGAAGATCCTGGGGCACTGTGGTAGAACCGGAAGAAGCTGGGTGAGAGGGGTTGGAAACCCGGGGTAGCATCCACACTGGACGAGAGGAGGTAGTGGAGCGTTCCAAACGACGCTCTCTGATGCGTCTGTCAATTTGGATAGACAAGTCCACAAGCGCTTCCAAGGTCTCGGGGGTGCCTACTCGGGCTAACTCGTCCTTCAGGGGTTCTGAAAGTCCCATACGGAACTGGTAGCGGAGTGCTGCATTATTCCAGTCTGTGTCAGCACTCCAACGCCTAAATTCCGTTACATAGTCCTCCACGGGCCTACGGCCTTGTTGCAGCGAATGTAGAGCTGCTTCTGCGGTGGCAGATAATTGTGGATCCTCATAAAGTTGGGACATGGCCAGGAAGAAGGTGCTCAGAGTGTTAAGGGATGGATCCTTCTTCTCCAATAAACGGTGAGCCCAGGATTGGGGTTCGCCAGACAGCAAGGAGATAACGAATCCCACCTTGGTGGATTCGAGGGAGAAGGTCCTAGGTTGAAGCCCAAAGTAAAGCTCACAGGAATTACGGAAAGCTCTGAAACTTCCCCGATGGCCGGAGAATCTCTCGGGAGTAGGTACCCTGGGTTCTGGTGGCAACATCATCACAGAAGGTGCAACAGGAGTCCCGGAGACGGCTGGCGTGGAGGTAGACAGGGCCTGGACGCGTTCTTCCAACTGGCTGTAGCCTTCTTGTAGGCTCTTTACCGCCTGAGTAAGTCCTGCAAGATGGCGGCAGAGCTCGTCCATAGGAGAGGCTCCCTGCGAGGGCTCGGACATGGCTGTCCGGTACTGTCACGTACCTGGTGGAAGGAGCCCAAAGTGCAGGGAGCGGCCTCTCGTGGACCTCTGGCTCGAGATACCCTGAGAGTGAGAACAGGGACTCTAGAGGTCAGAGGGCACAAGTGCCAAGTCCGTGATGGTTGGTAGGCCCTGGAGCTGGACTGCAGAGGATGGTAACGGAACAGCTGAGAGGAGGTCAGCGGCTGGCAGCAGGTGCGGGACTGGAGCACAGGAACGGCTGGCTACAGGCAGCGGTGGTCACAGGAAACAACTGGATCAGCAGGCAAACAGAAGGGTCAAACACAGGCCGGGTCGTCAACAGGCAGGCAGCAGAGGTACCGAAGGAGAAGGCAGGAGCGTGGTCAGGAGGTCCGAAGGTCAGGGCTGGCAGCAAGCAGGAGTAAACAGGAACAAGCCGGGTGGATCAGAGGCAGGAACAATCAGGTTACACAGAGACAAACTCACGGGAACGCTGTAGACCGGACAGCACCGGGAGACTGCAACAGGTTCCTTAAATAGCCCTTTGGGCGCCAAGAACGGTCGCACGGTCAGTCTGAGCGTGCCCGTGCAAGATCGTGCAGCCGCTCGTGCGCCCGCGCACCCGCGTGCGCCCGTTCGAGCCCTTGCGCACCCGCGTGCGCTCGTTCACCATACCGCGCACCCGCGTGCGCTCGTTCACCATACCGCGCACCCGCGTGCGCCCGTTCGTACCTAAGCGTTCGTCAGCGCCAACGCGCGCCCATGGGTACCTATTGGCTCTAAACGAAGAGACAACGTGGGCAGGCCTACCACGAGTCACTGGGTTCTGGGAACGACCGTTACAGTCTGTTACTATATTGAGGGTGTGTTGGTTGCCACAGGCAGGGCATGTCTCTGTATTTATCGATGAACAGAGGGAGGAAGCTATGATCGTTGAAGCCGTCCATAATGTCTGCAAGACACAACACAAGACAAACCCTAATGTCAGGTTAAACTCCACTAATGCAGGCCTCAATCTAGAAGCAGTATAGCCTAGTGATGTACCAAGTTCAAAATTTTACCTTTGTTTGCACGTTCGTCGCCTCAGCTTCTCCCTCTGTTCACAGATCGTACGGACGACACACACGTGTTGCGTTTTATATACAGTGCGCATGCATGAAACTCCACCCACCCCTGACGTTCTTTCTAGACTATTCCCCACCCCTTCGCTTTCGGTGCAGTGGGGAGAGCACATGGCGGAGAGAACGCAGGTGCGAACTAATAATAGTTCCACTAACGAGGAGGAGGGTGAGGAAAGCTCGGAGCCTGAAACGTCCCAATACAGGAAGAGAAGATTTAAGGCCTGAAATATGTCTTTTGGAGAGATGTTGGAGATGGTGGACATATTGAACAGGACCGACTATGATGGGAAGTATGGACCTTACCCAAACTCAAATATCAGAAAGGCCAAGATCTTGACTAAAGTTGTGAAGAGTCTTCAGAAGAATTTTGGGGTACCCCGATCCATGGATCAACTGAGAAAACGCTGGTCAGACCTGAAACTGAGGGAGCACGAGCAGTACATAAGGATCAAGCGTGTTCTTGAAAAAAGTAAGTAGTTGTCCTGTGTTCATATGATTATTCTTGCTTGCATACTGCTCCATGTGCTTTGATTTCATGTTGTGCATTTTAAAATGGCCACTTTCAAGTTCATGGTTTCATTCGTTCGTAAGAAACATCGTTCTGCAGGGAAGTATTCTAGCTGAACAAAGTGTCCACAATAATGTTCTCACCTTGGAGCTCGGCCCAAAAAATCTATTGTACAACACTTCCAAGCAATGTTTCATATTCCGAATTCTGCCCTCTGTGTGCTAATTATTCTGTTTTTACATTCTCATAGGGGAGAGAAGACTCAGCAAGTATGAGGACACCAGGGACCACACCCCTCCCAAAGAAGGCCAAATACCAAAACCATAAGCAGAGGAGCAGGAGGAGGAGGAGGAGGAGGAGGAAGGAGAGATCATTGAAGTTTGGCAAATTGTCACCACAACAGGTGAGTGTCACAGCTTCCGGTAAGCTCATCAATGTATATCACCATATTTTTAATACATGGTGTGTTCTTTTGATTTGTTTTGTAGGTGATGTGGAAGAAGATTCCCGTTTTACCAGTGAAAGTGCCCAGATCCTGATTGGGGAGATAATGGGGTGCAATCGGGATTTGGAAAATATACAGCAACACATCAATGATGTTAAAAATAAAATGAAGAACATCATTGATGTTTTGGGGAGCGCGTGAAACACCACAAACTAGTTAGGGTTTTAGTTTTGCTAGTTTAAAACACAACTTTTGTATTTTTAGAAAATCCAAATTTGGAAGATGCACAGAGTGTGTAAACATGCGCTATCTCCCATCATGGGGGATCAATGTACGTGTTTTGTGGAAAGTGTCTGAGATGAAGGGGTTGCAGCCCCAAAACATGTACATTGATCCCCCATGATGGGAGATAGAACATGTTGATACACTGTGTGCATCTTCCAAATTTGGATTTTCCAGGGGTGACACCCCATGTGATGAAGGCAATATCAGCCCAGTTTGTACATACTCACGTCTGATATTGTCTTCACTTTTCAAAGTTGAACTTTGTAAGTTCCTGTGTTCTGTATTTTACGCTTTGATACATGCCTGTTTACACAAAAACACCAAGTAAACAAAAATTAGCTGAAAAACCTTTTCTAAACGCACATGTGAATGTGCTTGGATTAAAAAGTTAAATTATCATCAATGTGTGGCTTCCTTTTTCATTGCGCCAAAGATGTATTTGGAGTAGAATTTTAGATTGCGGTGAGAATGGGTGTTATTTACTAAAGGAAACTCCACTTTGCACTCCAAGTGCAGTTTCAGGTGTACTTTTGCAGTGCACTTGTAGTGCATAGTGGATGTGCCTTTAGTAAAAAAAACACCCACAGTGATGTGTTAATTTGGACAATCATGCCATTTTCCTGCCATGGTGCTGAAAATGAGCACGATTTTGGTCAGTAATGCACTACATACATTAGTTACCAAAAACAAGGTGTGTGTGTAGCAGACCCACAACATAATAAGATTATCTGAAGAAGAGACTGTCCACTCATCTCGCTCTGAACTTGGGTTTGCACTGTTGGTGAAAAAGGCACAACAAGAAAAAACCTAAATTTACCTAGGAGACATCTAAAAGCAAGCCAAGCAGTAAATGAATGAGTTTCAAAGAAAAATTTATTGAGAAAATGCCTCTCAGACATTGTCTGGCATATCAATGGCCCCCCTACCCACAAAGTAGTCCATGTTTTGGGTTCTAACCTCACGGGCGCTTTGGGGGGGGAAAGCCAGGATGAGCAAGTTCAAGGCCCGTGAGGTTATCATCATTTTCAAGCAAGTCTGCTTCTTGTTGGCCAACTGAGACCGCATAGTTCGCAGAAACTTTTTTAAGAAAATTGTGCAGAACACAGCACGCCAGCACTATGTGATTGAGTTTGTATTCCGCCATGTGAATAGGCGTTAGAAAAAGGCGGAACTGGCTGGCCAGTATACCAAAAGTGTTCTCCACCACTCTTCGGGCTCTGGACAGGCGGAAATAAAAAATCCTCTGGTCTGGGGTGAGGGTCCTCATCGGGAAAAGCCGCATCAGATGGTTCGCCAGGGCAAACGCCTCATCCGCGACGAAGACGAACGGGAGTCCTTCCTGATTCTCCTCTGGGGGTGGCAAGCCCAGACTGCCACTCTGGAGACGTCCATGCGAACACTCCACCATCTGACATCCGTCCATTTTGCCCCACGTCCACATAGAAAAACTCATATGTCGCAGACACCACCGCCAACATCACAATACTATGAAACCCCTTATAATTATAATAGTACGACCCCGAGTTGGGTGGTGGGACGATGCGGACGTGCTTCCCATCAATTGCTCCTCCACAAATGGGAAAGTCCCAACGACTGGCAAAGTGGGAGGCCACAGTCTGCCATTCCTGTGGCGTTGAAGGACACTGTGGAGTGAAACAAGAACCAAAATTAGTCATTTAAATAATCAACATTGCAAGCAGATTAGACACAAACATTTTTGGCCAAGATTAGTATAACATTTTGGGAACTGAGTATTTAAAGCCTAAAGTATAAGGTCCCCTTATGAGAGTCATCACAAAGGGGCAGAGCATATGAATTAGAGCATATTGCAATGATGGTAATTAGGGAATGAGGAAAGAAATGCAAGACATTAGCAATCATGAAATACATAGAATGTGATGTTAAAGGAGAAAACTTACCTTCATATAGTCCTTCTGCAGGACCTGAATGATGGCAGAACAGGTCTCTGGAATAATGATCCCCAGAGCCTGGGGGGAGATGCCTGTAGAGAACTTGAGGTCCTGAAGGCTTCTCCCTGTCGCCAAGTAACGCAACGTGGCGATGAGCCTCTGCTCCGGAGTGATGGCTTGCCTCATGCAGGTATCCTGCCTGGTGATATAAGGGGTCAGCAAAGCCAGCAGATGGTGAAAAACGGGGTCTGTCATCCGGAGATAATTCCTGAAATCATCAGGATTATTCTCGCGGATATCACGGAGCAAAGGCATGTGCGAGAACTGATCACGCTGGCGCAACCAATTCTTGGTCCACAAACGCCTCCCCTCCCTGTTCATGGACCGGGCTTGTGTCAAAGTAACAACCCCAACACGAAGACCCTGCACAGCTCAAACTCTACGACGAGTACGTAGACGAAACATGGTTTCAAAACGGTCGGCTCGTCAGAACGGAAAACAGAAAGCACCGATAAACAGCAAAGCCTGAAAGAACGAACGGAATAGCAGAAGCAAGCAGACAATAAGAAATGCAAATCAAAGCGTACTATACCAAGACATAGTCCACAATGAGAAAACAAATATTTACTGACTGCACGCACTGATTATCAGATACGCAAAGACAAGCACAAACTGAAGAGCAGTAGCGATCTGAATCACTAATCTGAAAAGCGTGAATCGTCTCTCACCAAACTTCTACTAACACGCGATAGACACAAGATCAGCAGAAGGAGCCCAAAGGGTGCCGGACGTGGTGCTAAACTTCCCTTTTGTAGGCCCGCCGTACACGGCTTACGTCACCACGTTCTTGGCAACCGGAAATTCCGACAACTTGGTCCGACCGTGTGTATGCAACATCACTTGGTCGTCGGAATCTCCGATCGTGTGTACAAGGGCTAAGGCTGTTTCCAAAATGAGTCAGTGGTTTTTCTTGTCACTTCATTAAACCAACCATTAAAATTGCTATATGGACAACAGAGTTGCCGGCTCAATTCTTTTATTTGTTTGCTTCAAGACAGCCCTCTACTCTTTCTCTCAGCAGCCTGTGGACCCTCCTCTACCTGCTTGCAGCCAATCACCATCTTCCAGACTCAACGTAGACTCAGCCAAGATGGCTTCCCCCTGCACTGGAGACACTGGAGACACTCCATAGATAAGCATTACAAAGTGCTCTCCTTAAAGATGGCTGCTGCACTTTAATATTCAGCTCAGCCCTGTCCACACTGCAGAAGGATAATGCAGCAGCAACAAAGGAAAAGGTTTCAAAGCAGTTATCAGCTTGTACCATATAATACAATATTTTGTCACTAAAACCATAACAACAAGACTATTGCAGGTGTTGGAAGTCCATAAGTGACTTATTGTCCCCCAGCAGCTACACGGGAAAAACTCCAGTAGTGGTGTAAAGTCATCATCCATGTTTCAAGTGACCAGTGCTTGGGGGTAATCACATGGGCTAAGGTGTTGTGGTACCTAGTGATAGGTCTATAGGATTTCAAAACAGAAATATAATCTCATAGTGCACAATCCAGTGTTATTGTAAATAAAAACACTCTCTGTATTGTGAATCATGCAAAGGAGATCAAGGCAACCTTATGATTGAAATAGTCAATAGCATACAAAGAGTGCATCATAAAGCCATATGTAAAAAGAGCATCCAGGAGGCAACTGCTTACTTAGCCTAGAGGATATTAGCGGTAGCATACCAGTGGTGCGATGAAAGGCAGAAGCTGATCCCACAAGTAAGGCTGTATTGATGGTGCAAGGTGTAAGGGATGGGAACCAGTGCACCCGAATTCCAAAGCTGCTGTTTACCATTTTACAAATGGCTTTATGATGCACTTGTATGCTATTGACTATTTTCAATCATAATGTATTTATTTATTTATTTTTAACTTCAAGTTTTCTTGAATATTTTGAAATGGTGTGTACATAAAGGCAGAAACTGAGCGGCAGCTTGGAATGCCTGTAGTAGGCTCGATGAATATAGGTATTGCAAAAAAGATGTTGTAAGTAAAAAGAATAACAATACAGTACAATCTTTTCAGGTATCACTAGACCAAGTGAGAATAGAGAAAAGCAATCAGACAGTGCAAGCAGCAATTATAGTAAAATCCATAATGGGCATCATTAGTGATTCCTTGCTGGAAATAAGTAAAGTGGCATGTTAAAACATTCCAGAGGTGCTTGTAGGATCTTGCAACCAGCACCCCCAGTTAGTGTAGAATTTAGATATGCTCAAGTAGGTCTTATGATGCGTACACATGTAGCAGACTATCCGGTGGACTTAGTCTGGCGGACTGTCCGCTGGATTTTCCGAACGAGCTACCTGCCCACACACGGTACTTTTGTGGTGGACTAAGTACTTTTGAAATGAACGGACTCGCCCACACACACGGAGGAAAGTCCGCTCATTTTGAGCACGGCTCCAGGTAGCCGGGGCCAGCGAAGGAGGTGTCGCTGGCCCCGTCACCTGCTATGGACTTAAAGGGGAATCCCTACGCTGAAAAATCGGCGTGGGGGTCCCCCCCTAGATCAATATCAGACCCTTATCCGAGCACGCTACCCGGCTGGCCAGGAAAGGGGGTGGGGATGAGCGAGCACCCACCCCCTGAGCCGTACCAGGCCATGTGCCCTCAACATGGGGGGGGCCTTAGGGAAGGGGGGCCACACGGCCCCCCCACCCCAAAGCACCTTGCCCCCATGTTGATGAGGACAAGGGCCTCTTCCCGACAACCCTGGCCGTTGGCTGTCGGGGTCTGCGGGCGGGGAGCTTATCGGAATCCGTGAGCCCCCTTTAATAAGGAGGCCCCCAGATCCCGGCCCCCAACCCTATGTGAATGAGTATGGGGTACAATGTACCCCTACCCATTCACCTGTGAAAAAAAGTAAAAAAAAAAACAACACACGAGGGTTAAAATAGTTTATTGCACAGCTTCAGGGGGTCTTCTTCCATCTTCAGGGGTCTTCTCGCCGGACTCCTCTGCTATCTTCTGCTCTTTTGCTAGCTCTTTCACTAGCAGATGAGCCCGGCTTTCTTCTTCGCCACCGCCCTCTTCTTCCGTCTTCGGGGGTCTTGCCCCCCTCTTCGGGGGTCTTGTCCCCCTCTTCGGGTCTTCTTGTCGGGCCACCGCGCCTTCTTCTAGCTCTTTTGCAAGCGGTGGCCCGGTCTTCTGTTGCCGCTGCCACTGTCGCCGTCTCTGTTCTTCTCTTCTTCTCTTCTGGAGATGTTGCCTCGTCGCTGTCTCTGGTCACAATGGCAGGGACGCGGCGACTTATATAGGGACATCACCGGATGAAGTCCCCGCCCATTATGATGTCACAGTCCCAGAGGATACTCATTCACATAGGGTGGGGGGCCGGGATCCGGGGGCCCCCTTATTAAAGGGGGCTCACGGATTCCGATAAGTATGTATGTAATTACCGTGCAAAAAAATACTAGTCCAATTGTCAAGTCCCAGCAGGGCCAGCTGTGGTGAGATATCAATGGGAATTATTGTTATCTGAGATTGAGAGCGTTGACATTTTTCCAGAAAGTGACAAGTCCTGGGCAGTTGCACCATATATGAAGAGAGAAGCCAATATGGTCACAATCTAAAGAGTGGAAAGGGTTTATACGTGCTAGTTTGGTGGGTGAATAGTAACAATTATGTAAGATTTTTTGGGCAGATTCCCAATGAGTTAAGCATTAGGCTTGTGCAATTCGTTTCGTAACTAATCAAAATTCGGCCGAATTTTGCATCTTTCGGACATTGGGATGCATCCGAATGTCCGAATAAAAAAATTACGAATAACAACGAATACCAAAGAAATATAACAGATGAATTTGAATGAATTCGACATGATTCGGTAATTCTTTAAAGATTTAATGAAACAAAAGGTCAGCTCAAAGTAAATGTTATAGTCCAATCAGCTAATTGTCATTTGTGTGGGTTAAAAGATTCAATAAACAAATGACTTTCCAAACTTTCCGAATCATTATCACGAATGTCTATACATACATAAATAGCGAATTTCAACGAATACGAACGAATGAATTTGACACTCTACGAATAATAACGAATTATCGGAAAACGTATTAATGTAACATAACGAATATAATGGAACGAAATGATGTATTTTACAAATGACAACAAACTGAAACTAAACAAAATTTTCCGTTGTGCACAAGTCTATTAAACATGTCAAGAATTTAAGAGGGTTTTGGATTGCCTGATGCCACTTTACCACATCTACTAAGATTTTCCCTAAGGTTCATGGTTAACTTATTTAACACCGGAGATCCCTTTTTTCGTGGATTGAGAATGTTCATATATGCGAATAAGGTCCGAGGAGAGGTTTGAGTCTGACAATTTGAGAGATAATAAAATATTGTGAATTTGCAGATATTTGCAGATATGTGTTGATATCCAGCCAGTGAGACAGATCATTACTCATAAGTTCAGAGGCAGAAAGAGGCATAGATGAGATAGTTTTGAGAGACCATTGACATGTTGCAGTTTGGACCCCCAAGTTTTAATAGTCTCATTGACTGTGCTTAAGAATGAGTATGGTGGTCGAAGTTGTAGCCACAGACCACTCAGTAGTTGTTTTGTTTTATATATTAGTGTTGTCTGTTCAGTTGGATGCCAGTACAGGGGCACAGAGATCCACCACTGTTTGGCCTTGTCTAGAATGATAGTTTTATAATTACTCCTAATGTCCTGGGCTCCCATTCCAGCTGCTTCTGGTGATGTGCATAGTGCTTTATTCTGTGATGTTTCCCCTCCCATATGAATAAGTTAAGAGTTTGTTGGAGTGTGGGAAGTTGACCCAGTAGAAATGTGTCTGGAATGGCAGGGAATAAGTAAAAGATATGTGACATAAGGAACTTCAATCAAGGCTATTTTAGAAATTCAGGCGGAGAGATCGGATGAGGGGGTGACTATCCATATACCTAAATAAGTGAAAGAAGAGGCAAGTGCCCATGGAAAAGGTGACAAGTTTGACATTTTCTGTTTAGTGGTTGAGTCTAAATATATATCAAACGCACACAATTTTGAGCAATTAACCTTGTACAGGGAAACTTTAACAAAAGCTTTACAAGTCTCTAAAGCACTGGCAGGGACAGTAATGGGTTAGATATTATTAAATTGTCTGCATATAGGCTAATTTTGTGCATTAGACTACCAATTTTCAAACCCAAGATCATAGGATGAGCCCTAATAGCTTCTGCTAGTGGTTCCATCACTAGAGCGAAAATAAGGGGCGATAGGAGCATCCTTGCCAAGTGCTATTAGTGATGTTAAATGGTGTGGATAACATGCTCGATGCACATACTCTTCATTGAATGAAGTTGATAAATCTCCTGGTACAGTCAGAGGCTTGCTTGCAAGGCACAACGCCTACCTAGTCAGAATGCACCAGATCAGAAATGTATTGAGAAAGACAAGTGGCTAAGATTTTTTGAGAATAAATTCAGGTCAGTGTTTAACAGTAAAATAGGTCTTTAATTAGTGGGGTCATCATGTGATTTACCTAGTTTTGGGATGATGACTATCAGGGCATTTAAGGGTTCTCTGGGTATCTATCCTGTGGACACGAAATGTTTGAAGGATTTACATAAATGTGGAGGGAGAATGGAGGTGAAAGATTGGAATAAAATTCGCTAAAGCAGTCAGCAATATCTCAGGGGTTATTTACTAGTTTGGTCAGGAGGGTGCCAGGTTTATTGCCACATGCATACCAGTTGAGATGGAGTCTCTTAATGTGAAAATAAAAACAGTCGTAGAGGTATGTATGGAGTTTCTCCCTAGCTTGCACAGCTCAGCAATATCAGAGTCATTAGGATGAGATTTGTTGGACTGTTCCACTTTGCAGATGTGATAAAGAAGGCGTTTAACTTTCTCTGCTTGTAATATTTTCTCATGGGCACCAATTTTAATGAAAAGGCCTCTAATATAATATCTATGCACATTTCATAGGGTAGTGCCATTTGAATTCCATTGAGTAGTGTCATATTTAGATGAAAACAAGTCTCCATCTCAGACGTGATCTGTTGCTGATATGTAGAATGAACAAGAAGAGATGCATTCATGCACCAAAGAGTGTTCTGTTTATTTAGTTGTTGAATTAGAAAAGAGGGTGATAGTGACAGGTGTGTGGTCTGACCACGTAATAAGACCTATGGTAGCTCAAGAAATAAGTTGTAGGGTGTTTTTATGTGTCAGGAACAGATCAATCCTAGAGAAAGATTTTTCAGCAGACGAGTAAAAGGTATAGTCCTTTTCCGATCTATGCAGACAACGCCATGGCTTGTATAAGCCCTCAGATTGGAAGAGAGAGGACCATGCAGTAAGACACTTTCTGGAGCTGCTAGAAGACTCCAACACCAGATCAGCTATGTAGTTAAAGTCACTACATAGAATAATTTTGGAAAGTGTTGTAGCTTTCTCAAAATATGTATGTAGAAACATTTTTGAAGGGTATTTGGGGCGTAATTATTGACAATTACCACGGGGGACTTGTTAAAGGAGGCTGAGAGTATGAAATATCTGCCAGAGGGGTCAGCCTCAACCTAAAGCATTTGAAAGGCAAAAGAATAACATAAAGCAATCAGGACTTACCTTACCTTCTTGTTAGCATTATCATAAATTGGTGTGGAAAAAAGTTTATGATGACATGACGGGGCTTTGTTTTGCGCAGTGTGTTTCTTGCACAGAAACAATGTCAGTCTTCTGATAAAGTACTTCCTTACAGAGTCTCGACCTCTTGAAGGGGCTGTTAAGTTCCTTAGCATTAATAGTAGTGATATGGGGAATAAAGATAGGCAGTGAGAGCAGCAGACAGAGAAGGACCATTACAATCATGGCACATGAATAGCAAGAGGCTTTATGAATATGAACAATTAGTGAGATACTCGAGTAAGAACCAAACCAAAAAAAAATATATACACAATCTACCTGGGGGGAGGGGGGGGGGGTAATAACAGATTTGAGGGATCTACATTCTCAGCCCTTGTACACACGGTCGGAGATTCTGACGGAATTTGTCCTATCAGACCGTTTTGTCGGATATTCCGACTGTGTGTGGTCTCCATCGGACTGTTTCCGTCGGAATATCCAACTTGCCGGTAAAATTTGCTCCGATCGGACATACTCCGATCATGTGTAGCCTACTCCGACGGACAAAGTGCCACGCATGCTCAGATCAAATTCCTAGACCAAAGCTATTGGCTACTAGCCTGAACGTAGTCCCGTCGTAACAAAATAACGTCATCACGTTATGTACAATTGGATTTTCCGACAACTTTGTCCGACCGTGTGTATGCAACAGTTTCGGACAAAATCCGTCAGACAAAATCCAATGGATTTGGTTGTCAGAATGTCCGACCGTGTGTACAAGGGCTCAGGGTGTTAGAGATGTACACTGAGCAGACATCATAATGAGCCTGCAAGGTTGAAAGGGATGTCGCATGGCTTAAAGGAGGAGAGTCCCATATAATTTGTGGCCCCCTACATCCCATGGATTTGTGTAATTGCCTAAATCCCTCCTTCAGAGATATGATAGTGACCTGTTGGATATGAAATGTAACCAGGACCTTGGTTGGAAAGCCCCATCTATAAAGAATTTAGCAATTTCTTGTGGTGACAGGTGCAAATTCCTTCCTTTTCTGGGAGATCGCTGCTGAGTGGTCTTGAAAGAGGAAGATGCTGGTGTATGGTGAAGGCAGGGTGTGTGTTGTTCTGGCAGCCATAAGGAGATTATACCTAATATGGTAAAAGTGTATTCATGCTAAAAGGTCTCTAGAGAAGTCGGGCAGGTGCTGAGACTTAAGGATCCTGTGTGCTCTGTTAATGAGTAGATCATGTGGAGTGAGCTCAGGGATCAGTTTGTGAAAGAGTGGTTGGAGGTAAGGTACCATTCCTTAGCTTTAACAGATTCTGGTATGCCCCTGAATTTATTGGAAGATTACAAGATTATATTGGTGTCACAGTGATGTTTTGAAATATTACAGACCAATTGCCAGGTACAATGACACCACAGCCCATGTGATTATCCCCCAAGCACTGGTCACTTGAAACTTGGATCATAACAGCTGTTATCAGCTAGAGTCCAGATAACACTAATAAGATGTTATAATATATATGATCATTAGGAGAGCAGTAGGTGTGTATCTTCTGAAGCCTATGCTGTGTAACATCTCTATCTGATTCTTGCATTAATAACATTCAACGACTGACACGGGCAGACACAGGCTAGTTGTGGGATATTTCATAGTACTGCCATTTATTTTTACCTAAGGCTTTATGTTTGTAAAGGACAGGAAGGAAGGTGGTTCAATATCACCAGCCGGATAGCTAGTCCATTACAGCATTATATGGCTGACAAATGCACACACTTTTTGATATGGCATACTGTCTGGGGTCACTCTATACCAACTTTCCCTGGGAACTCTTCCCATTACTCAAATGAATGCACAAACTAGACAGTGGCATGGTTTATTTTGTTATTATCTCAAAATATATTTTTACAATTTACCTGGAGTGTAGATTTATTTAGAATGATATTTTATTTATTTTTCTAAGCATATTTAGTAGTGGCTATAGATAAGCATTCTGAATTTGTACTAACGTATACTGTTGGTACTGGTAGAGTACTGTTGGAGGGGGATGTGTTATTTGAAGGTGTATATACTGCTGGGGCTGAGACAATTTCTAGCTATGATTCTATCTCCACTCTCTACTTTATGTTGCTTTCTGAATATACAATACAGTACTGTAGTATAATGTTTCTAAAATCTATGTTTGGCTAACAGATATGCTGTCTTACATTATGATCACATAACAAATAGGATCCCATTTCATTTTAGCAATAATAAATGACTAAAATGACCAGTGCCTTGGGCTAGATACGTTTACTGTTCAACCAGCAAGTTGAGTGAAAAAAATTATCTGATTCCCCATTCACCCCCCCCCCCCCCCCCCCCACTGTGTCATCATATTCTGAGAGCAGAGAGACTTCCCCACCATCAGAGTTGCAATCTATAGCCTGATCGAGCAAACAGAATTTGATCGGTAGATCGACTTCTGTTCAAGTGGCCCTACATGGATCGAAATGCAGTACCTGCTAAACTGGGTGAATTTTGATCCATATATGGCCAGCTTTAGTCTAGTCCCTAGTAGACTGTTTTCTCTAAGTAGAAGTATATTCTGTAGCTGTCATATTTGGGTACTCTAAAACTGCATAGAAAAATTACTCACTGGTGTCATCTGTCCCGTCACTGCTTCTGAAATCTCAGACTTCATACTAGCTGTAAATTTACAGACATTTGTGCAAAATGCGCTAGGAAAAAGGGAGATTGCTGAAATTGTACATGACCACAGGGTCCAGACTTTTTCGGACTTACCTTTGCATTGGTTTACTGAACACTTTTATTTATTTATTTATTTCTGATTGATCTGGTCTGAGTCCACACATGCATTGCAAAAAAAATCTAGGATTCTTTCCTCATCTTACTACCTAATACATGAGATGTATGTATGCACTGCATACTAGCTCATTATGAAATACTCACCTTAGAATGAGGTGTCAGTAACTCACCTGGTCCACGCAGAGGGAAATTACATGGCGTGTCTTCCGGGTATAGCGGCACCAGCACTGTGAGTGGCTAGAGCTGCAGTGTCATCACTCCCACACGTGCGCGTGGGAGACTTCTTTCCGGCAAAGTCTGGCATCTGCCAGGCTTTCAGCTGAGAATACCCTGTGCACATGCGCCGCTGCAGTCGGTGGTTAATTGCATGGGGAATATCTCCTAAACTGTTTAGATTTTGTCATTTTTAAAAAAACTACTTATAAAAAATGTGCCTTTAAGAGCTATGGGTGGAAGTGACGTTTTGATGTCGCTTACGCCCTGCTATAGTATGGAGATGGGCGGGGGCCATCATAACCTTACTTGTCTCCATACCCAGGCACTGAGAGGACCCGATCGCCTCCCCCGCTGCCTACGGCTCTGGAAAGCAGCGGAGGGTGCGGGAGAGAACGGCCGGAGGGAGGCAAATCCGCCGCAGAAAACACCATTATCGTAAATACGACCGGCTCCTGAAAAGATGGATATCTCAGTTGTGGCTGCAGCTGCTGCCGTTACCGAGATATCCATCTTCAAAGCACCGACGTATATGTACAGGAGTCGGTCGGCAAGTGGCTATATTGTGTTGCTACAATCATTTATTCTCTTATTGAGGAATCTAGGACTGTTGATATATTTTTTTTGGTATATCCATCACAATATATTTTTTTATATATGTATATATAATTTTCTTTTTTGATCCTTTTTTTGAGTCAGTTGTTCAAAAATGTTGTCCTATACTGGAGGACTTTCTATATGTCAGAGGATTAATTGTCTTGGGACTTATAATTATTATTTTTTCCACTCATTCATTTATATTTGTTTGTTATAATATTTGGATTAATACAAAATGTAAGAACACAGCTCCCTTTTTATATATTTCTATACCTAAGTTGTCAACCTTACTCAAATCCTTTTGAGGATCTTTTCCTGTGGATGTGCAAACACATCCTGTACAACTCAAGAGTGGGGGTACACATTGTTATCTTCAAACTGGGTGCCGAAAAACTAGAGTTTCCACCTCATCCCTTTAAACCCGAACACATATTAATTACACAGGTTCTGTGACTGATTAACCTCCCTGGCGGTATGATTCAGTCTGGAATTAGGTGCTGAAAGCGGTACAATTATTTTGCACGGAAATCTGGCTTTTATTTTGTAGTCCTGTAATTCTTAGGAATAACGCTCTTAAATCTGTTCAAACCAGAGTCTAGCAGACATCCCGGGTATGATAAAGTTTATAATATAATAAAGAATAATAAAAATTATTCAATAATGTAAAACACTGAAAAAATGACAGTTTTTGGTTGCTATGCACAATCTCCAAATTCCAGGCAGTAAAAAACAGTATTTATAATATAAAAGTGCATGCAGAGCATTGCACAGACCACTAGGGACAAAGGGTGTGTGTATTTTTTAATACAGCACTGTAATCTGTAAGATTACAGTGCTGTGTGTTTAGTGTGTTTTTACTTTTTTGAATTTGCCGCCGTTCTCCGCTCCCGTGCGCCATAACGTCACAGGGAACGGAGCTCGGCGGCATTCGGCACTGTGAATCGAGCGCAGGACGGCTCGATCGCACAGCGCGGAGGACACCGCTGGATCCAGGGGACAAGGTGAGTAACGCTCCCTGTGTCCTCCCCTGCATCGAGCGAAGCCATCCCGAGTCTGGCTCGGGGTTACCGCTCCTGTCAGTATATTCCTACCCCGAGCCAGACTCGGGATTACCGCTAGGGGGGTTAAGGTGGTAATTAACTCACTTGGTGCCTTATCTGCATTTAATTAGCCTCAGAACCTGTGTAATTCATATGTGTTTGGGTTTAAAGGGATGAGGTGGCAACCCTACGAAGAACCTTTTTGTGTCACTGTATGTACTAGCTAGGCTGTATTGCACTTAAATTACTTACCACACCATAGAAAGAAAATGTCCTCTTTTCTCCTCTGAATTGTATAATAAATTTGTATAGCTATGAAATATGCAACACATGTAACACACAGTATATGAAGTATTGCTTATATTGCACACTGTACTTGCAGTAAATAGAGCTTTCAGTGGCAGATAGAGCTATAACAAATAAAGATGTTTGGCAATATTTTATATAATGTTCTGTTGGTCCAGGGTGAGCAGTCAGGTTCCTGGTATATATAAAAAGAGAGAAGGGATAATAAAAACAAGAGGAACTGTGCCTTAAGCCAACAATGTCCAAACAACTGGGAGACTTGGCATTTTAAGATTTTATTGTGAAATGGATTTTCCACAGTAAAACAAACTGCAAAAACGGAGTCCCATTTATTGGTTTCCTATATCTGTGTTATCATCCTTACTCTTTGCATGGATTACTGTTTATATATATATATATATATATATATATATATATATATTTTTTTTTTTTAAATATACATACATATATATGAATATATATATATATATATATATATATATATATATATATATATATATATATATATATATATATATATATATATATTGTAAGGGATCTTCCCGGGGTAGGGTGTGTTTGGACACAGTTCACAGCAGACTTGGAATTTATAAAGCAGATCTTGGCATTTATTCGTGGTACAAACAGTCCAGCAAACAAAAATATACAGCAACACCGTGCTTTCTAAGTACAACAAAAATAAAAGACCTAGCCCGGCTGGGCGCTTACTAACAGGTTCTTCTCACCTATCTGACACTTATGAACACAGCGTCTTTCGCCTGGATATCGCAGGGTGAGTTTTAGCTCCAGCAGTGGCTGTGCTTGCAGCTTCCTTCAACACACAGACTGTTCATTCCCTGGCTGAGAGCAATCACCTGCAGACCCTGCAGAGCCTTTAGCTTCCCAGGCTAATTAGGATCAAAGCTCACCTGATCCCAAACCCAGAACTGGATCGGGGGATGTGGAATGACAGGTCCCTCTACCAAACCTACCTGCCATTCCATATAAACCCAGGCCCGGCAAAATTAAATAACAACTCAGCAGCATATCGCTGCTGAGAAACTGATCCATCCTGGATTTACCATCTCACACTGTGTAGCAACCTAGGTGAGATGTACACCCCCTCGATCACTTCTCCAGTGACATGTCTACATATCCCCCCCCTCTTTTTCAGACCGGAGGGCTGAGCCTTTTGTCCCCACAGACAACTTACCCTTGACAATGCGTCAGCATTTGCCTGTAATTTCCCTGGCCTGTGTTCCACAGTGAAATTAAAGTTTTGTAGGGACAGAAACCATCTAGTCACTCTTGCATTTCTCTCCTTGTTTAACTTCATCCATGTTAGGGGGGCATGGTCTGTCACCAACTTGAATTTCCTGCCTAGCAAGTAATACTTTAAAGATTCTAGGGCCCACTTCACTGCCAAACATTCTCGCTCCACAATGGCATAATTTTTCTCGGCCGGGGTTAGTTTTCTACTCAAGTACGTCACTGGATGCTCCTCACCATTCACTACTTGTGAGAGTACTGCACCTAAGCCTGTGTTAGAGGCATCTGTCTGGACCAGAAATTCTCGCCTGAAATCGGGGGTAACTAAGACAGGTGGTTGGCACAAGGCAGACTTAAGGCTTTGGAAAGCCTTCTCGGCCTCTGGGGTCCACGTGACCATTGCTGTCTTTCCGCCCTTTGTCAAGTCAGTTAGTGGAGCAGCAACTGAGGCAAAGTTCGGCACAAATCTACGGTAATACCCCGTAATACCCAGGAAAGCTCTAACCTGTTTCCTTGTCAGGGGTCTAGGCCAATTCTGTATTGCCTCAATTTTATTTAGCTGTGGCTTAATCAACCCTCTCCCAATAATGTAGCCCAGATATTTGGCCTCTTCTAGGGCTAGAGCACACTTTTCGGCATTTATGGTCAACCCCGCATCACTTATGGCATCCAACACGGCCTGTACCTTACAGAGGTGACTTTCCCAATCAGGGCTAAAAATGACCACATCATCGAGGTAGGCAGCTGAGTAATCACGATGTGGTCGCAGAATCAAGTCCATCAACCTCTGGAAAGTTGCAGGCGCTCCATGTAACCCGAATGGCATCACTACATACTGGAATAGCCCATCAGGGGTGGAGAATGCAGTTTTCTCTTTAGCCTCACCAGAAAGTGGAATCTGCCAGTAGCCCTTTGCGAGATCGAGGGTGGTTATGTACCTGGCGTTACCCAACTTCTCAATCAACTCATCTACCCTGGGCATAGGATACGCATCGAACTTGGAGATCTCATTCAACTTTCTGAAATCGTTACAGAACCTCCAAGTTCCATTGGGCTTTGGGATTAGCACAATTGGGCTGGACCATTCACTCTGTGACACCTCAATTACCCCCAGATCAAGCATACGTTTTACCTCGGCAGATACGGCTTCCCTACGTGCCTCCGGTATCCTATAGGGCTTAAGGTTTACTCTGCTTCTAGGCTCAGTTTCAATGTGATGATGGATGAGGTGTGTACGCCCTGGGAGGTCAGAGAACTTGTTTTTGTTTTTCTGTAAAAATTCCTGAGCCTCCTGTTTCTGTGACACTGATAGAGTATCACCTACCTTGACTGGAGGGATTGGTGGTGACAAATTATTAACAGTATTTGTCGCGACCAAGGATTCCCTGTCTTTCCAGGGCTTGATCAAGTTTATGTGATAAACTTGGAAAGGCTTCCTTTTACCTGGTTGGTGCACCTTGTAGTTCACCTCACTGATCTTTTCAACAATTTCATAAGGACCTTGCCACTTCGCCAAGAATTTACTCTCAACAGTGGGGACTAGTATAAGGACCCTATCGCCTGGGTTGAATGTCCTGATTCTTGCGGACCGGTTGTAAATTCTACTTTGGGCCTCTTGAGCCCTCTGGAGGTGTTCCCTTACCAGGGGCATTACAGTGGCTATACGGTCCTGCATTTGTGCTACATGCTCAATAACACTCTTGTATGGGGTGGACTCATTCTCCCATGTCTCTTTTGCAATGTCCAGTAGACCCCTAGGGTGATGACCATAGACCAACTCGAATGGTGAGAACCCTGTGGACGCTTGGGGCACCTCCCTAATAGCAAACATGAGGTAGGGTAATAAATGATCCCAGTCACGACCATCTTTTGCCACCACTTTCTTCAACATATGTTTCAAAGTTTTATTAAATCTCTCCACCAATCCGTCCGTCTGGGGGTGGTATACAGAGGTACGGATGTGTGAGATTTTAAATAGTCTGCATAATTCCTTCATTACTTTCGACATAAATGGCGTACCTTGGTCAGTTAGGATTTCTTTGGGGATCCCAGTCCTAGAGAACATATAAAACAACTCACGTGCAATTGTTTTAGATGCAGTGTTTCTTAAGGGTACAGCCTCAGGATAGCGGGTCGCATAATCCAGGACTACCAAAATATACTGGTGTCCTCTAGCTGACTTTACAATGGGACCCACTAAATCCATGGCAATACGCTCAAAAGGCACCTCTATAATAGGGAGCGAAACCAAAGGACTGCGAAAATGTGACACTGGGGCACTAACCTGACATGTGGGGCACGACTCACAGTATTTTTTAATGTCATCATATATGGCCGGCCAAAAAAACCTCTGGAGAACCCTCTCTCGCGTTTTGTCAGTCCCCAAGTGTCCCCCAAGAACATGGTTATGTGCCATGTCAAGCACCTGACGCCGGTACGGCTTAGGTACCAGAAGCTGTTCCACAATCTCATCCTTAACCTTATTGACTCTATAGAAAAGATCATTAGTCACCGAAAAATGTGGAAATCTTTTTTCAGCATCTGGTTCCTGAGGTACCCCGTTCATAACAGCAACCTGCTCTCTCGCATTTTTGAGAGTGGGGTCCTGTAATTGTGCAGCGCCAAAATTATCCCTAGACACCTCTAAGTCTAGTATATTTTGCCCAGTGGGAGGAGCCTCCTCCTCCCCAGCCAGGACCTGCAAAGGAAAACAATCATTTTCATCCTGCACACTTTTATCATTCACAGTGGACAAGGCAACCCCCTTAGAGGTATCCTCACTCCTTTTGGGGATTTTTCTTTTTTCCCAGAGAGCCCAGAATAATGGAAAATCGCGCCCCAATATTACATTATGCATGAGGTTTTTAACCACACCCACTTCATATTGTACGGTGCCTTGTTCAGTCCCGACTTTAGCCAGCACTATAGGGTACACTTTTGTATCACCATGTATGCACACAACACTCATATGCTTTTTAGACTCTAAGTCCCCAGTCACCAGGCTAGCATGCACCAAGGTTACAAGGCTTCCTGAGTCCATTAACGCTTTAACAGGAAAGTCATTGATTGTGATGTTGCAGATTTGCGGTTCAGTCTCTAGTCCAGGAACTGCAGCACAAGATGGTTCCGCAAATAGCGACTGACGCCGGCTAGCGTCACATTCCATGGGTTCAGAGGTAAGAGGGCAATGGGCAGACACGTGTCCCGCCTCATGGCATCTCCAACACTGGATAGGGCCTGGTCCCCTTGGCAAGGAGTCCTTTTTAGAGCCCCTTAGCCACCCGGGACCATCACCAGTCTTTTGTCCCTGAGACACCACTTGAGCCCTTTTCCCCCCATCAGCAGCCCTCCACACTCCCCCAATAGATGGAAGTCTCTTACCAGCTGACGGTACAGATCTGGCGCTCCGGAGAGGTGAAGATGCTGCAGGAACATCACGGAGGTAGTCCTCAGTCGCCTGGAACCTCTCCACAAGGTTGACAAGTTCGTTTGCATTCTTAGGATCACCTTGTCCCACCCAGCGTTGCAGGTCAGTAGGAAGCGCTCGGAGGTAGCGATCCATCACGACCTTCTCTAGGATTTGTGCAGGAGTAGAAGTGTCTGGCTCCAACCACTTTCTTGCCAAATGGATTAGGTCATACATCTGGGACCTCGCTGATCTGTCCGGACTGTAGCTCCAGTTGCGTACTCTCCGGGCACGGACTGCAGTAGTAACTCCTAATCGGGCAAGTATCTCCGCTTTTAGCCGAGTATAGTCCTTAACCTCTTGCTCACTGAGGTCATAGTAGGCCTTTTGAGGTTCACCTGTTAAATAGGGCGCAATTACCTCTGCCCATTCAGCGGCTGGTAACTTCTCTCGCTCAGCCACGCGCTCAAATACTGTTAGATAGGCTTCAACATCGTCCTCAGCAGTCATCTTTTGCAGCGCTTTCTGCACAGTCCTTCTCCCAAAAAAAATCTCTGGAGCGGCTCCCATCACTGTGGGTGGATTAGCAACCACAGGCGCCTCTCGATTTGCTATCAGGTGCTCGATAAGTTGTTGTTGTGCAGCCATGGACTGTTCATGTCGTTGCTGTTGTTGCAAACTCAGTTGCATAAACTGCTTCAGCATCTCCTCCATGTTGCTGGACTGTTCTTGGAGTGTAGTTGCAGCTTTCACCCAGGACATCAGCAGCTGTAGCCAAGTCTGTCTATACCGTTGCCCCTAGCAACCGACTTGCCCGCATTCGAACACCAATTGTAAGGGATCTTCCCGGGGTAGGGTGTGTTTGGACACAGTTCACAGCAGACTTGGAATTTATAAAGCAGATCTTGGCGTTTATTCGTGGTACAAACAGTCCAGCAAACAAAAATATACAGCAACACCGTGCTTTCTAAGTACAACAAAAATAAAAGACCTAGCCCGGCTGGGCGCTTACTAACAGGTTCTTCTCACCTATCTGACACTTATGAACACAGCGTCTTTCGCCTGGATATCGCAGGGTGAGTTTTAGCTCCAGCAGTGGCTGTGCTTGTAGCTTCCTTCAACACACAGACTGTTCATTCCCTGGCTGAGAGCAATCACCTGCAGACCCTGCAGAGCCTTTAGCTTCCCAGGCTAATTAGGATCAAAGCTCACCTGATCCCAAACCCAGAACTGGATCGGGGGATGTGGAATGACAGGTCCCTCTACCAAACCTACCTGCCATTCCATATAAACCCAGGCCCGGCAAAATTAAATAACAACTCAGCAGCATATCGCTGCTGAGAAACTGATCCATCCTGGATTTACCATCTCACACTGTGTAGCAACCTAGGTGAGATGTACACCCCCTCGATCACTTCTCCAGTGACATGTCTACAATATATATATATATATATATATATATATATATATATATATATAAAAATGGAGTCCCATTTATTGGTTTCCTATATCTGTGTTATCTTCCTTACCTCTTTGCATGGATTACTGTTTATATATATATATATATATATATATATATATATATATATATATATATATATATATATATATATATATGAACAGTAATATATATATATATATATATATATATATATATATTTTTTTTTTTTTACACACATATATATATATATATATATATATATATAGATATATAGATATATATATATAGATACATATATACATATATATGAAGGTTTTTTCAGTTACTTCTTTGTATTTTGTATTTCCATGACACAGAGACATGTTTAAATATCTATCTATCTATCTATCTATCTATCTATCTATCTATCTATCTATCTATCTATCTATCTATCTATCTATCTATCTATCTAACTTTTAGTCCGGGCCTTTTCTGGTACTTTTTGTTTACATGTAACAATCAGTATTTTTTGCTAGAAAATTACTTAGAACCCCCAAATATCATACATATTTTTAAAGCAGAGGCCCTAGTTAATAAATTGGTGGGTTTTGCAATGCTTTATGTCACACGGTATTTCCGCAGCATTTTTTCAAACGTTATTTTTTGGGGAAAAAATACACTTTTGTTTTTTTTATTTTAATGCAACAAAACACAATACATAACCTGATTTTTTGTAAACTATAAAAGATGAAGTTATGCTGATTTAATAGATACCACACATGTCTTGCTTTACAATTGCGTGTGCCCATGTTACCACGACAAACATTGTATATGTTCCTATCCATAGGCTATGCTTCAAAAGCCTTTACAGGTTAGCACTTTAGATTTACGGAGGAGCTCTGCTGCTAGAATTACTTCCCATGATCTGATGTCCGTAGTGATACCTCACATGTGTGGGACAATCGCTGTTTGTGTGCGTGTAGGAGCAAAGCACATGTTTGCCTTTGCACGCAAGCACGAGGACAGGAGCACTTTAAATAAATAATTAAAACTTTTTTTTACACTGTTGCTTTACATTTTTTTTTAAACACTTTTATTGCTGTCACAAGGAACATACATATCCTTGTGATGGCAATAGGCATGTCATAGGTCCTCTTTATGGAGAGATTACTATCACAAAAGAGCCAACCTCCGGTTCTAAGAAACGATACTGGGGTGATGCCTGCAGCTGCGGGCATCACCCCGGTATAACCACTGAAAGTCCAGCGGTGTACGGGTTCCTGGATGGGAAGTGGTTAATGAAGAACTCCAGGATAAAGATTGTGGAACGGATCAGTGAATACTTCAAAATTAACGGATGTTTAAATTAAATATCTGTTCATGGGTGATCTATGTATATTGTGGGGATTTACCAAACTTTTTTGCAGATTCCTACTTTTTGTTTTTCTGAAGAAATAGCGTTTTATTTGTCTGTGTCCATGTGTAAAGTGAATGTGAATGGGAGTGACTTTACGATTATTAATCAGCTGTTGCACATGCAGGCTAATAATGAGGAAAATGATAGGGTCTGAATCCCTTTAAATGTGAATTCCCTTACGGAGTATCTCACCAAAAATTACATATTTGTTGCAGAGGATGCCCAAAATCTGACTTGCATCTTAGTACAGGTTTCTGGAAAAAGCAGTAAGCCAATCACACAAGCAGGAAATTACATTTTTGGGGGACATTCGGTACACCATCCCTGTACAGAACACCTCTAGCTTGCCATATTGCATTAATCACAAGAAATTGTGTCATGCTGCCAGACAACCGGTCTTTATCAATTAGTGTCTAAGCAGTTCAAATTATATATACTGATTAGCAAAAGTGATTAAGTCCAAATAAGGGTTACACCCATAAAAGTCTAGCATAAACAGAAAAAACATAAACAGTCCACTAATAAGTGAAAAACGAATTTAGAAGTGAAAAGGTGAAAGGAATCTACACTCTACAAGAAATGTGCTTCAGCCAACACATGTAGCAGCTTACCTGACATATGAAGTCCGTTAGAGTTTTAAATGACAGATCCCTCCTGGGTGGATGGATGGTTCTAGCCTTCCTTTTCACATCTGATTACACCTGAAGCATCTCTTATTATTTGCCTCATATGGTCACAGGATTGCTTCTACACACCAGATTGCCTCAATATCACAGCCACATATCAGGGTAAAAGACAAGGAAATCTCATAGTGAATTATAGTTAAAACAGAATTTAATATAAAAACCAAATGGGTACTCACAGAGCATTAAACATCAAAAGCATATCACACCAGCCCGCTGCCTTCTCCAGAAGACGTGATGAAGTCAATGCTACACTCCACCCTACGCATGTTTCTTCAAACAGGACGTCTTCCAGCAGCAATGTTTTTGGTGGACTTTTATGGGTTAACCTTTATTTCAACTTTTTCACTTTTGCTAATCATAATTTATAATTTGAACTGCTTAGACACTAATTAATAGATTAATTAATTAATAAAAGACATGGGCTGTTTGGCAGTGCAACACTGTTTCTTGTGATGATTGTTTTTTGATATCTTGGATGTGTATATATCAGTGAGTGGTACTGTCATGTTAATTCCTTTGTATTTACTTTGTTTTTATTTATTTGTTATTTGGTTTATGATGGGTTAGTGCATACAATTTCTAGTGCGGGTTGCATTTGGTTTTATATTAAATATGATATAAAATTTCCATGAATAAGAACATCATATAACAGTCCATATGTAAGAAGCTAACAGTTAATGCACTTTGGCAGCTCTTCTAAGAAGCAGAAGCAAGCCTCCTATAGGAACAGGGAAAACAAACACCTTGAAATGTGAACCTTTTAGCAAGTTGAATACATTATAAAATGCCAAATAGCAACTTGCAAACGTAGGTAGTGTAGCGCCGGCACTCATAATGAGTACATGCTATGTGTTTAAATTTAGTTTATGCTCAAAACTGTAGTGAGTTTTGGGGCTAATTGTGCTAAATTGTACTTTGGCATCAGTTTGGCTGGGCTGTATAGAAGTTCTGTCTGGTCATAGGTGGGGTTGTACACCTGTGGGAGGCTTTAGAACGCAGTCTGGTTGGACACATTGGGTACCAATCTCTATCTCAGGAAAGGGTGTTTAAGGTGCCGAAGTCACGTGGTTCTGGGTTACGGTCCAGAAGTTGTTGCTGACTCCGTGGTCCTGGTCCTCCTGGCTAGCCCCGGGGTCCCTCATGGCCTGGGGTGTGGATCCAACCGTTTTCGAGCCTCAGAACTGGCTAGTTCGACGCGCAGTAACTGAAAGGAGGATTCTAAGGTGTTCCGGTGCTGTCTCGGGTTTGGAGAGGCCCAGCAACTCTACACGCGACCAGGGTAAGACTCTTCAGTAAGAGAGCTATGCACAAGGCTGGCTGCTCGGTGAGAGCCTGGAAGCTGAGCTGCCATGGACATTGATTGAATCCACAATTCTTACAGTATCGCCAGACCGGCTGAAAGATTCTGGTACAGTAAGAAAAGTTCCTACTTCTACCCTTCCAGTTGTAACTAAGTTTTCAACCAAGTCTGTGTGAGAGATTTAGAAACCTAGAATTACCTGTTGGCTGCTAAACCCAAACTTAAGGATTTATCCCACAGCTAAAGAGTCCAGTTGTGAATGGCTGTTCCCTGGATTGTGTACAGAGAGAGAGACTTTTATTGAAGTCAGCAATTCCAAGCACCTGAGCTAAACTTTACCCTTATACCCTCTATTCACAACTTAGAGACTGAGTTTGTTCAACTGTTTTATGCAAAATAAAAATCCAAATAAGGAATTCAAGTGTCGGTCTCTACAGTTACTGGGTTATCAACCCTGGGAACCCCTAGACAAGGACAACGAGTACGAGCTGGAGGAGGTAATCGGTAAGCCCAGAAAAATTCAGCAGCTCCTTTGGGCGTTAGTGCTACAGTAGGTATCATGCTCATCATCAATTCTGGGAACAGAGTGCCTTTCCGCACTGAGGAGCCACCGGTGTCTGCGGCTCAGCCGCGGGGTGTTGGAGGAAGCCAGCCGAATGCTTTCAAGATGGTGGTGGGGAGCACACGTGGCACATGGCGTCATCAGAATGTGGGCTGCTACACGTTTCAGAGCATGCGTGGTATCCCACTCTGTTTCCAGAATACTTTTTGTTGATGAGCCTGATACCTACTTATGTTTGTAAGTTGCCATTTAGCATTTCATCATGTAATAAACCTGCTAAATGGTTTGCATTTAGAGGTGCTTCTCTATTTGTTTTCCCAATACTTTAATACATTTCTACCATAAGCACAAATGCAACCAAAATTGCTTGTCCAGGAAAGAAAATGATGGAGCACCTCATCAGTTGGGGGCAGAGGCTGCATCAACACTCTTTTTCAGATTAGAAGTTAGTTAATTAGGTTATTACTGTGTATTTTTGTTCCTGCCACAATTGTTCCCCTTATTTCTCCTCCTGTTGTCATAGGAATTGAGAGAATATCTCCCCCAACAAGGTCATGAAAACTTCACAGAAATATTTACGCTCCTGAGGTCTGTGTAATACAAATAGAAGTTTTTGCATGAGTTTAAAATCCATTGAAAAATTACACATTTACTTTAAAAATCATTTCGTTGTACACTTAAACATAATTTTACTGATATTTCGGTGGAGGCAAAATCAGTAATTGTGCTGTGAAATGTAATTTGGTTAAATCTCTTGCTCATCCCTAGTTATGGCCTGTTATTGTCTATTCTAAATTATTGGTTAAATTAACAGGTTTGCAAGGCTGGCAAAAAAAAAAAAATGGGACTATGGATACAATACAGTTTTTACCCTGCGTGACATGAAGAAGTAAAGATACACTGCTGCCATTTGTGTGTTAAAATATATTTTAGTGCAGTTGTGTTTTTCTTTTTGCGTGTTGTAATCAACAGCTTTTAACAGTAGAGTCAATGCCATGGGTTTACACTAACTGTCATGGCAAAGGTCTGAATTATTCGAGTTCTAAGCTTCCTTAACAAAAGCCATTAGCTCACAAGGACTTTACGGCCCTATGTCGAATTCAGGTGGAAATAAATAGAAACTGTTTATTTTTGGTTTCATTCTACACTGAGCAAAATTATAAATGTAACACTTTTGTATTTGCCCCTGTTTATCATGAGCTGAACTCAAAGATCTACGACTTTTTCTATGTACATTTCTTTCAAATATTGTTCACAAATCTGTCTAAATCTGTGTTAGTGAGCACTTCTCCTTTGCAGAGATAATCCATCCACCTCACAGATGTGGCATATCAAGATGTTGAATAGACATCATGATTATTGCACAGGTGTGCCTTAGGCTGGCCACAATAAAAGGCCACTTTAAAATGTGCAATTTTATCACACAGCACAATGCCACAGATATTGCAAGTTTTGAGGGAGTGTGCAATTGGCATGCTGATTGCAGGAATGTCAACCAGAGCTGTTGCCCTTGAATTAAATGTTAATAAGCCATCTCCAAAAGCGTTTCAGAGAATTTGGCAGTACGTCCAACCGGCCTCACAACCGCAGACCATGTGTAACCACACCAGGCCAGAACCTCCACATCCAGTATCTTCACCTCCACATCGTCTGAGACCAGCCACCCAGACAGCTGCTGCAACAATCGGTTTGCATAACCAAAGAATTTCTGCATAAACTGTCAGAAACCATCTCAGGGAAGCTCATCTACATGCTCGTCATCCTCATCTGGGTCTCGACCTGACTGCAGTTCAACGGCGTAACCAAATTGAGTGGGCAAATTCTCACATTCAATGGCGCCTGGCACTTGGTGTTCTAGGTGTTCTCTTCATGGATAAATCATGTTTTTCATTGTACTGGGCAGATGGCAGACAGCGTATATGGCGCTGTGTGGGTAACAGGTTTGCTGATGTCATCATTGTGGATCGAGTAGCCCATGGTGGCAGTGGGGTTATGGTATGGGCCGTCGTATGCAATGGACAAGGAACACAGGTTCATGATGGCATTTTGAATGCACAGAGATACTGTGACGAGATCTGGAGGCCCATTGTTGTGCCATTCATCCACGACCATCACCTCATGTTGCAGCATGATAATGCACGGTCCCATGTTGCAAGGATCTGTACACAATTCCTGGAAGCTGAATACATCCCAGTTCTTGCATGGCCAGCATACTCATCGGATATGTCACCCATTGAGCATGTTTGGAATGCTCTGGATCGGCATATGCAACGGTTCTAGTTCCTGCCAATATCCAGCAACTTCGCACAGCTATTGAAGAGGAATAGACCAACATTCTGCAGGCCACAATCAACAACCTGATTAACTCTATGTGAAGGAGATGTGCTGCACTGCGTGAGGTAAATGGTGGTCACACCAGACTCTGACTGGATTTCAGACCCCTCCGACCCCCCAATACCTTAAAACTGCACATTTTAGAGTGGCCTTTTCTTGTGGCCAGCCTAAGGCACACCTGTGCAATAATCATGCTGTCTTATCAGCATCTTGATATGCCACACCTGTGAGGTGGATGGATTATCTTGGCAAAGGAGAAGTGCTCACTAACACAGATTTAGACAGATTTGTGAACAATATTTGAGAGAAATAGGCCTTTTGTGTACATAGAAAAAGTCATATATCTTTGAGTTCAGCTCATGATAAACAGGGGCAAACACAAAAGTGTTGTGTTTATAATTTTGCTGTAATTTTGTGTATTTTGTCACCATATCAACCACCCCAGCACAGTGTCACTATGGTGATACTGCGCTTGGATGGCTAATAACCAGGGACACTGGCTGGCTGATCTAGTGACAATAAATAGAACAAGGAGGAAAGAGAAAGATAATCAAAGATTTATAGCTGATCATAAGGATGAAAAGCCGAAATAAACATTCTAACCAGTGACGAAGGTAAACATTCTTTCATACGGGCAAAAACTCAGTTTGGCACTCCCCACCCTGAAGAGGATGGTGTCAGCAAGACAGTGGATGGTGTTAATTTTTTTAAAATTATATCACGTTTTTATTATTTTTTACAATTGTATTATATTACAGCAGAATACCCTCTTGCATCAGTACCCCCCGTACATCAATGCCCCCCTTACATCAATTCCTCCATTACATCAGTGTCCCCCTTACATCAATGCACCCCTTACATCAGTGTCCCCCTTACATCAATTCCCCCTTACATTTTACCTCCACCTTACATCAGTGTCCCCCTTACATCAATGTCCCCCCCTTACATCAATGTCCCGCTTACAGTACATCAATGCCCCCATTACATCAGTGTCCACCTTACATCAATGTCCCCACCCTTACATAAATGTCCCTCTTACAGTACATCAATGCCCCCATTACATCAGTGTCCCCCTTACATCAATGTCCCCTTACATCATTCTCCCCCTTACATCAATGTCTCCCTTAATCAGTTTTCCCCTTACATCAATGCCCCCTTACATAAGTGTTCCTTGCTTCATAATCCCCCATTACTTTAGAATTTCCCCTTACACCAGTATCTCTCCTTACATTAGTGCCCCAATTACTTTAGAATCCCCTTTTACATCAGAGTCCCATCTTACATCAGTGTCTCCCCTTATATCAATACAGATATTTATTGATCCATGGTGTGCTGGCAAATATCTCCATAGTGACTTTCTGAACCAGTTTCCAACTGGTTGTTGCTGCAGCATCCAAATCCTTGAGAGCTTATCCAGTAACATGTGTGATGGAAATATGGAGTATCCCCTTATATAAATTCCCCTCTTCCACCAGTGCCTCCATTACATCAGAATCCCTTCTTACATTAGTGTCCCTTTATCATCAAAGTCTCCCTTACATTAGAGTCACCCTTTACACAAGAGTCCATCCTTATATTAATGTACCCCCTTACATCAGAGTTCCCCTTACTTCATAGCCCCTCATTACATCAGTTCCCCCTTTATATCAATGTCCACTCTTACATCAATTCCCCCTTAAATAAGAGCCCCCGCTTACAATAGCGCTTTCCTTGCATTAGAGTCCCCCCTTACATCAGTGTGTTCCCCTCTACTTCAGAGCCCTCCTTACATTAGTTCCCCCCCCCCCCCTTATATCAATCTCCTTTCTTACATCAATTCCCCCCTTACATCAGAGTCCCTTCTTACAAAAGTGTCTTCCTTGCATCAGTGTCCCCCTTACTTCAAAGCCCCCCCCCCTATATCAGTTCCCCCCTTTATATCACTGTCACCTCTATCAATTCCCCTTCTTACATCAGTGCCCCCACTTACATTAGAGTATGCCCCCCTTTCATCAATTTACCGCCGCCTCTCACTTCAGTGTGCACCCCTTCCCTCATACCTCAGTGTGTCCACCTCCCCCATTACCTTAGGGAAGTTATGGTCTCCTCTGGGAGATGGGGGTGGAGCAAACAAGTTATGTAAATGGTTGTTAGGACACCAACAGTCCTACAAACAAAGGACTGGGGGTGAAGAGTTTTAGAGCCCTCTCTTATGTAATGCAGTAGTAAGAAGACTGAAGAGATCTTTCAGCTGCAGCTGCTCTTGTCACTAATGGCTGCAGCTGAAAGGTTGGTTCTGTGAAGTGAGAGCTCAGTGAAGGATCAACTGGCCTCTGCTCTACTCCTGGTCCTTGAAGAAGAGGAGCCATGCCCACCCAGAGACGGGTTACCTAGCTCGCGTCTTCTTCTTGCATGCTGCACGCACAACCTTTGCTGGGATGGTTTGCTCAGCCCATACACAGGCAGCATCCTCTGCCACTAACACTTAAACTTTCAGAAGTTCTACCATGACTGCGAGAAGTACAGATGGGAGAGGATTTTCTCCCATCTGTACTGCCCTGCCATGACTGACTGTACTGCCATGACTGCCCATTCCACTTAATGGGAGAACAACAAAGGAAGCAGGAGTGCTGTACTCGCAGGAGGGAGAAGGGGGAGCTCTTTCCTCTGCACTCTCAATGCTGGACTGACAGGCGTTGTGATGTCACTGTCACTACTCCTGTCAGTGGCTGTTCCCCCCTCTACCTAGCACCCTGGGCACATGTCACCCTGCCCCCCTCCTTAGTTCTGGCCCTGATTCCAACAGCTCCCCAACTGTGGTTTCAGACAACCACCCAACCTCAAACATAATCTAAGCAGCAGGAAACTTCATTATGCTTATAAATTCACAAATAAAGGAACCAAGCCCTGCAACAAAAAACAGTGCAAACTGTGCAGCCAAGTCAATCCATTAAAAAGTGTCACACACACAATCTTTAGTATTACAGGATCATACAGCTGTACCTCCAGTAATGTTATTTACCTCATCCAATCCAAAAATACAACAGAGGATCTTACTTTGGCGAAACAGGACAGAAATTACAAACAAGAATGAATTTACACAGACAGACCATTAAAGAACGTAAGGAGGATGTTTGGTGCACACCTGTGGGACATCATTTCTCACAACCAGACCACACTATGGAAGGCATGAATGTGAATTCTTAAAGGTAACTTCATACGTAATGTGATTGTAGCCGTATTAGTGCAATTGTGACAGAGAAAATTGAGTACTGTCCGTGATACTTTTTTTATTTGCACTAACATACAATTTTTCAGGACAAGCTTTCGGGTATGTCCCCTTCTTCAAGGTCCAAGCAGTACTGATTTACAAATTTTTAAGCAGAATGTAAAACCAAAAAAAAAAAAACACCTCTGAGGGAAAGAAGAGAGAAAACAAAAAAAACACATACAAATCAATGGGGCAATAAAGATAAGAGAAGAGTTAGTGAGATAAGACAGAGGGAGAGCTATGGAATGGAGGGGGGGTTGCTAGTCACAGAGGGGGTTGTAAAACTTTAGTATAATGAGTAAGGAAACCTATATCTAAATTCAGGCCATTATTTTTTGTGTCAAAAAGAATTATCATTCTTAGTTCAAAGGTTTTCCTTTCCTGGATAGTTCTGAAATTCCCTTTAAGAACTAAAACACTGAGGTCTTCTATAGTGTGGTCCGGTTGTGAGAAGTGATGTCCAACAGGTGTACATAAACTGTCTTCTTTATGTTCCTTGATGGTGTGTCTGTGTAAATTCATCCTCGTTTGCAACTTCTGTAAAGGTAACTTCAAAACTAATCAGGAAAGGAAAACCTTTGAACTAAGAGAGATAATATTATTTGACACAAAAGATAATGGACAAAATGTGGACCACAGTTTACTAAATCGATATCCAACAATTTTACGACCACTATCACTTCTGTGTCTCTACTCTCCCATTCCAGAGCCATCACCCTGCCTTATTTTACTGACTGTCCAAGTTTCATTAGCATCGCTGTGTATGTTGGTTTGTGTTTTTTTTTTCTTCAGAGATTGTCTTAATAACATTCTGCTAAAACTTTTTGTATTGGTACTGCTTGTACCTTCAAGAAATAGGTACACCCCGAAAGATTGTCCTGAAAATTTGGATATTAGTGCAAATAAAAAAGTATCACAGACTTTACTTAATTGTTTTTGATGACAATAGTATCATTAGTGGTAACCAACATGAATTTTTGAAGGACAGTTCTTCCCTGACCAGCTTTTTAACATTCTGTGAGGAGGTGAGCTGTAATTTGTAAAAAGAAAGAAACACTTAATTTGCAAATTTTGATAATTTGGCATTGATGATATTGTATGTACCTAGATAGAAAACTGGTTGCACATCTAGAGGGTGGTGATTTTCTGAATGGTCTAAAGTTGTGTGCAGTGTACTCCAGGAATCTCCTCCTGGAACCAGTTCTGTTGAACTTGTTTATAAATGATATAGAGGTTGAAATAAGTACGCTAGTTCAATCTCAGTGTTTACTGATGATACAAAGCTAAGCAGGGCAGGGATATAGTAGCAACCTTACAAGAAGACCTAGTTAAGATAAAGGAGTGGGCAGTGATATGGCAGATGAGGTTTAATATTGAAAAATGTAAAAGTAATGTACTTGGGAGTTAAAAATATGCACGCAAGTTTCTCGCTAAGTGGAGAACTTCTGGGCGAATCAAGAATTGAAAATGATCTGGGGTCCTAGTGGATCACAGGCTCAGCAAGCTGCAGCAACCAAGGCTAGCAGTCTATTAGCATGCATTAAAAAGAGTATTTATTTAAGAGCGGAAACTATAATGTAAGGCCATAGTAAAGTTGTTACTCTCTTGCAACCATATTCCCTAATTATCTCTTAATTTAAAGCTGAACTCCGGCCTTACCTTCAGTCTGGCACAGTTGTACAGGCCCCTGTCCTGTACACCACTGGGTCTAAAATAAGGTATGTGATACAAAAAAAAGGATTTATTTTAACATTTTATTAGCATGTGGATACAAAGAGAAAGGATGAACCCAAGAAGCAAACTATTAACAGATTCAACTTCACCTTTAAATTTTAGAAAATGCATTAAAGTCACGTGACAATATTTGACTTTACAATGACCATAGCATTTAGCTGACACTTGTAATTCTGGTATAAAACAAAAAGAAACATTAACTTTCACAGGAGGTTGGGTTTTAATGTAGTAATCTAGTCAGTTAGTTTATTTGAAAAAGTAAAGTTTGTGTTTCCCATCATATTTTACATGTTTATATTATTTTTCAGGCAATTACATTGTAAAAAAAAACAAAAAAACAACACTGCAGTACCGATAGTGACCATTTTCATGCCATTTAAAAGTCAGTATGGAACCGTATGTGGATTTACAGATCATATATCAAAATATACATCAGTATTGATTCCAGCTCATGAAATCAATAGAGTTTTATGTCTTATGAGTTATGCATGACTTTAGTTGCATTCAGGTTAGCAATATATTGTTAATTTAGCTCAGAATTTCATTATCATCATTCATATGTTGCTAATTATGTCTCATTCACAAAGCATAACACCAAAGCCTGAAAGTCCCTTACATAAGTAAACCTCAACAAACTATTGTTTTCTATGCAATTTTGTGGGAATGCATTACATTATATACCCATTTGTAATTAGCTGCTATGAGCAAGGTTTTTGATTTACTGTTGCTCCATAACCTATACCACAGTCAGAAAAATGACACTGCCACTTACTAGAGTGATGCAGCTCACGGAAACTTGGCTGTGATTTATTAGCTCAGTTACCATGATGGACTGCACTCTAGCTGACTGACTGAGAATTATGGGAGATATTGGTTAAGAGCTGCATTTGGAGTACCCTTGCCTGAAACAAAGAACCCATGAAGGGAAATGTGCAATGACAGTAGCAGGAAACATGGAATTGTGAATTCATAATGCATTGGTGTAAAAATATTAAGTCTGAAACTCCAGGCTAAGGTAGCTAAGTAGACAGATGAAATACATACAGTATATGAGAACTGTTTACACGCCAAAGTATTTATATTCCTGTTTATCCATTTCTAAGATCTACATTGCTCTGGCATACTGCACAGCCCTGTTTGGCGGGGCAGGAGACTTAATATTTGTATGCTGCAGTTCCGTTTTCACAGTCTTCCCCCACCACCATTCTATGACTCTACAGTGAAAACGGAAGCATCAAACTGATATTCTTTGTCACTCTGCTCGTTCCTCCTATTGCTTCTTGTGCTGCTACACACCTGACCGGCTGCGTCTGCTTTTTTCTCCTCCCTTTCTCTGAGCTCTACTTTACAGGAAATACAATAGGATGATACCAATACAAATTTAGATGTAGGGGCGGAGTGAATGTGGAATACTAATACTTCTGCAGAGGCACCATCCCGAGAAGATACGCAACTATGTTTCAAAAAATATATGGAACTGGATGGGACTTTAATTGTTCCTCTGAGGAGTGTAAACAAATGAAATACAACAATAAACTTATGAAAAAATAGACAATTTTATTTACTATATTATACTATTATTTACTATAAAAACTGTTGAAAAAAGTACATTACAGTTTGTACAATTAGGTTTGAATTCAGGGTGTGCAAATCCCCAGCATTTAATAGAAATGTGGCCTACGCGTTTTGCGGACAGTGCCGCTTCGTCAGAGCCTTGAAGATAGCACAATATGGTGTTGTGTGAATTTTACAGATGAGACATCAATTAGTACTGTATAGATTATATAATTACACAAATAAAAATTGAATGAACAATGTATATAGACATGAATGCATAATATATACTTGTATAAAGATTTATGCATTAATGTCTATATACATTGTGTATTCAATTTGCTGGGGATTTGCACACCTTGAAATCAAACCTAATCGTACAAACTGTAATGTACCTTTTTCAACTGTTTTTATAGTTAATAAAATTGTCTATTTTTTCATAAGTTTATTATTGTATTTCATTTGTTTACACTCCTCAGAGGCACAAATAAAGTCCCATCCAGTTCCATATATTTTTTGAAACATAGTTGCAACACAAATTTACAGTAGGTACTTACACTGCTTGCATTAAAATGAATATGCTTTACTTGTTTGATGATTACAGAGCTGCATGCATTTGTGCTTTATACTGTATTTCTGCCTGGATTTCAATTTTAAGAAGATCATATTTTGTATTTTTTTTGCTTATAATTAGAAGTAGGTCATGTAAACTGTCAAATCAGATTTCAGTTTAGTGCAAAAGGTACATTAAAAAAGCAACTGTCTTCTGGAGTTTTCACCTAAATTTTAGTTTTAAATGGAATATATAGGGTCTAAGATTATAATATTTCCTCCCCCACGTGCCTATTCCCCTGATTTCTCTGTCAAAATCAACAGCATAACTATCAACCTGTTCCCACATGCCAAGGTTCTACGTGTAATCCTGGACTCTGAACTATCCTTTCAGCCCCACATCCATTCACTGTCCAAAGCTTGCCGCCTCAACCTCTGCAACATCTCCAAAATACACCCCTTCCTAAACAATGACTCCACAAAACTTCTAATCCACTCCCTTGGCATCTCTCGCCTCAACTACTGCAACTCCCTCCTCATTGGCTTACCGTTACATAAACTATTCCCCCTTCAGTCCATCATGAATGCTGCTGCCAGGGTCATCCAACTCATCCACCTTACAAAACGCTACCCCTCTGTGTCAATCCCTCCACTGGTTCCCACTCACCCAACACATTAAATTCTAAATACTAACGACAACTTACAAAGCCATCCACAACTCTGCCCCCAGCTACATCACTAACCTACTCCCAAAATACCAACCAAATTGTTCTCTGCATTCCTCCCAAGACCTCCTGATCTCTAGTTCCTTTGTCACCTCCTGCTCACACCATGCAGGACTTCTCCAGAGCCTCTCCCATCCTCTGGAACTCCATAACCCAATCTGTCCGACTATCTCCTACTCTGTCCACTTTCAGATGATCCCTGATAACTCATCTCTTGTTCTTGAACTATCATCTCTTCAGAAAGGCCTATCCAGCCCCCCCCCCCCCCAACAACTGTAAATATATTTTCTCCATCAGCCTATCCCCCACAGTTATTACCTTTTGTAACGCTTGACCCTCCCTCTTAGATTGTAAGCTCTAACGAGCAGGTCTGTCTGATTCCCACCATATTAAACTGTATTGTAATTGTACTGTCTGCCTTTATGTTGTAAAGTGCTGCGCAAACTGTCAGCACTATACAAACCCTGTATAATATTCCAAACCAATTATTAAAACCGGAGAGTGCAAATCTGGTGCAGCTCTGCACAAAACTAAAATCAGCTTCCAGGTTTTATTGTCAAAGCTTAATTGAACAAGCAGAAGTTAGAAGCTGTTTGGCTACCATACACAGCTACACTAGATTTTGCACTCTCCAATTTTAGTAAATCAACCCCACAATGTCAAATAACCCCACAATGTTTAAATATATAAATATATAAATATATATATATATATATATATATATATATATATATATATATATATATATATATATATATATATTTTTTTTTTTTTATTAGTCTGCTCCTAGGACTCTTGAAGTTAGCTACATTCATATAAGGCTATGGTTTTATATGGGCATATATGGGTATAGGTATGACAGAGAACATAGGGACTCTTTGGTTTTTGGAAAACAACTAGATTGACTACTGTCCTATGGCTTTTTAGTAAATCTGAATGCAAATAATCCAAGGGGAATCAAAATGATGCAGGTATAAAGTGTGGCCACCTAGAAGTACCTGAACATAACTACAGTAGTCTCCAAAACTTTCCTGTCATGACTGAATGTTAGGCCATTCTGACAGGTGAAGATTCATCACTTCATCATAGTATTGAAGCTGGACTGCGCTTTTCTACATGCCACACATTCATATCGGCCAAGTGAGGCTGCCCATCAAAATGGTAGGCTAACAGGAATTTGTGGAGGTGGAAATAAGCTGTAATTTTAACACTACTTGGAAGTTCCAGAGCTTTGCCTTACAAGATGGCCTATAATTGGTTATGACAGGAACCTTTTGGAGATTGCTGAAGGCGTCTGCATTACCCACTTCACTTCCTCCAGACAGAGATACTTTTAACATCTCCTGCTTCATTTACAGTAGATGTCAGTTAAAAGGTCAGCATTCCAGTTTTTTTCTTGTTTGGTGAACTGTGCTCAGTGTTTCTTAAAACTCAGTGGAAAAGTGACTTCAGTCTCATTGCAGTGCTGATCAAGACTTCTTGGTATGGGTGATAAAGTTGCAATAATGTTTATAAACTCTTTACAATTGCTTGAATTTATGTACAAAGGACTCCTTAAATACATTCATCTTAAGTACGCATTTCCTCCACTCTAATAGTTCCCTAAGTGCGATCAGTCCCATGGTCTAGTCTTACCGCAACCACATAGGCCTTCCTGTCTGGGGACAATGCCTGCACAACCTTTTTAACTTGTTTTCCTCCTCAGTCCTCTCCTGGGAGTTCAACGGCCATGCTTGCTTCTGATCGTGTGCCTTCTGCTTCGCACCACTGGACCACTGTGAGGGGGTCCATACTGGCACTGCTGGGGTGGGCTTGTTTTCAGAGTGACAGGATCCCGGATCAGGGATCTCCAAACTACAGCCCTCCAGCTGTTACAGAACTATTTGTCCCATGAGGCATTTTAAAACTCTGACATTCACAGATTTTCTCTGTCCGTCCCAACCATCCTGTAGGATATCTAAGTAGTCCTGAGCCACGCAGTTCTGCTTGCTGAGCTTGAGATTTCATATCGCTTCTGAAGCAGGCCCACTTAAGCTCTCTGCAATCCCTTGTCTTTTGTGTATGTCAGGGATGTCCCACTCATCCAGGGCTTGTGTGGTCTGCTCCAACCATTCCTCAAAGTTACTTTCCTCCGGGGGTATGGGTTGCCTTCCTGAGAAAACAATACGTTTCTGGTAGGAATTACCAGGGTATACAGGGTTTCCCTTCTGACACTTCGCCACGAAGTCTCCTAGGGCTGTAAGAAACTCTGGCTCAATCGTGGTAGGGTGTGACCGGGAGGGAATTTTTGCTCTGATTGACTTCTCCTCCGTGGGGCTGACAGGATCTTCACCTTGCCTCTCTGGGTGTGTCAGGCAGAATTTGGTTCTGTCAGACAGTTTCACGCTGGTACCTTGGAAATTCTTAAGCACGCATTTCCTCCACTCTAATAGTGCGTAAGTGCGATCAGTCCCATGGTCTAGTCTTACCGCAACCACATAGGCCTTCCTGTCTGGGGACAATGCCTGCACAACCTTTTTAACTTGTTTTCCTCCTCAGTCCTCTCCTGGGAGTTCAACGGCCATGCTTGCTTCTGATCGTGTGCCTTCCGCTTCGCACCACTGGACCACTGTGAGGGGGTCCATACTGGCACTGCTGGGGTGGGCTTGTTTTCAGAGTGACAGGATCCCGGATGAGCCCCCATGTGTAGCACTGACTCCCGAAGGAGTGGCTGATTTGATTTGGGCCTGGACTCTAGTAACAACACCCCACTAACTTGGCTCAGTCCCCACCTGTGGTGCAATACAATACAGTACAATATAATACAATGCAAGGTAGCTGTAACCTCAGGATCCACTGGCTCCACCTGCTGGGAGAAAACGACAATCCACACAACTGGATACTTAACCAAATATTTTTACTGTGAATATGTTTCAAAAGATGATTACAGTAATTATGCTGTCATCCCAACATAGGACAACAATACAATGGGTTTCAACATAAACAATTGCAAACAATATGTATATATATATATATATATATATATATATATATATATTATTTTTTTATACCCGGGAGCTCCCCCTATTTTTAGTTAAGTTGAGGTAAAGGTGCTCCTGGTGTAACTTCAGTAACTATATTACAAGGCTTAACCTCCCTGGCGGTATGATTCTGTCAGGAATTCTATGCTCACAATAATTTGCGATACCTCCCAGATTTTTTTGAGTTTGGGTGCAGGATGCGTGGCCTCATCAAACTCTTCATTGTTCGTGAAATGGAAATATTTCATGATGAGGGAAAAACGGTATTCGGACATCACGTTGCCAAAAAACGGAGTGGCCAGTAATTTATTGGTGGTCCAGTACCATTTTTGGAGCGGTTTCCCCACCACTCCCTGAAGAATTATGAGTCCCAAGAACTGCCAGATGTCCTCTTTGGTCACTGGTTCCCACTTTCTGCTTCGGGAAAACCTGGCATGCAGCGTAGCGGATTGCTGTACCTGGTAGCGATTTGTCTCTGTGACAATTTTTTCAATTACATCCTCAGTGAGAAATAATTGCAGGTATGCCAGAGGATTGTCACGTTCGACATCTACCTTCATCCCAGGTGATCCAGTGAAAGGGAATCTTGGCGGCGCTACCTGGTCTGTATCGCAGTCGATAGGGCACCAATTGCGCACATCGCTGAGGTCAGGTGCAGGATCATCACCGCTGTCACTTGTCAGATCCGTGTCAGTGTCAGACGACAAATCTCCCCACGACTCGCTATCGCTAATTTCTGCGAGCAACTCCGTGTCGCTATCGCTGTCACTCAGCTGGTCCAATGGCGATTTTGTAGCGAATTGGCGCTTTTTTGATGCCATGTTATATTTTATTTTATTGGAGGCAAGGGGCACTGTATGGTTTATCAGTCAGATAGAGATGATACAGTGTAATCCTCTCAGATTACAATGTATCAACTCTATTTATGTGTTTGTGTTAACTTTTTGAATTTCCCGCCCAGTTCCGCTCCCGTGCGCCGCTGCTGCTCGCAGAGAACGGAACCAGGAAGTCAGGATGGCGTGACCTCGCCGGCGATCGCGTCGGCGATCACAGGGGAGGACACGGAGGACAGCGGAGAACATCGCTGGAGCGTAGGGAGAAGGTAAGATCTCCGCTCGCCGCTCTGCAATGTTACCCCGAGCGTGACTCGGGGTTACCGATAGTACAAGAAAAAAAAAAACCCGAGTCATGCTCGGGGATACCGCTAGGGAGGTTAAGACGTCAGAGTAGATAGGCCTCAAGTCTGCTCAGTGTCAGTTGCTCTGCTCCTCCTCCGTGGAACTATAAATCCCAGTGAGGCTTGTGCATGAGTCTAACTGCGTGTGAAAGTTAACAAAAAGTGGGCCATAACCCGCTCACCAACTGGATCGGAGCTCTGTGTAGTAGCTTTGGTCTGGTGACTGCAGCTTGCTTCTCCGTCAGCTGGGTTCGTCGCTCCATTCCACTCCGCTGGGTGAACCCGGTCCTCTGATGCTCAAATGAGTGTCTCTGGATCTCTCCAATCTGGTCACTGTGTCTCTGGCACCATCAGGTCACTCACACAAACTGTTGAAGTTGTGCTCTGCGATGGCTGTAGGCCCCTTCTCACGGGAGGCCTCCTCACATATCCTCACAGGCAGACCATGCAATCCCAAGAGACCTAAAATGGCCGCTCAGGGTCCTTTTATGTCCTACTCAGCATGCACTGCCAGAGAAAGTGTTCATGGGTAGGTCATCAAGCCTCCTGGGTAAAAGGGTCAACCTTCTGATCAAAACAACAGTCATTTCCTGTATATGTCTTTTGTGGTTTCTTCAAAGCAATAAACATTTAAGTTCAGTACCAGTATTTGGCCGCTAGATGGCACCAAATACTAAGCCAAAGAAATGTCCATAGACTTTTGATTATTACATGAAAACACACGTTAATAAACAAGCATGTCAGCGCTACATATATAAAATGTAAAAATGATTAGACTTATCAAGAACAAGTAAATACATTTGACCAGAACCATTTTAGAGGTGCTCTATGGAATGTGAGTGCAAACATTTTACATAAGAATAAAAACAGTGCAACAAATACTAATGTGACAATCACCACCTTTGCTCACTAAGGAATACAGTATAATGTGTATGTGCCAAGTAATTCCATATGCCAAAAGACCCATACACTGTGCTGTCAGAACAAAAAATACATCATACATATACAATTATCACCTGCACATATACTTGCCCATAACCACAGCATGCATATTTGTATATACACTCTGATATCAGTATAAACTTACTGCTGTTTTGTTCCTACATGAGATAAGCAATATTGATAGTTCAATAGACATGAAAAATAGGTAAAATTATGTTTTTATTTTCGCCTAGCCACCATTTAGTCAGCACACGTTTGCACTCCGGTACTTACACTATCGTAGCAAACCACATTTCTGTGCACTGTAACCGGTGTTGACATGCTTGGTGCATAGCCTAAAGCCTTGTGTACACGATCAGATTTTCTGCAGACAAAACCTCTGAATTTTGTCTGAAGGCGTGTGCCTGGATTTTGTCTTGCATACAAATGGCAAGGAATTGTCGGCCAACAAACACGTACGTACTGACGTACTACATGGTTTTTTAGCTTTTTAGCACCACCCTTTGGGCTCCTTCTGCTAATTTCATGTTAGTAGAAGTTTGATGAGTGTTGATTTGTGCTTTTCATTTAGCGCTTTTTATTTTGTGCTTTTTTAGTTTGTTTCTGAACGCCTGTTGGTTAACCAAACATGTTGCGGAATTGGAGGAGATAATGTGTTATTTATTATTGACCTTGGAGTTATTGCATCCAAAAATTGGTTGCTTTATTAATCGTGAACAATTATGTCATATGCCTTTGCTGTGGGAGCTCCAACCGAATAATACAGATGATTTTCAGAATTATCTCTGGGTGGCGGACCCCTGCTTTTACCAACTCTTGGCATTGTTGACCCCCTATAGAAGCAGGGCACATGAATGAGGCTTTTATTTTATTTTTTGGTTGAATAATAATGATTTGATTTGGTATAGTTTCTATATTTTTGGATGCATAGAATGCACTTTTTGGTTAAGTTCTATTGGCAGATAGCATGTCTAATTGTAAATAGTGAAAATAGGCCTTCGCGCTACTAATCCAAAAACTATAAACAGGGTAAAAATAACTCTTCAATAAATCAATGTGAAAACAAAATATGGAAAATATAAATAAATGATCAAAAATGTGCACATGCAAACATAAGGTGCAAGAAATGCAGCTGAACCTGATAGTGTACACAAACTACCCAGCAAGATTACAGTGAATAAATAGTCCTGCGCAAATCTACCAAAAGAGTCCTTTAAAAGTGCTAAGTGCTAGTGAAAAATAGAAAATATAATATATCTAAAAAATATATATATAGAGCAAAAATATAAAAGTCCATATAATGTCTAATTGTGTTTTTTTTTTAATGCACAATAAAAAAATTGTGCAGAATAATACTTAAATACATTTTATTTTATTTTTTTACACGTAACAAAATGTTTATTGAGAAGAGTAATGGCAGTTTACACTTTATACATTATTATAACATAAAGTGGTACATATTGATTCTTGTTGAGCGACAATTAGGCCGCGTACACACGGGCGGACTGTTCGCCCAACCTTGTCCGCTGAACAGTGTTTGGGCGGACAGTCCGCTCGTGTGTGGGCTTTCAGCGGACAGTTTCAGCGGACAGTTTGACGGACAAAGTCTTTCGGAAATTCCGAAAAACTGTCCGCTGAAACTGTGTTTGAGCGGACAGTCCGCCCGTGTGTAGGCTACTTTCGAAATGAGCAAACTGTTCCCGCTCGGAGGAAAGTCTGCTCATTTCGAGCGCGTGTGAAGGTAGGCGGGGCCCGCGACGGAGACGTCGCGGGCTCCGCCGCCTGGAATGGGCTTAAAGGGGAACCCCAACGCCGAAAAAAATCGGCGTGGGGGTTCCCCCAAAGTCCACAACAGACCCTTGTCCGAGCACGCTACCCGGCCGGCCAGGAAAGGGGGGCGAGCGAGCGCGCCCCCCCCTCCTGAGCCGTACCAGGCCGCGTGCCCTCAACATGGGGGGTGCCTTGGGGAAGGGGGGCCGCACGGCCCCCCCACCCCAAAGCACCTTGTCCCCATGTTGATGAGGACAAGGGCCTCTTCCCGACAACCCTGGCCGTTGGTTGTCGGGTTCTGCGGGCGGGGGGCTTATCGGAATCCGGGAGCCCCCTTTAAGAAGGGGGCCCCCGGATACCAGCCCCCCACCCTATGTGAATGAGTATGGGGTACAATGTACCCCTACCCATTCACCTGTGAAATAAAGTACAAAAAAAAACACAACACAGGGAAAAAATATTTTATTGCACAGCTCCGGGGGTCTTCCGTCTTCGGGGGTCTTCTCGCCGGACTCCTCCGCTATCTTCGTGTAGCTCTTTTGCTAGCGGAGGAGTCCGGCTTTCTTCCTCCCCGCCGCCGGCCTCTTCTCCCGACTTCGGGGGTCTTGTCCCCCTCTTCAGTTCTTCTGCCGGGCCACCGCGCCTTCTTGTAGCTCTTTTGCAGGCGGTGGCCCGGTCTTCTGTCGCCGCTGCCTTCCGTTCTTCTGTCGCCGCCTTCGGTTCTTCTGCCGGGCCACCGCGCCTTCTTGTAGCTCTTTTACAGGCGGTGGCCCGGTCTTCTGTCGCCGCTGTCGCCGTCGCCGCCTTCCGTTCTTCTTCTTCTTCTTGTTCTTCTTCTTCTTCTCCAGGAGATGTTGACACGTCGCTCTCTCCGGCCGGAATGCCAGAGCCGCGCTGTGCGGTCACTTATATAGTGACAATGGGGCGGGGTCACATGGTATATGTCACATGGGTTGGTCACATGGTGACCCCGCCCCCTTACGATGTCATAGTCCCCATGTGACATCAACCCATGTGACCAACCCATGTGACATATACCATGTGACCCCGCCCCATTGTCACTATATAAGTGACCGCACAGCGCGGCTCTGGCATTCCGGCCGGAGAGAGCGACGTGTCAACATCTCCTGGAGAAGAAGAAGAACAAGAAGAAGAAGAAGAAGAACGGAAGGCGGCGACGGCGACAGCGACAGCGGCGACAGAAGACCGGGCCACCGCCTGTAAAAGAGCTACAAGAAGGCGCGGTGGCCCGGCAGAAGAACCGAAGGCGGCGACAGAAGAACGGAAGGCAGCGGCGACAGAAGACCGGGCCACCGCCTGCAAAAGAGCTACAAGAAGGCGCGGTGGCCCGGCAGAAGAACCGAAGAGGGGGACAAGACCCCCGAAGTCGGGAGAAGAGGCCGGCGGCGGGGAGGAAGAAAGCCGGACTCCTCCGCTAGCAAAAGAGCTACACGAAGATAGCGGAGGAGTCCGGCAAGAAGACCCCCGAAGACGGAAGACCCCCGGAGCTGTGCAATAAAATATTTTTTCTCGTGTGTTATGTTTTTTTTTTTGGGTACTTTTATTTTACAGGTGAATGGGTAGGGGTACATTGTACCCCATACTCATTCACATAGGGTGGGGGGCCGGTATCCGGGGGCCCCCTTCTTAAAGGGGGCTCCCGGATTCCGATAAGCCCCCCGCCCGCAGACCCCGACAACCAACGGCCAGGGTTGTCGGGAAGAGGCCCTTGTCCTCATCAACATGGGGACAAGGTGCTTTGGGGTGGGGGGGCCGCGCGGCCCCCCCTTCCCCAAGGCACCCCCCCATGTTGAGGGCACGCGGCCTGGTACGGCTCAGGAGGGGGGGCGCGCTCGCTCGCCCCCCTTTCCTGGCCGGCCGGGTAGCGTGCTCGGACAAGGGTCTGTTGTGGACTTTGGGGGGACCCCACGCCGATTTTTTTCGGCGTTGGGGTTCCCCTTTAAGTCCATTCCAGGCGGCGGAGCCCGCGACGTCTCCTTCGCGGGCCCCGCCTACCTGTACACGCGCTCGAAATGGGCGGATTTGCCTCCGCCTTACGTGGGCGAGTCCGTTCATTTCAAAAGTTGAGCGAACTGTTTGGCAAACAGTTCGCTGAAACAGTCCGCTCAAAAAGTGCCGTGTGTGGCCATGTCCGTCCATGCTAATTTTGAGCGGACTGTTTGCCGAAACTGTTTGACGAACAAAGTTGGGCGAACAGTCCGCCCGTGTGTACGCGGCCTTAGGGTACATGTGCATATTAGCTTTCTACAGGTACTACTGCGTTGCCATGACCAATCGGGTACGGATGTGAGCATAATACATTCAGTTAGCATGCTTGCTGTAATATAGTTGCTTAGACTTAGTAGATTGAGAGGAAAACTAAGGGATAGCATAGGAAATCATTCAGGGTTTCATTCAGAAAGTGCGTTACATGTGGCAGCGTTACCTAACCAGGTGTCCCATATCTTGCCATATTTAGCTGGGCAGCCTCTGTGGGCATATATTTCTTTCTTGTATGGGAGAGCCCTATTGATTGCTGCTATCCACTCCCGAAGTGATGGGGGCGTGATCTGGAGCCATTTCCTCACTATAAGCAGTCTGGCATTAAAGAGCAATTCTTGGAGGAATATTTTGTGAAATTTGTCAGAGTCCGGGTCTGGGAATATCCCCAAAAGACATTGTTTGGGGTATAGTGTTAAGGGTGATCCCATTTCATTGTGAATAAATTGCACAATATGTGTCCAATAGTCCTGTATTGCTGGGCATGACCATATAATGTGAAAGAATGTGCTAGAGGCACCTGGGGCATAATGGGTTAAACTAGGTTTGTATTTGGCCAGGCGGATTGGGTTCAGGAATGTTCTGTGCAATATGTAAAGGTGTGTGAGGTGATCAGACAGTCTGATGGAGACCTTTTTGCATGAGTCTAGTGCGTCTTTCCATTCGTCCTCCTCCAGCCCACCCACGTCTCCCAGCCACCGATCTTTCAGGCAGTACGCAAGTATCACTGCTGATGGGTGGAGGAGGGAATTATATAGCGCCGAGATTAGTTTGCGGGGTGCTTGTCCCGTCATAATGCATATGATATCCAGATATTCTGTGTTGGGGGGTGCGTCGGGAATTGTGTCTGGAGAGCGTGGCCGAGCTGGAGGTAGCGAAAATGCATGGAGTTGGGAAGCGAAAAGTAATCTTTGAATTGTTGGAATGATTTCAAAACATTACAATTGTAGGCGTCAGATAGATATCTCTCCCCGTGGTTTAAATACATGTGTTTTACTTCAAATGAGAGTTTGGGAGTAGGCAGTTACATTTTAAAAAATTCAATGTAAAACTGACAAGGGACACAAACATAGTTGTATCTTTGATCTTAAAAACTATGGGATAATGGTGTTGTGGTAACTTGCCCAAATAAAAAAATTAAAAAGCATAATGATATTATTCTTGATATCACTAGAAAAAAAAAGTCTTTGAAAATTCGATTACAATAACCCCATCAGTATCACCAGCAAAGCAGCTTCATTATTATCCCATTAACCACTTGCCGACCAGCGCACGACGATGTACATTGACAGAATGGCACGGGCAGGCAAATGGGCGTACATGTACGTCCCTTTAAATTTGCCGCCCTGCCATCGGGAGCGCGCCGCCGGCGGCGCGCTCCCGTGCTGGTCGGGACCCCCGTGAGTCCGGTCGCGGGACCCGCGGACTCGATCGCCGCGGGCATCCCCGCGATCGTCTCACGGAGCGGCCGAATGGAGAAGTGACGTTGTAAACAACATTTCTCCATTCTGCCTAGCAACTAGTGACGCTGATCTCTGCTCCATGTGATTGGAGCAGAGATCAGTGTTCACTAAATGAAAGCCCAACCCCCCCACAGTTAGTAACACGCCCCTAGGAACACTTAACCCCTACACTGCCACCCACTGGTTAACCCCTTCACTGCCAGTGTCATTTACACAGGAATCACTGCATTTATATAGCAGTGATTACTGTATAAATGACAATGGTCCCAAAAATGTGTCAAAAATGTCCGATGGGTCCCCCACAATGTCGCAGTCACAATAAAAATCGCGGATCGCCATTACTAGTAAAAAAAAAATAATAAAAAATTATTAATAAAAATGCTATAAAACTATCCCTATTTTGTAAACGCTATAACTTTTGTGCAAACCAATCAATAATCGCTTATTGCGATTTTTTTACCAAAAATATGTAGAAGAATACGTATCGGCCTAAACTGAGGGAAAAAAATGTTTTTTTTTATATTTTTGGGGGATATTTATTATAACAAAAAGTAAAAAATAATGCGTTTTTTTCAAAATGTTCGCTTTATTTTTGTTTATAGCGCAAAAAATAAAAACCGCAGAGGTGATCAAATACCACCAAAAGAAAGCTCTATTTGTGGGAAAAAAAGGACGTCAATTTTGTTTGGGAGCCACATTGCACGACCGCGCAATTGTCAGTTAAAATGACGCAGTGCCGAATCGCAAAAAGTGGTCTGGTCTTTGACCAGCAAATTGGTCCGGTCTGAAAGTGGTTAAAGAAGAAGAGAATGTGCGCTGCATTTCGATATTTCATAATTTTATATGTCACTGTTTCCATTACGAACGCTAGTTTACAAGACCGACTGCTTCTGGCTCATCCCTGTACCTTGGAATTTTGTCTAACAGACTTGTGTACACACGCTCAGAAAATCCGACAACAGACATTTGTCTGCGGAAAATTTTAAAGCCTGCAATTCAACATTTGTCTGTGGAAAATCCGACAATTGTCCGATGGAGCATACAAAAGGTCAGGTTTTCTGCCAACAGCCTGTCATCACACAATTCCCATCGGAAAATCCGATCATATGTACAAGGCTTAAGACTCTCTTCACATAATAAAGTTATGAATATTCACTTTAATTATCCAATCATGTGCAGATGGAATAGGTAGACAGGAGTTTGTACACGAGCCCCTTGGACAGAACCTAGAAGCATGCAGTTTCTCCAGAACAACTATCTTTTGTGGGGATCCTTTCCATAATTTCTGCCAAAAGCACTTTTAGGCTGGGTTCACACTGCTGCGGGGGGAGATCCGGATGTGATTCGCACCGCAAATCACATCCGATCTCCGTAGCGATGCGAGTTCAGCCATACAGATAGTATGGCTGAATTCGCATCGCTCCCGCAGCAACCTCGCATGGGACCCTTTTTTTGGTCCGCAACAGAATCGGATCGCATGGGGGTTCACACCATGCGATCCGATTCCTGTGCGAGTCGGCAGATCGCACTGCGATATGCGAACGGATCTGGGGGTGTCATTAACATATCATTGACACTCCCAGCCGTCCGCATAGGGCAGTGTGAACTGCCGGCGGGAGTAATGCAATGCGGGAAAACGCCGCGGATTCGCGGCGTTCCCGCATCGCAGCGGTGTGAACCCGGCCCCAGTTCTTGAAGCATGGATCCCTCCGGCTGTTTGCGTTTTTTACCAGAGCTACGCTGAAGGTCATATTACTCAAGCTATATCTCTGTGGGAGATCATTTAGATATTTAAAACTTAAAGTGGATGTAAACCTGATTCATGAAATTTGACCTAAGCACATACAGTATATCTATAGTGTTTAATTATCTCTCTCGAAAGTCCTATGTCCCATGTCTTTCTGATGCTCCATTCTTCTGTTATCAGCATAACTTCTGACAAGTTCTCAAACAACTGAGACAAAACCAGCCTGACATTTGTGTCCGTTGGGTGCTATAAATAGATTACTAGGAAGCTGGTCTATTCACAGGACAACTCTGCACATTCCTTCCTCTGCCTAGGTGGAGTGCGGGTGTGTGCCTTTCCTCCAATCAGCTGTCGAACAGTGTATGCCAAGACTTCACTCCTACTGCTGAAAAGGAAGAAAAAAACTTCTAACATGATGTGCACCTTCTAAAGAATATAGCAAGCTGAAGACAGCAGATATACATGTAATGCGTATGTAGGGAGATTTGTTTCATCTCTGTGTATCATCTGAGGCCGTTCACTTCACTGGGTATAGGAGAGTGTTATAACTTATAATAAAGTCTTATTATAATAATTGTTATAATGTTGGTGTATTTATTTTTCACTTACCTGCACCATGTGCATACTATTAATGGGAATTGTGCAAAACCTTGGTCCTTATTATGGCAGCCCATCAGTACAATAAACAGTAGATATAAGATATTCTCTTTTCTCTAAATTCATAGAGGATATGCAGTAAATAGCCTCACTTTGCATTTTCTCTCTCATCTTGATAATCCATTTAGAGTTGCTCTTTAGGCCTTATGTACACTGGGCATTTAACCTAAATGCAGAAGACTGGGACATTTAGGTGTGGGTGGCAGGTACAGGCACACCGTTCTAACCTGCTGCTGGCAGCCTGTCAAACTCTATAAGGGGGGGCTAGAAAGATGCCCCAGGAGGTACTTACATTTGATGCAGTATGTGCCCATAGTTGACTTCCCAGAATGCAAGCAGTCTGCACCTATACCTGGCACCCACACCTAAATCCCAGAGAGGGGATAAATGCCAAGTGTGCATGGGGCTTTATAGTTGCTATAAGCCTTTCTTCTGTTCAAGATAATTGCCAGTGAAATCAGACAAATTACTAATTTCCTTGTTATTCAAACCAATAAGAACGTGCTGCCTTTGTGTTCTGAATGCAGGTGGCAATGTGTTGTTAATGGCACCCCAAACACAAATCGCAAATGCAGTGCATTTGCAGGTACCAAATTGCATATTACCACGGTACCATGCAGTTTGTTGCAGTGCATATTTAAAAGTAGTGCAAGCACTACTTTTTGCGTGGTCTAGTGCATCTTGCAACCTATTCAAAATTCCCGTGCGATCTCAGTGTGAACCGGCCCTAAACTTAATTTTATATTTTACCAACTGGAATCAATTAATAAATTAGCTGCCAGATGAGCTTGGTAAGTGTCTCCTGACTCAGATTTAACAAGAAATAGCTAACCAACGCATGTGAAGCAGTGTAAATTCAGCCTCAGTGAGTGGGGTCAATTTTGTGTAGATCAAAATGCTGTTCTTTGATCAGCCAGTAAAATAACTAATCAAAATATGTTATAACAATATTAGAATTGCTATGTATTTGTAAATGAAGATTTAAAATACCTCACATAGGTTTTATTCGACAGCACCCGCTCGCTGGAAGTGGCACAGAATGGAACCCACTTATCAAACTGACAGCTGGTCCTGACATTTTCACTGAGCAGAATGGCTATGGCTACAGAGTTGGGCCAGGGTGTATGTAGATAAGGTTTTCAGAGCACACTACATACACTCAAGGTCTTCCCCTAGATAACTGTTCTGCATTATTTGTGGTTCCAGCAACAATAGCTATGCAGTGCATGGACTTCTTCAATAAATCTACCAACTTGTCACTCATCTCTGCTTGCTTTGCTTCCTAATCTTACTGACAGTGTGTTTAAGCCTAGTAGATGGCTCTGTCTGCTGTGTGTCAGTATCATTTTGATGGCACATTGGTTATGGCTTACTGTACGTATGCTGTGAATATGCAGAGCCGTGCTGAGACAAAATGCTGTTTGTGTAGCCTAGCAGATAATTCAAAATGCCTGCATACAAGAATTTACCTGTTAAAATATGTCTTTCTAACCTTGGCATGTAAAACACCATGGTTGTGTTTAAAGGAATCTGTGGGTACTTCTTATAGTACTTTCAGCATAATAATACAGTGCAAAGTGGCACAAGTAGCTGACGGCACCAAAGTCTACTTGGTAAATGTTGGCTTTTACAAAAGAACAAACTTTACTTGGATAGAGAAACACTCTGTTGGATGATTCTGGGGTGTTCCATTGTTCAATTTTTAATTGCATGCTACTTGTAGTCATATGTGGACACTCTTCAGGCACACAGAAAAAAGTGTGCTGACAACTAGGGGTCTATTCCTAAATGTTTTTACAAAATATTCAAACATCCTTTATCTAACATTCACATTTTTTCTAATTAGGATCAATTGCAAAAAAAAAAGTGTGAATCTTGGGTGAGATTTCTGTGAATCTTGTATGGAAACATTTATAAATAGACCCCTTAGTAACATTTAGGGACCTTGTAATGTTCTAGGCTTTTATAGATTGAATTCGTTTTTTCGGTGTCGATTTTACTTTAACAGAGAGGCATGAGACTATGCAGAGCAAGGGTCAGACACAGTTTGAAACACATAATGCAACAACAGCAGCAGTGAAAGGTTCATAAAACACATTTTGTAGTTCCACAAGCACTGCTTTATAAATCTGCTTTAAAGACAACTTTCCCCCTTAGTTATTGGGGGTTATTTACTAAAGCTGGAGAGTGCAAAATCAGGCTCACTTCTGCATAGAAACCAATCAGCTTCCAGGTTTTGTTGCCAAAGCTTCACTGAACAAGCTGAGGTTAGAAGCTGATTGGTCTCTATGCAGAAGTGAGATTGATTTAAAAAAAAACAATATCTAAATCATGTATCCATTTTTAGATTACAAAAGGAAACCACATTAAAGGGACCATCATTATATTGCAACAGGTATATGCTCAAACAACAACAAAGCAAATACAAATACTTAAAGAGGATGTAAACCCGATTCATTAAATTTGAGATGGGCACATATATCTGCAGTGTTTTCTTATTTCTCGTCAAAGCATTATGTCCCTTAGCTGTCTCCTGCTCGGTTCTTCTGTTATCAGACTGATAACTTCTGACAAGTTCCCCATCAACTGAGATAAAAGCCACTTGAATTTTGTGATGGGGAGGACACTATAAATAAATTAGCAGAGTGCTGAACTATTCAACGAACATTTCTGAAAGTCTCTACCTATGAGGAGAGGGAGTGTGCGCCTTTCCTCCTATTAGCTGTCTTGGCTGTTTGCCCAGGCTGCACTGCAGTGCTGAACAGGAAGAGAAAATCTCCTAGCACAATCTGAACTTTCTAAAGTATATATACAGCTGAAGACAGCAGATATACATGTACAACTTATGTAGGGAGATTTGTTTAATCTCTGTGTATAATCTGAGGCTGTTCACTTCACTGGGTATATGTGAGGGTTTACATCCACTTTAACCACTTTCAGACCGGACCAATTTGCTGGTCAAAGACCAGACCACTTTTTGCGATTCGGCACTGCGTCGCTTTAACTGACAATTGCGCGGTCGTGCGACGTGGCTCCCAAACAAAATTAACGTCCTTTTTTTCCCACAAATAGAGCTTTCTTTTGGTGGTATTTGATCACCCCTGCGGTTTTTATTTTTTGTGCTATAAACAAAAATAGAGCGATAATTTTGAAAAAAACGCATTATTTTTTATATTTTTGTAATAATAAATATCCCCAAAAATATATAAAAAAACATTTTTTTCCCTCAGGTTAGGCCGATACGTATTCTTCTACATATTTTTGGTAAAAAAAATCGCAATAAGCGATTATTGATTGGTTTGCGCAAAAGTTATAGCGTTTACAAAATAGGGATAGTTTTATAGCATTTTTATTAATAATTTTTTTATTATTTTTTTTTTTTACTAGTAATGGCGGCGATCTGCGATTTTTATTGTGACTGCGACATTGTGGGGGACCCATCGGACATTTTTGACACATTTTTGGGACCATTGTCATTTATACAGTAATCACTGCTATATAAATGCAGTGATTCCTGTGTAAATGACACTGGCAGTGAAAGGGTTAACCAGTGGGTGGCAGTGTAGGGGTTAAGTGTTCCTAGGGGTGTGTTACTAACTGTGGGGGGGTTGGGCTTTCATTTAGTGTACACTGATCTCTGCTCCAATCACATGGAGCAGAGATCAGCGTCACTAGTTGCTAGGCAGAATGGAAAAATGTTGTTTATACAGCATTTCCTCCATTCGGCCGCTCCGTGAGACGATCGCGGGGATGCCCGCGGCGATCGAGTCCGCGGGTCCCGCGACCGGACTCACGGGGGTCCCGACCGATGGCACGGCAGCAACGAATATTGGACGTACATGTACGCCAATATGCCTGCCCGTGCCATTCTGTCGACGTACATCGTCGTGCGCTGGTCGGGAAGTGGTTAAAGTGGAACAATCCTCCTGTTCTTTTCAGCTAAGGAAGCTGCCATCTAAGCCTCTGTTTGATCTGAAACTGCCATGTGGCTGCACATGTGATCAGTTATGACACCGGCCAGTTGATGGTTTCACAGTTTAGTTGAGAGCACAAGCAATCGTGACAAGTTAACATTCCTGGAATTCTGGGAATATACTGTAAATGTTTTTTAAACCATTAAATCAATGGGTTTAGTTCTGCTTTAAGTAAAGTGATTGTTAATGCTTTAAAAAAAAAATAACAAACAGGTCTATACTTACCTGCTCTATGCAATGAAATTGCACAACGTGGCCCAGAACCTCCTCTTTTTGGGCCCTCTGCTCTCCTGGTTCACCCTCTCTGGTCAATGCCCCCATAAAGAGCTCCTCTCTGTCTGCATCTATAGACACAGACAGTGAAACTCAGCCCCGTCCCCTGCTCCCTCATCACTGCCTTTAATTGACAGCAGCGGGAGCCAATTAATCCCACTGCCTCAACAAATTCTGCGAGGCAAGGAAGTGAGGAGAAAGAAGAGCTGCAGACGTGCACAACACTGGATCGAATCAGGGCTCAGGTAAGTAAAAGTGGGTGTGAGGGAGGGATACTGATGCCTAAAAATGTTTTACTTTAAAGCAAGGAATGTATTAGCTTAAAAAATGTTTAGGCTTTATAATCACTTTAACGTATATCTAAAGGCAAAGTATTTTTTTCATTTTGGAGCAAGGGAGTGTTAAAACTAATGTGCAGAAAAAGTAACAAGCGTAATTGCATTGAAAGTGCAAACAAAAACTATACATTGATCAGATTTTACACTAAGACTGCTTTCACACTGAAAGCGTCAGCCATTAGCAGTAAAGTGCCGCTCATTTTAACGCTGTTTTAATTGGCGCTTTTGTGCCGCTTTTCGGCCGCTTACGGGGTGCTTTTAACTCCCGCGTTGCAACGCTTCTGAGGCACTTTACAGGCGCTTCAGAAGCTATGCCCATTCATTGAATGGGCAGGGGCATTTTGGGAGCGCTGTATTTTGAACGTCTTGCAAGCGCACTGCCCCGGGTGTGAAAGCACCCATTGTAATGAATGGGAGGCAGTTTTCATGCACTTTACAGGCGCTATTTCTAGTGTTAAAACGAATGAAAGTTTTCCTCCTTTTTCTCCTTTTGCTATCGGCAGATTTCCCTTCACTTCTGTGTAGAGTCAACAGTTAGTGAGTCCAGTGTAAGGGAAATCCCTGCTTAGGCAGTTGTCACCACAATAAATACTAGATTTCCTCTCTATTTCTGTTCTAATGGCAACTCAGAATTTTGCATTTATGCTCACTTTTGTTCTTGGTAACATTGGTTGTCAATACAATTAGAGAAAGTGACACCATTCTATCCAAGTTTAAAATAATTGTAAATGCTCAATTTTTTTTAAATTAAAATAACAAACAAGTCATACTTACCTGCTCTGTGCAATGGAGGCACTTGTGCGTGCTCACTCCCAGCCCCATCCCATTACATCCTCATTGGCTGTGATTGACAGCTGTGTCTGAGCCAATGAGGATGGAGACAGCGGAGAGAGCCTCTGTACATTTCTGGATCAAGATCATACTTAGGTAAGTATAAGAGGGCAGGGGCTGGAGGGAGAAGCTGCACACTAAAGGTTTTTTACCTTAATGCAGAAAATGCATTAAGTGAAATCACCTTCTGCATTTGCAACCTCTTAATTTAGGAAAAATGTTTTGCCTTTAGTTATGCTTTAGTTAGGTAACTTGCCAGGCTTATGACAAATGTAATATACACTAACCAATGTATTCATATTAATATGATACAGCACAAGGCATTATATGGTGTGATCAGTGGATGTAAGTTCAGTTACTGTAATATTTCACCACCTAATGTGATAACTGTATACATGAGCTGCATGCATTGTTTACTAAGAACAACCTGCTCATATTAAAAAGGCCAACAAACCTTGTAAACATGCTGTAAATTCACCACTTAAGAAAATTAAATTTTTCTAGGCCATAAGGCTAAATATTTCCATTTTTTAAAGAAAATGCATTTTGAAACATTAAGTAGGATGACTTCATGAAGCATTTTCCTTTAATGTTTTTACATATTTTTTTTTTTTTTATCATTACATAAAAAGTATGTGTACATTAATAGATCCTTTTCTTTTTTTAGTTTTTTCTTTTTTTTTACCCTAAAATCTGTTCAGCAAAAATATTTATGATGATCATATTCACAGTCTTTCTACACTTGTGTGATTTTCCTAGATCTAGCTTGCATACAGCATTAAGAACTTGCTGTACATATATCTAGCTGGTTCAGAGAGCAGCAGATGTATAAAATAATTAAGAAGCTTTGATAGAGAATTAAAAGAATAACATATATCATGTAATGCTATAAACTCACTTACCCACATTTTATTTCCTACTGTTAAAGAATCTTCTCCGTGATGCTACGAAAACATGATTTGCGATCCAATAAAGCAAAATCCTAATTTTCTGTCTTTTATCTTTTTACCCTTCTTTCGTACACCTCTTTGGCCTTGTCAAAACATATCGTTTAGTTAGAGACTAAAAATATTTTTCTATCGATTGAGGCTATTGATTTTTTTTAATCTGTACTTTGGCTTAGAGAGTTTGGGTGAAAGGTGAAAGTTCGCCAGCTTAGTCCAACGTTTTATCTGGACAGCCACAGAATGTATTGGCAGAAGATTTGATTTACCATCCTAGTCAGAGCAACCCTGTTCTGTGCAGCTTCTGCAGGCTATGTACAAGTTAATTCCAATCATGGTTCTTGTTGACAACATCCAGATTGGTGTGTTGTCTCAATTTCCTCAATGTTTGTCCGAGGACTGCATACATTTCCAGCCTCTCACATAAGCATGGGGAAAATATCTACACTAAGTGAACTATGTCATCTAAATTATATTCCTGCAGAGCTTTCAGATTGCAAAAGCACTCTTCCCTTCAACACTCTTTATCCCTGATCTTGCATACATTAAGGACTCATCAGTCTGCAAATCTAATTCAGAACAGCTGACAAAGGCAGAATATTTTGCGAAATATGCACTATATTTACAAGGACTATTTTTTTAGCTATAGTAAACCTATAATTTTTTTTTATATAGATGTAGATGTAAAACGAATAGTAATAATAAGAATGATTTTATCAAAATCCCTTTTTTTAACTTTAATATTTAAACTTTTTCATTCAATGGAGCAGTCATATTTGCTTATTACCTACACATGGGATTGCACTCCACACCCTTTTCAACCCATCTCTAAATACAACAAACATTTAATAATGAAACACCACACTCAAATATTGCCATAAATTGGCCGTGGCACTTTTATTGGTTTTCAAATAAATTCAAAACTTTTCATAACTATATGACAATACTAAATCAAATTTATCATTCAAAAAATAGCTTAGCCTTAACGACTCATACAAATTAAATTTCATCAACTTTATAATACAAGTCCGCCTTAGATACAAAATGACATACCACACAAAATGCACACGACAGGAGGGAGGATGGGTAGCGCTTCTTAAACCGAACCCTTGACCAGCAGCGAGATTCCTGGAACAGTGAGCCCCACTGCTTCCAGAAAATTCCAATAAATCTTATTGGCCCATTCCTACCTGCCCACAGGTGAGCAGGAATATTTAAAGGGCCATTGTCCCTTAAATTGCATTGCATATTGAATCATTGCTAAATGGTTTAAATAACAGGGGAAAGGCAGAGGCAATCCCATGAAGGTGTGCCCAAAGCAATTGTGCCCCCTTTTACATGGGATTGCACTCCGTCACCTCCCCCCCATCTCCAAACACAACCAATATTTAATAATGAAACACCATACTCAAATATTGGCATAAATTGGCCAATGCACTTTTATTGAATTTCAAATAAATTCATAACTTTTCATAACCATATTACAATTCTAAATAAAATCAAATTTATGTTTCACAAAATTGCTTAGCCTTAATGACTCAAGCAAATTACATTTCATCAACTTTATAATAACAAGCCTTCACAAAGTCGGGGCTTAGCCCATTTAATGGCCAAAGCACTGGCCTACCACAAACCCGTGGCCTTTTTGATCATGCTCAGTAACCCCCAGTTGAAAATCTCCAGGACTGCATCAGAAAGATGGACCAAATCCTCCTAATACAGGCCCAGAAAACCACCCTATAAATCGAAATGGTGATGAACTTCTTAATGGAGTCATTCGCCCTCTTCCTAGTTTTTTCAAAATTCTTAAACTTGGGGTGTGATAACCATAGTAATATGGGAATGATGTCTGAAAAAATAATCATTGTGTTTGGAGATGACATCTTTAACTGATGCAGGTCATGTTTGACCTTGTAGATCAATTCCAAGGTCTTTGTACCCACATCATTCCCACCAAGAGGAATATTCAGCATCGAAGGTGATGGCCACACTAAATATAACTGAGAAATATAATAATATAAATTGACCATTGCAAACCTCTTACTCCTTTCCACAGAATGGTGCAGGTTTCGGGATTGAAATTTAAGTTAGCAGTCTAGTAACAAAGGGACACCTGTTTATATGGCCAGAAAATGTCTGATTATCCAAACATAAATTCTCTGACCTAAAATATTTAAAGCAAAAGGTTAGGCCGGACATAAATATGATAACGCTTAGATTCCCATCTTCCCAGCTAATAAAGGACTCATCAAACCCAAGCCTGGCTGCTTCGGTTGCAGCTTCAATATAAGGAAACTTTGAATACATTTCTTTAATACTGAAACAAATTGAAATTTGGCTACTGGAAAAGCATTGTCATGATGGAAAAAATTACCTCAACTAAAAGGCCAATAGGCTAAGAAATTATCAATAAATTAATGGCTGGGTCCAAACAGGAGAATAACGTAAGCCAAGCACCCTTGCCCAACTTATCAGTTTTGGGTTTGGCAATAAGTATTTTAACAGAAGAATCCATGACCAGAACATGATGGAACAACAAACTTGAACTGCCTTTCTTATTACTAGGTAACATTTCCGATAACCATAGGGCACCAAAAAATGCTATGATGTACAAAGCTCTAAAAAGAAGAGCTTCATAGGAGGAATAGCAGACTACTGACACAACAGAGGTCCATTTTTTTAATATCTCAAATGCAATGGGCCTACGGTCATCCGACACCATGTGAGATCATCTATATCCCTTAATAGCCTGTCGTACTAAAAATAAACGACTGCATGCTGGAAAATGCGTAATTTTAAAGAAAAAATAAATATCCACCAATATTTTAGATATCTGGCTATGAGATATATCTTCCTCAAACAAGCTACTCAAAAACGCTAAAATAATTTTCTGAGGTGAATCAGAACAGAAACCCAAAGTATTGTTGAACAATCTCCATCTCCTCCATGCAGCTATTCAGCCCACGTTTTCAGGGTGACAGAAATCTTAGCAGCGATACTAATGGGGCTCAAATTATTGCTCACAGATGGTCTGGACATGGAAAGACAACAGGATCTGCCCCGGGAAGTAGAATGTGGAAATAGACCATCTGGAACCAAGACACAGCATCTGGGATAACATTATGGGACCCAGGTACATAACTTTCTTTAACCCAAATATTCAAACACAAGCATAAAGACACAAAATACCGAAGGAGTTTATTAACCGGAGGGGATCTAGAGGAAAGGCAGTTAACTGCGAAAACTACCCCTTTATTATCCGATTGAATGATAATGCACTTATTATTGAAAAATTCACATCAGACTTCTAGTGCCACAATAACTAGAACAAGTTCCAGTAGAACAATGTTCTTAATGGCCTTACTACATATCCAAGAGGAAGGCCACCTGCCACAGCATCAATGCTGCGCCAAACTGCCACAAAACCTCTTGAACCTGCCGCATCTGTAAACAGTTTGAAATCAGCTGCCTGTATGAAGTTCTCTTGGAAGAAATACCTCCTATTATATGTATCCAAAAATTGCGACCAAATTATCAGATCTGCTTAAAGGTCATTATTTAGTCGTATGTGGGAAAAGGGGGACTTTAAATCTGATATTGCTAAATAATGCCTCTTAGATAAAATTCTGCTGACTTGCATAATGCGACATGCAAAAGCTAAAACCCCTAATAACGACCTTCAGCAAAACTTTCCTTCTCCTAATCAAAACATAAATCAAAGTTTTCACCTTATCTATCTTCTCTATGGGCAAACTAAATTCTGACAAGTTCATGTCTATGTGAATTCCTAGGAACTGCAAAGAAGTGGAAGGAAAAACAATATTTTCCCCTACTGGGGGAACCACAAAATGGCTCATAATAAGTGAAAATAGTTTCAAAGAGTAAAAACAACCCGGCCCAATTAACAAAAAAAGGTCTAAATAGTGGACAACATTGTCAAAACCCGATTCGAAACCAACCACTCAGTGTAAAAATTCTGAAAATTTCTCAAAATAAGAACAGGACAGGGAACAACCCATTGGCAAACACATATCATAAAAGAAAATTTCTCAAAGAAAAATCCTAAGGGACAATAAGAGCTAGAGGAAATGGGAAGTAGTCTAAATGCAGACTTTATATCAGCCTTTGCCATTAAAGCCCCATGGCCAAAGGACCTGATTTTGACTAGAGCTTCCTCAAATGAGGAATAATAAAACAGAGGTGAACAAATCATCAATTTCATCGCTAAGGGAGGATCCTTTAGGATATGACAGATGATGGACGATTCAAAACAAATTTTGTTTGTTTTTAGGAATCACTCCTAGCGGTGAAATATGAATGTTTTTGAAAGGAGGAAAGGGAAAAGGGCCCGCAATGTGACCTTCCAAGATTTCCTTCCTCACTTTTCCCTAACCATTTCTGGGTACTCAACAGCTAATTTCAAATTGTCAACTACCTTACAACCTAATCCAGAAAATGTAGGCACCGAAAATCTGTAGGTAAACCCCTCAATTAGGAACTGTGCTATCCCCCGATCTGGGTAATGTTTTTAGCACTCAAGTATATTTGTTAGCCTCACTGGTGTGAACACTTTTGGCTTGAAAACGATCCCGCTGTTGACCTGAAAGACATTTCAAAACTGGGTGAGGAGGACCAGAACAATAAGAACACTCGTGTCTATATTTACACGATGTTCCCCACTTACAATGGTTATCATTGAATGCATAGCATACACCTTTCCTGTAGGGGGAAATATTGCTAACAGAATACTTTTGTTTAGAAAAGGGGGGGTTTCTTGGGCACAATTAAATTTAGCCAAAGGCCTACATCTTTCATGCCCCTTTTTAAGTTGGAATAAATTGACATTTTCTAGCTGAAAGACTCGTCTTATTGATAACAACCAGTCCCCCCAAAGCTCCTGTAGGCTTCCAGTATGTTTTCCAAATGCTGGAACAACCCACTACACTTTTCTGGATGTTTTCCCCCCAAAATGCTAGCAAAAATACAGTATGCCTGCAACCAATTGCTTAATGATCTAGAAATGGGCCTGTGCCTATCCTCGTCCCCCTTCTCTTTGGCTTTCCTATCCGTCTTAGGCAAAAATCCCTAGAAGAAGGCAGGAGGGATAGTATATCCAAAAATTTGCCTTTCCAGATTTTCTCTTTCACATTTATGGACAGATGGAAGCCTATCGGAGATATCTCACATGGCAATGCTTCCTTAAAACAGGTCTCAGGCTTCGAAGGGTTAACCACAACAGGTGAAAGGGTTTCAGCAATTGGTCCAGAATTTTGTACATTAAATAAAGAATTAGCATTAGAAGGTATAGTAATTGAACCCATTGACATTACTGCAGAACACCCAGGGTTAACTGCTGCAGCTGCAGGGGACATTCACATTAGCTGAAACACTAAAAAGATTAGCTAAATTAGATAACAATGCTAACAGATTGGTAAGCATATGTAACTCACCAGTAGATCCAGAAGGTGGCACCAGAGCAGCATTAGTATTCTGCTGAGACTGAATGCCTGTAGAGACAGCAGGGGAACCAGGAGGAGTGACTACCCGTCCATCGCCATCTTTGGGTGCCAGCTTCTCTGAGGGGATGGAGCTCATTAGGTTCTAGGGGGCGGAGCCTAGTTTTCAGAAGAAATGCCACTCAACCCAGGCCTTCTGATGGGTTGGGAATAGACCCCCCTCCTTCTGTTATCCCGGTGGCCATGTCTTTCTACAGCAACGACCACACCATGGTCTTCAGTGCTACCCATGGATACCGACACTGGACCCACTGTTCTCTCCCACTCCTGGGGATGGCTGCGCCTCAACCTATGAGACTGGCATTGCACCCCCGCTACCGCTGGTCTTCGCTGGCGCCAGGTTGGCTGGGGTTCAGTGATTGACACGTCGGTCTCCTCTGCCTCAGTAACTTGCTGGGAGCCTTCCAGCACTTCTTCCGGACAATGCCTCAGCCATTCCTCATGACCATTGCACTGGGAAACACATGCCAATGCAAAAAATATATATATTTTAAAGATTCCATTCAGCCAGGTGCAGTGTTTTTCTTTTAAAGCACTAAAATTTACAAAGGATAAAAGATATTTTAAATTGCCAGCCAATTACATTTCTCTATTTGTTTAAAAAAAAAAAGCACACAGATCGCTCCAAAGGTCCCAGTCTGCTATGTATTTTGTATATCAAGCCCTTTGATTCTGACGTGGATTTTAGGGGGTTAGGCTATGCTAAAAAAACAAGACAAAATTCTGTGAAGCCCCTCCATACCAGCCCCTAATTCAACCAGGCCACATGTCCTCAACATTGGGGGTGCATGTTGATGAGGACAAGAATCTTCAAGAGACCTTGGTTAAGTGGTTGTAGGCAGGGCAGGACTTAGGGTGGTGGGGGCCCCTAGGCTTGAGTCACTTTCGGGCCCTACCTTCTATACATTATCGTATTTATCAGTGTATATAACACGCACCCCAAGTTTAGGAGGGAATTTTAAGGTAAAAAACTTACATTTAAATGCCCATCAATGCAGCCTTATCAGTGTCCATCTGCAGCCTTGCCCATCCATCTGCAGCCTTATCCAGTGTCATTGCCGCCTTGTCATTTGCAGCCTTGCCCCAGTGTCATTTGCAGCCTTGTCATTGCAGTCTTGAAGATTAAATATGGTGCCACCGAGATACAGAGTCCTGTGTATCTCAACAGCTCTCGGTTCCTCTCGGCGGCTCTCCGGTCCTCTCGCAGTCCCGAGCGGAGCAGAGAGTAGCCGAGTGTACTCGGCTTGGCACACAGTCATGCCCAGTCCCTGTGTTATGCCCTTCATAGGGCAGGACTGGGCATGACTGTGCGCGGAGTCGAGCCGAGTACACTCGGCTATGTATCTCGGCGGGGCCCCCTATTGGGCGGGGCCCATGGGCTTGAGCCCAGTCAAGCCCAATGGTAAGTCCTGCCCTGGTTGTAGGCATCTGTGGGCAGGAGGCTTATTGAAATCTGGAAACTCCCTTTACAAATAGAGGGGTCCCCAGATACTGTACCCCCCTATCTGAATGAGTAACAAGTATATAGTACATCTATTCATTCACACAAAAAATAAAAATGTAACCTAGAAATAAAGACACTTAAACGTTTGACTAGTCTTTGGAATTGCTGAAAATCCAGGGCACGGGTTGGCAGCACTTGGTCCCAGTGTCAACACTTTGGCAGGTGACTCATAATTCCAAAAGATCCTCAGATGAAAAGTCAATTAAACCTATACATTCTGTGATCTGTGGCTGGAAAGCTTGGCTGGAGCCGACTGCTCATGTCCCATACACTCATCCGACTGCTGGACAGATGCATTCCTCCATCCAAGATTGTCCCATGCAGAAACAGGATCATCAAGGTCAGTCAGCGCTTGCTGCATTCGCCATAAGACCTCTGCAACCATAACTGCGGGTGTAGATGGGTAAAACACACTGTTACTCTGCCACATTGCCGACTCTTCAGCCAGGATTTCAGAGTTGTCAGCTGGTATTTCCTGATAGTCCCAGGAAAAGAGAGCCATACCTGCTGCTGAGCAGAATCTAGCAGCTGCCTTTAGGTGATCTCCAGCTCCCATTCCTGATTGGCTAGAAACTCCAAATCTTCCAGTGCCCAGAGAACTTCCGAGTCATTCACATCCATTCTCTGTATTCCAAGATTTCCTCCAAATTCTGTTCCAAATCGCTCCCAAAGTCAGGGTCCTCGGAAAGCCTCTCTAATAACAGCCCCAGCCTGCCGTAGCCAAAGCCATCTGTTGGGGTGTCATCTGCTGTCCAAGGGCACACTTGGGCTACATACCAGTGGAGGGCTCTGTAGCTGTTGTCCAAATGCATCTCCACCTGGACCAGCCTGGTTAACTTAGCTTTGCATTCTTTGTGCAGTTGTTCTCCCAAAAACACCATTTGCACTTTGTATTGCGACCAGTATCTTTCCTGGAAGGAGGAGATAATTTTTCCCTGGTGTCGCTGCTCACGGGCTAGTACTTCCATCCAGAGTTTCCAGCAGACAGAATTATACCATCCCAGCAGGACCTGCTCTGACACTCCTCTGTGCTGTATCCGCATCTCTCGCAAACTGTGCTATGCTGTATCTCGCATCTCTATCTGGACTTTGGATCCAGGTGGAGGTTTGAATGTCCTAGACTTTCCCACTGCTTGCCACCAATGTAATCAAATCGCTTCCCACCCTCTGCTTGAGTGCTTCCGTCACATACTGCTTACTCCAGTCTGAAGATAGATATCAGATATTATAGCTGTATATTGCAACCAAGAACTAGGTAGGACCCATTTGGCTGCAAAGCTGGAACACATTTATTTGAACAAACTAACACAGAATATATACACCACAAGAGGACATCCCCCTCCTGATCATATTGCCCTAACAATATAAACTGTGCACAGGATAATAATTAGAACAACAGACATATAATAAAAAACATTATGTTAATTATCCACCTGGACGACTCACTCAGACAGAAATAATAGTTGAATGGGAATTCACACCTAGACAATGCTTCGGTTCGCACCAGAACCTGCGAACAGACCTAAACTTCACGTGAACTTTAGAACCCTACTAAAGTCTATGGGACTCGAACTTTCAAAATCAAAAGTGCTAATTTTAAAGGCTAATATGCTAGTTATTGTCCTAAAAAGTGTTTGGGGACCTGGGTCCTGCCCCAGGGGACATGTATCAATGTAAAAAAAACTTTTAAAAATGGCTGTTTTTTCAGAAGCAGTGATTTTAATAATGCTTAAAGTGAAACAATAAAAGTGTAATATTTCTTTAAGGGGGGCGTGGCTGGCCGTGGAAGGAAATGGCTGCTTAACTCCTCAGCTCCGTCTTGCCCGCAGCTTTCAACTCCGGTGGACCGGGAGATATCGAGCCGATTCGTTCTAAAACTATGGGAACGTCTTCCCGTGGACAATCTGCAACTCGCTCGCGTTCCCCGAGAGATCAGGTAACCCGTACTTCGCAAACTATCCCGGAGCTCTTCCGAAGCCAAGGCCCTAATATGGCCGCCAATTCTCCCGCCCGAGGCCACCTCGGTATTACTCTCACACCAACGGAGCAAATTCCGACATCAGCGGAAGGAGTACAAACCTCCCATCAACACCCGACTCTACAGGACTTACGGGCTGTGGCGACCGACATAAAAGACACTCTCACAACCGCCATTACAGATCTCCGTCAAGAACTACAGGCCATCACCGGCCGATTACAAGCGGTGGAATTACGGTCGAACCAGCAACAACAACTGATCCGTAACCATGATCGAAGGCTGGATACTCACACCCTACAGCTCCGTGACCTAAACCGACATGTCGAGGACATCGATAATAGAGGTGCAGACATAACCTCAGAGTGAGAGGCCTTCCGGAATCGGTCGACCAGGACCAACTACTACCAACTGTTACATCTCTCTTCAACCAACTACTTGACAAACCCCCACAATCGCCTATAGCGATGGAGCGTATCCACAGGGCACTCCGTCCGAAAGGCAAGGAATTGGATCCCCCTAGGGATGTAATATGCTACGTTAACGATTTCGCCATTAAAGAAGATATCCTTAAAAAGGCGAGAGATAAATCGAACTTACAATACGAGGAGTGTACCGTCCATATCTACCAAGATTTGTCAGCAATCACACTCCGCCATAGAAGAGACCTACGCCCCTTACTGGATGTCTTGAAAAGCAGAGATATTCGCTATCGTTGGCGCTTCCTGTTCGCTCTTCAAGCAACTCGTCATGGCCGCACGGCTACTCTGAGAGTCCTGGAGGATCTCAATCAGTTCTGCCGAACGCTAGACGTACCGTTCGTTGATCTGCCAGGATGGTACGCGGACTTTCGAATCCCTCTCCACTACGGAGACCATGTGGAAGATGACTATATGGAATATCAGACCGCCAGCTACCGTAGGCGCCGTTCGCCGTCTATGCCTAGAACGAGGGATGACCCTAACTTTCGACACTCACCTCCAAGCCCGACTGCAGCTCCGATGTCTCGTAGAGCACGAAGGTCCCGCTAAGATGTAGGCTTCCTTGTCTTGAGACAGGCTAACACAGCCTAGGATACAGTGATTTCCTATCTCACTACTGGTATACTTGCTTCGAATCGTTACCTGCCGTTGCGGAATGCTCTTTTTGTTTTCGTTACCGAACAACCTAAGTTACCAAACAGGCGGACCATTGCTTCGGTACTTTGAACACCATCATTGTTACAGAACAACGAATGCTCACGAATAGCAGCGATGACCTCAGCTTTCCACAGAAGATATACAGACCTGAACATGTCTCCCGAACGACAGGATAAGAACGCTTAGCTGAACTTTGGCACCTATGAAGCGATCAGATTTGTTTTCAGTCGGCCCCATTTCAAGCTTTCGAAAGGACACTAGACTCGTTAAAGCTAAGTAAAGTTTGCAATTACCCACACTGAACGTGTTGCCAAATCTCAGACCAGGAAAGGTATGATTGCTTATCCTGTGCTTAATAAGATCACAGGAACAACTCTGCAGAGTCCTGGTTGATCAGTTGATTCACGGGCTTAGACTCTGTGCATATATTCCCTATTTGGTCACCATTAACCCTGATGAGTCTATAAATACCTCATATACCCCTTAATGCTCATAATGCATTCCTCTATTACAATACAATGATCTTCTGCTAATTCTACCTGTCCTTACCTTGGTCCAATACGTTCAATATATGGGCTAGACGTAGTTTTATGCCCTTCCCTGAATAATATGTGCCCTATACTTCCCCCCTCTTCTAGACTTCTAGGCTAGGGTGTTTGTTAAAGAGGGGTGGAAAAGGAATCTGCCTGTAAAAGTTTCATTGCAGTCACGCTGCTCCTGCTTTCAGCTCGAGCTTGTAGGATATGTCATGTCTATACTTCCGATGCCTGCTATATCGACGGATGCCCTCCCTCTTCCCGGGGGGGACACTCACCGATACTTTCATACGGTAACACTGGCTACATGTTTTCTATAGATTTATAGTTTAACGGTTTCACAGTTGCACAACTTTGCTGTTTTATGCTATTTTTAGTATATGTCGCATTTTTCACTGTTATTAGCATGGCCTACTAACATTCCTTATATCACCAATCCGGTAATAAGGACTTTCTAGTTTACAGATATGATATTGCAGTTTAACCTATCCTTACCTTTTGAGATTTATGACAAATAATTTAGATCTCTGATTCCATACCCTACTCTTATACCAGATTCTTATGCCTCCCTCCACCCGTAATTGTCCTTTTCAATCAATACACTGACAAGGCTGCGGGCAAGATAGACTACATGTCCCAACCTATCTTACCCTGTGCTTGATTAGATCTTCTGATCGAGCTAATACAACTGAATCTAGCATATTGCCGAGAGGCTTATATCTATACACTATAATTCTTCCTCCTCTTAGCTCACGATCCTTCCTCGACTGAGACAACCCCTCAACAGTGGACATATCTCATAGTTTAATCAGCATTTTCCCTTCAACCCACTGACCAATACTGGTTTCTCTACATAGGAATTCCCTCTCTACCTGAAGTAGAATATAGGAACTCCCCAGTGGCAGTACTTCTCACATTCGACACGTAACGGTCGAATCCCCCCAGTAGAAGACCTACCGGGGAAATATCTCTCTTAATCCCCTTTTCCCTCGTTTTCCATTGAGCGACTATTTAAACCTTATTTCCACTTTATCCCTCCCCCCCACGTTCCGCATTCCCACATTTATCGAATCTACACCTCAATTCTATTTCACCACCACTAACACATTACTTTCAGGATGCCCGCACATCACAGCAGGACCTCACCCATTAACGCCAAAATAGTTTCGCTTAATATCAGGGGCTTAAATGTACCAGAGAAGCGTTCCAAACTCTTACTCACAATGCACAGACATAACGCAGACATTGTATTCCTTCAGGAGACCCATTTTAGAACGAATTCAGTCCCCAAATTACATAACTATCGATACCCAACAGCCTACCATGCCACCTCCCCCCTTTCTAAATCAAAGGGGGTGTCTATCCTCTTTCATAAAAACTGCCCCTTCCAGCTTGCAGATCAACTAGTGGACGAAAATGGTAGATATCTTATTCTTAAAGGACAATACGCAGGCATGAAAATTACCCTAGTTAATCTTTACGCCCCAAACAATCATCAGGTTCAATTCTTTAAATCTTTAACTAACACTCTGATCCCCTTTCAAGAGGGAACAGTCATCTTAGGAGGAGACTTCAACGTCCCTCTGAACCCTCTTTTGGACACATCGTCGGGTACATCTTCTTTGCCTTATAAAGCTCTGAAAAGTATAAAAACCTGTCTACAAACCTTACTTCTTCATGACACTTGGCGAACCCTTAATCCAGATGGTAAAGATTTCACACACTATTCAGCCCCGCATAAACGATACTCCCGTATCGATTTCCTCTTCCTGTCTCAACGCGATTTACCTTTATTACAACACGCTACTATTGAGTCTATGATCCTTTCAGACCATCATCCTACCTCCATAACTATAAAATTCCCTGACACCATAGCACCTAAACCCATTTGGAGACTTGACCCCTCACTTCTCTCGGATCCTATAACAGTTACTGAAATTACCTCACACCTTCAACACTTCTTTGCGGAAAACACACCGTCAGATACCTCACATCTAAACAACTGGGCGGCCCACAAATGTGTTATTAGAGGATCTCTACTAGCACTGGCAGCAAAACGAAATCGTGCACGAAAGAAAGTCTATACAGATCTCATTGAACGGATCAGTAAATTAGAAGCTGCTCACAAACACACCCAGGCCGCAATCTCCCTCCAAGATCTTACTAACGCCCGAAAGGAACTCCTGGAACTATTGGACAAACAAACGCAACGTAAATACATACTACGTAAAAAATCATTCTATGAATATGGTAACAAAGCGAGCAAACTATTAGCCAGAGCACTCCAGACCAAAAAAGCTAGCAACACCATTCACTTCGTGACAGACACTGCCGGTAGACGATTAAACAAATCCGTAGACATTGCCACTCAATTTGTCGAATATTATACCAAACTGTATAACCTCCCTCAATCAGACACCCCGAATGATGTAGCTTCTAGAAACAATAAAATTAAAGACTTCCTGCACCAATATAGTCCCGACCCTATACCCGATAGCACGGTCCAAGAACTGGATGCTCCCCTGACGATGTCAGAAGTCCTATCTGCATTGAAACAACTTAAGTCTGGGAAGAGTCCGGGCCCAGATGGCTTCACGGTGGCTTATTATAAAACCTTTTCAGAAATCCTTACGCCCCACTTTCTACATGCTTTTAATTCATTCACCTCACCCATTAGCCCTCCTGAAGAACTTCTTCAAGCTCACATAACGGTTATACCGAAATCCGGCAAAGATGCTTCGGTAGTGACAAATTATAGACCCATTTCCTTACTAAACGTGGACTTGAAATGGTATGCAAAAACTCTAGCAAATAGATTACTCCCGCTACTGCCTACAATCCTTAGCCCTGATCAAGTAGGTTTCATCCCCGGCAGAAAGGCAAGAGATAATACTCTTAAGGCCATAAATATAACCCACTGGCTGACCGTCTCCCAAAATCCAGGATTCCTGCTGTCGTTGGATGCGGAGAAGGCATTTGACAGGGTGGCATGGGACTACATGTCCGCAGTTCTCAAAGCAATTAATTTACCGGATAAGATGCTCAATCTCATTCAAGCACTGTACTCCGTCCCGACTGCGAAAGTCAGAGTAAATGGTCACCTGTCGGATGCCTTCTCCATATCCAACGGCACACGTCAGGGCTGCCCACTATCCCCTTTAATTTTTATTTTAACACTTGAACCTCTATTAAGACGATTAAGAGAAAACCCCGATATTAAGGGCATCGAGATAAAGGGACAAACATATAAAGTAGCTGCCTTTGCGGACGACATTCTCCTTTTCCTCTCCATGCCCCTTACATCCATTCCCAATCTACTTCAAGATTTTGCCACGTTTAAAACTCTTACTAACCTACAAATTAACTTTAACAAATCGAATGCTCTGAACATCACTCTTCCCTCTTCCCAATGTTCCCTTTGTCGCGCCAACTTCCCTTTTCAGTGGAAAGATAAATCTATCACCTATCTAGGTATTCAACTCCCGGCTTCCCTCACGGACATTTACCATCTAAACTACACCCCTCTGCTAAAAAAAATTACTGACGACTTAAAGATTTGGTCCCCGAAACGTTTCTCTTGGTTCGGTAGAATTGCAATCATCAAGATGAACATACTTCCACGCATATTATATGTTATGCAAACTCTTCCGATAAAGCTTTCTCCATCTTTTTATAAGACATATCGTAAACTCTGCACAACCTTTATATGGCAAAAAAGCTGTCCGCGTTTAAGTTTCCATCGATTGTCCACCCCAAAACCTAAGGGAGGCACCGGGCTCCCTGACATTCACAAATATAACATTGCCTGCCATTTGACCAGAATAATCGATTGGCACACTCACGATACATCCAAAGATTGGGTTCGTCTTGAACAATTATTTTCTCCTGTACCACTAACCTCCCTCCCATGGATCAAGCGCCAATCTCATGACCGACTACACAAAACCCACCCACTAATCGACCCGACCCTACATTCATTCCGTTGGGCTTGCACTAATCACGGAATCTCATCCATAAAGGGACCTATGACCCCACTTAGGGGAAACCCTGACTTCTTACCGGGTATGCATTCATCCTTCCCCATATTAAACTGGCCACACAACACAGTGAGGGCTTTCCATTTTTTCCACAATGATACCCTTTTATCACATTCACAACTAAGGCCGCGTACACACGGGCGGACTGTTCGCCCAACTTTGTCCGCTGAACAGTGTTTGGGCGGACAGTCCGCTCGTGTGTGGGCTTTCAGCGGACAGTTTCAGCGGACAGTTTGACGAACAAGGTTTTTCGGAAATTCCGTAAAACTGTCCGCTGAAACCTTGTTTGAGCGAACAGTCCGCCCGTGTGTAGGCTTGTTCGTCAAACTAAGTTCCGCGCATGCTCAGAAAGGATTTACACGCCGAAAGTTATAATGCAGTGTATAGGACGTCGTATTTTTCGTCCCGTCGTACGTGCCGTTCACGTCATCGCGCACGGTTTCAGCAAACTGTTCGTTCGTCGTGTGTGGGCATGTCCGTCCATGCTAATTTTGAGCGGACTGTTTGCCGAAACTGTTGGACGGACAAAGTTGGGCGAACAGCGCGTGTGTACGCGGCCTAAGAGAACTCATGCCTAATGCGTCCTTTCCTTTCTGGACATACCTTCAACTCTGCCACTTTTTTAGCACCCAGAACCCAGAACCCAGAACTCAATGGTCCAAAACCTTAACCACGTTTGAAACTATATGCTCTAACGGGGAACATGAGCGCCATATGATATCATTTACATATTCACTGTTATTCTCTGATTGTGATCGAACAGACCTCCAAACGAGACAAAAATGGGCTGCTGAACTTCACTTAGACCTCTCTGATGATGACTGGGAAAATATTTATAGGTATATCCATAAGGGAACGGTTAATGTGCAAACACAGGAAAATGCTTTTAAAATAGTCTCGAGATGGTATCATACACCCCTATAAACTACACCAAATTCACCCTTCCAACCCCCAGACATGCTGGAGATGCAATAATGATATAGGGACATTCCTCCACATATGGTGGACATGTCCACTCCTCCAACCTTTTTGGCTGGACGTCCATAAAGTAATTGAGACTGTCACAACCTACCGATTAGATTTTTCACCTGCTCAATTTTTATTACACTATACGACTGCATCAGACCGCTCTTACTTCAAATCCCTGGCCATGCATATGGTCAATGCCGCTAGATTATGTATTCCATCTACATGGCCCTCCCCAAATCCTCCACTTATCACAGAGTGATTCAACCGCATCAATGCAATAATGCAGATGGAAGACCTTATTCATCAAACGAAAGACACCCCCTCGAAATTTACAACCACTTGGTCGTGCTGGATCCATTATAAATCCACAGATGCCTTCAAGAACATATCATCACAACCCTGAACCGTTTGACGGAGAGTGTAGATATTCTTCTGAACCTATGTACCTATTCCCTTCCAGACACCCTCCCCCTCCCCCCGAATATACACTACTCTATTAGAGTTATAAGTTCGCTCTCCCCAAAGCTACTCTAACCCCCAATTCCTTTATACCTTTATGCTATTTAACTGTACTCTATATAATAAAGTGAGTCAAATTTATTGTATTTTGCTACTGACTAGCGGCTGCGTCCGCACTTACTATATGTCCAATTTTTTTACAATCTGTGCTACATATGTATTAGGCTATCTTGTTTATGTTCTACTCATATTTCGCAATAAAAATTGTTTATTAAAAAAGTAATATTTCTTTAAATTTCGTACCTGGGGGTTGTGTATAGTATGCCTGTAAAAGGGCGCATGTTTCCCATGCTTAGAACTGTCCCCACACAAAGTGTCATTTCTGCAGGAAAAAAAGTCATTTAAAAGAACTCGCGGCTATAATGAAAGAGGGGGGACGAGAGAGCGCCCCTTCTGAACCCCAGTATTGTATGGGTGACCCACCCCCCTCTGATGTAACAGGGGGCGGGGTCTGTGGGCAGGGGGCTTATCAGAATCTGGAAGCCCCCTTTAACAAGGGGGCCCCCAGATCCAGCCCCCCTGTTTGAAATGGTAACGGGTACCCCTACCATTTCACAAAGAAAGTGTAAAAAACTGTTAAAGAACACAACGACACCGTTGGCATAAGTCCTTTATTTAAAAAAAAAATAATTCCAGCGGTGGTAATCGAATTTTGGTATCCTGCGATGGCTGATCATCTCTCCGGGGTCCAGCGATGGGTCATCTCTTCTCCGGGGTCCAGTGATAGGTGATCTCTCCCGATGGTCAAGCGCAGTGCATCCTGTCTCCACCAGAGATACAGCGGGAATCCTGGCAGCCTGACAGGTCTTAGCTGAGGAGGATGGGCCACCCATCACACTACCCCGCCCCCTCTGACGCAAGGGGAAACCTGGGCTTCCCCAGTGATGTGCGGGTGACCCCGTCCCCTCTGATGTAACGGAAACCTGTGTTACATCAGAGGGGGCGGGGTCACCCATACAATACTGGGGAAGGCCCCCACAGACCCCCAAAGCATCCTCCCAATGTTGAGGGCATATGGCCTGGTATGGTTTAGAAGGGGGGCGCTCTCTCGTCCCCCCTATTTTCCTATGGCCTGCCAGGTTGCGTGCTCAGATAAAGGATCTGGTATGGATTTTTGGGGGGAACTCATCACCATTTTTTTTTTTAATTAGTGTGGAGTTCCCCTTAAAATCTATACCAGACCCTTCGGGTTGATTATTTGGAGGGAACTCCACATAATTTTTTTTTTTTTATTTGACGAGGGGTTCCCTTAATATCCATACCAGACCTGAAGGGCCTGGTAATTGAATTTGGGGGGAACCCCACGCATTTTTTTTTTTTATCAATGACTTTCAATGACTGTTCTCTGAATTACGGTGAGCCAACAATTCATTATAGCCGCGAGTGCTTTTAAATGACTTTTTTACCTGCAGAAATGACACAGTTATAAGCACGGGAAACATGCGCCCCTTTATTTACTATACACACACCCCAGGTACGAAATTTAAAGGAATACTACACTTTTATTATTTCACTTTAAGCATTATTAAAATCACTGCTCCTGAAAAAACTGCCGTTTTAAAAACTTTTTTTTGCATTGATACATGTCCCCTGGGGCAGGACCCAGGTCCCCAAACACTTGCATATTAGCCTTTAAAATTACCACTTTTGATTTTGAACGTTCGAGCCCTATAGACTTTAATAGGGTTCTAAAGTTCACACGAAGTTTAGGTCTGTTCGCAGGTTCTGGTGGGATGGGGTGTTCGGCTCATCCTTATTGATGATGTGACAACAGACAAAAACAGACAGATGAATTCAACAAAGATGATTGGATGGCGTTTCATAGTACAGATGGACAATGATCCACAATACACTGCAAAAGCAACCCAGGAGCTTTTGAAGGAAAAGAAGAGGAATATTCTGCAATGGCGTGTCAATCACCTGCTCTTAACCTAATTGAGCATGCATTTCACTTGCTGAAGGCAAAACTGAAGGCAGAAGGACCCACAACCAAAGAACAATTCTCAACAAAATATTAGAAATTAACATTTTATTTATGATTATATTCATTTGTCCAATTACATTTGAGCCTCTGAAAATGGGGGTACTGTGTATAAAAAAGATTGCAGTTCCTTAATGAAGGAAATTAATTAAGGTAAAAAACACCTAGATTTTAGAACTACTTTTTGTATGAGGCATTGTTTACTGCCCCGAAGCTGAGGGCCAATCTGGGATGCAAACCTTACAACAATGAAAAGCAGAGATTAATAAAAAGCTCCCATATAGAAAATTGATCTACACTGAGCAAAATTATAAATGCAATACTTTTGTGTTTGCCCCATTTATCATGAGCTGAACACAAAGATCTATGACTTTTTCTATGTACACAAAAGGCCTTTTTCTCTCAAATATTGTTCACAAATCTGTCTAAATCTGTGTTAGTGAGCACTTCTCCTTTGCCGAGATAATCCATCCACCTCACAGGTGTGGCATATCATGCTGATTAGACAACATGATTATTGCTCAGGTGTGCCTTAGGCTGTCCACAATAAAAGGCCACTCTAAAATGTGCAGTTTTATCACACAACCCAATGCCACAGATGTCGCAAGTTTTGAGGGAGCGTGCAATTGGCATGCTGACTGCAATAATGTCCACCAGAGCTGTTGATCTTGAATTGAATGTTTATTTCTCTACCATAAGCTGTCTCCAAAGGCGTTTCAGAGAATTTGGCAGTACAGCCAATCGGCCTCACAACCACAGACCATGTGTAACCACACCAGCCTAAGACCTCTACATCCAGCATCTTCACCACCAAGATCGTCTGAGATCAGCCACCCGAACAGCTGCTGCAACAATCTGTTTGCATGACAAAGATTTTCTGCACAAACTGTCAGAAACCGTCTCAGGGAAGCTCATTTTCATACTCGTCATCCTAATCGGGGTCTTGACCTAACAGCAGTTTGTCGTCGTAACTGACTTGAGAGGGCAAATGCTCACATTTGATGGCATCTGGCACTTTGGAGAGGTGTTCTCTTCACGGATGAATCCTGGTTTTCACTGTACAGGTCAGATGGCAGACAGCGTGTCAGGAATCCGCCCGTTCTGCACGATCGGGTACCCGTTCGCGCACGCGCGTTCGTGCCGCGGGTCGTCGTGGGCACGCGCGTCTCCTAGCACGAGCAGGTGCACGTCGTTCGGATGTGCGCGCGGCATACGCACGCACGAGTGCGCGTTAGCGCTATTGGCGCCAGTGGCCCTTTTTAAAGGAGCAGCTGCAGTCGTTCTGTGCTGTTCGTCTGCAGCTTGTGCCTGAAGAAACCTGTTGATCTGTCTGCTACCAACCTGATACCTGACCCGGCTCCGTCTGACTCTGTTGACCTCTCCTGCTCCGACCCCGGCTTGTTTGACCTCTCTTGGACTGATTACCTGTTGCCGAACCTCTGCTTGTATCTGACACCTCTGCCAGTTCCTGCTTGCTCCTGCATCTGTACCTTGCATCCTGAAGAGCCCGCCATCCTGTCTGCAGCCTTCTCCTAGCTGCCTTCCTGCCACTGCGAGTTCCTGCTCCAGAGGATCCTCTCCTATCCAGTGCCTGCTGCTGCACCTGGCTGGACTCTCCTACCCCGCTGTGCTCCGGTCTCCCTGTTCCCATTCCAGTGAGACCAGAACCAGAGCCGTAAGAGCAGTCCCCTTCCACTAAGTCAGACTCACCACCTGAAGACCATAACAGTACGAACAGCCAAGAAATGTCTGAGTCTGCGGAAGGGGCCTCCGCCATGAAGGAGATCTGCTCGCATCTTGCGGCCCTGACTCAAGCAGTGAAGTCTCTTCAGGATGGTTACTCCAGGCTGGAGGAACGTGTGCAACATCTATCTACCGCCGGTCCTCCTATCACCGCTCCTCAGCCTCCTCCTGTTCAGCCTGCCATTCAACCAGCCGTGATGACGCTTCCACCTGAACCTAGGGTTCCCATTCCAGAGAGGTTTTCCGGGGACCGCTCCAAGTTTCGGGCCTTCCGTAACGCCTGCCAACTATATTTTAGACATGTGCAGAGTAAAATATTTTGTTTCGGAATTTCGTTTTCGTCCGAAAACGTAATTTATTTAGTTACTCCCGAAAATCGTTTTTATTTATTTCGTTTTCGTTCAAAAATTTCATTCGTCCGAAAATCCACATGAATTACGTTCGAATCTGTCTTGGAAGGCTTATGGTGTCTGTCAATGTATAAAGAAGATTTGACGGAGCTAACTATATAGCATACTTTAGAACCCTATTAAAGTCTATGGGACTCCAACGTTCAAAATCTAAAGTGCTAATTTTAAAGGCTAATTTGCAAGTTACTGTCCTAAAAAGTGTTTGGGGACCCGGGTCCTGCCCCAGGGGACATGTATCAATGCAAAAAAAAGTTTTAAAAACGGCCGTTTTTTCGGGAGCAGTGATTTTAATAATGATTAAAGTGAAACAATAAAAGTGTAATATTCCTTTAAATTTCGTAGGGGGGGGGGGGTTGTCTATAGTATGCCTGTGAAGGGGCGCATGTTTCCCGTGCTTAGAATTGTCCCTGCACAAAGTGTCATTTATGCAGGAAAAAAAGTCCTTTAAAATCACTCGCGGCTATTATGAATTGTCGGCTCCGTAATACAGAGAACACTCATTGAAAGTCATTGATAAAAAAATAAATAAATAAATAAAAAAAAAGCGTGGGGGTCCCCCAAATTCAATTACCAGGCCCTTCAGGTCTGGTATGGATATTAAGGGGAACCCTGCCTCAAATTTAAGAAAAAATTTGATGTGGGGTTCCCCCTAAATATCCATAACCAGACCCTTCAGGTCTGGTATGGATATTAAGGGGAACCCCGCGTCAAATTTAAAAAAAAATTGACGTGGGGTTCCCCCTAAAAATCCATACCAGACCCTTTATCCGAGCACGCAACCTGGCAGGCCGCAGGAAAAGAGGGGGGACGAGAGAGCGGCCCCCTCTCCCTCCTGAACCGTACCAGGCCACATGCCCTCAACATTGGGAGGATGCTTTGGGGGTCTGTGACCCCTCAAAGCACCTTGTCCCCATGTTGATGAAGACAAGGGCCTCATCCCCACAACCCTGGCCGGTGGTTGTGGAGGTCTGCGGGCGGGGGGCTTATCAGAATCTGGAAGCCCCCTTTAACAAGGGGACCCCCAGATCCCGCCCCCCCCTGTTTGAAATGGTAAGGGGGTACAAAAGTACCCCTACCATTTCACAAAGAAAGTGTAAAAAATGGTTAAATAAAACAAACACACTTTTGAAAAATTCCTTTATTAAAAAAAAAAAAAAAAAAAAGATTCCAGCGGCGGTAATCCACTCTTGCTATCCAGCGACGGACGGTCATCTCTCCAGCGATGTCTCATCTCATCCAGCGCAGCGCAGCATCCTTCTTCTGTCTCCGTGGAGGAGACACTGCAAGGATTCCGGCGGCTGACGTTTGTTATATACGGAGGGCGGGGCCACCCGTCACCTGACCCCGCCCCCCTCTGACGCAAGGGGAAACCCGGGGTTCCCCGTGACGTATGGGTGACCCCGCCCCCCCTCTGATGTAACGGAAACCTGCCTGTGTTACATCAGAGGGGTGCGGGTCACCTATACGTCACGGGGAACCCCGGGTTTCCCCTTGCGTCAGAGGGGGGCGGGGTCAGGTGACGGGTGGCCCCGCCCTCCGTATATAACAAACGTCAGCCGCCGGAATCCTTGCAGTGTCTCCTCCACGGAGACAGAAGAAGGATGCTGCGCTGCGCTGGATGAGATGAGACATCGCTGGAGAGATGACCGTCCGTCGCTGGATAGCAAGAGTGGATTACCGCCGCTGGAATCTTTTTTTTATTTTTTTATTTTTAATAAAGGAATTTTTCAAAAGTGTGTTTGTTTTATTTAACCATTTTTTACACTTTCTTTGTGAAATGGTAGGGGTACTTTTGTACCCCCTTACCATTTCAAACAGGGGGGGGCCGGGATCTGGGGGTCCCCTTGTTAAAGGGGGCTTCCAGATTCTGATAAGCCCCCCGCCCGCAGACCTCCACAACCACCGGCCAGGGTTGTGGGGATGAGGCCCTTGTCTTCATCAACATGGGGACAAGGTGCTTTGAGGGGTCACAGACCCCCAAAACATCCTCCCAATGTTGAGGGCATGTGGCCTGGTACGGTTCAGGAGGGAGGGGGGGCCGCTCTCTCGTCCCCCCCTCTTTTCCTGCGGCCTGCCAGGTTGCATGCTCGGATAAAGGGTCTGGTATGGATTTTTAGGGGGAACCCCACGTCAATTTTTTTTTAAATTTGACGCGGGGTTCCCCTTAATATCCATACCAGACCTGAAGGGTCTGGTTATGGATATTTAGGGGGAACCCCACGTCAAATTTTTTCTTAAATTTGAGGCAGGGTTCCCCTTAATATCCATACCAGACCTGAAGGGCCTGGTAATTGAATTTGGGGGACCCCCACGCTTTTTTTTTAATTTATTTATTTATTTTTTTATCAATGACTTTCAATGAGTGTTCTCTGTATTACGGAGCCAACAATTCATTATAGCCGCGAGTGATTTTAAAGGACTTTTTTTCCTGCATAAATGACACTTTGTGCAGGGACAATTCTAAGCACGGGAAACATGCGCCCCTTCACAGGCATACTATAGACAACCCCCCCCTACGAAATTTAAAGGAATATTACACTTTTATTGTTTCACTTTAATCATTATTAAAATCACTGCTCCCGAAAAAACGGCCGTTTTTAAAACTTTTTTTTCCATTGATACATGTCCCCTGGGGCAGGACCCAATCTCTTATTCTATATCGAACTGTTGTAACAACGAAAACGAACGAAAATAAAGCATTTATTTATGTCGGATTTTCGTTTTTTCGGATTTTGTGCTTTCGTTATCGTTTGTCAAAACGAAAACGAAAATAGCTGAAATTCGGACGAAAATGCGTTCGGACGAAAACGAATGCACATGTCTACTATACTTTGCTCTACAGCCTAGGACTTTTTCTCTGGAGGCTACTAAAGTGGGATTCGTTATCTCTCTTCTGCAAGGAGAGCCCCAGTCATGGGCCCATCACCTCCTGGAAAATGACAGTCCTCTCACCCAGACCCTTGCTACCTTTCTCGAGGGAATGGCCCAGCTCTACGAGGATCCCCAGCGGTCCGCTACCGCGGAATCTGCATTAACTGCGCTCCAGCAGGGCCGGAGGTCGGCAGAAGACTATGTATCAGACTTTAGACGCTGGAGCGCAGATACCCAGTGGAACGAGTCGGCCCTAAGGCACCAATTCCGCTTGGGCCTGTCCGAGGGCCTTAAAGATGAGTTGGCCCGTGTTGGAACCCCGGATTCCTTGGAGGACTTAATCCCTTCGGCCATTCGGATTGATAGGAGGCTCCGTGAGCGTAGGGCGGAACGCTCCACCCAATCCCAAAGACCAGCTTGGATGTCCGCCAGGACCCCTTCTTCAGCACCCTTCTTCATACCATCCTCTCAAGGGAGACCTGCCAGTGTCGCCCAAGCATCGGAGGAGCCCATGCAGCTCGGGTTACTCCGGCCTACCCTGTCACCTGAAGAGCGAGCCCGCCGCCGGCAGATGAACTTGTGCCTATACTGCGGCGGCCCCGGACATTACGTGATCAACTGCCCTGTTAAGACACGTAAGTGCCTTTCTTCTGTATCTCACAATCCTGTAACTCTGCCTTCCAACTCGTTCCATGTCGCTCTTCTGCTCTCATTCCAGCTGCAGGGAAGAATGATTCACGTCAGCGCTATCCTTGACTCAGGGGCCTGCGGCTGTTTCATCGACGCTGCATTCACCAGCCTGCACTCCATCCCCCTTCGGAAGAAACCCCATGAACTTTACATCTTTCTGGCTGATGGTTCGCAAATTAAGTCTGGCCGAGTTACCCAGGAGACTCTTCCGCTACCCACTACCACTTCCTGCCAACATACCGAACTGCTAACCTTGGACGTTATCTCATCACCACTTTTTCCTGTGATCTTGGGTATTCCGTGGCTTCAGGTACATAACCCCTCCATCGACTGGTCTTCCAGGGAAGTGAGTTTCCTCTCCTCTTACTGCCAGGATCACTGTCTGCCCGGAGCTTCGGTACAGCCCAGAACGCTCCTCTGTCTGGATCCAGACCAGGACTTGTGCCAGTTAGTTCCAGAGTACTACCAAGAGTTTCTGGATGTTTTCAGTAAACGGGGGGCTGATTCTCTTCCTCCACATCGCCCCTACGATTGTCCCATCGAACTCCTTCCTGGGGCAGAGATCCCATTCGGGCGTGTCTTCCCCTTGTCCGAGAAAGAGCAGGAAGCCCTAAAAGTCTACATCACCGAAAACCTTAAGAAGGGGTTCATCCGCCATTCCACATCACCTGCCGGTGCCGGAATATTCTTTGTTACCAAGAAGGATCAGACCCTTCGGCCCTGTGTGGACTACCGGGAGTTAAATCGGATCACGATTAAGAACCGTTATCCCTTACCACTGATTCCGGAGCTTTTTCAAAAATTAAGGTCAGCTACTATTTTTACTAAGTTGGACTTGAGGGGAGCTTACAATCTGGTCAGAATACGAGCAGGCGACGAGTGGAAAACTGCGTTTCGGACTCGTTTTGGGCATTACGAGTACTTAGTAATGCCCTTCGGACTTTGCAATGCCCCGGCCACTTTCCAGCACCTGATTAATGATGTTTTCTGAGACTTTCTGGACATCTTCGTCATTGTCTACCTGGACGATATTCTAATCTTTTCCGGGTCCCTTGAACAGCATCGTGGGCATGTCAGCAGAGTGCTGCTCCGGCTCCGGCAACACGGACTTTACGCTAAGGCCGAGAAATGTAAATTTGAGCAGCAGAATATCCAATTTCTCGGCCTAGAAATCTCTCCAGCAGGCATCAAGATGGACCCGCAAAAGGTTTCTGCTGTTCTCGAATGGCCAGCTCCCACTGACAAGAAGGGAATCCAGCGCTTTGTGGGTTTCGCTAATTTTTATAGGAGATTCATAAAGGGGTTCTCGGCCATTATCGCTCCCATCACTCAGCTCACCAAACAAAATATACGCTTTCATTGGGGACCCGAAGCACAGGCCGCCTTCCAGAGACTCAAGAATCTGTTCACCTCTGCTCCCGTTCTCAGGCACCCGGATCCATCAAGACCCTTTATCCTGGAAGTAGATGCTTCGGAGGTAGCAGTAGGGGCGGTGGTCTCCCAACGTCAAGGTAAAGATGACCTGATGCACCCCGTGGGGTTCTTTTCCCGCAAACTTTCTCCGGCAGAGAGAAATTATGATGTGGGGGACCGAGAGCTACTTGCCATCAAGTCTGCGTTGGAGGAGTGGAGATATCTACTGGAAGGGGCGGTACACCCCGTACTTATCTACACAGACCATAAGAACCTTGAGTACCTCCGTACCGCCAAACGTCTGAAACCTCGGCAGGCCCGTTGGGCCCTCTTCTTCTCCTGGTTCAGCTTTCATATTACCTACCGCCCCGGGTCAAGAAACATAAAGCCAGATGCGCTTTCCCGCATGTTCGATAGCTCCAAGGACATCGCACCCCCTGATACCATCCTCCCTGCCAACTCCTTTTTGCTTGTCCAGCCGGACCTCCTGTCCCTGTTAAAGAGAGCTTCCCTCGTGTCCTCCAGTCCTCCAGGAGTTACGTTTATTTCCAGAGAAGGTCTGCTTTGGAAGGACAATCTAATCTTTGTCCCGGAAGACGTCCGAATAAAGGTCTTGGGCCTCCTCCACGATCACCCTCTCGCCGGGCACTTCGGTGTCCGCAAGACTCTGGAGCTGGTACAGCGCTCCTTCTGGTGGCCAGGCATGAGGGAGTACTGCAAGAAATATGTGAATTCCTGCCCTGTGTGTAACCGGAATAAGGTCCCCAGAAACCGGGCCTGGGGTCTGCTTAAACCACTTCCCGTGCCCGACCGCCCCTGGCGGATGATTACGATGGACTTCATTGTGGAACTCCCCCCTTCTGAGAACTGTACAGCCATCTTTGTGATCTGTGACCGTTTGTCTAAGATGGCCCATTTCCTACCCTTGAAGGGAACACCCACCGCATCGGAAACGGCTCACATCTTTATCAAGGAGATAGTCAGGCTTCACGGGGTACCGTCCAATATTGTTTCTGATAGAGGGGTGCAATTCACCTCTCGTTTCTGGAGAGCTTTATGTGAAGCCCTGAAAATAGAATTGGCCTTGTCCTCCGCCTACCACCCGCAGACCAATGGACAAACGGAACGCACCAATCAAACCCTTGAACAATACATTAGGTGCTTTTCATCCTTTGTCCAGGACGATTGGGTTTCCCTCTTACCTTTGGCGGAGTTCGCCTATAACAATGCCAGCCATGCTACCACCGGCCAATCCCCGTTTTTTGCTAATTTTGGTTTTAACCTGTCCTTTCTCCCTGATATTCTTTCAGAATCCCACGTTCCAGCGGTACAGGACACCGTATCTTTTCTGCAGCGGAACAACCAAATCCTCCAAGAGACCATAACCAAGGCTCAGGCGGATAGCAAGAGAAACTTCGATCGGGGAAGAAGGGGAGAGCTGATTCTTCAAGTCGGGGACCAGGTATGGCTTTCCACTTCTAACTTGAAATTAACCTGCCCTTCTAAAAAGTTGGCACCCAAATTTCTGGGTCCATTTCCAGTTAAAAGGAGGATCAATGAAGTATCCTATGAACTGTCTTTGCCTGTTTCCATGAAAATTCACCCAGTCTTCCATGTAGCTCTGCTTAAGCCTGCTGTACCTGATCCTTTTCCCGGTAGAGGAACAGGTCCTCCTGATCCTGTGTTGATCGATGGCAATGAGGAATATGAAGTGGAGGCCATTCTGGATTTTAGAAGACGTCATGGACAAGGTCAGTTTTTAATTAAATGGAAGGGTTATGGTCCAGAGAATAATTCCTGGGAACCTGCTGCCAATTTACATGCAGATAGACTAATTCAGGCCTTTTTTACTGCACACCCTGAGAAGAGAGCCGTTAGGGGCACCCGGAGGTTGCCCCTTGTGGGGGGGCAATGTCAGGAATCCGCCCGTTCTGCACGATCGGGTACCCGTTCGCGCACACGCGTTCGTGCCGCGGGTCGTCGTGGGCACGCGCGTCTCCTAGCACGAGCGGGTGCACGTCGTTCGGATGTGCGCGCGGCATACGCACGCACGAGTGCGCGTTAGCGCTATTGGCGCCAGTGGCCCTTTTTAAAGGAGCAGCTGCAGTCGTTCTGTGCTGTTCGTCTGCAGCTTGTGCCTGAAGAAACCTGTTGATCTGTCTGCTACCAACCTGATACCTGACCCGGCTCCGTCTGACTCTGTTGACCTCTCCTGCTCCGACCCCGGCTTGTTTGACCTCTCTTGGACTGATTACCTGTTGCCGAACCTCTGCTTGTATCTGACACCTCTGCCAGTTCCTGCTTGCTCCTGCATCTGTACCTTGCATCCTGAAGAGCCCGCCATCCTGTCTGCAGCCTTCTCCTAGCTGCCTTCCTGCCACTGCGAGTTCCTGCTCCAGAGGATCCTCTCCTATCCAGTGCCTGCTGCTGCACCTGGCTGGACTCTCCTACCCCGCTGTGCTCCGGTCTCCCTGTTCCCATTCCAGTGAGACCAGAACCAGAGCCGTAAGAGCAGTCCCCTTCCACTAAGTCAGACTCACCACCTGAAGACCATAACACAGCGTATATGGCATTGTGTGGGTAAGAGGTTTGCTGATGTCATCATTGTGGATCAAGTGGCCCATGTTGGTGGTGGGGTTATGGTATGGGCCGTTGTATGCAATGGACAATGAACACAGGTTCATGATGGCATTTTGAATGCACAGAGATACTGTGAAAAGATTCTGAGGCCCATTGTTGTGCCATTCATCCATGACCATCACCTCATGTTGCAGCATGATAATGCACAGCTCCATGTTGTAAGGATCTATACTCAATTCCTGGAAGCTGAAAACATCCCAGTTCTTGCATGGCCAGCATACTCACCGGACATGTCACCCATTGAGCTTGTTTGGGATGATCTGGATTGACGTATATGGCAGCGTGTTCCAGTTCTCGCCATTATCCAGCAACTTTGCACAGCCATTGAAGAGGAATGCACCAACATTCCACAGGCCAGAGTCAACAACCTGATCAACACTATGCAAAGGAGATGTGCTGCACTGCTTGAGGCAAATGGTGATCACACTGCACATTTTAGTGTGGCCTTTTATTGTGACTAGTCTAAGGCACACCTGTGCAATAATCATACTGTCTAATCAGCATCTTGATATGCCACACCTGTGAGGGGGATGGATTATCTTGGCAAAGGAGAAGTGCTCACTAGCACATATTTAGACAGATTTGTGAGCAATATTTAAGAGAAATAGGCCCTTTTTGTACATAGAAAAAGTCATAGATCTTTGAGTTTAGCTCATGATAAATAGGGGCAAGCTCAAAAGTCTTGCATTTATAATTTTGCTCAGTATATGATTCCAGAGGTTACCTGAAAAAAGATCGGCCATTTGGGGTCTGTGGCAGACTGAATCTTCTACTTGCTACCAATAAGATGCAGGTCCGATACACATTTGAACAGTGGCTCTTCGATGTTTAGGTCTGAGGCGCAAGTCCCATATACTCACTTGTTATTTTTTTTCTAAAAGGTACTACTAACTTCCAATTTTTTTCTTTTGAAGAAAAAAACCTACAGGGTTGCAAATCCTTTCCTACCCTTTCCTACATAGGGGTTGATTTACTAAAGGCAACTAGGCTGTTCACCTTGCAAGGAAAACTCCATGAATGAGGTGAAGTGCTGCTGACTTCCGTCATCCAATTATGTACAAGCAAAAATACAATTTCTTTATTTTTCCTTGAACTTGGTTGGGTTTTCTTAAAACTAAGTGAATTTTCACTACATTCACTAAATTAAAGCCCCATACACACTATTAGATTTTCTGCAGATTTTTGTCTTCAGATTTACTAAAACCATATAATATGAGGTCAAATCTTAAGAGTTTCAATTTGTATGCAATCAGGCAGGCCCTTGCACTACATGGCTTTCGTAAATATGAAGAAGAAAATCTGCAGAAAATCTAAGTGTGTATGGGGCTTTAGGGTAAATTCCCTTGCAAAATAAAAGGCCCTGGATTTATACAATTAATTCTTTCCTAGGATAAGATTAGGAAAAAAGTAGGCTGGAGTGAAACAAAGCAAACCCTTAGTTAAATGCTGTATAATACACCATTGGATAAATCACCCCTAGGATCTCCATTCTAACCACTAAATAAATAGCGTAAAGGTATTATTTTTAAGGCGCGCTATTCTAATGTGTTGGCATCTCAGGACCTCTCAGAAGAACATGTAACCAGTATGTCAACTATGCAGCTCCCGGAAAACTAAAATGTGTTTTATCGTTTAGCCTAGGTTCACATTGATGCAATTTGGCATGCAATTTGACATGTCAAATCAGATGCCAAATCTGCGGCTATTGCCAGCAATGGCACTGCCTGAATCGGTGCCATGCCGCACGATTCCCAAAAATAGGTTCTGTACTACTTTTGGCAACTTTGGGGTGTGATTTGTATAGACATCTGTGCAGGAACCTGCACAGATGTCTCTGAAATTGCTCCCAAAGTCAGACTCATGTGCGGGTATGAAATCATGCAAGTTCAGCTGAACTCGCACGATTTCAGTCCAGCTGTCAGTGTGAACCTGGGCTTATAGGGCTTTTAGATATCCTGGCAATGAACAGCATAAACAAGCAGGTGAATCTATATAAATTACTTTGCAGCTATATTTTTTTCATGCAGTTCTAGGACCTGGTACAGATTTTATCATACATTTTATGTGCAGGTTTACCTGTACTTAGCAGCATCAAAAAACACAAGTTGCAAACATCTAGGTGGTAGAAATTCATTGCATAGTTTTTTTCTAGAGCGCAGGGGATACCTCCCTGGTACCCTTGATGTGTTTCATTCTTGTTCAATGTTTTTCCTACAAGTAAAGTATGTTTAAAGCGGGAGTCCGCCGGGAGTTCCGCCGTTTTTTTTTAAAGCCAGCAGCTACAAATACTGCAGCTGCTGAATAAGGACACTTACCCGCCCAGCTCGCCCGCGATGTCGGCACCCAAAGCCGATCTCTCGATCGTCTCTCGGGTGCTGCCGCCGCCATCTTGGGTATGGGAATCAGGAAGTGGAGCCTTTCAGCTTCATTTCCCGGTTCCCTACTGCGCATGCGCGAGTCACGCTGCGCAATAAGGATGGTCCCGCTGCCTCTGGGATCCATGTGTTTCCCAGCAGGCAGCGGGGGACTTTCGGAAAGGGGCGTAATCTACGCCCCTTTCCGCAGATAGCTATGCCGGAAGTGGGTGCAGATACCTGTACTGTACAGGTACCTGCACCCCCTCCCCCCTGAAAGGTGCCAATTGTGGCGCCGGAGGGGGGGAGGATTCCAATGAGCGAAAGGTCCACTTTAGGGTGGACCTCCGCTTTAAGAGATTAATGTAGGTTGTATCTTCTTTTTTATTTCCCTCCACTGAACATGATGCATTTGTGTGGCAAGGTTGCTCACCCCAACTAAGAGTAATGTTGCATTCCTTTGAAATAATGAACACCTAGAACTTAAACAAAACAAAAAAAACGGTTTGTTAACCTTTTCCATCTTTATGCATTTCTATATCTATGGGGCAGCACAGAGACTAAGTGGTTAGCACCTCTGCATAGCAAAACTAGGGTTATTGCTTTGAATCCCAGCCATGGCACTACCTGCCTGGAGTTTGCATGTTCTCCCTGTGCCTGCATGGTTTTTCTCCCACACAACAAAGATATGCTGGTAGGTTAATTGGCTCCTGTCTAAATTGGCCCTAGTATGTGTATGAATGTGAGTTAGAGACCTTAGAGACTTTAGATTAGATCCAAGCTCCTTGAGGGCAGGGTCTGATGTAAATGTACAATATAAATGTAAAGGAGCTGAATAAATTGATGGGACCATATAAGTACCTGCCATAAATAAATATAAGTCTTCTTATAAGGTGCTATGACATTTTGAATGGGACATGGTTGACATGAGATGATCTTTTTGGAGAAGAGCAGACTCTCTTAGTAACTGTACTTTGTTTGCTTTTTACAGGACAGAACTTCTTCTGCTTGTAATCACATCTCTTTCGATTGGAGTAGAACTGGTTGAATTTCGATCCATTTATGGCCAGCTTTAGTCCAAGTACTCTCTTTTCAATACCATTATTACAGGTTAACATAGTATGTCCATAAACGATCTTCATTGCTTACATATTTTTTCAATAAAGGTATAACAATGTAAAATGTTTACATGCTGCTTTTATCATCCTAATTTTGTAATAATATGACAAATATCAGATCTCATTTGTGGAGTCCTTAAAGGGGTTGTAAACCTTCCTGTTTTTTCACCTTAATGCATCCTATGCATTAACCACTTCAGTCCCGGAAGGATTTACCCCCTTCCTGACCAGAGCACTTTTTGCTATTCGGCACTGCCTCAATTTAACTGACAATTGCGGTCGTGCGACGTGGCTCCCAAACAAAATTGATGTCCTTTTTTTTTCCACAAATAGAGCTTTCTTTTGGTGATATTTAATCACCTCTGCGGTTTTTATTTTTTGCGCTATAAACAAAAGCATAGAGGAAATTTTGAAAAAAATGCATTCTTTTTTAATTTTTTCTATAATAAATATCCCCCAAAAATATATAAAAAACTTTTTTTTCCCTCAGTTTAGGCCGATATGTATTCTTCTACATATTTTTGTTAAAAAAAAATCCCAATAAGCATTTATTGTTTGGTTTGTGCAAAAGTTATAGCGTTTACAAAATAGGGGATAGTTTTATGGCATTTTTATTAATAATTATTTTTTTACTAGTAATGGTGGCGATCAGCGATTTTTATCATGACTGCGACATTATGGCAGACACATTAGATATTTTTGGCACATTTTTGGGACCATTGGCATTAATACAGTGATGAATGCTATAAAATTGCACTGATTACTGTAAAAATGTCACTTGCAGTGAAGGGGTTAACCACTAGTGGGGCGGGGAGGGGTTAAGTGTGTCCTAGGGGAGTGTTTATAACTGTGTGGGGGATGGGCTGTGCATGACGTGACACTGATCGCTGCTCCCGATGACAGGAAGCAGACGATCAGTGTCCTGTCATTAGGCAGAACGGGGTGATGCTGTTTACATCAGTATCTCCCCTTTCTTGAGCCCCATAACACGATCGTGGGTATTCCCACGGTGATCGAGTCCATGGGTCCCGCCGGCCCGGTGTAATATTCAAAGTAACGTACGGGTACGTTACTTTGTCCAGCTGTGCCATTCTGCTGACGTATAAATGCCGACAGCGGTCAGCAAGTGGTTTACTTTACATACTTGAGCCCTAGAACTTGATCCACCGGGGACGCGCTGTCTCTCTGCCCGGGGTTCTTGGGTCTTGATTGGATAGATTAATAGCAGCAGAGCCATTGGCTCCCACTGCTGTCAATCAAATCCAATGATACAGGTGCAGGGGAGCGGGCCAAGTCATACATTCGGCGGCTATGGATGCCGAATGCTGGACTCGGGAGCATGGCCGCATGGTAACCCCCTCAGGGAAGAGCTTCCCTCTAGGAGGTTATCTGATGTGGGGAGCAGCCACGAGAGCCACCAGGGGACCCCAGAACAGCAGGTTCGGGGCCACTTTGTGCAAAATGAGCTGCACAGTGGAGGTAAGTATGATATGTTTGTTATTTAAAAAAAAATGAACCCTTACAATCAGTTTAATATATAAATTTAAGCAATCCGAAAAGAATTGACAAAGATTTTCTTTTAATCTCACGTACACGGTAGTTGAAATCCTGCTATTTTGCCTTACTTTGCCTTGGCCATAAATTGACAGCATATTTAAAGAACATTGCCAAGTCCCTCCTTTTATTTTAGATTTTCAATGTGGGTTTCCATATTTTGTGTGAATTGTAGACTGTAAAAGTAAAATCGATGTACTATTGACTACTGCAGATGATCACAATCATTTTGCCCTTTGTGGATGGTGAAATCCATGCTGCAATTACAGAGACGGGCTGGTAGGAAAAGAGCTTCAATTGGGCTTTCAGCTCCACATTAATCCAAAACTCACCATTTTAATGCAGATATAGATTGCTGTGAGTCAATAACTGACTCCTTGAATTGTGAAGTAGCTGTTCCATAGAATATTGGCAGACCTGGCTGTTACAATAACAAGTATTTTGATATTTTAAAGAGTGTCTACTTGTTGAGTGTCATTGATAGTAGAGAGTGGAGGTAATTTGCATTCTGAACATGGTCTGTTTCATGTTTCACATGAGTTTAGATGCCTTAATAATGACAATGTTCATAAGGTGCTGGAAACTCATTATTCAGAAGCTGGTATGTCATAAACAAACTTTATGCCATGCAACAGGTTAACCAACACAGTGTGCAGGTCAAAATCATTTTGGGAGGAAACAGCTTGGAATATTTATATTTTATTTATTTTTATTAATTTATTACAAGTACTGACAGTATATAGTGCTGTTGATTTATATATCCGGAAAAAAGGATTTCAGTTTTTTTTTTACTTTGATTGAAAATTGCAGTATGTTAGGTATTTTCAGACATAAAGGAAAAATATGGGATTATTGTGACCTAGGTATAGAGTTTATAATGATGCCCCCTGCATCCTGCCTAATAAAAGCAAAACATTTCAATCAACATTTTTGCATGCTGTACCCATTTCCCCTCACCATAAAGTTCCCAGGGTTTTGACAATTTTGGTACGAATGTAACAAGAACAATTGATTACTGCTTGTGATACTTTTTTTTTTTAACTGCACTAACATCCTCATTTTTGGGCCAGGTTTTTGGAGTGTACCCCCTTCTTCAAGGTCCAAGAAGTACTAATACACAAAGTTTTAACACAATGTTAAGTAAGGTATTCTCAAAGGGAAAAAAAAGCACAAACATGCACAGCAATATTAAAGTGGAAGTAAACTCTCCCACTCTGATGCTTCTTTCCATTTAGTCCATTATAATAAGTAATTATCAAACTATAGCCACTGTAATCCAGCCCAAATCGCATATTACTTATTGTTTAAAGAAACTTTAAAAAACTTGAAAACTTGTTCCAGGGGTTAGGCAGCGCCATCTTAAGTATTGTTTTCTGAGTCCACAGTGGAGTGTATTTCCGCCCTTACATTGAGCACTTCCTGTACTGTTAACCAAGCCTGCTTCTCAATCCAACATTTCTATGGCAACCCTGCTTCCCTGTTCATAGCTGTCTTGTTTATTTCATAGTATTTACTTGTGCTGATTGCCTAGTGTTTGCCTGTATGAGTCCTATCAGCTACAGCTGATAAGATTGCAGTACTGCTGTCCCATTCCCTGGTTTACACTGTATGTGAGGTCACATTGTCACATGGTGTGTAGAAGGAAGCTCTGAGTGATTAGCAGCCTGCTGGGAGTTCAGTGGTGTGCCGTAGGAACTCCTGATAACAGATAGATAAGACATAGAGAGTGTGCCGTAAATCAGGGGAGATCTGGGCATACTCAGTGACATCATTCTAAAGAACAAAAAGGATTACAACAATACTAAGCAAGTAAGGAGATATCTACAAGCAGTTTTCGTTGGGGGTTTTTATGCTGATTCACATGGGACAAAGTTGTAGGGGAGGGTTTACAACCACTTTAATTAAATTTGGGTAGTTAGTGAAATAAGGCAGGGAGAGACCTATAAACTGGGAAGGGAGGTAACAGTCACAGAGGTGAGGATGGTCCTAAAACTGTTGGATAATGATTTAGAAAACAGATGTCCACATTTAGTTCATTATGTTTATTTTTGCCTTTTTTTATTGTCTTATGCCCTGTACACACGATAGGATTTTCCGACAACAAAATCCATGGTATTTTTTCTGACGGATGTTGGCTTAAACTTGTCTTGCATACACACGTTCACACAAAGTTGGTCGGAAATTCCGAATGTCAAGAACGTGGTGATGTACAACATGTACGACGAGCCGAGAAAAATTATGTTCAATAGCCAGTGCTCTTCTGCTTGATTCCAAGCATGCGTGGCACTTTGTGCATCGGAATTGTGTACACAGGATCAGAATTTCCGACACATGTTATCACATGTTAAAGGATCTTGAAACCCGTAACTCGATTGGCTGAAAGGACAGGCAATCCTATTGAATGCCTGGCAGGAGGAGGGAGGAGTCACATGACGTAAGCCACCAAAGTCAAGGAGGAAAGGACACAGGAGCCACTGCCCACAACCCGCCTGCTGCCCACCACCAAGAAACAGAGGACACAGGAGCCGGGCTGCCCATCGCCAAAGCCGTGGAGGAGAGGACACATGAGCCGCTGCCTACAACCCACCCACTGCCCGCCCCGGAAGTGGAGGAGGAGAGGACACAGGAGCCAATGCCTGCAACCTGCCCGCTGCCCATAGGAGCCTGCAACCCGGCCGCCATCAAGATGGGTTAAGTGCCGGGGAGAAGGGGGTGCCACCGACCGACCAACCAATGGAGGGAGGGGGGTGGTCATTTGCCGCCCCCCCAAAAAACACCAGCCACCCATGCTCAATCGTATCCAACTGCCTAATGATCTGGGGCAGTTCCAAAACAGACAGTGGCTTAGGGTTTTGTGAAGTTGAACATTTTTGCATTGCCCCGACAATTGAAGCTCTGTTTGAAATTCAGTTTAAACACTTTTGTGATTCACTGTTAGAAGCATCTCACACTCTTTTTCCACAGCCACTGCTACTGTTCCTGCAGCCGCAGCTGCCCTCTCAATCTCTACTCCTGCCGAGTTGCTGGGCAATGCCTTCTCTATGTCTATTGCCTGGAGCAGGAGCTCCTCTTGCTTCCTTGCTGCTAGGGAGTGGGATGGCACTGTCTGCCTAACCTCTTTTCCCTTGAATGGCTTGTGCCTCTGTGGCATTTTTTTTTAGACATCACAAGTTCAGGATTGAGGGTTTGTGATAGTGTTCTGCAACCTGGCTCTTGGGCTATGAGGAGAAGTAACATTGGATGGTGGACCATCTTCATGGATCACAAAAACCTCAAGTATATTAGATTTGCCAGAGGCTGGTATTCCCCACAGGCCAAGATCATTGCCACCGTCTCTGCTGATCTTTCTCCTCTGCTTCAGGCAACTTAGAAATGTCCTTCTAACAGTGCCCCCTTATCTCCAAGTCAAGATCATTTAATACTCACACAGTGCCAAGTCTCCTGCTCATCCTGGCATTCAAAAGACCATCTCACTTCCGGTTCCGGCGCCGCATGGAGTAGCTGTGTCTCCTCACAGCTCCCGCAGACCGCCCTGCAAATCGGCATTTAAACCCCCGCTTTTCGCCCAAAAAGGTCCCTGCGACCATCCACACATACCCGACCGCGCGATGGACAGATTTGTGGAAAAAACCGGGCCGCGATCGTACGCGGCCGCGACCGCGCGGTCGGCCACGCCGCAAATCGAGGCCCCGGCTTCGGCCTACACGGAACCGGCCTGCGCGGCCTATTCGACGGAGGCAACCCCAGCTATGGAGGTAGGCGAACAGTCGGCCACACACCCTAACCAGAGGGACTCCTTGCCTTTACAACCCCAGGCATCGCCACAAATCTCTGGGCACAATCTATCTCCTCATGCACAGCAACCTCCCTTACCACAGCCATTACAGGATCACAACACTGAAGGCCTGGCGCAAGCTGTGGCTGCTCTCCTCTCTCCCATGATTGCAGCATCGGTAGAAAAGGCTGTCAGCGCAGGCATGCAAAAGATTCAAGCCCAGCTGGGAGAACATGCTTCCAGACTAAATGAAGCGGAACACCGTATTTCAAACATTGAAGACGAACTCTACCAGTCGCAATCATTTGAACATGCCCAAGATAGAACGAACAAGTTCATCCTGGAAAAACTCGATGACCTCGAAAATAGGTCCAGGAGGAGCAACCTGCGATTTGTAGGACTCCCCGAATCGCTCCCCTCATCTGCCCTGTCTGACTTCTGTGCTCGCCGTATACCTGAGGCTTTGGGCCTGGGTGGCCCCTGTACAGTGGAACGTGCTCACCGAGTGGGAGCAGTTAACTCGGAACGCAAGTCACCGCGACCAATAATCGCAAAATACCTCAACTACGCCGACAAAGCCATCATACTGCAAAAGTACCGTCAATCCAGGTCTGTACAGATCGATGGCGTCAAAATCCTAATCTTTGCTGATTACTCGGCGGATGTTTCTAAGAAGCGTAAGGCATTTCAACCTATCTGCGCAGAACTCCATCAACGCCAACTCCAGTTCACCCTGGCTTTCCCAGCCATTCTGCGGATCAAAACACCCGCCGGGGAACAACTCTCTTTTCATGATCCTGAGGAGGCGGCATCCTTTTTGAAGTCACCCCGCTCGGGCTCCCATCTGAGCCCCTCACCCAAAGCCCAACCAATCAACCGTGCCTTGGATCAACGGAGCCCACGGAAAGACTCCCCCAAGCGATTTAGGGCTTCCGGCCCAACGCAACATGGCCTTACTGCCCGCTGAGGGGCGAAGCTTCTGATGGTGCCCCCCCGGCACACTCTCTTCTCTCTCCCTGAAGGCCTTTCCTGGACCACCCTGACCTACTCCAGGTGAACTATTATTGGACTCTCCTTACTGGAATGTTCACACCTCTCAGGTACTGTTTGATGATTTTCTCACGGTTGGGGGCCTATCCCCAAGTGTCTTCACGGTCTGTTATGGCCTGAAATCTTGGCTGTTCCCAGGTGACACTCCTCTGTGGCAGTTCATGTTACGGTTTAAATTTTCTTTCTTGATACCATAGATGTGATTTTTTATCGTTTGTATGTTCATATCTTCCTCCCCTGGGTGCCATTGTGTGGACCGATACTCACGCTCCTACTCCTTTCAGCCGCAGTTACTGTACTCTGTTTATCACTCACAGGGCGGAAACCCTCACCTCAGACATAGGGCTGGTTATGGGAGCTGGTCCTCACGGTGTCCCCCATGCGGAAAAAAGCGAAGTTGGTTAATGAGTTTATTCCCTTTTGTTACATATTCGGTTGGTATAAATACCCGCCTTCATTCACCCCCCCTTTGTCTCCTCATCCCCTCTTAAGACCCGCTGATATTACAAGTACTCACATTGCTCCCGTTCGTGAGCCTGGGGAGGCCAGGCCCTTAGCAGTCTTTATTTATCTTCCTTGCTTAGGCCCTATTGCTCTCGTACCTTTAACACCTTTCCGACACATCCCTATTCTATCCTCACAATGCTACGGATAGTTTCGTGGAACGTGAAGGGGCTTCGCTCCCCTTCTAAAAGGATGAAGATCCTTCGCCATCTCAAAAGACTGAATACCGACATAGCGTTACTCCAGGAAACCCATCTTTCCTCACCCGACTTTGCTCGGATGCGGAAACTTTGGGTGGGCACAGTTATGGGGTCTGCGGCTCTAGGCCGCAAAGCAGGAGTCCTCGTTCTTATCCACAAACGTCTCCCCTTTAAACTCATATCCACGGACTCGGACGACCAGGGCAGACTTGTCACTATTCGTGTCATCATTGGGACAAGAGAACTGACGATTTCCAACGTGTATGCTCCTAATAGTCCCACGAAAGATTTTTTTAATTTAATGACCACCTGGCTTCTACGCCACCCACATCTCCCTCAGATTGTCGGGGGCGACTTTAACTCTGTCGTTCACCAGATTGATGACAAATCCACGGGAATGCGCCCCACCCCGCTCCCGACTTCCTTGAACCCCACGGCACTTGCAACATCTATCGAAACCTTACACCTCCGAGACATATGGCGATTTCATCACCCGACTGACAGAGAATTTTCCTTTTATTCACATCCTCATCATGTCTTCACCAGAATAGACTATCTCTTCTGCTCTGATGATCTCCTTCCTCACATCCCAGAAGCTGAGATACATGATATAGCCATATCCGATCACGCCCCCATATCTTTCTCCTTAGAGACCCCAGACATACATCCCAACCCGAGAATCTGGCGTTTCCCTTCCTTTCTCCAACACAACGCGGACTTTCATTCTTATATCAATAAAGAATGGCAATCTTATGCACAAACTAACGCCCAGCACTCTGACGACCCGAACTTATACTGGGATGCTGGTAAAGCTTTTCTTAGGGGCCGTATCATTTCGTATGCGTCATCCTTTAAGAAACATGCTAACCTCAATTACGACTCCTCCAGCTCCAGACTCCATATGGCTCAACGCGCATTGTATACCCACGACTCCCCTGACAACCGGGCTGCTTGGCAACTAGCCAAACAATCCTTTGACACATGGGCAGACACTGTGGAATCGACCAAGAAAGCTTACCTAGACGCCAACCTTCACAAATTTGGGAATAAGACGGGTAGGCTCCTAGCCCGCCTTAGCAAGGGAACCTATCGCCCGACTATTATCCCCTCCATCCGTGAGCCAGATGGTTCCATCACGGCCACGCAAAAAGGCATAAACGCTGCCATGCTGCGTTTTTACACGAAGCTCTATGCCTCTGACCCTATTGACAAACACATGGCCCGCGACTTCCTCGACAAGGTTACTCTAACCCCGATTTCTCCCTCCCAACTAGAAACCCTTAATGCCCCTATTTCCCTCCTGGAAATCACGACCACGATACGACAGTTAGCCTCCTCTAAAGCGCCAGGCCCAGATGGTCTAACTAGCGAATTCTACAAATCACTGCACCCTATCCTGGCACCCACTCTTCATAGTGTATACCAACATATGTGGGCTGGTGGCCCCTACCTTCCCACGGGGAATCAGGCCATAATTAAACTATTGGAAAAGAAAGGGAAAGACCCCCAGGAACCGGGTTCATACAGACCCATTTCACTACTGAACCTTGATGTTAAGATTCTTTCTAAAATTGTAGCCACGAGACTGGCTGACATCGTCCCCCTTCTGATCCATCCAGCCCAATCTGGCTTCGTGAAGGGCAGAACGGCTACGATGAATATTAGGAAAGTGATGATGGCGCTAGAACATGCCAGGTGCCATCCAAAGGGTGACTACGCCATTATCACTCTCGATGCCGAAAAGGCTTTTGATAATGTGAACTTTGATTGGCTTGCCATGGTTTTGCGTAAAATGGAATTCTCTGGCCCTTTCTTGCACCTTATTAACTCCATGTACACCTCCCCGGCGGCTAGGCTGGTGGCAGCTGGTCTCCTTTCCAATGAATTTCGCCTCCACAAAGGAACGAGACAGGGTTGCCCGCTCTCCCCACTCCTCTTTAACTTAGCACTGGAACCACTTTCGAGATATCTCTTAACAGTTGCTCCGTTACATGGTATACACATAGGGAACCAAGAGCTGAGGACATCCCTTTTTGCGGATGATGTCCTCATCTTCTCTGCTGACCCTTCTGCCGATATGCCCACAATAAAACACACTTTTGATTTGTTCAGGTCATGCTCAGGGTTGCGCATAAACTATGCCAAAAGTGAGATTATGCCATTAGGATCCCTCCCCCCACCAGCCTGGGCCCAAAATTCCATTTTTACAACGGCTAAGTCGCATATCACATACCTAGGAATCAAAATAGGGAAACTCCCGTCATCTCTCTACCATCTGAATTACCCCCCACTTTTTGCTAAAATTATTCAGGAATTAGACAACTGGATGGATCTGCCCCTCTCGCTCCTGGGACGATGCCATTTGGTAAAAATGGTCAGTTTCGCTCGCCTGCTATATCCCCTTCAAACGATACCTCTCCTGCTGAAACACAAAGACTCTAAATTGCTGAATTCTGCAATCTCCAAATTTCTATGGCGAAACAAACGGCCTCGCATAGCTTTCTCGAAACTCCATCTTCCCAGGACCGAGGGTGGTATTAGTCTCCCGAACCTTAGAATGTATAATCTTGCTTGTCTTTTAAGGGTTGGTTTGGACTGGATCTCCCAAAAATCCAAATGTTCTAACTACCAACTGGAAACCGCAATGGTCCACCCCTACTCTCTAACAGCACTTCTCCACTGCAAATGGAAATCTCTACCACTACCACATCAACATAATCTTCTACTGAGAGACACTGCTATAGCATGGAGGGAGGTAAGGAAAAGCCTCAGACTCTCTCCTTCCATCTCCAAATTTCTCCCGATACAAGGCAACCCGGGCTTCTCTCCAGGTCTGGAACATAACCCCTACGACTCCTGGAGGCAAAAGGGTCTTTCCACCTTCTTCTCCCTTTGTGATCCTGCCACTGGCCAGCCTTTACCCTTCCATGTTCTAACTACCCGATTCTCCCTCAATGCATCCTCCTCGTTTCACCATGGCCAATGTCTCAGCTTCCTCCGCAACACATGCAGGGATGCATCTACGAGATTCACGTCATCATTCCTCGAGACCCTTATACAGAAGGACTCATACAAAATCTCGGATATCTATAAACCTCTACTTCTCCAAACGACGCCCCCCTTGGAATTCTCTTCAGTGTCCAATTGGGCAAAAGACTTTCCGAACGACGACATGGTGGACAAAATTCTTCAAGGTCTTCGCACTGTTCACAACTTGGTTCCCAACGAATCCTGGAGGGAGACTCAACTTAAAATCGCCCACCGGGCACACATCCCTTTTCTCTATGCTAAACAAACAGGGTCCACTCCGTCTCCAATATGCCCTATGTGCCAACAGCCTAAACCCTCTTTGGCGCACCGATACTGGACTTGCTCCCACATCTCGACGTTCTGGGACCAAATTCTGGCTTTCATCTTTAAGATCACATTGCTGAAGCTACCCAAAGACCCTTTACTTCTCATTTTTGGATATTGGGACGCTACACTACTTCCCTGGTCTAAAGACTCTGGCCCACGAGACAAAGAATGGGCTTTGATATGCCTTCTCATGGCCAGAAGGGCCATACTTGCCAACTGGATAAGTACAGTTCCACCCTCAGTCATGCAAGTTCACAGAGATCTCCTGCACCTCCTGTTTCGCGACAAAATCAATGCAACTCTGGCCCACGGAAATGCCGTTCAGCGCTTCCATAACAGATGGGACTCTTTTGTAAAATCACAACTCACTCCTCAAGAACAAGCTCATCTAGATGACCACTCTTTTATCTACAAGGGCCAATGGTCCCCCGCAACCCCCTCAACCATTGGGTAAATACCCACGACGAGTCTACATCTATGGGACCCCTCCCCCCCCCCCCCACTCCCCCCCCCCCTCCCCAATCTATACTCTATTACTGATCTGATATTGTTGTTATTCTGCACCCTGAGGTCGAACTAGTGTATAGTTGTTCCATGATCCATCCAGTTGTTGCTACCTCTTCTTTTGTTAGAGTGTCAGGGAGAGTGATACTCTCCATTATGTGGTTCATGGATCGGTGCCTTGGCACCATTTGTCTCTCGATCTATTGTTCTCTTGTAGTCTGTACTTTTTCGAAAATGTGAAAAATTATTTGTACTGTTCACCCAATTGTAATGTACCATTTCCTTTTCTCAATAAAATTTTTTTGAAAAAAAAAAAAAAAAAAGACCATCTCTCTTTCCTGTTCTATCTGTGACCATTTCTCAGAAAGAATGCTATAGCTTACACCAGGGCCTGCAGGACTTGTGCATGGTTAAAGTCCAGCACAGCTAAGCCTTTGTGGCCTGTTCTTACAATTAGAAGTCCCTGCATTGATCTCTTAATGGATTTTATCATTGGCCTGCCTCCCTCTGTGGGCAGGACTGTAATCTGGGTAGAAATAGACCATTTTAGAAAGACGGCACACTTTGTTGCTTTACTTAACCTGCCCGCAGGCAAACAGCTCTCCTCTCTTTTCATACAATAGGTAGTCAGGCTCATTCTTTCCCATTCTTTCTGAATGTGGATCTCAGTTCATCTTCTGTAATATATAGACGTATAGAAGAATGGTTACCGTTTTTCCTTGTGTTTGGATCTCAGCTCATCTTCTGTTTTTAGAAGGCCTTCAGTGATCAGTGAGGAATCTTTCTTTTCTGCCGACTGCCCGCAATCTAATGGGCAAATAGAACACACTAATTATTCCCTAGAAGGCTTCCCCCACTGTTTCATCTTTGAAAGGGAAACTGAATGGGTATCTCCAATGGGCAGAGTTTCTCTATACTAATTGGATGCACTCCTCCTCTTTATTTTCACTATTCATCTGTGTTTATGGTCTTAACCCCAGGTTTTGCTCTTTTTCTTCTTACAGTTTTAATTTCCCAGAGGTCAACAAGCTCGTGGACCACATTTCTGCAATGCATAACAAACATAGACAAAACAACTTTTTTTGTTTTGTACAGAGTGGAGAGGAATTAGAACACCTGTCAAGTTTTTATTGCTCTGTTAGGGAGATTCACTCTTATTAGTTGTCCATTTACCATTATCACTGTGAGTGAAATTAAAGAAATGTTGGTTTGTTGTCACCAGAAAAGGAATAGAGGGGACATTTTCCAGATGGGAAGACTACCCAGTTGTTGGTCTGATTCCTCCTGCATCTTCTACCTAACTCAAATCAAAATACAGGGAGCGCCTATTGCAATCTCATCTGTGTTCCCCATTAACCCACCCTCCCCCATTTCTAATTATTCCTTTTTACTATTTAGGGGATTTGTCCCATATAGTGCCTCAGACACAATGATCAAGATATGGCCTAATTTGTCCAAAAAAAGTCACTAAGGTTTTTGCTTATGAAACTGTAAACAGCGGCGATCCCATTAACGGATCATGAAACAGAGAAATTTCAGGGGAGAACATGTTCTCCGCCGATGATCTCCACACAAAGAGAAACTGTGATTGGCTGACTAAGAAAAGGGCAGTGTATGAAGGTGCGATTTCAGCACTTCACTGTCGATCTGTGTCAGATTTTACACTCCCCGATCCACAAGCTCAGAGGTGGAGAATCGGGGGTAAAAAAAGAGAATCCCGGGGGAAGGAGGAAGATTTTTGACTTCCTCCTGCCTCGATCAGATCCCCAAAGACAGTAACCATGATCCCCTGCCATGTCTATTGCATATATATATATATATATATATATATATATAGTGTAGGGGGACAGATATTTTATTAACTCGTGGGCAGTCTCTTCCGGGAATGTCCATGTACTGAACAGTGATAATTTACCACTGCTTAATAAACGGACACCTCAAGTGTTTCAGTTAATTTCTAGTACTGTAATCTCATTATATCTCACAAGATTTTTGTATCAGGGGGCGTTCTCCACTGTTTGAAGTGTTTGTGGGATTGCCTCACTCCTCCAAAAAAGAAACGATCTATACCGCTTCGCAAACTGGCACTCAGAAGAGAACATCTCCTCTGTGAATGCTGGAGGATGGAGCAGTGAATATTTTTCACTACTTAATAAACGGACACTTAAGTATCATACGAATTTCCCATTTTAAAGCACAGGAAATAGCCTAAAAATATTTGATTTTTTGTGCCCAAAATGTACATGCATTTTTAGTAAGTAAATTGCTATGCAAATATTCTATATATACATCCCTAAGTGTTTCGGCAACTACTGTAGTTTTAAAAGAATGATTAATATTATTAGTAGTATTAAAATAAATCCATGAAGAATATATTTTCAGGATTACCTCCTAAAATCTAAAGAAAATAAAATGAGAAAATAAAATGAGCATAAAATTGTTTTTTTCCCCCCCATGATGAGCTTTGTGCTTTTATATTTTCAATATAAATAAACACCAACTCTACATTTTTTCCTTTTCTTTCTCCACTTTAATTCATCAAACTCCTAATGTTTTATAGCACTTAATAAACTCTTGTAAGGTGGAGTAACTCTATTCCTTTTATTATATAAATTAGACTTAGTCACTCATGTTTGCATTCTGCATCAGTGACCTATGAAACTGAGAATGTTTTTACTGTTTTCTTAAATGACCACTCATTGAAAAACATGGAGTTCCCTGCTGCTATAAGTGCATAGAAACTCACGTAGAATATGCAAACACAACTGCCCCTCTCCCAGGTTTCACGGACAGAGCATGATATGTGTTCTAACATATATTTATTCCCTCATTGAATTGGATTTCAAACTGGTATTTTGTCCAACAAATTTCAGGGTATCCTTTTTTTTGTAATCTTTTATATGACTGTTTATATAGTTTTGGAAATTGCTGTTTTCTAGTAAATAACAAAGAAAAAGACAAAAATATATAACTATAGAAACATGAAAAAAACTTGCAGGTAGTGTAGCACAAAGACTGCTGTATCTTGATGTATAAGAAACTTCAAACCAACACTAGACTACAAGTAAGTGACCCATTTTTCCTGCTCCTTGCAAGCTAGCCTACCAGTAACTGCGAGGTGACAATGGTATAAATTGATTCCTTCTATTCTGGAGCTTGCCATTGTGTGTAAGACACAAGTGAGGAAGTAGCTTACCTGTTAGCTACTCCTTTCTACTGAAAGAACTATACAAATACAAGATGTTATTATATCTATTATATCAATTTAGGTGAAAGTGCTTTCTGAATGGAACACATGCTGAATTATATATACTCTTCTGAGTGAAGTGCTCATTTAAAACAGCAATCAAAACAGAGGTCTTTATTTCCCAGGACCATTTGACGTTGTAGTTTTTTGTAAGGCCCGCTTTATTCCTATTACTCAAAAGAGATTTTTCAAGAGTTGTGTGATTGTTTTAATATGAATTTAGCCTTCATGTTGAACTACTGTCTTGAGATTTATGTTTTTTAATAAATACTGTACTAAGACACCTGCTTTGGTGTATCTTTTTATTAACCTTTGCTCACTACTCATTCTTGTGATAGATATTGTCAACAAAACATTCTACTGTATTTTAAGATATTTTCAGATTCTTAGCTTCACTAACTTAATCTGTGCTGTAGAAAAGTTGTTAAACTCAACCACCACACCTTAAAGTGAACTTGTGCCCAGAATAAACACTCTAAAGTATTTACATATTCAGAATAAACATTTAAGTCACTTTAAAACAAGCCCTCATCCACCTCTGTATCTTTAAGCATGGTTCAGGAATTCATCTTCAATGTTTAACCAGTTCCCGACCAGCCACAGCAGTTACCCTGTGGAAGGGTGGCTCCCCTGCTCAAATCAACGTACATGTACAGTGGTCCGTACACTAGCTTTTGCCAGCATGTGCCCACAGCATGCTCGCCACTCTCGATTGCAGGAAATATAGGCAGAACGGGGATCTGCCAGTGTAAACAAGGCGGATACATTCTTATATTGAAGGGGAACTCTGGGTTATATACAGATATGTGTTACATATATCTTCATATCTTGACACAGCGAAGGAGAGAGAGATCAGCTGTTCCAAGTGATCAGGAACAGCGATCTCTCTCTTCTCCCAGTTAGTTCGTCCCCCATACAGTTAGAAACACCTCCCTAGGGAACATTTAACCCCTTGATCGGCCCCTAGTGTTAACCCCTTCCCTTCCAGTGCCATTTATACAGTGTCATTGGTCACCAAAAAGTGTCACTTAGGTTCAGATTTGTCTGCCGCAATGTCATAGTCCCACTAAAAAATCACAGATCGCCACCATTACTAGTAAAAACAATAAAAAAATAAAAAGTCTCTAAATATTTCCCCTATTTTGTAAACGCTATAACTTTTGTGCAAACCAATCAATATATGCTTATGGCAATTGTATTTATCAAAAATATGTAGCAGAATATATATTATTTATTTAGATAATATAAAAAAAAGAATTTTATATCTTTTTTGGGATATGTATTATAGCAAAAAGTAAAAAAATATATATTTTTTTTTTCAAAATTGTCGCTTTTTTTGTTTATAGCATAAAAAATAATAAACGCAGGGGAGATCAAATACCACCAAAAAAAAGCTATATTTATGGGGAGAAAAGGCTGCCAATTTTGTTTTGCAATGCGGACTTGATGAATTTGTGCAACAAACTTGTGAAGCCTGGCAAGTCTAGCAATAGTGTAGCAAGTCATGTTCAAACTTGCAGCATAATTAGTTGCTAACTGGGTTGTTTCATAGAAACAAATCATTTTTGTATGATAGATGAATTATTGTATGCAATGACATAGGGTTTATCATTATATATGATTGTTGGATTGAATGTATTTCACACGTGAACAGATAGGGATTAGGTTAATAGCAGTGGGTTCACTATCACCAGATTGTGGGATTATAGATTTGCACTGCTTGCTTCTTTTTTCTTGCCAAAAATGGAGACTTGATAACTCTGGCTGTAGACTTGCGGGGCTCTTGCTGTAGACTTGCGGGGCTCTTGCTGTTGACTTGCAGAGTTCTTGCTGTAGACTTGCAAGGTTCTTGCTGTAAACTTGCTGGGCTCTTGCTGTACACTTGCAGAGCTTTTTGCTGTAGACTTGTGGGTCTCTTGCTGTGGACTTGCGGGTCTCTTTCTGTGGACTTGCAGGGCTCTTGCTGTAGACTTGTGGGGCTCTTGCTTTGAACTTGTGGGGCTCTTGCTGTAGACTTGCGGAGCTCTTGCTATAGACTGGAAGAGCTCTTGCTGTAGACTCACCACTGCAATTTTGCTCTTGCTAGAGACTTGCTATGCACATTTGCTACAAATTGTAAACTGTCAACTAGCTCTTGTGCTTCAAATTCTCTACAAGTGTACAACTTACCAGGGAAGATGTGCAGCAAGTTAACAAGACTTTGCTATCTGGGAACAATCCAGTCCAAACTGATACCAATATATTAATAACTGACCCAAAATACAGTTTCACAGTATGATACAATAATCATAAAAAAAATAATGTATCACATATCAGTGCATACAATAAATGAGCAACAAATTTTCATATATACTAAATTGAGGAAAAGGACCTCCAAGGTAGTATTCTCAGGAATACTACTGGTCGATGAACATCGAGCTACACAAAAAAGGCAGAGGGAGATTAGGAAAGTAAACAAGTGGCTGAAGAGCTGGTGTAATATGGAGGGGTTTGGGTTCCTGGAGGACTGGGCCGACTTCTCAGTCAATAGCCAGTACTATAGAAGGAACAGACTGCACCTAAATGAGGAAGGTGCAGATCAGCTGGGAATGAAGATGGCTAAAAAGTTAGAGGGGTTTTTAAACTAGGCGACGGGGGGAGGATCCAGAGATAGAGATAGTCAGCGTGGAACATATTCCAGAGGGTAATATTAGGGGCATTAGTGGTAGGGTAACCAAAGCACATAAACCCAAGGTAAGTATAATAGCAAGTCTTAGTTGCAATCTCGGAACACCCAAGAGGATAGTATGTGACCGGTCAAAATACATTAAAGTGTTTGTTCACCAATGCCAGATGTCTGCCAAGCAAAACAGGTGAGTTGGAAGCTCTGGTGCATCAGGAGAGCTATGATGTAATCGGTATTGCTGAATCTTGGCTTCATTCCTCACATGACTGGGCTATTAATATTCCTGGTTATGCACTCTTTTGGAAAGACAGTAAAAAGGAAAGGTAGAGGGGTCTGTCTGTATGTGAGAAGTGATCTCAAAGCGTGTGTGAAAGAGGACCTGGTGGATGGAGAGTGTGAGTCTAAAGCATTATGGGTGGAACTGCATACAGATGTGCGTATTTCAAAGTTAATCATTGGAGTATGTTATAGACCACCCAATGTTAATGAGGAGGTGGAGACTCAGCTCCTTGCACAGATGGAAAGGGCTGCAAGGGTTGGGACAGTGATAATAATGGGGGATTTTAACTACCCAGAAATTAACTGGAGTAATGGCACTGCTGGGACAGTTAAAGGGCAAAAAAATATAAACCTATTACAGGACAATTTTATGGTCCAGTTTATTGAGGCCCCAACTAGGAATGATGCTCTGCTGGACTTGGTAATCTCAAACCATGCAAAGCGTATAACTAATGTTCAGATAAAGGAACACCTAGGTAGCAGTGACCGTAACATGATTTAATTTGATATTAGCTGTAAGCAAAAATCACATACAGGAAAGATAAAAACACTTAATTTCAAGAGAGCACATTTTCCAAGGATAAGGGCTGCTCTCCAGGACTTAGACTGGGAGAGAATATTGGCATCAATGGGCACAGAACAGAAATGGGAATTCTTCAAAAAGACTGTTTGTGAACTCACTGCAAAGTATATTCCCATGGGCAATAAGTTTAAAAGACAAAAAATAAAAAAATGTGGCTCGAGGCCAAAGTTAAAAAAAGCTATAAACTATAAGAAAAGAGCTTTTAAAAAATATAAAAATGAAGGAACACTAGTGTCATTTAAATGTTACAAAGAATATAACAGAATGTGTAAAAAGGAAATCAATGATGCAAAAATTCAAAATGAAAGACAGATTGCAAAAGATAGTAGGACAAACCCCCCAAAAAATCTTCAAATATATTAATAGTAAAAAGGTCAAGTCTGAGCATGTAGGCCCTTTACAAAATAATCTGGAGTGGGTTATTGGGGACAAAGAGAAGGCTAATTTATTAAATACTTTCTTCAGCTCTGTGTATATAAAGGAGCATGGGGGAGCTCATGTCCATAATGGGGGTGGTAGTGACACAGCCCCAAATCCACAATGTCTCAAAAGTGATATGGTCCAGATATTAGACAGAATAAAGGTGGATAAAGCACCTGGACCTTATGGCATCCACCCACGGACCCTAAAAGAATTGAGCTCTGTAATTTCAAAACAATTGTATCTAATTTTTAGGGACTCATTAATGACAGGAATAGTACCACTGGATTGGCTCAGGGCCAATGTGGTGCCTATGTTTAAAAAGGGAACAAAGTCTTTACCAAGTAACTATAGACCTGTTAGTTTAACTTATATAGTTTGGAAGATACTGGAGAGATTAATAAAAGATCACATAGATGAGTTTTTGCAGGAAAAAAAATATTTTAAGTAACAGACAGCATGGATTCATGAAAGACAGAAGTTGTCAGACAAACCTGATTTCTTTTTATGAGGAGGTAAGTAAAATCTTGGACAGAGGGGTAGCGGTGGACCTGGTATACTTGGATTTTGCAGAAGCGTTCAATACAGTTTCTCACACATGTCTCATGTGTAAGGTAAAGTCTACAGGTTTGGAAATATCAGTTTGTAAATGGATAGAAAACTGGCTAAAAGACAGAATTCAGAGAGTAGTGGTTAACGATTCTTACTCTGAATGGTCTATGGTTATCAGTGGTGTACCCCAAGGTTCAGTGCTTGGACCCTTACTTTTTAATATCTTTATAGATGATATTGGGTCTGGGATCAAAAGTAACATTTCCATCTTTGCAGATGACACCAAGCTATGCAGTGGAATAACGTAGACATGTGCTTTCGTTTTCGTCCAAATGCATTTTCATCCGAGTTTCAGGTATTTTCATTTTCGTTTTGACAAATGATAACGAAAGTGCCGAATCTGAAAAACGAAAGATCCGACATAAATAAATAGTTTATTTTCGTTTTCGTTGTTACAACAGTTCGATATAGAATAGGAGATTCAACGTTACTCTGACAATAACAATCTGTGTCTATTGAACCTGTGGTCGAATGTGCCTATCCTTACCTCTATTAGTCCATGATTATATAGAGAAAAGATTCGACAGAGAGAAAATATCCGACATAGAGAGAAAAGATTTGACAGTGAGAAAAGATTCTGGAATTGGGTGGGGGAAGTAAAATAAAAACAATGATGATGATGAATGTTATTGGCTGATTGTAACCAAAGACGAGGAGCAGTAAAATAGCTAGAACTAAGTACACACATACAGCCAACTTACTTTCACTTCCAATTGCTAGCAGACACTGAATCATTTCAGAAGACAGTCAATCTTAGCTGGTCTGTTTGAATTGTCACTTGTCAGAGAACACAAATTATTATTAAGCATAAGCACAGCAGCAGAACAATAGTGAAGCAAGCTACAGTTCAACTTAGCTTTTTCCTAATAATCTGCTGCTATTGTATTAGTGTGAGAACCTTATAGTGATACTAGTGTTGCTGCTAGTGTTGTTGTGATAGCCTCAGAGGCTGCCTGTGTTGTGGGGGGGGGGATTTATTATTATAGAATCTTGTTACCTGTCTGATCAGTGATCGCTATCACCAGTCCACCAGTTTCTGTTTGAACGATTATATAATATATATACAGAAACACTTGTAGACGGCCCAGGAACGTCCTCCAATGGCTCCATGTCGGTCTCACAATGGGCTGCCGCCATATTCGTTATTATCAGTCGCTCACTATCTGACACCTGACACTGTGAGACTTAGACCATTCATTCAACATGAACGACAGAGATTCGACAAAGCAACGAACAATACACACATTTATAATAATATTCGACGGAGAATCGAAACTGTACGACACTGCAATCATACATTTCCGGAGTCAAATGCTCCGCCTATAGGCTATATAGAGTTTAGCAGCTCTGTTGAATCTTCTTTATACATTCGACAGACACCATAAGCCTTCAAAGACAGATTAGACCGTAATTCATGTGGATTTTTGGATGAATGCAATTTTTAAAGGAAAAACAAAATAAATAAAACGATTTTCAGGAGTAACTAAATAAATGTATTTTTCGGATAAAACAAAATTCTGAAACAAAATATTTCACTCTGCACATGCCTAGAATAATGTCCTTACAGGATGTCTCCAATTTACAAGCCAACCTCAATGCTCTGTCTAATTGGGCGACTATGTGGCAGATGAGGTTTAATGTTGATAAATGTAAAGTTATGCACTTAGTACCTAAGAATATGCATGCATCATACATACTGGGGGGGTACAACTGGGGGTATCCATAGTGGAGAAGGATCTGGGGGTTTTGGTAGATCATAAGCTCAATAATAGCATACAATGCCAAGCTGTGGTTTCCAAAGCGAGCAAAGTCCTTTCTTGTATTAAGAGAGGTGTGGACTCCAGAGAGAGAGACATATAATTTTACCCCGTTCAAATCTTTAGTAAGACCTCATCTGGAATATGCAGTTCAGTTTTGGGCACCAGTTCTCAAAAAGAATATCGGGGAACTGGAGAAACTGCAGAGAAGGACAACCAAAATGATAAGAGGCGTGGAGGAGCTCAGCTATGAGGAAAGATTAGAGGAACTGAATTTATTCACTCTTGATAAGAGGAGATTAAGGGGGATATGATCAACATGTACAAATATATAAGTGGTCCATATAGTGAACTTGGTGTTGTGTTATTCACTTTACAGTCAACACAGAGGACAAGGGGACACGCTTTACGTGTAGAGGAAAAGAGATTTCATCTCCAAATATGTAAAGGTTTCTTCACAGTAAGAGCTGTGAAAATGTGGAATAGACTCCCTGCAGATGTGGTTCTGGCCAGCTCAGTAGATTGCTTTAATAAAGGCCTGGATTATTTACAAAATGTACATACATGTACATGTACAAAATATAACTGGGTATTAACATTTATAGGTAAAGTTGAAAAATCCGATTGCCTCTTGAAGTATCAGGAAGGAATTTTTTCCCTTGCTATAGCAAATTGGATCATGCTCTGCTGGGGTTTTTCACCTTCTTCTGGGTCAACTGTGGGTATAGAATTGGGTATATTGGATTGTATGATATTATCATTATTATTTTTTTTGTGATTGAACTGGGTGGACTTGTGTCTTTTTTCAACCTCACTAACTATGTAACTATGTAACTATATACACAAACATGAACAAAAAAAAATCACACAAAACACTGTGATGAATCAACACATAATAGTGAATAAGTCCCAATCCATTAATGTGATCTGTATACTTCTTCTTTAACTTTCACTCTTCACCCAGTGCAACTCCAAACTGCTCACATTTATAAATTGACCTCTATATAATCATGAAGTCTATCTGGTCTGGGATGGTATGGGAGTAAATTAATAATCAGGTCTCATTTACAGTGTTCCAGCTCTAACAGCATTCCCTGCCAATCACCTCAGCATTATTAGATCCTTATACAGTATAATTGATAAGAACTCTCGTAGTATTTGCTGAATGGTTCCCCTATATAAAATAAAAATTAAAAAAACACACACAGAACTTGTACAGAAATAGTGCATATTTAGATGTAATCTCTCCAGTCCGGACACATCATAGACAATACAGAGACATTGCTCACAGAACACACTCCTCCGGCTTTCACATTTTTGTATATATGAATATTTGTTGCACATTTATTGTATGCGTCAATATGATTATTGTATGATACTGTGACACTGTATTTTGATTCAGATATTCACTTTTGTATTTATATATCGATATCAGTTGGGAATTGAATATTGATTCATAATAGGGTAGCACTGCACTTATTTTTGATTATAGGTTTAATGTAAAGGTGGAGTGATCACTTTGTAGTGTCAGAAAACTCCGTCCAAAAATGTTGTTTATTTTTTTTGGATTCTTTCATTTATTGGTCAGGTTAGTTATTGGTTATTGTCATTATCTGAATGGCGCCATTCTGAGCTATATTCAGAATGCAGCAGGGCAGCCACTTGACACGGGACTAGGAAGCAAGTGGAGATCACCGGAGTAGCAGTGTCTACTTCAGTGATTTCCAACTGCTGAGTGCATCGGCCAGGTATGGTATATACCATAGGTGCTCAACCGGTGGCCTGTGGAGCCCTCTGATGTGGCCTGTGACCTCCCTCTCTGGAATGGTGGATTGGCAAGCTCAGATGGCGGGTTGATGACCCGCTATCTCAGAGCATCAGTGCGGATTTAGCTGGCGTTGGAGGAAGCAAGAGGCTGGGGAGGGAGCAGGAGCCACATAAGCTGATGCTTTCATATAGTGCCGGCTCATTTCTCAGGCAGTGAAATTGGTATCACTCCGCCTGGAAAAGGAATATTTTTACTTTCAAAAGTTTTTTATTGGTAACAGGAACAAAGAATACAAAGATAACAGCCATATAGTATCAGTAAAAAAAATAAAAAGCAAGAGTCTGTTACATAACAAATAAAGCTAGACAGAGTGCATCGTGGGCACATATTAACACACATGGCGATCATTTTGAACGAGCTCGTAGAGCAGGTCCCAGATCTGCCACGGGCTCCAAAGGAGGCCTGCTACGTGACAGGGCCAGGACCCTCACAAATTTGACATTCAGAGTGCAGTTTAATGCCATCTCGCAGGAAACAGTGCAAGAACATAAACAGGACTGCTAATAACCTATGTTACCTAAGTAGGTATCAAAGAAATATAGAGGATATACACGAACAGAGAGCAACAAAGAAGGAGGATAGGGGAAATGAAGAGGTACGAAGATCGGGGGAAGAGAAGGAGTAGGATAACTAGAAGAAAGAGAAAAGGAAAAAAGGCAGAAGCGCCAGGGAGAAGAAGGGGGAGGAAAGAAGGGAGGTCGGCCGACTCACACCAAGGAAAAAAGGGGGGGGCAAAAGGTATACACGTACGACTGGATCAGGGGATATGTATGTTTAAGGGTTCAGTAACTGCCTATCAAAGTGCGGTGGTAGGTAGTGGTCAACCCAGGGTTGCCAAATTTTAGTGTGGCGAGGGATCTTGTCCAAAACAGTGGCTTCAATACGACTATGAATCATAGCCTGTGTGACCCGATTTTTCACTTCGGTTACATGAAGGGCTGGGCTTTTCCATGCTTTGGCAATTGTTTGCTTAGCTGCCGTGATAAGCTGCAGAGATAAACGTATCTGCGCCGTGGTATGGGAGTCCGGATAAAAATTCAAGAGGGCCATTGCAGGGTCAGGGGTTATCGGTTTCTGAAACATAGTGGATAGCATTTGGAATACTGTTGCCCAGAAGCATTGCGCTACAGGACATGTCCACCAGATGTGCATGTGGGTACCTCTTCCGCCGCAATTGCGGAAACAATTTGGAGAGTAGGACGGCAGGAACTTGGCTATTCTGTCAGGCACTAGGTACCATCTCATAAGCACTTTGTAACTGGCTTCAAGGGCAACAATATTGTGCGATGAGATTTTTGTGTTGTGCCATACACTGGACCAGTCCTCCTCATCCATGGTTAGTGACAAATCTTTGACCCATTGTTGTGCGTAGGTCGGTAGTGTCACGGACCGGGAGGTAAGGTATTCATACAATTGGGATATAATGCCCGGTGCGTGAGGATCGGAGTCACAAATCTTCTCAAATATGGAAAGAGCATGTGTCGTCACAGCTGGGTCGATGGCCCCCCGCACGAAATGAGAAATTTGGAGGTAACAAAAATATTCATTATTGGGGAGTTTGGCTTGGGTTTGGATGGACAGGAATGTTTTGAGAGTGCCCCCAGTCACTAAGTCACAAATACGGGTTAAACCTGCTTGAACCCACGCCCGGAAAGAGGCAGGTTCTGTATATGCCGGGTAGAAGTGTTTATGGCCTATGAATGAGAGGAGCGGGGAGTGTAGGGATCGTAGGTTAAATCGTTTACTCAAACTATCCCAGAGCTTCAGAGTGTGTTGGGTGATGGGGTTAATAATGGGATCCCGAGCTGTACGGGGGAGCCATAACAGGTTTGCCAAAGGTATCGGGTGTATGTCTATCGCTTCCAGGCTTACCCACAGAGGGATCTCAAACTTAGCATGGTACAGAGACATTTGGGCCAGTTGGGCTGCATGATAATAGTGAGAGAAGTTAGGAACTCCCAATCCCCCCCACTTATGATGGCGGAGTAGTACAGATCTTGTCACCCTAGGCCTAATGGATCCCCAGACGAAGCTGAAGACCCGGCTCTGGATGATACGATGAAAGTAGGGGGGCACTGGTACAGGGAGAACCCTATAAAGGTATAAGAGTTTAGGTAGAAGGGACATCTTGGTGGCAGCAATGCGACCCATCCATGAGATATGAAGGGAACTCCAGTCATGAAGTAGGGAAGACAGGTGTTTCAGCATCGGGATGTAATTTGAACGAAAGAGGTTTGCTGGGTCACTAGACAGTTTAATACCTAGATATGGAATAAAGGAGTCAGACCATTGAAAGGAGAAATTTTGTTGCAGAAGAGTGACAGTATCCCTCGGCAGAGACACATTCAGAGCCCTTGATTTAGCTTGGTTAACCTCCAAGCCGGAGATCTGAGCAAACTGATCAAGGAGGTGGAGTAGATTGGGGATGGAGGTGTGGGGAGAGGTGACAAATAACAAAGCATCATCTGCAAACAAACACAATTTGTGCACAGTTGATGCTATCTCCAAGCCCCTAATATCAGGATTTACCCGTATCATCGCCGCTAGCGGCTCTATAGCCAAGGCAAATAGCAGTGGGGATAAGGGGCAACCCTGTCGAGTCCCCCTCTGTATCGGGAAAATTTGGGAGCGAAAACCTGAATATTTAACCGAGGCGTGAGGATCATTATACAGAGATGCAATCCATTGGAGGAAGTGTGGTCCAAAACCCCAACGCTGCAGGACAAAATGTAGGTAAGGCCAGGATACGGTGTCAAACGCCTTTCTAATGTCCAGAGACAAAAGATGCATGGGAATGGAGCGCGATCTCGCTAGGTGTTGTAATAATATGACACGACGAATATTGTCACTGGCCTGTCTAAGAGGGATAAACCCCACTTGATCTTTATGGATTAATTTGCCAATGAGAGGATTGAGACGCAGCGCCAGGATTTTGGACAAAATTTTTATGTCCACGTTGAGCAGAGATATGGGGCGAAAGTTAGCCCACAGGGTGTTATCGGTGTTGGGTTTGGGTATCATGACAATGGACGCAGCGAGAGTGTCTCTGCCGAGGGTCTGCTGCTTCAAAAGGGCATTAAAAGCGTTTGCTAATAAAGGGGCCAGTACGTCAGAGAACTTCTTGTAGTAATTGGCAGGCAAGCCATCAGGGCCCGGGCGCTTTCGGGGCTTAAGGGATTTTATGGCTGTGAGCACCTCCTCTACGGTGATCAAACTGTCTATTGATTCCCTAGAAGATTGCGAGAGTTCGGGGAGGGGCAAGTCCTGAAATAATTCGTCTGCTTGTTGGGGGGGAAATTCGGTTTTAGCTGCATATAGGTCAGCTAATTTCTGTCGAAACTCGGAGAGTATCTTGATAGGATCACTAGTGTGTACATTCTTATTTATTTTAAGGCGTATAGGTTTGCGGATTCTATCAGGCTGGCGGAGACGTAGGGCCATAAAGGTGTCGGGTTTGTTGGCTTTAGTATAAATTGTATGATTATTCCTACGTAAGATCTTGTCTGCTGATTCCGCTAGAAGGAGGTCTAGTTCAAGCTTAGTTTTTTCCAGGGTCAGTCTATGAGGTTCTGTGGGTGATGCTTGAAATTGGAGGAAGTGAGAGTGATAGTCTGATTCCAACTGTAGTTGCCTGCGTACCCTATCCTTCTTGAGGTGGGTGGCAATTGATATACAGCTGCCCCGAATCACGGGTTTATGAGCCTCCCAGAGGAGAACCGGGGAGATCTCGGGGGTATTATTGTGTTGCAGGTAGTCTGTGAGGGAAAAACGAATGTCGAAACAGAAAGGTTGACTAGTGAGGTGTGCCTCGTTCATGGACCAGGTTCTATCTGCAGTCTGGGGGATCAACGAGGATACCGTGGTAAGCACCGCACAGTGGTCCGACCAGGGGATTGGGCAGATTATGGACTGGATCACAGTCGGGAAGGTAGCTACTGGTGTAAAAATGTGGTCTATTCTAGAGAAGGATTTGTGTGGGTATGAATAAAAAGTGTAATTACGTTTGAGGGGGTTACATTCTCTCCAGGTGTCGAGGAGGGAAGCTCTCTGTAGTTGTTGACATAATTGGACCGAAAGGGAGTGCTGTTCTGGGGCGTATGGCGACTTATCGAGATGAGGGTGTAGGGTCAGGTTAGTATCCCCACAAATAAAGAGTGAGCCTTTGCGGTGCATATTAACAACTTGCAGGAGGTGTGAGAAAAAGGGATTTGGGTTTCCATTGGGTGCATAATAGGAGACTAGGGTGGTTTCAATGTCCTGAAGTAATCCCACTAGAATAATATAACGCCCTTCAGGGTCTCTAATTTCCAAAGTGGGGGTGAACGGGGAATTGTGGTGGAAAGCTATCAAGACCCCCCTATGTTTAGTGCCAGCTGAGGCCGTGAAAACTTGGGGATAACTGGAACTAAAAAATTTCGGGGTATGGGACACAGCATAGTGAGTTTCCTGGAGGGCTACAATGTTAGCTTTCAAGGATGCGAAATTACGGAAGGCTTTAATCCTCTTATTAGGGGAATTGAGACCCTTAACGTTAAGGGACAATATATTCAGCGGAGCCATAAGAGTTGGATGGGGGGAGGCTTATAGGGCATGGTAGAGGACGTGGGAGTCGACCGACCTAAGGTGAGTGGGGGGAACCTTACAGGGATAAGAAAGAAAAGGTGGGAGAAGAAGAGGGGGGGAAGGACTCTGCGTATAGGGCGAGCCATGAAAGGGTAGAGACACACAGTAGCCAGGCTAAATCGCCCAACCAAGCAATGCTCAACCTCCGGGGCCAAAAAAGGATGGCCCAAGAGAAGGTGCATTGAAAAACAGGGGAGCAGTGGCTGTTCCCCGCCGCCAGCGGGAAAATATCGTTTTCCATAAGCATAACATACATGTCATTTGTGGAACACAAAATAGACCAATACTAGATGCAACATAACAAGTAAACCACCCAAGCTGTCAACATATTGAGTAAAACAACAAGAAAAACATATAACCGAAGTCAAGGAGAAGCTTTGAAAGGGGTATTGGGGGACCTAAGGGGACAGGGTAGGGAGAAAAGGATATGGGAGAGGGGAGGGGGAGAGTCCGAAGGGAGGGAAGGGGAAGGGGAAGGGGAAGGGTATCAAGGGAGGGAGGACAAGAGGAGCAGTAGGAGGAGAAAGGAGAAGGACAAGGGGAGGGAGTTAGGGGCGGTCAGGGTAAGGAAAGGGGGAGGAGAGAGGATAAGGGGGCAGGAGGGGGACAAGGGGGGGAAGGAATTGGAAGGTAAAGGGAATTACAGTGGGTACATGGCTGATAGGTAGTCACTATGAACATAAATCTACAAACATAGTTGCGCAGCAACCGGGTAACCTCTGAATAAATCGTGCTCCAGTGACTGTGGGAGCCACGGGTGATGTTGTAGAAAGGCAGGGTAGTAGAGAGGTTAAAAGGACAAAAATCAAAAAGTAAATAACATGAGATACATCAAGTTAAGCAAAATTATATATATTGAAAAAAAAGAGAAAAAAAAAAAAAAAAAAAAAATATTTAAAAAAAAAATAAAAAGTCATGTAAAGAAAAAAGAACGAGTCTATGAAAAAAGGCTGAAAAGTACCGAACCATATAAGGGTTATAAGGTGTAAATGTCGGACTATAGAAAGCAGTATACAAGATGATTTTGAACCAGGGGGACAGAGTACCGGGGCAAGTTGGAGTGTGGTCTGCCATAAAGTAAGGGTAACCAGACCTTCTGGGGGGTATCAGGAGTAAGTTAGGCCAGGAGATGGTAACAGGGGCCTGTTGAGAAAAAATCATAGGTGGAGAGAGGGGACCAATTCGGCGAGCCGGAGCCCAAGAGTCAGCAGGGGCTTATTAGGAACAGAGAGAGTACATACCATCTGGCGGGTCCCAAGGTTTCGGTGAAAGGAGAACTCCTAGTAGAAGAATCAGTGACTCCCTTCCTCACGGTAGACCGAAACCTACAGAAAAAAAAGTAAGAGGGACAAAATGGTGCGCTTACAACTAAGCGGAAAGGAGAGATGACAAACCCAGCATCTTCAGCGTGGTGTGCGGGATTTAGGTGTAGTGATTCTGTCCATCTCGGGCTTCGATGGGGTTCCCTTGCGGATAAAAGCTGGGCCTGGCAGTTGACGTAGTGGTGTATTCAGGTAAGGGTGAGCTGCTGGGCGGGCTGGAGTACGAGGGAGGTTAGTCTCAGGCTGATGGTCCGGAGGGACGAGGTGGAGAGATTCCAGCAAGCGTTGCAGGGAGTCCGGGGATGTGCAGGTGTGTTGTTGGCCCTGGTAGGCGAATTGGATGGCGAATGGGAATCGCCAGGCGTACTTCAGACGGTGTTGGATAAGAATCTGTAACAGCGGCTTCATGGCCTGGCGTTTGGCGATAGTAAGTGGAGCCAGGTCAGAGAAGATTTGATAAGTATGACCCTGAAAGGTCAGTGAGTCTTTATTGCGTGCTGCAGTGAGGAGTTGCTCTTTGGTGCGAAAAAAATGTAATTTAACGATGATGTCACGCGGTGGTCCGTCAGTTTGACGACGGGTTAGGGCCCTGTGAATTCTATCGAATTCCAAACGTTCAATAGGTGTACCAGGGGCCAGCTCTTGGAATAAGGCTGTGGTGAAGGACTGGACGTCCTCTATTGATTCGGGGATCCCCCGGATCCTCAAATTGGATCTGCGTGAGCGGTTTTCCGCGTCTTCCAAACGAGAGAGCAGGGTGGCGTTCTCCTCCCGGAGGGCTGCAAATTCTTGCGTGTGTTCATGCAGCGTGAGCTCCATGTCATCGACCCTAGTCTCTAGGTCTGCAGTGCGTTGGCCAATTTCGCGGATTTCCCTAGAAAGTCTGTCCGTGATTTGTTCTGATGTGGTTTTCAGGGCTTTCTGGAGCATAGACTCCATGTGTTTAAGAAAGTCACTTTGCGACATACCTACTGATGGTAGCGAGGGAGAGCTGGCGATCGCAGGTTCCTCGTCCGCACGATCGTCTTCGCTATCAGAATTATCTCTGCTAGGTGTGGAGGCTGCTCTCTGGCTAGCAAGGGCCTTCGCCGCCATCTTGGATGAGGCGCGGGCGAGAGCTTCCTTGATCGGCTTCGGCTTATTCTTACCCCTATGGCTGGTCAGCACCATTCCACCCGGTGCTCAGATATTTCAGGGGGTAGTATGTCCGGAATATAGCGTTAGGTCCGGTTCGGTACGCTAATTAGGTCCCGATATAGCGGCGAGGAGTGCGGAGCACTAGCGGAAAGCGTCCTCCATGCTAGGCTTCGCGCATGCGCCCCGGAAAAGGAATATTTTTAACAGCCAGAGATGCCAGCAGAAGAGGAAGGATAAAAGGTTAGATTATGTATTAAATATCACAGTTTAGAAATGGGCATATTAGTTATTATAGTTTTGCCATGGGCATATATGAGCAATGGGCACAGTTTTGCAATGGTTATTAAAGAGGAAGTAAACCCTGATGGGTTTACTTCCTCTTTGATTCCCTGCAAAGGTAAAGCATAATGGACTACTATACATCACATAGTAGTCCATTATGTGTCACTTACCTGACACAGGAGCCAGCGAAGTCACCGCTGTCCCCTGTAGTTCCGAGCGTCCATCTTCTTGGTGGGTCTCTCTGCTCCGACACTGTGATTCGCCAGAGCAGCGATGACGTCACTCCCGCGCATGTGCATGGGAGCTGACACGCGCGGCATATCACCGCGATCTGCGGCTTACCCGGTGCGCCTGCGCGCCGCTTTCTATGGCGCATGCACCGTAGACAGCGGTGGCTGTCTTCAGGTAAATATCTCCTAAACCGTATAGGTTTAGGAGATATTTCTTGGACCTACAGGTAATCCTTAATCTAGGCTTACCTGTAGGTCAAAGTGGTTTGTAAGGGTTTACAACCACTTTAAGCTGTTTTCACACTGATTCACAGGTGTAGTGCAGTGTGTGTGGCTTTCTTTCAGGTTACCTGCACTGAGCTATAAAACAAATCAATTAAATAACCCTTGTGCTTTAAAAGGTTGAGCGTCCCTGGTATATACAGTACAAGCTGGACCAAGCTGGACCAATGTAGCTAGAATGTATAAAGTAGAAAAGCTTAATTCTTTTCACATGATATCACAATTGACCTATTGAAATGTAAAATACATACATGGTTTATCCATAGTTTGCTGTGGTCACATAGTAGAAAAGTTATCAGCAGCAAGTCCACATAGTCCAAGACAAGATGTGCTTGGATGGGAGATGAGCTTTGATGATCTAGAGTTAAATTCATTGGGCAGAACCCATCACCCAAGAGAAAAAGAGAAAAAAAGCATGACCAAAACTTTATTACAAGTATAAATGTGGTGGAAACAATAAAATGGTGTGCTTTGCTGTCCCCCAAACTGAGTAAGGCCGCGTACACACGCGCGGACTGTTTGCCCAACTTTGTCCGTCAAACAGTTTCGGCAAACAGTCCGCTCAAAATTAGCATGGACGGACATGGCCACACACGACGAACGAACAGTTTGCTGAAACCGTGCGCGATGACGTGAACGGCACGTACGACGGGACGAAAAATACGACGTCCTATACACTGCATTATAACTTTCGGCGTGTAAATCCTTTCTGAGCATGCGCGGAACTTAGTTTGACGAACAAGCCTACACACGAGCGGACTGTTCGCTGAAACAAGGTTTCAGCGGACAGTTTTTCGGAAATTCCGTAAAACCTTGTTCGTCAAACTGTCCGCTGAAACTGTCCGCTGAAAGCCCACACACGAGCGGACTGTCCGCCCAAACACTGTTCAGCGGACAAAGTTGGGCGAACAGTCCGCGCGTGTGTACGCGGCCTAATTTGCATTTACCCAGAAGCCAAAATGCATTGGGAAACTACAGAAGAATGTTGGGGTATCTGCTTATAGTCTAAAGCTCATAAGGAGTTGGGCTGCAAACAAGCCAAACAAGCCAAAACCCTGGATAACAACATCAGAGTGTCTCATGTATAAGAAGCTTTGTATTTCAGAGTGACCAGGTTGGAAATTCGCCTTCTGTATGCGTAGCTTGCTTTTCATCCAAGTGATACCACAAACATATATGCTGTGAAACAGTCTGTATACAAAAACAGATAAAAATACATATTAATGGCTGTGTAGGTCTGGTTAGCAACTACAGAAAGCATTTAGGTACGGTTATTGCCAATAAGGTAAACTCCAATGATTACTAAATATAAGGGTACATACTTTCTCCATAAATTACTTGATTATTTAAAGTGGTTGTAAATTACATTTTCCTTTAGCTAAAATAAAAAAAAAACTATACTTGACTGCTCTGTGCAATTGTATTGCACAGAGCAGCCTCTTATCCCTGTTCTGGCATCCCCCTCTGCCACCCTTTGATCCTCCTCTTCTCTGACTTCCCCCATGGCAAGCTGGGAAAGCACTCATATGGGTGCATCCCCGAGCTGGGCTGTGTGCATCCATGAACACACACAGCATGGCTCCACTATGCCCCCCCCCTCTGTTCCCTACTTACAGGATTTGACTGACAGCAGCAGGAGCCTATGGCTCCTGCTGTTCTCAGTGTGTCCAGGGTGAAGACTACAGATGGGCACAGTACTGGACCGAGAGATGTTTCAGGTAAGTGATTCGAGAGGGGAGGGGGGTGGCAAGTAGTTGGAATTTTTTTAATGCAGGGAATGCATTAAGATACAAAAAGTTTTTTTTTACTCAATAACCACTTTAAATCATTTATTGGCTGTAGTTATGGTAAATAAAATGTTATGTGTGCTCTTATTTAAAAAAATCATATTATCCTTTCCTTATCTATCTAACATTAATGCTAAAGTAAGTGCCTCTTTCACATTCCAATGAGGGGTTGTCTCTGGTCCTTTTAGTGTACTACCGCCAGTGCACTAAAATCCCACCTTCTGAAGGCTGACATGCACACTGGAGGCCCACTGACTTACATCGAGTTTTGTCTGATTCATCAAGCATGGCGGCCTAACAATTATGGCTATTGCCTAGAGATGTAAAATTTCTGGACATTTTAAAGCCATGAGACAAAAAAAAAATTTTTCCTTGTTTTTTCCAAAAGATCAAAATTTTGAAAGTAATTTTGTTGCACTGGGAAGGTGAAATACAGTGTATGTAAAAGTAGTATGGTGGAAATAAAATTACAGATTGTTCAGTAAATAAATTTGTATTTTAAAGTGGGGTTTTCTGTCGCCCACTCCAACTTGACTCTAAAGTAGGCCATGGATAGTGCTTCTGGTCCCTTGTGTGCACTTTGGTGGGTACCATGGGCCTTCTGGCTCCTGTAGGCCTCGGGTAAATGGTATCCTTTTAAAGTGCTTCAATCCTTATTCGATAGTGATGCTTTGAATTTTTCAGATACCCTTTTGTACCTGATGATTATTTTCCAAGGAATAAATTGAAATGCATTGAGGCTTCCTTGGCAGGGGATACGTAATGAAAAAAATCTATGTTGGATATAATTATATGATTTACCCTGCTAGAGGGCATAGATGTGTCAGGTTCTAATTTTTGTAATTATATTGGAACAGTTGCTTTTTACATAATGTGTTTTTTAACCAAAATTTGTACGAATAAAAGATACAAGGATTGTATGCAAAATTTTCTTTTGTTGCCATGTATTTTTTGTTGCATTATTAGGGATGTGGCAATGCACAGCTCTGTGTAGACCAACCTCTTTCTTACGATCCCACCCTAGCAAAACCACTCTATAACCTGTATCCTGCCTCTAGGGCACATATCTTATTTCCCAGTATCCCTGGCAGCAGAAAGATGACCCCTCCAGTACACAGAGCTATCTTTCTTATATTATCATCTTGAATTGGGCCATTTTTTTCTGGAGCACTATAGCTACAAGGGCTGAAGACTCAGCTGCCAACATATATTTACTATGCAGATTTATTTAGACTGAGAGCAGGTTTGTAAATATTACAAGCGGCCAGCAAATGCACTATATCAAACTTCTGGCATGTAATACTGTTAAAGAAGTTTAAGTAAGTAGCTATTGAGTGTTTTATGCTCTGGTTGATAATAAGTGAGGTAACACTGTTTTAAACATCCATTAACCAGTGCTGCATGACATAAAACAGCCGAGGAAACAAATGTAACCATAGCTCAATGATAAAGATCTCAAAATTAATTTAGACTGCTGTGATGAAATGCCTCAGATTTGCAATGGCTGGTTTTATATGAAAGCATGCACAATGATCTAAACCAGCAATACTGTGTATCTTGTGCTTAAACAACAATGGCCAGGAGCAGGGTTTCTGTACTTGTGCACTATATCATGTGCACCTTCAAGTCCTTTTGGGTATGGTTTGGGTAGACATGACAGACATAAATGTTCAGCCATTATACAAAGTCATTGCACTGTTTACAACCATGAGCTTTCCTCACATAATCTCTAGTGCTCAATATTTACAATGTAATTCTAACACCGTTGCAAAGACATAGCACTACTAAATGCTGATATTATATTCTTCACAAAAAGTAGGAAATGGTGGTAACAACTACTTAAAGTGTATGTAAACCCTAACATTGAACTTCTATTTCTTTTTTGGTCTGTTAAATTAACCATTAAAAGTGCTTTGTTTGAAAAAAAAAAAAACTGTTGGCACTGCTGTAAATCTTGTCAGCTGGTAACTTCATGTGCTCTCTGCCTTTGCTGCATTTTTATCAGTTACATTGTCCCCAGATATCCTTGTGGATTGGCTACCATGCACAGCTGCATGAGATTTTACACTCCAGTTTCCACCCCAGTGAGTGTTAACCTAGGACAAGAAATGTGCTGCTGCCAGTATCACTGGTAGTAATAGACAAATATGCCAGCATTTGATACGTATATCAAAGGTTCAGCAAATCTTGTTTTAAATTCATCAACCCCAAATTTAACCATTAACTCTATTGAAGTCTATGATGGACAAAGCTTACTGTTACATTCTGGTCATTCTTCAGGATAATAGACAATCTATTGTTAAAAAAAGGGCATAGGGAGCTGGGCGCTGCATTTTTAAACAAGCATGTTTAGCAAAGCAACATTTTTTTTTTTGGGGGGGGGGGATAGGGTCCATTTAATAAGACGTTGAGGGTGACCTGGAAAAAATATCAATCCTTTAAATTACATGCTTGAGAGAGGCCTTAAAGCTGTGTGTTACAGAACAGTGCAATCTTCACTGACAGTGTCAGTGATAGCCTATTCTGGCAGAACATATTTGAGAAACCCTTTTTTTTTTACTTTTAAAAAAGTAAAAATTTACAGCAGCATTCCTATCAGATTAGTTTTAACTAGAAAGGAGTAGTTTAGGCTCAATACCTTTTATCAGGCAGGCCTGAATTGAAAGGTGGAAGTAGCAGATCAAAAAGCTAAGGGCAAGTGTCCTCTTAAAAAAAATAAAGCTAAAGCCCTCAAAATGTTACAAATTGGCCAGTGGCACAACAGCTTTATGGTATAGCTTGTGAGCAACTTTTATTAAAAAACTTACTATGGAAAATGAGCTGCAGAAACATTGCAGTGCAGTATCCTCAGAATGCTAGAGCACCAGAATATTGCACAAACTTTAGGGAACAATACAGAGTTTACCCTGCAGAAAACATTTGAAGATCTTCAGCCAAAGTTGAGCAACGGATCCATTGTGCAGTACCTTCAGCATGCTGGACCAGATCAGGCCAAACACATTGGGGAACAATGCAGAATTTATACTGTAACAAACCTTTGAAATTGTAAACTGTAGTATCTTTGCAGGGCACCAGAATAGACAATACACTTCAAGACACAGCCATGCAGCAACGATTAGAAATTGTACAGCTGTAGTCAAGCTGCAAAAAACTGTGTAGCATCTTTACAGTGCCAGAGCACAATAAAAGCCCAGGATGGGTTGCAGGTTTTAGTAACAATGGCAGATGTCAGGTAAAGATGGCTTTGCGGTTCGCCCGGCGGTCAGTTTGCGGCAAACTTTGCTAGTTCGCGATTTGCCAAACCGGCGGACTTCTGGTGCTGTTCGCTGTGGACATATTCGATTACATTGTGAAGAACTTTGACCCATGACACATCCATCATGGGGTACAGGAAAGCCAATTGAGACATTTCAGCACATGGACATACCCCCTACCTTTTAAATAGACCTGATCTGGTGGCCATTTTACATTCTGTCTTTTGTCAGTGTAGGGAAAGGACACTGTGTGGAGCAGGGACAGTCAGTCTGTAATCACTAGCTATTACTATTAGGTCCACAAAAGTACTTTTAAGGACTGGTATAGGTGTACAGTATATAGGGTTGTAATACACTTATAATATACTTTATTTCAAATATAGAAAGCATATTATAGTGCACTGCAGTGCTGCTGACCCATTCTGCAGCTGTCGTTTCTCAGTGTAGGGACAGTTTGGTGTTTGGAGCAGGGACAGTCTGCAATTCACTAGTTACTAGCTAGCTACTATTAGGTCCACAAAGGTCCTTTTAAGGACTGGTATAGGTTTACAGTATATAGGGTTGTAATACACATATAATATACTTTCTTTCAAATATAGAAAGCATATTATAGTGCACTGCATGCAGTGCTGCTGACTGATTCTGCAGCTGTCGTTTCTCAGTGTAGGGACAGTTTGGTGTTTGTAGCGGGGACAGTCTGCAATTCACTAGCTACTAGCTAGCTACTATTAGGTCCACAAAGGTCCTTTTAAGGACTGTTATAGGTGTACTATTTGGTGTGCAGTATATAGGGGTGTAATACACGTATAAAATACTTTCAAATATAGAAAGCATAGTATAGTGCATTTACACTGTGCAGCATTTTGACTGCTAAGCGGTTCTGCAGCAATACTACAAAGAGTGGCAAAGGCAATTAGAAAAAAAGTATTATAACTGGTGTGATAGACCAGTGGCCCGCCAAAACGACAGATTGAAGAGGGGTGTTATATACAGTACCTTCTTCCACATATACTGCACTTCTCTAGAGACTTTTGTCACAGGGTCATTTAAAAAATGACAGGCAGAGGAAGAGGCAGGCCCTTCCGCAGGGGTGGTAGGGGTAGGGCAGGAGCAACAGGCTTGAGCCAAAGTGGCAAATTGCAGAAGGTGCGTTTGATTACGTCAAAGGATGCACCAGACTTGGTTGAGTGGCTCACTCAGCCTTACTCTTCTGCACCCTCCTCATCCTCTTGATCTGCACCCTCTTCACTCTCTGCTCTGTGCACCCCCAAAGACACTACCACCAACACCACCACCACCATATACCCTCCGCTTGAGTCACAGGAATTATTTTCCAATCCATCACAAGACATTGCTGATGTGCAGCCATTATTGGCATTGGATCAGGAAGAGGAGGTAGCAACAACCGCCACTCAGCAGTCTGACGACAGTACCCAGATCAGCCCAAGGAGGTTGATCTCCGGTGTTGCTGCCTACTCCAAGATCCCTAATTATAGCGGTGGGGAAGGGGACGTCGAAGATGACGTGTCTAGTGATGTCACGTGGTTGCCCACAAGAGAAGAAGAGGAGGGGAGTTTAGAGGGAGATATGGACCAGCAGATAGGGAGGAGAAGCAGGTGGAACTTACATTGCACAGGAGGGACAAACCAGACTGCTAATGTATCAGGAGTGAGGCATCAACCATGTACGGTCACATCTGGCGCTCCCAGGATGCGGGCACATGGCTCCGCAGTGTGGGCTTTTTTTAACGTGTGCAACAATAGTGTTGCCATCTGCAGCCTTTGCAGTCAATGCATAAGTCGCGGTAAGCCCAACACTCTCCTAGGGATGACCGCGTTAAGAAGGCACATGAGCTGCCATCACTGAGCCCAGTGGGAGCAACCGAATCCACAATTGAGTGGGGTGTAGGTTGCGCTATGGAGCCTAAAACTTGAATACTAATAAAAAAGTTGAATACTAATAAATAAAAAGTTAGGTAAGAGCAGCCTCTATTTATTTCCACCCAAATGGGTGGAAAGATGCTGAAAGGAAAAAGGAAATAGATGTGGCGCTGTACCTATTATTAATGCGGACCTCTGGGTGAGGGCTCTATTGTATATAATTCTCAGTGTGCTGGCAATTGGATGGGGATAGCAAGATACAAACATCAAATGTGCAATCACATACGCTATGTTATTTACTAATGAACACCTGTGAGTGGAAGCACTTATTGCATATAATTCTCAGCGTGCTGGTTAATTAAACACAAAAAAATTGAGACCATAATATGGAATGCTTATCCCTATACCATAAATAGCTATGACAATATATTGTTATTAATAAAGTGCAAGTGCAAATAAATCCACATGTGCCATAAAAGGTAAAGGTATACGATAAAATAAAGTAAATAGAAAAATAAAAAGACTAGATGTGATATCGGTGAATTACCCGTGGGTGTGCTATTAATAATTGATCAATATTAGTGCTCTAAAAATATATTTAAGGTGAATATCACGATAGTAGCACAATGTAATAGCTAGTACTGTATAATAAATCGTACAATATAAGATGAAAAATAAAAATGAAATATGAAAAAATGGCATAAAAAATTAAATAAAAAATTGAAAAAAAATTTAAATTAAAATTAAAAAATGTGCAAAATTGCAAGTGAACCGTGAGCGGTTAAAGTTGTGAAACAAGTCGCCACCGAACACGAGGAACACAACTGGAAACCATCACCTCCCCCCTTCACTTACGGAAGATTCCGTCACTTATTAGAGACTTGTTTCACAACTTTAACCGCTCACGGTTCACTTGCAATTTTGCACATTTTTTAATTTTTATTTTTATTTTTATTCAATTTTTTATTTAATTTTTTATGCCATTTTTTCATTTTTATTTTTCATCTTATATTGTACGATTTATTATACAGTACTAGCTATTACATTGTGCTACTATCGTGATATTCACCTTAAATATATTTTTAGAGCACTAATATTGATCAATTATTATTAGCACACCCACGGGTAATTCACCGATATCACATCTAGTCTTTTTATTTTTCTATTTACTTTATTTTATCATATACCTTTACCTTTTATGGCACATGTGGATTTATTTGCACTTGCACTTTATTAATAACAATATATTGTCATAGCTATTTATGGTATAGGGATAAGCATTCCATATTATGGTCTCAATTTTTTTGTGTTTAATTAACCAGCACGCTGAGAATTATATGCAATAAGTGCTTCCACTCACAGGTGTTCATTAGCAAATAACATAGCGTATGTGATTGCACATTTGATGTTTGTATCTTGCTATCCCCATCCAATTGCCAGCACACTGAGAATTATATACAATAGAGCCCTCACCCAGAGGTCCGCATTAATAATAGGTACAGCGCCACATCTATTTCCTTTTTCCTTTCAACGGAATCCACAAAGCCACACTCCAGGCTCTCACTGTCCAGCCTCTTCTACTTCTCCTTCTCCTCTCTCCTCACATTTGTCCTCCACTCCACCTTCCATCATGCCGTCCTCACATTTTTCTGGAAAATGGCAGGCTTCCGTGGGCCAAATGTTCAAGCGTAAAAAAATGATGACATTGGATAACCCTCTTGCCCAACACTGCCAACTACTGCCATATAAACTTGTGGACTCTGAGGCCTTTCGAAAATTTGTGGCCATTGGAACACCACAATGGAAGGTCCCAGGAAGGAAGTATTTCTCACAGAAGGGCATCCCAGAGCTATATGGCCATGTTCAGCAGCAAGTGAATTTATCTCTGGCACACAGTGTCGGTGCCAAGATACATCTGACCACAGACACATGGTCTAGCAAACACGGGCAGGGAAGGTATATCACTTTTACTGCCCACTGGGTGAACCTTCTGACAGCCGTCAAGCATGTAACCCTTGTAGATTTGGTTTTACTACCACGGATTGCATGCAGACCTGGCTCTTCTTCTCCTCCTCCTACTCCATCCTCTCTCACCTCCTCGGCTGACTCCTCCTTTTCCACTGCTAGCGTCTCTTCTGCTGCGCCGCCCAAGCTCCCCAGAACCTATTCAACATGCCAGGTGAGACGTTACCATGCTGTGCTGCGTCTGTTGTGCCTGGAAGCCAAGAGCCACACTGGCCCTGCACTCCTTTCAGCTTTGCTTTCACAGGCCGATCAGTGGCTAACACCTCAATTTGACAGTTGGTAAAGTGATGTGTGACAACAGTGCCAATCTGCTTAGTGCATTAAAACAGGGCAAAATTTCACACGTGCCATGCATGGCACACGTCTTAAACTTGGTCGTGCAGCAATTCGTTGTCAAATACCCTGGGGTCCAGGACATCTTGCGGCAGGCAAGGAAAATCTCGGCCCATTTCAGAAGATCTTACACAGCCATGGCTCGCCTTGCTGACATTCAGCAGCGACACAATCTGCCGGTCAGACATCTTATTAGCGATTGCCCGACGCGATGGAACTCAACCTTCTATATGCTTGATAGGCTGCTCCAGCAGAAACGTGCAGTTAACGACTACCTGTACGAAATCTGCGGCAGAACAGGTTCTGGGGAGCTTGGTTTTTTTTCACCGCGCCAGTGGCTGCTCATGCGCGACGCATGCAGACTTCTACGGCCATTTGATGAGATCACCAAACTGGTCAGTCGCAGCCATGGCGCCATCAGTGACATGGTACCTTATGCCTTCTTTATGGAGCGTGCATTGCATCGTGTCATTGATCAAGCCGTGGAGGAACAGGAGCAGGAAGATGAGGAAGTCGCAATGCTGGATGAATTCCCAGGGGGGGCTACTCTATCTGAGACAAGTCAACAACAGGAGTCTGAAGAGGAGTCAGAGGAGGATGGTGCCGGGGCGGATGAGGAGGAGCAAGAAGAGCATGCTTTAAACCTTGCTGGGATCCCTGTTGTTGGCCGTGGATGGGGGGAGGAGAACGAGGAGGACGACATTATCCTGGATGATGAGCAGGAGCCAGGCCACCACACCGCTTCCAGTTTAGTGCAAATGGGGGCCTTCATGCTCCAGTGTTTTAACAAGGACCCCCTGTATAAAAAGCATAAAGGTCAAGGGCTAGTACTGGGTGGCAACGTACTTAGACCCCCCGGTACAAACAAAAAATGGCGGAAATGTTACCACCATCACAGAGGGCTGTCAGAATGGAGCACTTCCAGGCCTTGCTTAGAGAAATGCTGCATTCTGATTTTGCGTGCGCTGGCAGAGGAATTCCCACTCCCAGAGAAAGAGTTGCGGGTACCAATCCAACAGCGCCTGCAAGAAGAGGGCGGTTTGAAGATGTGTTGGTCACTTCTGATATGAGATAATTTTTTCAGCCGACCCATCGACAGGTGTCATCCGGATTCAGCATCAGGGAACGCCTAGACCGACAGGTGTCTGACTACATCGGGTTAATGGCCGATGTGGACACTCTGAGAAGTGATGAACCCCTAGATTACTGGGTGGGCAGGCTTGACCTCTGGCCAGAGCTTGCACAATTTGCAATGGAACTGTTGGCTTGCCCCTCGTCCAGTGTCCTGTCCGAAAGGACGTTCAGCGCGGCAGGGGGGATCGTGACCGATAAGCATACTCGCCTAGCTCGTGACAGTGTTGACTACCTCACATTTCTAAAAATGAATGAGGCATGGATCTCGGAGGAATTCAACACATGTGACCAGTAGTCCATGTATATACATAACTCTATAAATGATTTATATAATCTAGCACACGGACCTTTTTTCTACCTTTGGCTACAAAAAAAGCACACGTACTATATGCCCATACCCTTCTGTTTGAAGAGGTTGAGCGGTGTCATATTTTTGGGTCCCGCAGCGAGTTGCTGGTATCAGTGCTGGTGTCAGTGCTCTCTATCACGGTGCTGGTGTGGTATCAGTGCTCTCTATCTCGGTGCTGGTGTCAGTGCTCTCTATCACAGTGCTGGTGTGGTGTCAGTGCTCTCTGTCACGGTGCTGGTGTCAGTGCTCTCTATCACGGTGCTGGTGTTAGTGCTCTCTATCTCGGTGCTGGTGTCAGTGCTCTCTATTACGGTGCTGGTGTCAGTGCTCTCTATCACGGTGCTGGTGTCATTGCTCTCTATATTGTTGCTGGTGTCAATGCTCTCTATCTCGATGCTGGTGTCAGTGCTCTCTATCACGTTGTGTCAGGGCTGGCTTAGCCCTTCCTCCTCTAGGGCTGTCGGCTAATTGCCAGCTCTCTTCTCTTTCCACAGTTACCAGCTGTTCCCGATGATGCTCGTCTGACCTGCCTATTTAAAGCCTTCCATCTTTAGGTAGAGCAAAAATTATTTTGTATATACCGTATATACTCGAGTATAGGCCGACCCGAGTATAAGCCGAGGCCCCCAATTTACCCCCAAAAAACTGGGAAACCTATTGACTCGTGTATAAGCCGAGGGTGAGATATGCCTGTCCATCCCTGTGTGTGTCCGTCCATCCCTGTGTGTCCGTCCATCCCTGTGTGTGTGTCCATCCCTGTGTGTGTGTCCATCCATCCATCCCTGTGTGTGTGTGTGTGCGTCCATCCATCCATCCATCCCTGTGTGTGTGTGTGTGTGTCCATCCATCCATCCCTGTGTGTGTGTGTGTGTGTGTGTGTGTGTGTGTCCATCCATCCATCCATCCCTGTGTGTGTGTCCATCCATGTGTGTGTGTGTGTGTGTGTGTGTGTGTGTGTGTGTGTGTGTGTGTGTGTGTACATATATATATCTATACATATATATATATACAATATAATATCTTTGGAAAAAGAATGTGTTCCTTGTGTCTAAAACATATATGGCATCTCAACAGATTATCTTCTTAATAAAACAATAGAATTTCTCATTCAGAGCTATTCATATTTTTACAAGATTCATAAATGTGGGTTTATGAGAGCTATCATGGTAAACCTGCTGGTTAGATCATGTGTCATCCTCTGAAGTCAGTGACACACTTCCATTTATCTTACCAGAGACACAGAATCATGCTGATCATCAATGAGCTCAAGCTTTCAAGGCTTAGCCATCTAGGTTCCCTGCTATATGCAAATATTTAAATTACTACCCTTTCTAGCTTTGGAAACACTGAATTCATCACTTTTACCAGACTCTGCAGCTCCGATGTAGTTAAACACATAATTCTAGACACTCAATAACAATCTTAGCTCTTTATAACAGTGCACCAGTATATTAAACGTGCCAGAGGATTCATTAGCTCTAGTGTTGCCAAGAACGCCATCTGTCCGTGCAGCCTTGTGTGTCCAGCCTACCTGTGTCCCAAGCCTCCGTCCGGTCCCGTCCCGAGCCTCCGTGTCGTCCCGTCCCGAGCCTCCGTGTCGTCCCGTCCCGAGCCTCCGTGTCGTCCCGTCCCGAGCCTCCGTGTCGTCCCATGCCAGGATCGCCGCTCTTCGTCGGTGCCCTGGCGGCCATTCCCCTGTTCAAAAGCCGCGCCTCCCGCCTCCGCCTGTGATAGGCGGAACACTGAATTTCCCAGCAGCCTGTGTTCCGCCTATCACGGACATCGTATCATCCTCGTCCGTAGTACGAGGATGAGACGATGTCCGTGATAGGCGGAACACAGGCTGCTGGGAAATTCAGTGTTCCGCCTATCACAGGCGGAGGCGGAGCCGGAGGCGCGGCTTTTGAAAGGTAGAATGGCCGCTGTCTGTCTGCTCGACACGCTTTTCGGGCAGTCAGACAGCGGTGACTCGAGTATAAGCCGAGGGGGGCACTTTCAGCCTCAAAAAAGAGGCTGAAAATCTCGGCTTATACTCGAGTATATACGGTATATATATATATATATATTCATACAGTGGGGAGAACAAGTATTTTATACACTGCTGATTTTGCAGGTTTTCCTACTTACAAAGCATGTAGAGGTCTGTAATTTTTATCATAAGTATTCATAGGTACTCTTCAACAAAAATCCAGAAAATCACATTGTATGATTTTTAAGTAATTAATTTGCATTTTATTGCATGACATAAGTATTTGATACATCAGAAAAGCAGAACTTAATATTTGGTGCAGAAACCTTTGTTTGCAATTACAGAGATCATACGTTTCCTGTAGTTCTTGACCAGGTTTGCACACACTGCAGCTGGGATTTTGGCCCACTCCTCCATACTGACTTTCTCCAGATTTTGGGCTGTTGCTGGAAAATACGGACTTTTTCAGTTCCCTCCAAAGATTTTCAAAGATTCAGGTCTGGAGACTGGCTAGGCCACTCCAGGACCTTGAGATGCTTCTTACGGAGCCACTCCTTAGTTGCCCTAGCTGCATGTTTCGGGTTGTTGTCATGCTGGAAGACCCAGCCACGACCCATCTTCAATGCTTTTACTGAGGGAAGGAGGTTTTTGGCCAAGATCTCGCGATACATGGCCCCATCCATCCTCCCCTAAATATGGTGCAGTCGTCCTGTCCCCTTTGCAGAAAAGCAGCCCCAAAGAATGATGTTTCCACCTCCATGCTTCATGGTTGGGATGGTGTTCTTTGGGTTATACTCATTCTTCTTCTTCTTCCAAACATGGTGAGTAAAGTTTAGACCAAAAAGCTCTATTTATGTCTCATCAGACCACATGACCTTCTTCCATTCCTCCTCTGGATCATCCAGATGGTCATTGCCAGACTTCAGACTGGCCTGGACATGCGCTGGTTTGAGCAGGGGGACCTTGTGTGCACTGCAGTATTTTAATCCATGACGGTGTAGTGTGTTACTAATGGTTTTCTTTGAGACCGTGGTCCCAGCTCACTTTAGATCATTGACCAGGTCCTGCCGTGTAGTTCTGGGCTGATCCCTCACCTTCCTCATGATCACTGATGCCCCACGAGGTGAGATCTTGCATGGAGCCCCAGACCGAGAGAGATTGACCTTCATCTTGAACTTTTTCCATTTTCTAAAAAATTGCGCCAACAGTTGTTGTCTTCTCACCAAGCTGCTTGCCTATTGTCCTGTAGCCCATCCCAGCCTTGTGAAGGTCTACAATTTTATCCCTGATGTCCTTACAAAGCTCTCTGGTCTTGGCCATTGTGGGGAGGTTAGAGTCTGTTTAAGTGCGTGGACAGGTGTCTTTTATAAAGGTAACAATTTCAAACAGGTGCAGTTAATGCAGGTAATGAGTGGAGAACAGGACGGCTTCTTAAAGAAAAAATAACAGGTCTGTTAGAGCCGGAATTCTTACTGGTTGGTAGGCCATCAAATACTTATGTCATGCAATAAAATGCTAATTAATTATTTAATACTCATACAATGTGATTTTATGGATTTCTGTCTTAGATTCCATCTCACACAGATGAAGAGTACCTATGATAAAAATTACAGACCTCTTTACATGCTTATTACATGCTTTGTAAGTAGGAAAACCTACATACAAAACATTGCCAATGTAATAATAAACATATACAATAAAATATAGTTATTAAAGTAAAATGAAGGATGCATATACAACAAAATAAATAATGCCTCTATACTATTCACAGTACTGCGAATATGGTCCAACTACAACCACATAAAACCACTACCATTGGAGATACATTAGGGACACCCATATTATTTAGATGCCATAAATTGCTGCTAGTTTATTGTTTTTTTTTTGCATGTTTTATATTTATTACTACTTTTAAATATCAACAAATGAATAAAAGCATCATAAGATATTTCTATATTTTATATAAAGTACAAAAAAGATGCCAGAGAGAATTTATTTTCTATCTGTACAAGTTAAAACATTAAGAAGCAATTCTCCCTCCATTAACAAAAAATTGGCAAATATGCAACTGTTTAAAGACGTTGTCAGTAGTTATTGTGCAATTAGAATGTGTATGGATGCCTAATTAAATGCCCCTTTCAACACAGAATAATAAACTGGAAACTCACTTCGGAGATTTTATGCAAAAAAAAAAGGAAATAACACATTTGCTTGCAATAAAATTATGAACTGCAATATAAAACTTCTTAAATTCTATTTTAATATTACCACAATTTTTTTAAATATTGAACATCTGCCAGTCTGTTAAATTTGAATTGCAATGTATAGGTATAATAACATATACTCTTCACTGGAAATGTAATTTTTTATATTCCATCCTCCTTACCCAATGTTTGACATGCTATGGCAAAAGTTATTATGCTAAAATTCAGTTCAAAACCAGGGCACAATGCTACAGGATAAATTATTTAGCTTTCAGAGGAAGGGTTATGCATGCAAATTATACAGGGACTTAAAAAAATGGCAGATTTGATGAAACATTGGTTGGGTTGGCTTTAGATTTGTCTACAACAAACTATGTAGTCTAATGCCGCGTACATGCGATCTGACTTTCCGGCAGACTAGGTCCGAGGGTCTTCCCGATGGACTTTAGGCAGAGTTCCGATGGACTTCCGAACGAACGGATTTGCCCACACACGAAAGGACTAAGTCCATTGGAAAGTCCGTTTGTTTTGAACATGATGACGTAAGATGGGACTAAAAAAGGAAGTTTAATAGTCAGTAGCCAATAGCTTCCCTTGCATCGTATTTGGTCCGTCGGACCAGCATACAGACGAACGGTTTTCCCGATAGGGGTTGAGTCCGTCGGACAGATTTGAAACATGTTCTATTTCTAGGTCTGTCTGATTTTTTAAATTTAAAATGATCGAATTAGCCCACACATGATCAGAATGTCCGACGGACTGATTCCGTCTGACCTAGACTGCCAGAAAGTCTGGTCGTGTTTATGCGGCATGTGTGTCTCAATATAAATATAGTGCTGATTAGGTAGGACCTCACACTACAAGGTTTTGATAAACGAGATAATACAGAAATTGTACAACTAGATTATAACATGTGTGGCCCTGTAATGTTCAAAAACATATGTGCTTGAGGATCACTTCAATTGGACAGTTTAAAGTGTATGTCTGGACACCAGTGGCTTCGGGTGCTCAAAATGTTTGAGGGGGCGCAAACAAACTGAAAAATACTGAAACTGCTCCCCTATCAATTGCCACCTCACTGTGCCCATCAAATGCAGCCATTGTGCCCATCAAACTCAGCCACATATACCCATAATATGCAGCCACTTGTGCCTATCATATGCAGCCACTTGTGCCCATCATATGCAGACATTGTGCCCATCAAACACAGCCACTTGTGCCCATCAAATGCAGCCACCTATGCCCATCAAACGTAGCCATTGTGCAAAAACGCATCCATTGTGCCCATCAAAAGCAGGCACTTGTGCCCATCAAATGCAGCCACTTATGCCCATCATATGCAGGCACCTGTGCCCATCAAATGCAGCCACTTGTGCCCATCAAATGCAGCCACTTCCCCATCAAATGCAGCCACTTGTGCCCATCAAACGAAGCCATTGTGCCTATCAAAATCAACCACTTGCCCAACAAATGCAGCCACTGTGCCACTCATGTGGATTGCAGCTCCGGCACACCCCCCGTGGATCACGGTTCTGGCACCCCCACTCGTGGATCACAGATCCGGCACCCCCCAGTGGCTCTTCCGGAGCTGAAGGGACTTACTGTAGCACTGTCAGCTGGAGATCCTCTCAGAGTGGCGGCTCCAGTGCGAGTCTCCTCGCAGCTCTTCCAGGCATCCAATAAGCTTTGGCCTATCAGGAAGCAGGTCTGACGTTCTGCCCTGATTGGCGGGGAGGAAGGTTAGTGTGAAAATAGAGAAAATTAATTTGCTATGGTCATACAATTGGGTGGGATCAGGGTGCATTCTCTGCTCCCCGAGCCCACCCTAATTTTGAAACCTATTAGAGCCTCTGGCTCTAATCATGTGCATCAAAAATACCACCCCCTCCCACCCCTGCCATAGGAATCCATACGTCCAGCGTTCTGAAAGGGGCCGGGCACATGGATGGGGGTGTGGCACCCATGCGCCCATAGTGCTTAATTTCCTGTCAGACCTTCTTGAGTTCTCCCATGCTGGTCTACAGAACACATTCAATTTCTGTTACAGAGATAGGGAGAGATGGAGGTGTCTGCATGTATTTTGTTGCTTTTCCAGGTTTAAGTTTTGCTGGATAAACAGCTAAGAGGTCATAGAGTTCCCAATGCCCTCTTAGTATTTCATTATGCTCCTATATATGCCTTTTCTAAGGGGCAGAGAACATCACTGCACAGAATAGTGCAGTTCTGATTTGTGTTCTTTCTTGTTATTTGTTGACAGGCTTAAAAAAGTGGAGAAGGGAGCAACTGGGTGGAGATAGAACTGCACTATTACATTCCACGTTTCTAACAAAGAATAGAAAAAATAAGTTCCTACAGGGAATTTCCTGCAAGGAAATCTTTATGTTACTTCCCTTAGATGGTAGCAATTCATCTCACCTCTCGCTAATGCTGAAGATAGAATGGCATATTGATACTATGGCATATGGATCATTTAAGAAGATTGGCAGGTATGAATGCATGCACTATTTTTAACTTCCAATATCAGAGTTTTTCATTAAAAATATACTTTAGTTCTACTTTAACAAAAATAAATATACTGTAATTGGCCAAAAGCAGATAATTACCATGAACCTAATTTTTACACAGATGATGCTGAAGCAAAAAAATAAAGACAATACTTTTTACCTAAACCCTTATTAACTCCTTGATATCACTAACTAGCTCCAAATAATTACTTCTTGCCTTTGCTAACATTAGCTATTTCTTAAAGTGGTTGTAAACCCTTACAAACCACTTTGACCTACAGGTAAGCCTAGATTAAGGCTTACCTGTAGGTCCAAGAAATATCTCCTAAACCTATATGGTTTAGGAGATATTTGCCCGAAAACGGGCACTGCTGTCTACGGCGCATGCGCCGTAGACAGCGGCGCGCAGGCGCACTGAGCGTGGCAATCTCAGCGACGGAGCTGCCGCGCGTGTCGGCTCCCGTGCGCATGCGCGGGAGTGACGTCATCGCGGCTTAGCCGAATGACAGCGGCGGAGCTGCGAGACCCCACCAACAAGATGGATGCGGCGGACTACAGGGGACAGCGGCGACTTCGCTGGCTCCTGTGTCAGGTAAGTGACACATAATGGGCTACTATGCGATGCATAGTAGTCCATTATGCATTGCCTTTGCAGGGAATGAAAGAGGAAGTAAACTCATCAGGGTTTACTTCCTCTTTAACCATCCCTTTTGAATGGGTGAATAACAAATGTAACTAGATTATGGTCAATGACACATTAACAAGCATATTAAATAACTTGCAAATGAAGTTCAGTGATATGGGGTTCATGGATCCAATATATTTCACCTCCCTAGATCTGCTGAGGAGTCCTCACCCATCTCCTTTCCTTTCCTTGTCTTTCATTTTCTCTATTCCTCACTATCTTAAAAACTTTTTGTTTATCAGTTAATATGCTTACATTATAAACTATATTTATTTCTAGGGAATGACCTCAATGTTACCTCACCCCCTTCCTTGGATCTAACAGAAACTTTTAAAAGGTAATGGAGATTTGGTCAAGGAAGTGGATGATGCTGCAAGGCATGAGATGCATTTCCCCATTTGGGGCTGCTTATGTTGAATTCTGATTAGAAATGCGCTCCTGGTTTATTCTGAGACAAATGTTGCTTGTTTGGGTGTTCATTCAAACACTGGAGTTTTTGCCCACTCAGCAGGAGCTGAACATCAAATATACAGTGACTCGCAAATGTATTCACCCCCCTTGGAATTTTTCGTGTTTTGTTGCCACACAACCTGGAATTAACATAATTTGTTTGAGGATTTGCATCATTTAATTTACAGAACATGCCCACAAAGTTGAAGATTTTTTTTCATTGTGAAGCAAACAACAAATAGGACAAAATAACAGAAAAAGTCAATGTGCATAACTATTCACCCGCCTAAAGTCTATACTTTATAGAGCCACCTTTTGCAGCTCCAGGTCGCTTTGGATAAGTCTCTATGAGCTTGCTACATCTTACCCCTGGAATTTCTGCCCATTCCTCCTTGCAAAACTGCTCCAGCTCCTTCAAATTTGATGATTTGTGCTTGTGAACAGCAATCTTTAAGTCTGACCACAGATTTTCTATTGGTCTGAGGTCTGGGCTTTGACTAAGCCATTCCAACACATTTACATGTTTCCCCTTAAACCACTGAAGTGTTGCTTCAGCAGTGTGTTTGGGGTCATTGTCCTGCTGGAAGGTGAACCTCCATTCTAGCCTCAAATCACACAGATTTTGCTCAAGAATATCCCTGTATTTAGCAACATCTATCTTTCCCTCAAGTCTGACCAGTTTCCCAGTCCCGACTGCTGAAAAACATCCCCACAGCATGATGCTGCCACCACCATGTTTCACTGTGGGGTTGGTCTTATTTGGGTGATGTGATGTGTTGAGTTTGCACCAGACATAGTGTTTTCTTTGATGGCCTAAAAGTTCAATTTTAGTCTCATCAGACCAGAGCACCTTCCTCCATACATTTTGGGAGTCTCCCACAGGCCTCTTCGCAAACTCAAAATGTGCCATTTTGTTTTTTGCTGAAAGTAATGGCTTTCTTCTGGCCACTCTGCCATAAAGCTCAACTCTATGAAGCGTGCGACTTATGTACAGATACTCCAGTCTCTGCTGTGGAACTCTGCAGCTCCTTTGGGGTTACCTTAGGTCTCTGTGCTGCCTTTCTGATTAATGCCCTCCTTGCCCGGTCCATGAGTTTTGGTGTGCGGCCGGTTTGCTGTTGTGCCATGTTCTTTCCATTTGATTATGATAAATTTGATGGTGCTCCTAGGGAACATCAAAGATTTGGATATTTTTTTATAACTTGTACTTCTCAACAACATTGTCCCATACTTGTTTGGAGAGTTCTTTGGTCTTCATAGCAGTGTTTGGTTAGTGGTGCCTATTGCTTAGGTGTTGCAGCCTCTGGGGCCTTTCAAAAAGGTGTGTATATGTAATGAAAGATCATGTGACACTTAGCTTGCACACAGGTGGACATTATGTGACTTCTGAAGGTAATTTGTTGCACCAGAGCTTTTTATGGGCTTCATAAACAAAGGGGTGAAAACATACGCACATGCTAATTATCAGTTTTTTATTTCTGAAAAATAGTTTTAGGTATATATTTTTATAATTTTACTTCACCAACTTAGACTATTGTGTTCTGATCCATCACATGTAATTCAGATAAAAAAAAAAAAAAAATTGAACTAAAAGCTGTAATGTAACAAAATAGTTAAAAGCCAAGGGGGGGGTGAATACTTTTGCAAGACACTGTAGTAGCGGATTTTTCTCCCATTACTATATATGATCCTTCTTCCACTGTCAGTGGTTGTTAAGAAAGCAGTGTCACACCCTTAGCAACCAGTGATATCACCAGACCCATTCACTTGCTGGCTGGGAATCTCTGGCTGAACAATGATTAAAAAAGGCAGCTCCCCCATGTATGTCATTGACCAAATATGGTTCTTATCAATATCCATAATCTGGCAAGGTGCCCCCATATTGAGGACATGTGGCTTGGTATGGTTTAGGAGTAGAAATTGCATGCCTATCGCCATTTCCTTGTCTGCCAAGCTGCATGCTCGGATAAGAGTCTGGTATGGATTTTGTGGAAAAACCCCACACTTTTTTCTTGATTTTTGTATGGGGTCATCTTATATCCATATAGGCCTTAAGGGTCTGTTATATTGGGGGGGACCCAATGTCATTTTTTTTTTTTTATGAGTGGGGTCCCCCTTGACAAGGATAAGGATCTGATATGTATTTTTAGGGATAAACTCATGCCATTTTTTTATTTGTCTGTGTGGGGTCCCACATAAACATGTATCCCAGACCCTCATTTAGGATAAGAAGCTGGTAAGGAGCTGGTATTGATGAAGGGAACCTCCAGCCACTTATTTACAAGCTGACGCAAAACGGTCAAAACTGTTGTTTGACAGAAGTTAAATTTATTTTTATTTTTAAATGTCAATTTTGTTGCAGTAGCTTGTATCCATTGTACAGATGTGACACTGCATAAGCAGGGTCAGGACACCCCCAGACATTTTATTTAAAGGAATTTTGCCTTTTTAATGTTGCCCTTTAAACATCGTTTCCCATCAAATGTAATTTAAACAATTTTTTTTTTGCTTTTACTTTTTCCTCAGGGCAGTGCCCAACCCTCATGCCATAAATTCTTACTTATTAGCCTAGAAAATGGACATTATTGTTTTTGGCACTTGGCTTACTTTGACTTCAACGGGGTCCGAATTGGCTGAACCTGCCTCAAATCAAATACAGGTATGTTGAGCTCATTCCTACTTCTGATAAATATTGAAAAAACATACAAGAACAAAAACCCAAAAATGTGTTTTGAGGCTACACCAGCAACCCTTTTTGTAGTGGGGTCTAAACAATATGTTATCTAGCATGGGATAGAAACAGATATAGGGATGGTCTGTAACATGCTGGTTGTGTATAAGGTAGATGCAAATTTACTTAAGACTTCAAATATTTTTTGTAATATGCTACTAATGTTGAGTATAATCCCATGAACAATTCCAGAGCATTAAAATGCTTACTTCCCATTTGGTTATTATATAATGTAAGGTCAAATCTGATAATATCCACATAACATGTAAACGTGTAAAAAAAAAAAATGCCTAAACGAAAACCTTTACAAACTCATAAAATTGTCTATACAATGCTAGTTGCATGGCAACAAGAATTGATCTAAAAGGAAAAAAAAGTGATGATTTAGTGATTGCTGGTGGCAGGTTATAAACCTCGTTCATTTTCTTTTCAATACAATCTAGTGACGGAAGCTAGCAAGACAGCTCCTAATTGTTATTATATCACCAAAAGTCTTAGATTAAATCATTGTTATTTATGGATTTGCAATTTAGGAACTAATCACTTACAAATTTTGTTGCATGTGAATTAACTGCAATGTTTTAGTTTGGTTTCCAATTTATCACCCCAGTGTCTTCTTTTTCTTAGCAAACAAATTTCTTTATATTAATCGTTACCATAATTTTCTGCAAACCCTAAAAATGGGCACTGTGCTTATCAAGCACTTTTGTGTTTTACCACATTGCCTTACTATTATGTATGAGCTTACCTGGTGTTGGAGTATGAAGCAGCTTACAAGAATGGATTAGCTCAAAAGAGGACCTCATGTAAGTGTTAGGACTCATTCATAGATTAGTGAGCAGGTTGGAGGCTAGGAGGTTACAAAGAAACCTGCAGTGGAATTTAAGTATCAGTGAATTATTCTTGAGTCAGAACTCCAGCTGGCTTGCTCTAAGCCCCACAATAGGAAGTCAAGCCTCCAAGGGTGCATAGACTACCCTGGTTACCCAACGGGATCCAGTGGTGGTTGTGGAGTCAAATATTCACCCAAAGGATTGAATAGTAGTATCCACATCTCTTTCTCACTGGCAAAGCACATTTTGTAATATTCAACCATTTCATTGGTGTCGCTATCTTGACTATAAAGTAGGCCAGATGGTCACTTGTTTTGATATAGGTTTTTGGGGAAATATGGATTTCAATGCACAGTCAAAGGGGAACATGGCTTGTCTGTGGCAGAATTAGCAGCAAGTAGCTTCCACACACCACTGACCCCTTTGCTTGTTTACTGGCTTGGTTTAACTTCTCGTATTCTTCACAGTGTGGAGGAAGAACCTACAGAGCAGCCAAACATTATAACTGGTCATTCCAAGGAAGATCATAGGCCTATTTGTAACTACAACCCCTGAGGAGGTGCCAGATTGCACAAAGCACTGTGTCGCCCCTCACCTCTTTTATCTCTTTGTGGCTCATCTTAAACAGACCAATCTTCACAATCAGGGCCAACTGCACAATCCCCAGGACAACAGGACCCCCCATTTTTAGACTGACATTAACTATGTCAATACCATACCAGAGTAAACAATTATGAAGCCACAGAGAATCCATACAGGAAGGATTGTATACCCATGAGCAAGCGCTAAATGAACGCACAATCCAAACTCAAGAATATGAGAAAATAATGCAGCAAAAGAAGCAGCATCTGTATCAGGTGTATATCTGCATATATTGCCCCTTGAAATAGCCCATAAACCCTACAATTTATAGTCAAGAAACTTCTCAGAAATCCTCCAGACTCCAAAAAAGAATTCCACAAGGCACACTACATTTGGATTCCTCAAAATCAAGAGACATTCCTCACCATGTTCCCTGCTTCCAAATCAAAGAGGCTATCATATACAGTAGCGCTATAATACAACTCCTGCCAGACCTCTTATTACACCCTGGCTCTGTGGAGGGTTTTCAAGCCACTGGTGAACCCTTTAAACAGATTGGGCGCCAAGAGAGAAAAACAGCAATGTTCTATAGCCTTGAAGACCTGCCTCAGTTACTGGGCAGTTTTGAGCTTCCTCAAGTACTCCTTGCAAACTTGGCCATTGAAGCCTTCCATCTCAGACCTCCCACTGCACAAAACTTGGTAAACAGTCACCAACTGAAAAAAAAAAAACATGCAGACCGAGCCATCTACAAATAAACCAACACAAGATAAAACCTACATAAATTCACCTTAAGGCCTCTACCCACCCCCCCCCCCCCCCCCCCCAGTGGATCTAATTGATTGTCACATGACAGTGTCCTCTTTACTATCCCATAAAGCCTGAACATTTTTCAACTGATTCTTCTTTGAAGACAGGCCCCATCTCATTCCTCAGTCCCTATCCTTATCTAGGCTCTTTGCTCCTCTTGCTTCATTCTCTTCTGTTTTCCACATATGCACCCTATTGCACCTCACTTTGCGTTACTTCTCAAATAAGTGGCCCTTACCCATCTCACCTACTGCTTCAACAAAACATTCTAAAGTACTTCTGGTTTCCATGCTTCCTGAGCACGATCTTTCAGATATCTTAACTGCCAGGGAAGCAGGTGAAAATCTTGTTCAATTTCTCGTTTCCTTCATTTCTTAACATGCAAGATACAGAGGTCAAATTCGAACGTCATATTCCACGTCTGTTTCTAATTTGCAGATGAACGTGTTTGCTTTACTGACCACTCCAGTGGGTTTTGTTGACCCTTTTGGGCCACCTGTGACCCTGCTTGAGCAGACAATACCCAGCTGCTTATAATGTTTGTTTTCCATCCCAACTTTGGGCATGTTTGTTTATCTGTTGATATACTTGCCTATTTGCATGTATGCTGTGTTTCCGGCTGGGCAGGTGGCATGCTGGAGTTATCACTTATTAGATTGAAGACTCAGCTTTCTAAATCTTAGATTTCACCTTCTTTGGGACCAAGTCTAATGTTCATTCAAATACACATTTAATTTTGCTAACTATCAACAAAAAAAGCTCTGTCTCAGTTTTGGAATGTGAACATCTTTGGTCAAAATAAAAAAATCAGTGATATATTGCCACATGCATCGGCTCCTGGCGCCCACTGTATCTCTTACACGAACCTCTGTACCAGTAGGGCGATTTGGGCAATAGAGCCAACCTGCTGCCGTATTTCAGCGGCGGCTAGTTGACAAGTGGTTAAAGCCACATTATCAAAAGTAAAATTACACAACCAAAAAGTTTTTTGTTGCTGTAAAGTTATAACATTTCGATTGCAGAATTATCTTCCAATTCCAACTGCTTTCACAGTCCTGATCTAAAATCTGTGCCACCTTCTCCAGATTTGCCCTCACTATCATAAAAGTGTACTCACCGAGGCCAAGATTCTGAGAGCGGTTGCTGTTGCGACTCGGTGCAGACCACTCCTGAAGGTGGCACAAAGGGTGGTTGGCACCAAGAGGCACAAGCTACCAGTGGGACAGTCACTTGCTAGCAGATCAACAGGTAGCTTGAGCAGGGCAGGTAGGTAATGACCCATGGGGGTCCAGGAACAACAGTGGTAAGTCCGTAAGGCAAAAGCAGAATCCAAGAAGCAGGCCGAGGGTCAAGCACAGTTAAGATCAGAAGACAACAGATACCAGGAACGCTGAGACAGAAGGATAATCCAAGAGCAAGCCAGGGGTCGATCACAGGAGATAACAGACAAGTCCAGGTACAGGGTGAAGGTCAAACACATTCTGAGAGCGGGAGTCCAAGATCAAAGCCAGAGGTTGGGTCAGGAGAAGATCAGCGAGGTCAAAAGGCAATCCGGGTCACAACAGGTAAGACAGGTCACAGGAGCAAACGTGGGAGTCACAGGAAGCTGAAGACGAACCAGCAGTTTGTTTAGATGCCAATACTTCCCTTATAGGTCAGCGAGGGGTCACACCCTGCGTGTGTGCGCGTCGCTCAACCACTCAACCACTCAACCACTCTTTAACCACTTGTCGACCGCATGCCCCATAGCACATTTACTGCTACAGGACGGCCGCGCAGGATCACGTATATACAGTATCTCACAAAAGTGAGTACACCCCTCATATTTTTGAAAATATTTTATTATATCTTTTCATGTGATAACACTGAAGAAACTACACTTTGCTACAATGTAAAGTAGTGAGTGTACAGCTTGTATAACAGTGTAAATTTGCTGTCCCCTCATAATAACTCAACACACAGCTATTAATGTCTAAACTGCTGGCAACAAAAGTGAGTACACCCCTAAGTGTCCAAATTGGGCCCAATTAGTCATTTTCCCTCCCTGGTCTCATGTGACTCGTCTCAGGTGTGAATGGGGAGCAGGTGTGTTAAATTTGGTGTTATCGCTCTCACTCTCTCATACTGGTCACTGGAAGTTCAACATGGCACCTTATGGCAAAAAACTCTCTGAGGATCTGAAAAAAAGAATTGTTTCTCTACATAAAGATGGCCTAGGCTATAAGAAGATTGCCAAGACCCTGAAACTAAGCTGGTGGCAAAGACCATACAGTGGTTTAACAAGACAGATTCCATTTAGAAAAGGCCTCATGATCGACCAAGGGAGTTGAGTACACGTGCTCACCATCATATCCAGAGGCTGTCTTTGGGAAATAGACTTATGAGTGCTGCCAGCATTACTGCAGAGATTGATGGTGTAGCTTGAAGCTTGTGGGCCCCCATTACCATCTGCTGCTTTTACAACGTACTTACCCTGTCACTCTGTGTAGGTGAAACTGGACACTCAGAGTGCCCAGAATGGGCCTTGGTGGGCCCCTGCATTTACTGAATTACCTACACAAGGGGACACAGCAAGCACTTTTCCCCACTGACATGGTGTAATCCAGAGCAGACAACCTGTGAGGAGTGGAGACCTACTTGAATAATATGAAAGATCTCCGGGGGTTCAGCATCCTTATTTAAAAAATTAACCAACAAGACCAAACTTAATATTAGGGAAAACTTAGGCTACTTTCAAACTGGGGCCGCTCCATGCCAGCGGTAAAGCGCCGCTTTTAAGAGGCGCTTTACTGCTGTTTTAGTGGTGCTTTAATCCCAAGAAGGGATTAAAAATTCCTGTGTTGCGGCGCATCCAAAGCACTTTTCATGTACTTCAGAAGCGCTGCACATTCAATGAAATGGTCAGGGGTGGTGTAGGAGTGGTGTATACAGCACTTCCAGACTGCCTCAAAGATGCTTGCAGGATTTTTTTCACCGTCCTGCAAGCACCACTCCAGTGTGAAAGCACTCAGACTGTCACACTGGGGAGGCATGAAAGACAGTTTTTAGGAGCTTTATAGTCGCTATTTTTAGCACTAAAACACCTGATACTGTCTTCAGTGTGAAAGGGGTCTGAGAGAAAGAATAAAACAAATGACGCTGCAAAAATCTAAACTTAGCCCACCTTAAAGGATATTGTCAATCAGTAGAGCAATGGACAGAGTCCCCATTTCACATCAGAGCCCCCATCATCACATCAGATCCCCTATTTTGACATAAGAGCCCCCATTATAACGCAAGAGCCCCCTCCATCACATCAAAGCCCAGAATTCACATCAGAACCCCCTCCATCACATCAGACCCTCCTATTATCACATCAGAGGCCATATTTAACATCATAGCCCCCTCCATCACATCAGAGCCTCCTCCATCACATCAGAGCCCCCTTTATGACATCAGAGCCCCCATTATCACATCAGAGCCCCCATTATCACATCAGAACCCTATCCATCACCTCAGAGCCCCGATTATCACATCAGAGCCCAGATTTCACATCAGAGGTCCCTCCATCACTTCAGAGCCCCCTATATCACATCATAGCCCCATTGTCACATCAGAGCCCCCTCCATCACATCAGAGCCCAGATTTCACACCAGAGCCCCCTCCATCACATCAGAGCCTCCATTATCACATCAGAGCCTAGATTTCACATGAAAGCCCCCACTATCACATCAGAGCCCCTTCCATCACATCAGAGCCCCCATCCATCACATCAGAGCCCCATCCAATACATCAGAGTACCTCTCAACATCAGTCTCAAAATTAGTCCCCATTTCATTTTGGTTGGGGGGAGGGGGCCCCTCAGGAGGTGTTAGGATTGTTTACATTACAAAACTTTTGTCTGTGTTGTGTCTGTGCTGACAGGCCTGATGCAGTGTCAGTGTGCCTGTTCTAATCTATGCCCAAATGCAAGAACTATTCTGCACGGCAGCATGTCTCTTCCCTGGGTTACAGAAGCTCCTCTTGCTCCGGCGGTATCTGGCTTGCTTTTATTTTACACATCAGAAGCTAATCAGTGGGTTCTGCAGACCTGATGTCCGCCAGCACCCACTGATTATTCTGTACACAGGCAAAATGGTGAGCTGACTATGTAAACAAGGCAGATTGTCGCTCTGTCAGCAGAGAAGGCATGTATCCAGTGTTCCTGTAGAGCAGGAACACCAATCTATGCCTTCCACTAGTAAAAGCATCTCACCCACTACACTGAAACACCAACTAGGCACAAAGTTAACCCTTTAATCATCCCTGATGTTAACCCCTTTCCAGTCAATGTCTTTATTATTATTATTATTATTATTATTATTATTATTCAGGATTTATATAGCGCCAGCAATTTACGCAGTGCTTTACAATATAAAAAGGAGACAATACAGTTACAATACAATAAAATATAAGAGGATTAAGAAGCTCAGAAGATCTTACAATCTAATAGGGTGGGGCAGGTGGTTCAAAAGGTTATAACTGTCGGGAATGAGCTGATGGAAGTGGTAGGAGATTAGTTGGAGACGTGATAGGCTTCCCTGAATAGATGAGTTTTCAGGGATCGCCTGAAGGTAGCAAGAGTAGGGGATAGTCGGACCAGTGGAGGTAGCGAGTTCCAGAGGATTGGAGAGGCTCTGGAGAAATCCTGGAGACGAGCATGGGAGGAGGAGACGAGAGAGCTTGAGAGTAGGAGGTCTTAAAAAGAGCGGAGAGGACGATTTGGGTGATATTCGGAGACAAGATTGGTGATGTAGCTCGGGGCAGAGTTGTGAATGGCTTTGTATGTTGTGGTTAGTATTTTGAATTTAATTCGCTGGGTGATTGGGAGCCAGTGTAGGGATTGGAGGAGAGGGCTGGCAGACACTGAGCGGTCATTAAGGTGGATAAGTCTGGCAGCAGCATTTATGATAGACTGAAGAGGGGATAGCCTATGGAGAGGCAGGCCAATGAGAAGGGAGTTGCAATAGTCAAGGTCGAGATATAACAATGAAGTGAATGAGGAGCTTGGTGGTTTCATTTGTTAAAAAGGGGGCGAATATTAGTTAGTATAATCATTCGTATAATGACAGTGCATATTTTTTAGCACTGATCACTGTAATAATGTCACTGGTCCCCAAAAAAGTGTCAGTCAGTGTCCAATCTTGCAGTACCTTTATAAGTCACTAATCACCTCCATTACTAGTAGAATTTTTTTTTTTTTTTAAATAAAAACTCCATAAATATATCTCATAGTTTGTAGTTTCTATAACTAAACAATGTGCGGTTATCAGGATTTATTTACCAAAAACATGTAGCAAAATACATACTGGACTAAATTGATGAAGACATTTTTATTTTTTTTATTTTTTTATTTGATATGTTTTATAGCAGAAAACAAAAAAATATTGTTAAATTATTGTTCTTTTTTGTTTATAGTGCAAAAGAATAAAACCACAGAGGTGATCAAATACAAAAGCTCAAAGCTCTATTTGTGGAAAAAAGTACATAAGTTTTATTTGAGTAGAGCATTGCATGACCGCACAATTGTCAGTTAAAGCAACACAGTTCTGTATCGCAAAAAATGGCCTGGTCAAGAAGGGGGGTAAATTGGAGCTGAAGTGGTTAAACTGTGTGCATACATAAAATACATCTTGTTTATTCTCTTGTTTTTCATTAGCAACAATAGGATATCTATATTCTGATAATGTTCTTCCTTAGTAACATTATCTCCAACGCAGTGCTGTAGCAATGAACACTCTACTAATCGTTCCTACATTTTTTTTTTTTACATTGCCAGTAAATCTATGATAGTGGTAAAGGACATGTGTATAACAGGACACAGGCATGCTGAAGAGTATAATCCTGAGGAAATTATAGGTAGACTCACTGAGGTTATGCAGTAGCACAAATTACAGCAATAAAGATTCCTTATTGATTTCAGACTCTTTGTTAGGGAAGTGGCTCCCTAAGCTATGTGCCACTCAGGACCTTAATGGCAGCAGCACCCTTGCTAAAATATAAACTGGAAATATACTACCTCTATGCTAAAGGAACCAGTTGTGGAAGAGTACTTATTTTATCCCTGGAGTCAGGTGGCCTTATAGATAAGATGGTTTCTATTAACTAAAACTATCTCCTATATATACATTTCCTAAGACCACTATAGCTTTTTGTATATCCCCATCTGTGTCTTCAAAAGGTCCCAAATCAACGCCATTTTGTCAGTACTTAAAAATGTAGAAAAAAAAAGCTGTGATAAAGGTAATAATTTAAAAGAACTCCCAAATGGTAGGTACCACAAGGTGTCTTTATGGGCAATACTTTTTTTTCTTCTGCTAATTTTACTTGTTTTAAAAGCAAAGCAACAGCAATTCAAAGCAAGCATTTCTTTTTTATTATTTTGGAATACTTGCGGGTGATATTCCCTGGCAGTTCTTTTTATTTTATTTTCTAGAGTAGTATATTGATGGCGCCAGAACACTAAAGTGGAGCTTTACCCAAACAACTTGATAAAAATAATGTTCTTTAGCAAGGAACATACATTCCACAGTAATAATTATGCTACCAAAATGAGTGTGTGCTGCAAATTGCCAGCATTTCTTCTGTTTCTTCTTGCTGTAGTCTGCCATTTTTCTGAAGCCCAGAGACCTTGAACAGCAGTAATTCTTTAAAGTGGTTGTAAACCCTCCTTAACAACTTTATTGCATTGTAATCTTCCTAAAAAATACTCATGATTGCTGCTAATAATTGTCTCCTTACTTGTTTTGTTTTACTGTAAACTGTCCCGTTTTGATAAGTGACGTCACCAGCGCATGCGCTTCCCTTTCCTTGATTTACGGCACGCTATGTGTACAGTCCATCCACTGACATGGTGGCCTGAATGGGATTTCCTCTATCAGCGGCACAGCCATTTGAGCTTGCGAGACTGCTGTGTTTTCTAGTTCCTGGTATTCCCCATGTGACCGTGTGATGTCACATGGGGGATTAACCATGTCAATCATGCTGCATTCTAGAGTGACGATCAGCTGCAGCAGGACTGACAGACATGCAATTGTCCTTCACTATTATAAGAAACTCAGCAAACTCGGCAATGAGCGGCGGTTGTCGTGGGAACATCGGATTGAGAACGAGGCTTGGCTATAACATGATTGCACATGCGCAAGATTGTGGCGAAGGGAAACATGAAAGGGCGGAAATCGGACTTAAATAACAGTACTGAAGATGGCGCTGCCTTTTCCATGAAGAAAAAACATTTCAAACTTAAAAAAAAGTAAGTGGCTGGATTAGGTTATGTGATGCTTGCTAACAAGTGATTAGAACAAAATAGATGAAAAGCACCATAGAGATTGCAGGGTTTACTTCCTCTTTAAGCTGGCAGTAGATCCATCTCTACAAATTAGACATTTTAAAAAGTATAAGCACATGTCTTACGTAGCTATACCTGTAAAAGGAGCCGGAAGTGATATTGTAGAACTTAATTTACTGCCTAAAGTTCTTTAAGATTATCTTGAGTGACACTTTATTATTGAAAACGTATGTTGTCAAACCAAATATAGATCATTCCATTCCACAAAACTATCGCCCAATTTCAGTCACTGATAATAATCTTAAAATATTTGGCCGAATGCTAGCTGACAGATTAGCTACAGTTATTCCCCCACTAATAAATCCAGACCAAACAGGATTCACCCTGAACAAACAAATAACGGATAACATAAGACTGACCACAAACATCATTCAAGACTCTAACCAGCACTCTAAATCTACACACCTACTCAGTCTTGATATCCACAAAGCCTTTGACAGCATCAGCTGGTCATACTAAGGCCGCGTACACACGGGCGGACTGTTCGCCCAACCTTGTTCGGCAAACAGTTTCATCAAACAGTCCGCTCAAAATTTGCATGAGCGGACTTGCCCACACACGAGCGGACTGTTTGACGAACAAGGTTGGGCAAACAGTTCGCTCAACTTTTGAAATGAACGGACTCGCCCACGTAAGGCGGAGGCAAATCCGCCCATTTCGAGCGCGTGTGCAGGTAGGCGGGGCCCGCGAAGGAGACGTCGCGGGCTCCGCCGCCTGGAATGGGCTTAAAGGGGAACCCCAACGCCGAAAAAAATCGGCGTGGGGGTTCCCCCCAAGTCCACACCAGACCCTTGTCCGAGCACGCTACCCGGCCGGCCAGGAAAGGGGGGCGAGCGAGCGCGCCCCCCCTCCTGAGCCGTACCAGGCCGCGTGCCCTCAACATGGGGGGTGCCTTGGGGAAGGGGGGGCCGCGCGGCCCCCCCACCCCAAAGCACCTTGTCCCCATGTTGATGAGGACAAGGGCCTCTTCCCGACAACCCTGGCCGTTGGTTGTCGGGGTCTGCGGGCGGGGGGCTTATCGAAATCCGGGAGCCCCCTTTAAGAAGGGGGCCCCCGGATACCGGCCCCCCACCCTATGTGAATGAGTATGGGGTACAATGTACCCCTACCCATTCACCTGTGAAATAAAGTACAATAAAAAACACAACACAGAGAAAAAATATTTTATTGCACAGCTCCGGGGGTCTTCCGTCTTCGGGGGTCTTCTCGCCGGACTCCTCCGCTATGTGTGTGTAGCTCTTTTACTAGCGGAGGAGTCCGGCTTTCTTCCTCCCCGCCGCCGGCCTCTTCTCCCGACTTCGGGGGTCTTGTCCCCCTCTTCGGTTCTTCTGCCGGGCCACCGCGCCTGGTCCGGTGGCCCGGTCTTCTGTCGCCGTCTTCCGTTCTTCTGTCGCCGCCTTCGGTTCTTCTGCCGGGCCACCGCGCCTTCTTGTAGCTCTTTTACAGGCGGTGGCCCGGTCTTCTGTCGCCGTCGCCGCCTTCCGTTCTTGTTCTTCTTCTTGTTCTTCTCCTGGAGATGTTGACTCGACGAGCTCTCCGGCCGGAATGCCAGGGACACGCTCCGCTGCCACTTATATAGTGACAATGGGGCGGTGTCACATGGTATATGTCACATGGGTTGGTCACATGGGTTGATGTCACATGGGGACTATGACATCGTAAGGGGGCGGGGTCACCATGTGACCAACCCATGTGACATATACCATGTGACACCGCCCCATTGTCACTATATAAGTGACCGCACAGCGCGGCTCTGGCATTCCGGCCGGAGAGCTCGTCGAGTCAACATCTCCAGGAGAAGAAGAAGAACAAGAACGGAAGGCGGCGGCGGCGACAGAAGACCGGGCCACCGCCTGTAAAAGAGCTACAAGAAGGCGCGGTGGCCCGGCAGAAGAACCGAAGGCGGCGACAGAAGAACGGAAGACGGCGACAGAAGACCGGGCCACCGGACCAGGCGCGGTGGCCCGGCAGAAGAACCGAAGAGGGGGACAAGACCCCCGAAGTCGGGAGAAGAGGCCGGCGGCGGGGAGGAAGAAAGCCGGACTCCTCCGCTAGCAAAAGAGCTACACACACATAGCGGAGGAGTCCGGCGAGAAGACCCCCGAAGACGGAAGACCCCCGGAGCTGTGCAATAAAATATTTTTTCTCTGTGTTGTGTTTTTTATTGTACTTTAGTTCACAGGTGAATGGGTAGGGGTACATTGTACCCCATACTCATTCACATAGGGTGGGGGGCCGGTATCCGGGGGCCCCCTTCTTAAAGGGGGCTCCCGGATTCCGATAAGCCCCCCGCCCGCAGACCCCGACAACCAACGGCCAGGGTTGTCGGGAAGAGGCCCTTGTCCTCATCAACATGGGGACAAGGTGCTTTGGGGTGGGGGGGCCGCGCGGCCCCCCCTTCCCCAAGGCACCCCCCATGTTGAGGGCACGCGGCCTGGTACGGCTCAGGAGGGGGGGCGCGCTCGCTCGCCCCCCTTTCCTGGCCGGCCGGGTAGCGTGCTCGGACAAGGGTCTGGTGTGGACTTGGGGGGAACCCCCACGCCGATTTTTTTTGGCGTTGGGGTTCCCCTTTAAGCCCATTCCAGGCGGCGGAGCCCGCGACGTCTCCTTCGCGGGCCCCGCCTACCTGTACACGCGCTCGAAATGGGCGGACTTTCCGAGCGGGAACAGTCCGCTCATTTCGAAAGTACAGCGGACAGGCCCACACACGGGCGGACTGTTCGCTCAAACACAGTTTCAGCGGACAGTTTTTCGGAATTTCCGAAAGACTTTGTCCGTCCAACTGTCCGCTGAAACTGTCCGCTGAAAGCCCACACACGAGCGGACTGTCCGCCCAAACACTGTTCAGCGGACAAGGTTGGGCGAACAGTCCGCCCGTGTGTACGCGGCCTTAGACATACTACTCCTTAGATACGACATAAACAGAGAATTCTTACACAGTTTTAAAGCCCTCTACCATAACCCACAAACATGCATCAAACTCCCCGGCAACAATTCTGACTTTTTCCTTCTGAGCAAGGGCACCAGGCAAGGCTGCCCAATTTCCCCGCTTCTTTATGCCCAGGCAATAGAGCCCCTTGCTTGTGCGATTAGAAACAACACAGATATAAAAGGATACACTAAAGAGTTCAAGGAATTTAAACTAAGCCTCTATGCCGATGACGTCCTTCTCTTTCTAACAGATCCCCTCATCTCCTTACCGAATCTGACCAAAACATTGGACGTTTTTCACGACCTGACTGGCTTAAGTGTAAACTTGTCTAAATGCTCAGCCCTACCCATTAATATCCCACCAGCCTTAATAACAACACTCAAAGACAAATTTTCATTCAATTGGTGCACGGACTCATTTAGATACCTAGGAATTCATATTGCACCCTCTTACAAAACACTATTTCACGCTAATTACCCACCAATATTTAATAACATCAAAAATATAAGAAGAATAGTGGCAACGAAAATGGTTATACTACCCAAACTTTTATTCTTTTTCAGAGCCCTTCCTCTTCCCAAAAACACATTCAATTCTCTCCAAAGAGAAATCAACAAATTAATTTGGCAAAACAAAAAACCAAGGTTTAGTTACTCCTTAATATTTAGGCCCCAACTAAAAGGAGGTCTAAATATCCCACATTTATGGATATACTATCTGTCAGCCAGATTCACCCAACTAGCACAATGGTATGCCCCAGCCTCCCAAATCCCCTGGCTCCTGTTCGAAGAACAATCAGTCCTCTCATACCACCTACAAGGACTACTCTAGTCCAAGTCTATCTCACCGCAGTAAATAAGACCGTTGAATATAATTGTAACACATACCCTACAACTGTGGAAAAGACAAAATACCAAATTTAACATGTCCTCCAACATCCCTCCCCTAGCATCCTTTTTAGGAGATCCTCACTTCTCTTCCTTAGATAATAGCCAAAACTCATTAACAATATGGATACAACATAATCTAACACATTTAAAAGCACTTACCCATAACAATACATTTTACTTTTTCTCCGAACTACAGAAAAAAAAAAAAACTTGCACCTACAGAACATGAAAATTATATGAAGATAAAATAATTCTACCAAAAATACTACTCACTCACTCTACGTATCCCCCTCTCATAATTCAAACAGATTTGTATTTCCTCCCCATGAGACAAAGGATTAATGTCCAAAATCTATAAAAATCTAAACAAATTCAATATGCCTGAAAAATCACACCCCATGCTTCAATGGGAATCAGACCTAAACGTTTCATTCTCCCCCGAACAATGGGATACCATATTTGAAAACCTACACAAATGCACCAGAACTACCACCATCAGGGAATCTGCCACCAAACTGCTCTATAGGTGATATCTTACCCCTGCCAAACTCAACTCATTCTACTCATCAACATCTCCACTCTGTTTCAGAGGCTGCCCTACACATGGGACACTACTACATATATTTTGGGATTGCCTCCATCTGAAAAGCATTTGGTACAATGCTAATCTCATGACTGATCGAATTTCATGCAGAAAGATCCCACTAACACCCCAAATGTGCCTTTTATTCTCCACCATACAAGATATTCCAAAAGCAAGTTCTAGACTAATCCATACTCTATTAAGCTCTATCCACTGGACCATCGCTTTCAAGTGGCATTCATCCAATGTACCATGGCCTCAGGTTCTCAACCATATGGCAAACATCAAATTATCAGAAAGAATACACCACACGTTATATGACACAATGCATATATACCAAAAAAAAAATGTACTCTATGGGAAACCTCACTACTGATGTAATATTCACTACTGTTATTTTACTTAAGCACATCTACAGATCCTTCCCTGCAAATGTTATATAGATTTATAATCCAATGTGTGTATCTTGTCATTTGATATATCTTTACTTTAATGTATTATCCAAATAAATCTTTCACTTGTACATGTCCTACCACTGTGAAAATCGTGTACTATGATCTTACCCATAATAAAAACCATTTGTAAACAAAGAAAATGTATGTTGTACTGATGACATCCCTGTGGGGCATCAGGGTAATGAAGGTACTGAGAGGGCAGATTCCATGCCCCGAGGATCTACCACAATAACCTTGAGATGTGAAGGAAAAGTTTGATTCTAGAATCAAGGTAAAGTCAAAAGGTAGAGTCCAAGGTAACATTTTATTCCAAACATGAATTGAGTGTAAAACCAACGCATTTCGGGGAGCACATATTGCCCCCTTCATCAGGGCTTGTGAAAATATGGCAATTGTTTTGACAGACTTAGAGTGATATGTAATCTAAAATAAGTTAATTTTGAAGAAGGACTCAGGATTGTTTAGCTGCTGGTTTAGAATTTTTTTGCCATGTTCCATGAGGAAGATTTCCCTTCACTTCTCTCATAGCCACAGCAGGAAGTGAAATGGAAGTGAGAGAAACCCCTGGTAGTGATCAGACGTAGAGTCCTTATTGAAAGATTTCCTCTTTATTCCTGTTCTGGTGAACACTCAAATTTGGGATTTCCTTTTACTTTCACTTTATAATGGTCACCAGGACAAATAGAGAGGGTGAATCTCCCAAACAGTGGCACTGACAGCAATAAAAAGCAGCTAGGCATTCTAATCTCACTTCACTATCCAAAACTAAAAATAAATTATGTTGGCGGAAGAGTTTACCCTCTTCCTCACCAGGCCAAAATTGATGTCCTTTTTTTCCCCACAAATAGAGCTTTATTTTGATGGTATTTGATCACCTCTGCGTTTTATTTTTTTTGCACTATAAACAGGAATATAAAAAGGAAGAGTGATAATTTAAAAAAAAAAAAACACAATATTCTTTACCCTATTGTTATAATAAATATCCCAAATTTAAAAATAAAAAAAAAAGTCTTCATCAGTTTAGGCCAATATATATTCTTCTACATATTTTTGGTAAAAAAATTGCAATAAGCATATATTGATAGGTTTGTGCAAAAGTTATAACGTCTACAAAATAGGGGATAGATTTATGGCATTTTTATTATTAAATTTTTTTGTTACTAGTAACGGTGGCAATCAGCAATTTTTATCGGGACTGCGACATTGCGGCAGAGAGATCGGACGCTTTTGACACTTTTTTGGGACCATTGACATTTATACAGCGTTCAGAGCTTAACATGGCCACTGATTACTGTATAAATGTCACTGGCAGGAAAAGGGTTAACACTAGGGGCCGATCAAGGGATTAAGTGTGTCCTAGGGAGGTGTTTCTAACTGTAATGGGATGTAATTAACTAGAGGAGCTAGATCACTGCTTCTACTTAGTAGGAACAGACAATCTGTTTCTCCACCCCTGTCAAAACAGGGATTTGTGTGTTTACACACGCAAATCCTTGTTCTGGCTCTCATGCTCGCAATAGCGGGTGGCCAGCAGCGATCGCGCCCACTGGCCACATGCAGCGGGTCCCTCACCATACATATATGGCAATTTGCTCAGAAAAAAACATCCTGTCACCGTATATGTACAGGAGCCGGTCGGGAAGTGGTTAAGTTACCAGAGGAGACCAAAAATGCAGGTGTGCTTAGTAATGTTTTTTATTTATTAACACTGAAGCTCCAGCACTTGCCTCAGCATCCCAGAATGCATGTCCTTTGTATAGGTAACTGCAATAACTTTGTTGCATTGTGACATAGCAAGGGTGACCTGGAGGTTTGTGCTCTGCCTGGATTGAGAAGGGCCCCAAAGAGATACAAACATTGTTTGCATAGGATAAATGGATGTGGCATCACCTTGTGTTGCCTGCTTTTAAAGGGCTTAATTTAGGTTGATATTTTCATTGTAGTCACTGGTTCACTTCAGAAGTTTCCTACACCTTGCAGCAAATTTAACTAAATGTCACAAAAACACTTTAATTGCTCCTTGAATTTAGTACAAGTTACATTTTATGTTACGTTATGTGAGAACTATCGGCTTCTGGATCCAAACCCAGGACCTCTGTTACATCTGGTAATTGCTCTTCCTGAACAGCTCTTTCCCTGATCCCTTGGATAACCTTACCTAGAACTATTAACTCTTCCCATTTAAGCCATGTCTCTGCATTTCCTGTTGGTCAGATTATTGCTCTTCTCAAGCCAATATCGTGTGCATTGTGTTCCTGCGATCCCGACCCCTTACCACGTGATCAGCTGTCAGCCAATTACAGCTGATCACATGATGTCAACACAGCCGGTAATCGGCTATTTTTTCTCCTCGCGCTGACAGCACGAGGAGAAAAAAAAGACGATCACCAGCAGCAGTGAGCGGGACATTAGTCCCGCTCACTGCGATGTGCCCAGATCCTCAGTGTCCACCTGTGCCCCCATAAAAGTGCCGCCTACCAGTGCCCACCAGCGCCACCTGTCAGTGCCCAACAGCGCCACCTGTCAGTGCGCACAGTGCCACCTCTCAGTGCCCACAGTACCACCTGTCAGTGCCCACAGTGCCATCTGTCTGTGCCCACAGTACCACCTATCAGTGCCCAAAATCAGTGCCTGAACAGTGCTGCACATCAGTGCCATCTATCAGTGCCCATCAATGTCACCTACCAGTGCCCATCAGTGTCCCCCTATCAGTGCCATCTATCAGTGCACATCAGTGCCATCTATCAGTGGTACCTATCAGTGCCCATCTGTGCCACCTATCCGTGCCACCTATCAGTGCCCATCAGTGCCATCTTATCAGTGCCATCTATCAGTGCACAACAGTGCCATCTATCAGTGGTACCTATCAGTGCCACCTATCCGTGCCACCCATCAGGGCCCATCAGTGCCATCTTATCAGTGGCCATCAGTGCTGCCTTATCTGTGCCCATCAGTATCGACTTATTTGTCCCCATCAGTGCCACCTTATCTGTCCCTATCAGTGCCGCCTTAACTGTGCCTATTAATGCCCATCAGTGCAGCCTATCAGTACCCACCAGTGCAGCCTATTAGTGCCCACCAGTGCCGCCTCATCAGCCCATATCAGTGAAGCAGAAATATTACCTGTTTGCAAAATTTTATCACAAACTATTAAACATGATTTTTTTTTTTCTAAATTTTCCCTTATTTTTTTTGTTTGTTTAGCAAAAAATAAAAACCCCAGCTGTGATTAAATACCACCAAAAGAAAATTCTATTTGTGGGAAAAAAATGATAAAAATGTAATTTGGGTACAGTGTTGTATGACCACGCAATTGTCATTCAAAGTGCATCTGCGCCGAAAGCTGAAAATTGGTCTGGGCAAGAGGGGGGTTTAAGTGCCCAGTAAGCAAGTGGTTAACTGTGTTTCTGCTTGATCCCAACCTGCAACCACGTGTTACCAACCTTGTTTACTGACTATGCTTCTGCTTCTTGATCGCTGCCTGCTACATCTTGTACTGGATCCTAGCATGCTCCCCTCCTGGTGGGGCGAGGACTGGGACCTGGCATGAACATGCAGAGAAACACATTTCCACCATCAGGAGCTCTGGTGAAGACCCGTTAGTGCTTAGACCTTGCACCTCAGCTGAGCCTGCGTCACTTGCCAGGGGACCTGCTGGTATTTTTATCCAGCTTGTTTCTATGTGAACCTTTCCACTGCCATAGCTAGTGGCTTTCCTGCCTGACCCATGACCATGACAAGGATCTTTATTGCTTTACTGTATTCAAAGGAATACATATAATAATATAAATCATAATAATAATAATAATAATATATACTCACACACACAGTGACCTCAACCATCCATTTGTCAATAGATTACCAGTTTAAAATGAATAGTAAGAAGTTCAATGTTATACACTGTCCATGGTGCTGATCCTGTTGGTTCCTTTTTTTTTTCCATGTGTACATAAGTCTTCTGAATGTCACAGTGTAGCATACTACAAGTCGCTTCATTAATTTAATCCCAGTCTAACGTAATTACACTGGATATCACAGATGGTGTCACTGAGCAGTAAGAGGGTTAAAGTGTTTCTTTTCACTATATTGAGTTAAAACAAGTAGAAAAAGAAAAAGGGGTGAAAATGTTAACATAAACAACGCGCTACTGAGTGACTTTATTATGCTACCAAACACGTGTAGCCATTAGAATTATGCAGCTAAATCAACATTATAGATCATATGTACAGCGTTCCAGATCCTATTTTCTGTTGTTTAAGGTTTCTGTTAAGTAGGACAAGCTGAGTGTAATTTAATACACAGTATCATTTTATTTCTTATTTTTATTAAACAAAAAAATATAGCCTGTCTTAAAACACAAAGTCTTATTATTTCTAGCCTACTGCACTTTAGGACAACCATGCCTTTTAGAAATTTAAAATATAAAATGTTCACACTGCTGATTGCGCTATTACAGGCTCTAGAAAGGATGTTTTTGTACTGTCCAAAAACCCTCTGTTTGTTCTTTTGAATCTCGAAGAGGTAAAATGATATAAAACTAAAATGAAGGCGTGTTGACTGCACATCTGCTTCATTTTAGTAGCAATCTTTCCTGGGAACGAGTTCACTATGAATATTGAATTGTCTGGAGGTGCAAGCTCAGTTCCGGTCAAACAGATGAAACAAAAGGAACCGTTTATAAGCTGGGATCACTAGTTTTCAAGGTGATGGTTTTGGTGCAAAACCCCAGCAGAGCATGATCCAATTTGCTAAAGCAGGGGAAAAGATTCCTTCCTGATCCCCGAGAGGCAATTGGATTTTCCCCGGATCAAATTTACCTATAAATGTTAGTACCCAGTTATATTATGTACACTTAGGAAATAATCCAGGCCCTTCTTAAAGCAATCCACTGAGCTGGCCAGAACCACCTTAGCAGGGAGTCTATTCCACATTTTCACAGCTCTTACTGTGCAGAAACCTTTCCGTATTTGGAGATGAAATCTCTTTTCCTCTAGACGTTCCTCTGTGTGTCCCTATAGAAAGCCACCTGCTATGGGGCCACACATGCATGCTTGCTCTTTTAGAATTACACAGTGTGGCTTGGCCCCACCCTCCCGCTTCTTCCTCACAGTATTTGATTAACAGCAGCAGGAGCCAATGGCTTCTGCTGCTGCTTTAATCCCTGTGTGAAGAAGGAGGAGGAGGAGAGAAGGAGGAGATAAGAGATCCAGTCATGCACAGCAATGAATTGATTTAGGACTCAGGTAAGTATTTAGGTGGGTGGGGGAGAACAGAAAGCTGCAAAATGTAGCTGCAGGGAATACATTAAGGTAAAACTCGTTTAGGCTTTAGAAGCCCTTTACGGGTAGGTTTTATAAGGGTTGGGATCACACCTGTACCGTGAGATAACCCTAAAACATTAACACGTATTATGCTTTCTGTGGACCTGCTGTGCATTAAAGCAGTGGTCATAAACCCTGTCCTCAGGGCCCACTAACAGGCCAATTTTTATATATTACCTTGTGGAGATCCAGACTAGAATACTGCAATCACTGAGCAGCAAATGATATGACCTGTGATGTATTTCAGTTATCTTGCAAACCTTGCAAACCTTGCCTGTTAGTGGGCCCTGAGGACAGGGTTGATAACCACTGCATTAAAGTGGTTGTAAACCCTTACAAACCACTTTGACCTACAGGTAAGCCTAGATTAAAGCCGCGTACACACGGGCGGACTGTGTGGCCTACTTAGTCCGTCATACAATCCGACGGACAGTCCGTCATACTTTCGAATGAACGGACTTGACCACACACGGATGCACAAACAGTCCGTCGAAAGCTTGCGCGATGACGTGTACAGCACGTACGACGGGACTAGAAATAGGAAGTCCAATACACAGCAATGCACCCTTCCGCCGTGTAAATCCTTTCTGAGCATGCGCCATTCTTAGTCCGTCGAACTAGCCTACTGACGAGCGGATTGTCCGCTAAAACCAAAGTATGACGGACAGAATTTAGAAAAATCCGAAATACTTAGTACGCCAGACTGCACGCTGAAAAAGTCCGCTGAAGCCCACACACGAGCTGACTGTCCGCTGAAATGTGTTTTGACGGACTAAGTAGGCCATACAGTCCGCCCGTGTGTACGCGGCATAAGGCTTACCTGTAGGTCCAATTAATATCTCCTAAACCAACACGGTTTAGGAGACATTTACCTTAAGACAGTGGCGCACAGGCGCATTGGGTAAGCCGCAGATCGCGGCGATATGCCGCGAGTTTTGGCTCCCGTGCGCGGAAGTGACGCTGTGATTCGCCAGAGCAGCGAGACCCATGGAGACCCACCAAGAAGATGGACGCTCGGAACTACAGGGGACAGCAGTGACTTTGCTGGCTCCTGTGTCAGGTAAGTGACACATAATGGACTACTATGCGATGCATAGTAGTCCATTATGCTTTACCTTTGCAGGGAATCAAAGAGGAAGTGAGCCCATCAGGGTTTACTTCCTCTTTAAAGGATAACTTAACCTAGGGGAAAAAATTAAATCTATTGAAGTTTGCAAGTTCTCAGATGTGGTGGCTGCAATAGTTTTAATTTTTCAAGCTCAGAACATTTTTGTTTTCACTAAGTAAAGAAAATCCCTTCTCATCTTACCAGAAAAGCAGTTACCTTGTCATGTCCTGTGAGCTAAACTAGAAGTAACTAAAATTTTTTTCTGTAAATTATTAATCCAAGCACCTCCTTTTAATGAAGAGAAAGAAAGACAGACACAAGTGCATCCGGGTTGAAAACTACGATTCCTTCCCCATATACAGTGGAGAAGTGAATGTAGACACCCAGGACAGACAGCGTGTTATTCACAAGATCATCAAGGTGAAAAGGAAAGAAAATCTTAAAAAAGACAGTCATTTTAAAGGTAGAAGCAGACACTTTATGGTGATTACTTTCATATAACTGGTTACAGGTTTGCTTTGGATCACAAGGTCAAAAAAGAGGTAAGTTCAGAAATCATTCACTTCTTGGTGAATACATGTTCCAGACAAGAAACAGACATTTGATAACATTTTGCGTATCAAACAATCAGTACCAAGACCAGGGGTTTGTTCCTAACAGGCACCGGTCATACTGAAATCATGCTTACAGGTTATATGGGTTAGAGGGTGCTAATTTGTTCCACCTTAGACCTGCTCTCCTCTGTAATGCACTGACATTGGAAATTTCAGTCTTGCATCCACTTTCCTGTAGTCTGGGCTAAAGGGCTGACATACCAAAGAAGTGCTGTTTATGAAGTGAACCTTTGCTCATTTCAAATACACAGCCAAAATCACGCAAATTAAAAAAACAAATAACAGGAAATTCTGCTGCTTATGATTTGATGTTAAAAGCAACACTCTGGTTCGGTCTAAAAATGATTACCCTATCAATGGATGGGATTCTATGTTATTGCGTTCAAGTCAAACTGGGACGTTTAGTTTTACAGCTATAAAAAGGAATGCTAGCATGGCGGTACTACATGCAGCAGTAATGCCGCGTACATATGACCTGACTTTCTGTCAGAATAAACTCGGACGGACTTTCCGACTGAGTTTCCGACGGAGTTCCGCCCCAAATGGACTTGCCTACACATGATCACACCAAAGTCTGTTTGTTTCGAACGCGATGGCCCATGACTGGACTAGAAAAGGAAGTTCAAAAGCCAGTAGCCAATAGCTGCCCTTGCGTTGTATTTGGTCCGTCGGACTAGCATACAGAGAAACAGTTTTCCCGATAGGAATTGATTCAGTCGGAAAGATTTAAAACATGTGGGAAGGCTGGCCGTAGGCCAGCCTGTATTTGTGGGAGGAGTCTGAGAGACTATTTAACCCTCCTCCTCTGTCAGGGCCAGGGTTGGTGTTTTCTAGGTGGAGGCAGCTCATGGGGGAAGGGCTGTCCATCTATCCCCCACCACTCACTTCTCTGCGTTCATGCTGGTGGGGAGCGGGGGTGCATTCTCCTGTCATGTTCCAGTGTGGGGAGAGGGGGGTGATCGGCCGCCCCAGCTCCTCTCTCTCCCCACATGTTAGCTCTGTCCACCCGCCCGCCGTTTCTTCCAGTGTGGGGAGAGGGGGGGGTGATCGGCCGCCCCAGCTCCTCTCTCTCCCCATGTGTTTGCTCTGTCCACCCGCCCGCCATTTCTTCCAGTGTGGGGAGAGGGGGGGGGGTGATCGGCCGCCCCAGCTCCTCTCTCTCCCCATGTGTTTGCTCTGTCCACCCGCCTGCCGTTTCTTCCAGTGTGGGGAGAGGGGGGGTGATCGGCCGCCCCAGCTCCTCTCTCTCCCCATGTGTTTGCATGTCCACCCGCCTGCCGTTTCTTCCAGTGTGGGGAGAGGGGGGTGATCGGCCGCCCTGGCTCCTCTCTCTCCCCATGTGTGTTGTGCTCTGTCCGCCTGCCGATTCGTCCGGTGGGGGCTCCACGTGGCGGCCGACAGCTGATTCTCCCTGGGGGGGAGGGTGTGATCGGCGGGGCTGCTGGGAGCCTGCCTGGTGATCGGCCACCCGCTGCATCCTCTCTCCCCTTGCTCGCATGGCGGCGGGGGGGAGAGGGTGCTCGGCCGCCTGGTGATCGGACAGCCGCTGGATCCTCTCTCCCCTTGCTCATGTGGGGGGGGGGGGGTGGGCGGTTTCGGCCGGCTGCCTAAGTGTGCATCTCTCTGTGGGTCCTGGTGCTCGGAAGGGGGATGGGCTGTCACCCACCTGTTGCTCCTTTCCTCCCCGCAGCGCAGACTGGCATCTCTGCTGCAGTGATGGAGAATCTCAGTCCACCCAGGTTGCTGCTTTACTTGTTGGTTGTTTTCTTTGGTCGATGTTATTTTGCGGTCAGCCCAGGTGTCTCTGTAGTAGCTTCCATCAGCAATTTTCTGTCGTAGCGTTCTGTTATAGCAGTTTGCCAGCGTTTTTCTGTCATCACGTTTTTCCAGCGTTTTCTGTCATAGCGTTCTGCCAGGGTTTTTCTGTCATAGCGTTCTGCCAGTGTTTTTCTGTCATAGCGTTCTGCCAACGTTTTTCTGTCATAGCGTTCTGCCAGCGTTTTCTGTCATAGCGTTCTGCCAGCGTTTTCTGTCATAGCGTTCTGCCAACGTTTTCTGTCATAGCATTCTGCATGCGTTTTTCTGTCATAGCGTTCTGCCTGCGTTTTTCTGTCATAGCGCTCTGCCAGCGTTTTTCTGTCATAGCGTTCTGCCAGCGTTTTTCTGTCATAGCGTTCTGCCAGCGTTTTTCTGTGATAGCATTCTGGCCAGCATTTCTGTCACAGCGTTCTGCCCAGCATTTCTGTCACAGCTTTCTGCCCAGCATTTCTGTCACTGCATTCTGCCCAGAATTTCTTTCACAGCGTTCTGCCCAGCATTTCTGTCACAGCGTTTTGCCCAGCATTTCTGTCACAGCGTTTTGCCCAGCATTTCTGTCAAAGCGTTCTGCCCAGTATTTTCTGTCACAGCGTTCTGCCCAGCTTTTTCTGTCACAGCATTCGGCCCAGCATTTTCTGTCATAACGTTCGGCCCAGCATTTTCTGTCATAACGTTCGGTCCAGCATTTTCTGTCATAACGTTCGGCCCAGCATTTTCTGTCATAACGTTCGGCCCAGCATTTCTGTCACAACGTTCTATCCAGCATTTCTGTCACAGCGTTCTGTCCATCATGTCTGTCACAGCGTTCTGCCCAGCATTTCTGTCACAGCGTTCTGCCCAGCATTTCTGTCACAGCGTTCTGCCTAGCATTTCTGTAACAGCGTTCTGCCCAGCATTTTCTGTCACAGCGTTCTGCCCAGCATTTCTGTCATAGCGTTCGGTCCCACATTTCTGTCATAGCGTTCGGTCCAGCATTTCTGTCATAGCGTTCGGTCCAGCATTTCTGTCATAGCGTTTGGTCCAGCATTTCTGTCATAGCGTTCGGTCCAGCATTTCTGTCATAGCGTTCGGTCCAGCATTTCTGTCACAGCGTTCTGTCCAGCATTTCTGTCACAGCGTTCTGTCCAACATTTCTGTCACAGCGTTCTGACCAGCATTTCTGTCACAGCGTTCTGTCCAGCATTTCTGTCACAGCGTTCTGTCCTGCATTTTCTGTCACAGCGTTCGGCCCAGCATTTTCTGTCACAGCGTTCAGCCCAGCATTTCTGTCATAGCGTTTGGTCCAGCATTCTCGGTCATAGCATTCTATCTAGCTTTCCTGTCATAGCGTTCTGTCCAGCATTTCTGTCATAGCGTTCTGTCCAGGTTTCGGTCATAGCATTTAGTCCAGTTTTTCTGTCACAGCGTTCTGTTGAGCATTTTCTGTCATAACGTTCGGCCCAGCATTTCTGTCATAGCGATTGGTCCAGCATTCTTGGTCATAGCATTCTATCTAGCTTTCCTGTCATAGCGTTCTGTCCAGGTTTCGGTCATAGCATTTAGTCCAACTTTTTCTGTCATAGCGTTCGGTCCAGTATTTCCATCATAGCGTTCGGTCCAGTATTTCCGTCATAGCACTCTGTCCAGCATGGCGGTCATAGTGTTTTGCCCCTGGGTTCCTGTCATAGCATTCTGCCCAGCATGTCTGTCATAGCGTTTCCGCCCCAAGTTATCTGTCATAGCGTTTCCGCCCCAGGTTATCTGTCATAGCGTTTCCGCCCCAGGTTATCTGTCATAGCGTTTTCGCCCCAGGTTATCTGTCATAGCGTTTCCGCCCCAGGTTATCTGTCATAGCGTTCCCGCCTCATGTATTCTGTCACAGTGTTCTGCCCCTGGAGTTCTGTCATAGCGTTCTGCCCCGGGATTTCAGTCATCGTTCTACCCAGGTTAACTTTTAGCATTTCTGTCATGGCATTGTCGTGATATTTTTTCTGTCAGTATTTCTGTCATAGCGTTTCTGGCCAGCATTTCTGTCAGTGTTTCAACCTCGGTGTTTGGCCTCAGAGTTCTCAGAAGGGCGTTGTTCACTTATGACATACTCTGGTAGGTTTGTCTGCATTGATTGTCATGTCTCATCGTATCTGTGTTCATGTTTTTACCGGGGTCAGTTAGCTAGGGCTCTCACATCGGGATCTGTCACGTCTACAGATCCATACGGGCTGAGGTTTCGTTTGTTAATTGATTGTTGTCCACAGTCTTCTCGCCCGTATACCATACGTCATACGATGCATGTTCATTCACCACATCTTTACGACTACCCACCACGGCCTGTACACTAGCCCTGAGTTTCCAGTTAATTACCTGTCTCTGCGCTGCAGGTTACTCGGGCTCACTTGCCACTTACACAAGGGGGGGGGGGGTTCTGTCGTCAGGTTCATGTACACGCAGTGGTCTTGACATTTCTGCTCATGTTTCATTCTTAGGTAGGCAGAGGGGCATTGTTGTTCTCATGTCTGATTGTCTGTCATTTGTCTAGTTTGTGTTTTAGGTTGGGCATCCATACCAATATCGACCGTGCTTGCACTCACTTCCTTCAGTTCGGCCATTGCTGGGGGGGGGCTAGCGGATTGGTGCTGATATAGTTTCGCCACTGGGTTCACCCTTGGGTCAGAAGCAGTCCTCTATTTTCTTCAGTTGATGTCCTGTTGTGTTGAGGCCCTGGTTACCGCCCAGGGATGCATAGTCAGGGTGTGTCCTAGCCACGGTCCTTAGGAGGTTTTTTTTTTTTTTTTTTTGTTTTTTGGGCGACGTCGTCATGATTCTGGATTCCACTCTCAGCTCCGAGCTTGTGTCGAGGAGGTTGCCTGGAGTACTGCTCAGGGACATTGGTCCAGTCATCTTTGCTGATCCCCGGTCTGTCCCAGGTGGGGGCTTCAGTCACTTGGGCTTGGCTGTAACATGCCATGAGACTTATTTCCCTGGGTTGGAGTCTGACTCTCCTTCCTCATTTAAGGATTCGGTCTTGGTTGATAGGTCTCAGGCTGAAGCATGACCTGTTCGCATCCGGTGGGACCAGTCTGTCTTGGTGTCTCCATGTTGATGATGCTCATTGCCATGGCACCTACTCCATCACATCCATCGGGCAGCCAGCTTTTCCTCCCCTATCACTTGGGCACTCACCCTCTCACTTCCTCTTACCAGGTATGGGTAGGCCAGGGGGGGGGGGGGGGGGTGTTTCACGGTGCTTCTTCTGGTGTCCGTTGTAGGTATTTTCAGGCTCCTCAGCCATATTCTTGCAGGGGTTCTTCGGGTCAGCCCTTGCTCCCTTTTCCCCACGTATCCTCTCATTCACAAGCAGTTCATTCTCATGTCTGGGTTACCTTGGGCATCAGGTTCATCCTATCCTTCACGGGACGTTCAATTGGGTTTGCGTATCTTGCAGGCTCCAAGGGGGTTCCTTCTCATCTCCAGGTCAGGAGTCGGTGGGTTCTACTCTCACAGCGGATACTTACCGGTTACTTACGGTTGGCGTTTGGGCATACGTCATTTTATGGATGGGATCTTTACCTTCCCTTTCCCACCTAAACTTGTGTCTTTTTGCCCTCTTTTCAGGCATACTGACCATCCAGGCCATGGCACACCTCAGGCCTTGTTTCTTAAGTAATATCGCATTTCCCACTTGAAGACTCCGATTACAAGTTCTATTTCCAGGTCCGTCAGACTTTTTGAAAAAAAAAAGTCAGCTGAAGCCCACACACGATCGGAATATCCGATGAAATGATTCTGTCTGACCTTTTCTGCCGGAAAGTCTGGTCGTGTGTACGCAGCATAAGTGGCAAGTGTGTCTTATTAATGATAGGTGGTGCGCATGTGGTGGGCCAGTCCAGAGACCCTTAATCAAGATCGCAGACAATAGTGTTAGCCCATGCATGGAACATCGTGTGGTGATGATGTTTCTTGTGAACAAAGGCGTAAAAACTCAGGGATATCTACAGAAGACTTCAAGCACATTATGATGATGAGACGCTCAGCCGCAGTAAGACTTTTGAATGGTGTAAACATTTCAAAGATAGCTGTACGTCAGTCAGTGATGATACTGTCTATGGTGGTTCCCAGCCCACAGCAGTCATTCCTGTGAACATTCAGCACATGGAATGCCTGTTCCTGGATAATCGACGCATAACCTGTTGTAAATTGCACAAGAGAGAAATCTGAACACAATCATTCACAAACATTTGCATTTTTGAAAAGTGCGCTCACTGGGTACCAAGACAGCTTTCTACTTTTGGTCCGCACAGAAGACTCTGCACTGAGTTGAAGGAGCATTTTGACAGGGAACGCACAAGCTCATGCACATTACAGCAATCTCGGCTGGGAGGTATGGCCACATCTCACTTACAGCCCAAACCTTGCTCTGTGTGATTTACACCTGCTTGGACCTCTAAAAGAGCTCCTCGGGGGTCAGCATTTCAGTATTGATGACGAAGTGAAGCAGGCTGCCCTAGGTTGGTTCAGGCATACAGTACTGACAAATCTTTCTGTGCCAAAGCTTTCCATGTATTAGTTAAATGATGAGATGAGTGTATAAATGTAGCATGGGAGTATGTGAAAAAATAAATGCAGTTTCCACTCCTTGAATTTGTGCTTTTATTATATAAACTCAAAAGTGCTAGTTGGACTTGAACACTCCTCGTACATTATGGAAAAACCTGACCTGAGATATTAATTTTCAGAGACATCTGTTCATTTTTATCTTTAAAGTACCAACCCTTGAAGCCAAACAGCTAATGTGCCTACAAAGTTACATATGTTAGAAAACTTTTGTGAATCCTAATTGCCTCAGCAGAAGCTCAAGTTGCCTGGCTTCCTAAATTGTCTAATGGCTTCTTCGTAACAGCATCACATTGAAATATAAAACTTCAGTTTGACTAGTTTTACCTTAAAGCAACATAATGATGAACTAAAGAAGTAGATTTTGACCGATGTGTTATCAGTACTATGTTTCAGAAAAGCCCACTAGGTCTATATTATGGCTGCTATTTCCTAGACTTTCAGATGTATCTGCTCATACAGATCTTTATCATATATACCTTAACCACTTAAGGACCGCCGCATGGCAATGTACGTCAACAGAATGGCATGTACAGGCACAAGCACGTACATGTATGTGCTTGCCTTCCAGCAGATGGGGGGTCCGATTGGACCCCCTCCCGCTGAATGCGGCGGTCCGTTTCGCTTCAGCAGCGATCCGGGATGAGGGGATGGCCGTGGGTTTCTGACCATCCCCTCTCGATCGCTCCTGGCGAATGAGAAGCTTCCCCCGCTGTGTATAATAAACACAGGCAGGGAGGAAGTGATGTCATTCTCCTCGGGACGGTCTTTTTGACCGGACTGCGAGGAGAAGAGAGAAAGTAAGTGTGCACCAACACTACACTGACATGTAGGCACACATAGGCACAAACCCCCCCCCCCCGATCACCCCCCGATCCCCCCCGCCCCCCCCCCTCCCAGTCACAGTGTCACTGATTGCAGTGATCATTTATTTTCTGATCACTGCATTTAGTGTCAGTTTTAAAAGTAAAAACTGTCAGGGCAGTTAGTGTTAGGTCCAGGGTAGCCCCCTACCACCCCCCAATAAAGGTTTAACCCCCTAATTGCCCCTAGAGTTAACCCTTTCACCCCGTTTTGCCAGTGTCACTAAGCAATCGTTTTTCTGATCGCTACATTAGTGTTACTGGTGCCGCTAGGTAGCTAGTTATTTTTTTAGGTTCACCGCCAGGTTTTTATAGCACTAGGTACCCCGATATACTACCCAATAATGGTTTTAACCCCCTAATTGCCCCTAGTTAACCCTTTCACCCCCTTTTGCCAGTATCACTAAGCAATCGTTTTTCTGATCGCTGCATTAGTGTCACTGGTGCCGCTAGGTAGCTAGTTATTTTTTTAGGTTCACCACCAGGTTTTTATAGCGCTAGGTACCCCCATATACTACCCAATAATAGTTTTAACCCCCTGATTGCCCCTAGTTAACCCTTTCACCCCCTTTTGCCAGTGTCACTAAGCGATCGTTTTTCTGATCGCTGCATTAGTGTCACTGGTGCCGCTAGGTAGCTAGTTATTTTTTTAGGTTCACCGCCAGGTTTTTATAGCACTAGGTACCCCCATATACTACCCAATAATGGTTTTAACCCCCTGATTTTCCCTAGTTAACCCTTTCACCAGCGATCACCGTATAAGTGCCACTGGTGACGCTGGTTAGCCAGTTAATTATTTAGGTTTCCCGTCAGGTTTTTATATAGCGCCAGGGACCCCCATATACTACCTAATAAAGATTTTAACCCCCTTATTGCCCCTAGTTAACCCTTTCACCAGTGATCACCGTATAAGTGTTATGGGTGACTCTGGTTAGTTAGTTTGCTTTTTATAGCATCAGGGCACCCACCATTTATTACCCAATAAATGTTTAACCCCCTGATCACCCGGCGGGTCATATCAATTAGGTTTTAGGGTCAGGGTCTCCGTCGCCCCAGGCATCGCTAGGTTAGTGCCAGTACCGCTAACACCCACGCGCAAAGCATAAACCTCCCGTAGTGGTATAGAATCTGAACAGATCAATATCTGATCTGATCAGATCTATACTAGCGTCCCCAGCAGTTTAGGGTTCCAAAAAAACTCATTGTTAGCGGGATCAGCCCAGATACCTGCTGCACCTGCGTTTTGCCCCTCCGCCCAGCCCACCCAAGTGCAGTATCGATCGATCACTGTCACTTACAAAACACTAAACACATAACTGCAGCGTTCAAAGAGTCAGGCCTGATCCCTGCGATCGCTAACAGGTTTTTTTAGTAGCGTTTTATTTTTTTAAATCCTGAAGGCAGTGCTTGGTTTTCGGGGTCCCGTACATGGCTAGGCTCCCAAAAAGTCCCCCACATGTGGTATCTCCGTACTCAGGAGAAGCAGCAGAATTTATTTTGGGGTGTAATTTCACTTATGCCCAAAGAATATGTGAGCAATATATCATTTAGTGACAACTTTGTGCAAAAAAAAAAAAAATTTAATATTCCTGCAACTTGTGGCAAAATATAAAATATTTCATGGACTCAACATGCCTCTCAGTAAATAGCTTGGGGTGTCTACTTTCCAAAATGGGGTAATTGGGGGGGGGGGGGTTGTGCTATTTTGGCATTTTATGGCCTTCGAAACTGTGATAGGTAGTGAGGAGTGAAATCAAAAATTTGCACCCTTAGAAATCCTGAAGGCAGTGATTGGATTTCGGGATTGGATTTTCGTACACGGCTAGACTCCCAAAAAGTCCCACATATGTGGTATCCCCGTACTCAGGAGAAGCAGCAGAATATATTTTGGGGTGCAATTCCACATATAACTATGGCATGTGTGAGCAATATATCATTTAGTGACAACTTTTTGTAAACTTTTTTTTTTTTTGTGTCATTATTCAATCACTTCGGACAAAAAAAAAATATTCAATGGGCTCAACATGCCCCTCAGCAATTTCCTTGGGGTGTCTACTTTCCAAAATGGGGTCATTTGGGGGGGGGGGGTTGTACTGCCCTGCCATTTTAGCACCTCAAGAAATTAGATAGGCAGTCATAAATTAAAAGCTGTGTAAATTCCAGAAAATGTACTCTAGTATGTAGACGCTATAACTTTTGCGCAAACCAATAAATATACGCTTATTGACATTTTTTTGCCCTAAATGTATGACTAAAATTGAGTTTATTCTATTTTTCTTATAACAAAAATTTGAAAATATCTTTTTTTCTCGAAATTTTCGGTCTTTTTCCATTTATATCGCAAAAAATAAAAATCGCAGAGGCAATCAAATACCATCAAAAGAAAGCTCTATTTGTGGGAAGAAAAGGACGCACATTTTGTTTGGGTTCAACTTTGCATGACCGCGCAATTACCAGTTAAAGCAGTGCAGTACGAAATTGTAAAAAGGCCTCTGGTCCTTATGCTGACAATTGGTCCGGGGCTGAAGTGGTTAAAATATAAAAAAAATAAAAATGTCCTGCAATGTTCATTCATCTTCTATCACGCCATGTGATGAGTCAAAAAAATTCACGAGGCGTCGGGGGCGGGGTCACCCATTTATGTCGCAGAGTGGCCCTGCCCTCAGCTATAAAAGAACTGTCACCGAGAAGAAGCTTCACTTGGCGGGAGCCTCCCATGGAGGCGGAGCTGTTGCATTTTTTTCTTTTTTTGGCTCGTCGGGCGGCATGATAGAAGATGAATGGACTTTGCGGGACATTTTTATTTTTTTATCTTTTAATAAAGGTCTTGTCCCTAAGTGTCTCTTGTCTTTTTTACTATTTTTGACACTTTCTTTTGTGAAATGGTAGGGGTACAATGTACCCCGTTACCAATTCATATGGTGGGCAGGATCTGGGGGTCCCCTTGTTAAAGGGGGCTTCAGGTTCTGATAAGCCCCTCACTCTCATACCCCCACAACCACCAGGCAAGGGTTGTGGGAATGATGCCCTTGCCCCCCTCAACATGGGGACAAGGTGCTTTGGGGGGCTAATCCAAAGCACCTTCCCCATGTTGAGGGCATGTGGCCTGGTACGGTCCAGGAGGGGGTGTGTGCTCTCGTCGTTTTTTTTTATTTTATCGCAGGGTTCCCCTTAAAATCCATACCAGATCTGAAGGGTCAGGTATGGATTTTGGGGGGGACCCCCTACACCATTTAAAAAAAAAAATTGCAGCAGAGTTTCCCTTAATTTTCATACCAGACCTGAAGGGCCTGGTAATGGACTGGGGGGAGGGGATCCATGCCATTTTTTTCAATGTGTTATATATATATTGCCACGATCTGATAATTCATTCAGCCGCCATCAGTTTTAAATGACTTTTTTCCTTTAGCAATGTCATTTTGCTGTGGTACTGTTCGAAGACTGCCACTTTACAGGCATACTATAGACACCCCCTAGGCACGATATTTAAAGGAATATTTCATTTTTATTGTTTCACATTAGGCATTATTAACCACTTCAGCTCCAGAAGATTTGGCTGCTGAATGACCAGGCAATTTTTTGCGATTCGGCACTGGGTCGCTTTAACTGACAATTGCGAGGTCGTGCGGCGCTGCAACCAAACAAAATTGGCATCCCTTTTTCCCACAAATAGAGCTTTTGGTGTTATTTTATCATCTCTGTGGTTTTTATTCTTTGTGCTACAAACAAAAAAAAAGCGACATTTTGAAAAAACACAATATTTTGTACTTTTTGCTATAATAAATATCCCCATTTTTTTTTAAAAAGCTATTTTTTTCTCAGTTTAGGCCATATGTATGCATCTACATATTTTTGGTAATAAAAATCACAATAAGCGTATATTGATTGGTTTGCGCAAAAGTTATAGCGTCTACAAAAAATGGGATAGATTTATAGCATTTTTATTATTATTACTTTTTTTACTACTAATGGCGGCAATCTGCAATTTTTATTGGGACTGCAACATTATGGCAGACACATCGGCCACTTTTGACATATTTTTGGGACCATTGGCATTTATACAGCGATCAATGCAATAAAGATGCACCAATTACTGTAAAAATGTCACTAGCAGAAAAGGGGTTAACACTAGGGGGCGATAAAGGGGTTAACTGTGTTCCCTCTCTGTGTTCTAACTGAAGGGGGGATGGGACTGTCTAGGGGAGATGACAGATCTCTGTTCATACTTAGTATGGACACACGAACAGTCTCTTCTCCCCTCTGAGAATTGGGATTTGTGTGTTAACACACACAGATCCTGCTTCTTGATGTGTCGCGAGCGATCGCCGGAGCCCGGCGGTCATTGTGCCTGCTGGGCCCTCGCATCGGCTCCAGGGGCGAGCAGCCCAGCCGGCGCATACGTATCCCTAGTGGCTACAGGGCGAAGCGACCTAACATAACGTTGTTTCACCCAGCCGTGTCATTCTGCTGCAGCAGCTGGATGGAAAGTGGTTAAAATCAGTTTTTAAAACTTTTTTTGCATTGATACATGTTCCCTGGTGCAGGACACGGGTCCCCAAAAACTTTTTATGACAATACCTTGCATATAAGCCTTTAAAATTAGCACTTTTTATTTTTCCTGTTAGTGTCCCATAGACTTTAATTGTGTTCCGGCGGCTTTTGAATTTGCCCCGAACACTGCATATTGTTCAGTGTTCGCCGAACATCCGAACAACCAAAGTTTGGCCCGAACTTATGCCTGGCCAAACGGTTTGCCCATCCCTATATGCCAGTCAGGCCAATAAAACTGTTAAAAGGAAAAGGACAAAGAAGGTGCTCTTTGTAAACTCTACTGTGATTAGAAGAAGGAGAATGTAACCAGTCTAGTTCCCAGCTTGCACATTCTCCCAGAAGCTACTTTGTTTCTTTTCTTAACCATCTGCCCTCCATTCGGCCCCTTTCACACTGGGGCATTTTTCAGGCGCTACAGCACTAAAAATAGAGCCTGTGTAGCGCCTGAAAAAATCTGGCCCCTTTCACTCCAGTGTGAAAGCCCTCCACCCGGCACTCCATAGGAGTGAACCGAAAAAACTGAAAAACTGACAGGCGGACCTGATTGGAAAGCCCATGTGAAAGGGGCCTAACTAAAGGCAAAACTTTTTTTATTTGGAATGGGAGTTTTTATTGCTGTCTGTGTGCCCATTAGGGAGATTCACCCTCTCTAATTGTCTAATTGTCCTTTTTACCATTGTCATGTGTGTAGCGGCGGGCTCCTGAAGAGTTTTTCAAAGTTAAAACTTTACCCAAGCTACAGTTTGGTTTGGGTCTATTTCACATGTAGCACTAACCCCCGAAGGAGCTGCTGGTTATTATTTTTTGGGGCTTACCGCTACCTTCCGTTCTCCTTGCGACACGTCTAGGGGATGTCCCGTGGTAGATGGCCCAGTAACTTGAGACTGACAATAGATCCACTTGAATGGATTTTATTTGCAAAAACTCTAACTATTGAACAGTCTTTTAACTTAGGATCAGAGGGTTGGGAAGAAGGTTCAGGTACTCTCAATGTCAAAGTCTATAAACGTTAAAGAACTTGCTTACTTTGACTGCATCCAGAGAATAGCCATATGCAGCTGGATGAACACTCAGGTTGGACAGTCCCTCTCTCACAAGGCCTAGCAGCCAACAAGGTGCTTATTCAGGAACAAAGTCTTTGTCACAGACGTTGTTGCATAACACGTAGGAAACTAAGCTGTAGAACACTTGTAGGATACCTGGATCTTTCAGCCCACTTGGAGATATCCACAAGACCGAATTCTCTCGGTTACTTCAGCCCTTCCAGGCTCTTGCTAAGAAAACCAACGTGGTGTTCTTCTAAAGAGTCCTCCCCTGGAATGCTTGTACAAAGTACAAAGTACAATGGGTCTCTCCCGAACCGGAGAAGACACCCAACCACCTCAGAATCCTCCTCTAGTTTCCCTGCCTCAGACTAGCCAGCGCCAAGGCATTAAAGTCGGGTGGATCCGCACCCTAGGCCATAGCCTTCCTGGGGGCTGGTCAGGAGGACCAGGGCCAAGTAGTCAGCACATCATACTGAACCGGAACTCCGAACCATGTGATGTCCGTATCTTAAATACCCTCTCCCAGAGGGCACAGCGAGAGGGCCACTCCCACTGACCTGGCACCGAAAGAGAGTAACTTAAGCACCTGACCAGACCATAGTTCCATGCCTGCCACAAGAGACAGTGCCCCCTGTGACCAGGCTGAACATCTCACAACCCAGTCAGACTGACACAGAAGTCAAATTTAGACAAATAGACCCAAACCAAACTGTAGCTTGGGTAAAGTTTTAACTTTGAAAAACACATAGCTCGTGCTCTTCAGGAGCGTTCTGCTACACACACACACACACACACACACACACACACACACACACACACACACACACACACACACACACACACATATATATATATATATATATATATATATATATATATAAATTAAAAAGTGAAAGTAAAAGAAAATCCCAAATTTAGGTTGTCCCCAGAAAAAGTCCAATTGGGACACCAGATCTGGTGACCTAGGGGTCCCCAAGAAATTCTCATAATTTGCAAGGGTTTTCTCTCATTTCTTGTTTTGGCTATGGAAATTAAGGTAAATCTTCGCAATGGGACAAGGATGGAAAAAATAAACCTTACAGGGGTTATAAGTCCCCCTTACTCTATCCAAAATGAAGAAAATGTTATCCTGCACAAGTCAATCAACCATTTCCTGCCAAATAGTGCAAAAAGGTTCACATTCATTCTTATTTACAGCTGCATCCTCCATCTTCCTCTTTGTTCCTTACTGTACATTTACTTCTAGGTGGGGATCTTTATAAGCCTAATCTCAATTCAATCAATCTACAAAGTACATGTCCTATCATTCATTGCACTAGTGTACGTGCATGCCCTTTCATTGATGTCATTTGGCCAAAGTGAGGACACAGCCAGTGCTAAAAAGGAAAGTAAAGGCATTTCATCTATTTGTTTTTATCTCAAGCTCCGCCTATATGTAGGTGCAGGCAGCATCTTTACATTGACATATAGTCCTATTCAGGGGAATGTACACACTATGGTGGCTCAGTAGAAACCTTCAAAGGTAAGGAATCAACCTAAAATGGAAAGTGAGGGCAGCAATGAGGAACCAAATTGGAGGAATGGCAAGGCAAGAAACATGAAGAAAAGGCATACTATGTAAGTGTTTACAAGAGCAGCTGAAATAGAGAAAACACTGGAGGCCTAATACTACTTTAGCACATGTACACAGTAGGGTTGCCACCTGTCTGGGATTCATCTGAACAGTTCAGGTTTGGAATCATTTGTCCGGGTTTCAGGATTCCTGAAACGCAGACACAATATTCAGACTGGACTATGGCTTCTCAGCATGGTTGCTGGCTGCAGTTGTCTAAGCTGAGAGGGTCTGTTACACTCTCTTTCATGCTGCCCAAAGTCAGCGCTAACAACCCCCCCTCAAACACACATACAGATGGGAGAGGAGAGAGGGCTTGATCTGCACCTCTTCCTCCTACCCCTATCCCTCTGGGTCTACTCACACTCCTTAGAAAAGGAAAGTGCAGGCTGGAAATTTTAAGTTCAGCAGCCTCAGATATATCTGAATGAGAGGTGTTGACTGCCAATGGGTGAGTGAGCTCACCATCCATCCCTATCTGTGACTGAAGACCCCCCTTCTATCTTCTGCATCTGAGTGGGTACACTAAGGTAAATTAGGGTTCTCAGAACACCCCTTACATCAGAGTTCCCAGAGCATCCCCTACAGTGAAAGGGAACTCTGCGAGTTCAAATGTAAAAGGGGGACTCTGTGGCCTCTGATGTAAATGGGGAATCTTGTTATTAACTTCATATGATTAGAAATATTATTTAATAGCAAAATATATGTATAGGTTATACTACAAAAAAAATGCTGTGTGCCACTAAAGTGTTTGGGTTTGACTTGAAGAAAAGGTGGCAACCCTAGTCCACTGCCTTACTGGCTAGAGCCAGTTTGTATTTTCCAATAAAAGAAAGTGTACATTTCTAACATATTTAGAGCAGCTAAGCAACTTTACAGATATAAGCTTTTAACTCTGTACTGCCATTACAGGCCTGGGCCAGTGAAACATAATTTCGTTTATAATTAGGTGTTCATCTGAATTTTGCTTTTTACAGATGTAGATGGATGGGGCTGATCTAAACTCATGCAGATGCTTCCCTTTTTTCTGCTACTTTCAATGTTTCTTTAGTGATAGCATGTTATTCCTGAGAGTGCAATGCAGTATAGAAATTATTATTTATGTCTTGGGCACTAAAGACTTTGATTCATGCTGCACAGCAGCAGACCGTGTAATTTTTTATTTACTACACAAGCAAACTAATCCCTTAAGACTTTTATAAAAATGAAATGGGAAAAGAGAAAGAAATGAGGACCAGTCTGCCTCGTATTTGGGTTCAGCTCTGTTGTACTGTCTGGCTCCCTGTAAGTACAAATAATTCTATTCAAACAAACTGACCAGCAAATGCTTTTGAGGCCTACTTCTTGGGTCAGAGTCTCAGCAGGAGGCAGAGACACTTATTGGGGAGATTTATTAAAACTGGTGCAAAGCTTAAGTAAACAAACAAAATTTAGAAGATGATTGGTTACTATGCACAGCTGCACCACAATCTGTGTGCACCAGTTTTAGTAAATCTCCCCCAACAATTGCCTCTGCCTTCTGAACAGATGTATGACAGAACTATGTTAGTGTTACATTAGGCTATAGGGCAGCAAGAAGAACAAGGCAGCTAAACATGAACAGGGGTTTTAAATGCCTTATGCCCTCAAATAGGTGCCCATAACTTAAGATATAAATCAGTGTTTACATAACAGTTGTAATGCTTTATTAGAAAGCTTGAATTTAAGTACATGTAAAGCAGGAGTTCAATCTAAGAGATTACAATCTAAGAGAGTTGACATAGGGACAAGTGTCCTATTTGGAGGGGTTTTCCTCTAATTTTGCTATGGTGACAACTATAAATATTTGGGGTTTACATTTCTTTCTGACTCAGTGATAATGGTAACCAGGACAACTTGAGTGGTGATTCTCCCAAGCAGGGGTACAGACAGCAATACAAAATATCACAACCTTGCCTACTCTATCCAAAAAAAAATATGAAAATGCCTTCACATTTATTTTAATTCATGTGCATTGAATTGTAATATGTCTGCTTTTAGATTGTTTGCATAAATTGAATTAACAATTAGGCGAATATTACTATTTCAGAGCCATGAAAGATTTATTTAGCATCCTAGGGAAATACTTTTCAGATATTTCTAGTTTATGTCAAAGAATTGTCTTAGCTATAGATAGATAAGTGATCAAAGTAGATCAAAATCTCATTTTAAACAGATCTCACTGATTCATTGGTCCCCAACCATCTGCAAATACTAGCCCAACCCATTGCTTCTTGGGGAAACCTGATTGTGAACAAAAAAGAAAATGTGGATGTTTAGAAATTACACATTTCCAGATCCATTCCTTGAACACAATCATATCTCAAGCTGTAATGAACTTCATAAAGGCAAAAAAAAAAAAACTCCACAAACAAGCTGGGTGTGTAAGCAATACTTTTGTATGTTTGTGTAACTAATATATTTTTTGTGTAATATGTACTTTCAGTTGTATAACTTGATGATTGTATAGGAAAAATATATCAAAATACATATTAGTGAATGCTATCCCCTTTTAGTGCAACAGATGAACATATCGTAATTCTTATTTTTGATGACATGTTTATATATTACAATTATAGATACATGACCCAAATTCCAAAATTACCTGATCAGAATAATACTGTGTATTGTTATTGTAAATATATGTGACACTACACAAGGACATACTGTACAAGACTCATTTTACGGAATTGAAAGGCTTGCTTTAGAAAAAAAAGCAATTAGCAGCCTGCACTTTTACATCCTGTAACCTCTTCAAAGAAAAAAACAAACATTTCCTATTGACTGGAAGCTGATGAGGTTTTGCTGTGCCCAATGTTAATGAGCACCATTTACTCATCTTCTGAATGATGATAGAAGGCTACGACCAGCTATATGTTATTGACTGGAAGAGTCTGACGATGGACAGAAACTAATTATAAAGTGACTAATTTTCAGAGGGGTACATTTTTTACACATTTGGTTGACCTAATAGTGGAGCTTTGAACATAGATTGGCAAACATAATTATAAGCAAAATTAAAAGTAGGAAATGTGATTGATTGGATGGAAAAATTGTTTTGACTGAATGGACCCATGTTTGTGTGAATGAGTAGATAGATGGAAAAATGCATGGGCAAATTTTATTGAATTAAATAAACATTTGAGAAAAAACAACTCAAACATGAATATATACACTACAACCAAAATAGTTTAAGTTAATATTACTATATAACACATGTGGTGCATGTAAATACTTGTAATGACTGTATTTAGTGCATTGACTTCCTTTTTAGATCTCCCTTGTCGTTTTATTTTTCTCCATATATACAGTATACTGACCAAATGGTCCAGCATAAGTGACAGTGACAGGAATTGAGACAAACTATAACACTGTTGGAGCTGCTTAAGCAGTTGCAACCTTGGCAGGATAATAGTTTGTTACAACCCCAGTCAAACTGTCAGCTTGGTCTGCAGGTAAATGCAAAATAAAGAAGGAATTTATATACTTTACCATTACCTACACCAATACTGCATGACATTGGTCCTTTGAAGCCAGATGGCAGAATTTCTTTATATGAAGTAAAACTTTATGTAGAAAAAGTTGATCTAAATCACCCAATAGTAAGGTCTGAAGTGTGAAAATGCCCTAAAATTGCTTATAAGATAGGATGGCAATACAAACATTCCACAAGAAATTCTCACAGCAAAATTCAGTCCTTTTGAAAAGTAAAATGTATTTTCAAAAGACTTGTTTTAGCCTGAACTATTAATTAAAAGTCTGAGATTTTATTGTTTGCCCCAAAGCAGTAAATTCTAAAGCAAAACAAATAATCTCCATAAAGCAAAATGCATCACAGAGGTTAAAAGCACACTGACTTGTTTTTCTGTAGTACCTGAAGATTCTTGTTTACTGTACATATTCATGTTGCATATTCAAAGTTAATCCTTAGCCATGTTAAGCAACAAATTGATCTTTAAAGACACAGCATTTTAGAAGCTAATGCTTATTTCGGCTTTAACACTCACAATGAAATTTTAGCGGATAAATCATAAAATCCTGTAGGATTTTACTTGTTTGCCAATGAATTTTGAAAAGGCCTTACAGCAGTTTGAAGAGCAAACACAATTAGATTTGAAAATTATTCAAGAATCATTTTAACATCCCCTTGAGGTTACTATGTTAACTCAAATGGATTTTGTCTTCGATCAGGACTCAACCACTGCTGGGAAGCTTTGATGAAAACACAGGCAGAATGAGTCCTATTCCTTCATGGCCATTTGCAAACTTACTTAAATTATAAGACAGTTGTAAATATTCCATGATTTACTTTTTACGATAATTGAAGAGCCATTTAATTAATGAAAGCATGTAAAATGCATTTGTAAGCTTGTCTTAGATTGCTACATCACGGTCAAATCATTTTTAGAAAGCCTAAATATTCTTCAATTTGCATTACACTTATTGTGCCAATATTATGTATCAGCAGAGTGATTTGATTTCTAACAGTTCGTACATAATTTATTTATGTTATGTGTGCATGTCCTTAGGGAGGTAGGAAATGATGGTGTTACATTCCTTCTGTAATGAGACATTGCTCTTAGCTACATGAGATGGGGCAGAGTCATAGTGATCTATTTAAAGTCACAACTTTACATGCAACGACTCAAAACTGGTAAATGTAGCTTTCAGTAATGATATCATCGATAATATTACTAATGAAAAAAATGACTCAAAGTGTTTGTAAAATGCATACTTAAACATCAATATACATTTGACTTGAATTCTCACGATAAACTAAAATATGTATATATATAGGAGTCAAATGGTTGCTTAACATAATTAACTTTCAAAAATAAGTAGAAAGTAGAAAGAGTAGAAAGTATGGTAGGTAGGGACAATATGCTCAAAAAACAGATGAGCTGAATAAAAATGAAAATGAAAGAGTGGCATATAACAAGAATTAGTTATAAATTACATGCTTATATTCATTACTATACATTTCTATTGTGGACATAGGCATGTTTGAAAAAATTGAATTTTGATTTGTTATGTCTTGATAATCAGCAATCCTGTTTGTGGCTTGGCCTCTTCATCCATCCTTCTAGGTGTACACGTGAGGATACGTACGTGTGGTCTCATGCTACATTGTAAATTCTCTTTACTGTCTGTGGATTTCAGTTGAATGTATAAAAAATGTTTTCTCTGAAACTTTGCTAAACAAATTATAAAATGATTGAAAGTGATAACAACACAATCAAACGTAATGGAATTTGGGTCTTATAAGTTCATGTTTTTTCAGTAAATTAAAGTTATTAAGACCTATAAAATATGTTATACCCCTTTTCAAAAGAGAATTTGTCATCTATTGGGAACTTTTAAAATGAGATGCCCTGCTTAAGAGCCGGCATAACAAAGTGCCTACCGTTAACCAATTTTTGAAGCTCCAGACTGTATTTTGGTTTTCTCAAAACAGACACTCATTAAAGGAGAGCCCTAAATAAGAATACTTTTTTGGGGGGATGGGTAGTGGGGCTTAGTTTTTGACCTTGGATTAGCACTGAAATTGGAGAAGTCAAGCTCTTAGAAACAAAGCAGAACCAGGATCAGCAAATCCAACAGAAAATCTTTTTTGAGTAACAAAGATAATATGGTGCTTGTTGTTAGAGGGACTTTAAAACTGTCAAGTTTACTTTAAATAGAGTGAAAAGACTAAATTACTTATAATTGTTACATAACACAAATATACGTAAAGCCTGTTCTATTATATATATATTATAAAATTTGGGATTCTGTATTTTATTACCTTTGCCCATGTCAGTTACTCACTCTCTCTCATGTCCTGGATGCATCCTATCCTGCGGTATGGAGGGTACATGAGTAAATCTAATCATGCTATCATTAGAGCAGTGAGCATTAGCTATATGATCCATCTATCTTCATAGTGATCTCTGTTAATGAAAATATTCACATTATCAATATCATACCATTTTGTGTCTGTCTAATGTGCTCACTAAGATACCCATAAGTGTGCTTGATGGAGTCAGTTCACTGTGAAATCTACTATACCTCTAATCTGCAAATATGTGTAAAATACAGTATTATATATCCTAATTTATTTAAACATATATGCATCTTATTTGTTCATTTTATTTAAAAAGAAAAAATTATATAAGTCGAATGACAACTTTTGTCTCAAAGGCATTTGGCAATTTCTTTTTTTTTTCTTTATTCATTAGGTGGAGTAATCTAATTATCTCTCATTAGAACAAAGTTGATTATTTAATTTATCTTTGTAAATGTGACAGAAAAAGTCTCTCTTTAATTAAGCAGATCAGCCATTATCGGTTGTTGTGTTATGGGCTTAAACGTTTTCAACAAATAGCATGCATGGTGATCCTTATCGAGAGCTCAGGCAAAGATTGTGAATTAGTGTGTTTATTCCTGGTAAGCAAATGAAACCGTATTACATGAGAAGAAATTAAGTTTTCCCACTTCTTAAAACTTTTAACTTGCAGACAAACAACATTGGCTCATTACATTTTTTAACCCTCTGTTCCTTTATTTAATATTCCGATGTTAAGCATATACCATAAGCAACCACTCAGGTTCTTCCTCTTTTTTCTCTCTAGCTGAGTGTTATTGTGCAGTATGGATTTCAAAGGTACTGGTTTGTTCAGGGCAAGAAAGACTCTCTTATTGTTGCTTGACACTGCACCACTGATAGGCTTGAGTGATGATTAATTAGGTAATTTGGGAATATGTATGATATTTAACTAAATAAATAATATATCATATATACAACATACCAAAGTAAAAAAAGAATTAGTCAGTCGTTAAAATCATAAAAGATTTCTCACAAAGCATGAATTTGCTGTAAGGGCCAATTAAAGGTGAATTTCATGTATACTCTGGCATGTAGTAAACAACCCTGCTGTTATTTGCACTGTTCAATGAGCTGAAGACAATCAAAAAAATTATAATGATTTTATGATGTTTCATGATGTATTATATGAACTAATCTATCATCTAATGATGGAGCCCCCTACAGTAAACTGAAACTTGGTTGGCTACTATGTTTTACTGTACTTTGTCATTAATCTTTTTGTTTTCTTTAATATACCCAAAAAAGTGATATTTTTGAACGCGGCTCCAGGTAGACAGGAGTAGCCCAGGCGGCAGCAGCGAGATTGACACCTCGCTGGCCCCGTCACCTGGTATGGACTTGAAGGGGAAGCCCTACATCGAAAAAACGGCGTGGGGGTCCCCCAAGTCCATATCAGACCCTTATCAGAGCACGCTACCCGGCCGGTCAGGAAAGGGGATGGGGACGAGCGAGCGCCCCCCCCCCCCCCTCCTGAGCCGTACCAGGCCACATGCCCTCAACATGGGGGGTGCTCCCACCCCAAAGCACCTTGTCCCCATGTTGATGAGGACAAGGGCCTCTTCCCGACAACCCTGGCCGTTGGTTGTCGGGGTCTGTGGGTGGGGGACTTATCGGAATCCGGGAGCCCCCTTTAATAAGAGGGCCCCCAGATACCCCCACCCTATGTGAATGAGTATGGGGTACAATGTACCCCTACCCATTCACCTGGTGAAAAAAATGTAAATAAAACACGATAATTTATTGCACAGCTCCGGGGGTCTTCTTCCATCTTTGGGGTCTTCTCGCCAGACTCCTCCACTATCTTCTGCTAGCTCTTTTACTAGCGGAGGAGCCTGGCTTTCTTCTTCGTCGCTGCCCGGGGATCTTCTTCCGACTTTGGGGGACATGTCCCCCTCTACGGTTCTTGTTGCCGGGCCTCCGCTCCTTCTTCCAGTTCTTTTACTAGCGGTGGCCCGGTCTTCTGTCGCCGCCGCTGCCGCCGCTGCCGCCGCTGCCGCCGCTGTCGCCGCTGCCGCCGCTGTCGCCTTCTCTTCCTCTTCTCTTCTTCTTCCTTGAGATGTTGACTCGACGCTGTCTCTGGCTGTAATGACAGGGATGCGTTGTGCTCCGACTTATATAGGGACAATGGGCAAGGTCACTGGGTGATGTCCCCGCCCCTTATGATGTCACAGTCCCAGAGGATGCCCGGCAAAAAGATATTTTGCTGGTCAGGTGAGTATAAAACTGGCAGAAGAGGGTGGGGGTGTTGAGGAAAATAATGTGGGGTTGATTTTGCCAATTATAAACAGGCTGTTTAATTTGCAAAGATGTTTCTTCTTAGCTTTGTGCCCACCATAAACTGCACCATCTGAATTCCCCCCCCCCATGTACTGCTTTTCTCCCCCTTCCCACTGACTGAGCAGGATTTTTTCTCCCAATGACACCACCACACAGGGACATTTTTTCCTTCTGATGACACCATTGACAGATCACTTCAGTTTGAGGTATATACCCGCATATGCAGGTAATAGAACGTGTGTGGGAATGTATTTTTCTGCTTGAGGTGATTCATTCCATCCCTGTGGTTTTTACACTATTTGGAGCCCTCTGCTTTTGGGTTTTTCTGGGTGCCTGGATGATTTACACTAAGTGCCGGATGGACGGCTGGAGAGGCGGACATCATCTGAACTACAGGATGCTGGGACATGCCACAGCTGATAATTCCCATTGTACTTTTTAACTTCCATAATAGAGGGTCCACTTGTTGGGGTAAGGGCACATTCACATCTGAATGTTGGTGACGTCACATGGTGGAGGATATTCTTGGACTATCTACTTACAAGCACTTGATTAAAACAGTGGTCATTAACCCTGTCCTCAGGGCCCACTAACAGGCCAGGTTTGAAAGATAACTGAAATACATCACAGGTGATATCATTTGCTGCTCAGTGATTGCAGTATTCTAGTCTGCATATCCCCAAGGCAATACATAAAACCTGGCCTGTTAGTGGGCCCTGAGGACAGGGTTGATGACCACTGGATTAAAACATCACATTGTTTTGCTTTCTATTTTTGTCACTTGGACTGTTTCAGTACAGTTTGGACTTTCTACATTATTTAGGGATTTTTAGCGCAACTTTTTCTGTTTATCATTGTTATATTGTGTTATATCTCACATTTTATTGTTGCTGCTTTTGTTAGTGTTTTATCAAGCACAATACTGTTTTGTTGTTTTTCCTTCTGCTCATTTACTAAGCTCTGGAGCAACTGCACTTGCAGAGTGCAACTGCACTATACAAAGTGCAACTGCACTATGCAAAGTGCAGAATCTATTTACCTTTAGTAAATCAACCCCTATGACTCCTGCCTTCCATGCACTTTACATGCATCAATGATGGATGGCGCTATAAAATTCCTTTGCAAAGCTCTAGAATGTACTGTGTTTATAGTGATGCCAGTACATTGATAGGGAAGCCATGTTCTAATGCAGCCAGATTTTTTCACTAATTAGATGGAAATGGGTTTTACATTTGTGAGCTTCCCCTGGATGACAGTTTGTGCATACTAAAAAAAAATCTGTACTATAAATATCAATTCATGTCTTACACAATGGTTGAAAGGTAATCCATGGAAAGTAGCTTTACTGCCACATGCCATTATTTCATCATCTGTAGGAATATAAGGATATTCGACTAGGTCATCTTTTGGCCGAGCCATTGATTTGCACTGTCTATAAAATAAAGTTTACAAATGGAACTAACAGTGACTTAGCAATAATGTGATACAAATTGTTAAACGTGCTCATCAACATACTTTGGCGTGGTACTGCATGTTTTCACTGTGTGAGGCAAACATTTTAAAATGGAATACTGTATATTCCTGGATACGTTTTGATATTAATGAGCATACCAGGGCTTTCAAGCAGTAATTGTTGCAAAGCTGCAGTAGGTAACAATGGTCTATCAGGGAACCATAATTTACTGAAAATGGAAATGAGGGAAGCAGCACATTGATTTTGACTGCTATGATGTGCCACATATAGTGAGCACTGAATAAAATGAATTGCCTATTCACTGATTTTTTATCTGCCTGAACATTTGCATGTAGATCTGTTTGATTGACAGAGAATCCCACCGTTCGGGAATGCAGCCAATGCATGATTATTTCAAGGATTTGTTATTTTTTTATATGATCTGACACATGTGAATGCAACTATCCTTAAGAATTAAAAAAAAATAGCAGTTTGCTAATTTACCCAATGGATGAGTAAATAGATTTTCTCTTCAGTTGTCACACATGTTGTTTACACAAACACCATTGCATTTGCTATCATCATAATTACCCCCGATGTGTATTTCTTTTGTATGAAGAAAAAAAAAATTGTGCCTTAGCTATCTAATATGCAACTAAGATAATTAGGGAATAACCCAGAAACATAAAGTATAAGAAGAAAAGCTTGTATTTCACAAATTTATGTTGAATTAATCCCTCAAAAGTGTTATCAAATTCAAATTCCACAGCTTTGTAAATATAGAAAATTTTATTACATAATTTTATATTTTTTTAAAATTTAAATTAGATTACAGAAAAATCATTTAATATAACAGAATTTAAAGAGGAAGTAAACCCAGATGAGTTTACTTCCTCTTTCATTACCTGCAAAGGCAAAGCATAATGGACTACTATGCATCGCATAGTAGCCCATTATGTGTCACTTACCTGCGCCGTAGACAGCGGTGCCTGTCTTCGGGCAAATATCTCCTAAACCGCATAGGTTTGGGAGATATTTCTTGGACCTACAGGTAAGCCTTAATCTAGGCTTAACTGTAGGTCAAAGTGGTTTGTAAGGGTTTACAACCACTTTAAAGTATCAGAATAATGAATAAAATATCAAAATTATCCTTCCAGAAGCTTTAAAAAATCACACTATTTGAAATTAAAAAAGCCTTATCAAATGTAATAATATTGCTTTTTTCGTTAAATGTTTTGTGAAATTAAAGAAACTAAGTCACCTTGTCTATATACAGTAGGTCAAAGTAGCATGGCCTTATTAAAACCCGTCCTATGACCTTACTTACCTGACCCTGATACTTACCTTTACATAGCATGTCTGTCTGTATTATAAGAGGGGGTCACATGTTCCCCGTTACTCAGCAGTTCTGGGGTGAAAGAGGTGGCAGGGGAGCTCTGTGAAAGTGTATAAGACTTGGTTAGGATGTGGCTTTTTATAGAGGCTAGTTCAAAAACTAGTTCAAAGGCTATTTTTTTTTGCTTTAGGTCATTCGCTACATTAAGGTAAAACACCTTCTTTAACCACTTCAGCCGGAAAGATTTGGCTGCTGAATGGCCAGGCCATTTTTTGCGATACAGCACTGCGTCGCTTTAACTGACAATTGCGCGGTCGTGCAACGCTATACCCAAACAAAATTGACGACCTTTTTTCCTACAAATAGAGATTTCTTCTGGTGGTATTTCATCATCTCAGAGGTTTTTATTTTTTGCGCTACAAACAAAAAAAGAGTGACAATTTTGAAAAAAAACACAATATTTTGTACTCATTCCTTTAATAAATACCCCCTTTTTAAAAAAAAGAAAAGCACACTTTTTCCTCACTTTAGGCCAATATGTATTCTTCTACATATTTTTGGTAATAAAAATCGCAGTAAGTATATATTGATTGGCTTGCGCGAAAGTTATAACGTCTACAAACTAGGGGAAAGATTTATGGAATTTTTATTATTATTATTTTTTTTAATAGTAATGGCAGTGATCATCCATTTTTATTGGGACTGCAACATTATGGCGGACAGATTGGACACTTTTGACCAATTTTTGGGACCATTGACATTTTTACAGCAATCGGTGCTATAAAAATGCACTGATTAATGTGTGAATGTCACTGGCAAGGAAGGGGTTAACAGTAGGGGGCGATCAAGGGGTTAACTGTATTCCCTAGGTGTGTGTTCTAACTATAGAGAGGATGGGACTGACTAAAGGACATCCCTGTTCTGATTCTTGTGCCCACGATCGCGTGTGGCCGGCGGTCATTGAGATCGCTGGCCACACGCATGAGCACCCCCCCCCCCCCGCACTCGGATGCCTGCTATCCTCGCTTAAAGGGCAAACGTACCGCTATGATGCTTCGTGGGAATGTGCCGAACTGCCACAGTATAATGACGGCGGCTGGTCGGCAAGTGGTTAATCAGCTCATCTCAGCCCCTCCTAAATACTCTTCTAAGCCTGATTTGGATCCAGCTCTGTACCTGAGAGCTGCTCTCTCCCCCTCATAGGACTGCAGCAGCAGGAGTCATTGGCTCCTGCTGCTGTCAATCAATGCACAGACAGACAAGCCATGCTGTGTGTCTTTGTACGAGTGTCCCCATTACAATGGGAGAACTCAGATGGGAGGAGAAACTGAGTGTGCCAGCAGGGGACCCCAGAAGTGGAGATTCAGGGCTGCTCTGTGCAAAACTATTAGACAGAGTAGGTAAGTATATAATCTTTATCCTTTTAGAAAAAAAAAACATTTATCCTTTACTATCACTTTAAAACTCTGTGCTTATTTTTTCCCAAACAGGGAAGGTGACAGGGTTTTTTAAACACCCTTGGTGCAGGGGACTGGCAGATGATAACACAGCAAATAATCCTCTGGTTTTCTCTTTTTGTGTATTCTGCTGTTGCTTGTCTGGGTACAAGGGAGTTTTTCAATAAAGAAAAGGCATTACTAAAGTGTTACTAAACCCACAACAGTAAAATCAGTCTGTATATGCATTAAAGAATGCTTGTTATACAAACTGTGGAATCTAAGGGAGTTATCCTCTGTATTGTGTAATAAGGTCTGTCTTCTCTGATCCTCTCCTTCTTCCACAGTCCCCCATCCATCTACTGATAGAACAGAGCCATGGGGGCACTCTGCACATGTTCAGTTTGGTGTGTATTGATAGAGAGTTTTTTTGGGGAGAGGTGGAGCATGTGATTGTCACAGGGCCAATCAGCACTGTCCAGAGAGAGGGTCAGGGGTGCTGCAGCCTCATAGGACAGTCAGAGTAGAATGAAAACTCCTCCAACAAACTTTAACCAGACACTAATAGAAGTCATAAGACTGCTATATACTGCTGATAAGAAGAAGTAATTAGCAGTTTGTGTTTATTAAAATAATTGCCTTTCCACATTCTGTGTACTGTGGAAGGCCAGATATAGTGAATCCAGGCTCCTGGGTTTAGTAACACTTTAATATGTCATGTTAAGTCAACAAACATTTTACTATGCAGTCAGTCTGATTTGCCTGATTTGATCTAAAAAACACTTGTTACATTCAATAGCAATACCTACTACTACCTGTACCTGCTTTAGCTGGGGTCACATATGAGCATGCATCACCTCACAGTAGGAGTCCTGTGTGTCCTCGTTCAGCATATCATGTCTGATTTCAGCCAGAATTTTTGGCTGAATTCAGACCTGAAATTAACCAAAAGATGCACAGGGCTCCTGTGCAAATCACACCGGAGCCACTGTGGAGATATGTGAATCGACTCCATAGAGAGGCGGTCACCATCTCCTGCTGTGCGAATTGGATGCGGGGAAACCCACATCCAATTCGCACTAGTGTGTACCCAGCCTTAATCTTTAAATTGGCCTATGTTCTTGTGGAGAACACTTAGGTCCTAAGCACAGGACACAGAGTCTTGACCTTTTTTCAAGTCAGCATTAAGACCTGCCCCTTCCTGACACTAAGCCCCACTCCCTGTCATGTAATTGTTAACTGAACTATTACGGGGGATTAGCACAAGGATTATAAGGGGCATGGAAGGGTTCAGTGTCACTAGGCCTAAAGTCAGTGCCTTGTATACAGTCTGGGCCAAAGATCCAGAGGAGCCCCACAAACTTTAAATTGACATATAACTGAAACGATTGAAAACAATATAAGGTGTCTTCACAGTCTTGTCTTGAATACTTTTTAGGCCACGTTAGGCTTACTTCAACCTGCCAGTGCAAGAGGATTTTATTTTAATAATGATCAGATCTTTACATCTCTTTCTCCTACTGGACACATATTTATAATTCAAATAGCATACTAATAAAGCTATTTATAGACTATGAATCATGACATCAGCATTTTCATTCACTTAATATAGTTAATAATAGGGAAACAATAAAACACAGGGCAGGGAATTGTCAAAAACATGTCTATGCCCCCTCCAAAAATATTTTGCAATTGATATTGTCCATAAATTATCTACTGTAATCATTTCAACACCATACCCTGTTCAATTTATGCAAAAAGGTGTGTTTCTTCATAGTCTGGGCATGCCTTCCACAAAGAAGGGAACTCAAGAACTTTCTGCTTTCACTGGCACCCACCATGATGTTTTTCTCTGACATGAAAAATATAAATATGTAACCCATACTGTATATGGTGAAGGAATCGCTGAGCAACCGCTGATTTCCTAACAATCTCAAAGTTCATTATTCTTTACCGCAAATTGTTTTTTGCCTGTTGAAGAATGCATGTTATATGGGTAGAGAGGATAATGTAACTCACTCCCTATGACAGTACTGTGCTAATCTATGCTGTTAAATGGGAAGTCCAGAGCCCTTTGTACTGCTTTCCTACAATAGTACAGGACTTTCCTTTAATGGAACAATGGGGAAGTAAAAGGAAGGCAAGTATATACTACTAGGGAGGGGGGCAAAAGTGAGGCTGTTCCAGGTTCAAATTTACTCATACATCTTCCTATTGTAACAAATGAAACTCAAATTGCTAAAATAGCTTAAAAAGCTTTGAAATAAACCACAAGATCCATGTTCTAGATCCCACAGCCCAGATCTGAGAGATTTTGGAATTTTACCTGAAATTCTGGATAATTTTTTTGGGGAATAACAAAGCAGTCATCTAGAAAGACAGTATTATATATTCCAAATATTATATATTTGTATCATTTTTATTTATAAAGGACAAAGATGTACAATTCAATACAGGTGCCGTAATATACATATCAACTGTCTCACTTGTCAATTTTCAGGGAAAAATAAGGTTGGGGAGAAGAAGAAAAAAGAAAAGGAAAATACATAGAACAATGTAAATAAAAATAAAATAATAATGAAAATGAAAATAAACACATAATTAAGAAAATAAAAAGAGGGTAAAGAACAAGGGACAAGAAAGCATTGATTGTCCAACCAGTAACATGAAAGACACGTTATTCGGGTGGGGGGTGTTATGTGGGATCTCCCTTCATTTTCAGGGGTTGGTGGATATATTACCACCACACTATCCCCGGATCGCCATTGATATCCCTAACAAAGGGATCTGTGTACTTGAGAAGGGAGCTCAGACCTCTGACAATGCTTAAATTGAAATGAGTCACTGTACTTTGGAAATGGCTCTGCTGGGCAGGGTATAAGGACAGGGGGGCATCCATTAGCCTCCAACTAGCCTACTCCCATGCTCCGACTCCATCGAGACCACCTCAAGGCAGGGTGGTCAGTTCATGCCTGCACCATCTTTGTCGACCCCCGAATGAGTTGGGTGGTCACATTTCAATAGCTTCTCCGGTCGGTCTATCTGGCTGGCATGTCCATGCCCAACCCACCACCTAGTAATTAAACTTTCAATATTCTCCTCTGTCAAAAGGCCAGAGCAATCTCAACAGAGTTAGAGGGGGAGGATAAGAGAGGATAGAGAAAGTTGGGATGAGTTGGGACATACCTGGGGTCTCGCATTCAGCTCCACCTCTCTCGCCACTGTCATGTTGCCATTTTAGAGTACAGTGGATGTTCGGGAAGGGATAAAGAAAACAGTCCCTCCCTTCCCCCATTGGATACAGAGACAAGTTAAATCATTGTTTCTTCGGTCTCTGTACCCGAGGTCCATGGACCTCTTCTAAGGGATGAATCTGCCAGTTCCAACAGGGCCACTTCTAAGCTGGAGGATAGTTGACCTGGATTTGAATCATATGTTGTCCAGGGAGACCAGATACCTAAAAAATTGTCTCTGGTTCCCCTACAAGTCATAATCCATTGCTCTGATTCCTTTATCTTGTTTACTTTGCGTTTCCATTCCATCCTATTTGGGATTTGTGGGCTTTTACAAAAAATTGGAAGTAACCTCTTAGCTGCGTTTAGTAGGTGTGGTAGGATACTTTTTTTTATATTGGGTTATTGGCATAGAGGGAATGTGTAGTAGACAGTGTAGTGGTGAGAGGGGGATATCCAGGTCCATAATCTCCTTAATCTGGGATTGGATGTCTTCCCAATAGGGTCTTACTATTGGACAGTCCCTCCAAATGTGTAGGAGTGTGCCACGCTGACTGCAACCTTTCCAGCACCGATCCGACATGGATGGGTATATCTTTGTTAGGTCTGCTGGTACCCGTACCAGCGTGACAGTATCTTGTAGTTTGTTTCCAGAGTTTTAGCATCAATAGAGCTGGATCGGGTTAGTTGATAAAGGTGTGGCAGTTGGGTAGGGGTGAAGACCAGACCAGATCTCCAGATCTTTTTTCCAGGATCTGACATATGTGAGCTTCATTCCCGAGGCCACAAACCCAATCATATGATGAAGCTCAGATATCGTATTTGGGAGTGGTTCCTCTGCTATGAAGAAACGCTCGAAAGGTGTAAGGGTAGTGATATCCTATATCCTGCACCTGTGCGTTTCAAAAAAGTGGTGTGGTTGCCTATATCGCCAGAAGTCCATAGGAAAGCTCCCATGTCTGTCTCGGAGATTCTCTCAGGGTATCAGTTTGCCATGAGTTTACCACAACTGGCATTTTTGTCGTCCACCCAGGGGCCAAAAAAGGCTACCTGCTCTCCCGGGGGGAACCATAGGAACCCTTCCAGTGGTGTCAGGGGGGACACAGAGAGGGCAAGGTCCAATCTACTGTTAAGGAGATCCAAGACACCCAGAGCCTGGATTGTTAGCGGGGACGTAAAATCAGACAACCCTCTGTGTTCCCGGGCCAGCCACAGAGCATAGGCTAGGTTTCTGCCTGCCAAGAATTTCTCTAGTGAGACCCAAATTTTGGTTTGTGTGTGGAACCGCCAGTCAAGGATCCACTGGAGGGCAATAGCCTGATAATACATTCTAATGTCTGGCAATCCTAGGCCACCTGTGTCTCTTGGGCAACTCAGGAGTCTGAGTGCAATTTTCGGCTTCTGGCCATTCCAGATAAAGTTTGAGATTATAGTGGACAATTGGGCAAAAAACTCTTCGGTATGGGCACAGGTATCATTTGCATATAGAACAATATGCGTGGAAGTATGTTCATTTTCACAATATTCGTTCGTCCTAACCAGGTAAAAGCGGTTTTGGTCCAGTGTGATAGATCTTTCTTCACCGTTGCCTGTAAGGGGGGGTAGTTAGTGGCAAATAAAGTATCGGTTCTATCTGTTAGTTGTACACCGAGGGACTTCAGGGATGCCTTAGTCCATGTAAATGAAAGACTGGAAAGACTGTCTGAAGACTGTTGGTCAGGGAGGGTGATAATTGTATGGGGAGTATCTCAGATTTTGTAAAGTTTATCTTAAAATCCCACATTTTTTGCCATCATATAGTTGCCTATATCATGTCAAGCATCCTATTATGCACAATATTTTCCTGTATATGCAATTTTGCCAAAATATTTAATAAAAGTATTTTATCTTATTGAAATGCATTACAATACAAAAAAGAAAATAATACTCAAGCATGCTTATATTTATTGTCAATAAATAAAAACGACAATTTAAATGTAGATATTTTAAATCAAACATTGCACAGTAAAACTCCAGTACATGTCAGATATAATTTACAATCATCCTTTCTTGCTGGCAAGAGTATTGTTTTTCCTCTAATGATTAATAGACTTCTTGATCAACATGGGCAGAAAAGGCAGAAAAGGGCGGTGCTAGGTGGCCTTATGTTAAACTGATACCCTTTCAATTAAATATAAATTAAAAGCTTAAGTAAATAATAATAATACCTGGTCATCTCATTAAGTTTGAATATCATCGCTACTGATCACATTGAATAAATCATGTACTACTTAATGTGTCTAGCTGCCATTTGCAAGATAAGACCACTGCTCAAATCAATAACATGAAACTGAGGTGCCAGACAATCAACAGTCTCTATAGTACATTCATCTCAGTTGTACTTTGCACCTATAATGTATAAAGTTCTTTGAATGAGAATCTTGTTATTTTATATGCCCCTAGTGGGTGATAAATTATTTCAGGATATTTGTAATATTCACAGTGGTATAAATCTCATAAATGAACCTATTGTTTTAAAATAAGGAAATCTGTTTAAATGATTAAGTAAATTGAGTTTTACTACCTGGTGCCAAATAAACAGTAAGGTATAAAAAAACTAAAATTATGGTAGAAGTAAGTCATGGCCATACAAAGACTGAACTCAGAATTATATGAATAAATATTATTATTGATATTTTTTTTTTTCATAATATTCTTTATTGAAAAAAGAAAACATATTCATTGAAAGTGACATAATCGCACACAACATAAAGTGCGTCAGATACATTTAAAGTTGAACAGAGAGTCAACATTGTGCCAGAAAGTGAAGGAAGAAATATAGCTTATGTTACACAACATCAAAACAGTGTATGTGAGGGATCTGAAAGAGCAGAGAACCTTATCTATTTCATGGTATTTCAGTATATGCAAAAAAATCTCATAGAGGTTCAAGTTGCCAATATGGCAGCTATGCAGGAGGAAAAGGGGGAAGTGGTGTGTAAAGTAGGAAAAAGAAAAAAAAAAGGGGTGTGAGGGGGATAGACAAGGAGGGGTTAGGAAGGAAGGGGTTGGGGAAGATAGGGGGTGAATGCAGGTGGGTGGCTTGCTCTCTGAATCTGACACCCTCCCCCCCACCACGTGGGAACAGGCCTAGCCAGGGCCGGTGCTACCACTAGGCAAACTAGGCAGCCACCTAGGCCGCACTGCTGCCTAGGGGGCGTCCGGCTGCAGATTTTCCTCCGTGTCTGCATGCTCTGCAGGCTGCAGCATGTAACTAACTCAGTCCGAGGCAGCTGCTCCGTCCGACTGGTGGTGTAATTAGAAGCGCATCACAGTAATGGAGCCCCAGCGCTAGAGGAAACAGAGCCAATGCTTCCTGTATTCGCTGCCTCCTGTCACACGGACAGGGCAAAGGGGTGGAGTCAGGGGTGGAGCCAATGGGGGTGGAAAAATTAGGTTTCACCTAGGGTGTCGAAAATCTTTGCACCAGCCCTGGGCCTAGCCAAGCAAGTTCATAACATAGACAAAACATAGTAGTGTTAGGGCCACCATCCACTGAAATTCAATAACTTTTATAAATAGTTTTTTTTTTAAGAAGGTACAGCAATACCATGTTGTCGAAAATGTCATAAGTCTGTCTTGAGAAATGAGAATTAGTTCTTCAATCTCCTCTATACGATTAAGTCTTTGAAACCATTCCTTCACTATCGGAATCTGGTCTGAACACCAATGGAGCGGTTTACACTGTCTGGCAGCATTGACCATGAACATGCCTTTTTTGATAGAGATGTATAGTACCATAGATATTGCACCAGAAAGTAATCCAATGTGTCTGTTGTGACAGTTGCAATAATCTCATGAACTTTCTGTGAGAAGGATTTCAATTTGAGGCACATCTATAGATATGCAGAAGTATGCCTTTTTCCATATTACACCTCCATCAGAGGTTTGAAAGTGAAGGATGTAACTTGTAATACTAAATATAGGGGTCCTGTACCATATTGATATTGTTTTTACTAAACTTAATTAGATGCTAGTGAATTGCTAAAATTCAACTAAACCATTTGGGCAAACATCTACAGCCAATCAGAAGGAAATTAACTAAAAATTCAATGATTGGTTTCAATATACACTGATTTGTTACCCCCTGTTATTATACTTATAATGCAGACTTAAATCACAGTATAAACTACTAATGTTCAATCATCAATCATCTACAAAGAAAAAATCAAAAGGGTAAATGTCAAGCCATACATTAAAGTTAGCCTTTCTTTCACAATAACAGTTTACACTATCATGACTTTGACTGCTTGTGACTTGTAGCATATTCACTATCCATTTGGTGATCCCTTTTCCAATAAAAATACAGTACTTTATTATCCAGCAAGGTACAATCATGGGTCAGGATCTGGTAGGTACGTGGTGCTTAGTACAATGGGGTTGGCACAAGTATGGGAAGTCAAAGCCTCGATGAACAAATGAGCACAGAGAAGACTTTTCAGCACAAGAGGGGTTATTGAAAGTACCTTATGGTAGTATTTTAAGGTATGGCATTGCTTTTAGTTTTATGTTGTTATAGTATATGAAAATAAAGCACACATTTGCTGTGGGTCTCTGTGTGCAATATCATTAGTTGGTCCCACTTCTCATTCCTATGTAAGGGTAATCTGTCTGGCTTTACAACTAAAGGTCAAACAGTGTGACAAAATGCGAGTATGATGAGGATAATGAAAGACGTGGGGCACTCTTAGATAGAAGACAGAAACAAGTTTTGCAGTACATGTAGAATATCACAGCGAATGGTGGGTATGGCAACATTGCATGTAACAGTGGTATTCTCCAAAAGAGGGATGATTAAACAGAACCTGCGCCAATACATTGCAAATATTGCACACGTTTGGCAATCTTTGTACCCATAAAATACTGCCAACAGTGGTAAAGGAAGAATAGTCCCTGCATTATTTTAAAGAAAAAACTGTCCTTGCATTGGTGATGTCACTGGAAGGAAAAATGCCCCTATGTCAGTGGTGTCACCAGAAGGAAAAAATGTCCCTGTGCTCTGGGGTCATTGGGAGAAAAAATCCTGCTGCAGCAGTGGGAAGAAAAGAAAAGCAGTACATAAGGGGGGGGGGGGGGGGGGGCAATTCAGATGGTGCAGTTTATTGTGTGGCACAAACAGTATGGGTGGGGCAGTTGATGGTGGTGCACAAGCAGTACAGAGGGGACAGTTCATTGTGGGAACAGACATTAACTAAGTTAACAGTGGTGAAAAGGCACTACAAAGGTCAAGAGTAGGCAACATACACAGGTGCCATAATTTCCTTTTTTTCCCCTATCATTGCTCCCCCTCCCCAGTGTGCCCCCCTTCCACAGGATATGGTATCAATTAGGTTTTAAGGATCGATTTTATTAAGCATATATAAACCCAAAAACAAAGATGTAATATATTGGAGCTTACCAGTCCTTAGATGTCGGGGCGGCATTAGTTTCCTTTCTTATAGGCTTTGTTTCCTTTATTTTTACTTGATGATCCATACTACTTGACTTGGTGTAGCAAGATGGTGGCGATGGAACGTCACTTCCGTTACACATTCTGACCGGTCGCCAAATCTGATGAAACACTGGCATCTGGGAGCCCTGGACTTTGCTAAATATATATTCAAAAGTGCTGAACTTCCTCCAGCGTACATGATCTTAAATTATTTACATAGCTCCAGCACTGCTCAGTATGGGCAGTAACATGCAGTAACATGCAGGTTCTCTTCAGCTGAAGCAACAGCCAGTCAGGGCACAGTCCAGTCCCCTCTCTCCCTGTAGCCATCCATCACAGGAGAGAAGAAAAAAATTTCCTTTCTGTGTTTATTTTGTCAGCACTGCTGGAAAAAATAGATGCCAGCGCTACCCCCCACAAATAGTTCTTTGGTCCTCCAAAGAACAAATGTTTTTGTTTTAACAGTAACTAAACATTACATTAACACTGGCAGGGAACCAAATAACATGTGTTCACATAGAAGGCAGGCAAATTAACTTCCCATTAAATTAGATACCGGTTGAATTCTATTTACTAATTAGGTGACTTCTGAAGGCAATTGGTTCCACTAGATTTTAGTTAGATTAACCATGAAAACTATTTATCATTTTCCTTCCACTTCACAATTATGTGCCACTTTGTGTTGGTCTATCACATAAAATCCCAATAAAACACATTTCAAGGGTTGTGAATCATTTTTCAAGGCACTGTAGGTATAACTGACACCCAGGCATAGAAATTAATGTAAGTATTATACATACATTATTTCTCTCCTTTTATTTAGGGTGACTCCCACTTGATGTTATGGGTAGTCTTTGCTGTAAACTATTAAATGTTATTTTAGAAAAAAATTTAAATGTCTCCTCAGACAAACACGATACACTGTCCTTTGCCAGCTTCTCATAACACATGCACATTGACATTATGCTATTTTTTCATAGCAATAGTTAATATAAAGAAATTAACTTGTGACACTGCAATTCCCTGAATATGACATTGTAGTGGCGGGCTCCTGAAGAACACGCGCTATGCGTTTTTCAAAATTAAACTTTGCCTAAACTAGAGTTTGGTTTGGGTTTATTTTTCTAAATTTGACTTCTGTATCAGTCTAACTGAACTGTGAGATGTTCAGCCTGGCCACAGGGGACACTGCCTCTGGTGGCAGGCGTGGAACTATGGTCTGGTCAGGCTCTTAAGTTCCTCTCTTTCGGAGCCAGGTCAGTGGGAGTGACCTTCTCGCTGTGCCCTCTGGGAGAGGGTATTTAAGATGCGGACATCACATGGTTCGGGGTTCCGGTCCAGTATGATGTGCTGATTACATGGTCCTGGTCCTCCTGACCAGCCCCCAGGAAGGCTATGGCCTGGGGTGCGGATCCACCTGACTTTAATGCCTCTGGGCTGACTAGCCCAAGACAGGGAAACTAGAGGAGGATTCTCAGGTGGATGGGTGCCGTCTCCGGTTCAGGAGAGACCCAGTGTACTTCAAGCATTCCAGGGGAGGACTCTTTAGAAGAACATCACATACGGGTTGGTTTTCTTAACAAGAGCCTGGAAGGGCTGAAGTTACCGAGAAAATCTGGTCTTCTGGATATCGCCAAGCAGGCTGAGAGATCCAGGTATCCTACAAGTGTTCTACAGCTCAGTTTCCCTACGTGTTCTGCAACAACGTCTGTGACAAAGACTTTGTTCCTGAGTAAGCACCTTGTTGGCTGCAAGGCCTTGTGAGAGAGGGACTGTCCAACCTGAGTGTTCATCCAGCTGCGAATGGCTATTCTCTGGATGCAGTCAAAGTAAGCAAGTTCTTTAACGTTTTTTGGACTTTGACATTGAGAGTACCTTAAATTCCTTTTCCCAAGTTGAAAGACTGTTCAATGGTCTGAGTTTAGCAAATAAAATCCATTCAAGTGGATCTATTGTCAGTCTCAAGTTACTGGGTCATCTACCACGGAACATCCCCTAGACGTTCAACGAGGAGAGCAGAAGGTAATGGTAAGCCCAAAAATAACCAGCAGCTCCTTCGGGGGTAAGTGCTGCAACATGTTTTCCTGTGCTGGGCTGACAACACTATCTGCTACTATTAACATCCTTGATCCCAAAAGTGTTGCTGGTGTTTCGTCAGATTTGGTTAACTGTCAAAATGTGTAACAGAAGTGATGTTTCGTTGCGGCCATCTTGCTACACCCTGTACTCCTCCACAGTAAGGATACAGTGAGAACGGGGCAAGCGGACATCTTGTTACACCCTCCAGAGTTTTGCATTTTACACTTTAGTAAACTCAGTTTATTTAGTGATGTACAGTACTTAGAACTCCCTCTGAATGTTTAGATGTTGAATTTTAAAAGCAGCAAACTTCTGTCCAATTAGCAAACCTGTGAGATCAGCAGGTTTTTCCGCTGCTTTTAAAATTTAACATCTAAACAGTCAGCCAGAGTTCTAAGTCCTATATTTCACTATATAAGCTCAGTTTACTGTTATAAATAAGTGTAAAATGCAAAACTCTGGAGGGTGTAACAAGATGTTCGCTTGCCCCCTTTTCAGTGTATCCTTACTGTGGAGGAGTGCGGGGTGTAGCAAGATGGTGGCGATGGAACGTCACTTCCGCTACACATTCTGACCGGTCGCCAAATCTGATGAAACACTGGCATCTGGGAGCCCTTGCCTTGGTTAAATATATATTCAAAAGTGCTGAACTTCCTCCAGCGTACATGCTCTTAAATTATTTACATAGCTCCAGCACTGCTCAGTATGGGCAGTAACATGCAGCTCTAGTTTTTGGGAGTGGAGTGGTAGCTGCAAGTTTAGAGTTAGGATATTACTTCTTGTACTAATGTCAGTGCTCAGGGGAAACCTCTGCCAGATGTTCATCAAGAGCGGGACACATACCCAGGCTTAGTGGTCACATGACTGCAAATAAATACAAAAATAAAATGTAATTTTATGACGATTAGAAAATTAAAAAAATAATAAAATAATAACAGTAATATTATAGACATTCTTAAAGTGGTTCTAAAGCCTCTAGGTCTTTTACCTTAATGCATTCTAGGCAAAAAACCTTCTGTGCTGCAGCGACTTTTGCTGCTGTCTCCATATTCATTGGGCTGATTGATAGCAATGGCAGTCAATGGCTCCCACTGCTGTCAAGCAAATGTTGTGACAAAGGAATGGGGCCCGGGGCCGGGTCCAAGTCACCCAACTGTGTCAATAGACTAGCTTTCTATGGAGGCACTCCATGGAGGATCGGGGCTGCTCTGTGCAAAACCATTGCACAGAGCAAGTAATTATGAAATGTTTGTTATTTTTTATCTATCTTTTTATCTATTCCCATATTAATTGGTTATAATCAGAGATTAGAACCAGGGAGATTCACCCTCTCTATTTGTCCTGATGACCAATGTAACTGGGAATTAAACTGCGGGCAGATTCAACATTTTGAGTTGCAACCAGAACAGGAATAGAGTGGAAATCCTACAATATATATAGAGACACTTTACCCATGACAACTGTTTAAGAGGACACTTTCTTCATACTGGAAAGTTATCCTCTCAATTCCAATTGAGTCTACAGATGGGAAAACAGATGGCAAAAAAAAACTTGACACTGGATTTACCCTCCCTATCTAAAATAAAAAAAAGTTTTTGACAAACTTTAGATACATTTTAAATTTTCTAACAAAACACCTTGGACATCCATCTGGTTTCAGATTATGTTGAATTCAGAAGAGCTTGTAGCTGCAATTATTTTCTAATTTTAGGAGGTAGGTAGGAGAGTAACATAAGGTCAAACTTTGTTGTCCAGGTGCTCTTCAGGAGTATTGATTTACCATAACACTACAGAGACTAGAATAATATGATTTAAAGCTGAAATTATAAGGCAGCTTTAAATATAACATTTACCTTCAACCTCTTCAGCTTCGGAAGGTTTACCCCCCTTCATGACCAGGCCATTTTTTGAATTTTTTTTCTGCGTTACTTTAACCACTTCAGCCCTGGAAGGATTTACCCACTTCCTGTCCAGGCCATTTTTTGCGATACGGCACTGCCTCGCTTTAACTGACAATTGCACGGTCATTGTACCCAAACAAAATTGATGCCCTTTTTTTTGCCACAAATAGATGTTTCTTTTGGTGGTATTTGATAATTTCTTCGCTTTTTATTTTTTGCGCTATAAGTGAAAATAGAGCGACAATTTAGAAAAAAATATATATTTTTTACTTCTTGCTATAATAAATATCACCGCAAAAATGTAAAAAAAAATTATGTCTTCCTCAGTTTAGGCCAATATGTATTCTGCTACATATTTTTGGTAAAAAAAATCCCAATTAGCGTATATTGATTGGTTTGCACAAAAGTTATCGCTTCTACAAAATAGGAGATATATTTATGGCATTTTTAATCTTATTATTTTTTTTTACTAGTGATCTGCTATTTTTAATGGGACTGTAACATTGCAGTGGACAGATTGGACACATTTGACACTTTTTTGGGCCCAGTGGCATTTACACAGCGATTAGTGCTATAAAAATGCAATGATTACTGTATAAATGACACTGGCAGGGAAGGGGTTAACACTAGGGTTAACACTAGTGATGATCAAGGGGTTAAATGTGTTCCCTGGGAGGTGTTTCTAACTCTATGTGGGATGGGCTAATCCCTAGGAACATACAATCTCACTCTACTCCCTTAACAGAATGGGGATTTGTTTGTTTACGCTGGCAGATCCCCATTCTGCCTCTCTCTGGAGCGATCGTGGGTGGCCGGTGGAAATCGAGTCTGCAGGACTCGCTGGTTGGCTCCACCGACTCCAGTGGCGCATGTGCGCCCACAGATTTCTTCATCAGTTTAGGTCAATATGTATTCCGCTAAATTTTTTGGTTAAAAAAAACCTCAATAAGCGTATATATTATTGACTGGTTTGTGCAAAAGTTCTAGCTTTTACAAACTATGGGATATATTCACTGTACTTGTAACACTGGCAGGGAAGGGGTTAACATCAGGGGCAATCAAAGGGTTAAATGTGTTCCCTGGAATTGCTTGCTAACTGTAGGGGGGGTGCTTTGACTGGGGGAAGACAGAGACCCGTGTGCCTGCTTAGCAGAAACACAAGATCTCCATCTTCCGCTCTGACAGAATGGCAATCTGCCTTGTTTACATAGGCAGACCGCTGTTCTGCCTCTCTCGGTAACGATTGCCGAACACTGGGTCTGCCGGACCTGCTGATTGGCTCCCGCTGTTTCCAATCACAGCGGGAGCGGGTCGCCGGTGGCATGTGCTTGCCCCAGACCCGGGAATAGAAATCACGTACAGGTATGTGATTTTGTCCTGAAGGGCTACCCTGATATAGTAAATGTACGTGGGGTGGTCCTGGAGAAGTTAGAAGAGAATCATGGAGTTAGTAAAAAACAAACATTGATAGTCACCTAGGTGGATGCAGCATCACTGAGATGCTGAGCCAGGTGCCGTTCCAGGCATCTGGGTGGATCATGACCATATGATCAGGACCTTTCCAGAGCCTGGACCAGCTGATTAATGTCAGCCAGCAGTGGATTTAAGCCCAATGTCGGCTGAAAATGGGTAACGGGAGTGCCGAACGAACTGCACTCCTGTGACTTACAGGGGAAATACAGCCAAAATATCTTTGGTTATACTTCTACTTTAACAATATGGTCTTTTTTTGTAATATAATGCTGCTACCACTGTAAAATCACCACTGGAAACCTGCATAATAAGGGCCAAGTGTCCCATTTTCTGTTAAAGATCAGTTGTAAGAATCTGCTTCTTACCAAGCATCAGCATAATTACATCGCTGCTAGCTGTAGTGGGAATACCCAGGCTTCTCAGATAACCAGTCCTGCCCACTAACTCTGCAAAAATTGATTGATGGGCCAGGACAATACTGGTCTGTCCTGCCAACATAACACCATGTTATGTTATAACATAACACCATGATCAACATTTCCATTCACTATACAAAATCTCATTATTGCCCATTGACAGTTGTAATTCCTATTGCATGATAGGAGTTTTGGTTTTCTCCAGCAGCACCTTACAGTAACAGGAAATCATGTAGGTACCTCCTTGATACTTCCTCTGGGTAGAGCTGTAGTTTTTTTTTTGTGAGTGATGATGTCATGGACTCACAGACTGTACAAAAATCTTTAAACCTACCTACCTTATTTGTACTGGAAAAATATTCTTTCTTATAATGTACATAGAAAACAGAAAAGAATGGCCCAAATTAAAAATGATCCCAGAGTTTATCCTTAAAAGAATCTGCAACCACTAGGGGACTATTAATTACACCAACTTAAGATCCCAAGGGTCACATTTGTAACCAAAGTCAAGCGGAGTGCCAAATATAGATCAGCACCTCTTTTATAATGCATTCAAGGGCTCCGTTCCCCCTCAAAAAGATTGAAGGTACTGAGGCACCTTAAAAGGCTTAAAACAGATATAGCGTTGCTTCAGGAAACCCATCTCTCTTCAGCCGACTTTGTCCGGATGAAGAAGCTATGGGTGGGTGATGTAGCTGGCTCTGAAGCCGTTGGCCGTAAGGTGGGAGTACTTATCCTCATTAACAAGACTCTCCCCTGTCAGATCTTATCTACTGACGCAGATCAACAGGGCAGACTCCTCTCTCTCCGGGTCCGCATAGGATCCAAAGAGCTTGTTATATCCAATATATACGCCCCGAACAACCCTACAAAACAATTTTTTAGCACGTTAACTAGTTGGCTCTTGCGTTCCCCTCACCTTCCACAAATTGTAGGGGGCGATTTCAACTCCGTTTTTCACCCGGTTGACGACAGGTCCTCGTCTCCATGCTCAGCCACACCCCAAGCCTCTACTAACCCCACGAGCCTGGCGTCGACGATAGGTTCCCTCCACCTTCACGACATCTGGCGATTACACCACCCGACCGACTGTGAGTTTTCCTTATACTCCCACCCGCACAATGTATTCACTAGAATCGACTACATCTTTTGTACAAACGACCTGATACCCTTGCTCCCAGGAGCGGACATCCATGACATAGCTATATCAGACCACGCACCCATCTCGGCGACCCTAAAAACCCCAGACGTGCACCCCCAACCCTAACATATGGCGCTTTCCATCCTACCTTCAACACAATTCAGACTTTCAATCATACATGGAGAAGGAGTGGGCAATTTATACACAGACCAATGCGATACACACTGATAGCCCCAACTTGTTTTGGGATGCTGGTAAAGCATTTCTCCGGGGACGCATTATTTCTTATGCATCCTCATTTAAAAAAACACGCCCTACATAATTACAAAACTTCCAGCTCCAGATTGCATCAAGCCCAACGAGAACTCTACACTAATGACTCTCCCGAAAACCGGATGGCTTGGCACTCAGCCAAACAGTCCTTTGACGCATGGGCTGAAACCCTGGAAATCACCAAAAGAACACACCTTGACGCTACTTTGCATAAATTCGGCAACAAAGCTGGCAAACTTCTTGCCAGACTTTGCAAAGGTCCCTACCGCCCGACGGTCATTCCATCCATTCGCGACTCGGACGGTCGTGTTACGACCACCCAGAAGGGCATAAACGCAGCAATGCTACGATACTACTCTGCCCTCTACTCGGCAGACCCTATTGACCAGCGCACGGTGTGAAACTTCCTCGGTAAAGTCGAGTTGACCCGAATATCCTCCGACCAACTCAATGAGTTGAATGCCCCCATCTCCCCTTCGGAAATTTCCTCCACAATTCGGACCCTAGCCTCCTCCAAAGCCCCCGGCCCTGATGGCCTGACAGGCGAATTCTATAAATGTCTAGGTCACTTGCTGACTCCGACTCTCGCTACAGTCTACCAATACATCTGGTCTGGCGGTACTTATTTACCCTCCGGCAACCAAGCGATTATCAAACTGCTAGAGAAAAAGGGAAAGACCCGCAAGAACCTGGGTCGTACAGACCCATTTCGCTCCTAAATCTTGATGTCAAGATCCTTTCTAAAATAGTAGCCAACTGCCTGGCCAATATCATCCCCTTCCTGATTCATTCCGCCCAATCAGGTTTTGTTAAGGGTAGAACAGCAACCATTAATATCAGGAAGGTGATGATAGCACTGGAACACGCTAGATGTAACCCTAATAGGGATATGGCCATTATTACCCTTGATGCCGAAAAGGCTTTTGACAATGTTAACTTTGAATGGCTGTCCATGGTTTTGGGCGAGATGGGCTTCTCGGGCCCATTTGTTCACTTAATCAGCTCTATGTATACCTCCCCAGCAGCTAGGCTTGTTGCCGCAGGCCTCCTATCAGACGAATTTCGCCTGCATAAAGGAACCAGACAGGGCTGCCCTCTATCCCCTCTCCTTTTTAACATTGCTATTGAGCCACTTTCTAGGTACTTATCAACTGTAGCCCCCTTACATGGGATCAAAATAGGGTCACACGAACTAAGAACGTCTCTCTTTGCAGATGATGTTCTTGTTTTCTCTGCCGACCCGTCCGATGACATGCCCACGATCAAAGATACTTTTGACCAATTCAGAAAATGCTCGGGATTGCGTATAAATTACTCCAAAAGCGAGATACTCCCCTTGGGCTCTCACCCACATCCAATATGGGCGCAAAACTCAATTTTTACAATAGCAAAGACGCATATTAAATACCTGGGCATAAAAATAGGGCGACTACCCTCTTCTCTCTACCACCTGAATTACCCTCCCCTCTTTGCCAAAATTATGCATGAATTTGAAAACTGGATGGATCTGCCTCTGTTGCTTCTGGGAAGGTGCCATTTAGTTAAAATGGTCAGTTTCGCACGCTTATTATACCCCCTCAGACGATCCCACTACTTCTCCGGCACAAGGATGTCAAACTCCTGAACGCCACAATCTCCAAATTTATATGGCGAAGCAAGAAACCACGCATAGCATTTACCAAACTCCACCTTCCCAGAACCGAGGGAGGTATCAGTCTCCCTAACCTTAGAACATACAACCTAGCCTGCCTGTTAAGGGTAGGCATGGACTGGATAACCCAGAAATCCCGTTGCTCAAACTACCAACTAGAGTCCGAAATGACACGTCCCTATTCTCTGACTGCCCTTCTCCACTGTCAGTGGAAAAGTCTTGAGCCGTCCCTTCAACACAATCTTCTCCTGAGAGATACAGCTATCGCCTGGAGAGAAGCCAGAAAAGGTCTCAAGCTCTCTCCGTTCATGTCAAGACACCTCCCGATACAGGGTCATCCAAACTTTACCCCAGGTCTGGACCACCATCCTTACGCAGCATGGCGACAGAAAGGCCTCATTAACTTCTCATCTTTATGTGATTTGGACTCTGGTCGTGCATTATCTTTCCGATCCTTGGCCCAAAAATACTCCCTACCGGATTCTTCTGCCTTTCACCACGGCCAATGCCTCAGCTTCCTTCAGAAATCCTGCAGGGTGGAGCACTCGAGGTTCAAATCTTCTTTCGTTGACACACTTCTACGCAAAGACTCCTACAAAATCTCTGAAATCTACAAACCTCTACTTCTTAAAACAACGCCTCCTCTACATTCCTCCTAAGTTTCCAACTGGGCAAAAGACTTCCCGGACGATGACATAGTCGAAAAGATTCTGCACGGCCTTAACTCGGTGTACAACTTAATCCTGAATGAATCCTGGAGGGAAACCCAATAAACTATTTCCCACAGAGCGCACATACCGTTCCTCTCTTCAGGGTCACAACATAATTCTCCTGCTCCATTGTGCCCTCTTTGCCAACATTCAAGACCTCCCCTTGCCCACCGCTACTGGTCCTGCTTGGCCATCTCATCGTTCTGGGATCAAATATTGGCCTTTATCTTTGAGGTTACACTTCTGAAACTTCCCAAGGATCCGTTGCTCCTCATCTTTGGGTACTGGGACCCCAAATTGCTCCCATGGTCAACTACCCCCTCATCCCCGGGCAAGGAATGGGCCCTGATTTGCCTGTTACTTGCCAGGAGAGCCATTCTAGCAAACTGGACCTCCATTGCTACTCCTTCAGTTTCTCAAGTCAATAGAGACCTCAAGCACCTTCTTCTCCGGGACAAACTTAACACAAACCTACACCAGCCTAGAGCCACACAACGTTTCCATGACAGATGGGACCTGTACATTGCCTCCAAACTCACTCTTCAGGAACGGACCCACCTTGAAAATCATTCTTTCACTCGCAAGGACCCCCTGCTACCAGCGAACTTTACTATATCGTGATACTTTAGTATACAGTTTACAAAACAACGCACCTTCTTTTCTTCAGCACCACACTCCCATCACCGGTTGGGCTCCTCCCCCTCCAGGTGCAGACTGCTATACCAGACTCGGCAAGTTCCTCACCCCCCCTTTTTCTCCCCCCCTTCCCTCTAGTCGCCTGTTGTATCTTATGCATGTTCCATGTATGGCCATGGCTCCCCTAAAGGACACCATGGTGCCATACTATCCGCAGATCCATCCAGTTGAGGTCACCTCCTTCTCCTTCTTTTGAGGGAGGTTGGTTTGGCCTCCATTTCCTGCAAGGAGTAATATGTTCACAATGCATTTAACTGTCAATGTATCTGCTTTCATACGACTCATACCCCCTTTTCAAAAATGTCTTTGTTTATCTTACAGTATTTTCATTGTCATGTACCATCCTTTTCAATAAAAATTTTTGGAAAAAAAATTAATAAATAATGCATTCAGGCTCTATAAAGCAAGGTCTTCTGGTACCTAAGGCAATGATGGAAAGTGATAGAAAAGGAGGGTTAAGGTGCGTTATGGACGCTAAAATTTTTTTTGAGATCAGAAAACCGAAATGTGAAAACGTATAAACAAAGGACGATTAATGATGAGAGGAGGGGCTGCCACTACCTTAAATATTCAACCCAAAAGGTTGAAAAAACGTAGACAAATATTAAAGAGGTAGCTATGGTGCTCACCTGCTGTTAATTAGGCTGGGTTCATACTGCTGCGGCTAGGAGATCCGGATGTGATTCGCACCGCACTGCAGTGCAAATCACATGCGATCTCTGTGCGATGCGAGTTCAGCCATACAGATAGTACGGCTGAATTCGCATTGCACCCGCCCCAAACTCGCACAGGACCCTTTTTTTGGTCCGCAGCAGAATCGGATCGCATGGGTGTTCACACCATGCGATCCGATTCCTGTCTGAGTTTGCAGATCGCACTGCGATATGCGAACTGATCTGGGGGTGTCGTTAACATTTCACTGACACTCCCAGCAGTTCGCATAGGGCAGTGTGAACTGCCGCCGGGAGGCATGCGATGTGGGAACCCGCCGCGGATTTGCGGCGTTCCCGCATCGCTGTAGTGTGAACCCAGCCTTATACCTAGTATCTGCAGGGAACTCACCTGCTAATAATTGTACCTTGTTGTTAAATTACTTGCTGATAATTCTACACATGAATGAAATTAAAACATAAAAATGAAAAATAAAAATAAAAATAAAAATTCCATATGTGCAATATACAAATAACAGTATGAATCACGCATGAAGGTGTTACAGAAATACTGTTTTAAATTATCACTAAGTTACTATAAATTAGTGCAAAAATTCAATATACTTTCTATAGAAAAAAGTGCATATGTGCGTTTAGACAAATCACATGATAAAAAGTGCTAAGTGCTTATGAAAGTGCCACAGTTTCAATATATACTGAAAAAAGTGTTACATGCTTCTATAAGTGCCGCAATATGTAAATACGGTACTTTACATTTAGTAAAGTCGCTAAATAAAAGTCGCTAAATAGAAGAATGCAAATGTAAGTTAATACACAAGTCCAGCAGCAGAAAGTTAATATCAGAAAGTCCTTTCTGGAACAAAAGTGACTGTGTGCTTCAGTGCTTAGTGGCTTCCTGGATTGCAACCGGTGCGATTCCCATGCATAAGGACAATATTCCACACTCACCAGCTCCCCTGCCCCTTAAGGGGTTAATGCGCCTCCACAGTGTAAGCCCCTGTGTTGCTATATAGAGCTGCTCCGGTTACCATCCAGTAGTTTCCCTCATTAAAAACAGAATGAAGCATACATAGTGTAATCCAGTTTAAAACAACATTTTATTAGGTGCATGAAATGCTACTCACAAAACGAAGGATGAGAAAAGCGCCTCAATGTATAAGCTGGTCACAGCATTTGAATTCACTGCCGCCGCCGCCGTAATGAGAGAGTGTACACTTTAGGCCACGCCCTACGTGTTTCGTCATTGGACGTCGTCTGGAGTAGACGTCGTCTACTATAATATATAGTAACTTAGTGATAATTTAAAACAGTATTTCTGTAACACCTTCATGCGCGATTCATACTATTATTTGTATATTGCACATATGGAATTTTTATTTTTATTTTTAATTTTTATGTTTTAATTTCATTCATGTGTAGAATTATCATCAAGTAATTTAACAACAAGGTATAATTATTAGCAGGTGAGTTCCCTGCAGATACTAGGTATAATTAACAGCAGGTGAGCGCCATAGCTATCTCTTTAATATTTGTCAATGATGGAAAGTGAAACCCCCCACCCTAAAAAAATAAAATAAATTAGGGTTAACAATAAAATGTTATTCTGAATTTTTTCCTCATTGGTAACCATTGGTAATATGTGAGTCATCATGAGACAGGGCTAGGAAGGGTCATTTTGGCAGGGCAGATACAGTGCCTTGTGAAAGTATTCGCCCCCCTTGAACTTTTCAACCTTTTGCCACATTTCGGGCTTCAAACATAAAGATATAAAATTTTAATTTTTTGTGAAGAATCACCAACAAGTGGGACACAATTGTGAAGTGGAACGAAATCTATTGGATTTTTTAAACTTTTTTAACTAATAAAAAAATGAAAAGTGGGGTGTGCAAAATTATTCGCCCCCCTTGCGTTAATACTTTGTAGAGCCACCTTTTGCTGCGATTACAGCTGCAAGTCGCTTGGGGTATGTCTCTATCAGTTTTGCACATCGAGAGACTGAAATTCTTGCCCATTCTTCCTTGCAAAACAGCTCGAGCTCAGTGCGGTTGGATGGAGAGCGTTTGTGAACAGCAGTTTTCAGCTCTTTCCACAGATTCTCGATTGGATTCAGATCTGGACTTTGACTTGGCCATTCTAACACCTGGATACGTTTATTTGTAAACCATTCCTTTGTAGATTTTGCTGTATGTTTGGGATCATTGTCTTGTTGGAAGATAAATCTCCGTCCCAGTTTCAGGTCTTTTGCAGACTCCAACAGGTTTTCATCCAGAATGGTCCTGTATTTGGCTGCATCCATCTTCCCCTCAATTTTAACCATCTTCCCTGTCTCTGCTGAAGAAAAGCAGGCCCAAACCATGATGCTGCCACCACCATGTTTGACAGTGGGGATGGTGTGTTGAGGGTGATGAGCTGTGTTGCTTTTACGCCAAACATATCGTTTTGCATTGTGGGCAAAAAGTTCGATTTTGGTTTCATCTGACCAGAGCACCTTCTTCCACATGTTTGGTGTGTCTCCCAGGGGGCTTGTGGTAAACTTTAGACGAGACTTTTTATGGATATCTTTGAGAAATGGCTTTCTTCTTGCCACTCTTCCATAAAGGCCAGATTTGTGCAGTGTACGACTGATTGTTGTCCTATGGACAAACTCTCCCACCTCAGCTGTAGTTCTCTGCAGTTCATCCAGAGTGATCATGGGCCTCTTGGCTGCATCTCTGATCAGTCTTCTCCTTGTCTGAGCTGAAAGTTTAGAGGGACGACAGGTCTTGGTAGATTTGCAGTGGTCTGATACTCCTTCCATTTCAAAATGATCGCTTGCAGAGTGCTCCTTGGGATGTTTAAAGCTTGGGAAATCTTTTTGTATCCAAATCCGACTTTAAACTTCTCCACAACAGTATTAAAGACCTGCCTGGTGTGTTCCTTGGTCTTCATGATGCTCGCTGCGCTTTCAACAGAACCCTGAGACTATCACAGAGCAGGTGCATTTATACAGAGATTGATTACACACAGGTGGATTCTATTTATCACCATCAGTCATTTAGGACAACATTGGATCATTCAGAGATCCTTGATGAACTTCTGGAGTGAGTTTGCTGCACTGAAAGTAAAGGGGCCGAATAATTTTGCACGCACCACTTTTCAGTTTTTTATTTGCTAAAAAAGTTTAAATTATCCAATAGATTTCGTTCCACTTCACAATTGTGTCCCACTTGTTGGTGATTCTTCACAAAAAATTAAAATTTTATATCTTTATGTTTGAAGCCTGAAATGTAGCAAAAGGTTGAAAAGTTCAAGGGGGGCGAATACTTTCACAAGGCACTGTATTTCCCTACAGCCCTGTCTATTAACCAGGTAAGTTCATGGAGGCAGGGGTTTATTTGAAGAGGAGAGCTGTTTTGAAAGCCCTGCAGGGAAAAGCTGCTATACTGGGCTTCCTAAAAGAGGTGCATGTCTGAGACTCTCTTCTGGTTGTTGAATCCCCTGTGTTAAATCTGTGCTAAAGCGAAGCTAATTTTCCCTTAGCTTAAGTGAATGTGTTGAAAATTAACTTTACCAAATAATATGTAAGGGAACAAAAAAACACATTTGCTTGTACATGATTGGAAATCAGTAGAGCTTATTCTCATTCACTAAGTTTAGAGAAATTTCTGTTGCAAAGTGAGCAGCCTATTTGCCTTTATTAAATCCACTCTTTGGTCACAGTTGTTGGACAGTGACCTAATGTAGGCTCTCAGCTCCCAATCATCTGTAAATCCAACTAGGCTGTTGAAATGCGATAAGGGTAGTGAATATTTTGGGTTACCAAAAGCAACCATACATCCTAGTCATAAAGTAATGACTAAGACCCCTTTCACACTGGAGCCGTTTTTCAAGTGCCACAGCGCTAAAAATAGCGCCTGCATAGTGCCTGATAAAAGTGGCTCCATTCACTCCAGTGTGAAAGCTCGAGGGCCTTCACACTGGAGTGGTACGCTGGCAGGGCGTCAGAAAAAGTCTTGCCAGCAGCTTCTTTGGAGCGGTGAAGGAGCGGTGAACTCACAGCTCCTTCCCCGCTCCTCCCCATTGAAATCAATGGGGCAGCGCTGCTATACAGCCGGCAAAATGTCCCCCCGTTGGCGGCCAAATAGCGCCGCTAAAACGTCAGGAAAGTGACGCTATAAATAGCACCGCTAAAAATAGCACCGCTAAAAATAGTGCCGCTTTACCAATGACACTCTAGGCTACACAGTGTGAAAGGGCTCTAAATATATGTAAAAAATTAATCTATAACTGTACAGCTGAAAACTCAGGACTGAAAAAATTCTACCACACATGCTAGTAAAAATGCCCCCCCCCCCCCAACCAGCAAACGCATACTGTGTTTGCCCAGTTCAAAGTCACTAGTTCAAAAAAATTGAACATTGATTTATGTTCATTCTCCTTACCTACTCCCAACGTTTTTAACACATCCTTAACCACTTCCATACTGCTCAAATTCCAGCACTTCTCCTCCAATCATTGTTTTTTGCTAGAAAATTACTCACAACCCCCAAACATTATATATATTTTTAGCAGACACCCTAGGGAATAAAATGGGGGTCATTGCAACTGTTTACGTTACGCGGAAGTTGCGCAGTCATTTTTCAAACGCAATTTTGTGGGGAAAAAAATTCATTTTCATGAATTTAAAAAAAACAGTAAAGTTAGCCAAATTTTTTGTACAATGTGACAGGTGATGTTACGCCGAGTAAATACCTCATATGTCATGCTTTAAAATTGCACACACTTGTGGTATGGCGCCAAACTTCAGTACATAAAAATCTCCATAGGTGGCCGTTTTAAAATTTTTTACAGGTTACATGTTTAGAGTTACAGAGGAGGACTTGGGCTAGAATTATTGCTCTTGCTCTAACACGAACGTTAGAGCAAGAGTGATACCTCACATGTGGGGTTTGAATGCAATTTATATATGCGGGCATGACTTACGTATGCGTTTTTTTCTGCGTACAAGCTCGGGGGGCGCTTTCATTTTTTTTATTGCTTATTTTATTTAATTTTATCTTTTTACACTTTCCCTTTAAAAAAAAAATTGTATTGATCACTTTTATTTGTATTACAAGGAATTTAAACATCCCTTGTAATGGGAATAGTGCTTGATTGGTTTTCTTTATGGAGAGATATGAGATTTATAAGACCCCACATTTCTCCTCCAGGCTGGAAAACATCAGATAAAAAAAAAAAATGAACAAACTGATGCTTTCTAGCATAGATCTCAGCGTTGTTTACTTCCGGCGGCCCGGAAGTGACGTCATAATGTCGTGCCTGGGCCTACGAGAGTCATAGAGATTGCCGGGTACCATCTGTCCCTTGGTTTTCTCTATGACTTCCTACCGGTGCCAGCGGATTCCTTCTCCAGGTCCCCAATGGCACGGGAGAAGCACCGGAGGGCGGCGGAAGGAGGGGGACATCCCCTCCCATTGCCGGTAAGAACGATCAATTGGCTGAACTGCCGCTATGATCATTATTATGGTGTGAGGAATCGCTCGCTGAAAAGAATGATATCTGGAGGATGCCTGCCACTGCAGCCATCCTTCAGATATCACCACTGAAAGCCCAGGATGTCATATGATGGCCTTCAGTATGGAAGTGGTTTTAAAGAAACTGCCACGGGGAAAGCTGCAGGTATAAACTAGGCCCCTCTCCCATTGGCTATTAAGGCTGTCCATCTTAGTGATGGTCCAATATGGATGCAGTTTGGTGAGGGTTGGGGTATAGTGGGAAGCTCAGGCACTGCACAGAAATGTCAGTGCTTTGTTCATTAGAACACCCCAGCATTCAGTCCAGACAGGAAGGATTGGAAGGCTACTGCAGGTACCTCCTAGGTATGTTCACTTCAGCAGCTTTCCCGGCTTTCCCCTAGAGATTTTCCCCGATTTTCCCTAGAGAAATTCTACACAATTTTATCTTTCTGCTTACAGAAATAAACCTATGCATATCTCACTAATTCTGCATTACTCTGTAAGGAGAAAAGACTGACTGGATACCTTTGACTCTAATAGTCCCTAATATATTCCAGGAAGTAGACACGTAGACCAGAAATACAAAAGCTTTACTGGGAATATATATTAGCCTCTCTGACTTGCATATTTACTTTTGTATGTTAATAGCTTTCCAGGCAAGAAACCTGGAACCAGAAAATCTACACTGCTCTATTTGTCATATCTTGTTGTGGGCTTCAGCCACAATTTACTTCTTATTTCCGGAGATGAATTTTTAAGCTGCCGTATGAATTTTTGATAAAAATGGGTAATTTTGCTGGAAGTCACATGACTTAAATGTTGTAATTGAACCTTGCTGTATTGATTTTTTCTCCCTTTGTGCCTTTAAGCAAAGTAACATGTTTTGTGCCATGTAACAGCCTTAAAGGAAAAATAATTTGCCTTCATTCATCATTATTTGCAGGATAAAAAATGAAGATCTCAAACACATAAATGGTCTTATTCTCCTAAGGAAAACTACATTTATTTCTGTTGACAACCAAAATCAGATATATTTTATTGAGATCTCATTAACCATAACTAATTTTCATAATGCATTCACTTAATCAACTATACTATTCAATAAACAACATATTGTTGGAGGATTTTAAGATGTTTTAATGGGATGTACTGCATTAGCTCTTCAGACAATATTAATTAAGCCCACTTGTATCAGTGCATTACATAAAATCCTTATCCCTGTATATAGATAAATTCTCAATAGCCAAGGAAAGGGCATTGTTTTGCTTTAATCCAGCCAACATTTATTGGCAAAGCCTAATATGATTGAAGTTGGATTTAATAGCATTGATTACATTCTAAAATTGCATTTGTGCATGTTTTATCGATTTATAGGTATTTTATGATTTTCATATCATTAAGCAGCTATTTGCTGTAATTACAGATGAGGAGGAAATGAGACGTGTGAAGATGAGAAAACAATGTAAAGTATGGTGCAGTTTGCAATATTTAAGAGAACCGGTCATAGTTTGACATATGCATAAACCAGTAATTTTAGGTTTTATTACAATAGTGAAAGCTTACTTTTTAAAAAGTATATCCTGGTAGGAAAGATTTATTGTACATACTATTATAGTTTTTGTACTATATATATGTAACCAGGCACTGGCTAGTCTTCCTGTGTCATCGCGGGACATTCGTAAACAAGGGCTGCCTTGAGTTTGTTTGCCTCAGGTGTTCAGCCTGGAAATTGTGCCATCATTTCCTGAAGTCAGAGAGAGAGACATCTATTGAAAGCAGAGGATCATTGGACATGTGCTTCGGAGAACCCGGCTTTCCATGGAGCCAATGCTGCTGCAGACTACAAGTTCCAGCTGGCTGGAGAGAGAAGAATTCTTGGTAAGGACATAAATCTGAGGAATACTAGTAGGTGCCATGGCCTGGATGGCATAGAGAGTCTTCAGCGAGTGAGCCATACACCTGCAGGTAGATCCACAATCGCCAACTCCCTTTCAGCTGGGTGACTATCAAGGGTCACTCTCATCACCACCATTACAGACCTCACTGAATCCCAATGGCACCAGGTGCATGGCCAGGCAACCTTCACTGATTGCAGATCCTTCAAGATCCTGTTTCAGGAAATCCTATTCCCTTGAGTCTTGGTATCATCAGGATCGATGAGCAGGCAGAAGCCCACCCTGAGTAAATCTTACAAAAGACGTTGCATGCAGACACCTTTATCCCCCATCTCTTTACACAAAAGCTTCTAGCAGGAAACACTTTGGATATCAATTACCAATAATGCATTTTCTAGAGTTTAAAATTTGGTCAGTTGAGCCTTCCTCTTTTTCCTTCTACCAGGCGCAGAGCAGCCAGTTGTCTGCAGCTGAATGGAGCAGTTACCCTATTCCACCTGATCACAGATTTAGGCCACTACCATCCTCTGCATTGGTTCAAAGAATTATACAGCATGGGCCTTTTTTTTAACATATTTTATGCCAACGGTACCTTTGTGGCCTGAAACCCCTGCCTTCAACATATTAACTATGGTAAAACTAAAAGCCATTAGGGTACCTTGTGAGGAGAAACATGAATCTGCACCACAAAGCCAGATAAGGGCAGAACTTCAATGATACCAGTCAGTAGCAATAGGCTTGCATTCCTCCTCCTCTTTATTTCTCACCTTCCCCCCTTCACAAGAGCATTTGTTGCAACATCTGTACCTTCTAGTAATCGGGAGGGAGGTTCCACAAGGAGTGTCAGGCCGCGTACACACGCGCGGACTGTTCGCCCAACTTTGTCCGTCAAACAGTTTCGGCAAACAGTCCGCTCAAAATTAGCATGGACGGACATGGCCACACACGACGTACGAACAGTTTGCTGAAACCGTGCGCGATGACGTGAACGGCACGTACGAAGGGACGAAAAATACGACGTCCTATACACTGCATTATAACTTTCGGCATGTTAAGCCTTTCTGAGCATGCGCGGAACTTAGTTTGTCGAACAAGCCTACACACGGGCAACATCTTTAACTAGTCAATTGTCTCTTATGCAGCTGCAGGAGCAGAAACAAAAGTTCCTGAATTGCTCCTATGCCCAGCTGCTCAATGTCACCTTGGAAAAACTTCTGGCATAGCAGCTGCTCCCATTCGAGCTCATGGAGCAAGCCCTATTTCATGAGTTTATGGTCTGTACTACATCACGGTGGCAAATATCTAGCTGCTTGAATTTTGTACAGGTGGCCATTTGTGCCCTCAGTCCAATCATGTAGAATGTAGTTAGTCCATGTCACTGGACCATGCTGTCAGCAACAGTGTCCATGTTCCCGCAGACAAGTGGTCCAGCAAGCATGGGCAGGGGTGCTAAGTCTGTGGTAGGTAATTTTGGCTGCATTTCCTAATGGTGGCAAAGGAGCAGCAGTAATAGTGGATGCCTCAGTAACTCTTTTTTTCAACCAGGGTGGACAGGCTTGGCTGCAGCACTACACTTCACTGACAACATGGGATCCAGGGCTGGTGTGAACACTCTTAAAAGTGAGGACACAATGGACAATTGGGTGTCAAGACTGGACCATTAGTGGAAGCATGCACAGTAAGCACTGGCATTTCTGGCTGTGCCAGTGTGCTCTTTGAGAGGGCCTTTAGAGAAGCAGGAAAGACAAATTCACTTGTCCCCTGACACTGTGGACCGGCTAATGTCTCCCCTTCATAAATGATATCTGCCAACATTACCAGCTCCTGTCACCTCTCCTGGCCTAATCTAGTGCTACAAAATGAAATGTTACCACAGCTGGACCTCAGCTGTCATATTTTAAAAGTTGGGTATAGGGCAAATCTTGCTTTTGTGTCTCCATGTTTGCAGCCTATGCTGGAGTGCCTGCACTGTAAAGGTGTAAGGGAAGTTTGGCTAACAGACGTTCACCTACACATAAGCACGGGCACACCAGTGTGTATGGGCGCCAACGCACACGCACACAGATGCGCGGCAATGCGTGCACACAGATGCGTGCCAATGTGCACGCACACGTGCATGTCTGGGTGCCAAGTAGTTTATTTAAACGGAACACTAACACATGAGCCTTGCTGAGTGGTCTTTCAGCTAGTACCTGTTACCTGTATCTGATCTGTTCCAGCGTTCCTGTGTTTCACCCGGCTTGTACCTGAACCTTCCCGTTGACTTCTGCCTGCCTTCCTGTGACCTTGGCTTGTGTTTTACCTCCGGCTTCATGCTCCTATACTGCACTGCCCAACTGTGTACCGAACCCGGCCTGTATCCTGTCCTTGATTCTGTCTCACGTTCCGGTACTTGCTCTGCTCAGCTGTTGATTACCTCCTGGCTTATGTTCCGAACACGACTCTGCCTGCTGATCCAGCAACACGGAATTCCAGTCCTCTGTGCCTATCCTGTGATCTGCAGCTATCAGGTTCCTGCCAAGACCCATCCTCATCCACCTGCTACTTTCACTCCCTGTCGTCTCTACCAGGGGTGCTAGACAGGAGGTGCAAGAGAAGCCCTTTCTACAGCTCAGTCTCCACCAGGTACGTGACAAAAGGTGCCACACAACATTCCCACAGTTGGGCCTCAGCTGTCAAATTTGAAATGTTTGTTGCAGGGTAAATCCTGCTTTCTGCCTGTTCAGTGTTCCCGCACTCAAAAATGGCTGTGGCTATTTTCTCTCAGATAATACATTATAATTTTTATGTCAAGATAAAACCTGCCTGGTCTCTACTCTTACATTACTGCCTAACAAAGCTATTTACATAATGTACAGATACTGTACACTATTCTTGGCTTTTGTCTCTCAAATAAAAAAAAATATATAATAATGTATTAGTGAGGATGGGTCTTGCACAGTATGCACAGAAGCTTCTGGCTTGCACTGCAGCCAGTGTGTTGTCTGAGAGGACCTATCTGAAGTAGCAAAAAAAGTAGCAAAAAAAAAAAAAAAGCTGTGCTACATCCACCCTGAAGTCTGTCAGTCAGAAACCCCACTTTGTTCAGGCTCTTTGCACTACAGCCCTTTCCTATATAATCTAACAGATAGTTACCAGCCTGGGTGGCACAAGAATGGAAGATTCCTAGATGTCATTCCTTTTTTATGCTTTTACATTTTGTTTTTCATTTTTATTTATTTCTATTTTTTCTTGTTTACTCGGTCAACTTGTTTGTGCTGTAACCTCTAATGTAATCTAGTGAAAGGTTTCCTGGACTGCCCCAGAGTGTACATTTTCTGGTCACCACTTCTAACTTTGTTGTTATTTTTATTTTTACTTGTTAGTTAATTTTTACTATTTGTGTATATTTGTATTTATTTTAATAATTTGTGTTCACACTAGGCTAAGGCAATGCATACAGCAGAGACCAGGCATGCCTGTAATTCCTCACCTTTGACAGCATCCTTTTTCTCCTTCTTAGGCACTCGGCAGCCAGTTTTTTTTTATTTGAGTTATGCACTGGAGGCATAACTAGAGGGGGCTGTTGACCATTCACAGAAAACATAGCAGTGTGTGAGTGACCGGGTGGGGGGGGGGTATTGGGGGGTTCAGTCAGATAATTGTTACCAGCACTTCTATGAGACCCTCAGCTCTGATATGTGAAACAGTTTGGAAATACCATAGGAGCTGTACTATCCAGCATAAAACAAAACAAAAAGGAAGTCAATCCCTGACTGATATTCATTTGGAGATAAGAAAACTTATCTCCAAATGAATATAGTCTGTTTAAAAAATGTTTTCAAACAAGTTTCAATCAAGTTTTACCAAGAATTCAAACATTTGACCAGTTGAATCCAATTAGGATGTATGAATTTTGAGTGAAAACTGTGTGAATAGTTTCAGGGGAATAAAATTATGCAGGGGCTCAAGGGCAGAGAAAGGGACTCTTTAAATACCTTTGGGTGCATACACAGTAATTCCATGGGCCATAGCTTCCAGTGACTATATGGAAGTTCTCGTGGCCCCATAAGCTCAGCAGCAGGGGCCTGGGACAGAGAAGAAAGGAGGGGGATGAGTAATCCTCCATGCCACTAACCTCGACAATGAATGTAAAGTTTGGGTTTTATCAATTCATTATGGTTGGCCAGAACTTTAATTGTTGGGAGCCACAGCACAGCAGATTACTCCTCCTGATTCTGAGGCCTCATGGGCACTGGACATTTTTACGCCTGCTGTTTTTGGCTTCAGGCGTTTTTTTCTGCAGCCAGTAAACTCCCCAGCATGTTATCCTAGGTGTCCATGCACACATAGGCTTTTATCAGCGTTTTTTGGCAGCGGTGTTTTCTGGCTAGAAAAACCCCCAGAACTAGTGGGTTTGAAGAGGAGATTTTCAAATGTAAAACAATCTGCACAGAAAAAAAGTCAGACGCTTGTAAAAGTGTCTAAAGCTTTTACAAGCTTTTGGGAGCGTTTAAAGGCAACAATCTCTTGGACATTTCATTGACCAGAATAAATCTTTTATTCTGGTCACTGAAATTAATTAATGCTCAAGCACTAAGATTTAGCAGCTTTTAGAAGCTGTTAGCGCTTCTAGCAGCTTTTAGCAGCTTCAAGCATGTATTCTGCCCAAACTCTGCAGCTCCTGAACAGTGTTTTTTTTTTCCTGCCTCTATTTTATATTTCTTTAACCACTTAAGGACCAGGCCTCTTTTTCAGACTTGGTGTTTCCATGTTTAAAACAGTTTTTTTTGCTAGAAAATTACTTAGAACCCCCCAAACATTTTATATTGTTTTTTTTCTAACACCCTAGAGAATAAAATGGCGGTCATTGAAATACTTTTTTTCACACCGTATTTGCGCAGCGGTCTTACAAGCGCACTTTTTTTGGAAAAAATTCACTTTTTTGAATAAAAAAATTAAACAACAGTAAAATTAGCCCAATTTTTTTTTATACTGTGAAAGATAATAGTATGCCGAGTAAATTGATACCCAACATGTCACGCTTCAAAATTGCGCCCGCTCGTGGAATGGCGTCAAACTTTTAGCCTCAAAAATCTCCATAAGCGACATTTAAAAAATTCTACAGGTTGCATTTTTTGCGTTACAGAGGAGGTCTAGGGCTAGAATTATTGCTCTCGCTCTACCGATCGCGGCGATACCTCACATGTGTGGTTTGACCACCGTTTTCATATGCGGGCGCTACTCACATATGCGCTCGCTTCTGTGCGCAAGCTCGTCATAACGGGGTGTTTTTAAAAAAAATTTTTTTTTTCTTATTTATTTTAATTGATTTTATTTATTTTTACACTGTTTTAAAAAAATTAATAAAATGGATCACTTTTATTCCTATTACAAGGAATGTAAACATCCCTTGTAATAGAAAAAAGCATGACAGGTCCTCTTAAATATGAGATCTGGGGTCAAAAAGTCCTCAGATCTCATATTTGGGCTAAAATGCAAAAAAAAAAAAAAAAAAAAAAAATCTGACATTTAAAAAAAAAAATACCTTTAAGAGGTATGGGCGGAAGTGACGTTTTGACGTCGCTTCCGCCCTCCTATGGTATAGAGACGAGTGGGGGCCATCTTAGCCTCACTTGTCTCTATGCCCAGCAGATGGAAGGACCCGATCGCCTCCGCCGCTACCGACGGCTCCGGTAAGCGGCGGAAGGTGCGGGAGGGCGGCGGGAGGGGGGGTGGCACCTCTCCCGCCGCCGATAGCGGTGATATCGCGGCGAATCCGCCGCGGAGACCACCGTTATCGTACAGCCGACCGCCGCCTGAAGAGATGGATATCTCGGTTGTGGCAGCAGCTGCTGCCGTTACCGAGATATCCCTCTTCAAAAATAGGACGTACATCGTCGTGCGGCGGTCGGCAAGTGGTTAAAACCTCCTGCCACCAAGCGCTGTTAAAATCCTAATGCCTAATGCCACATACAGACGATCGGAATGTTCGATGTGAGCTTGTTGTCAGAAATTCCGACCATGTGTATGCTCCATCGGACATTTGCTGTCGGAATTTCCAACAACAACTGTTTGAGAGCTGGTTCTCAAATTTTCTGATAAAAAAACTTTTTGTCGGAAATTCCGATCGTTTGTACACAATTCCGACACACAAAAGTCCACGCAAGCAGAACAGCCGCACTGGCTATTGAACTTCGTTTTTCTCGGCTTGTTGTACGTGTTGTATGTCACCACGTTCTTGGCGATTGTGTATATGCAAGACAAGTTTGAGCCAACATCTGTAGGAGAAAATTGGTTGTGGGAATGTCCGATCGTCTGTATGTGGCATAAGTGTGCATGGACACATAGGCTAACATGGAGGGGAGTTTAGAGGCTGAAAAAAAGATCCATCAAACACCCCTAAGTGCAGCTGTAAAAAGTCTACTGTGCATGAGGTCTAACTCTGAAAAATGTGGCTATTCAGTGTTTATGAGTGTTTTTGAGCCATAAGCTTTTGTGGAAGTATAATTTTGCTAAAAAATGCAAAAATGCTGAAAAACTCAGCAAAACCTGTGCTTTTAACATGCCATTCTACAGCACTGATGGCCACAAATTTGCCTCACTGATGGGCATGGGCACAGATTGGTGTCACTGATGGGCACAGATTGGTATCACTGATGGGCACAGATTGGCATCACAAATGATCACTGACTGGCATCACTGCTGGGCACAGCATTTTACAGCTAAAGCTACTGGTGTTTTTATAACATCCAGTGTGCTCTGCTGCTAAACTGATGATACCCAGGGAACTTGTGTTTAAATGTTTCAGCTGGAAGGATTACTTTGCACCCACAATAAGGTCTTAAACTACTTCAATACCACTTTTCCCCCCTTCCTGCCCAGGCCAATTTTTAGCTTTCAGCACTGCCACACTTTTAATAAGTGTGTAGTTAGGCAACTCTATAGCCAAATTACATTTTTATAATTTTTTCACACAAATAGAGCTTTCTTTTTGTTTTTGTTTTTCTCCTTCACTGATGTGCATGGAGAAAGGCAGCACTGGTGTGCACTGATACAGTAGGCTGCACTGATGAGGTGGCAGTTATGGGTATTGAAGAGACGAGACGGCACTGAAGGACACTGATGAGGAGGCACTAATATACTGCACTGATTGGCACTGATAGATGGCATGTGTGACAGACCTAGCCGGGACACAGGCTCTTTGAGAGGACTGAATGCGAGCCTCTTGCGGACTGATTATGGGCCCTGGATTTTAAGGGGCACAGGGTGAATGAGAATCCCACTATAATCTGTGTTAGTCAGATTCAATGCTGTATATATGTATATATAATGTGTGTTGCCTCATGCTGTTGGGACACACACTGTCAGATGCTAATGTCATGAACTCCAGCCACCTGTCTGTTGGCTTATATAATGTAAATGAGTTTAGTCTGGCTTGTAATCATATTCCACACATTGTTGTTTGGGCTAATTAACCCTGTGTTGATGTTTATGGTAATGTTTATTGAATTGTTAGTGAGCTAGGAGCCGAAAAGTCTTACCCCTCAGTCAACTAGTCTGAGTGTTGATTTAGATAATTAGCTCATGCTAATTAGGTTAGGTTTTAGTCTTCTACTGTATTATAAATACTTGGCATTTTGGTTCTAATAAATCAGTCCAGGTTGAGCAGCTAAGCAAGTGTCGTCTTGTTTTGTGCTTGTGAGCGGTTGGAATATCTGATTTCTATATTCAGACTTAGGAAGCGGTATACTGACGGAAGCACTCAATCAGAGTGGGGGATCGGTTCTGTCACATTGGTGGCAAGCAGTGGGTTGCTTCCTGCAGTCTGGGACATCCAAACCTCCACTGGGATCCAAGATCAGGATAGCAGACTTAAGTCACCCCAGCGGAGATATGGACCTGGCATCAGATTTCCCGGGGCTGTTGCGGATTGTCCTTTCAGCATACACCAGGACTGTGTCTGAGGATGAATACCTGGAGCTCAGGCAGCGGATTCGGGTGGAGCTCTGGATTGGAGCCCTCCAGCTCGCTGGTATAAAACAGGGCAAGTGCTTTCCAACCCAAGAACAACGGGCCAGTGACCAACGGGCATTGCGGATGGCATTCCTGGGAGAGCGGAACCAGGAGCAATGGGTGACTGAGTTGGACAGGCTGGTCCAGCAGGAGATAGAGCTGAACAATCATTATCGGGCTCTGCAATGGCACGCAGAGCAGGGATATTTAGGGGAGACAACAGAATGCTCTCCAGAGGGATATGACTTTGGAGGCCCTGGATTGCTGTGGGAGAGCCTTACAGATCGTTTTGTGCTTGCCGATGAAGGGGAACCTACCCTTGAGGACCTGTGAGAATATAGAGAGGCTATGCTCGGTCTTGCAGGGGTCTCAGAGCTTAAACCTGATCTGGACCATTTGTTAAGGAAGGAACAGCATCTGGAAAGGGCATACAGGAAACTGCTAGAACACATTCAGCAGCATGCCAGAGAATCGTCAGGGGAAACTCCAGAGATTGTCGTCTCCAAACCTGAAGTTCTGACAACAGGGCAGAGTTCTGCTAACTTCTGCCCAGCACCAACAGTGGCTTTGGCCTTCTTGAGAGAAGAGGTAGTCGGCCTTTCTCCCAAAACACTGACAGGGACATGTGATTTTCTGCCAGCAGCATCTATGGAGTTGCAACAAACTTCTCCAGCTGAAGATCTGGTAATTGAACAGAGGGTCCAAGACCTCTGTCCCACACTTTTAGCAATTCCAGAGACTGGGGATTTAATATACGTTTCTGTAGAGGAGGAACCACCTAGCAAACCCCCAGGAGAAGTGCTGGCAACTGGACAGAGGGTCCAAGACCTCTGCCACACACCTGCAGCAATTCTGGAGGCTGAGGGTGAGGAGGTGGCAGTCTATCACAAGCTGAAGATCAGGATCCAAGGAGAGAATGCAGTCATCACCTCACAACTGTAGCTTGATCTGGGGTCAGTTGATGGGCCTGTGGGCTCCACTAACAGAACACCAGCAGAAGTGCTAGCAACCGGGCAGAGTGCTACCAACCTCTGCCCAGCAGTGGCAACAACTGCGGAGTTCCAGGGAGCTGGGGCAGTCAGCCTCTCTCCCCAACAGTTAGCTGGAGCAGATGATGTAGAGAAGCTCCTACACCCCGCTGAACTGCTGGCAATGGAACAGAGCGCTGCTGGCCTCTGCCCACAACAAACAGAGGACATATTTCCTGTAAAGGTGGATGGGACTTCAGTCTCCACTTGTATACCCCAGGGATTCTGCGCAGTTGGCGGACTGAGCCCAACCACCCTGTCTTCTCTCCAATGGCTGAAAGGACTCCAGGGAGAAGGGGCGGTGCACACCTCTCCCCAGCATCAGGTATGTTCTCTGAGAGAGGCAGAGGTTGGCTGGGTGAGGAATACTCTGTTTGGGACAATTTGTTTGGGCTACTGTGTGGATACCAGCATTAGAGGACTGGAACCCCTGACTAACTTCGGAGTCAACCCGTCTGGGGTCTCCTCCTGTGTTAGTCTCCTGGCGAAAAGGGAGATGTGTGACAGACCTAGCCGGGACACAGGCTTTTTGAGAGGACTGAATGCGAGCCTCTTGCGGACTGATTATGGGCCCTGGATTTTAAGGGGCACAGGGTGAATGAGAACCCCACTATAATCTATGCTAGTCAAATTCAATGCTGTATATATGTATATATAATGTGTGTTGCCTCATGCTGTTGGGACACAAACTGTCAAATGCTAATGTCATGAACTCCAGCCACCTGTCTGTTGGCTTGTATAATGTAAATGAGTTTAGTCTGGCTTGTAATCATATTCCACACATTGTTGTTTGGGCTAATTAACCCTGTGTTGATGTTTATGGTAATGTTTATTGAATTGTTAGTGAGCTAGGAGCTGAAAAGTCTTATCCCTCAGTCAACTAGTCTGAGTGTTGATTTAGATAATTAGCTCATGCTAATTAGATTATGTTTTAGTCTTCTACTGTATTATAAATACTTGGCATTTTGGTTCTAATAAATCAGTCCAGGTTGAGCAGCTAAGCAAGTGTCGTCTTGTTTTGTGCTTGTGAGCGGTTGGAATATCTGATTTCTATATTCAGACTTAGGAAGCGGTATACTGATGGAAGCACTCAATCGGAGTGTGGGATTGGTTCCGTCACAGCATGGATATGCAGCACTGATGAACACTGATATTCAGCACTGATGGGCACTGATAGGTGGCACTGATGGGCACTGATAAATGGCACTGATAGGCAGCATTTATGGGCAAGGATGGGTGGCACGGATAGGTGGCATTGATGGGAGGCACTGATGAGAGGCACTGATGGCCACTCTTGGGCGGCACTGAAAGGCAGCACTGATGGGCACAAATTTGCATAACGAATGGGCACATTCTGTACCATTTTCTATGGCCCCACATATGAAGCAGGACCCTGAATGGTGCGGTATGGTTCGGTTATATGAGCCGCTTTCATAATGGAAACTCAAAATAGCGTATCATACCGAACCAAACCGAACCGATCCGCTCAGTGGAAACAGGGTATAAGTGTCTAAATATATGGAAGCACTATGCCAGCAAAATAAAAGGACCTGTAGAAATATCATTGTTATATGCACATACTGTACATTATGCACATCTTTTAACACTGTCTACATCTGATTATTTTCAAGCATGTTAAAATGTCATTTATTATTTATAGCAAAACCTATTTTTTTACAGCCATAATAGATCAGTCATCAATAAAATGAAGGTTCAATTTTCTGTTCAGCTGCATGTACAGTACGTTGGGAATAGCTTATTGTGGACATAGATGGAACGTTTCCATAAACAAAATGTTTAGATGCCAAGCATTTCTTCTGATTGCCATTTGGCAGACTCATGAGTTTTTTTTATTTTTGAAACAATACCAGCTCAGGTCCCCTTTGGTGGCTGAAACACATGACTCGTGTTTGTTGTGCTTTGGGGGATGATGAGGGGGGGAGTGAGCTGTAGTACGAGGGCTGCCTCAGTCATTTTCAAAATCAATACTTGCTCTCTGAGCATGGGATAATTTAGAGAACATAACTCAGAAATCTGCTATTCAGCATGCATCCTCCATCAGAGAGAGAGGGTTTCATGTAGAAGACACACACACACACATATGAATGTATTGCACATAGATCTAAAATGCTTTAACTGGTGAATTTCATTATACTTGGAAAAACCTACACTGTTTTTCTGACTACATATTATTCCAGTATTTTGCATTTTTTTCTGAATAACCATAACAGTATAATGGATTTGCCAAAATAAATGCGTAAAAAAAGCATTACAAATATTGCACATACATACACTTCAAAAAGACAAGCTAATTGACTCATTGGAACATGGAAATATATATAAAAAAAAACAAAAAAAAAACACTGTTCTACTCTTTAACCAAAAAACAAATATTCTATCTTTGTGCAGCACATTCTATAAATCATGCATAAAGGAAACATAGTCAGTGCACAATTGGTCCAATTTACTAAAGGATTTCGAGAATCTTCACAATTATTTTTTTTTGAATATTCACTTTTTTTTTTTCCAAAATAAATTTTATTGAAGAAAAGGTCAACATAGCAAGATTACAGAATCATCATACAGTCGTTTCGATATCAGATAATAAGTGAACAATGAACAATGGTTGTTATGAGGGAATAGAAAACCCAATGAAAAACATACAGTATCTGCTAAACATCTAGTCAACACCTAGGTTCTCATGTGCACACAGTATAGGATCCAGATGGTGGGCAGATGGCAGGCATGGTAAAATGCGTGATATCGAGTCAACCTTATAAAAGGTACTACTAGGTACCATAGCTCATTGATCTGTCTTGTGGTTCAGTTATTCAGGGGAGAATCTGAGAGTTAGGACATATTCACTTTTTTTTATCCAATAATGTATAAAGAAAGTGCCTGTTTACTCTGTCTACCCAATCGTGTTCAAATAAAATAATTATACAAGAATTTGTTTTGGACATTAGATACATAGAAGAGCGGTGGCAGAAAAAGACCAAGTGATATTTGTGTGTTTGTCTACAGCAGCCTTTCTCAACCTTTTCAACACAGAGGAACCCTTGAAATAGTTCTCCGGTCTCGGGGAACCCCTGCTAAAAATTTGAAATCTACAACTCATGATACATTAGTGTGATGGTCAGTGGGAAGAATGGTCCTTACACTTGTGGTCATTGGGAAGAATTTTCTCCTTACAGGTAGCTAAAAAGATCAATGGTGTCAGTGGGAACTTATCTGAGAGGCAGAAATTGCTCATTGCTGAAGGAACCCCTAGCAACCTCTGGAGGAACCCCAGTGTTCCACGGAACCCTGGTTGAGAATCACAGATCTAGAGTATAGATCTATGTTTGTCCCAAGTGAGTATAAATTCACTTGGTTTTGACTGACCTGCTATTTCTGCTGGAGGTCTGTTCCAAGTACCAACTACTCTTTTGAGAAAATAATAATTTTTAACTGATTCCTGACCACCTCACGCAGATATACTGAGGCAGAAGGGCACGTACAGGCAGATTAACGTACCTCTGCATTGCCCTTTAAGAGGCGGTTTGCCGGCATGTGCGCCTGCCGAGAGCTCTGTGAACCACGGGGATACCTGCGATCGCCTCACGGAAAGGAAGAACTGGGAAATGCTAATGTAAACAAGCATTTCCCCATTCTACCTAATGACTCTGTCACTGATCAACGCTCCCTTTAATCGGGAGCAGTGATCAGTGACGTGTCACATACAGCCCCCCCACCGTTAGAATCACTCCCTAGGACACACTTATCCCCTACAGCGCCATCTAGTGGTTAACACCTTCACTGCCAGTCACATTTACGCAGTAATCAATGCATTTTTAATCGCACTGATCACTGTATGAATGTGAATGGTCCCAAGATAGCATCAAAAGTGTCCGATCTGTCCACCATAATGTCGCAGTCACAATAAAAATCACTGATCGCCACCATTACTAGAAAAAAAAAATTATGAATAAAAATGCCATAAAACTACAGGCATACCCCACTTTTAAGTACACAATGGCATTTATTTACTAAAGCTAGAAAGTGCAAAATCAGGCTCACTTCTGCATAGAAACCAATGAGCTTCTAACCCCAGCTTGTTCAATTAGGCTTTGGTAATAAAACCTGGAAGTTCATTGGTTTCTATGTAGAAGTGAGCCTGAATTTGCACTTTCCAGCTTTAGTAAATAAACCCCATTGTGTACTTGCCTGTATCCCCTATTTTGTAGATGCTATAACTTTTGGGGAAACCAATCAATAAACGCTTATTGCGATTTTTTTATTTTTTTTACCAAAAATATGTAGAAGAATATGTATCGGCCTAAGCTGAGAGAAAAAAAAATGTTTTCTTATATATTTTTTGGGGATATTTATTATAGCAAAAAGTAAAAAATAATGCATTTTTTTCAAAATTGTTGCTATTTTTTTGTTTATAGTGCAAAAAAAAAAAAAAAATAATTGCAGAGGTGATCAAATATCACCAAAAGAAAGCTCTATTTGTGGGGAAAAAGGACGTCAATTTTCTTTGGGAGCCATGTCAGTTAAAGCGACGCAGTGCCGAATCACAAAAAGTGCTCTGGTCTTTGGCCAGCCAAATGTTCCGTGTCTTAAGTGGTTAAGGTTAGTTTTTAACTCCTACTAGTTTGAGGTCACGTTCCTATGTTCTTGATTTTAGCTTCATAAAAAAAAAATGACTGCCTTCCTTAACCTTATTCACACCCTTGTGTGAATAATAACAACCTGTATTTGAAGTTTTTAATTACGTCTCCCCTTTCAGTATAGTATAGATATTTAGTATCGACAGTATATATTAAGGTGGTATTAAAGCCTCACATTAACTACTCCTACCTATCCTACATGTGATCTGACTCAGAAGTGGGAGTGGGTACCTATCAAAACCAGGTACCTGCTCCCCACCCCCCCAAAAAGTGCCAAAGGTGGCAGTGGAGGGGGGAGAATGCAATCAAGCAGAACTTCCCAAATTGGGTGAAGTTCTGGTTTAAGGTAAACGACACCCAGCCTTTAGAACCACTTTAATGTCTCTCCTGGTATGCTTTATCCCACAGACTTCTCACCATTTGTTTTGCTGGTATCAGGACTCGTTCTATCTTATCAATATCTTTTTGTATCCATGGTCTCCAGAACTGGGCACAGTATTTTAAATGGTGAAAATAAGGGGAAAAAAACAAAAAAAAAACAAATACAGCCACCACATTTAAGGATGGGTAAGCAGTATATATTTTTTTGATTTTTGTGTTAAATGCAACTTTAAGGCTGAATTCACACTATTGTGGTGTGTTAATGCACATTATTGTACATTGCATTAAGGCAGCTCATTCAGTTAATATTATCGCACCAAAATACACAAAAAAAATGTGAATACAGTATTCTTTATAATGTGGCACACCACATTGCATGATAGTGCTTTACTGTGTATTATGGTGTGGTGAAACACAGATGCTATAGGTGCGATTAGGAATGAATGGCATCCACATTGCGTTAAGGTAATCATTACCGCAGTGTATAGGTGTGCATCCAGTCCAAAGACCTGTCCAAAAATATAAGTTAAACTGGTTGTATACCCTTTTTTTTACTTTTACCTACAGGTAAGGCTATAATAAATACAGGTTAGGAGATATTTAATTTTCATGCAGCAGCTGGCGTGAGCGGCACATGCGCTGTGAAGGCCCAGCTGAAGGTCCAGCAGATGCTGCCGGACCTTGCCGGGAAGAAGATTTCCATGCGCATGCACATGACGTAATCACGGCTTGGGACACTCACAGCGCCGGAGCTGCTATACCCGGAAGAAACGCAGAGGGAACATGTCAGCTTTTTCCGTGTGGACCGGGATCAGATGTCGAGGTCTCGTTCTAAGGTATTTCATAATGAGCTAGTATGCGCTGCATACTAGCTCATTATGCCTTTGCCTTGCAGGTTTTTTTATTTAAAAAAAAAAAAAGTGCGGGTATACAACCGCTTTAAGTACAAATGTCCACCTAACCAAAGCTCGCTTAAAGCATCAATTAAAGACCATTTAACACCCTAGAGAATAAAATGGCGGCTGTTGCAATACTCTAAGTCACACCATATTTGTAAGCAGCAGGCTTACAAGCGCACTTTTTTTGAAAAAAAAAATGTAATTTAAAAATAAGACAACAGTAACGTTAGCCCGATTTTTTTTTATATTGTGAAAGATGATGTTACACTGAGTAAACTGATACCCAACATGTCATGTTTCAAAATTGGGCCCTCTCGTGGAATAACAACAAACTTTTACCCTTAAAAATCTGCATAGGCGATGTTTAAAAAATTATACAGGCTGCATGTTTTGAGTTACAGAGATCACAGTTTCCATATGCGGACACTACTCATGTATGTGTTCGCTTCTGCACATGAGCTCGGCGGGACGGGGCATTAATTTTATTTTTTTTCTTATTTATTTTACTTTTTATTTTTTTATTTTGACACTGTTCTTTTAAAAAAAAAATGTTTTCCACTTTTATTCCTATTACAAGGAATGTAAACATCCTTTGTAATAGAAAGAAAGCATGACAGGACCTCTTAAATATGAGATCTGGGGTCAAAAAGATATCAGATTTCATATTTACACAAAAATGCAATTAAAAAAAAAAAGAAATAAAAAATGTTGTTTGAAAAAAAAAAAGGCCCCTTAAAAGCTATGATCAGAAGTGAAGTTTTGACGTCGCTTCTGCCCAGCAATGGTATGGAGCTGGGTGGGGGCCATCTTCCCCTCACTCAGCTCCATGTGAAGCAGGGGACAGGATCCAATCACCTCCGCAGCTGCTGGTGGCTCCGGTAATCGGTGGAGTGCACTAGAGAGGAGCGGGAGGGCCCCTCTCCCTCCACCATTAAAAGTAATCTTGTGGTGAATCCGCCGCAGAGACCACTTTTATCTTAAAGTGGACCGCCCGCTGAAGAAGTGGATACCAGGGTTATGGCAGCTATCTGCTGCCATAACAATGATATTCAGTTTCAAAGAGCCGCCGTATAACGATGGCGGGCAGTCCGTAAGTGGTTAATTTATAGCTATCATTAAAACAATACATTATAACAGTAGTTGACACAGTGGGGAGATGTACTAAAACGCGAGAGTGCAAAATCGGATGCAGCTGTGTATGGTATCCAATCAGCGTCTAACTTCAGCTTGTTCAACTAAGCTTTCGCAATGAGGCCGGGTTCACACTGGAACGACAAACGCTCCAACATTAGGAGCTCATGTCGCATGATGTGTGAAAATCAATGTTTCCCTATGGGAGCCGTCTTAACTGGTCCGTCTTTGGCATGCGACCTGTGCTCTGATGATCTTGAAGGGGAACTCGAGCTGAAAAAACTTTATAGGGAGCTTCCAAAATCCATACCAGACCCTTATCCGAGCACACAGCCCAGCTGATCAGGAAAGGAGGTGGGGACGAGCAAGTGCCCCCCCCCCTTCCTGAACTGTAGCAGGCCGCATGCCCTCAACATGGGGGGGGTGCTTTGGGGCAGGGGATGGGCCCTGCACCCCCCACCCCAAAGCACCTTGCCCACATGTTGATGGGGACAAGGGCCTTTTCCTGACCACCCCTGCCATTGGTTGTTGGATCCCGGTCCCCCACGCTATGTGAATGAGTATGGGGTACATTGTACCCCTACCCAGTCACCTAAAAAAAGTATCAAAAATAAAACACATTAAATTAATTTATTAAGGCAGCCCCGGCATCTCTTTTCCCTTCTCCAGTTATGTGTATGTTATATACGGGGCGCTAGGCATGTTATATATGATACACTAAGCAACTGATCACAGTTCTTTTTTACAATATTACATTTGCTTTTGTCTTGAGAAAGATGGACTGAGCTTCACTGAGACGTCGACAATAAAAACACGGCTATTTTGATCTATCTACTGCAAGACCTATGAGTGCCTATGTACCAGTTTTGGATTTGTATGGATTTCTCTGTGGGTGAGCATCTGGGAATTTACCTCAAATATAGAGTTCCGTGGCTACCCTTGGGACTTTATATTTACTTGTTTTAAGCTTTTTTTTCTCAGTGGCCTTTTGGTTTCTGGCCTAGGCCAAAATGATGCCATACATCCCAGGAGTCTTCATAAGCTTTTTTTTTTCTTTCATCTGGTGGAGGGGAGGAGGAGCTTTCACAGCTAAGTTCACCCACCTGCCTGCATGCCTAAGCTAAGGACTGATGGATTCCAAGAAGTAAATGCTACATGAATCAATAGCCCTTACTTAACAGGGCCATGACTATAAATGCTAGATGTTTTTCAAAGCAGTTTCTCAACAAAATATAGCATGGAGACATGGAGGAATGGTTGAGTTTGCTTTGAATATTGAGAATGAATTAAATAGCAATTTCAGTTTGTGGTACTCACTCAGATACAGTTAAAAATTCCCTTCCAGGTTTGTCTCAACACTCTCCCTTCCACTTTTTTCTGGACAGCTTGGCCTGTTAAAGAAAAATTTTAAAATAAGACTTACTCTCAGGATCAACTGGAAGAACTGATGAGCTGCAATCTAATACATTTTTAGTTTTGGTAGTATTAAGCCAGGTTGCCTCCTTACGGTTAATATGAGGTTGGCACAGCTGTTGTTAAGCTGCAATGTAATACCTTTTTGTTTCTGGGTTTAATACTACTTTAACCACATCAGCTCCAGAAGGTTTTACTCCCTTCCTGACCAGATATGGCACTGCGTTACTTTAACTGACAATTGCGCGGTCGTGTTACGTTGTATCCAAATAAAATTGATGTGCTTTTTTCCCCACAAATAGAGATTTCTTTTGGTGGTGTAGCGGTCCTAACCCTTGCAGGGCAGCCTTGACTTATTGGGCTTACAGGTTACCTCCTCTTGGCCTGCTCTTCCACGTCTAGGGGTGCCCAGGGTTGATACCCAACGACTTGAACGCTAACACAAATAAAGTCCTTTTTAAAAGGTTTTATTTTGCAGTAATAACATCCAATAACACAGTCTCTTGTGGGAACAGAGGGCACGGGTGAAGAACTCAGACACCTTGAACTGCAGGTCTAGCAAAGTCTCCAATTCCACCCAGTGAGTAGCCACTCACAGCTGGGTACCTCAAAGCTGAACCCATCTCTAGCCAGAGATCAAGGCTGTCAGCACGTCGACTCAAATACTTGAAACTATCATATGAACGTGTACAAGTTGTAACTAAGGGTGAACAGGAACCCTTTTCCTCAGTACCTGGAATGCTCTGTCTCCTCAATGGTACTGGAAAAATGTGAATTCGTCAATGTCCTTCCCAACTCAGTAACCGGCACTTCTCAGGATGCCACTTGCCGGCCCTCTTCCAAAGAGTCCTCCCTCGGTCACTTCCACAAGCTAAGGCGCCTCTCCAAGCCGAGAACACACCCGGACACCTTGAATCCTCCCTTAGCTACAGCGCCTTGGACCAGCAGGTTCCGAGACTCGGGAACAGATGGATCCCTACCCCAGACCAGACAGGTCTATCAGGGACCTCTAACAGGAACATGTTGCGGGATGTCGAACACCCCGTGACCGGGACCCCTCACGGGGCTACCCCGGTCCTGGAACCAGAACAGACCACACGGGCCTCATGAACACCTCTCCCTTAAACACGTGACCCACACCTCTTAAGTACCCCTTCCCAGACTCTCCAGCGGGGCCCGGCACTCCCACTGATTGGTTCAGAGAAGGTTGATACTCAAAACGTCCAACCAGGCCAGGCCAACCAGGCAGAACTTCCAACACAGCCCGGCCAGACTGATGTCAAGGCCAACCTACGTAATCAACCCTCAGAACGCCTAGTGTTCTGAAGCAAAAACTAAATTTACATGCGTATGACATTGTGTCCAAAATGTCATCCGCTACAGTGATATTTGATCACCTCTGCGGTTTTTATTTTTTGTGCTATAAACAAAAAAAGAGCGACAATTTTGAAAATAAAAAAATATTTTTTTTTTTTTTTTTTGTGGAGTGGACAGAGCAAGCTCTTCTTCCATCTCCTTTTTACTTTCTGCTATAGAACATATCCAATAAAAAAAATGTAAGAAATCGATTTTCTTCATCAGTTTAGGGCAATATGTATTCTGCTACTGTACTGACACTGGCAGGAAAAGGGTTAACGTCAGGGGCAATCAAAGGGTTAAATGTGTTACCTGGGATTGTTTCTAACTGTGTGGGGGGTGGTTGCACTGTAGGAAGACAGAGATACATGTTCCTGCCTAGCAGAAACACCAGATCTCCATCTCCATCTCCTTAAGTGGTTAAACTGCACTCTAATGCCCTGTACACACGGTCGGACATTCCGACCACAAAATCTGATAGATTTTTTCCGATGGATTTTGGCCCAAACTTGTCTTGCATACACATGGTAGCACAAAGTTGTCGGAAAATCCGATCGTTCAGAACGAGGTGACGTAAACCACGTACGGTGGGACTATAAAGAGGGCAGTAGCCAATAGCTTTCGTCTCGTAATTTATTCTGAGCATGCGTGGCACTTTGTCCGTTGGAATTGTCTACACACAATCGGAAATTTACACGATCGGATTTTGTTGTCGGAAAATTTTAGATCCGGCTCTCAAACTTTGTGTGTGTTGGAAATTCCGACAGAAAAAGTCCAAAGGAGCCCACACATGATCAGATTTTCAGACAGTACATTTTCCGTCCGTGTGTACGGGGCATAAGAGGTAGAAAGTCATCATGTGCAATAGCTTGAAATTAGCAAATCAATTTGCAAACAGGTGAATTTGGATAATCTCAATATAAATAAAGAACAAACTTGTTAAAAATATACAGCATTTTTTCTAAATATTTCAAGGCAAATTTTCTGAGAATTATGCAATTTAGAAGTCAAGGCAATTTAGATCCATAGACTGGATTGAAATTTTTTTAGCAAAAATATATTTTGCCAAAACATAAATAAAGAGATACATTAAATAATAAATACATGGACAGCACAGTGGGCTAGTGATTAGCACTCTCACATAGCAGTAAAAAGGGTCACTGGTTTGAATTACAACCATGCCACTACCTGCCTGGAGTTTGCATGTTCTCCCTGTGCCTGCATGGGTTTCCTCCAGGTACTCCGGTTTCCTCCCACACTCCAAAGACATGCTGGTAGGTTAATTGGCTTCTGTCTAAAATTGGCCCTAGTATATGAATGTGAGTTAGGGATCTTAGATTGTAAGCTCCTTGAGGGAAGGGACTGATGTGAATGTACAATGTATATGTAAAGCGCTGTGCGACACTATATAGCTACTCGAAATAATAACAATAAGCAAAATAAACACAAGATTAGGCAATTTTAAAGTGTTTGTAATCCCTCTGGGACCACTTTTACCTACAGATAAACCCAGATTAAGGCTTGCCTGTAGATGCAACAAATACCGTATAGGTTTAGGAGATATTTGCAAAAGATTGGCACCGATGTCTACGGTGCATACTCCGTAGACTGTGGCGCACAGGAACACAGAACATGCTGCTGCTAACGGCGATCATGTCGTTAGTCGGGAGTGACGTTATTGCGGCTCTGGCCAGTAATAGCGCCAGAGCCGCGATACCCAGAGGTCACTCCGGGATAGATGGCGGCGATGGAGGAGAAGAACAAGGGTCGCTTCGGGGGCTTCCATCTCAGGTAAGTTATTCATAATGAGCTAGTATGCTATGCATACTAGCTCCTTATGCCTTTACATTACAGGGTGTGCGTTTTTCTTTCTTTTTTTTTTTTCCTGCCTTAACTTCCTCATTAATTATGTGTAAATGAATATGTTCCTTCTTACATGGAGTCCATAGTAGAACAATTTGTATTCAATGTAACAAATACTGTAATGTGAATGTGTTAATATATACTGTAAATTATTGTACAACTCTTGGCATCAACACAGTTACAACACAGTTTTCCCGAATATCAGGCTAGCCACTAACATAAAGTTCAGGTGAAACATACACTGCGATTTTGTGAACAGAGAAGCAGGCTTAATCGTAGACAATCATATACAATAATTTGTAGATGAATTACATTCTGTATATCTTGCATGAAGTGCTGCCATAAAACTACCAATGGCTACGCTGTATTAATAACGTTTTCTTATTAGGGTCCTGTGGATAATTCCAATGACAGTGCAATTTACTGTGTAATGGGTATTGGGTCAGTGCCCCACCCTGACCGCCAAACTGCTGCTGCTGTCCATTTAGGTCTCTATTGTTCTCCCTCCCTCTGCTGACCACAAGCAATTCCTACCAGTGTAATCTCCGGAGATTTCTGCCTCCACAATGGGGGCAGGGCCATTTACTGCGACTACCAAATAATCGTTTACAGGATCCTTTACTAACACAATGCTTTTCAAAATCTGACATTGTCGGACAGAAGCAACAAAATGCACAAACTATGATTTAATAATCTGCATTGTCCTGGCTTCTTGCTGGCCATATAGAAGATAAAGCTGCTCATCGGAGATATATAGCTGGTGATGTCATGTTCTCAATCGCTTTATAGAACACAAGACCCTGAATATATATCTCCCGTGAATTTCAGATGGGCATGGTACTAACTTTGCAATTGTAAAACTGAAAACCTTCACATTTCCTTTTGTAAGAGGAAAATGAACCCAAAAGCAGGTTCTTCATTGACTCATCATGTATGTATTAGAACTGCAGCTAGCAGAAATAATGCACACACTGGCTTACTACATAGAGCAGGGATATGCAATTGGCTGTCCTCCAGCTGTTGCAAAACTACAAGTCCCATCATGCCTCTGCCTCTAGGTGTCATGCTTGTGTCTTTCTATGCCTCGTGGGACTTGTAGTTCTGCAACAGCTGGAGGTCCACTAATTGCATATCCCTGACAAAGAGCAAGGCAGAGCTCAGTGATAAAGTACACCGTGCAATAACCTATGGCATGTATTACCATTTATTCATTTAAAGAGATCTGAACACTGGAAGGTGATGACTACACTTTGCACAATACTTTGTCTAACTAAATGAAAATTCTGTTTACCACTACCTGCATTTAAACTGGCCAGCAAACGTAAAGAATAACTGTTATTGAGAAAAAAATCCCCCTCTGGGTGATCTATGCATGTTACAGGGATTTTAATAAACTTGGTTGTAGATTCCTACCTTTTGTCATTCTGAAGAAAAAGCTGTCTTTTGGATACCGATTGTCTATAGGAGTGACTTTTTCATTAGTGATCAGTTGCTGCATTAGATGTCATTAACCCTTTGGAAATATTAAACCTGAAATTTCTGTTGCACAGGATGCCCAAAATCTGATTTGTGTTTTAGTACAGACTTCTGGGAAAATCAGACCAATCACACAAGCAGGAAATTACATTTGTGGGTGTGTTCTGTATACCATTTGCTTACAGAATGCCTCCAGGTTGCCATATTGCATTGCATTTTATAGACAATTACTGTGCTTAAAGTGACATTAAAGGCAAACATGTTTTTATTAAAAAGATAACAAACATACAGACAGAACAGCCCTGATCATCCTCTTCTCAGGTCCCCCGTTGTCACTCCTGGCTCCTCCCTCCTGTGGAGTGACCCCAGAGCAAGCAGCTTGCAATGGGGGGACCCAAGCAGACATATTTCTGAGCCGCATCTCTGCCCTGCCCCCTCGCTCTCTTCCCTGGCTGTGATTGACATTAGTGGGAGCCCATGGCTCCCGCTGCTGTCTCAGCCAATGAGGAGGGAGTTTGAAAGATATAAATGCAGCAATTTAGAAATTGGATGAAAGGTTTAGCACTAAGAAACACTTTTTGAAAGATAAAAAGTGATTTGTTAATACAACTATATAGATCAAACCAAAATATTGGACAAATAAGGAGTAAAGAGGGACAGAGGGACTTTGTTCCAAATCAGGGACAATCCCTTGAAATCGGGGACAGTAGGGAGCTATGTACGATCAAACACAAAAGAGAGTATTTCTAAAAAAAAATATTTCTCCAGGTTGAATGTTCTTAAAGTGGTTGTAAACTATTACAAATATCCAATGAAGTGATTGGTCTCAGGTAATACTCAGAGATTAAGAAAATCCTCCTAAATAAGTTGTACCTGTGTATCTGCAGTCCTCTCATCTGTACATCAATTGGATTTACACAGCTTATCTGAGCTATCAGAAAGTAGGAGGTGGGGATCTGCAGTCACACACTGCACAGCACAGAGCAGGGAGCCAATCTGAGGCCTAAGTGAAGGGAATGGACACACCCTCTCTATACAGTTTCACAGAGAAACATGTACAGCTGAGGCTGTCAATCACTTACTGTGTTCTGGAGGGGAATCTCCCAGGATTGTCTGGTGTCAGCATAGACTGTCATGCAGTCACATTACTCATGCGCTTTAAATCAGGAAAATATTACATTATAGCCGCTAGATGGAGCTAACAATCATAGCAAATAAGTATATATTTTCTATGATCATCTGCTCCATCTAGTGGCCATAAATCTGTATTTTCCTTACTCACTTTATTTTGTATGAATGAAGCATATTTGAAAAAAATAGACTAATCACATTTGAATTTTTGAATTTGAGTAATAGCTCTACATTTCTTTTTTTTATATATAAATACACCCCTTCATTTATAAGGGCCTCTAACTATCAGATATGTGTTCTGGAAAAAAAATAACGAGGTGTGTGGCAACTCCTTCTGCTTATGATAAAGGAGCAGGTTGGAAACAGAAAACCAATTTCTCAGGTCTTCCCTGTTTGGCTCTCACCCAATGTAATGCAGAGTAGTGAGTGTGCAGAGACACACATTTTCTCGGTGTCAGTTCCAGTGCCTCCCACATTGTCTCTACAAGAAAGAGAGAAAATGGGTAACTGTTTTTTAGTGATTTTAGTATCGTATCTCCCCAGTTTCCTTCCTGAGAAAACATAGCAGAAACTCTTGTGTGAATGTCTCAGCAAAATAAAGCGTAATAATGAGCATATTTCAGCAATCCAGAGCTGACATTCGCATTGCAAGGTGGTAAATTTCTATTCCCCCAGTGTGTAGTGAATTAGGAAAGGGGTCCTGTTAGTTCACTGACCTCCAGTCAGCAGGACACTTGGGATCCTGCCTCTATTTATTAGCAGAGGCAAACTACTCTAATAACAAAGTGCTATACTTCTTAAAGCGGAACTAAACTGCATCTGAGCACCACAAACTGAAAGTGCTATTCAATTCATTTTTAATGTTCAAAGCAAACTCATCCATCCATCCACGTCTCCATGCCTTACTTTCTTGAGCTATCGCTATGAAAAACAAAATTTCCAACTGTGGCCATCTTGAGTAAGGGCAGATGATTAATGCAGCATTTACTTCCTGGAACCGATCTGCCCTTAGCTCAGGCATGCAGGCAAAAAGTAGTGCTTAGCGGAGAAAGCCCCTCCTCCAGATGAAAGAAAAACTCCTGGGATGTATTATATCATTTTGGCCTAGGCCAGAAAGTGAAAAAAAAGTTAAAACAAGTAAATATAATATACCTTCCTATCTATTTACTAAGGCTGGCAGCTTAGGAGTAAATAGGATTCAAATAATAGTTATGCCCCGTACACACGGTCGGACATTCCGACGACAAAATAAGTCAGATTTTTTCCGACAGATTTTGGCTCAAACTTGTCTTAAACGATTGGATTTTGTTGTAGGAACATTTTAGATCCAGCTCTCAAACTTTGTGTGTCGGAAAAAGTCAGATGGAGCCCACACACAATCGGTATTTCTGACAACACAATCTGATTGCACATTTTCTATCAGAAAGTCAGACCATGTGTACGGGGCATTAGTGTTGATTGAAAGAGTTATACTGTAATATACTGTATATACCCACCATGTCACAAAGCTTAACTCATCTCAACAGGAGGGACCCGTCCATTAAGGGCCCACAGGCGCTGCCCCCTCTATCAACACCACCCCCCTATATGGGTAATGGATAGATTCCTTGCATAGCAACAAAGTGAGTACACCCTTAAAAAAATGTCCAAATTGGGCCCAATTAGCCATTTTCCCTCCCTGGTGTCATGTGACTCGTTAGTGTTACAAGGTATCAGGTGTGAATGGGGAGCAGGTGTGTTAAATTTGGTGTTATCCCTCTCACTCTCTCATACTGGTCACTGGAAGTTCAACATGGCACCTCATGGTAAAGAACTCTCTGAGGATCTGAAAAAAAGAATTTTTGCTCTACATAAAGATGGCATAGGCTTCATGAAGATTGGTAAGGCTGTGAAACTGAGCTGCAGCACGGTGGCCAAGACCATACAGCGCTTTAACAGGACAGGTTCCACTCAGAACAGGCCTCGCCATGGTTGACCAAAGAAGTTGAGTGCATGTGCTCGGTGTCATAGCCAGAGGTTGTCTTTGGGAAATATGTATGACGTATGAGTGCTGCCAGCATTGCTGCAGAGGTGGAAGGGGTGGGAGTCAGCCTGTCAGTGCTCAGACCATACACCACACACTGCATCAAATTGGTCTGCATGGCTGTCATCGCAGAAGGAAGCCTCTTCTAAAGATGGTGCACAAGGAAGCCCGCAAACAGTTTGCTTAAGGCAAACAGACTAAGGACATGGATTACTGGAACCATGAGATCAAGATAAACTAATTTGGTTCAGATGGTGTCAAGCATGTGTGGCAGCAACCAGGTGAGGAGTACAAAAACAAGCATGGTGGTGGGAGTGTCATAGTCTGGTTCTGCATGAGTGCTGCCGGCACTAAGGAGCTACAGTTCATTGAGGGAACCATGAATGCCAACATGTACTGTGACATACTGAAGCAGAGCATGATCCCCTCCCTTCAGAGACTGGGCTTCAACATGATAACGACCCCAAACACAACTCCAAGATGACCACTGCCTTGCTAAAGAACCTGAGGGTAAAGGTGATGGACTGGCCAAGCATGACTCCAGACCTAAACCCTATTGAGCATCTATGGGGCATCATCAAACAGAAGGTGGAGGAGCGCAAGGTCTCTAACATCCACCAGCTCTGTGATGTCATCATGGAGGAGTGGAAGAGGACTCCAGTGGCAACCTGTGAAGTTCTGGTGAACTTCATGCCCAAGAGGGTTAAGGCAGTGCTGGAAAATAATGGTGGCCACACAAAATATTAACACTTTGTGCCCAATTTGGACATTTTCAATTAGGGGTGTACTCACTTTTGTTGCTAGCAGTTTAGACATTAATGGCTGTGTGTTGAGTTATTTTGAGGGGACAGCAAATTTACACTGTTATACAAGATGTACACTTTACTACTTTACATTGTAGCAAAGTGTCATTTTGTCAGTGTTGCCACATGAAAATATACAGTAAAATATTTATAAAAATGTGAGGGGTGTACTCACTTTTGTGAGATACTGTATATATATATATTATTTATATATCTTTTTTTTTTTCTTGTTAAGTGCATGTATGCTGAGTAATGTGTAAGCAAATACCTTACAGGTATTTGTTACCACTTACAGAAATCACAATACCCTTCCAGTACTTTTCTCTCCAAATGTATGGAGCCATCTTTGCTCAAATGTCATTCATTGTTGGCATTTACTTCCTGGACTAAAGCTGGTCATACACTCGAAGATTTTAATAAAAAAAACGTTCATTTTGAGAACATTCATTCGATTTTCTCATTGTTAGTGCAGTCAAATTGACACTTTATTTCAACCGTAGGACTGGAAAAAATTAGAAGGAGCGGAATGGGAAATTTTTCTCGACTGAATAATTTTTTAACAGTGCATGTGATTTTTGTTCAGGAAATGAAATTCATTCCAAAATTCAGTGTTAAAAGGAAAGACATTTTGAAATAATTTCGAATCACATTTGTCAAGTTATCAAATGAGAGAGAATTTTGGTGCGGACGTTTGTACAAATATTTGTATGAATGGTCATTCAAAATCTACTGGTGTGTGGACAGCTTTAATTCCTGTCCCAGAGACAAAATCTTGATGCCTGTGCTGCGTTCACAAATGTCTGGCACAGATCAGCTCCTTTTGCAGCCTCTTACCTTGAGTTACAATATTGCAGTCTTATCATAGTAGGGTCATGGGGGAAAGAAGACTAAGAAAATGTTTCCTTCTTCCTGCAACAGACTGTTATCATCTTCTAAACCTAGGCAAAGTCAGTTGACTGAAGCTCAAGAACAGCTTTTTACAGCCTATGGCCAGCCAAAATGTTGTTTTTCTTGTTTTGGATAAAGTATGTGTAGTACTCTCTAGTATGTGCTACTAGTAGTTAGAGTAGATAAACTATACTCATGTTACATGATGAGTCTGTAATTGGGCCACGGTGTCAAGAGTTCAGGACAGGTTGACTCATCCTGCTCTCTAGTGCCCCCCCCCCCTCGTTTCTAGAATATTGGAGAATGTTCTGGAACTAGTGGGAGGAGGTGTGGAGGCGCTGCCCTGAATATTTATGGGCCCTCAGCCATTCCCCAGGAGTGGGCCTGACAGGGGACTAGGAAACCCATAAAAAGACATGGGCCATACCAGCAGGTGGAGTCAATGGGAGATGGAGAAGCAGTGCTGAGGAGAGGATGTTGGAGGCCCTTGAGGGACCACCAATGGGGGGGGGAGGGAGGGATTCAGGCTGGAGCTCAGTGGGCTGGCCTGGAAGGATCCCACCACAGTAGATAGTTGGAGGGATTTAAGCCAGAGATGCAGCAGAGAGAGCAAGGATAGAAAGTGAGTAGATTGGCACAGGGCAGGGACAGACCAGGGGAGAGACTGCCAGCTGCAGCAGTGCTCTCTTGAAGACAATGGTGTGCCAAGTCTTCATCCAACCTTGCCCTGGGGAGGCTCCTGTGTGTGTGCCAGTCAGGCAGTACTAGTGCAGAGAGTCAGTCAGGAAGACTGGAAGAGAAACAGCCAAGATGCGGCTGGTGTCAGCCAGGTGGGCTAGCATTCTGCAAGCAAGTGGAACTGGAATCAGTGGCCAAGCAGAGGGAGCTGTGTTATGCTGTTCACTCCAATTTTGTGATTTGTCAAGGGACTGAGAGTTCCTGCCTGTAATGGGCCTTTGCTAAATTTGCGATATAACTGTTAGTTCCCTCTGGAGTGAGCCAGCAGGATCTGTACATGGAGGAACCAAGTATGTGCAGGAGGAAGTAAGAAGAGGAGTCTCTATATGGGGAGGAAGTTGCCCCTGTTTTTGTCACTGTGGGCATCCCATAATCCCTTACCCTATCCAAGTTATCATCCCCTAATAAAATAACAAAACAAGCCAAAGACTGATTTTCTGTGTCCGGATGACAGAAGGAAATGCGGTGTGACTGCTTGTGCAGCAACTCCTACGGGGGCAGGGGCGGATCCAGGGGGGGGGCAACGGGTCAATTGCCCCCTCCGAGAATACCGCCAGCTAATGACAGCACGGCCGGTTCCGCGGGTCCAATCGCGGCCGGTTCCGCGGGTACCCGCGGGCCGGTTCCGCGGGTCCAACCGCGGTCGGTTCCGCGGGTACCCGCGCTGAGTGGAGGGGTGGGGGGGGGGCAGCTGGGCGGCTTAGGAGGGCTGCTGGCCAATCAGGAAGCCAGCAGGCAGGGGAGCAGGGAGATGACATCATCTCTCACTGCCCTGCATCCCTTCAGTTCCACCCTCACTGTGTAGGAAGCTGTGTGCAGCAGAGAGATTGCATCATCTCTCTGCTGCCTATCTTCACTCTGGGACCCAACAAAAGACCACCAGTAGGTGACAATCCGCAGTGTGTGGCAGGCTACCTGGCAAGTGGCAATCCGCAATGTGTGGCAGGCAACGTGGCAAGTGACAATCCGCAATGTGTGGCAGGTGACGTGGCAAGTGACAATCCGCAATGTGTGGCAGACTACGCGGCAAGTGGCAAGTGGCAATCCGCAATGTGTGGCAGGCAACGTGGCAAGTGACAATCCACAATGTGTGGCAGGTGACGTGGCAAGTGACAATCCGCAATGTGTGGCAGACTACGTGGCAAGTGGCAAGTGGCAATCCGCAATGTGTGGCAGGTGACGTGGCAAGTGACAATCCGCAATGTGTGGCAGGCTACGTGGCAAGTGGCAATCCGCAATGTGTGGCAGGCAACGTGGCAAGTGACAATCCGCAATGTGTGGCAGGTGACGTGGCAAGTGGCAATCCGCAATGTGAGGCAGGCAACGGGGCAAGTGACAATCCGCAATGTGTGGCAGGTGACGTGGCAAGTGACAATCCCAAATGTGTGGCAGGTGACGTGGCAAGTGGCAATCCGCAATGTGGGTCAGGCAACGTGGCAAGTGACAATCCGCAATGTGTGGCAGGTGACGTGGCAAGTGGCAATCCGCAATGTGTGGCAGGCTACGTGGCAATCCGCATCTGGTGGCAGGCGACGTGGCAAGTGACAATCCGCAATGTGTGGCAGGTGACGTGGCAAGTCACAATCCGCAATGTGTGGCAGGTGATGTGGCAAGTGGCAATCTGCAATGTGTGGCAGGCTACGTGGCAAGTGACAATCCGCAATGTGTGGCAGGTGACGTGGCAAGTAACAATCCGCATTTGGTGACAAGTGACAATCCACATTTGGTGGCAGGCGACATGGCAAGTGACATCCTCAGGGCTCCCACTGATTCTGCAATATGGTGAGTTGAACCATTTAATTTTATATTACAATGTATTAATAGAAATAATGCGCTTCAATCATCCTGACACCATAACAACCATGGTGCCGTAATGATTGAAGCGCCAATACCAGCCATTTCCCATATAAATTGCCCCCCAAAAAACATATTTTATAGAAGTGCCCCTCCCCAGACTAGACTCTGGATCCGCCCCTGTACGGGGGTCTTCTGCATATGGATAAAGTATGGCAGGGTTTTTATTTTTATCAGGGGATCTTTAGAGAGATATCCCAGAATTCCTTTTCTGCTGACAACATTTCACTAGGCAGGTATTGTGGGCAATCTCTTACAGCAACACAGAAAGAAATATAAATGCTTCAGTGGAGTAGGAGAACCTCTCCAACAAAGCCCCAGATAGCAGTAAAAAGCTGACAAGGGCTCTAACCTCATCCTGCTTTATCTAAAACAATAATAAATAAAGTTACTATACACGTTAAAGAGGAAGTATGGACTTAAAAAAAATATATATATTTTCACCTAGGTGGATGCGATGATGTGAGCGTATATAAATAAATATAGTATATTGACATCTGCAATGTTGTTTTGATGTTACATTTTGAAAGAAGCTTGACGCCAGCAGTAGGAAGGTGGTAGAGGCCATGTTGGTACACCCCACATTACTCTGCGCTAAACCTTTAGCCTTTCAAAATTAAACATCGAAACAGCATCACAGATGTCAATATGCCATATTTATTTATATACGCCCACTTTATTGCTAAAAATGACTCCGGGGCTGCTCGTGTATTAAGGGCAAATGGGCACCACCCCCTCTATCCTCGCGACCCCCTATAAGAGTAATGGATAGATTCATGCATTGCATGCATCAGGCATCTGGCCCCTTTTTGGACACTGGGTGCCTGAATTACAGTGGCAGGGATGATTTTTTGAACCACGGGATTAGAGCCTTAGGCTCTAATAGGCTTTAAAAAAGGTGGACTCGTGGCGCAGAGCATTGTGCTCGGAGTCCACCCAGATGTGTTATAAAAGTAATTGAATATTTGTTTTTCTAACACTGAATCGCCTCTCTGCCAATTAGAAAGCATGGATCTGTTACCCATTTCTTGATTGGCTAAAAGGTTAGGTGATTCTATTGGAAGCCTAGGTGGAGGGGACGAGATGCACAGCAGAAGCCATCATAATCTCAGAAGGGAGGAGGACACGGATGACGCTGTAAGATGCCTGCTACAGCCTGCCCCCTTACCCGAAGATTCCCGATGTGCCCGCCAATCGGGTAAGTGCCGTGGGGGGGGGGGGTTGAGGTACTGTGGGGGGGGTGATTGTTTTCCACCCCCTCAAACAAAATACACCAGCCGCCACTGGATAACTGAAATTCAAGCCATAACTGGGTGTAGTAAGATGTCCGATGCTGCTGTTCTGTCAGATTAGCGAACCCATGGAATGCATGTGCAGCTGACGGTTTGCTGATCTGATGTGTTCCCTAACCTGATGGAACATGGGCTGTGACGTCAGCTGACAGCGCACTTCAGCCCACTGTTGGCTGAAAACAGATCATAGGAGTGCAGAACTAACTGCATTCCTGTGACCAATAGAAGAAATATAGTCTAAATACATTTATTGAGTTTTCTTTTACCAAAAATATGTAGCAGAATACATATTGGCCTAAATCTATGAAGAAATTAGATTTTTTTCAATTTTTCAATTTTTTTAAAAATTGCCTGTCTTTTTTTGTTTATAGCGCATAAAATAAAAAAAACAAAAACAACAAAAAATACACAGTGGTGATTAAATACCACCAAAAGCTCTATTTGTGGGGAAAAAAATGAAATCAATTTTATTTGGATATAGCATTGCATGACCGCACAATTGTCAGTTAAAATAATGAAGTGCAGTATCGCAAAAAATTGCCTGGTCATGAAGGGGGGTAAATCTTCTGGAGGTCAAGTGCTTATTATGACCATAAAGATATCCATTGCTGTTTACATACTAAATCCCAAGGTATGTGTACTGTGGCCCATGTGTGTTGCTTTTGGGTTAGTAGAGTTTGTTTACTAAAGCTGCCCCATTTTTTTTTTTTTCATTCAGCAATTCAAATTCAAAGACAGCGAAGTACCATGAGAGGTTGCCACTTTTTCTTCAAACCAAGCCCGAAAACTTAAGCGGTACACAGTACATTTTTTTCTTTGTTTTAGTATACACTTAAGGATTGTAAGAGACCTGCGACACTTTTGGGCACTCCAAAAAGAATAGTAGTGCCCCCCTACCCTCCTGTCAAGCCCTGTTCCAAGCCATATTCCTGTCTGAACAACGTATCCGGGTTTCAGGTGGACTGAAACCCGGACACGTGATTCAAAACCCGGACTGTCCAGGTGAATCCTGGACAGGTGGTAACCCAACATGGGATATGTAGTCCTTAGAAATTGAAATTTAAAAGAAAAAGAGAAGCTGTAAAGCATGCGGGATATCTAGGAAATTGTGGAAAGAGGTGACCAGCAGAAAGGCACCAATCACAACATGAAAGGAGATTTTTCAAGTAAGTTGATATTGAATTGTCAAATATATTGTTTGTATTGTTATTACAATGCTGATGTTGTAAAATGAAAGTGTATGCTGTGGCCATAGATCTCCTTTTAATGTATACAGTGTGTTTCTGCATAATCACATCCACATAATCATATACAGGCAGGTCTCTTATTCTAATAGTCCTGGTATATGTGTGTTTATATATGTTAAAGTGGCGTTGTTTCTTAAAAGCAAGTCTCATTTCTAGAGCTTTTGTACGTCTATAGCTCCCTCTATGCCTCACACTCTATAAAAGCAGATATATAATATAAGTAAAATACACAGCAGACTTTGCTGCAGGGTCTCATGTCATATATAAAATGAAATATAATTCAAGCTTTTTTTTAACAACTTTTCTACATTCAGGTGCTCTTGTACATTTTAGGTATTATTTAAAGTTTTTTAAATTTTTTTTTATTTTGCTCACCATATAGAAATTCACAAAACGCACACTTAAAATGCATAAGAATGCAGCTGCCACAATTCAGAACAGGATCAGAAATTACTTGGTAATTAGTTGGTAAAATAAATACATCGATTTTTTTTTCACATTTTAAAAAGGAATAAGTAATGCAATATGTAGTACACAGATTAAAGTGGTTGTATAGTCATTTTTTTTTACTTTTACCTGCAGGTAAGCCTGTAAAAAGATTATAAGTACATACTAGCTCATTATGCCTTTTGCCTTACAGGTGTAGAAAAAAAAAAAAAGTCAGCGGGTTTACTACCGCTTTAACCACGTACAGACTGCCCGCCGCAGTTTTACGGCGGCTGTTTGAAGGAGGATATTGATGTTATGCCAGCAGCTAGCTGCCATAACCCCAGTATCCCCTTCTTCAGTGGCTACAAGATAAAAGTGGTCCCTGTGGCAGATTCGCCGCAAGATCACTTTTATCGGTGGCGGGAGAGGGCCTCCCCCTGCCGCCGCGATCCGGTGCCCTCCGCCGCCTACTGGAGCTGTCAGCAGCAGCGGAGACGATCGCATCCTATTGATGACCCGTCTCCATACAATTGCTGGGTGGAAGCGATGTCAAAACGTCACTTCCACCCACAGCTCTTAAAGGGCCAATTTTTTTAAAAGATATTTTTAAAATAAATTTTTTTTTTTATTGCATTTTAGTCTAAATATGAGATCTGAGGACTTTTTGACCTCAGATCTCATATTTAAGAGGACCTGTTCTGTTTTTTTCTATTACAAGGGATGTTTACATTTCTTGTAATAGGAATAAAAGTTATTTTTTTTTTTTAAACAGTGTAAAAATAAAAAATAAAAGGTAAAATAAATAATAATGATAAAAAAATGTAAACGCTCCCCGTCCCGCCACGCTCGTGCGCAGAAGCGAACACATACGTGAGTAGCGCCCGCATATGAAAACGGTGTTCAAACCACACATGTGAGGTATCGCCGTGATCGGTAGAGTAAGAGCAATAATTCTATCCCTAGACAGGAGGTCTGTAACACAAAACATGCAACTTGTAGAATTTTTTAAGTATTGCCTATGGAGATTTTTATGGGTAAACGTTGGTCGCCATTCCACGAGCGGGCGCAGTTTTGAAGCGTGACATGTTGGGTACCAATTTACTTGCCGTAACATTATCTTTCACAATATAGAAAAAAATTGGGCTAATTTTACTGCGGTCTTAATTTTTTATTCAAAAAAGTGCATTTTTAAAACAAAAAGTGCGCTTGTAAGACTGCTGCGCAAATACGGTGTGAAAAAAAGTATTGCAATGAATGCCATTTTATTCTCTATGGTGTTAGAAAAAAAAACAATATATAATATTTGTAATTTTCTAGCAAAAAAATTTTTTTAAACACCAAAATCTCAAAACAAGGCTGGTCCTTAAGTGGTTAAACTACAACAGAATATTAAACTATAGCTGTATATCTAGTTTGTATTTACTATATATTTATTTGTTTTGGTCTTTTATGCCAGTGACATCCACAGATTTTTCATCCAACAAGCCTCTGAGCGCGTTGTCAGGACCATCACAGGTTTTAAAACCGTGAGATCTGGCAATTTTTTTTTTTTTTTTTTTTAAAAGAAGATACATTTCGTACCACAAGATCTACAAGATCAGTTGTATGATGCCTGTACTGTAACTCATGCACACCATAACTTTCTCTACAAGATCTTGGAGGTAGGCTCTTTTTTTTGACAGTTCAATTACAGCGCATGCACAAGATGAAGCACAAACGTTACTGTTGGGCTGGCAGAAAGGACAAAAGTAGCCGCTGAAGATTTTTTTGGGGGCTAGTGAGTTTCTGACCAGTGGAGGGACAGAGTGAGGAGCATCATAAGGAGTACATGCACTAGTTTTAACCACTTGACCTCCAAAAGATTTACCTGCTACCTTATGACCAGGCCATTTTCTAGGATATGGCACTCTGTTACTTTAACTGACAATTGCGTGGTAATGCACTGTACCCCAAAAAATGTATGTCATTTTTTTCCCCAAAAATAGAGCTTTCTTTTGGTGGTATTTGATTTTTTTCACTATAAACAAAAGAAATCCAACAATTCAAAAAAAATATATATTTTTCACTTTCTGCTATAAAACACATCCAATAAAAAATGGAAATAATTTCTTAATAAATTTAGGTCTATGTATATCCTGCTATATGCTTTTGGTAAAAAAATCCCAATAAGCCTACATTGAATGTTTTTTTTTTGCGAATGTTATAACAGCTACAAACTATGGGATTTATTTATAGAATTTTTATTTATTTATTTTTGTTATACTAGCAATGGAGGCAGTCAGCAACCTACAGTGAGACTGCAATATTGTGGCTGACAATCGGATACTAACTGACACTTTGTGATAACCAGTGACACTAATACAGTGATCAGTGCCAAAAATCTATGGACGCCCTCCCAGAATAAGCCGACCACTCTGTAGCTGTCTTTCAGTTATGGCCCGGTCGGCAAGTGGTTAAAGACTTGCTTTGCTGACATCCCTTCTGGCTCCACATCCCTTCTGGCTCAAGATCCTGACTGATTAACTATGTTGATCTCTGACTTCTGGCTTGGCTGACTATTGGTTCCGGTTACTGAACTTTGGCTATGTTTTGACTATGTTTGTTCTTTTTACTTTTATTATTAAACACGTGTGATTTAATTGTACTTCTGTCTTGGTCTGATTTCATGGTTTCTGCTTAATACCAGTCTGGCCAGGCCATGTTTGAAGTTCTGCCTGGTCATGTGAGCGGTGAGGTGCACATGACAGGCTAGAACCGGGCCTGGTTAGATGTTTGGGTATGGCCCTCTCTGAGCCCTAATTTGGAGGGACTGTCTCCCTTTTGTAACAAAGTCCCTCTGTTCTTCTTTCTTCCTCCATTGTCCCTTATTTTGGTCTGATATACAGAACTCTATTAAAAAATGTGCATTTGTAAATTTCACAAACAAGTATAAGGCAATTGTAATGGTTGTTGGTGGTGGAAAGTCTTTCTCTGCAACTTTGATGACACTTCTTTCCATTGGTGCGGTGTGATAAAACACGGTGGAGATGATGAGCAGAATTTCTGTTGACTGGGAAATGGACTAATATTTGGATATTTATATAAAGATTTTTTTGTCTGTATTTTGGATTTCACATTTTAACACTTTTCTTTTCATTTGTTTCACACATTGTTTTGATTCATTATAGCGCAGCTTTTTTTGGAAAAATTGATTTGTAATTGTGGGTATCTCACTTTTAAGTTGCAGCTGTTTCTACTGTATTTATCATATTTATTCACCAATTTTTGTCACATATAATTTTTTTCACCTTTAAAATTATTTCTTTAGTATTTGGATTCAGGAATAAGCGCTGTATTATATGGGTTTTAAATTGTAATGGTAAACAAGGCACTTTTGACATTTAATTAAGAATTTTTTGTGTATTAATTTTCTGTTAACAGGGGTGTGTCCTTTGTCTACATACTTTTTGCTAATAGGTGTCCCCGTTTAAGTAGTTGAAGTAGTAAAGCTTCCCCTGGAAATAATAATGTATAACGGGGCTGTACATACTAATGCCCTGTACACAGTATGTGCGAAAATGTGCGATCGGATCTTGTTGTCGGAAAACCCGATCATTTGTGGGCTTCATCTGACTTTTTCCGTCAGAATTTCCGACACACAAAGTTCGACAACAAAATCCGATTGTTTAAATTCCGATCGTGTGTAGACAATTCCGACAGACAAGGTGCCACACGTGCTCAGAATAAATTACAAGACAAAAGCTATTGGCTACTGCCCTCTTTATAGTCCCGTCGTACGTGTTGTACGTCACTGCGTTCTGAACGATCAGATTTTCCGACAACTTTGTGCGACCGTGTGTATGCAAGACAAGTTTGGGCCAAAATCTGTTGGATCTTGTAGTCGGAATGTCTGACCATGTGTTCAGGGCATTACTGTAGAGAATCAAAAATCCTTTGGCATGTAAAACAGTTAAAGCGGGTTTTCGTAAATCCTTTGGCATGTAAAACAGTTAAAGCGGGTTTCCACCCAAAAATTGAACTTCAGCTTTTCGGATCATCCCCCTCCATTGTCACATTTGGCACCTTTCAGGGGTATAATCCAGGTATTTGCTCCCACATCTGGCCATAGATCACTGCAGGCTACGCAGTGATCTATGCCATGTCTGGCCCCTCCTCCATCTCCCCCCACTGTTTTCTGGGAGACACACAGGTCCCAGAAAACAGCATGTACCAGTGAAGACGCATAGCGCGACTCGCGCAAGCTTAGCAGAGAACCAGGCTGTGAAGCCGCAATGCTTCGCTTCCTGATTCCCTTAATGAAGATGGCAGCGCCTCCACCGGAGAGCCAAGGGACAGATCGGCTTCGGGTGAGGACATCACAGCCGCCCTGGACAGGTAAGTGTCCATATTTTAAAAGTCAGCAGCTGCAGTATTTGTAGCTGCTGACTTTAAAAAAAAGAAAATAAAATTGGCGGAACTCTGCTTTAAGTAAAGTGGTTGTAGAGGCTGAAGGTTTTTTTACCTTCATTTATTCTATGCATGAAGGTAAAAAAACCTTTGGTGTCCTGCTCGATCCTGCGATATGCACAAGAGCTTCTGCTGTCCCAGGTCTCTCTCTCCTCATTGGCTGATACAGCATTGGGAACCATTGGCTCCCACTGATGTCAACCAAAGCCAGTGTGCCAATGAGGAGAGAGCGTGGGATGGTGGCGAGCTGTGGCTATATGTCTTATGGACAGCACGCACCAGTTCCCTCATAGCAAGCAGCTTGCTATTTGGGGGCAATGGTCAATGGGGGAGGAGGCAGGAGTGCTGGGGGAGAAGGAGAGGATCAGGGCTGCTCTTTGCAAATCCATTGCACAGAGCAGAAAAGTATAACATGTTTTCTATTTAAAAAAAGATTTGAAACCTTTATGATCACTTTAATACTGTGTATATTGCTATCTGCCTGAAGTTCCGTTTCAAGCAAAATAATATTCCTTCAGATAAAGTGATTATTTTGATACATTTCAAATTTCAATATCTAAAAAATGGTCAGAAGGGCCTGGATCTAAGGCAGTACCCTAGCTATATCTACAATGTATTTATTTCCTTATTTTAGTTATGCATATATCAATCAGTGAGAGGTAAAACTTACAAAGGCTCTCTGGGGTTCTTGTTTTTCTTAAAAGCTTTCCTATTGCCCCAGGCTTGTGCACAGAATCCTCTTTTTCTTTACCCAACAAACTCAATGTGATTGTCAGATTTGGTATTTAAACTGCTGCCCAACATGTTACGTTAGGAATCACTGTGAATATAAATCATCTAATGAATAATGAAGAAATCAATCAAGTGGGATTGTGCAAACATCTAATATGAATATGAGAGTACAGTATTATCATTAAATCAGCCATACAGATTGCTTGCTTCCCCCTACATGCTGCATGTCCAATCTTACATTCCCTGGACAGACTCAGCTTTCAGGAAACACAGCCAGGAAAGGAGATCAATACATCGCCTGTTAAATTAGAGAAAAGACTGTCCACCTAGGTGAAAGAAGACCTGGAACATCCTTGTGTTCATTACATACTTGTATTATTTTATTGTATTTTACATTTGTAATCCTGCTATATTAAAGCGTGTTTGGTGACTGATATTCAGGAATGTAACCAGCAGCTTTTAGTAGATTCACTGAACACTATAGACAAGGAGACAGAATTCTACATAAATAATATTCAGACTTTGAAAGCTGGTAAAATATATGCTAAGATCCAGAGCAAGATATGCCATTTTCATTTGAGATCTTATAATGTTGTACATATGCATAGCTCTCAACTGTCCCGGATTTTTAGGGACTGTCCCTGATTTGGAACAAAGTCCCTCTGTCCCTCCTTCCTCCTCATGTGCCCCTCATTTTGGTCTGATTTATATACAGTAGTTGTACATAAAATGCACTGTTTCCCAGTGCTAAACTTTTCATCCAAGTTCTAAATTGCTTAATTTGTAATTTTCAAAAGCCAGCATAGAGGAATAGTAGTGGTAAAAAAAAAAAAAAAAGCAAGTGTGAGTTTAATGCTGCGTACACACGACCAGACTTTCTGGCAGACTAGGTCCCACGGTCTTCCCGACTGACTTTTCGAACGAACGGACTTAGCCACACATGTACGGACTATGTCCGTTTGTCTGAACGTGATGACGTAAGACGGGACTAAAAAATAAGTTCAATAGCCAGTAGCCAATAGCTTCCCTTGCGCTGTATTTCGTCCGTTGGACCAGCATACAGACGAGCAGTTTTCCCGATAGGAATTGAGTCCATCGGACAGATTGGAAACATGTTCTATTTCTAGGTCCGTCTGATTTTTTTAACGAAAAACGATCGGATTAGCCCGCACACGATTGGATTGTCCGATGGACTGATTCATCTGACCTAGTCTGCCGGAAAGTCCGGTCGTGTGTATGCGGCATAACTAATCATTTTTTTTATATATATAATTCTCCTTTAAGGGGGTGTGGCAGGGGTGTGTGTCCTATGCCTACATTTGTTTGCTAATAGGTGTCCCTCGTTCCCATCTCAAAAAGTTGGCAGGTATTCCTATAGAATATAACAACATATACTAATGTCATTTATTTAAAGTGGTTGCAAACTCTTAAATATACCCAGTAAAGAAACTAGACACAGGTAATAACCAGAGTGTAAACAAATCCTCCTACATAAGTTGTACCTGTTTAACTGCAGCATTCTCAAAGCAGGGGGCGGGGAGCTCTGCAGAGCTCAGTTTGGAGAGCTGACTGGAGGGAAGGAACATCCCCCCTTCACACAGCACACTGGAACAGAGCTGAGGCTGTCAGTCACAGGCTGTGTGCTGGAGCTCCCTCCCCTGTCACCTTTTTTCCCTTGATGTCACAAAAATTTGTCAGAAGTGACTCATGCAGTTAGCAGAGAAATGATTCAGCACACTAGTGCTCCTCTAATTTTACCTTATTTCTTGACTGACCGGCACTACACTCAGAACTATGGATACAATATGTGTCAAAATAATTTTTTGTGGACTGCCAATATTATTGTCATGGTTCCCACAATGGAGATTTGCACTGCTCCCGCAGTAGGAAGGGATGACTCTCCCTCAGTTCCTGGGATGGACATTCTCCAGATGGCCCTCGGCCCTTAGCACCCCATGTAACACTCTGAACTGCTTTTATATGTTTGATTGCACCTGCTCCTGAGGAAGTGAAGTATATTCCACGAAATGCATTGAGAAAATTAGGCTGTAATTTCTTGTGTCAAACCATATCTCTACATGTTAATTTTACATGAATATTTGTTATTATGCATTTAGTTTCTACAGCATCTAAAACTTTCATGTAACCAGTTCTGAGTTCTACATCCCCATGTTCAGACATCCCAACCTGCAAAAACTAATTTCAGGGAGGTGCAAACTCATGCACCCTCCACCCTCTACCCACCAAATTAACACAACTAGAGGATGATCAAATCCTCACTTCAGTGATTTTGAAGTGGTCATGGTGGTAGGAGTCAGTATGTGAAATGCAGCCTGATCAGTGCCCATGAAATGCAACCTTATCAGTGCAAATGAAATGCAGCCTTACCAGTACCCATGAAATGCAGCCTTACCAGTGCCAATGAAATGCAACCTTACCAGTGCCAAATATTTGCAGCCTTATCAGTGCCAGTAAAATTCTGCCTTACCAGTACCAATGAAATGCAGCCTTATCAGTGCCAATGAAATGCAGCCTGATCAGTGATTTTGAAGTTGTCATGGTGGTAGGAGTCAGTATGTGAAATGCAGCCTGAACAGTGCCCATGAAATGCAGCCTTACCAGTGCCCATGAAATGCAGCCTTACCAGTGCCAATTAAATTCAGCCTGATTACACAGTGCTCTGTCACGGACCTTTGATTGGAATATCCCAGTGGCCACTATAACAAAGTCCAGCCTCCTATGTATCATGGAGTACAGCCATGGTGACCGCTCAGGTTGCTCTGTCTTCTGTCTGTGGCTGAGTGACAGGCTCAGCCGGGATATCCCCCAACACTTGCGGGTGTCAGGGAGCCGCAGACAAATGCGGGAGACACTTGGGATGTCTGCATGTTCATGTGTTATGAAATGCAGCCTTACCAGTGCCAATGAAATGCAGCCTTACCAGTGCCAAATATTTGCAGCCTTTTCAGTGCCAGTAAAATACTGCCTTACCAGTACCAATGGAATGCAGCCTTATCAGTGCCAATGAAATACAGCCTTACCAGTGCCAATGAAATGCAGCCTGATACAGTGATTTTGAAGTGGTCATGGTGGTAGGAGTCAGTATGTGAAATGCAACCTGAACAGTGCCCATGAAATGCAGCCTTACCAGTGCCCATGAAATGCAGCCTTACCAGTGCCAATTAAATTCAGCCTGATTACACAGAGCTCTGTCATGGACCTTTGATTGGAATATCCCGGCGGCCACTATAACAAAGTATGATTTTACTTATTGTGATGTACATGTCTCATCATATGTATCTTTGCAATTTTCATGATATATTATTACATTTTCATTATCCTTCCTGGTGTCAATGTACTACCATTCTGTTTATATGTTTCATCCTACCAATTGTTAGTTGCACACCTCATTCAAAGTCCAAAACCTTTTCTTTTCTCATAGTGCTCTTAATTGAGACAAGTGCACACTATACAGGGGTATGCTTTATTCAGTTTTCATGTCTAAGGTTTACAACCACTTTAACATGAGCGTGATATTTGGTACACAGTATGACTGTGAAGTTTATGTCACATACACAAAAATAGCCAGGTGTAACCCTCATCATTAATCTGAGACATTGGGAGGAATGGGTGCAGAACTGCTTTGGGCTGATTTACTAAAAGAGTTGAGAATTGTCACTGAAAAAATGTGTGAATACTGACTTCAATTATAAACTCATTTGAAAAGCATCTGCATGTGATTAGGTAATTAAAAGAGAACAGAAATGTTCTTTTCACTTAATTGGATGGTAGAAATATTCACACAATTGTTTGATTTAAGATTCATAAAGGGTTAGTATACCTATACCAAAAGGAGCTGCCTTTGGAAATGAGGGATGTCTGTAGATAAAAACAAACTGTGCAGTTCTGACTAACGTTGTATAACACCCTTGCTATAGTTGTAGGCCGTTTATGTACCTCATGAAGCCTGACTGGAATACTCCTAGCACATTGCTAGGACATTGCTAAATGAGGCCTAGTCATTACTGTTCACCTTCACCATCATAGGAGTGAGCTTTTTTCTCTGATTCAAAACCCCTCACATACTCTTTCCCCTCCCTGATGAAGTAGCTCTGAGCTCAGTGTTTCAGATCTCACTCCTGTGATGGTGGAGCTGAACAGTAATGACTAGGCCTCACTTAGCAATGTCCTGGAAGTATTCCAGTCAGGCTTCAGGAGGTATGTAAATGGCCTACACCTATAGCAAGGGCATTATTCACCTTTAGTTAGGGCTGCACGGGTTATTTTTATCTACAGACATCTTTTACCTGCATAGGCAGTTTTTTGATAAAGGTGACCTAATCCTTTAATTCATTTAGGAAATCAACTGCACCATATGTCAATGCAAACTAAAGGCTAAGTTCACCTTTTTAGGAAAAGAGTCTATGCAAACAAAGCTGCCTTGTAGTTTAACACACTGTATAGTTTGGTAAATTAAAAATTAACAGAAATATGCTTTTTTCTTGATTGGATGGTAAAAATAAATGTTCACTCAACTTTTTGAGTGAAGATTCTTAAAGTGGTATTAAAGCTTCAGCTTAAAAAAAAAAAAAAAGAAACAAAGAAAAATACTTATCTGCTCTATGCAATAATTTTTCACAGAGTAGCCCCAACCTTCTTCTTCTTGGATCCCCCCCTAGAGCTCCTGACTCCTTCCCCTTGACCAGTGCCCCCAATAGCAAGCCATTGGCTATGGGGGCACTGGGGCTTGCTCACTCTCAAGCCCTGCTCTATGCATCCACAAGATACATAGAGCTTCAGTCTGGCATCGCGCCCCCCCCCCACTCTCTCCTCATTGGCTGTGATTGACGGCAGTGGGAGCCAATGGCTCCCGCTGCTGTGTCTCAGCCAATGAGGAGAGGGAAAGCCAGGACAGCAAAGGCTTCTGTGCACATCGCTGGACCGAGAGAGGTTTCATGTGAGTATGGGGGGGGGGGGGGGGAGCAATCAACAATAGGTTCCAGTTAGCCATTCAACAGTTTCAGTTGGCGCTATCTCTGGGCTGTATTGTCCAAATTTGGATTTGGTCCTAGATAAATCGTGCATGGACATGATTATTGTACAGCTCTCCACAAGCAGCCATATGCATGTTTGACAGGATGTCTCCTGTGTTTGCACTGAGCAGGGGAGTAAGCAGGGATGCCCCCTGTACCCTCTGCTCTTTGCACTTGTCATTGAGCCCCTCGCTACCCTGGTGCGTGCACGACTTCCCACAAGTTGAAGGATTTTGCTATGGCAGATTGCATGAGAAAATCATGCTCTATGCTCACGACATGCTCCTCTTTTTGGGGGATGTGGACAACTCACTATATAAAGTCATGCCACTCATTGCCGATTTGGACCACTATTCTGGCCTTACCATTAATAGGTCCAAATCCGCATAGATCCATCTGGATGATGTACCCGGGCTGCAGGTAGTGCTTACCTGTCCCATCCCCATAGTAACCTCCTTTAGATACTTGGGCTTTCAAATATGCCCTAAACTCATTGACTAATACAGCCTAAACATATACCCCTTACTAACCCATTTCAGGAATAAAATAAACATATGGAACAGACTTAAAATGTCCTTAGCAGGGAAAACCAACCTCAAATAGATGATTCTTATGCCCTGATTTATGTATCTGCTTCACAACACACCCCTGATTATTCCACAAAAGATATTTTGAGTGGTCAACTCTCTATTTAGACTACTGCTTTGGCAAACAAAGGGTATCATCTCCCAATGCTATCTTATGCTCCTTTCTCCTTTCTTAGAGGGATACCCCATGAAAGCAGCGACTCACTGGGAGGAGGATTTAGGCCCTATCTCAGGGGACCAATGGGAGGAGGCCCTCCAATCGTGTACCACTTGTTCACTAAATGTATCACAGAAAGTATCCCAATTATATATACTGCTGAGGGGACACTATACTTGAGTAAAACTTCACGAAATGGGCAAACTGCGCGCTCATTGTGTGGCAAATGTAAGACAGTGCTGGGTGAACTGATACACCTCCTCTGGCATTGCCCCAAGCTCCAGAGATACTGGAGGGGGCTTCTTAACCAGGTATTCCAAACAAATGTTCCTTTTGATCCGATGTGTTGCCTTTTGTGCATATTTGAGGGGGCAATCCCAGAGGAAATGAGAAGGATGGCATTCACTTTGTTCCAAGCTAGGAAAATAATACTTATGGGATGGAAATCCTCCAGTCCGCTGACTGTCAAATCCTGGATTCAACATATGGGCAATACTCTTATCCTGGAATGGTACATATACCAGCCCAGGGGGAGTTCTGGGAAATTTGACAGGCTATGGGCACCATGGCTTGATACCCCTGGGACTTAGCCCCAAAGAGGTTGTCCGATGGGGGTTACTTTGTTGCTTGTAGACCTAGCGGGTGCCCTAGGTAATGACTGGCTGAGAGGTGTATAATTATTGTGAGGAAAATGTGTGAAAGATATGATTACTGACCAGTGTTGCCAACCATCAGTAATTTTACTGGCAACCAGTAAAAAATAGGCAATTTTCTCCTGCCAGTAAAAATAAAAGGTTGCCAGTAAAAAATATGTCTGTGACACTCGGCCCAGAGCCAGCCGAAACCATACAAGTGCCTGCTACAGTGTGTTCGGGTGGCTCTGGGGAAGGCAGTGCCTGAACATGTCCTGTGATGTCATGGTGCAAGGGAGCCAAGCAGAGAGGCCAGAGCCTTGTGTGTGGGTCTGCGGGATGGGAGCAAGGCAGGCCAGGAGCGAGACCATCAGTGCTGTTTGGACTGGGGGGACCACCTGGCTTGGAGAGAGACTGTCACTGTGACTCTGGAGGGGACATGTCATGTCAGTAATCTGTACTGCTTCACACTGCTGTCAGTATCACTGTAAGCCCTTGTACACACGGTCGGAGATTCTGACAACCAAATCCGTCTGAGTTATTCCGACGGATTAATTCCGGACGAGGTCCGGAAGTGATGTTGCATACACATGGTCGAACCAAGTTGTCAGGATTTCCGGTTGCCAAGAACGCGGTGACGTAAGCCGCGTATGGCGGCACTAGAAAAAGGAAGTTCAGCACCACGCCCGGCACCTTTTGGGCTCCTTCTGCTGATCTCGTGTCTATCACGTGTTAGTAGAAGTTTGGTGAGAGATGATTCACGCTTTTCAGATTTGTGATTCAGTTCGCTACTGCTCTTCAGTTTCTGCTTGTCTTTGCGTATCTGATAATCAGTGCGTGTATTCAGTAAGCATTAGTTTCTCATTGTGGACTATATCTTGGTATAGTACGCTTTGATTTGCATTGCTTATTGTCTGCTTGCTTCTGCTATTCAGGTCGTTCTTTCAGGCATTGCTGTTTATCAGTGCTTTCTGTTGTCTGTTCTGACCAGCCGACCGTTTTCAAACCATGTTTCGTCTACGTACTCGTTGTAGAGTTTGTGCTGTGCAGGGGCTTCGTGTTGGGGTTCTTACTTTGACACAAGCCCAGTCCATGAACAGGGAGGGGAGGCGTTTGTGGACCAAGAATTGGTTGTGCCAGCGTGACCAGTTCTCGCACATGCCTTTGCTCCGCGAGATCCAGGAGAATAATCCTGATGATTTCAGGAATTATCTCCGGATGACTGGCTTTGCTGTCCCCTTATATCACCAGGCAGGATACCTGCATGCGGCAAGCCATCACTCCGGAGCAGAGGCTCATCGCCACGTTGCGCTACTTGGCGACAGGGAGAAGCCTTCAGGACCTCAAGTTCTCTACAGGCATCTCCCCCCAGGCTCTGGGGATCATTATTCCAGAGACCTGTTCTGCCATCATTCAGGTCCTGCAGAAGGACTATATAAAGGTAAGTTTTATCCTTTAACATCACATTCTATGTATTTAATGCTTGCTAATGTATTGCATTTCTTTCCTCATTCCCTAATTACCATCATTGCAATATGCTCTAATTCATATGCTCTGCCCCTTTGTCCTTATGCATATTTGCCTCACTAACTTCCCCACCATGCTCTTCTTGGCCCATAAAACTATAGTCTAGTCACTTACCAATGTCTTTTGTCAGCTCCATAGTATTGCTTTCCCCTAAACACCCCCTAAAATTTATACAAATGTTATGTGTGTGCTTCAATTTATGCAGAGTGACTTTTTTTGGGGGGTTATTCCAAACTCATTAGGAACCCCCCTCCCCCCCCAACTGCTAGGTCAGCTGCTAGCAATCCTCTATCTGCTGACTTTACCAAACCCAATACACACTCTACCTACCTTTTTGATGGTCACATTTATGGACGAGTTCACCAAAGCATGTAGTGCAAGGGCCTGCCTCAATACTTTCAAATGCTATAATTTTTTCCCCTATTATTATCTTGATATGTAATAGCAGAATGTCAAAATGTGCTCCCATTTTTTTAAATTTTTGGTATTATGACACTTCTTACCTGTCCGGTGGGCTGCCAATAGTGTAAGTAAGGAGGGGCTTCCCAAAGTATCACACATTATTTAGGCATTCAGCTCTCAATCAAGTGGAGAGGGTTACCTGTCCAAAACATCTCCCCCCCTAATTTTTAGCAAGGGCCCATCAGATGGGGGGATGGGGGGTTGGGGAGGGATGGGGGGTTGGGGAGGGATGGGGGGGGGGTGATGACTCTGATAAGGGGATCTTATACTTTAGGCTTTAAATACTAATTTTCCAAAATGTTATACTGATCTTGGCCAAAAATGTTTGTGTCTAATCTGCTTCCAATGTTGATTTGCAAAATTACTAATTTTTTGTCTTGTTTCACTCCACAGTTTCCTTCAACGCCACAGGAATGGCAGACTGTGGCCTCCCACTTTGCCAGTTGTTGGGACTATCCCAATTGTGGAGGTGCAATTGATGGGAAACACGTCCGCATCGTCCCACCCCCCAACTCGGGGTCGTACTATTTTAACTACAAGGGGTTTAATAGTATTGTGATGTTGGCGTGGTGTCTGCGACCTATGACTTCTTGTATGTGGACGTGGGGCAAAATGGCCGGATGTCGGATGGTGGAGTGTTCGCATGGACGGAGTTCTACTGGCGTCTCCAGAGTGGCAGTCTGGGCTTGCCACCCCCAGAGGAGAATCAGGAAGGACTCCCGTTCGTCTTTGTCGCGGATGAGGCGTTTGCCCTGGCAAACAATCTGATGCGGCCTTTCCCGATGAGGACCCTCACCCCGGACCAGAGGATTTCCGGCTGGCCAGAGCCAGAAGAGTGGTGGAGAACACTTTTGGAATACTGGCCAGCCTGTTCCGCCTTTTTTTAACGCCTATCCACATGGTGGAATATAAAATAAATCACATAGTGCTTGCCTGCTGTGTTCTGCACAATTTCTTAAAAAGACATTCAGCAAACTATGCGGTCTCAGTTGGCCAAGATGCAGACTTGCTTGAAAATGAGAACCTCACGGGCCTTGAAGCTGCTCGTCCTGGCTTGCCCCCCCAAAGCGCCCGTGAGGTCCGAACCCAATACATGGAGTACTTTGTGGGTAGGGGGGTCATTGATATGCCAGACAATGTCTGAGCGGCATTTTTGGAATACATTTTTCTTTGAAACTCCAATAATCTTTGTTTTCATTTACTGCTTGGCTTGGTTTTAGGTGTCTCCTAGGTAAATTTTTGTTTTTTGTTGGTGTGCCTTTTTCTACAACAGTGCAAACCCAAGTTCTGAGCGAGATGAGGTGACAGTCTCTTCTTCAGATAATCTTATTATGTTGTGGGTCTGCTACACACACACCTTGTTTTTGTTAACTAATGTATGTAGTGCATTACTGACCAAAATCTTGCTCATTTTCAGCACCATGTCAGAAATATGTGGGGTCAGGAAAATGGCATGATTGTGAAAATTAACACATCACTGTGGGTGTTATTTACTAAAGGCACATCCACTATGCACTACAAGTGCACTGCAAAAGTACACCTGAAACTGCACTTGGAGTGCAAAGTGGAGTTGCCTTTAGTAAATAACACCCATTGTCACCGAAAACAACAATTTTACTCCAAATACTGCTTTTGCGCATTGAAAAAGGAAGCCACACATTGTTGATAATTTCACTTTTTAATCAAAGCACATTCACATGTGAGTTTAGAAAAGGGTTTTCCAATTAACCAACATATTGGGGGTATCAAAAACATTATTTAAGGTAATTTTTGGGTAACTTGGTGTTTTTGTGTAAACAGGCATGTATCAAAGCGTAACATACAGAGCACAGGAACTTACAAAGTTCAACTTTGAAAAGTGAAGACAATATCAGACATGAGTATGTACAAACTGGGCTGATATTGCCTTCATCACATGGGGTGTCACCCCTGGAAAGTCCAAAATTGGAAGATGCACACAGTGTGTCAACTTGTGCTATCTCCCATCATGGGGGATCAATGTACATGTTTTGGGGCTGCAACCCCTTCATCTCAGCCACTTTCCACAAAACACGTACATTGATCCCCCATGATGGGAGATAGCGCATGTTGACACACTCTGTGCATCTTCCAAATTTGTCTTTTTGTAAAAGACAAAAGTTGTTGTTTAAAAACAAAAAAATAAAACCCTAGCTAGTTTGGGGTGTTTCACACTCTCCCCAAAACATCAATGATGTTCTTCATTTTATTTTTAACATCATTGATGTTTTGCTGTATATTTTCTAAATCCCGATTGCACCCCATTATCTCCCCAATCAGGATCTGGGCACTTTCACTGGTAAAATGTGATTCTTCTTCCACATCACCTACAAAAAAAGCAAAAAAACACACCATGTATTATAAATATGCCGACATACATTCATGAGCTTACCGGAAGCTGTGGTCTCCGACACTCACCTGTTGTGGTGACAATTTGTCCAACTTCAACGTTCTCTCCTTCCTCCTCCTCCTCCTGCTCCTCTGCTACTGGTGTTGGAATTTCACCTTCACCTTCTTTGGGAGGGGTGAGGTCCCTGGTGTTTTCAGACTTCCCAAGTTTTCTCTCCCCCATGAGAATGTAAAAAAGGAATACTTAGCACACAGAGGGCAGAAATAGGAATATGAAACATTGCTTGGAAGTGTTGTACAATTGTGTTTTTTGGCCGAGTTCAAAGGTGAGAACATTATTGTGGACACTTTCTAAAGCTGGAATACTTACCTGCAGAATGATGTTTCTTACGAACGAATGAAACCATGAACTTGAAAGTGGCCATTTTAAACTGCACAATATGAAATCAAAGCACATGGAGCAGTATGCAAGCAAGAAAATCATATGAACACACGACAACTACTTACTTTTTTGAAGAACACGCTTGATCCTTCTGTACTGATCGTGCTCCCTCAGTTTCAGGTCTGACCAGCGTTTTCTCAGTTGATCCTTGGATCGGCATACCCCAAAATTCTGCAGAAGACTCTTCACAACTTTAGTCATGATCTTGGCCTTTCTGATATTTAGGTTTGGGTAAGGTCCATACTTCCCATCATAGTCGGTCCTCTTCAATATGTCGACCATCTCCAACATCTCTACAAAAGACATATTTGAGGCCTTAAATCTTCTCTTCCTGGATCGGGACGTTTCAGGCTCCGGGCTTTCCTCACCCTCCTCCTTGTTAGAGGAACTCTGCGCACCTGCGTTCTCTCCGCCATGTGCTCTCCCCACTGCGCAGAAAGCGAAGGGGCGGGGAATAGCCTAGAAAGAACATCAGGGGCGGGCGGAGCTTCACGCGTGCGCACTGTATATAAAACGCAACACGGAGAAGCTGACGCGACGATCGTGCAAACGAAGGTAAAATTTTGAACTTGGTACATCACTAGCCTATAATGCTTCTAGATTGAGGCCTGCATTAGTGGAGTTTAGCCTGACATTAGGGTTTGTCTTGTGTTGTATCTTGCAGAGATTATGGACGGTTTCAATGATCACAGTTTCCTCCCTCTGTTCATTGATAAATACAGGGAGCTGCCCTGCCTGTGGCAATCAACGCACCCTCATTACAGTAACAAACGAAAGAGGCAGGCAGCGATGGAGAAACTGGTTGAGTTTGTGAAGCCGGTGGTCCCCAGGGCAGACATCCACTATTTAAAAGTGAAAATCGGTGGCCTAAGGAGTACATATCTGAAGGAGAGGAAGAAGGTGCTGAAGTCCATGCAATCTGGAGCTTCAGCAGATGAGGTTTATGTCCCCAGGCTGTGGTATTATAACAGGATGCATTTTCTGTCAGACCAGGCTGAGGTCAGAGAATCACTCTCTACCCTTCCTTCCACGCGTCCTTCTATGCTACATTCCACACCTGCGAGTCTTCCGAATGCCCAACCTGGGCCTTCCACTCAGGAAGAACTGGGGGAGCCCAGCTTGAGCCAGGTATAGTATTGTTGTACATATTTTGGGAGTAAAAATGAATGATGTTAACTTGATTTTTGCTCACTAATTTCTGATTTTCGAAAGTGTTTCACATATCAATAGACAGTAGTGGCCAAAACCTTGGGGACAAGAAAGAAAAATGCTGGGCTCAGAATGATAGTCTTTTCTATTGGTTAACAGTTTGCAACAGTCTTGATGTGAATATTGTGTGTGTGTTTGATGAACCAAAAACTAAAACTATGTCCCTTTTTCATACACAGGAAGACATCAGCCAGGAGGAGGGTGTGGAATGCAGCAGCCAGGAGGTGGCTGTGAAAAATGGCAGCCAGGATGAGGCAGGGGTAAGCAGCAGCCAGGCGGTGGGCGGGCGGAGGAGCCTGACAGAATGCCAGGTCCCTCCCCTCCGCCTTCCATGCAAAAGGGCGAGAAAGGGGGGGGGAATGTGGAGGAGTCGGCTCTGAGGCTGATCGGGGAGGCTTCAGCGGCCCTCCAAGCCACCCCCACCTATCAAGAGGCCTTTGCCACCTTGGCTGCGTGCAAACTGGAGAAAATGGAAAAGGGGCAAAAGCTCATGTGTGAGGAGATAATTATACGCACCCTCAACAAGGGTCTGTTGGGCCAAATCACACAAGCAACATACTTGTGTGATTTGGCCAATTCCCCTCCTCCTCCTCCTCCTCCTCCTCTTCCTTCTGCCACACCTCCAGCACCACAGCCACAGCCTGGAAGGAAGCATGGAAGGAAGACCAGAGAATGATAACTTGGGTTCAGTCTGGTCTGACAGAAGATGCAGCCTCTTGTAGTACCACAGCCTGGGAACATAGATGTCATCTGCTGCTGTTCCGGGTTTCTTGGACTTCAGGACCAGACTTCTCTCCCTCAGATATGTACTCCTCAGGCCACAAATTTTTGCGTTTAAATAGTTGATGTGTGCTCAGGGGGCCAAAGGCTTCGCTAATCTCCCCAGTTTCTCCATCGCTGCCTCCCTCTTTATTTGTTACTGACACCTAAATAAAGGTTTTTTTTTGTTTGAAGAAATACTTGCGTATGTGTTTTACTTCAAAAAGGCCAGTTTATTTGTGAGCAGGCAGGTACATTTCAAAAATACAAAGTGACATGAATAACAAGGGGCACCAACACCAAACAACCTCCTGTAGATTAAAAAAGAAAAAGAAAATACAAAAAAGATAATAATGTTGTTGTGGTAAGTTGACACACAAAACACACCCCAAAAAATGCAAAGATAAGCAAACTGTCAAAAAAGGAGATGTTTATGAAAAAAACCAAACACAAAATTCCCCCAAAAAAAAAAATGTGTAGATGTGACGATTTAAAATATTGTATTGCTGAAATGAGTAAAAAAGACTGAAGAAATACGTTCGGGAGAAATGTGTGTGACTATGAGCATCAAAAGAAGTTAATTCTTGCAGCATTGTAAAGAACAAGAGAATGCACTTCATGAAAGATTTTTTACCATTGCAGCGTGACGAATGTGCAATATCGAGCAGTAGTTTTACCTGAGCGAGCGCTTCCGTGTCCGAATATGATTATGTATGTCCGATCGGAGCATTTTCTCTGAAAATTTTACCGGCAAGTTGGAAAAGTTGGTCCGTCGGATATTCCGACGGAAACAGTCCGATGCAGACCACACACAGTCGGAATATCCGACAAAACGGTCCGATAGGAAAGATTCCGACGGAATCTCTGACCGTGTGTACAAGGGCTTAGAGTCAATGTCATGTGTGTGTCGCCCATTTTCATTTCTTGCCCTCCTGAGTCTTGTTCCTGAGCTACTTACTTACTATATCAAAAATAAAATAAATGTTTTTTGCCTTATTATCTACCATAAATCACATTGCTAATTACATATCGTACTTGTTTGTAGACTAAATAGTGAAATTTGTACTTAAATCTGTCATTTTGTAACTTTTGGAAATGCCAGTAAAAACTTGGCTGTGCCAGTAAATTCCAATCTGTTAAATTGTCAACACTGTTACAGACACACTGACCCAGACTCAACATATGGCGATAAGAAATGCCTATGCTATGTTCCAACCACTCACTTTTATCTGTGTATTAGTTGTTAGGGATGTTTGATATGCTATTGATATATAGCCGAAATACTGAAGTGTATCGTAATAATTGTTTTGTTATGCATATTACTTTGCAATAAAAACTACTTTATTTAAAAAACAACAATAGGTTTTTACCTTATAGCATAGGATGCAGGAAAGTAAAAAAAAAAAACTTCAGCCTTTACAACCACTTTAAGACTGCTTATTCTCCAAAAATAATCTATACACATTAAGTACTTAATTCCCCTGTAATCTATTTTTCATAAAATTACTTCTTAGGCCTCATGCCTTTTAGAAGCGTTTTTCACAGCTTAAAAATGCCTCTCCTTGTTAGCCTACAGCCTGATGCCCACCAAGGCGTTTAGGAGCTGTAAGTGGCATAGGTGTTTTTATGCTCCAAAAAAACCCCAGGACCAGCTTGTTCTGAGTTTAGAGATGTAAAATGCCAGACACCGGTAAAAGTTATTAAACGCTATTTAACAAGGCTTAATGCTGTATACACAGCGTTAAGCCTCTTCCCGCGTTTCTCTGTCTCTATTCAAAATCAATGGTTACCTATGGGAGCCCATTGATTTGAATAGAAGTCGCACAGGAAATCCGACCAAGATGTGCTGAGAGTCTTAAAAGGGAACCCCGCCAAAATGTAAATATTTTTTTTGCGTGAGGTTCCCCCCAAGATGATACCAGACCCTTAGGTTTGGTATGGATCTTAAGGGAAACCCCCCACACACAAAAGAAATTGCGTGGGGTTCCCCCAAGATCCATACCAGACCTTTATCTGAGCATTTAGCCCAAAAGGTCAGGAAAGGGGAACATACCAGGCCATATCCCCCCAACATTGGGGTGGGGGCTTCGGGGCAGGGGGGACCCTGCACCCTCCACCCCAAAGCACCAGAAGGGTGGAGGCCACGTCCCTTTTAACGTCACCACCCGGGGCATAATGGGGCAATGATATTACAAGAGGCATGGCCTCCAAATTACCTCATCGGGGGGCCCCACCCCATGCCAATATAAGTCATTGCACATGGCAGACTCAGCATTACATCAGGTGATTGCGTTGAGTCAACATTGGAAAAAGAACAGAGAGAGAAGCCCCAGCAAAACAGCGAGAAGACCCTGAAAAAGAGCAAGAAGATAGCGGAGAGAGAGGGCAGTGCAGAGAGGAGAAGGGGAGAAGGAAAGGCATAGGGAGAAGATGTTGCCAGATGAGGGAGAAGAGCCATAACTGCCTTAATAAAATACTTTAAAAACCTGTGTAGTGTGTTTATTTTTTACACTTTTTTTTTTTAGGTGAATGGGTAGGGGTATGATGTTAAAGGGGGCTTCCAGATTCTGATAAGCCCTCACCCACAGACCCCGACAACCACCAGGCAACCATCAACCCCGACAACCATGCCAAGGTGCTTGGGTTGGGGGGCGCAGGGCCCCCCTGCCTCAAAGCACCAACTCCTCCATGTTGAGGGCATGTAGCCTGGTATGGTCCAGAAGGGGGGCACTCGCTCATCCCCCCCCCCTTTGCTGGCCTTCCGTGCTGCATGCTCGCATAAGAGTCTGGTATGGATATTGGGGGGGGGACCTCACACAACTTTTATTTTTACATTTTGGCGGGGTTCCCCTTCAAGATTCTCAGCACACAAGTCGCACCGCAAGTCGGATCATCTTGATCCCACTTTTGGTGTGACTTCTATTCAAATCAATGGGCTCCCATAGGGAACCACTGATTTTGAATAGAGACAGAGAAATGAGGCTAAAAGCTATCACGGCTAAACGTGCATTGACGCCAATGCAAAAATCATATAAAATTGAGTTTTTTTGTTATAATACAAATTTTTTATTGATTTTTATGACAAACAGAACATTCTAAAACAGTATATCATTTCCATATTCTCATTTGTATATATCATCTCTTATCTTCCCCCCAAGAAAAAAAAAAAAAAAACAAACAGAGAGAAAAAAATTGCGTTTTTAACGCCGCTTTCTTCTTGGCGTCGGTACTAGCTTTACAGCTCGTTTTTTAAAACGCCCATGGGCATGAGGCCTTACTGTGTTTTTATGCCTCCTTGTAACAGCCTTCCTGAACCTCTCTTTTCCCCCCTCACTTTTGTTTATTAGAACAAGCAGCTGCGGTCATGTACACTACTCTATGCACACTACAGATCCCATAGTTCCTAGTCCATCTTGGGAGTGAACAAGAGAAGGTGGCTACATCCCTACAAACAGGGTGGTCTAATCACAATGGTAAAAACAAGTAATTTGGATTAGGAAGAGACTGAGAGCAATGGAAGGTACTTTTTTGAGGCAAGAATATATACTTAAATATATTTTATTTAATAAACCTAAATTTAGTGTCACTTTAAATCTCCTAGTGAAGTACATGGTGGAGAGACACTGGAAGAGTTCTGTAAGCATTACAGAATGAGATCAACAACAAGACCTGTCAGAGATCTTCTGAGCTCTTGTGTATCCAGAATGCCCGTGGCACGTGTCAGTGCCATGGAATTAAATGGTCTTTAGAAATCTGTGTTATTTTTGCAGACTGCCATGCTTATGACACAAGAACAAAGAGTAGAGTTCTATCCTGCAGTTCAGGGGCTTTTAGGGATGATGCTTCTGTAAAGTAGCCTCCATTTTTATGGAGTTTCCTTGCTCGGCGTGCAAGTTGCCCTGCAGCAGTAAAGAGCACCATCAACCCAATCCTTTTCTGTGATCATCCTTTCAGGATTTTCTTGTTCCATCCACCTGAATATTTTTCCCCAGGCAGAAACAGCTTGACCAATGTTGTAAAAAAAATAAATGTGTTTGTATTATTTTCTGATAAGGACAGGTAGGGTTCAATTATAACATGACCGAAAATATTTCCAATATTGTATATAATCTAGGGCTGTGGAAATGAAAGATTAATTCCTTGATTAATCGATTAATTTTTTTGATCGGTACTCACCTCTCCGCCGGCTTCAGGGAGTTCCGGTGACGTTGATGTCCGTGATGTGACTCCTCCCCCCCTTCCCCAAGTGCCACCGTCTGCTAACGAAGGGAAGGGGGGAGGAGTCCGGTGACGTCAAAGTTCTGATTGAATGTAACGCGTGCGGAGGAGGAGCTACGCATGACGTCACCCGCTGCTCCCTACGGAACTAACAATTGTCGGCTTTACATGCTGTGTTTTTATCATCTTTATGTGAGTAGTTTGTGTTTGAACGCAAAAATTAAATCTTATACTTAAGCGGTGAGCACTTAGATCTTTTCTTTCTACCCATGACCTGGCATCCTTGCTGAGATCTAAGGAGACGTGAGAGAAGTTTATGGTCCGTGTTAACCCTTTTGATGCCCGCCTTGGGGCTTCACTGACCGTTTCCTTCTACGCATGCGCGAGTCGCATGGGACGCGCTGTGTTAGGAAACACACAGTTCCAAGAACACAGCGCTCCCCATTACCCAGAAGACAACGCAAGAAGGGGAGAATACCGAAGATCACTGCGGAGTAGGAAGAGGCAGATTAGGAAGACTGCCTAGCAACAGGGGTTTCTGGTAAGGTAAAACAATTTTTTTTTAAATGTTTTTTTTTTTAAGAATATTGATGCTGTTTTTTTTTTTTTTTTTTTTTTTTTTTTTTAGGATAACCCTCCACTTTAAGGCACACCTGTGCAATAATCATGCTAATCATGCTATCTAATCAGCATCTTGATATCCCCACCTGTGAGGTGGATGATTATCTTGGGAAAGGAGAAGTGCTCACTAACACAGATTTAGACAGGTTTGTAAACAATATTTGAGAGAAAAAGGCCTTTTATGTACATAGAAAAAGTTGTAGATCTTTGAGTTCAGCTCAGTGTATATACACTATATTACCAAAAGTATTGGGATGCCTGGCTTTACATGCACGTGAACTTTAATGGCGTCCCAATCTCTGTCCACAAGGTTTAGGAGTGTGTCTATGGGAATGTTTGACTATTCTTCCAGAAGTGCATTTGTAAGGCCAGGCACTGATGTTGGACAAGAAGGCCTAGCTTGCAGTCTCCGTTCAAATTCATCCCAAAGGTGTTCTATGGGGTTGAGTTTAGGACTCTGTGCAGGTCAGTCAAGTTCCTTCACCCAAAAACTGGCTCATCCATGTCTTTATGAACCTTGCTTTGTGCACTGGTGCGCAGTCATGTTGGAACAGGAAGGGGCCATCCCCAAACTGTTTCCATAAAGTTGGGAGCAGGAAATTATCCAAAATGTCTTGGTTTACTGACGCCTTAAGAGATCCCTTCACTTGAACTAAGGGGCCAAACCCAACCCCTGAAAAACAACCCCACACCATTATCCCCTCTCCGCCAAATGATTTGGACCAGTGCACAAAGCAAGGTCCATAAAGATATGGATGAGCGAGTTTGGGGTGGAGGAACTTGACTGGCCTGCACCTCAACCTGATATAACACCTTTGAGATGGATTAGAGTGGAGACTGTGAGCCAGACCTTCTCGTCCACATCAGTGCCTGACCTCACAAATGCACTTCTGGAAGAATGATCAAACATTCCCATAGAAACACTCCTAAACCTTATGGACAGCCTTCCCAGAAGAGTTGAACGTTATAGCTGCAAAGGGTGGACCAACTCAGTAATGAACCCTACGGACTAAGAATGGGATGCCATTAAAGGTCATGTGTGTGTAAAGGCAGGTGTCTCAATACTTTTGGTAATATAGTGTGTAATATAATATATATATAATTTACACACTAAGATCATGATTTACTAAAGGAAAAGCGCATGCTCACTTTCAAAGTCCATTTTCACTTATTTTAGTGAATGCGGTGAAACAAGACAAAAAAATTAACGTGTGCAAAAAAAAAAAAAAAAGTGATAAATAGGAGATGAACAGAATTTTTGCATACACATTATTAAATAATTATTGTCAGCACAACTTCACTTCTCTCACTAATGTAGCATTACCCTCATATGGGCTTCTGAGTGTTGTAGTCCATCTGTCACCCTGCCCAGCCAAACAAACACTTTTCAAGTATTCAGATACATGAAAGCAGTCCTTGCACTTGTTTTTTGTATTTTATTGAGGGGAATTTAACTTGGATAGGGATAGGGAATTTATGAGATGCCGAGATAACTGACAGTCAATATTGGGACCAACTATATACACCACAATATATACAATCTCTTTTTCTCCTCTTGCACTTCCTTGCCTGCAGTCTATCACTCCTCAATCCTCCAGCACATCAATTGCTTGCACTTCCTGGACCAGCTAGCACTAAATAGTAGGCCTGACACTGGCTTAGGCCAGGCCTAAAGAAGATGCCCTTTACAGGCAGGGGCCATGGGCCCTGTATGATGTAGCAAAAATATAGAAAGTTCCAGTGCTAGCTGTCCCTGTGGCTACTGCTTCCATCAGAGTACCCCAGTACTTGTCACAAGCCCTGAGTATCTGTCCCCAGCCCATGCCTCATAGAATATACGTTGTTGTTATACGGGGTTTTGTGGGTACTCCAGGGTGCTCCAGGGCCTTCAAAGTTGTGATAGGACATTAGGAAATTGTATGTGTAATTTATGCCCCTGACGGTGCTCCCTGCATGTTGGGCCTCTGTATGTGGCCAGGCTGTGTAAAAGTCTCACACATGTGGTATCGCTATACTTAGGGCGAGTAGCGGAATGTATTTTGGGGTGTAATTTTTGCTATGTACATGCTATTTGTTAGAAAAATTGAATAAATGGACAACTTTGTGTAGGAAATTTTTTTTTTATTTTTTTATTTTCTTTCCACGTATTGCAAAAACTTGTGGAAAAAAATGACATGTTCAAAAGACGCATAATGCATCATGGATTATACATTGGGGTGTTTGCTTTCCATAATGGGGTAATTTTATGGGAAATTCCACTATCCCAGGACCTTAAAAGTGTGATAGGTAGGAATGAAATTAGATGTATTTATTCTCCTAGAATGCCTGATGGTGCTCCCTGCATATTGGGCCTCTCTATGTGGCTAGGCTGTTAAAAAGTTTCACATATGTGGTATCGCCATACTCAGGAGGAGTAGCAGAATGTATTTTGGGGTGTAATTGGAAGTATGCTTATGCTGTGAGAAATAACTTGTTATTATGACAATTTTGGGTAAAAAAATATATATATTTCTTAATTTTCCCAAGAATTGTGGAAAAAAATTACAACTTCAAAAAACTCAGCATGCCTCTTACTAAATACCTTGGACTGTCTACTTCCCCAAAAGGGCTAATTTGTACAGTCCTGACATTTCAGGGAAAAGCCGTCAGTACATCAAGTGTGATACATTTTTAATGATTTGCACCATAACTTGTAGACTCTATAACTTTTAAACAGACCAAATAATTTCACTTATATCGCAAAAAATAAAGACTCAGTGGTGATTAAATATCACCAAAACAAAGCTGTATTTGTGTGAAAAAATGATAAAAATTTTGTTTGGGTACAGTGTTGCATGACTAAATAATTATAATTCAAAGTGTAAGAATGCTGAAAGCTGAAAATTGGTCTGGGCAGGAAGGGGCTATAAGTGCCCTTTATTGAGGTGGTTAAGTAGTGGTTGAGGCATGCAGTATTTGGGGAATGTGTACTGGTTGTTAAGGAGCGGGTGGCCACCGGCATCCTTAACAACCAGGAAACAATAATTTATTGAATTTTATGCAAACACATTAGGTGTTACACACAGCAGATGATATTCTTGGTCATTGAGTTAATATTTTTTGGTCACTGAGTGCAAGTGTTTAATAGGTATTCATGGTTGTTAAGGAGTGGATGGCCGCCACATCCTTAACAACCATGAATCATCAGCTGTCAGTGGGATTCCCTGCTGACAGCTGAACATAAAGAAAGGAATTGCCGGCGATGAAAAATGTAAAAAAAATGGTGTGCCCGCCTTCAATACCAGACTTTTTAACAAGGGGCCCCCCAGATCCTGCCCCTCCCCCCGTGTAAATGAGTATGGGGTACATAGTACCCCTACTCATTTAACAGAAAAAAATGTTGTGTAAAAAAAAAGACAGGTGGCAGTTTTTGACTAGTCCTTAAAATAGAAAGAAATGTTCCCCCAGTGTAGATTTATGGTTCAGGGCACTCGCTCGTCCCCTTTTTCCTGACCTGCCGGGTTGCATGCTCAGGTAAGGGCCTGGAATGGATTTTGAGAGGGACCACACACCATTTTTTAAAAATGTTGTCATGGTGGTTCCCCTTAAAATCCATACCAGACTCAAAGGGCCTGGTATGGATTGGGGTGTTTTTTTCTTAATTTTTCATTGCCGGCAATTCTTTTTTGTTACATTCAGCTGTGAGTGGGGAACCCCGCTGAAGGCTGATGACTCATTGGTTGTTAAGGATGTGGTGGCCACCCGCTCTACAACAACCATGACAGTTACCGGCCGCCCATTCCTTAACAATGTGGTATTTACTACTGTAAATAAATACGACAGCTCCTGACAGGCGTTAAACATGTTTTCACTACTAAAATACTGCATAACTTCATAAAATAACTTATGCGGTATTTTAGTAGTGTTTTTTGTGAATGTCTAAAAATGTTTTGAAAAAAAAACGCTGAGCAGTATTTTACTGCAATTTTTTGGGGTGCTCCATACTGCTTTGTGAAAGAAGCCCATTGTTGTGTGTGGATGTGTGTATGAGTCCAATGATTACTATAATGTTGCATTTAGATGAGTACAAAACTACGTACTGAATGCATCTAAATGCAGCGTATATTCTGCCCATGTGAATGAACCTGTAGATTACTCTACAGTGGATATAAAAAATCTACACACCCCTTGTAAAATGTCAGGTTTCTTCGTAAAAAAATCACGATAAATCATTTCAGAACTTTTTCCACCTTTAATGTGACATATAAACTGTACAACTGAATTGAAAAACAAACTGAAATATTTTAGGGACAAAATAAAAAAAAAAATAATGTGGTTGCATAAGTGTGCACACCCTCTTATAACTGGGGATGAAGCTGTGTTCAGAATTAAGCAATCACATTCAAATTCATGTTAAATAGGAGTCAGTACACATGTGCTATCAATTAAAGTTACTCTGATTAACCTCAAATAAAGTTCAGCTGTTCTAATAGGTCTTTCCTGACATTTTCTTAATCACATCCTACAGCAAAAGCCATGGTCCGTAGAGAGCTTCCAAAGCATCAGAGGGATCTCATTGTTATAAATTATCATGTGTGAAGAAAAACTGAGCATATAGCTCAGAAAAACTAAGAGGAAAAAACTCTAGAGTTGAATTTCCTATTAGTTCAGTGGGAACGGGGACTATTGCGGTATCAAATTAAATTGAAACAATCATTAAAATTCAATTACATTTTATTATAATTCGATCCATATAAAAGGTAATACATAGACATTAGTGTTACAGAGCCACATTATATTCAATCCCATCAAAGGAAAAAACATGGTCTTAACATTTCTAAACACAAGGGTTTTTTTACGGAAGTACAGAGATGACGCATAAATCCGACCGGTTTCGCGGTACTAAGAACACCGCTTCCTCAGGGAACGTCACTTTATAAATCTAATACAGAAAGATAGATGTTTAATAATACCATACACAATATTGTGTATGGTATTATTAAACATCTATCTTTCTGTATTAGATTTATAAAGTGACGTTCCCTGAGGAAGCAGTGTTCTTAGTACCGCGAAACCGGTCGGATTTATGCGTCATCTCTGTACTTCCGTAAAAAAACCCTTGTGTTTAGAAATGTTAAGACCATGTTTTTTCCTTTGATGGGATTGAATATAATGTGGCTTTGTAACACTAATGTCTATGTATTACCTTTTATATGGATCGAATTATAATAAAATGTAATTGAATTTTAATGATTGTTTCAATTTAATTTGATACCGCAATAGTCCCCGTTCCCACTGAACTAATAGGAAATTCAACTCTAGAGTTTTTTCCTCTTAGTTTTTCTGAGCTATATGCTCAGTTTTTCTTCACACATACTAATTGGGACGATGGTATCTCGGTGTCTTTAGAGGCTATCTATTATCTATTGTTATAAATTATCAGTCAGGAGAAGGATACAGAAGAATTTCTAAGGCATTAGATATACCATGGAACACAGTGAAGACAGTCATCAACAAGTGGAGAAAATATGGCACATCAGTGACATTACAAAGAACTGGGCAACCCTTCAAAATTGATGAAAAGACAAAAAGAAAACTGATCAGGGAGGCTGCCAGGAGGCCTACAGCAACATTAAAGGAGCTGCAGGAATATCTGGCAAGTACTGGCTGTGTGGTACATGTGACAATAATCTCCCGTATTCTTCATATGTCTGGGCTATGGGGTAGAGTGCAAGACAGAAGCCTTTTCTTACCAAGAAAAACATCCAAACCCAGCTAAATTTTACAAAAACACATCTGAAGTCTCCCAAAAGCATGTGGGAAAATGTGTTACAGTCTGAGGAAACCAAGGTTAAACTTTTTGGCTATAATTCCAAAAGATCAGTCTGGCACAAAAATAACACCAAAAGAACATCATACGCACAGTGAAGCATGGTGGTGGCAGCATCATGCTTTGGAGCTGTTTTTCTTCAGCTGGAACAGGGGCCTTAGTCAAGGTAGAGGGAATTATAAACGATTCCAAATACCAGTCAATATTGGCACAATACCTTCAGGCTTCTGCTATAAAGCTGAACTTGAAGAGGGACTTCATCTTTCAGCATGACAATTACCCAAAGCATACATCCAAATCAACAAAGGAATGGCTTAAGAAGAAGAGAAGATTAAAGTTTTGGAATAGCCTAGCCAGAGCCCAGACCTTAATCCCATTGAAAATCTATGGGGTGATCTGAAGAGGGCTGTGCACAGGAGATGCCCTCGCAATCTGACAGATTTTGAGTCTTTTTGCAAAGAAGAGTAGGCAAATATTGTCAAGTCAAGATGTGCCATGCTCATAGACTCGTACCCAAAAAGACTGAGTGCTGTAATAAAATCAAAAGGTTCTTCAACAAAGTATTAGTTTAAGGGTGTGCACACTTATGCAACTATATTATTTTAGTTTGTTTGTTTATCTTTGTCTAATTTTTTACATCACAGAAACCTGACATTTTAACAGGGGTGTGTAGACTTTTTATATCCACTGTATGTGTATGGACCTATTGATTACTATAGTCCTGCACTGAGACATGCACAAAACTATATACTGTATGCATCTACTGTAAATGCATCTTTTTTCTGTCCATGTAAATGAGCTCTAAGACAATCTTTAGAATCCTGATATACCTTCATTTAACAAATGTCAGTGCAGCCAACAGATTCATTACCTGTTGTAGCTAGGAGCACACACCAAGTTTGGAGGTGCACTGAGGCTGGAGCGTCCATATGGATCCTCTGCCCTCAGTGTAACTGTGCTTCCTCCCTGCTGCTGCACCTATCAGACAGTGCTGCGGCAAAGTGTTTTGTACCTGGGGGGAGGAGCTTGATGAGAATTTACAGATATTAGTCCCCTATCAGGTCCGCTCAACTTTTGACAGCCGGCAGTGTTTAGATCATTAGACAATAGACAGCCTGCTATTGGCTATGGAATCTGGCCACTGCCTGCTGGCAAGCCAAAACAAGAGCTGACCTGATGGGGAACTAGTGTCTCAGCTTCTTCAATGGGCTTCTCCAACTACAGCACCACTGGCTGCTAGGAGGCTGTCGGCTTTAAAACAAACATTGTCCTTAACAACCAGGGCTGCTATGAGAAATCAATAGGGTCCCATAGAGCTTACCTGTCAGGGCCCCACTCCTCAAAAAAAAAAAATCATGATATTTTCCCTAATATGCCACGTATGCGATGCTATGCTTAGCATCCATGGTAGATGTTATACCCCCCTCAAAAATCTCGTTTAGGTGAATAGCACTGCTCTGCAAACAATATGCCCCTTCACTGCATATCAAATGTTCTCTAAAGACTGATCCAACTGTTAACTTCTCTTCAGAGAGCAAAGCATATTTGAATGAGTCCTTCATTTTTTAGAATTTAAATTATTTTTATTTTTTTTACTTTTTTTAGAATTTTTTTTTTTAAACTGCCCTGTTTGGAGGAGGGGGGGGGGCTTTGTCTCACATTTGAGACACAGAAAAGGACCAAGGACATCTTTCCAATTCATCAGTCCTTTTTTTCTCAGCCCCAGCTTCACTGGACAGTGAACTAATGGGAAGCATTCTGAGGCTGTCTGTTCATTCACAAACGAAAGCTTAGTAAACACAGTTTTTTGCTTCAGTGATGAATGGACACATAAGTGATCAGTACTGATTGCTTACTGTGGTCAGTCAGGAAAGGAATGGGCCGATAAATTGTACATATTTACTAGCCCCTCACTCTCCATCCTGAAACAATTCCCCTGTGTGCCAGGACAGCAGGGGGGTGGGGGCACAGATAGCAATCCCTATGCAGTGTACCCGGAAGGAGAAAAATAATGAAAAGCTGTCAGCACTGCAGAGGGAGGCATTGGAGTCACAATAAGGCAGCACAGCAAGCCCTCCTACTTGGCGGGTTCCCTGGCCTAATAGAGGAGGGCTGGCTGTACTGACTTATCAGTGGTAGTGTTAACAACCAGTGACAGGGAGAGGGTAACAGCAACAAATATTCCACTCTGCAACGTGGCATGTAGGGGCAGTCTCTCTGTCCATCTCTGTACGCTAAATTAGATTAAACCTTTTTTGAATTTGATGCAATAATAGCAACATTTTGTAAAACTTCCTGAATATCCCACAGGTGTTGATAAAGTTACTGAAACTAATAGTAGGAACTTGTGATTCTGGTACAGGCCATTTTAAAGGACCATAGCGACCACTAGTGCTTCATTAAAATCCCCCAATTGTGCTGATTTTAAGTATTCAATAATGTCCAAGCAAGTCCTGGTTATTACATTTTCCAGGCACATGTCTTGTTTTACAACATTCACTAAGATAAGTGAAAAAATACTTTTAATGTGAACATGTTACTCCTTTAGTAAATCCAGGTCACTGTGTGTAAATTATCTTACATTATTTATTCATCCAATTATGTGCAAGAAAAAATCTATTTTTTAAAAAGTTCCTTGCAAAGTTTGTTTCACTTAATTTCCCCTTATTCACTAAGATAAGTGAAAATTCACTTTGGAATTGAACATATTCTATTCCTTTACCTAAACCCCAATGAATACATCTGTTATCCACAGCCTTGAAGCCACCAAGAACTGTCCCTCCACAGTAATGATTTATTGCTTGTGAGTAAAGCTGGTCTTTTTTCATCCATGCTATACCGGTCAAATAGACCTTCCCCCTGCTGGACTATAATATTCTGACAGCCACTGGAGGCAGCTGCTGCTTGCACAACAATTTCTAGCTGGTTTCGATTTTTCAATTAAAGGATGTCAAGCAGGAGGGGGCGGACAGAGGCACCCACTAGAAGAAATTCGAGAGCTTGGACAAAGGCTACAAAAATATTAATTTACTTAGAAAAAAATGACAAAACATATATAAAATTGCACTGATAAAATGAACCAATGAGAAATTGATATAGCTAAATATAACCTACTTATCGCAACATGGAATCTGACAACAAATACATTTGCTGTATAGTAACGGTGAATCCAAGAGTGTGGTTATATTGCAGTGAAGTAGTATCTTGCGTTACGTGTTACGCACCTTGCGCTTCTTCAGGAGCATTTGAGTAAAATTAACTATAGAACACAGGCTCACAGCTAAAAGCAATGCAGACAAATTACAGAGCGGCTGCTGAGGGGTCAGAAAATCCCATCAAAGGGTAGAGATCCGTTGTAAACATGACCAATGTTCACAAATGGGAGGAGGTATAGGGCCAAAGGTAGATGCAGTGAAGTGGCAGAGAAAGGTAAAGAAATGAGCACTAGCACAATTCCCCCTTCACAGTAAGCATTGGCACGAATTCACACAAGGTAATTGATCGTAGACTCCCCCCAAAAAGGTAAATGCTGCTGAGTATAATGCCAGACAGTCTTTTCCAGGTAGAGCCCTCAAAAATGTGCAGCCACCTGTGTAGTAACACACTAAGCTAGTCACACACACTTGGTTCATTTTACTCAAACACTCCTGAAGAAGCACAAGGTGCGTGACATGTAGAGCAAGATACTACTTCGCTGCAATATTACAGTACTCTTGGATTCACCGTTACTATACAGCAAATGTAATTGTTGCCATATTCCATGTAGCGATAAGTCGGTTATATTTAGCTATATATTTTTCTCATTGGCTCATTTTATGAGTGTGATTTTATATATGTTTTGTCATGTTTTCTAAATAAATTTATATTTTTGTAACCTTTGTGTTGTTGTGCCTTAAAAGTCCAAGCTCTCTTTATCCAATTTCTTCTAATCTCAATGGGATCGTGACACTTTATATCTATGTAGTGTCCACAGTACCACTCTGTGTTGATACAATAACCCTTTTTCAGAGGAACCCACAGCATATTTCAGGTGGTTTATCAGGAACTGGAAGAAATTTGAACAGTGTATGCCCAGCTTTATGGCTCATGCACACAGGACATTTTTGCAGCTGCTTTTTGGGGCGTCTGGCATTTTTTTTTTGTTCACAGCCTCTGAACTCTCCTCCATGTTAACCCATGTGACCATGCACACATAAACTTTCAAAGAAGTTTGGAAGCATAAGCGTTTAGGAGCAATAAAAAAAATGACTGGAACAGAGGCTGTTGAATGTACGCCCCAAACTGCATCTAAATGCAGCTTATCACTGTAACAAGCTTTTATCTGCGTTTGGTGTTTTTAGGCATTTTTACATTGTATAGAGCATTTTTACTGAAAAAATGCCAAAAAAACACACATATAGGCTGTTCAAAAACATGGCTAAAAGCACATTTTTAATGCTGCTTTTTTTAGCAGCAGCGCTAGCATTTTTTTTTTTGAGATTACATTATAATCAGTCAAAATGTTTCTGCTGCTAAACACTAGTGAGTAAATCAGGGAGCCATTATTTGATCCACTTGTACACCAATGTGAAGGAAAAATGCAAACATTTAGTTATAGCGTGAAAATGTGTAAAATTATAGTCATAGCATGTAAATGTGTAAAAATGTGTATAAAAGTGGACCTTTTACCTTTACCAAGAGATTTAAAGCAGAATGAAATAAATCTATAAGAAAAGAAGAAAACCCCTTTAACGTTGCCCTGGCAGTAACGTCATTGGCAGACCTAAAGGAAAAACAGGCTAGAAAACACCACAGGAATAATGCCAACACAATCTATGTCCAAAATAGATTGGAATTAAACAACTGAGCCTCTGAGGATTGCTGAAATATGTCTGTCTAAGGGCAGCTTTAGCTCCTTTAAATCTAGTGTAATCTTGGCATAAACAATTTCCATTGCTGTGGGCATGCAGGGAGGCTTTAAGACATACTTCATGAAGAATGGAAAGCCATGTCCTTGTGAAGCATTTATACCAAGTGTTTTTCCATCTTTCCAATTCAGTTTCATGGCACATTGCAGAGTGGTGTGTTCACCTCCTTTCCTTTCACTCTATGGTTAGAGGTCAACTTCTCCTCTTTCACCATCAGGGTCAACTCCTTTTAATCCTAGAAATTAGCCACCTGAGGCTTGTAATGCTGCTGGAGAAAGAGAAGCTGTCTGTGTTCTGGAGCAGCACGTGGCAGTCATGTCTCATGCTAACACTTATGGAAACAAATTTGTATTCTTGATAGTCTATAACTTAATATATTATATACAACCAAAATATCATAGAAAAGTGTGTTCTAAACATAATCAGTGAATTAATGAATGAATAATTTGTATAGCGCTACAATGCGAACTGAATCGCCTCAAGGCGCTGTATTCGTGCTTTGTTGCCAAGCTTCTTAGAAGAGGTAGGTCTTGAGTTTTTTCCTGAAGACCTGATGGTTTTCTTCCATGTGGATGTAGGTCGATAGAACGTTCCATAGCCGTGGTCCTTGATCAGTATCAATGATCTTATTTGAGTTGTTACTGCAGTGTTTACTATAATTGTTACAAGCATTCTCTGACAATTTTTTGTTGTAATAAAGTGTACCTGTAATACCCCATACACATGTTTGGAAATTCAGACGGAAAAAGTCAGATCAGATTATGTTGTCAGAAAAACCGGTCGTGTGTGGGCTCTATCCGACTTTTTCCGTCAGAATGTCCGACGCAAAAAGTTTGAGAGCTAGATCTAAGATTTTCCGACAATAAAATCTGATCAGACTTTTTCATGTGTATAGAATTCTGACGCACAAAGTGCCACGCATGCTCAGAAAAAATTTGGAGATGAAAGCTATTTTCTACTGGCCTCTACGTAGTCCCGTCATATGTTTTGTACATAACCTTGTTCCGAATGATCGGATTTTCCGACAACTTTGTGTGACCGTGTGTATGCAACACAAGTTTTGGTCAAAATCCATCTGAAAAAATCAGACGGATTTTGTGGTCGGAATGTCCGACCGCGCGTATGGGGCATTAGAGCATAAGGAAAATGTATTTTCTCTTTTCTCCATCTGAATCCTGAGTGCATTTTTAACACACACAGTAAACCCTATATAATTTTTTACTGTGTGCAAAGTCAAAGGTTAAAGTCTCATGATTTATCTGCAGATGACGCCCAGATCCTTCCGCTCTACGTATAGGCTCATGCCAGAGATCTGTAGTAGAGATCCCACTGGTCCTTTTTTGCTTACTAATATTGCCTTAGGGACAGAGCTCCATAATAACCTTGTCCTCATTCAGATCTGCAGTCAGAGTGGCACTGGGTGGAGGAACGTCTTTCATATTTGACTTCCTTTTTAGCTCTGCCACCTCATATAAACCAATGCTGTAAGCTGCAAAAGAACTTGGGGTTTGAAGATTTTTTGTCTACCTGGACAAGTAGCAGATTACAACAATGGGGACTCTAACATTATGTGGATTGAGGTTTTAATGCACACATACGTCCCCCTTGCACATTCTGGTCTTGCTGTCTCTTCTTGCTGCCTCCTCTTATCCACAATTAATTTTTGTTCTCTCTTTCCTTCCCCTTGTTTCCATTTTGCTGAATTCCTTTTCACTTTAAATCTGGTTTAATCTTCTTTTCCACCCCCTACTCCCCCATCAAACCCCAAAACCTCCTATGCCTCTATTGTTTAGTCTGGTCTTCCTGTCTGTTCTCTCTACCAGCTTCACAATATGTCTAGTCTTGTTGTCTCCTCTCACCTTTTTCTCCTTTTTGCTGCCCCCTCCCCACCCATCTCTTCTACAGACTGGTCTCATTCCTCTTCTCTCATCCTCCAGCATGTGGTTTTACTCCCACCCCCTTCCAGAGTCCAGTCTTATGCTTTCTTCTCCTGCCACAATCCCATTCCACTGCTTCCCCTCCACTTTCTATTATTACTCAATCATTCTTTTCCCTCTTATCTCCTCCTTTTTTTTTCACAATATGATCCTATGGTTTCCTCTATCGCCTTCTTTATGATTTGACCCTACTGTCTCTTCTACTCACCTTCTCTACTATCTAGCACCTTCTCTTTGTCTACATTCTACTATCCATTTTTTGCTGCCTCACCCTCCCCTTTTCCATTGTCCATTCCCACTACATTCCTGCCTTTCTCCTTTAGTATAGGGTCCTACTACCTATGGTCCTACTGCCTTCTCTCTCTCAGTAAGCTCACTAGTCCAATCCTACTGTTTCTTCTTTATACCGCTTTACTATGTGGCCCTACTATCTTTTTTCCTCACTCTTTTACAAATCTTGTGGGCTTTACCATAATTTACAGTGTAGCCTATGTGTTATCAGGGATGGGACATGCCTCCTACACCGCTCTAATCAGCAGCGCTCAGGCAGTGTTGTTGATTACAGCACTATGCTGGGGGCATGTTGGACCGCTAGATATCCAGACTTTTGATCTTTATGTTAGTAGTGGTCTGGAATATCAGTGTGCCACTTGCTTTACTTTTAGGGCAGTCTAAATGCATCCAAGCAATAAAAAATGTGGGTTAATTTGTGCTTCAAAGTGTAAATATATATATATATATATTTCCACTTTTGGATAGCGTGGGGAAGGATTAAAACCAAAATTTGTTTGCTGTCTGTGTCACTATGTAGATTCACTTAACTTGTAGTTAAGTATATTGGCATGGTTGCATTTCCTTAAAGATAAACTTCAAGCAGACATAAAAGACACAAATTGATGCAGGTCTGTATTTATTGATACATCATTAGTTCAGCTTTCACAGATGCTTATGCAGCTGTAGCAGCCAGGGGTGCATGCAAATCCCCCCCCCCCCCCCCCCCCCCGCTGCCTCCGGATTATGGCAAATTACAGTCATGGTAAAAAGGTTAAAGTCTCACTCTACCTTTTACATCTTGTTGCATGTTACACCCATCTTTAAGATGTAGCATGTATTATGGTTGCAAACTAAGGCCACCACCCTAAACCCGCTTTCCCTCTGACAGCATGCTGGGGTTTCTTCTCCCCTATGTCAGCTGTCACTTTTGAATTTTTTAGTGATTTGTGAATGAATAAACAACAAGTTTTGTCTGCCAATGCATGGCTTGTAGTTCTCAATGGAATACAAGTGTGGTGATTACCATTGACAAAATTTCTTCAGCTCTTGAACTTAAAGTCTGCACCTTGGCATGGATAAGGATCTAAAGGAAGAGTCTGCAGTAAACTGCACATTGCACCTGCAATCCCTTGATCAAGATTGAAATGTATTGAAAAAATAAGGGTACATGTATTATAATTTGGGGTGGATTTAGCCTTTTATTTATCCATTGTTATATATGCTCCAACATGGAGATTCTCATAGACCAGATGCAGGACTGCACTATACAGTGGAACCCTGAGATAGTATGGCTTCCAAATATATTTATAAATGTTGTGCATTTGTTGCATTTGCATTTGTACAGTGTTTTATCTATTTTTTGTTAACTTTTTTTTTTATGCTGGCTAGCTGGTAGGAAAAATATGTTTTTATTTTTTTCTGAGCAAGAGAAGGAGCCATTTGGACTGGTGATAAAAAAAATCCTTAGGTAGAGCAAAGATTTACAGTTAAACGCCATTTAAAAGAATGGTTGCCTGCATAATTAATATTTATTATGTTTATTATTATTTTTTTATTTGATCTAGTGTTTTCCATCCCATCCTACATACTTTGTGGTTTCTCCTGCACTATTTCTTTATTGCGGCATGTTATCAAAGAGAACATCTTCAGCAATTCATTTATGATATAATTAAAGTTACATAATCATTTTTTTTCACAGAGCATTTAGAAATACAATTTCACCTGCACATCCAATATATAAGAGAATGTTGCAGCAATCTACAGCAGCCTAACATAAATCTAAATTATGTAGATCATAAGCAGTGCTGATATTGGAAACTTCATATCTTCTATGCTTCCCATTGTTTCATCTCTTTGTTCTACAGCACTCTATTAATAACACCCCGCAGCTAAAAAATATTCATGAAACTGAGAGCTGTCCAGATAAGAGAGGAGGTCATGACCTAGCCAGTGCAAGCTCATCACTGAATGGACACCAATCTGAGCATAAGAGAAAGCTTGTCAATACAACCTGATGGGAGAGAGCAAAATATCAAATTAAAACAAAAGAAAATGGAAGCTGTCCTGATGTGCCAGCAGCTTAGCCAAATATAAATACACATACAAGCAAAAACATACAACATGCAAAGACAATCTAACATCGAAGAGTAAAGCAAAAACATGCATGTATATTACTAAGTTAGAAAAAGATATTGTATATATGCAAAGTATGCATGCGAGCCATACATAGAAATATCAACAAGGTAAAAAAAAAAGATTAATTATGATTTGTGAAAAGTATATGTGCACCTAGATACATTGATCGGATGATATTGCTTGTTTACTATCAAAAGCAATTTTTTGGGAATCAGTGACTTCCAGGGAATGCTATTAAGTAAATTGGTTCAGATCACAGCATTGCAGAACTTGGTAGTTTATTTACCTAATAAACCTTTGGCAAAGAGATCAAACTTGTATTTTAAGCTAAAGAATGTCAATTAAGTAATGGTATACAACAGCTAACTAGTGAAATGAGATTGCACCATAATCCTATTACCCATTCTTTGAAGGAACCACCATTGCAGTCTAGCAATTAAAGCGGAGGGGCAGGCAAAAATGTAACTCACTTAAAAAAAAAAATAACACCCCCCTCCCCCCGGTTTTTGGATATTATTATTTTTTTTCCTTTTTCTTTTTCATACCTTTTTTGTATGTTTTCTTCGGGACTTCTGCCCCATAATGCTGTGACGAGGTACAACACTTCTGTGTTTTTTTCATGCCCTCCTCCTTCCCCCGGTTGCTTTCTGTATGTGTCCCAGAAGATGACGGGACCATTCAGAAAGCACTGCTCAACTCGCGCATGCGCAGTAGGAAACATGCTTCATTTCCTGATTCCCTAAGTAAGGATGCCATCGCCTGCCCCCCGAACCGATGGACAGGTTGGCTTTGGTTGCTGATATCACAAGCTTTCTGTACAGGTAAATATCCTTATATTAAAAGTCAGCTCAGCAGCTACATTATTTGTAGCTGCTGACTTTTTTTTATTTTTTCACCCAGGCTGGAACTCCGCTTTAAGTAATATGTAAACCCAAGAGCAAAAAATAGATAGCACTGCAGCTTACTTGTCTTTAGATGTGGTGGCTGCATTAATTTTTCTTTTTCAAATCTTTTCCCTTTATGATAACCTGGTAATCCAGCCATTTACACGCTTCCTGTCCTAGGGTGACAATTGCAATGAGCAGCTTTGCCACCCTAGGATACATAGGGGTGGATTTACTAAAGGCAAATAGATGGTGCACTTTGCAAAGCGTAGTTGCATTCTGCAATTGCAGTTGCTCCAGAGGTTAGTATATGAGGTAAAGCTTCACTTTGCAAAAAATACCCAATTATGTGCAAGGAAAATAAAATAAAAATTATTTTTGCTTGCACATGATTGGATGATGGCAGTCAGCATAGCTTCTGCTCATTTACTAAGCTCTGGAGTGCCTGCTTGCAGAGTATAGTTGCACTTTGCAAAATGCACAGCTTATTTGCCTTTAGTTAGTCAACCCCAGAATGTGTTAGGACTAGATAACACTATGTTAGGACTGCATAAAATCTGCCCCTCTTTTCATAAAATGGGAGGTGCTTTGTAGTCCATGGAGATGGAATCTAGAGGCAGAAAGTACAGTAGTATTTAAGCCTGCAGGATTTCTGGTTGAACAGCTAGGCTTTTCTGCACTTGTCAAACAGATAAAATAAAACAGTTGCAGTGGTATATTTAATACATGAAAAGGAATGTCATAGTTTTATCCTGAAAGGTTCACTTTAACCACTTACAGACCGGACCATTTTGCTGGTCAAAGACCAGACCACTTTTTGCGATTCGGCACTGCGTCGCTTTAACTGACAATTGCGCGGACGTGTGACGTGGCTCCCAAACAAAATTGACGTTCTTTTTTTCCTACAAATAGAGCTTTCTTTTGGTGGTATTTGATCACCCCTGCGGTTTTTATTTTTTGCGCTATAAACAAAAATAGAGTGACAATTTTGAAAAAAACGCATTATTTTTACTTTTTGTTATAATAAATATCCCCCAAAAATATATATAAAACATTTTTTTCCCTCAGTTTAGGCCGATACGTATTCTTCTACATATTTTTGGTAAAAAAATCGCAATAAGCGATTATTGATTGGTTTGCGCAAAAGTTATAGCGTTTACAAAATAGGGATAGTTTTATGGCATTTTTATTAATCATTTTTTATTTTTATTTTTTTTACTAGTAATGGCAGCAATCAGCGATTTTTATTGTGACTGCGACATTATAACGGACACATCGGACATTTTTGAAACATTTTTGGGACCATTGTCAGTTATACAGCAATCACTGCTATATAAATGCACTGATTCCTGTGTAAATGGCACTGGCAGTGAAGGGGTTAACCAGTGGGTGGCAGTGTAGGGGTTAAGTGTTCCTAGGGGTGTGTTATTAACTGTGGGGGGTTGGGCTTTCATTTAGTGAACACTGATCTCTGCTCCAATCACATGGAGTAGAGATCAGCATCACTAGTTGCTAGGCAGAATGGAGAAATGCTGTTTACAACGGCATTTCTCCATTCAGCCGTCCCGTGAGACGATCGCGGGTATGCCCGCGGCGATCGAGTCCGCGGGACCCGCGACCGGACTCACGGGGGTCCCGACCGCCACGCTCACGATGGCAGGGCGGCATTAAAGATTGGACGTACCTGTACGCCAATATGCCTGCCCGTGCCATTCTGCCGACGTACATTGGCGTGCGCTGGTCGGGAACCGGTTAACGGGACCATACTTGCAAAAATAGTCTTCTGCAATATGATCAGCTGTGCATTCATTGAAATTGAATTGTGAGTTAGCCGCCTGATAAGTTCTGTACTATGGAACCGTTCTAATAGGAATGACTCAAGTCGCTCCGACTTAGAAAAAGGTTCCTGTACTGCTTTGGGACGACTTTAGGGTGACTTGCTTTGACTTCTATAAACAGGAAAAGATTCTGGACAGCCGCACTCTTAAAAAGTAGCCATCTTTTATTTTGAAAATTCACATCAATTTTCTTGCTTTGACTACAGAAGTCATTTTGCAAACCGTCGCTGAAGTCGCGTGCAAATGGCCTTCCAAAGTCCTGCTGCAAGTCGGGCTGACCCTGTGTGAACCGGCACTAATCCTTTAGCCAGGTCACACGTTGAGGGTTGATTTACTAAAGGTAAATAGACTGTCCGCTTTGCATGCGCAGTTATACTGTACGAAGTGCAGCTGCTCCAGAGCTTAGTAAATGAGGCAAAGCTCTGCTAGCTTCCATCATCCAATCATGTGCAAGCAAAAATTAATTTTTTCTGTTTTAATTTTCTTGCACATGATTGGGTATCCTTTGCAAAGTAAGGCCTCCTTCAAATGGGACGGGTCCGTAATGATCCGTCCCGTGGACATCCGCTTGCTCAGCGGGGATCGCTCCGTCAATCCCCGCTGAGCAGGAAGATAACAGGTCTATCTCTGCAACACTGTGCAGGCATGGACCAGTCAGAGCGCCGCTCTCCCATATGGGAGATCAGATGACGATGGACCGCAGAGTCTGTCGTCACCCGATCCGATGACGGATGGAAAAGTAGTTTTTTTCCTCCCACTTTTTCGGATCGGGATGGATGTCAGCGGACATGTCACCGCTGACATCTGATGCTTCATAGAGGTCTATGGAGCATCCATTCAGGTCCGCCTAAAAAACTGACAGGCGTACCTGAACGGACCGTTCGTGTGAAAGAGACCTAAAGCTTTGCCTCATTTACTAAGCTCTGGCGCAACTGTACTTTGAAGAGTGTAACTGCACTTGCACAGTCTATTTGCCTTTAGTAAATCAACTCCATTTGTCTCATGATGGTGATTAACTTGGTAATACATGACACTGCATCCCCATAATCACTGGGAGATCACCCAATATGCATTGATTAGTAGATGTGCATGTTGGGAATACTGGCTGCCTTTCTTCTTCCTCTTTATAGAAAGCATTGAATCTATAAATGTTCATTTTTCCATAAATATCAACATCCTCCTTTATATTCCATTACTTTGGAGAACAACAATTACAATTTTATGTTCCAGGCATAGGAAATCACAACAGCATACATTTAGCTGTTTAATATTTTTTATATTTATATCTGTATGTTGTTATAAAAGACATTACAAAAGCATAAAATATATTGATGAATAAAAACCGAATTTGATGAGTGATTCATACTAATTTAGCTCCAGTTAACATTTACTTTTTTCCCCCCCTTTGTTTCAAAATACAAGGATTTTTCAAGTGCTGTCTTTGTAAGTGGTTTGCGCTCATGCATTAGGTTCAGGATTAACTGAATTAAGTGGTCAAACGTGTCTCAAACACTTTATTTTAGTATGACAGACTCCTGTTTTTGAAGTCTACATAGATATTTGGTTACTAAGACTGGGAGCCCATGGCTGTGTAAAGTGAACAGTAATTGCAATCAAAGTGGATTTCTCCCATCATGCCTTGTACTCTATTGAGCTCTCTTAGGATGTAATTGGAAAACAAATACAGCAACACCATCATCAGGACAGACACAAGTGCATGTCCTGAAAAAGGGCTGAGCAATAATGCGATAAGCTTTATTTCAACTGACACTCTTTATTTGTATATAACAAAGGACACGGCTACAGCCTTTGCAATGTTATCCTGATAATTAAACCTCAAAAAGGATCATTTGGGGCATATTTCACATCCCGTGGCAACTAATCGATGTTAAAGATGATTAAACATTTCCAAATTTAATTCTGTCAGAATTTGTAGAAATATAAGGAATTATGGGTCTGCGGGGCATATTTTACAAACTCACGGAAATGTAGTATGGAAAATTGTGACCAGGAAAAGACGAGGTCATGGTTAGTTTTTTTTTTATATATGTTTGCGGGGGCAGTTTTATTATTTGAGCTTGTCAGGGAGGGTCTTGTGGTTATCTTGCAGCTGTTTATTCCCATTGTTATACTGTCAGCCGGATCACTACAGACTTGTCTGGATGGAAGGTGGGCAGCTGAGGCTCCACCTCTATCCGCGTAACGTTATTACTGTGTTCCTCATCTGTGAGTGCAATGTATGTATCTCTGGCATGACAAAAAAAAAAATAAAAAAAAAAAATCAGCAGCTCTGCCATTGCATCTCTCTTCTGTCACACAAGACAGTCTGCAGACAAGGTCATCGCTCTGCGCTCTTCATTTTCCATAGCTGTGTGTTGGGGTTAAGTATCATATCAGATCAATGTCTACTTAAGACAATCAACCTGTGTTTTGAATGTCCATCAAGCAGCAAGCGTAACACACACAATTGCTGTAAGCTCAGCATTGTTCTATTGACGGTTCAGGGTTAAGCGATCCGAAAAAATGATACTGTATTTATCTACAGATAATGCATAACATCAATAACCACATTTAACTATACCAGTGCCAAAATCAATCATCTGGGGCCTTTGTGTGATGCAGAAAAAAAAAAGAAAAAAAAAAGCTTCCTCTTTGAATTATCTTAAATTATGCTTATTTCTTTTCTGCTGATAAAATCATTTTGGCATTGGCGACGCAAAGCTGATTTTTCTTTTTCGCTTTATTATTATGCTTTCTCTTCTTTTTTTTTTTTTTTTTACGTCTGAAACAATCATCAATTACCCTTATCCACCTGCACCATCTCATCTAAGTTCATTTTCAAGATGAAGTTTCCTTGTTGGATGGTGGCTGTCCAATCCTCTTTCTGTCCATCATTGGCTGCTCCAGAGCTTTCCCCAGATTGACAGTTCCGAGGGTGGATCAATAATAATTATCAGGCAGCTACCACAGTGAGCTGTGAATTTCTGTGATGGGATGGTACTACACAAACAGCACCACGTCTCCTCTTAAATATGCAGCCCTTTGCTTTTTCATTTACTTAATATCCTTTCGGCATTAGCTGCTAATAGTATCGCTATGGAAAAATGGGCAGAGAAGAATTATGTATATTTTATTCACGGCATTCCATTCCTGCCTACCTGAAGACATATGTAATGTGCCTTTCAGTGGCGCAGGGATAAAATTGAAATGGCTGTTATTTCCTCTAGATTAGTCCTGCTTCCACGCATGCTTCATCTTCCTGTGTCGTTTGATTGATTTTGCTTAGTCTTCCATGTGAAACGAGTCATTTAGACACAAATAATTAGACTGGCTGCAAATTTAAGTAAAATTACATTAAAGTCGTGCAGTGCCGGAGCTGCTTCTTCGGTGCCGTGTTAATGTTGTTTCTCATTGAACAAAAGCAGATTGGGATAAAAATATCTCAGATGATAAATCATTTTGGTAGTGTTCTAAAAAAATCATTTTAGCGCCAAGATCCGTCAAGGCTTAGAAAGTTTAATTGATTACAAAGGGAGTAGGGCCAGTAATATCGATCTAGAAAGGATCTGCTAGAAAATCTGTATTTGTGTCAACAGTGTCACAGATTAAAAATGATTTGCCACAGTGGGAGCGATGTACTAAGCAGTGATAAGTTAGAGGTCCTTAATTTCCGAACAAGAGCTGCTTCAAGAAAGGCTTTACTGAGAGAAATACAGGCATACCCCACTTTTAAGTACACAATGGGGTTTATTTACTAAAGCTGGAAAGTGAAAAATCAGGCTTACTTCTGCATACAAACCATTGAGCTTGTTTAATTAAGCTTTGGTAATAAAACCTGGAAGCTTGTTGGTTTCTATGCAGAGGTGAGCCTGATTTCGCACTTTCCAGCTTTAGTAAATAAACCCCATTGTGTACTTAAAAGTGTGGTATGCCTGTACAAGACTGTCATAACTGACCTCCTGTCGGAGATACCAGATGCTTGGCTGTTTCTGCCTCCCGTATTTTGGGTCACGGACCTTAAACAAGCATGCAGGAAAGCCGGAAATCCTGACCAGCATGCTTGTTCTAAGTCAAAGGCTTGGAACGTATTTGGACCAACATAAGAGTCTGATCACTTGCCTTTTCACAAGCAGAGTTTGGCAATGGTAAACTAACTATGTTCTCAGTACAGTTTTGGTTTCAGTTACCAGGTAATGGTTGTGTAGGAGGGGGATCGGTGGATTTCAAATTTTCTAAAAGACGAGAAATTGTTCCCTGTCTGTATCTATAACAGCATCACAAGCATTGTTAATTTTGTCGGCTAAAACATTTTAGTCGACTAAATGAATACTATATTACTCGACTAAAATACGATTAAAACTAAAACAATTGAGATGACTAAAATATGACTAAAACTAAAATGCCATTTTAGTCAAAAGACTAAAATGGGACTAAAACTAAAATGCCATTTTAGTCAAAAGACTAATGCCCTGTACACACGGTCGGACATTCCGATGGCAAAATCCGTCAGATTTTTTGCGACGGATTTTGGCCCAAACTTGTCTTGCATACACGCGGTTTCACAAAGTTGTCGGAAAATCTGATCGTTCAGAATGAGGTGACATACAACACGCACTGGACGGGACTATAAAGAGGCCAGTAGCCAATAGCTTTCGTCTCGTCATTTATTCTGAGCATGCGTGGCACCTTGTGCGTCGGAATTGTCTACACACGATCGGAATTTAAACGATTGGATTTTGGTGTTGGAAAGTTTTAGATCCAGATCTCAAACTTTGTGTGTCGGAAAATGTCCGATAGAGCCCACACATGATCGGAATTTCCGACAACACGATCCGATCACACATTTTGCATCGGAAAGTTTGACCGTGTGTACAGGGCATTAGGCTAAAACTACATTTAAATTTGATTTCAATATTAACACTGGTCTGTAGTGCATGTTCATGCCTCAATACCATAAATAATAACATATTAGATTTTTCACTCCAGCAGTTTATAATGAGTTTGGAGATTGTAGAGAAATGTTAACTAATGCATTACAATTTAACCCCCCTGACGGTATTCCCGAGTCTGACTCGGGGTGGATTTTTCATACCAAAAGCGGTATCCCCGAGCCAGACTCGGGACTGCATCGCTGGATCCAGGAGGAGGTTTACTTACCTTCTCCCTCGGATCCAGCGTTGTCTCCCCGCTGTACGAGCGAGCCGTGTCTCGCTCGATGCATTACATCGCCGATCTCCGTGCCCTGCGAGCGTTGCGACGCACGGGCACGGAGATCGGCGCCAAATTCAAAAAGTGAAACAAACAGTAAACATACAGTATAATGTAATCTTACAGATTACATTGCTGTATGTAAATATTTCACATCCCCGTTGTCCCTAGTGGTCTGCCCAGTGTCCTGCATGCAGTTTTATATAATAAAAACTGTTCTTTATGCCTGGAAACTGGAGATTGCCCATAGCAACCAAAACTGTCACTGTACATCAAAAATGATTTTAGACCAGCTAGAAAACAGCGATAATAAATTAGAATCACTCGCAGAATTGAGCGATAGCGATTTGTGGGGAGATCCGTCATCAAATACTGAAAAGTAATGACAGTGACAATTCTGCAACTGAGCAAATTTCAGTGTTTTTGATTTGATTACATTATTGAATAATTTTTATTATTGTTATATTATTATTTGGTACAATTATTTATAATTATTTATTATATTATAATTTATGATTTAATTTTTCAAACTTTATCATACCCGGGATGTCTGCTAGACTCTGGTTTGGACAGATTTAAGAGAGTTATTCCTAAGAATTGCAGGACTACAATATAAAACGACAAATTTTCATGCAAAATAATGGTACCGCTTTTAGCACCTAAAATCCGAAATAATCGTACCGCCAGGGAGGTTAATTACACCCATTAGATTTTAGATGACTAAAATGTACTGGAGATTAAGTCGACTAAATACGACTAAAACTAAAATGATTGCAGAAGACTAAACTGGGACTAAAATGCCATTTTATTCCTAAAACTAAGCCCTTGTACACACGGTCAGAAATTCCGACGGAAAATGTCCGATCGGACCTTATCGGAACGTGATGTCGGATAATCCGACCATGTGTGGACTCCATCTGACTTTTTCCGTCGGAATGTCCGACCAACAAAGTTTGAGAGCTGGATATAACATTTTCCGACAACATGATCCGATCGGACTTTATGCGATCGTTTGTAGAGAATTCCAATCGGACAAAGTGCCACGCATGCTCAGATCAGATTACGAGATCAAAGCTAATGGCTACTAGCCACAACGTAGTCCCGTCGTAACGAATGAATGTCATCATGTTCCAAACGATCGGATTTTCCGACAACTTTGTCCGACCGTGTGTATGTGGTCGGAATGTCTGACCATGTGTACAAGGGCTTAGACTAAAATGAAATCAAAATTTACTGCCAAAATTAACATGGATCACAAGATAAATCTATAACATTAAAATTTTTCTAACTTTTCTGTTAAAATAAATGTACTAATGAATGTGTTCTCTTATCTCCTTAGCCTCAGTCACAAGGATTGGAGTCTTTAAAGTGATACTCAAGTCTTGTTTTCTTTTCGTTAATAATAACAAACATGTTATACTTACCTGCTCTGTGTAGTGGTTTTGCACAGAGCAGTCCCAAGCCTCCTCTTCTCAGGTCCCTCTTCAGTGCTCCTGGCTCCTCCCTTCTGATGAGTCCTCCCCACAGCAAGCAGTTTGCTATGGGGACACCCGAGCTGAGCTGCAGCTCCCTGCGTACATTGACATTCAGGCATTGAGCTGTGGCCCGGCCCCGCCTCACCCCTTTTGCTTCTCATTGGCTGACTGACTCTCAGCCAATGAGGAGGAGGATCGTGGACAGACGAGTCTCTTGTTCAACATCGCTGGCTCTAGATGGACCTCAGGTAAGTATTAGGGGGGCTAAGGGGGGCTGCTGCACACAGAAGGCTTTTTTATCTTAATGTATAGAATGCATTAAAGTGATTGTAAAGTCTCATTTTCTTTTTCTATTAAAATAACAAACATATTATACTTATATATTATACTTACCTGCTCTGTGCAGTGAATTTGAACAGGGCAGCCCCAATCCTCCTCTTCTTGGGTGCCTCTTCTGTTCTCCTGGCCTCTCCCTCCTGTTGAGTGCACCCAGAGCAAGCAGCTTGCTAGGGGGACACCCAAGCCGAGCTGCAGCTTGCTGTGTCCATTCAGGCATGGAGCTGTGGTTTGGCCCTGCCTCCTTTTTCTCCTGATTGGCTGAGACACAGTAGCGGCACTGTTGGCTCCCGCTGTGGTCTTGTGGACATCGCTGGACAGAGATGGGGCTCAGGTAAGTATTAGGAGTGCTGATGGGGGCTGATGCACACAGAAGGCTTTTTATCTTAATGCATAAAATGCATTAAGATAAAAAACCTTCTGCCTTTACAACCACTTTAAGATAAAAAAACAAAAATTATACAATAACCAATTAGTAGATATTTGGCGAGCGAAGAATCCTCTGGTGCGTGATTACTCCTTTTACTCCACAGTCCATGGAACGTATTCTCGTATCGACTATATTTTTATAGACCACGGGCTGTTGGAATATGTGATGGACACTGGGATAGAAGTTATGACCCTCTCGGATCACGCACCGGTAAATTTATGTCTGAATATTTCTAGGATAGGGAGGAAAACCTCTACATGGCGGTTGAATGAAGAACTTCTGCTTGGGGAGGAGGATAGAATAAAAATAGCAAGTGAGATTGAACAATATTTCATATTCAACGACACAGAGGGAATTAAAAGCTGCACGCTATGGGATGCACATAAGGCCTACATAAGGGGAATATTGATATACATGGGGTCTAAAAAGAAAAAAATGAGAACTGAAAAAATCAACAATTTAATGAGAGAAATACACAAATTAGAACAAGAACATAAAAAAAGTAGATCACAAAAAGACCTGATATACAATAAGCTAGTAACAACTAGGATAGAGCTGAAGGATCTTTTGGACCAAGAAGCTAGGATGGTGTTTAAAGGGTCGGCCAAGGAACAGTATCTATGGGGGGACAAATCAAGCAAGTTCCTAGCAAGAATGTTAAAAAAGAGAAAAGGGAGAAATTTCATAGGGGCAATCAAGAACAAAAAGGGAAAAATGGTTTATTCCACTAAAGATATAGCAGAAACTTTTAGACTATATTTTGAGGGAATTTTCTCAGACTGTAATATAGGTGAAAAGAACGGAGGGAAAGAGAAGAAGATCAGGGAATTTTTAGGGAACACCAAATTAACTAATATTACCCGGATTGAAAGGGAGGTGCTCGAAAGACCAATCTCGGAGGAAGAAATAATTAAAGCACTATTAAAATCAGCTGCAGGGAAATCCCCGGGACCAGATGGTTTTACTACACTTTATTATAAAACATTTAGAGAGGCCCTTGTCCCCCAAATGTGTCGGTATATGAATGGTCTGGGAGAAGAGTTTGGAATGAGTAGGGAGGACCTAATGGCAACAATTACACTAATTCAGAAAGACGGTAAAGACCCCCTACTGTGCACTAGTTACAGGCCGATCTCGTTGTTAAACGCAGACACAAAACTTTATGCTAAAGTACTTGCGGAGCGAATGAAGGACTTAATGACAACTCTGGTACACCCAGATCAGACAGGTTTTATAGGTGGCCGGGAAGGGAAGGATAACGGAATAAAGACTCTTCTCCTGCTCCAGAAGATGAGATTAGGTGGAACCCCCAGTCTACTTATGTCGCTAGACGCTCAGAAAGCCTTTGACAGAGTAGACTGGGGGTTCATGTTTAAGACACTTGAGAAGATGGGAATAGGACCAAAGATGATACAGAGGATCAAGGTATTGTACGACCACCCAAAGACACGTATAAAAGTTAACGGATGCGAATCGGAGGCGTTCGAGATGGAAAGGGGTACTCGGCAGGGCTGCCCGCTTTCACCCCTTCTGTTCGTGCTCTCACTAGAACCACTTTTAGCAGCAATAAGAGGAGACCCCGGAATAGAGGGGGTGAAAGTCGGAAAAATTGAATACAAATATTCCGCTTTTGCGGATGATATATTACTGTATGTACACAACCCTAAGACATCTATGCCAGCATTACTAAACCTACTAGACCAATATGGGGAGGTGTCAAACTTCAAAATAAACAGATCAAAAACGGAGTTAATGAACATCAATACAAAAATGTGTGAGGTACAAAGTTTGCAACAGCAGTGGAAATTCCAGTGTAAGAGTGATCTTAAATATTTAGGGATAAAATTAGCAAAAACAGAGAGGAAAATGTATCGCTACAACTACATCCCGTTATTAGATGAGATACAGGCGGAATGCAAAAGGTGCAGTTATAGACCACTATCGTGGCTAGGGAGAATAAACTCACTTAAGATGATAATATTTCCTAAGATATTATATAGGTTTCAGATGCTCCCAATACCCTTGCCTAATGTTTACCTGTCAAAATTAAAAACCATCCTATTGAAATTTGTGTGGAAAAACAAAAAAGCCAGGGTGGCCTGGACGATACTCCGACAACCAAAGGATAGGGGTGGAGTGGCAATGCCAGATGTACAGCTTTATTATGAAGCAGTAGTTGTATCTAGAGTGAGTGAGTGGAGTATAAGGGATAACACAGAGAAAAGGTGGGTGAGATTGGAACACGAATTATGTAGAACACAATTGGACAAGCAAATTTGGAACCCCCCTAAGAAGAGAAGTATAGCTTTGGAAGGAAATAGTATTACACGGAACACGTTGAGGATTTGGGATAAGATATATAGGAAATTTAATGGGAAATATAACTCACCACTAATAGCACTAAAACAAAACAATTTCTTTTTACCAGGGTGTCAGGAGATAGGAGGAAATTGGGTAAAGCAAGAAGTAAAATTAAAAGATGTTTTGAAAGGGGAGGGGATTGCACCATATCATGAGTTGGCACAAAAAAAAGAGTTGATGACAATTGATGGGTGGAGGTACGCACAGCTCTCGAGCTTTATTAAAAGGCTCCCTCCGTGGATTAGATCTGCGGAAGACTTGACCCCTCTGGAACAGCTATGTACTTTGAAGGTCTCAGGGAAAATAGTTTCTAGATGGTATAAAACGCTGTTGGAGGGAGTAGAGCTGTGGGTGCCTCCGTACATCAAAAAATGGGAGAGGGAATTGGGTACACTACCGGATAGTATAATATTAAAGAGAATTTATAAATTAGTGCACAGTTCAGCGGTGGACGCAAGTACGGCAGAAATGAACTTTAAATGTGTGACGAGATGGTACTTCACCCCAGAGAGGAAAAGTAAATTTCAGCAGGATGATGCCAGGGAATGTTGGCGGGGTTGTAGTGAACTTGGTACGATGACGCACTTATGGTGGAGTTGTCCAAAAATAAAATCGTACTGGAACCAAATTCTAGGATGCATTAAAGAAATTACAAATATAGAGGTGGAAGTTGACCCTTGGGTAGTGTTATTCCACGGGACAAGAACTGGACTAAGACAATATAAGGAATCAATGATACCCCATCTATTGAATGCAGGTAAAAAATTAATACCAAAAAAATGGCAAGAGAAGGAGGCCCCTGAAATGTGGGAATGGGTGGATTCGGTTGAAAAGACCTACAAGATGGAGTGTTTGAGAGGCAGCCTAGAAGAGCAGAGTAGTACACCATTATTAGAGAAATGGAAGCGCTGGGTAGACTTTAGGAAGCATTGGCTCACATCAGAGGGGCTGAAGAAGCCCTAAGTAAGGTCTAGACAGGCTATAACAAGGTGTTAATCAGTGAAAATAAAATAAAAAGGGAAAATAGGATAGGGTGGTCCACAGATAGGAAGGATGGGGGGGGGGGGGGACTCAAGGTTAGAAGGGGGATAATATGATAGTATGATAAAAAAAAAAAAAAAAAAGAAAAAAAAAAAAAAAAAAAAGATAAAAAAACCTTCTGCCTTTGCAACGACTTTAACTTCTGTATGGATGTTTCTCCCCTTTAAAGTTTCATAAACGAGTAGATGAACAAGGAAAAAAATGCTCTCATAATGCTCTGATGGATTCCTCAGTGCTGATCGAATAAAATATGCTAATGCAGAATTTAAATCAATCACCCCAACCGCAAACTAATCATTGTCCCTCTATTGAGGGAAATAAATGTAAATACTCTAAAAGTGAATCTGAAATTGCTGTCACCTGACTGCTAGACACTTTCTATTCTCTGCAGTAGCAGTGTCCTGAGAGAGGAACGAAACAGCACCTTCATGTTATCCAGTAACATAGGCTGTTGCCATAGGACTAAATGTCCAATGATTCCAGGATATCTGTATTAGTGAATAGTGAACTGACTAGTTCTCTTTTTGCTAGAGTTTCACTGAACAAATGAAAAAATCTGCAAACCCTGAGAACACAGTGCCCCAAACCCTATTGAAATCTATGGAAGTTGAACCTTGTAATTTTTTTCTACCCTTTTTCAATGTCAATTTGCAAGCTGTTTGTGAAAAAATAAGTATGGGTAGCTGGACCATGGAGCACAAGTACCTATGCAAAAAAATTTAAAATTGAAAAGGCTTAAAATTCAAATTTAAAAATACACGCTGCTTGGGCGATGCTCTAAATCTGCACTGGAAATGGTGCACCTGTAGAATGTACTACAGTAAACATTTAGAACAAAAAACTATTACAGCTAAGGTACATTTCACAGTTAGCTTTGTGCTGTTGATAGACAACAGTGGATCCCCAAAACATTTATACTAGACCATTATCCAACAACAGGGTTTAGGATTTTAAGTGGGACCCCATTCAAAAATCCATAGTAGACCCTCATCCTTCATGAGGATCTGGTATATATTTTTGGGACGAGTCCCACACACAAAAAAAGAACAAAAGAAAACCCAATGTGGGGTTCCTCCAAAAACTATACCAGACCCTAATTCAAGTATGTAGCCTGGCTGACCAGAAAAATTGGTAAAGCTTAAAGAGAAACATTAAAAATGCAAAGTTCCTTTAACCTCCCTGGCGGTATGATTCAGTCTGGAATTAGGTGCTGAAAGCGGTACAATTATTTTGCATGGAAATCTGGCATTTTACTTTGTAGTCCTGTAATTCTTAGGAATAACGCTCTTAAATCTCTTCAAACCAGAGTCTAGCAGACATCCCGGGTATGACAAAGTTTATAATATAATAAAGAATAATAAAAATTATTCAATAATGTAATAAAATCCTAAAACACTGAAAAAGGGACACTTTTTGGTTGCTATGGACAATCTCCAAATTCCAGGCAGAAAAAACAGTATTTATAATATAAAAGTGCATGCAGGGCACTGCACAGACCACTAGGAACAAAGGGGGTGTGTATTTTTGTAATACAGCACTGTAATCTGTAAGATTACAGTGCTGTGTGTGTTTTGTGTCTTTTTACTTTTTTGAATTTGCCGCCGTTCTCCGCTCCCGTGCGCTGTAACGGAGCTCGGCGGCATTCGGCACTGTGAATCGAGCGGAGGACAACTCAATCACACAGCGCGGGGGACATCGCTGGATCCAGGGGACAAGGTAAGTAAGTCTCACTGTGTCCTCCCCTGCATCCAGCGTTGCGATCCCGAGTCTGGCTCGGGGTTACCGCTCCTGCTAGTAAATTCCCAACCCAAGCCAGACTCGGGATTACCGCTAGGGGGGTTAAATAATATGCCTATAGGATTTTCTAAATTGTCAGTAAATGACAGCTCCCAGCTGCTAACTTCAGTTTGTAAACCAACAACCAAAGATTACATTCATCTACACCAGACTCTTATTCTAGAAGAGGGTCTAATATAACTGTTAAAAAAAAAGAAACCATTGGCGTATCCGCATTAAACCCTTATTTTGAGCATGTATCTTGCCAAGCCACATGGTCCTAACATGGGGATGTACCTTTCCATTTTGATGAGGACAGAGGCCTCTTCCCCACATCCCTGCTGCAGAAGTTGTGAGGATCTGTAGGTGGGGTGAGGGTCTGTGGAAAACCCTGACTGCAGACACACAGCTGGCCCCATCACTCCACTTGGGCAAATGAAAAAAAGAACTTGAAGGCCCTCAAGCCCAGGGGAACTCACATTCTTCCAGCAAAAAGTCAATAAAGGATTTTGACTTCTCCACTACCTGCACCCTGGAGACTGCAGTGAACCTCTTCCAGTATAAACTTTAAAGTGGTTGTAAACCCACTTTTTGGACTTACTACCTATAGGTAAGCCTAGAATAAGGTTTACCTATAGGTAGTGGAAATATGTCCTAAACGTTCACCGTTTAGGAGATATTTCACTTGTAGTCTACCGAAAATTCCAATGGTGCATACGTGGGGAACAAACAAAACTACTGTATTTTCCGGACCATAAGACACACTTTCCCCCCCCAGAAATATTGGGGAAAATGTCTCTGTGTCTTATGGAGCAAATGCATGTTAGGCACTGCCCCCCGCCGCCGATGGCAATGTCCCCCACCACCACCAACAGAAGAGAGGCAGGAGAGCGGAGGACAGACATCTGAAGACCCTGTGAGCAGGGCTGGACTGTCCTACCTGTGACTGCAGCGCTCTCCTCCCTCTGTCCTCCGGCACTTGTATGTCACGGAGCTGGGTCTGTGTGCAAGGTCCCGCCCCTAGACTGGCTTGTGTGATAATAGATTGAATCAGTGTTTGGCCTATCACAAGAGCCGGTCTAGGGGGCGGGAACTTTCACACAGACCAAGCTCTGTGACATACGAGCACCAGAGGACAGAGGGAGGAGAGGGCTGTGTTATCCAGAGGATGACGGTGAGCACAGAGGCTGCAATGGGCACAGAGGCTGACATTTTTGGGCACAGAGGCTGCAATGGGCACAGAGGCTGACATTTTTGGGCACAGAGGCTGACATTTTTGGGCACAGAGGCTGACATTAGTGGGCACACAGAGACTGCAATTGGTGGGCAAAGATGCTGCAGTGGTGGGCACATAGAGGCTGCAATTGATGGGCAAAGAGGCTGCAATGGGCAAAGAGGCTGTAATTGGTGGGCAAAGATGCTGCAGTGGTGGGCAAAGAGAGGCTGCATTTATGGGCAATGGTCAGGTTGCATTTATGGCAATGGTCAGGTCGCATTTATGGCAACGGTCAGGTCGCATTTATGGCAACGGTCAGGTCACATTTATGTGCAATGGTCAGGTCGCATTTATGGCAATGGTCAGGTCACATTTATGGCAATGGTCAGGTCGCATTTATGGCAATGGTCAGGCTGCATTTATGGCAATGGTCAGGCTGCATTTATGGCAATGGTCAGGCTGCATTTCATGGACACTGGTAAATATTTTAGGACACCGTTTGGTTCAGAATATATTTTTTTCTTGTTTTCCTCCTCTAAAACCTAGGTGAGTCTTATGGTCAGGTGCGTCTTATGGAGCGAAAAATACGGTAAGTGCCGTTTCTTCCCTAGCCTGTGCCGTTAATCGCAGCTCCCATGCGCATACTCTGCGGCTCCGGTGAATCACAGAGCCGGAGTCCACGGCCAAGAAGGAAGAGGGGCCAGTAGATGGACGCTGCCTACACAGGGGACATTGCTGGATTCTTTTGCAGGTAAGTGGCACATAATGGGCTAGATTACGATGCATTCTAGCCCATTATGCTTTTCATTTGTAGGCTTTGCTGCGAGCAAAAGAGGAAGTAAAACCCATCAGGGTTTACTTCCTCTTTAACAAAATGTAATCCCAAAGTACGCCAAAACATCCTAAAACCACAAATCCATGCAGGGGTGAGACAGTTGTTAAGGTGAACGTGTTTACAGTGACATGTTTAGAGCCAACAGCCAAGCATAAGGCGCAGTGGCTGGAGAATATATGAGCAGTTTGATTGGGTCCTGGGGAGACAATGTAAGAGAGAGAAATAGGTCTCTTTTTTTTTAAAGAAATAACAGAGTATGACAGCAGACATAAGTATTCTATTAACTTGCTATTCACTATGCAAGCATTTGTACTTGGCCACTATGTTAGAGGAAAAGATGAGGCTGTTTTTTTTTTTTATTGTTTTTGTTAAAGTTTTATAGAGCATTATTGAGAAGCCCTCACATGGTCCATACTCGTTACAAGAAAAAACATAAAACTAAAAGCAAAAACAAAAGGGAAATAAACAAAACAAACCCTTGTAAGCCTTTCTTGGATAGGCCATAAATTGCAAATGGAAATAAAAAAAGTATATTTGGTGAATGAAGATGGAAAAATGTTATAGATTTGCACCAAATCTATTAACCACTTCAGCCCCGGAAGAATTTACTCCCTTCCTGACCAGAGCACGTTTTACAATATGACACTGCGCCGCTTTAACTGGCAATCACGTGGTCGTTTAACACTGTACCCAAACAAAATTTGTGCCTTTTTTCCCCACAAATAGATCTTTCTTTTGGTGTTAAACAGCTGTGGAGAAATTGAGTTTGGGGTGTTAGTTGTGCTAAAACATCATAAGCCATTGAATATTCGTGCAAAGCACAGGATGTTACCTCACCATAACATTTTCATTTTATGCAACTGTGAAATATATGCGTAAAAATTAGTTTGGAGCGATAGGGATGCAAAAAGAAGGCGACCCTAGAGAAATATTTGTGAAGAGCACAGGATGTTATCTGGGCAAAAATTTAAACTTTAATTCTTTGAGACTTTGAAACAGCTGCAAAAAAATGGGTGTGCCAAGTTCCAAAAGCAATGTGTCCAGTATGGTAATGGTAGCAGGCCTATAGTGGTGGCAGTAGATGTTAACATTGCCAGGCCAGTAATGGTAGAAAGAGATGTTAATATTGGGACTATGCTCATGGGGAAGGTGAAAGGCAATGGCAATAGTGGCAGGAGGTGGCATTTATTTCAGGTCTGCAGTGATGAAAGGAGAGGCTTCAGCTATACAGAAAGTAAATACTTTTGGTGGCAGAATTCTTAAATAATGTATTTTGCTGCATCTGAAGCAGGGGCTCAGTAGTTGTGGCATTTTGACAAATGCCATCCAATCAACTTTGAGGGAAGTAATGTCTCTTTTGCCTATAACAAAGCCTCCCACAGCACTAAATGTATGTTCAGAGTGGAGCCTTGTTGCTGAGCAGCCCAGCAGCTCGGCTGCATATTGGGAAAGCTCTGACCAGTGGTCCATCCTCATTACTCAATAAACAAGGATGTTGTCTATTTGGAAGGGTGTCAACATTTGCCTTGTACTCATTCTCCATATGATGAAGTTGCTGGTAATAGCTTCTGGTAGTGGACAGCCTTTTGGCTCTGGGAAGAGAAAAAGGTTTTGATCACGTCGCTTAGACAGCCATTCCCACTGCTGCTTCTTCTTTCAAGTACAGTGGCTCTAAGCTATGTTGTTCTTGAGACTGTATACTATCAGCCTTTAGAAAGGAGACTAACAGGTCTGCAAACTGTCCTCTAGGTGTGTTATTTTTGCGTCCTCTGTGGGGGCAAAAAACAAAACAAAGGAAAAGAGGCCCCAGGGATAGTATGGGTAAGGGTTTTAGTGAGTATCAATGAAGTAAAGAAGTATAGAAAATGTAAGAAAAATAACAAAATTTTATTCAAAAAATATATAAAAATATGAATAAAGAATAAAACAATACATAAGACAATACAGTACAGATAAATCTCCTGTAAGGCAGGTCAGAGAGACTCTCTATAGCAAGAGCACCACCTGGCTTAACAAGACAGGATACCCAACATGTTTCAGAAAAATCCTTACAATTCCTTCTTCAGGGGTATGAAGATATATGCTGTAATGTCTAGCATAAAGACAAATAAGTACAAATCAGAAATATAATATATGAAATTCATGCATCAAAACAATTAGAACACAAAATATATACACATGGAGATAGATTTCAAGCGAAAAGCTGAGGCACTTACTAGAAATATTTGATTACAATTCATATGATGCTGGTACAAGATGATGACTTGATTCAGACAGAGAATATTCCAGTGATTCCCCCCTCTGTGGGGGCAGGTGAGCTCTAAAGCTTTCCCCTTGTATTCTGATTTCAGAAGAGTTGCAAGTCAGTAATGGTTCTTCTCCCCAGTCCCACAAATCCTAGGGCCCTTTCACAGACACTGGAGCATAAATGAGCCTAGCCACCTCAAATTACCAGAGATGGATAAACCACAAGTCTTTGGCGTCTCTGAGAGGGATCCTCAGCTACCTCTCCCCAGCCATGTACAACTCTTGGGGTTTGTTAGGGGTGAGGCCCACCCCCGGAAGCCTTCCCCATGTCCTCCTTCTCCTGCTGAATGCTTCCACTGCAGGAATAGTCCTTATACTCCTCCTGCACCCACTGAAGCCTCACAGGGATAATGTCTGGGCCCTGAGATATCAGAAAAATCGAATTTTCCTCCTTTTTCTGTGTCACCAGTGCCCTGTCTATAATGTGACACAGTGTATTCTCAAGCAGGAAGACCAAAGGAATTGTGAAACTAAAACCTGCATTCTCACAGCTCATTATCATAGTTTTCTCCTCAAATGGTGGCAATACAGTGAATGTGTCCTTTATGCAGAGCCACCGGTAAGGGAAGAAAAAACCTGTCCTCATACCATACTTTCACATGTACTCATTTATGGCCCACGGATGCCTGTGCAGCTGCTGCAGAATAACCAAGGTAGAGTTCCACCAGGTGGGATTGTTACATATGCAGGTATTGTGCGGTCATATGTAGCTTCTGCTGAATCTGAACCAGTCACACACTGGGCATGACCACCTGAAATGGCTACAGACTTAGGCCTGCCTCAGAAGATCCTGTAAGTCAGGGTGCCTATCCAGGAAGCACTGCACCACCAAGTAGGATGTGTGCCAGGCAAGGCATACATGTGCACTTTCCCTGCTGAAGAGTGGACAGCAGGTTTATGCCATTTTCACACACAATATTTTCTCACACAAAATGGCAAAGAGTTACCCACCTCTGGGCCTGCCCCTGCAGACCTGACAGAATCTCTAGGGCAGTGAGGCTCCTGTCTCCTTGGAATACCAGCTGAATCACTGTGTGGCATCACTTTGCCAGGGCCATTGTGTGGCCTCTTGAATGCTTGCAGGGTACTGGTGGTTCAGTGGATAACTCACCCAAAGAGGGCATTGAGGAAGAGAAGGAGATGGACACAACTGTACTGCCACGTTCACTCACTGTAAAGATGGGGGATTCTACATGTTTCCCTGCTGGCTGGGTAACCTTTGTGCTGACTATGTGGTCCAGTGATGTTGAAATGCACTTTCCACTTGATGGTGATGGGCAGTTACATAGTTACATAGCAGGTGAGGTTGACACAAGTCCATCAAGTCCAACCTATGTGTGTGATTATATGTCAGTAATACATTGTATATCCCTGTATGTTGTGGTCGTTCAGGTGCTTATCTAATAGTTTTTTTAAACTATCAATGCCCCTTGCTGATACCACCACCTGTGGAAGGGAATTCCACATCCTTGCCGCTCTTACAATAAAGAACCCTCTACGTAGTTTAAGGCTGAACCGCTTTTCTTCTAATTTTAATGAGTGGCCATGTGTTTTGTTAAACTCCCTTCCACAAAAAAGTTTTATCCCTATTGTGGGGTCACCAGTACGGTATTTTTAAATTGAAATCATATCCCCTCTCAAGCGTCTCTTCTCCAGAGAGAATAAGTTCAGTGCTTGCAACCTTTCCTCCTATCTAATATCCTCCAGACCTTTTATTATTGTCCTTCTTTGTACTCGCTCCATTTCCAGTACATCCTTCCTGAGGACTGGTGCCCAGAACTGGACAGCATACTCCAGGTGCGGCCGGACCAGAGTCTTGAAGAGTGGGAGAATTATCGTTTTATCTCTGCAGTTGATCCCCTTTTTAATGCATGCTAATATTCTGCTTGCTTTGTTAGCAGCAGCTTGGCATTGCATGCCATTGCTGAGCAAATTATCTACTAGGACCTCCAGGTCCTTTTGCATCCAAGATTCCCCCATAGGTTCTCCCCCCAGTATATAGATTGCATTCATATTTTTGCCACCTAAATGCATTATTTTACATTTTTCTACATTAAACCTCACTCGCCATGTAGTTGCCCACCCCATTAATTTGATCATATCTTTTTGTAAGGTTTCCACATCCTGCAGAGAAGTTATTGCGCTGCTTAGCTTAGTACCATCGCAAATACAGAGATTGAACTGTTTACCCCATCCTCCAGGTCATTTATGAACAAATTAAGTAGGATTGGCCCCAGCACAGAACCCTGGGGGACCCCGCTGCCCACCCCTAACCATTCTGAGTACTTCACATTTATCACCACCCTCTGGACTCCCCATTGTAGCCCATTTTCAATAGATGTACTCACCCTATGGTCCATGCCAATGGATCTTATTTTGTACAGTAAACGGTAAAACGATATACCACGTCTACAGGTCTTCCTTTATCTAGATGGCAACTCACCTCCTCATAGAAGGTAAATAGATTGGTTTGGCAAGAATGATTCTTCATGAATACATGCTGATTATTGCTAATGATACCATTCTCATTACTAAAATTATTTATATAGTCCCTTATCATCCCCCCCAAGAGAAGGCAGTGGTGGACTTATGGGTGAAGTAATGGTGGTTGGGAGCCACTGCTTTATAGCACAGGCTTCAAATTCATGAAAGGTGGCTGAAGCCACCAGGTGAAAAGGCAGGATCTGTAAAGCCAGCAAGGTTCCCAAACTGGTAGTGAACTTTTGAGTATGGGCATGGCTGGGGCCAGTGGCGGCCCGTCCATAGGGGGCGCCCGGGCGCCGCCCCCCCAGTCTAAAAAAACAAAAATAAAAAAAAGTAAAAAATAAATAAAAAAAATAAAAATAAAAACAAAACAAAATGGGCCCTTTAAGACATTTAAAAAAAAAAAAATGTCATTTAACAATTTAACATAGTGTACTGTGGCGCCGGTCGCAGTGCACTATGAGAAGCGCCACGTCAATGCAATCACAAGATTGCATCCATGGCGCTTCATTTGCGGGTTAAAAACCCGCCTTGCGGCGCACTGTAGAACGCCGACTAGCTTCCACCCCGTAAAATCACTGTGATTCTACGGGCGGGAGCATTGTCATTCAGAGACAGGCAGGTCACTTCCGGCTTTCGGCTGCTTCACGAAACCCGGAAGTGACGTCGGCAGCTCCGTTCCTCAGCCCGAGCGGAGCATAATTGACTCTCTGACTGTGAAAAAAATGAAATAATTAAGTAAATAATAATTAATTACCAAATGCACCTGACCTAAGCCTTTACTAGACCACTCTCTGTGTGCTGTGCACTTGTGCAGGAATTATTATATTAGAGAGCAATAAGAAATTTGTAAAAGAAACAAATAATTTCATGCTTCTTGCAGGAGGATCACATCATGCCATGCGGTATTCTTATTCAGCAAGTGCAAAGTAATGGTCTGCTATGTTGCTTGTTACTCACAGTTAATTTGCTGGCAAAGACATTTTATAAACCTTTTTTGTATTTCAGTGTAAATATGAGATCTGAGGACTTTTTGACCCAGATCTCATATTTAAGAGGACCTGTCATGCTTTTTTCTATTACAAGGAATGTTTACCTTCCTTGTAATAGGAATAAAAGTGACACCATTTTTTTAAAAAATTGTGCACCTAGTCCCGACGATCTTGCGTGCATAAGCGAACGCAGACGTGAGTACTGCGCCCGGCATATGAAAACGTCAAACCACACATGTGAGGTATTGCCGCGATCATTAGACTGAGCTCAATAATTCTAGCCCTAGACCTCCTCTATAACTTAAAATATGCAACCTGTAGAATTTTTTAAACATTGCCTATGGAGATTTTTGAGGGTAAAAGTTTGACGCCATTCCATGAGCGGGCGCAATTTAGAAGCGTGACATGTTGGGTATCAATTTACTCGGCGTAACATTATCTTTCAGAATATATCTAAAAATTGGGGTAACTTTACTGTTATCTTATTTTTTTATTTAAAAAAATTTTTTTTTTTCCAAATAAAGTGCGCTTGTAAGACCATTGTGCAAATACAGTAAGAAAATAAGTATTGCAATGACCGCAATTTTATTCTCTAGGGTGTTAGAAAAAAAACAATATATAATGTTTGGGGGTTTCTAAGTAATTTTATAGCAAAAAAAAACTGTTTTAAAGATGTAAACACCTAAATTATAAAACGAGGCTGGTCCTTAAGTGGTTCAGAAGGCATTTGCTGTATATAACGTTTTAAGCCGCGTACACACGGGTGGACTGTATGGCCTACTTAGTCCGTCATACAATCCGACGGACAGTCCGTCATACTTTCGAATGAACGGACTTGACCACACACACCACTTTTTGAGCGGACTAATACGGCGTACTAAGTTCGCCATACTATCCGCCCTACTTTTGAAATGAACGGACTCGCCCACACACGCGGAGGAAAGTCCGCTCATTTCGAGCGCGTCTCCAGGTAGGCGGGGCCCGCGAAGGAGACGTCGCTGACCCCGCCGCCTGGTATGGACTTAAAGGGGAACCCCAACGCCGAAAAAAATCTGCGTGGGGGTCCCCCCCAAGTCCACAACAGACCCTTGTCCGAGCACGCTACCCGGCCGGCCAGGAAAGGGGGGCGAGCGAGCGCCCCCTCTCCTAAACCGTACCAGGCCGCGTGCCCTTAACATGGGGGGTGCCTTGGGGAAGGGGGGGCCGCGCGGCCCCCCCAGCCCAAAGCACCTTATCCCCATGTTGATGAGGACAAGGGCCTCTTCCCGACAACCCTGGCCGTTGGTTGTCGGGGTCTGCGGGCGGGGGGATTATCGGAATCCGGGAGCCCCCTTTAATAAGGGGGCCCCCGGATACCGGCCCCCCACCCTATGTGAATGAGTATGGGGTACAATGTACCCCTACCCATTCACCTGTAAAATAAAAGTACAAAAAAAAACACAACACACGAGATAAAATACTTTATTGCACAGCTCCGGGGGTCTTCCGTCTTCGGGGGTCTTCTCGCCGGACTCCTCCGCTATCTTCTTGTAGCTCTTTTACTAGCGGAGGAGTCCGGCTTTCTTCCTCGCCGCCGGCCTCTTCTCCCGACTTCGGGGGTCTTGTCCCCCTCTTCGGTTCTTCTGCCGGGCCACTGCGCCTTCTTATAGCTCTTTTACAGGCGGTGGCCCGGTCTTCTGTCGCCGCCGCCGCCGCCTTCCATTCTTCTTCTTCTTCTTCTTCTCCAGGAGATGTTGCCTCGACGATCTCTCCGGCCGGAATGCCAGGGACGCACTGCGCGGCCACTTATATAGGGACAAGGGGCGGTGTCACATGGCTTTATGTCACATGGGTTGGTCACATGGGTTGATGTCACATGGGGACTATGACATCGTAAGGGGGCGGGGTCACCATGTGACACCAACCCATGTGACATAAAGCCATGTGACACCGCCCCTTGTCCCTATATAAGTGGCCGCGCAGCGCGTCCTTGGCATTCCGGCCGGAGAGATCGTCGAGGCAACATCTCCTGGAGAAGAAGGAGAAGAAGAAGAACGGAAGGCGGCGGCGGCGGCGGCGACAGAAGACCGGGCCACCGCCTGTAAAAGAGCTATAAGAAGGTGCGGTGGCCCGGCAGAAGAACCGAAGAGGGGGACAAGACCCCCGGAGTCGGGAGAAGAGGCCGGCGGCGAGGAAGAAAGCCGGACTCCTCCGCTAGCAAAAGAGCTACAAGAAGATAGCGGAGGAGTCCGGCAAGAAGACCCCCGAAGACGGAAGACCCCCGGAGCTGTGCAATAAAGTATTTTATATCGTGTGTTGTGTTTTTTTTTGTAGGAAGGCCCCCCCTTCCCCAAGGCACCCCCCATGTTGAGGGCACGCGGCCTAGTACGGCTCAGGAGGGGGGGACGCTCGCTCGCCCCCCTTTCCTGGCCGGCCGGGTAGCGTGCTCGGACAAGTGTCTGTTGTGGACTTGGGGGGGACCCCCACGCTGATTTTTTCGGCGTTGGGGTTCCCCTTTAAGTCCATACCAGGCGGCGGGGCCAGCGACGTCTCCTTCGCGGGCCCCGCCTACCTGGATACCCGCTCGAAATGAGCGGACTTTTCTCCGGGCGGGAAAAGTCCGCTCATTTCAAAAGTACGGCAGACTGGCATACACGGGCGGATTGTCCGCCGAAATGCGAGTACGACGGACAGTATTTCGAAAAATCCAAAATACTTAGTACGCCGGACTGCACGCTGAAAAAGTCCGCTGAAGCCCACACACGAGCGGACTGTCCGCTGAAATGTGTTTCGGCGGACTAAGTAGGCCATACAGTCCGCCCGTGTGTACGCGGCATTAGACTGATAATATCACTGCTCGGTCAGATACATAAACCCAGGGCAGGGACATCTTTAAGGCCGGGCAAAAGGGGAGCTGCCCTGGGCCCTGGCATTGTTGTGTGTCCCCAAGCAGCTGCCTTATACTTGCAAACTATCCCAGTTTAAATTCACTTGTCCCTTGAGGTTTTAGTCCTGTGCTATGTCCCAATATCTCAGTGTGAAGTTATGTTACTAAAGCTGCCCAGCCCTATTGTTGTGTACAGATAACTCACTATGACACTATGGGTGGAAGGAAGTGGAATACAGTGGACGGATTAGGTGGATTACATAAGGGGCATGGTTTATGGGAAGAGGGAGGGGCCAAAAATGATGGGTGGGGTCTGGCGCCCCCCATACAAAAACTTCACCAGCTGCCACTGGCTGGGGCATACTCCTTCCATTCCAGCAGCTGGGACAGAGAAATGTTTTTAATTATTACTGCAGCTGGAGATGACAAGCTGGGTTTGGCAAAATCAAAGAACGGTTGCAGCAAACACTTACCAGTACTCTGTGTGGCACTATGCTGATTCTCTTCCCTGTTGGATGAGCCATAAGGAATTTCATGGAGGCTGCTGGTGGAGAATCTTAAATTGTGGGAATAGAGAAGTAAAAGGAGGAGGAGGAATGCAGCCCTTTTCCTGCAGACAGCTGGCATTCAACTGCTGCTTCCAGTGAGCTGCATGGTGATAAACCATGTGTCTCTTCATACATGTGGTACTCAAATTACTAATAATATTTACAATTACTTGCCAAATTAGATAGCTATAGCAGAGACTGGATATTAAATTGGTGCGGGCTACAACACAGGTGAATTCTAGTGAGCAGAGCAGAGGATAACAGTGCCCTGAACTCATGGAGCTCTGCCATTCAGTGGAATAGGGTGGCTGCTCCTTTCACTCCTTTGCAACCTGTTCCTGAATGACATGCTGCCTCACCTATGTTCTGCCTCTCCTCTATAGTATCTAACTTTCCAAATGTACTATATCTCATGCTCAAGTATCATCAGAGACCTCATTATCACCACCTATCCTTATCACTGGAACCAAATTAGCAGTAGGCTGCAGCTGCAGAAACATTTCCACTAATTGGTTTTCCCTGCCTGTTGTCACCTCTCTCTGCAGTCTGGTTGTTCTCCCCCTCAACCCCAGATGCAAATTATTGCTGTGCGTCCACTGGTAGGTAATTTGCTCAATGGGTAGCTATTAGGCAGGATAGCCTAATTTGTATACCTTTAGAAATGCACAGTGCTTTTATCAGCCACTGATGACTTCAAGCTACTCTGGGAGACAGAGGAGTAGGATGATGAAAGTTGGGTTAACCATTCCTCCAGGTGATCTGGGTGTATAGCATGCCCACTGCCAGAAAAAAAAGGCACATGTGACCTGCCTGTAGATGCTACACCATGACCACCACCTTGACCCTTAACGCTGTATGGAAACCACTTTGGCAACTCTGTTTGGGAAACCCAGACATGATGTTGTTAATGTTGGGCTTATTCCCTACTTTTATTAGAAGCTACGGTAGGAGCTGTATGTGGGAGATATGGTGCTTGCTGCACTGGAAACTGTGGTTCTTTGTGGACCAAATCAATAAACAATTGTGTTCCACTGCAAACTAATAGCAGCCTTTGTGGTGTCACCAACAACTTTACACTGCTATTGTGGCCCTGATAAAAAAAAAAAAATTAATAATAATAATAAAAGACCCTAACAAAAATGTATATTATCATAATACAGCTGAAGGACAATCAAAGTAAAATAAGTAAATAAGTAAAAAAAAAACAACAAAATAAAAACAACAAAAAACAGCAACCCTAGAACATTAAAAGCAACAACACAGCAAGCACAGTAAATGCTGGTGGGCTTATTTTCCACTCTCCCTAGCCTGACAATACACAGCACTAAATATAGTGCTGTATATAGCACAGTAAAGCTGTAGGAGCACCAGTCACTGCAAACTTTCTCTGCAGTACTGGCAGCTGTCCTTCACACTAAATTCCCACACACTGGCAAATGGCTGCTGGCAAGAATACACAACACACTGGAAACATTTACTACTATATGGAGTACAAGGGGCACCTCTGGTTACCCTGTCTTTCTGTTTATTGAACAAGTTATACATTGATGCTTTGATCATTATACATGTAGACAAAACACCTGTTAAATGTTTCACATCTATTTTCTGTACATGATTGAAGGCATACTTTCTTGTAATTGTTTGCTTCTGTTATTTGAAAACCTAAATAAATATAGAAAACATTTTTTTCTGGTGTGAAAAAAATTACAAAAATCTGTTGTTTTTAGCTTAACTTCAGAGTGGAGCCCAGATGACTCTTTTGTGACGATTCCTATTTCCAAGCAGCATTGATGACCTCATACTATTTTGTACTGCAGCAAGGATAAATTGAGCATGGCATCACACTGGAAAGTCAGACCGCTGCTCTCACACACAATGCAGTTGCCTGGGTCTGCAGCATTCTGACATTCCTTTTACACAGGGCTCCATTTAACAGTGCTCACACTTGCCTAGTTAACTGGAGCAGTGTGCAAGGGGCATGTTGGACTATTAATGATTCATATTAATCAAAATCAAAAAGAAAAAAGTGAGCGCTGTGTATTTATAGAGCAGCTGACACATAAAGGTAAACATTAAACCTCCAAGTAAACATATAATATAACAAAATGTGTAGCGCTTCCTATGAATTAATATGCAACAGTCCAGTGAACTAATTCGAGTCCTATGATATATCCGTGACTTGATCAAATCCTCAGTGAATGACTCCAACAAAGTGCCTGATAGGTTATGCACTTACCGGAAAATGAAAATAATTCAGCATAAAAGTGAAAATACCCAGTGTGTCTGAAAACAATTTGTCACAACATGTGCACCTCCACCAATATATGCACTCACCAGATCAACAGTGATAGTACACCTTAAGAAGTTACTTTGAGATATCCGCTCCTGGTGTGCTGGTAGAATGGTGGTCCACAATAGACATGTGCAATTCGTTTCGTACGAATCTCAAATTCGTACGAATTTCCCTAAATTGGTACGTTCGGGAGGATCCAAAATACGATGCGTCTGAATTTTGTACGAAATACGAACTTTTGTTTACGAATCCCCAGGAGGAAGTCAGCACAGCACAGGGATGGTGGGAGCCCCTCATCTAACGAAAATTTCTTTTTCGGATAGTAAATTCTTTAACGGAATTTCGAATTTCGGATAAAAACCAAACTTCCATCAGCGTCGACTGTCATATTGAGGTATATTTTTGCCTTTAAATTCATCGTAAAGAACGTTCGTACAAGTTAACGAACCTAACGACAATTCGTATTTCGTAAGAATTGAAATACAATTTCGGACACGAAATACGAAGTACAAATGAATTTTAATACGAACCGTAACGGAACAGAACGAAACAAATTTATTGACGGCGCCAATTTCTAGACCACAATAGGGTTAAGCACTATATAAAAAATAACTCACCCATGGGAGCCCAAAAAAGCTCATATAGTGTAATATTTATTTAAAATCAAGGGTAAAAACAGCTGCGGCGTAATAGAAAAGAGCCAAAAACCTACATAGTATGCCACCGCTCCTTCCACGAGGAAGCGGTGGACATAGCGTCGGTACATAGGCCCCTCCCAATGCGTTTCATGCTCTAGCACGTTGTCAAAGGAATCGATTATCCATAAGTTATAAGAAGAAGAAAGAAGCCACTCTCCATTTTAAAAGCCTTATGTGTAGGTTTTATTGAAGCATGCAATATATGGATTCTTCCACCTGCTCATTCAAACTCTAAAGTGTTTCACTCCTTACTGGGACGAATCATAGAAGGAGGATGACTGGGTGAGAGAACACTTATATCACGATTTAACACCATACACATGTGCCTCGTAAAATCTGTTTTAACCTTCTTTACAATCTTTCTTACAAAAGGGATAGATGACTCCTCAACAGGGCATATTCCTAATGCACCTAATTGTGCGAACTGCAGGAAGTCAGCACCCATTATCAGAGGAGTTCTGGGTATACATGCCTGTATTGAAGAAATATAGCTTGTAACTTATTGATGATTGATGCTGTAGTGCACCCATAAGGCCATACTTTGTACATTATATATTAGGTGTACACATGCTGGCCCATTCACTATCTAACCACAGGTGAAATGAACTAGTAGATGTCAATAAGTGATTTATCTCTCTGGTTTCTTGAGTGATGTATTCTTCAGTGAGGCATTTTGCAGTACAGTTACTAATGTTTTAGTAATACCTGTTTAGTGTTTTATTGAATTAAAATGTGGTTACATTCCCTTTAAAGTTTAGATAAAGCTCAGCATTCATAGCATTCCTATTCCAGCTTTTAATAAAAATGAATAAAGTTAGAAGAGGTATTAACAAAAGAGAGTTTCTTGGCACTTACACAACCTTTTATACTAAAAACCCGGTTCAGGACCTGCCTGTAATTCTATGTGTGATGGGCTTCAGGTCAGCGTTTTCATGATTTCACTATATGTTGCTGTCAGTGTGATTGGCAGTTTTATTAGTAAAGACAGAATTTATCTGCACTTCTCTAAAAAGGGTCATCTAATCTTTAAGTCAGCTTTGTTCAGGCAATTTGATATATTTTGTAAATCCACACAATTCAGAAAAAATGTATATAAATGTATGCAAAAGTGAGCTTAAAATACACAGAATTTATTGCACAGTTGCATGATCAATGTTGACCAGATACTGACAAAAGTTGATCTTAAACGTCTGAAGTTTATCGTTAAGATTTAGACAGCATGTACAGTGGTGTGAAAAAGTGTTTGCCCCCTTCCTCATTTCCTGTTCCTTTGCATGTTTGTCACACTTAAGTGTTTCGGAACATCAAACCAATTTAAACAATAGTCAAGGACAACACAAGTAAACACAAAATGCAATTTGTAAATGAAGGTGTTTATTATTAAAGGTGAAAAAAAATCCAAACCATCATGGCCCTGTGTGAAAAAGTGATTGCCCCCTAAACCTAATAACTGGTTGGGCCACCCTTAGCAGCAACAACTGCAACCAAGCGTTTGCGATAACGTGCAATGAGGCTTTTACAGCGTCCTGGAGGAATTTTGGCCCACTCATCTTTGCAGAATTGTCCTAATTCAGTTACATTAGAGGGTTTTCGAGCATGAACTGCCTTTTTAAGGTCATACCACAACATCTCAATAGGATTCAGGTCAGGACTTTGGCTAGGCCACTCCAAAGTCTTCATTTTGTTTTTCTTCAGCCATTCGGTGGTGGACTTGCTGGTGTGTTTAGGATCATTGTCCTGCTGCAGAACCCAAGTTAGTTTCAGCTTGAGTACACGAACAGATGGTCGGACATTCTCCTTCAGGATCTCTTGGTAGACAGCAGAATTCATAGTTCCTTTTATCACGGCAAGTCTTCCAGGTCCTGAAGCAGCAAAACAGCCCCAGACCATCACACTACCACCACCATATTTTACTGTTGGTATAATGTTCTTTTTATGAAATGCAGTGTTCCTTCTACGCCAGATATACTTGGACACACACCTTCCAAAGAGTTCCACTTTTGTCTCATCGGTCCACAGAATGTTGTCCCAAAAGTCTTGGGGATCATCAAGATGTGTTGTGGAGAAATTGAGACGAGCTTTGATGTTCTTTTTGCTCAGCAGTGGTTTTCTCCTTGGAACTCTGCCATGCAGGCCATTTTTGCCCAGTCTTTTCCTGATGGTGGAGGCATGAACGCTGACCTTAACTGAGGCAAGTGAGGCCTGCAGTTCCTTGGACGTTGTTGTGGGGTCTTTTGTGACCTCTTGGATGAGTCGTCGCTGCGCTCTTGGGGTAATTTTGGGCGGCCGGCCACTCCTGGGAAGGTTCACCACTGTTCCATGTCTTCGCCATTTGTGGATAATGGCTCTCACTGTGGTTCGCTGGATTCCCAAAGCTTTGGAAATGGCTTTATAACCCTTTCCAGACTGATAGATCTCAATTACTTTCTTTCTCAATTGTTCCTGAATTTCTTTGGGTCTCGGCATGATGTGTAGCTTTTAAGGATCTTCTGGTGGACCTTACTGTGTCAAGCAGCTCCTATTTAAGTGATGCCTTGATTGTGAACAGGTGTGGCAATAATCAGGCCTGGGTGTGGCTAGAGAAATTGAACTCAGGTGTGGACAACCACAGTTATAGTATGTTTTAACAAGGGGGGGCAATCACTTTTTCACACAGGGCCATGATGGTTTGGATTTTTTTTCACCTTTAATAATAAACACCTTCATTTACAAATTGCATTTTGTGTTTACTTGTGTTGTCCTTGACTATTGTTTAAATTGGTTTGATGTTCCGAAACACTTAAGTGTGACAAACATGCAAAGGAACAGGAAATGAGGAAGGGGGCAAACACTTTTTCACACCACTGTATTTTGGCTATGAAGGAAACTGGTACATAGAAAATACATTTAAAGCAACCCTTTAATAAAAATAAAAATCCAGAGTACGCATGCGCAACACTCTGTGATGGCTGCCTTATCACAGTGCTCTGTACCGGCCACCTCACAAGGCCCTCACAGGGATCCCAGGCTCTTCTCCATGGCATGACATATTGCATGGAGGTATGTGGAGGGGCCCCATCACCCACAACAAGCGGAGGTCCACTGTCACCAGCCACCACAGTATCCCTCCTGAACCAGACCCTGGATGACATGCACAGGAGCCCACACTAACAGGCCTAATGTTTAATATCAGGAGACAGGCCAGCACACCTCACAGCCCAAGGACATTACACGCATGTTCTCAAAATTTGCGGAAATGGGGGGCGTGGCTAACCACCGAGCGGTATGGCAGCTTGATTCCTCAGCTCCTGCACCGAACGGAATAAACGGACTGTTACAGCACCGATCGAGACACCAAAATGATCTCAGCGGATCTTCACACCCGGGGGAACCCGACCGGAGGCTCTCGGAAACGAAAGGACCTCAAACCACCGAAGAAACTTACCGAATTCTTTGCGCTCCCTCATGGAGAAAAGATCCAAGATGGCGCCCGCGGCGCCTCACAGCCCGCAGGCTCACAACGTTCGGCGGCCTCTTACACAGACCTCCCGGACGCAACGGACGATCCCACGGCTCCTCCAAGAGAATCTGCCAGTTCCCTGCCTTCCTCGGGGACATCTTCTACTTCAAACAGCCCTGCTAAATCGCGGATCCGCTTAGAACCTTCGGATCCGGACCTGGAGGTAAGGCCTTCCCAGGACCAACCACTGACTTTACCCCCCCCTGCTTCCCCCATAGCTTCTTTCCCCACTTCTAATCAACCAGTCATAGATACTATGCTGAAAGAGATGCTGATCTCCCTGCACAGCTCCCTTCATCGTGACATCTCATCTATGTTCACTGCCTTTCAAACCGAACTGCTTCACACAGGCCGCAAGTTAGACAGAGTTGAAACCCAAATGGGAGCTATGACTGAAACGGTGAATGACCTAGTTGATGCCTACGATCACACGAGAGATGAGCAAAAATGGCTGCGGGCCAAAATGGCGGACCTCGAGGACCGCTCGAGGCGCAATAATGTAAAAATCAAAGGCATACCTGAATCCATACTTCCCACTGACCTGAATTCATATGCCCGGCAGCTCATTTCCACAATTCTGCCTGATCTACCACAGATTGAAACTATAGTCGATCGCATTCACCGCTTACCAAAACCGCCACACTTACCGCCTGAGATACCTCGTGACACCTTGATGAGAATCCATTTTTATCATACTAAAGACATGCTACTTGCTCAATCCAGGCGCATGGGTCAACTCCCACCCCCCTATGCGAAGCTCCAACTCTTTGCTGATATTTCCCAATATACTCGGCAGCAGAGACGACAACTTCAAACCATAACCAAACCACTCAACAATCACAGGATCCCCTATCAGTGGGGTTTCCCTACAAAGTTGGTGGTTACCAAAAATGGTACCCGCCACAACATCCACACAGTGGAAGAGGGCATCAAACTGCTCCGCACCTGGGGCATACTCCCAGAGATCGCACCTACTGGCTCACAGCCATCTGCAATGTTCCCTCAGAACTACAATAACCATCAACGAACCAAGCTGATCCAATGACTGTAAGATCAGTGCTCAGGCATGTACTGGCCATAGGGACTATAGGGAGTTTCCCGGTGGGCCGCTGGCTCAGTGGGCCGGTTTCAGTGACAGCCAGTGGCATCGCTGGGGGGGCTTTTGGGGCTACAGCCCTGAATCTGGGGCCCATAGCCCCAAGTCAGTCCAGGAGTCCCCAACCACAGGGTCCCGGCCCACTACCTGCCCTCTTTCTGGTGACCCTGATGTAAGGAGGGGCTCTCTGGGGACCCTGATGTAAGCCAGAGGTTCTCTGGGGAACCTGATATAAGAAAGAGGCTCTCTGTGGACCCCGGATGTAAGGGGGGGCTCTGTGGGGACCCGGATGTAAGGAGTTGGTTATCTAGGGACCCTGATGTAAGGCGGGTGATCTCTGGGGACTCTGATATAAGAGGGGCTCTCTGGGGACCCTGATGTAAGGGGAAGGCTATATGGGGACCCTGATGTAAGGGGAGGCTCTCTGGGGACCCCAATGTAAGTGGGGGGCTCTCTGGGGACCCAAATGTAAGGAGGGGCTCTCTGGGGACCCTGATGTAAGGGGGATCTCTAGGGTTTTTTTTGCGCAATTGCATACAGTTTATATACTGTTTTTTGCGTGTTTGCAAAATTAAAGTGGGCCGTCTGGATGAAGTCCAGGGCCAAATTTTTGTCCCAGTCCAGCCCTGTCAGTGCTGCACCACCTCTACTGGTTATTTGCAATCCGCTCGGTGCCTGCTCGTTGTACTTAGTTCACGGACTTTTCCCCCAGTTTGATCGGTAGTCCTAGTCACACTGCTGATCCCTCCCTACCTCCCCTCAGGTTTCCCCACCGGCTATCTCTCCATCAGCTCATTCTTTGCCCTTAACCATCTCCTTTTTGTTTTTCTTTTTGTCTTCCACCCCCTCCTACCCGTTCTGTTGAATTAGCAAGACCATCTACCTTGAAACTCTACGAAGGACTACGTCCTCATCCTCTTTACGCAATCCGTGAGATCCAGGACCATTTTTACTAGTAACTGTAAGTACTCCTTCAATTGCATATACCACCACTCTCCCTCCACACTATGCCCAAATTTTTGTCCCTTAATGCTAAAGGCCTCAACCATCCGGCCAAGAGAAAGTCCCTCTGGCGTACGGCTCGAGACTCTCACTGTGATGTACTTTGTGTTCAAGAAACACATTTCAAAAACTCTGCAGAACCTACTTGCTCCCACAGATCATTTCCCCACATCTTCAAGGCCTCTGGTCCTGAAAAAAGAAAAGGGGTGTTGATTGCCATCAATAACACTTGCTCATTTACCCTTCATGACACCATACAGGATCCGGACGGCAGATACCTCGCAATAGCTTGTGACCTAAACAACACCAGATGCACTATTGTTACTCTGTATGCTCCAAACAAACGACAAATCCGCTTCCTCTCTAAATTAATGAAGAAAATCAACAGATTCAAGCAAGGCCAGTTGATAATCTGTGGAGACTTCAATCTGGTACCTGACTGCTCCATAGACTCCTCTTCCCAACCCAACAGGTTGACCTCCCCTATGGGTTCTTTCATTCGCTCCCATGATCTTTTTGACGTCTGGCGATGCCATCACTCCACTGAAAGAGACTACTCTTATTTCTCCCCCCGTCACAACTCCTACACCCGGATTGATTATTTCCTAGTGGATAAGTGGACCTTACCTAAAATCTCCTCATCTACAATAGACACCATTACGTGGTCAGATCACGCACCGGTTACCATTTCCCTAGAAGACTCATCTTCACGCTCTCGAACCAGACTTTGGAGAGCTGACGCGGCGATCATCGCTTCTCCAACCCACTCCTCTTACATCAGAGACTGTCTAGTCGAATTCTTCAATAATAATGTTGGTACTGTTACTGATAATACTGTCCTTTGGAATGCCCATAAGGCATTCATTCGGGGTATACTCATACAAATAGGTGCTAGAGAAAGGAGGAAGAGATCACAGCTAAACCTACTCACTTCAGAAATTAGCAAGCTTGAACACCTAAACCAATCCGCTCCCTCCCCAACAACTAAAGCTAAATTAGATGCCCTCAGATTGGAGCTCAGATCCCACCTCCTACAGGCGTATGAGAAAGCCCACAATTATTTTAAAGCAACCCACTATTCTACGGGTAATAAAGCGGGCAAACTTATGGCAAATAGAATTAAGGGCCACCATGCTAAATCCAAAATTACCCATCTATTCCACCCCACTTCCAAGCAAAAACTACTTGACCCCCAAAATATTGCAGATGCATTCAGTCACTATTACAATACCCTCTATAACTTAAAAGACGACGCCTCTGTTGTCCAACCCTCGCTGTCAGACATCCAATCCTTTCTTCAGGAAATTAACCTACCAAAATTATCACCAGACCAGCTGGCTTCCTTAAATACCCCTTTCACAGCCTTGGAGGTCGAATCCGTGATCAAAGCTCTCTCGTCCAACAAATCACCTGGCCCGGATGGCCTTACTAGCAATTATTATAAACAATTCAGCTCCACTTTGTCTCCCTTCCTAACTTTAGTATGTAATGACGCTGCCTCTTCCTCCTCCCTCCCACCAGAAATGTTACAAGCTTTAATTGTCACTATACCGAAGCCAGGCAAGGAACCAACCCAAGCACAAAACTTCAGACCAATATCCCTTTTGAACTTAGACACAAAAATTTACGCCAAGTTGATTGCCAACCGATTGTTAGAAGTTATGCCCCTCCTGATCCACCAGGACCAGTCTGGTTTCACCAAGGGCAGGCAGGCGTCTGACGCCACAAGGAGAATTATCAATATAATTCACAAAGCCGAGACTAGTCGAACGCCTTCTCTGCTCCTTTCCTTGGACGCAGAGAAGGCGTTCGATAGGGTCCACTGGTTATATCTCCGAGCCACTCTATCTAAATTCGGATTCCAGGGTCCGATCCTCTCAGCCATTATGGCCCTGTACTCCACCCCCTCTGCACGGGTATATACCTCTGAAATGCTATCCACACCCTTTTCCATTTCAAATGGCACACGCCAAGGCTGTCCACTATCCCCCTTCATCTTCAATCTAGCTATGGAACCCTTGGCGGAGCATGTCCGTCAAGCTCACTCCATCTCCGGTTTTAAAATTGGAGAAATCGAGCATAAGATAAACTTGTTTGCAGACGACGTAATATTGATGATCACGAACCCCCAATCCTCCCTGGCTTCGATTCAACTCCTTTTGCACAGATTTAGTAATGTATCTTTTTATAAGGTCAATGAACACAAATCCTACATACTGGACCTGGGCATAGATGCTATCACTAGCAATATCCTACGCAACATGTATCCTTATCCTTGGGCTGATAACGGTATCCCATACTTAGGGATTACACTAACCAAATCCACTAGATCTCTCTTCTTGTCTAACTATACAGAAGCAAAACAAAATGAATCCAACAAACTTACTAAATATGAATTCTCCTGGGCCGGCCGCCTGGCAGCATTTAAAATGATGGTCCTGCCAAGACTCCTCTACATCTTTAGGGTACTCCCCATCCCACTATCAGCCTCATACCTTACATCCCTGCAATCTATCTTGAACCATTTTGTATGGCAAGGAAAGAACTCTAGATGCAACCTAGCTAAACTTATTAAACACAGATCTAAAGGTGGGATGGGATTCACAGATATAAAAGATTACTACTTAGCCACAATTTTATCTCAGATGAAAGATTGGCTGCTGCCCTCCCCCACTACCCTTTGGGGATCCATTGAGAATGCAGACACACCAGGCCCGAACCTCCGAGATTGGCTATTTAGCACAACCTCCACTACTACCTTCTCACGACACTATTCCCCTCTTATTCAAGGTTCCATCAAAGCTTGGAAGATACTACATCACACCACATGGTCCCAACTCCCGACCAAACAAATTCACATCCCTCTCAACACTCTGAAGCACCTCACGCCAGACTTAATTATTCCAATAGAGATTACATCTAAAATGTCCTCTACCCTGGAGCTTCGCTCCGTACTACATAACAAATCCTTCCATCAAATTAGCTTAGCTCTCGGTGCCCCCACCAAGGATTTCCTGACGTATCATAGGCTACGAACATGCCTTTTAACACATCCCTCACTAGAAGGAGCTATTCCTGTGAATATATGGAAATCTTTTTTTTCTCCTAATTCCTCTACCAAAGGAGTCGCCCTCATTTACTCCACACTGCAGGAAAAATGCACCTTTCACAAATTCAAACCCCTCCTTGACTGGGAATCTGACTTACAACTCCAATTCTCAGACCAACAATGGATTGCTGCAATAAATTCTGTATACAAGGCCACTTCATGCACCGCACTCTGGGAACTCTCCCAAAAAACACTTATGAGATGGTACCTGACCCCCCATAGAATTGCCAAATTCCACCAACCCACCTCCCCAAATTGTTGGAGAAACTGCGGTGACTCAGGCACCCTACTACACATTCTTTGGTCCTGCCCCCTAATTCGCACGCTCTGGGAAGACATTCAAGCCTTGCTCAGAGAACTTTTACATTTTTCTATTGTTTTATCTCCCCAACTAGCCATTCTTAACCTAACGATTGAAGACCTGATTCCAGCCCATCGAAATGTGCTTACTCACGTCCTCTTAGCCACAAAACTCCTTCTGACAAGGAACTGGAAAACGAATAACACCCCACTCAGAGCCGAAGTTATCAATCTAGTCCAAACTCACTTTATATATGAAACCACTCTCGCCAGGTCTACGACCAAACACTCCTCTGTTACACACCTTTGGTTCCCATGGTCCTCCTGGTACAATGCAAACTGTAAATGTTGATGATTCAACTGTCTATTTCCTGGTGATCTTGCTACTTCCCCCCCCCCCCCCTCCTCCCCTATCTTTTTTTCTTTTTTTTTTTTTTACCCCCCCCCCCCCTCCCCGAGTTACCCCCTTGTCTTTCTTTATCCACCGTTGTCCACCAACGACACTCCTTCGAACTGTTGCTTCCTTTGAAGCTGTTTTTTACAATTTGCATTATTAGTTGTTATTTTAACTACACTTTCAATCCCTGTACGTACTGTTTTGGTTAATTGTGACTCATGTCATTATTTTACGTACTTGCTATTTATAAATCTATTTCTCTGTCACTGTATAACTTGTACACTGTGAAAATTCAATAAAAATTATTTTGAAAAAAAAATAAAAAATTTGCGGAAATGCTGGATAAGGGCTTAGCTCCGACTGCATCCAGAATCACCTCTGATATTAGAGTGGATCTCCAACTCCTAGGTTCCCGTATTGAAAACAAAGTTGACGCCACGATCGATCGAGTCAATCAAAACACTGAATGCTTTCAGGGAATGCATAACCAAATAGAGGGGGCCATGGCAAAAATCGATGACCTGGAGAACAGGTCCAGAAGGCTTAATTTTAGGATCAGTCTGAGTCTGTAACGGATATCCCAGATGCAGTACATTCTCTCATCAAAAACCTCATCCCAGACATCTGAGCCCACAAACTAGAGCTTGACCGTGCGCATAGAGCCCTGGGACCCCCGCGCCAGGATGGCCTACCACGCGACATTGTGGTTAAACCACACTACTATAGTGTCATGGAAGAGGTCATGAGGATAGCTCGCACCACCCCACAGATCCAGCTGATGGGACACTAGATACAAATTTATGCGGACATCTCGCCCTTCACTATCCAGAAAAGGCGAGCGCTCAAACCCCTTGTAATGGTTTGGACACAAAAGAATATTAAAGTGGAGGGCCACCCTGAAAAAAAAAATACATAAAAAATTAGAAAGAAAAAAAATGAAAAAAAAATTTTTTTTTTAACTTACCATAAATGCCTGTTGCTAGGCACATCGTCCTAATCTGCCTCTTCCTCCTCCGCGGAGATCTTCTATCTTCTCTCCTCCATGCGGCGTCTTCTGGGTAATGGGTCGCACTGTGTTCTGGGAACTGTGTGTCCCAGAACACAGCGCGCCCCATTCACAAAGCGCTGCGCGACTCGCGCATGCGCAGTAGGAAACGGGCAGTGAAGCCGCAAGGCTCCACTGCCTGTTTCCCTTAGCCAAAATGGCGGCGCCGGGACCTGAGAGCTGAGGGACGGATCAGCCTCGGGTGGCCGACATCGTGGGCGTCCTGGACAGGTAAGTGTGCTTATTAAAAGTCAGCAGCTACAGTGTTTGCAGCTGCTGACTTTTAATTTTTTTTTTTAAAACCGGCCCTCCTCTTTAAGTATTGGTGGCTTTTCCCTTTCTGTCTGAAATTTGATCTTAACGGCAAGCTTTTTCGATTCTCCACATTCTAGGAAGGAGAACAAAAAACCGGGCCTTCTTCGAAAGGATCCACCTTCACCCATGCAGACCTCTTCATCCGGCATAACCAGGCGTCCACCCCCATCTAGCCCTCTAACCTCCCTCTGGATGACACCCAGAAACAAGAAAGCTAAAGATGGTCTCCCCCCCAATCTTGAGGGGATCCTCTCCCTTTCACTACAAAATTCAATTTTTTTAAGTCAGGACCCTTCTAGACCCCTGGCATTTTTGCCCAACAGAAACCTATCCAACATTATCTGATTTTAAGGGACTACTACTCCTATGGCTGCTTCTGCTGCACCCACTCTCTTAGTCCCTATGTCATATTATGGTGTATCTGAACTTCCACAGATCCGGTGAGGACCCCCCTTTACCTTGATTTTATATATTTTTTTGGACTCTGCTCGGAAAACCTGCTGGACTCCATGGACTTTCTGCAAAACTTACAGGACTGATCCTCCGGACTCGACAAATCTGCTCTACTACACGGTCCATGCCTACGCCAGAGGAACTTTTACCCAGTTAATTAATACTTAATCCCTTTCTAGGTTCACTGGCGCTGTTGATGAGCATCCAGAGGGAAGTGCTCTAGCCCCTTCCCCCAATGTAAGGCTGGAGCCATTAGGCTACCTTCTCCCCTTTCCCCATCCCCATCTCCCTTCACTTAGTTTGCATTTCTTATCAAGACCTCCTAGGCTAGCTCTACATGGTACTTACAGTTCATGGTCCCACATTATAATTTTAGTACTTCCCTCTCTTCTCGCCCATTTCCTAATATATCCCAAGTCCCGATCATTCCTAATTTGGTCTATAAGGTACTTATATCTTGACTGTTCATGTTTTTTTCCCCATTTGTTACGAGCTGTTAGTTGGGGGCACAGAGGACAGAGCGGGTCCAATGTGCCTACCCCCATACTCAGAGTTGTTAACGATAGTGGTTTTACTACTCCTGGTCCTGGAACTCCCTCACTAGTTGGGGAATACCATGGTTGTTTCTCCAGGTGAGGTGGACTGGCTCTCACCTCTACCTCAGAGCTCACTTCTATGTGTTCTTCAAACTGTCTTCTCCTTCTTTCCTCTATTCCTCATCTCTCTAATTTTTCTTTCAGTGATGTGGTATCTCTCCTTCACAGGAATCTGACAGATGTCATGGTGAACCCTCTTGCAGCATTAGCTATAAGATAAGCCTCTGCAACGAAGGTAAGTTGTTGGGGATCACCCGCTTTCTCCCTTATACTGCTTCATGGCTGACCCCACCACACATAGACCAGCTCTACACATTGCCACCCACAACGTCCAGGGACTTAATTCCCCTGTGAAACATAGAAAAATATTCCAAGATTATGATTCCCAAAAAATAGATATACTGTTCCTGCAGGAAACACATTTTCCTAAATCACATACCCCTTCAATTGTTCATGCCAAATTCCCCTGATTTTATTTAGCAAACTCTGACAATAAGACCAAAGGCATAGGCCTATTCTTTTCTTGCAAAACTCAGTTCTCCCTGGTATCTGAATTCAAGGACCCGGAGGGCAGATTTTTGCTGGTAAAGGTCTTCATAGATGAACAACTTTACTTCCTCATTTCATATTATGCATCAAACAAGGGTCAGGCAAAGTCCTTAAATCCCTTTTTTACACCTTTGCACTACTTACTGAAGGTCTGGTTGTTTATGGAGGAGACTCCAACCTAGCCTTTGATGAATGAATGAATGAAATACTTGTATAGCGCACAATGCGAACTGAATCGCCTCTAGTGATGCAGGAATCGATAAAACATGTCCCCCAGGCAAAAACCGGGTCCATCCTACCAGGCAGAGTCTTAATGTAGTCAGACAGTTATTTCAGCATGGTCTGGTGGATATCTGGAGGGAAATGAATCTGAGAGCACGGGACTATACGCAGTCTACCCGCATCAATCTTTTTCTAGACAACATGTTCCGCAGGTGCAGCGGTCAGACATTAGGGACTCTGTCTGGTCGGACCATTCCCTTCTCCTACTGACATTGAATGGTGGGCCAATTCAATGTCAGGAATTTCACTGGAGACTAAACACCTCCATCCTCAGCAACCCCACTCATGTTTACGAAATCGAAAAACATATTCAGGAATACTTCCTCCTGAATGACATGGACAACATCTCCCCATCCACTCTGTGGGCAGCTCTCAAGGCTGCAATTAGGGGTAACCTAATCCAAATTTCTGCTAGAATACGCAAAGCCCGCAAATTGGACATTGCCAGGTTAGAGAGGGAATTTCCCTCCCTAAGCAAACTGCATAAATCCAAACCTTCATCTGGCTCCACAAAGAAACTGGAATTAGCCGTGAGCCTAGCTGTCACCGTAATAGCGGAAAAGAACCTCAGATGGGAGGGGGGGCGGTTTTACCACCAAAAAGATAAATTTGGCTCTTTATTAGCAAGACGGTTAACCCCTAAAATTAGAACCCATGCTCTCCCTAAAATAAAATTAAGTGAAGGGTCCCTCACACAGAACCCCAAAAAAATGATGCCTTTCATGACTTTTATCGCACTCTGTATAACAAGGTGGGGAAGGAATCCTCTCCCGGCATAATAGATTTATTTTTGGGATCGGTGAAGATACCGAAGATCAGGGAACAGCACAAGTACGAGTTAGAGGCTCTGATCTCAATGGAAGAAGTAGCCAGGTCAATAAAAACCTTAAAAATAACCCAGCCCCAGGTCCAGATGGCTTTTCGTTCCATATTATAAGCATTTCTCCCCAATACTCTCCCCATACTTAGCTCGCTTTTTAATCATCTACGAGCGCCCTTGATAAGGCAGAAAACTCAGCATTCATTACAATGATCCCTAAGCCAGGTTAGGATCCCAGTTACACCTCCAAGTATAGGCCCATATCCTTGATCAATAAAGATCTTAGAATTCTAACAAAAATTATGGCGGACAGGATTTCCAACTTTATAGGCTTTTACATTCATAAGGATCAAGTTGGCTTTATTCTTGGGCGACAGGGACCAGACCAGATCAGGAGGGCAATCAACGTTGTTTCGCTCTTGGGATCGGGATGGGACAGGGGCCCCCAACAAAAGGGTTTTATGCTCTCGCTGAATCTCATGAAGGTGTTCGATTCCCTCTTTTCTGGTCCCTACCCTGCAAAAATTGGGTTTTGGTGAGCTCTTTATGAACATAATAGGAGCACTCTACTCTAATCCGGGAAGTGAAATTAAGATGCAGGGATATCACTCGAATTCCTTCCCAATCCTCCGCGGTACGAGATAGGGGTACCCCTTATCCCCATTAATCTTTGCCATGATTATTGAGACCCTGGCCATTTCCATCAGAGACAACCCTGATATACAAGGGGTACAATGCGGACCACAATCTCACAAATGCACTTTGTTCACCAATGACATCTTGCTCTTTATATCCTCACCAATCACCTCCTTTCCTATTATCTGCAGGGTGCTGGATGATTTTGGCAAAGTTTCGGGACTCGCGGTCAATTATTCAAAATCTTTAGCTCTCAATATTAATCTACCAACTCAGCTGGTCTTTCAGCTTAAATACAACTTTAGGTTCAGGTGGACCGAGATAGCACTCCCCTATTTAGGGATTAACTTGACTGCGACTATAGACAAACTCTACTGAATTTCCCTGCAATCTTTCGCAAACTGGAGGAAGATCTCTCAATATGGGACAAACTGGGCCTTTCCTGGCTAGGCCGGGTGAACTCGGTGAAAATTACCCTGCTACCCCACATCCTGTATCTCTTCAGATCCTTACCCATCCCCATTCCTAAATCCAACAACAATTGTTCGATGGAGCATACACATGGTCAGATTTTCTGCCAACAGCCTGTCATCACACAATTCCCATTGGAAAATCCGATTGTGTGTACGAAACTTAAGAAACTTTAAATCTATATATGAAATACAATCACAGAAATGTTGAACGACATGTATGAAAGATAATATAAGTTACAATTAAAATGTACATTTGGGTAAATATTACAGTAGAAATGTAGGCCGTTTACTACTTTACTAGAATGCTAAATTAAATTAAAACTATTGGCAAGAATAGTGTCCCATCCTTAGTATCAGTGGGAGAAGATGTGTTTCAATAATAAGCTGCACCTCTTGGAGTATTTGTCCTGGATGTCAGTTGGATTTTGCAGGGAGTAAACATGAGGAAGGTAACTGAACTCTGTAAAACATTGCTGCATGTGTTTTGAAGGGCTGTGGTATTTACAAATGTATTTACTATCTCTCTCACTCTCTATGCTCTGCTCACTTTTGGAGTGACAGGGTAAAATGAAAAGGTGATGGTGTCTGCACCTATGCAAGAAGTGATCTCAAAGTGCCATTAGAAAAACGCTGCAAATGTGGCAAAACTTGTGTTTTTAACATGGTATTCTACAGCAAGAGCTACTGGCATTTCTATAATGTCCTGTGTGAATACTTCAAAGTTAATTATTGGATATTGACTCTGTTTTTTGCACAGATAGATAGGGCTGCACAATCTAGGACAATGATAACTATGGGAGATTTTACCTAACCTGAAATTGACTGGAGTAATGGCACTGGTGGAACAGTAACAGGACAGAAATGTATAAACCCATTACAAGGCAGTTTTATGGTACAGTTATTTATAGCCCCAACTAGAAAGGATACACTGCTAGATCTGTTAATCTCAAACATTTTGGAACTTATTACTAATGTTTATATAAAAGAACATCTGGGTAGCAGTGAACATAATATGATTTAATTTAATGTTAGAGGGAAACAACAAGCTCATACTGGAAAGATAAAAAACATTAATTTTAGGAGAGCAATTTTTCCATGGCTGAGGGCTGCTTTTCAAGATTTAGACTGGGAGAGAATGTTGTCACTAACTGTATGTAAACACACTGAAAAATATATTGCTATGGGCAAATGGTTTAAAAAGTTAAAAGTACAACCTACATGGCTCATATTTAAAGTTGAAAAAGCTCAAAATAATAATAATTAAAAAAAGGAAAAAGCAGTAAAAAATAAAAAAATTTAAGAACACTATCCTCATTTAAAAGTTACAAAGACTATAACAGAATAAGTAAAAGGAGATTAAAGCTGCAAAAATTCAAAAGGAATTACATGTTGCAAAAGAGAGTAGGACAAAACCTCTTTAGTTGGGGAGGACAAAGAAAAGGAAAATGGAATAAATACCTTTTTCAGCTATATGTATACCATGGAAAATGGGACAGGTTAATAAGGATGGTATTAAAATACTCCCAAATGACCCAAAAAGCCTCAAAATGTATGTGGTCCATAAAACATAAAGTTGAATAAAGCATCTGGACCAGATAATTTACACCCAACAAAGAGTTGAGTGCCTTTATTTTAAAGCTATTGTTTCTAATTTTTAGAAACTCTTTAATGACTGGCATTGGGGTTGATATACTAAAGGCAACTCTACTGTGTACTGAGCAGTGTAATTACACCCCCACCCCCCAGATATAGGGGAGCCTGAGGGTTATACTTGTGCACACTACCACCACTGAATCTGGAGGTCAGTTATAGTTGTTAAAACTGTCACTATTGAGGCTGGGGAAATAGGGGGTTATAATTACATAACTTTAACTTTAAAAAAATGTAACTTTAACCCTCCCCTTTTCCCAGCTATATTGGTGGCAGTGTAACTATACCCCACCCCTTTTTCAGCTTTATTGGTGATAGTGTTATGAATTTTAACCCCACCCCTAACAATTCAGTGTTGGTAGTGTGCACAATTGTAACCCCTTGGGCTTAAACTGTCTCTTCCCATGGAACCAATTGGTGATTAATCCCATCAAAGTCAGAAATCAAATGACGGGAGGAGATCACTTCAGTGAGCTCTGGCATACAGGATCCTATGCAATACATTAATGCTCTGAACTGTGCACATGCCCTGCTGTCAAGAACTAACTTACCATTTCCTTCATACTGGCAATCCATCATGAGAATCAGACTTGCAAAGAAGATTAGAAGTTTGGATTTGCTAGATTGCTAGCAGAATGAATCAGTGAAGATTCACTCATCATTTCTTCAAGTTAAGCAACTGCCAAATTGTTGGCAGGTATTTCTGTTATAGCCCACACAACTGCCAATCAAATTAAAAGCATTCACTTCTCAATCTTTAGTGCTGACATCAGTAAATAACTTTAAATACAGACCAATGTAATCATAGGGCAGAATTAGAGCAGGTGTTATATATTATTTTAGTGAGTTGTATGCTTACTGCTGCTCAAGTCTGCTCAAGTCCCCAAGGGACTAAACATTCTTGCCTTTGACATTCGTCTTTTTAAAATTTCTTGTAGAAAGGCATAGAAAAACCCTGGATAAATCTTTTGTAATAGCCAACAGGTCTTACAAACACTGTACTCTATTGGTGGCTCTGAGATGCTTCCAACTCTGCTTAGCTAGTTCCTTATCTCAGTTCTACCCTGGTAACCATGTGGCACATATACTTAATCAGTGGCATCTGGTGTTTTTTTGTTTGAGGGGATGGCAGACAACCACTCCCCCATGGCACCTCAACCTAGGCACAACGGGCACATCGGGGATCATCAAGCAGGGGGACAGCCTGTGGCAGGCATCTTGCAGCGTCTTCCGTGTCCTCTTCCCTTCTGAGATCACGGCGACTTCCCCTCCTCCTAGGTGTCCAATAGGATTGCCTAACCTTTCAACCAATTGGGAAACTGGTAACAGACCCATGCGCTTCCTGATTGGCAGAGAGGCAATTCAGTGTTAGAAAAGAAAAATTAATTTTCTTTTCTAACTCATCTGGGTGAACTCCAAGCGCAATGCTCTGCGCTCCCAGTCTACCCTATTATGAAGCCTATTAGAGCCTATGGCTCTAATCAGGTGCTTCAAAAATACACCCTCACTGCTGTAATTCAGGTGCCCGGCATTCAAATAGGGGCCGGATGCCTAAATAGGGGGTGGCAGCGGCGGCCCTGGATAGATTCATGCATGAATCTATCCATTCATTCATAGCGGGGGGTGGTGAGGATAGAGGGGGCGGCACCCATGCACCCTTAATGCACAGGCTGCCCCTGTACTTAATACTTGACTTAAAGTGTCACTAAACCCAGACTATGAAAAATTCTCATTACACGCTATATAACGGAATGTTCATACTCACAAAGCCACTAAAGCATTTGTTTTCTGTAGAGTAAAATATACCTGGTTAATCAGGCCTTCAGCTGTCCCTCCAATATTCACTGTGTTCCCACTGCAGGTTGAGTTTGTATAGTCCAGCTGTGTCCTCTATGGAGCATGCTCAATTTCAGTTCCCTTCTAAGCTCTTAATTTCTTTCTTTTTTCTTATCTGTGCAGCCCACATGACTATAGAGTCATACATGTGGGTGTGTGCACAGTGGTAAATGACACACTAGACAATAGTTCTCAACCTTTTGTAAAGTACGGAGAGGACAGTATACCTTGCCTCCTATGACCTATAAATGCAGTAAGTGAAAAAATACCCGTTATGTGCCACCAGAAACATACTGTCTGTGCAGGTGGTATGTAACAATACTAAAAGATGGGGAAATTAATTTATGGGGAAAGAGGAATACAAAATTGAACTGAAGTTTAAATTCCTGAACGCTATTAAAATGTCTTCCTTTGCTGCCTCTGTTCCCTTTGGAGAGATTCTGTTCACTTCCTCTCTTGGTGACTACAAACAAGAAAACTCTCCCAAACCAAAACGTAAAGTAACCCTTTCTTTTGCCAATATTTACAGAAACTACTGCCATATATGGGCTATCTGGCATATAAAAAAAATAAAAAATGAATGGTAAAAAGTCAACAAAAACCCTTCTCGAGTCTGTCCCAAGAGAACAAAATATTTCCCTTTCGGGGATTTACTGTTTTCACTGCACAGAAAAGTATAAGTTATTAGTCACAAACAGCACATTACATGCCTTTATACTTTTGGTTAGAAACTGAAATGAAGACTTGGCTAGTAATATATACATTTACATAGTATTAGTATTAGGATTTTAGTATATCGTATTATTGGTATTAGTGCCATATATTCTGTTTAAGTTGCATGTTTCAGGGAAATTACGTTAGCTTGAAACAGCTAATGAGTAGATTATCACAATACCATATTACATGCTTGGAAAATAAAATGTTTCACTTAAAAAAAACCTTTTGAATAGAACACTACTATAGGAATAATAAATAATTAAAATTATTTGTTTGCTTAATAAATTGTAAAGTCTGAATCTAGCATGAGATTAGCCTGCTCAATATCTGTTTCTTTTCAAAGCATTTAAATGTGTAATTTGCCTTTCTAAAACACATTATATTGATTAAATGATTAAAGCCTGAATTTGTTTTTTTAGTGTATGCATATCTAAGTGCTAATTTCAGTGAAATATTCTATATATGCTTTTAACAATAGAAAGATTATCCTAAACAAACCCAAAGAAAAAGTAGTAAAGTACACTGATGAAAAATAATCACTGAGAGTTTATAATCAAAGTACTCAACTTAAATTAAAGGTATTGCCTGTAAATCTGAGTTTTTCAGATTGTAATTAAACTATATGAATCACATTTATCAAATTATGGGTACAAAGTGGATTATAGTCAATTTACTATAACAGCTGTGTATAAATAGGTTTAAATATTACAAATCAAATTAAGAAATAAAACATCTACCGTAGCAAATCTATAATTTGATATTCAGTGAATGTTACTTTTTGTTCAATAGTTTTTGTCCATTATTATGGCACCATGGCAATCAAAGCCCTTTGGAGAGGTTAAAAGTTCATCTTTAAGGTAATATAGGGCAACATCAAATAATCCTGTGTATCTAATTGCATGTACTCAAATTGTACATTTTATAGTACATAGTAAAATGTACGTACGTATGTAGTGTATGTATCATACACTGATAAACATGCTAGTGAAGATCACTAACTATTACTAAGTGGATAGAGAAATACATTTGAGAGTTTTTTTTTCCTAAAAGCATATCTAAATCCAAAAAGAAACGTGTAATATATTGCAGCTTAGCACATGGGAAGGCTGCATTTTTTTCATACTTTATCTCTTTATTTTTACCTGGTAATCCTCCAGATCACACACTTTCTGTCCTAGGCTGACAACACTCACTCACTCAACTATAACTGGAGGGAGTCATGGTTGTCATCCAGGTTGGATTCCAAACATGTCTTCCTCTTTTCATCTCTAGGAAGAGAGGTGGTGAATGGATAAGTAGTTCACAGAAGGAAGATACAATTGTTTGTACTTTAGATTCATCTCACATAAAGTTACAAGGGTGTTGCATTTCTGACAAGATCAGCAGGTATTTTCTGCGCATATGATTCATGTTGGGTTTACTTTGGGAATGGACATTTTTTACGAATGGTCTTTTGTTTTTTTATTAATGAAATTATGGTTAAATATGGTATTTGAAATCTAAAATAAATTATATATTTCTAATTAACCTTTTCGTATGAGGTAAAGAATTTTTTGGTGTCAAAAGTAACCTCTTTTTGCAGTTTGTGCTAATCGAACTGCGTCTTTTTTGTTTGTATATTTTCTGCGCTTGCTAAGAATGTGGGAAAGGAGGCTAATTCTACCACCAAATCTAAAGATTGGTAAACTGCAATATATCATTTTTTGTTCTTGGGATTAGATATCCTTTACAATGGCCTTCTAGTTGCACTTTTAGATAATATATAAGAGAGCTCATGAGAGAACACATAGTCAAAGGTAATTTTTAAACTACCCATAAATGCTGCAGTTTTTTTCGTTCAGCCAGCTGGAGGAATAAAAAGAATGAATTGATTCCCCTATTCACACATTCAAGGTAGGTGAAGCAATCCTCCCCTTTGGGTCACTGTATTCTGATTCTGGTTCATAAAAAGTCTTACTCAGTTCAGATACCAGAAAAGTGTGGGCCATGCTCTGGGGACATTTCCCTGGTCAGGCTAGCCAAATGCTTGAAGCCAAAAGTAAAATGTGCGAGGAATAGCTTTTTTCCTCCTCCTCCTCCTTTTTACCCTCATTAGCCTTACCCCAGTCAAAAATAAAGTTTTACTGTTGAAACAGTAAAAACAACCTCAACATGTTCACCTTTCCAGTTCTGCTCAATCCCAAGTGAGATCCCAAGGGCCCTCAGTCCCAGCAGTTGCTGTAGCAAGTGCTCAGAACGATCGGATTTTCCGATAACTTTGTGTGACCATGTGTATGCAAGACAAGTTTGGGCCAAAATCCGTCTGAAAAAAACAGATTTTGTCGTCGAAAAGTCTGACCGTGTGTACGGGGCATACCACTGCAGATGACCCCGCTGACAACTCCACACAAATGGAGAGGGTGACACTTGAGAATAAATTAGAGAAAGTTGACCCAGTGCGCTACTCAATGCCCTAATGCCTACCCCACTTTGCCCATCCCCAAGCCCAGGGCCCAAGCCAAAGATAAGCATGACAATGCCACAGATTGAAAATGTAACGATAAAGTGCCGCACCGACCAGGCTGCATGGGAGTTCTGTCCTGACCAGTCAATGAAATAACTTGTGGTACTCCTGCTGGTCATCATTGCTACATCAGACCTCAACTCCTGCAGCAGAGGGGAGGCAGTGGCTGGGCTGTCATCATTCCTACCTGAGGGGCTGCCTCTGGCTACTGTGAATGAGACATGCATCCTGGTGTTGTCATTGTCAGCACTTCTCTGTCCTACATTCACTCTCTTCTGGCCCTGGTCTGTCGTGCACTATTCCCATTGTCCAGCAGGTGGCTTTGCGGACCTGTAAATTGCATGGGGGTACATGTTTTTACTTATACCTTTGGTGGTGCAGGTCTCACCTGGGAACTGACTGTTACCTGATGCCAAACTTCTCCCTCAGTAGGTCTTTTCACAGATTGGAGATTTACCAGATGAGAAGGCTATGGGATTCTGGACTGATGGGTGAAAAGTTGAGGGAATAGGGGACGCAATATGGTATCTTTTCCCCCAAGGGATTCACCAGGGATAGAGAGATTCCTTGAGCGATTCCTTTCTGCCAAGCTGCCAGCTGAAGAATCCGGAAGTGTAGCCAAAGGGTCCCTAATAAGGACCCATAATGAAGTGGCAGTAAGACTAAGCAGTAAGACTAAGGTTCACAGGAGCAACCAGCCTAGTACATTATCCTCAAAGCATCTTTTATTTATAAAAAATATTGATAGAAAATATACTCACAAACCAACAGATACATCAGACATGTTATAACAGATCAGTTTCAAGTCACTGACATGTCACATTGCATAGAGGGAAAATTGAAGTCCAACAGGTTAAAAGATTTCGAGGGACTTGCCCTCTTCTTCAGAGCCCTCAATCTTCCTCAAAGGTTCACAGGAGTCCTGAATAATCTAGCACAAGAGGAAACTTTGGCAGGAAGGGCGGGTGCCTTATCAAACTCCAGAATACTATCTAATTGTGTCTAAGGGACATTGAATAGAACCTAACGCCACGTGAAGCTGTAACTTTTACAGCTCATCCTCCGCTCAACAATTTAGGAATGTACCTATCTTCTCTTCCTTTTTCCTTGGACTAGTGCTACCTCTTCCTTCTCCAAACTAGTGCTACCTCTTCCTTCTCCAAACCTAACCATGCAGGTTCACAGACACCTCCATTTACTGCTCCAGGTCTGATTTCATGATGGTCTAGCCATTCTTCTGTTTTTTTAATATTGACTCCTGATTGATACTCAACACTGGAATATGCTTCTCCTATTTCTTTTTTTACTGGTCAACAAACAAGTCTTATAGAAAGTCTGGAAGCTATAATTGAAATTGTACCTAAGTCTTGCTATTTTTGCAGAACAGGGGGCAAACTGGGATTCCTTACAGCAATAACCAGCACTTCTGATGATCTCAAATGCTTGTTGTTACATGACCACTATATGGTCTGACTGTTGCATTCACTACTGAGATTTCTTGTATGTGTGGAGCCCTGTATGCCTGTCATTATTTTGCTTTTTGCCTAAATTTTATCTTTTTAAGGTGCAGCATAACAATGCTTCTTCAGGAGGTATGGGATGAATATCAGAAGTAATAGACTAGATGTCTGAAAAAAGAAATTCTAAAAAAACAATTGTCCTCTATAATCCTCTCCTGGGGAAGATTTTTTTGCTACAGCATTTCTTCTTTCAGACAGTTTACTACTACTGATATTCATCCTGTACCTGAGGAAGAATAATTACACTAAACACATTGAAATGATGTTCCTCCCCCACTATATAGAATGGCAAATGGTTAAAACAGTATATTTACTCGAATTATTATTTATAAGAGAGTTGAATACCTAGCAATGCGAGTGAACAGTGGTGATAATAGGACACCTATATGTGGGGACATATGCAAGATTACATCACAGGTTTACACTGTATATATGCTGAAGCTAGTGATTTTTATAATTAAAAAAAAAAATATATATATATATATATTGTAGACATGTCACTGGAGAAGTGATCGAGGGGGTGTACATCTCACCTAGGTTGCTACACAGTGTGAGATGGTAAATCCAGGATGGATCAGTTTCTCAGCAACGATATGCTGCTGAGTTGTTATTTAATTTTGCCGGGCCTGGGTTTATATGGAATGGCAGGTAGGTTTGGTAGAGGGACCTGTCATTCCACATCCCCCGATCCAGTTCTGGGTTTGGGATCAGGTGAGCTTGGATCCTAATTAGCCTGGGAAGCTAAAGGCTCTGTAGGGTCTGCAGGTGATTGCTTCTCAGCCAGGGAATGAACAATCTGTGTGTTGAAGGAAGCTGCAAGCACACCCACTGCTGGAGCTAAAACTCACCCTGCGATGTACAGGCGAAAGACGCTGTGTTTGTAAGTGTCAGATAGGTGAGCAGAACCTGTTAGTAAGCGCCCAGCCGGGCTAGGACTTTTATTTTTGTTGTACTTAGAAAGCACGGTGTTGCTGTATATTTTGTTTGCTGGACTGTTTGTACCACGAATAAACGCCAAGATCTGCTTTATCAAATTCCAAGTCTGCTGTGAACTGTGTCCAAACACACCCTACCCCGGGAAGATCCCTTACAATTGGTGGAGAATGCGGGCAAAAGACTGGTGATGGTCCCGGGTGGCTAAGGGGCTCTGAAAAGGACTCCTTGCCAAAGAGACCAGGCCCTATCCAGTGTTGGAGATGCCATGAGGCGGGACACGTGTCGGCCCATTGCCCTCTTACCTCTGAACCCATGGAATGTGACGCTAGCAGGCGTCAGTCGCTATTTGCGGAACCATCTTGTGCTGCAGTTCCTGGACTAGAGACTGAACCGCAAATCTGCAACATCACAATCAATGACTTTCCTGTTAAAGCGTTAATGGACTCAGGAAGCCTTGTAACCTTGGTGCATGCTAGCCTGGTGACTGGGGACTTAGAGTCTAAAAAGCATATGAGTGTTGTGTGCATACATGGTGATACAAAAGTGTACCCTATAGTGCTGGCTAAAGTCGGGACTGAACAAGGCACCGTACAATATGAAGTGGGTGTGGTTAAAAACCTCATGCATAATGTAATATTGGGGCGCGATTTTCCATTATTCTGGGCTCTTTGGGAAAAAAGAAAAATCCCCAAAAGGAGTGAGGATACCTCTAAGGGGGTTGCCTTGTCCACTGTGAATGATAAAAATGTGCAGGATGAAAATGATTGTTTTCCTTTGCAGGTCCTGGCTGGGGAGGAGGAGGCTCCTCCCACTGAGCAAAATATACTAGACTTAGAGGTGTCTAGCGATAATTTTGGGACTGCACAATTACAGGACCCCACTCTCAAAAATGCGAGAGAGCAGGTTGCTGTTATGAACGGGGTACCTCAGGAACCAGATGCTGAAAAAAGATTTCCACATTTTTCGGTGACTAATGATCTTTTCTATAGAGTCAATAAGGTTAAAGATGAGATTGTGGAACAGCTTCTGGTACCTAAGCCGTACCGGCGTCAGGTGCTTGACATGGCACATAACCATGTTCTTGGGGGACACTTGGGGACTGACAAAACGCGAGAGAGGGTTCTCCAGAGGTTTTTTTGGCCGGCCATATATGATGACATTAAAAAATACTGTGAGTCGTGCCCCACATGTCAGGTTAGTGCCCCAGTGTCACATTTTCGCAGTCCTTTGGTTTCGCTCCCTATTATAGAGGTGCCTTTTGAGCGTATTGCCATGGATTTAGTGGGTCCCATTGTAAAGTCAGCTAGAGGACACCAGTATATTTTGGTAGTCCTGGATTATGCGACCCGCTATCCTGAGGCTGTACCCTTAAGAAACACTGCATCTAAAACAATTGCACGTGAGTTGTTTTATATGTTCTCTAGGACTGGGATCCCCAAAGAAATCCTAACTGACCAAGGTACGCCATTTATGTCGAAAGTAATGAAGGAATTATGCAGACTATTTAAAATCTCACACATCCGTACCTCTGTGTACCACCCCCAGACGGACGGATTGGTGGAGAGATTTAATAAAACTTTGAAACATATGTTGAAGAAAGTGGTGGCAAAAGATGGTCGTGACTGGGATCATTTATTACCCTACCTCATGTTTGCTATTAGGGAGGTGCCCCAAGCGTCCACAGGGTTCTCACCATTCGAGTTGGTCTATGGTCATCACCCTAGGGGTCTACTAGACATTGCAAAAGAGACATGGGAGAATGAGTCCACCCCATACAAGAGTGTTATTGAGCATGTAGCACAAATGCAGGACCGTATAGCCACTGTAATGCCCCTGGTAAGGGAACACCTCCAGAGAGCTCAAGAGGCCCAAAGTAGAATTTACAACCGGTCCGCAAGAATCAGGACATTCAACCCAGGCGATAGGGTCCTTATACTAGTCCCCACTGTTGAGAGTAAATTCTTGGCGAAGTGGCAAGGTCCTTATGAAATTGTTGAAAAGATCAGTGAGGTGAACTACAAGGTGCACCAACCAGGTAGAAGGAAGCCTTTCCAAGTTTATCACATAAACTTGATCAAGCCCTGGAAAGACAGGGAATCCTTGGGGGCGACAAATACTGTTAATAATTTGTCACAACCAATCCCTCCAGTCAAGGTAGGTGATACTCTATCAGTGTCACAGAAACAGGAGGCTCAGGAATTTTTACAGAAAAACAAAAACAAGTTCTCTGACCTCCCAGGGCGTACACACCTCATCCATCATCACATTGAAACTGAGCCTAGAAGCAGAGTAAACCTTAAGCCCTATAGGATACCCGAGGCACGTAGGGAAGCCGTATCTGCCGAGGTAAAACGTATGCTTGCTCTGGGGGTAATTGAGGTGTCACAGAGTGAATGGTCCAGCCCAATTGTGCTAATCCCAAAGCCCAATGGAACTTGGAGGTTCTGTAACGATTTCAGAAAGTTGAATGAGATCTCCAAGTTCGATGCGTATCCTATGCCCAGGGTAGATGAGTTGATTGAGAAGTTGGGTAACGCCAGGTACATAACCACCCTCGATCTCACAAAGGGCTATTGGCAGATTCCACTTTCTGACGAGGCTAAAGAGAAAACTGCTTTCTCCACCCCTGATGGGCTATTCCAGTATGTAGTGATGCCGTTCGGGTTACATGGAGCGCCTGCAACTTTCCAGAGGTTGATGGACTTGATTCTGCGACCACATCGTGATTACTCAGCCGCCTACCTCGATGATGTGGTCATTTTTAGCCCTGATTGGGAAAGTCACCTCTGTAAGGTACAGGCCGTGTTGGATGCCATAAGTGATGCAGGGTTGACCATAAATGCCGAGAAGTGTGCTCTAGCCCTAGAAGAGGCCAAATATCTGGGCTACATTGTTGGAAGAGGATTGGTTAGGCCACAGCTAAATAAAATTGAGGCAATACAGAATTGGCCTAGACCCCTGACAAGGAAACAGGTTAGAGCTTTCCTGGGTATTACGGGTTATTACCGTAGATTTGTGCCGAACTTTGCCTCAGTTGCTGCTCCGCTAACTGACTTGACAAAGGGCGGAAAGACAGCAATGGTCACGTGGACCCCAGAGGCCGAGGAGGCTTTCCAAAGCCTTAAGTCTGCCTTGTGCCAACCACCTGTGTTAGTCACCCCCGATTTCAGGCGAGAATTTCTGGTCCAGACAGATGCCTCTAGCACAGGCTTAGGTGCAGTACTCTCACAAGTAGTGAATGGTGAGGAGCATCCGGTGACGTACTTGAGTAGAAAACTAACCCCGGCCGAGAAAAATTATGCCATTGTGGAGCGAGAATGTTTGGCAGTAAAGTGGGCCCTAGAATCTTTAAAGTATTACTTGCTAGGCAGGAAATTCAAGTTGGTGACAGACCATGCCCCCCTAACATGGATGAAGTTAAACAAGGAGAGAAATGCAAGAGTGACTAGATGGTTTCTCTCCCTACAAAACTTTAATTTCACTGTGGAACACAGGCCAGGGAAATTACAGGCAAATGCTGACGCATTGTCAAGGGTAAGTTGTCTGTGGGGACAAAAGGCTCAGCCCTCCGGTCTGAAAAAGAGGGGGGGGGATATGTAGACATGTCACTGGAGAAGTGATCGAGGGGGTGTACATCTCACCTAGGTTGCTACACAGTGTGAGATGGTAAATCCAGGATGGATCAGTTTCTCAGCAGCGATATGCTGCTGAGTTGTTATTTAATTTTGCCGGGCCTGGGTTTATATGGAATGGCAGGTAGGTTTGGTAGAGGGACCTGTCATTCCACATCCCCCGATCCAGTTCTGGGTTTGGGATCAGGTGAGCTTGGATCCTAATTAGCCTGGGAAGCTAAAGGCTCTGTAGGGTCTGCAGGTGATTGCTTCTCAGCCAGGGAATGAACAATCTGTGTGTTGAAGGAAGCTGCAAGCACACCCACTGCTGGAGCTAAAACTCACCCTGCGATGTACAGGCGAAAGACGCTGTGTTTGTAAGTGTCAGATAGGTGAGCAGAACCTGTTAGTAAGCGCCCAGCCGGGCTAGGACTTTTATTTTTGTTGTACTTAGAAAGCACGGTGTTGCTGTATATTTTGTTTGCTGGACTGTTTGTACCACGAATAAACGCCAAGATCTGCTTTATCAAATTCCAAGTCTGCTGTGAACTGTGTCCAAACACACCCTACCCCGGGAAGATCCCTTACAATATATATATATATATATTTATTTACGAGTGGGATCATAATTACACCTTAAAAGTCCCAATCTACTTGTTCATGTTTTGGGTATTTCATTACATTCATCCATGTTATTGGTAATGTAGTTGAGTATGACAACACTTATTCTTAATTATTTTATACTAAAGAACTGCCAAGATCCAGAAGTTAAAATGGTCTGAGTACATAAGATCTCTCTTTGAATTGTGTCATGTGAACATCCCTTCAGGGAGCAGCAACCACAATCATTTATTAATCAACAGCAGAATGCATCGAGGATATCATCACCCTTATTTACCCTAAGTATAGTAAGCCAACCAATTAGATTTCTTTTTGTCTGAGTTACATGATGAAAAGATGAGAAATGTTTGCTTTTACTGACCTACTGCACTTTGCACTAGCATGCACAGGCTATGTTACTGCTTTGCTGCATGGAAATGAGATTTCAAGGATATAATGGTTTCCCTTAAACAACAAATAGTTTAAAAGTGAGCCATTGCTATTGCATGATGGCTTATGGGATACTTAAGTTAAACTCTAAATCAAACCATTGGGTTGATGGGTATTAAAAAGGTTTAAGTGTACGTGTTTAGATGACAAATGCTGAAAACAGTACAGTGGGCAATACAAGTAGTAATACAATGACACAGACAGTAGCAGTTTGTGCTTTGGGGGTAAGGGGCTTCTTATTTTAAATAATCAGTCCTGCTAAATATAACCCCCCCCCCCCAAAAAAAACCTTTTTCTTGTCAGTCTAAGCCCTTGTACACACGGTCGGACATTCCGGTGGAAAATGTCCCATCGGACCATGTTGTCGGATAATCTGACTGTGTGTGGGCTCCATCGGACTGTTTCCGTCGGGAATATATGATGGACAAAGTTTTAGAGCTGGGCTATAAAACTTTCCGACAACATGATCCAATCAGACTTTGTCCGATTGTGTGTAGAGAATTCCGATTGGACAAAGTGCCACGCATGCTCAGATCAAATTCCTAGACCAAAGCTATTGGCTACTAGCCTGAACATAGTCCCGTCATAACGAAATAACTTCATCACGTTACGTACGATTGGATTTTCCGACAACTTTGTCCGACCATGTGTATGCAACACAAGTTTCGGACAAAATCCAACGGATTTTGTTGTCGGAATGTTCGACCGTGTGTACAAGGGCTTAGGCCTTGTTCACATTACATGATTTGGAATTGCGGGCAGAATTACTGCAAATTGCACGACACGTGTTTGAGTATAATTATTTTTAATGGCTCCCAAATGCAATACAATTCTGCCACGATTGTCACGCATCCGAATCAAGTTGCAATCGCGCCTAAAGCACATTTAAAAATTGCACCAACCTTGTCTCCCAAAAAAGAGCAGAAGCTTCTTTTGGATGCCAAACATGCATAGAGCAGCCCATTGAAGCGCACGGGCTGTCCTATGCACAACACTCCCAATTGCGTGAAAGTTGCACGCCAAAAATCGATAGAGTTGGATTGTTCGTAACCACTACGCAATGTGTGAATGGGGACTAGCTAAACAAAAAGGTGTTATTATTTTTCTCCTAGCTCTTTCAAATGCCCTGACTGCAAGTTCTAGTGGTCTAATGTACCTTGTATTGAGATAATTTGTAGTTAAGTTGAATAAAGTCGCTGTAGATCCGAGGGGGACATGCAAGGAAAATAAAAAACAGCATTTTAGCTTGCACATGATTGGATGATAAAATCAGCAGAGCTTCCACTCATTTCAGATTTACCCCTTAGCCCCTGTACACACGGTCGGACATTCCGACGGAAAATGTCCGTTCGCACCGTGTTGTCGGATAATCCGACCGTGTGTGGGCTACATCGGAAATGTTCAGTCGGAATGTCCGACCAACAAAGTTTGAGAGCTGGATATAAAATTGTCCGACAACATGATCCGATCGGACTTTGTCAGATGGTTTGTAGAGAATACCGATCGAACAAAGTGTCACGCATGTTCAGATCAAATTACGAGACCAAAGTTATTGGCTACTAGCCGCAACGTAGTCCCATCACAACAAACGAACGTCATCACGTTATGAACGTTTGGATTTTCCGACAACTTTGTCCAACCGTGTGTGCAACACCAGTTTCGGACAAAATCCATCTGAAAAAATCAGACGGATTTTGTTGTCGGAATGTCCAACCGTGCGTACAAGGGCTTAGATTTAGAGTGACTGCACTTCCAGTGCACTTTCAACTGCACTTGCAGTGCAAAGTGGATTTGCAAAGTAAATAACCCCCATAGTGTTGCTGTCTTCCCCTCCAGGCATTTTATACTGTTATGCCCCGTACACACGGTCGGATTTTCCAACGGAAAATGTTTGATGGGAGCTTGTTGTCAGAAATTCTGACTGTGTTTAGGCTCCATCAGACATTTTGCATCGTAATTTCCGTCACACAAAATTTGAGATCTGGATCTCAAATTTTTTGACGCACAAAGTTCAACATGTGCTCGTAATCAAGCAGAAGAGTCGCACTGGCTATTGAACTTCATTACGTGTTGTACATCACCCATTCTTGACGTTTGGAATTTCCAACAAGATTTGTGTGACCGTGTGTATGCAAGACAAGTTTGAGCCAACATCCATCGGAAAAAATCCACACCACCCACTGGTCTAATATATAACACAGTAAGGCATGCTCAAAATACTTGTGATGTCCTAAAGCAAAAACTTTAAATTCTGCCAGTGCATGAGACAGTTTCTTAGAAAAAAAATATTTCTGTAGCGCTAACCCCCAGAGGGACCATTGGAAACATATTGGGTCCCCTTTTATATAGGTTTTATGTATTTTTTTCTCTGGATTTCCATCATTTGCAAAGCAGGCCACATTACCTGGTAACTTTTTTATAGAAAAGCTAACATTTCAATGGCCCATTTATATACTTTTTAATATTAGTGATTTTGGAACAATATTTATTTATATCTTCACTTACACATGGATCACCTATTTGTTAGTATCTAGTAGTTAACACTGAATTTGTACATCAATATCACCTAGCACCACTGTTTTATCACACATTTAATTTATTTAAAAAAAAATTATAACCACTTTTATCATCACCATCTAATTTTACAATTATCCTTGCCATTACATGTTCAATTCAATTTTACGGCGATGTATTCACACACATTTCGCTGCACTATTTATTTGTAGCGCCGGCTCCTGAAGAGCATGCGCTATGTTTTTTTTAAATTTAATGTTACACCTGAACTGCAGTTTTGTTTGGGTATAATTATTGCAAATTTTGACCTCAGCATCAGTCTGTCTGGACTATAGGGTGTTCAGCCTGGCCATAGGGGGCACTGTCTCTTCTGGCAGGCATGGAAACACAGTCTGGTTGGGTGCTTTAAGGTTACTTTGTCTCTGAGCCAGCCCAGTGGGAGTGTCACTCTTGCTGTGCTTTCTGGGAGAGGGTACTTAAGATGCGGATGTCACGTGGTTCAGGGTTCCAGTCCAGAAGTATGTTCTGACTCCATGGTCCTGGTCCCCCTGACCAGCCCCCAGGAAGGCTATGGCTTGGGGTACGGATCCACCCGACTTTATGTTTCGGGGCTGGCTAGCCTGAGGCAAGGAAACTAAGGAAAGGATACGGAGGTGGTCCGGTGCCATCTCCGGTTGGGGAGAGGCCCAGCAACTTCGTTGCTATCCAGGGGAGGACTCTTCAGAAGAAGGCCACATACAGGTTGGCTTCTTAGCAAGAGCCTGGTGAGGCTGAGGAACCTAAGTGAATCCAATCTTGTGGGTATCGCCGAACCGGCTGAAAGATACTGGTACCACACGAGTGTTCTACAAGTCCTAGTTTCCTGCATGTTCTACAACAACATCTGTGGCAGAGACTTATTCCTACGTGTTCTACAACAAAGTCAGTGGCAGAGACTTGTTCCTAATTCAGGCACCTTGTTGGCTGCTAGGTCTTGAGAGAGAGGACTATCCAACATCCAGCTGTGAATGGCTATTCTCTGGATTTAGTCGAAGTAAGCAAGTCCTTTATTATTGACTTTGACACTAATGCCGCTTACACGCGATCGGACTATCCGGCAGACTTAGCCTGGCGGACAAACCGCTGGACTTTGCAGTGGAGGTCCGCCGGACTTTCCGAACTAGTGGACCTGCCCACACACGAGCGGACTATGGCGGGAGTCCACTGGACTTTTGAAATGAACGGACTTGTCCCCACACAATAAGGTAAAGTCCGTTCATTTTGAGCGCAGCTCCAGGTAGACGGGACTAACGCAGGAAGTCAATGTCGCTGCCTCCATCGGTGAGATTAACACCATGTTGATGAGGGCCTCTTCCCGACAACCCTGGTGTTGGTTGTCGGGGTCTGCGGGCGGGGTCTTATCGGAATCTGGGAGCTCCCTTTAATAAGGGGTCCCCCAGATACCGGCCCCCCACCCTATTTGAATGAGTATGGGGTACCATGTACCCCTACCCATTCACCTGGGGAAAAAAGTGTAAATAAAAAAACACAACACAAGTTTTTAAAATAATTTATTAGACAGCTCCGGCGTAGGGCTTCCCCTTTAAGTCCATACCAGGTGACGGGGCCAGCGAGGTGTGAATCTCGCTGATGAAAGCGGTGGCATTGACTTCCTTTGCTAGTTCCGTCTACCTGGAGCCACGTTCAAAATTAATGGGCTTTTCTCCGTGTGTGGGCAAGTCCGTTCATTTCAAAAGTCCAGCAGACTAGCACACAGACGGGTGGATTGTCTGCCGGACTGCCGAGCCCAGCGGACAATTTTGAGTCAAAACTTCTTTCTAAGTCCGCTGGACTTTTGGGGAAAAAAGTCCGCTGGAGCCCACACATGGGCGGATTGTCCGGCGGACTCTGGTCCCCCGGACCAAGTCCGCCGGATAGTCCGATCGCGTGTACACGGCATAAGATTACCTGAACTTTCTTCCTAACCCTCTGATCCTATACTAAGAGACTGTTCTTAACTACGTTTTTTGCAAATAAAAATCCCTTTAAGTGGATCTGTCGTCAGTCTCTAAAGTTTCTAGGCCATCTACCACGGGAAAGCCCTAGACGCAAATCAAGGTGAAGAAGGTAACGGTCAGCCCAATCAAACCAGCAGCTCCTTCGGGGGTTAGTGCTACATATTTATTAAATTATTTTATTAAATTAATTGAGTGTTAATAGCTCAATTATCACCGTTATTCATTCACTATATAATTACCAAATAATTTATGGATACAATCATAATTGCTGTAAAAAAGATTAATTCAATGATACAAGGTATAATAGATAAAACATCTAAGAATAATTTAATCATAATAATAATTCTAAAAGTCCCTTCACTCCTTACAAGTTTTCTTTTTGAAACTTGCCTCCTCCCTTTCCTTCTCTATCTTGTTGTGTACCATATTTTTTATATATTTTTTTAGGCATAATAATAGTTCATAAATGTTTGTTTCCAGGTGCTATCGCCCTAAGGCTATCCCCTTTTGTGGTGGCCCTAATATACTGTCACCCCTTGAAAGCCTGTGACCCTTTGGGGTTGGTTCCCCCTTGGGTGGACAGTGGTGCAGTGGGGGCCTAGGATTACCTTCAGGGAAAGTCTCCGGTTTAAGCGGAATTATTTGTTGGACAAGGTAAATCAAATAATTTGATGTTGTCAGTATTGATAAGTAACATAATACTAATTCTATGAAATGCTTAATTTTATCCTTTTTGATATACCTACAGAAATGTGAAAAACCCCCTTAACAAGACCATAAATTCCCAAGGTCGAAATGCATAGGGGTATTTTATTTCAAATGATCCTATAATTTATATCTCAGGGATCATAATTTAAATATAATTCAAACATTTTGTGGAAAGAACTTTTTACAATATGATGTATGTGATTTCTCTCACCTATTTTTTCGCACTATGTACACCAGAGCTTGTATTTTAAAATCTTTTGTACCTCAATGAAGTTTGATTAGTGGTTCTGACAATAAAATCAATACATTTTACAAAAGTATTTGTCTCTCATTGCTGCTTAAAAGCCCCGACACATTCAGGCTCATTCCACAATTTGAAAATGTACTAAAGAGGGGGGAGGGTTTAGGGTTGTAGGATATCCAAAACACACACAAAATCTTGAAGGATTTTTTCCTAAATAATCTTGTCCCAATAGTATTAGGCCCTAGCCTAATAGCAGGATCAATAATAAGGCCACAATTTGGAAGGGGCCATATAGTATGAGAAGGGATAGAGAGAGAGAGGATTGAGCATGGGAGTGGGGGGAAGGGGTTATATTTGGGTTGGTGGGGGTTGTGTGTTTTTTTTCTTTTTTTTTTTTTCTCTTTTGGTGTTGTGTTTTTGGTTTATTTAATGATATGTATATCAGGGTTATATCTGGTTAGTATGTATGTATTGCATTTTGATCTTTGTCTATTGTATTAAAAGGAAAAAATATTAATAAAAATTTACAGGATTTAAAAAATAATAATAATAATAATAAGGCCAAAGAAAGAGGGGACATCCAGTTATTTTGAGACCATATATGAGCAGTCACAGACCTTAGCAGTAACTTCCTTAGAGAATAGTACTGTACCTGGAATATCAGGAAAAAACACCCACTTTTCTAGCTAAGCTTCCACAGGCATGTTTCCTTCAGCAAGTTCCCTTAAAGAGGAACTACACTGCATCTGCAGTTTTCTCCATCTCTGGTTATGCCTCAGAGGCAAGAATTAAGAGCTGGAGGAGGAGAGATCAAAACATGTACCTTCCTCTCCTCTTATAGCAGGGATCCTCAAACTAAGGCCCTCCAGCTGTTGCGAAACTACACATCCTATGAGGCATTGTAAAACTCTGACATTCACAGACATGACTAGGCATGATGGGAATTGTAGTTCCTGAACAACTGGAGGGCCATAGTTTGAAGACCCATGTCCTATAGTGCTGACTTGGTAGTATAAAAACTGAAGTTAATCATTTAATCATCAGGTTGGGCATAATACATGGTGAAGGCCTGAGCTAAAGGTAAAGAAAGCAGGGGAGAGGGGCACTAGGCTTCAGTTGGTGTGACTGTTATTGCCATTGTCTCATATAGTGTAGTAATTGGCCATTAGTTAATCATGTGCTGTAACAATTGCCTATTTGATTCCTGTGTAATTTTAACATCAGCCTATTTGTTGTCTGTGCATTGTCACATTGCCTATTTTCAGGCTTGCCATTTTATTGCCTATGTATTTTCAAGTCAATGTTATTAATTTTGAAGAGCATATTCCCTGTGTGCGTGATCTGCATGTGTAACTCCAAGTAAGAGGTATGGCACACATCGTGGAAAGTGGTTTGATTGTATTAAAATTACAATGGAATTATTCTACTTGTCTAGTTTACATGGAAATAAATCCTGGAATAAGTTACTACACATATAGATATATATAGGTATATTTATTTATCTATCTATCTATCTATCTATCTATCTATCTATATATATTTATATTTATTTATATATCTATCTATCTATCTATCTATATATAGATACACATATATAAATATATATATATATATATATATATATATATATATATATATATATATATATATATATATATATATATTGCTTTCCCATTCCCATCACCATGTTGTGAACTTGCCTTATGCCTGAACAGAGCTGCATTAGTCACTGAACAGAGTGTAACCAGAGCCTGCCATAGGAAAACGCAGTTGGGATTTTTAGACCCACGCACACTAGGGCCAATTTAGACAATAACCAATTAACTTATCATTATTCTTGTGGAGTGTGACAGGAAACCAAAGTAATCAGAGGAAATTCATGCAAGCACTTGAAAATCATACAAACTCTATTCAAATAGTATCCTGTCCAGAATCTGAACAGAAGACCCCATTGCAGTGCAAATCCACCAATCAAGTCTGACGGTGTGAACTATGAACTCTCTGATTGTTTGAAACTTTATCTCAGGAGCTGTTAATCAGAATAGCACAAACGTCACTTGAAACAGAGGTCGCTACTAGAAAGTGAAATTAAAAATCTGTATATAGGAAAGTTGTCTTACATCCTTGTAAAAAGTCAAATGACAATTACTTTAAGATGTATTTAAGAAAAAATAACTCAAAATTTGAACCCATTAAAAAATGGTAAAGCCTTTCTTTAAGAATAGCATGCCTCCTCTTGTCGATGGGCTACATTCTAATAGGGCGCTTGCAGTTCTTCATCCATTTTTTATTTCTATGGTTGGCTGAGCACCATGGGAAATGATGTTTACCGACAGCAGAATTGTCAAAGCATACTTACTGTTGAATTGTTGTGCTTCTGAGGGGACATCAAATGAAAAAAATAAAAATTGCCTAGATGGAAAGAATTCCATTTACACATGAACCTACTGATAGCATTAATTTGAGGATAACCCAAGAACATGACCTAACACTAACCTTGTATTGAACAGGCACAAAAGAGAAAAAAAAAGTGTATGCCCATTCCCAACAACCAATTGTACTCACTTGCCACCAACAATAGCGTGTCATATGGTGTGTGCAATGTAACTAATAAGTTCCTGATTGAAGTTTTGACTTCTATTAGTGTAACCAAGGCCAGAGCAAATTCCTTGGTTCAAGGTGTAGCAGTATTCTCAGGGGGATTTACAGAGAAAATTAGGTAGCTGGCAAGGACACACTTTGCTCCATGCTGCTCTTTTTTTTATTTTTATTTTTTGTGTTCCCTGGGAGTTCCCATGAGTTCACAAATATGGTCTTTGGCCAAATTAGTTTTTAGAGATTTTATGATATGTTAACTGCTAACTGTGTGTAAGGTAATTGAAATAAAAGGCCTTTTTAATTGAGCATTTAATCATAGCTAAATGACAGTGATACACTAATATTACAGATGTTCAGACTTTTGGAAACTCGCTACACTAAAAATTCACCTTATCCATTGCTTTGATCCCTTTCACTGTGGTAAAATTCTGCCCAGATTCATAGTATGTGATTTACAAATTGGGGGTTTTATAGGGTTGCAATAAAGTATAACACTAAAATCCCTGCATCTACAGACATCCACAATCTAACACTATCCCATCTAGCCACGTAAAAAAGAAATCAGTATACTTACCTTTTTTGAAGCTGATCCGGTCCAGTCTCCAACGGCGGAAGTTATGCAGAGGACATGACCGACAACGGCTGTGAAATTAATGGGGAGTGACGTCACCCATAGACTTACTAAGGGGCTTCCGTTGTCGGCTGTGTCCTCTGTACCCTCCTCCACAGCGAAGTCGCAGCTGACAGCTCAGCGTGGGATTGGGTCAGATCAAGGTATGTACTGTATACTGATTTCTTCTTTACAGGTCTAGATAAGTTAGTGTAAGACCATAGATCATGGTCTGTAGTTGAAGGGATTTTAGTGTAAGTCCTTGTACACACGGTTGGACATTCCGATGGAAAATGTCCGATCGGACCGTGTTGTCGGACAATCCGACTGTCTGTGGGCTCCATCGGACTGTTTCCATCGGAATAACCGGCGGACAAAGTTTTAGAGCTGGGCTATAAAACTTTCCGACAACATGATCCGATTGGACTTTGTCCGATTGTATGTAGAGAATTCCGATCGGACAAAGTGCCACGCATGCTCAGATCAAATTCCTAGACCAAAGCTATTGGCTACTAGCCTGAACGTAGTCCCATCGTAACGAAATAGCATCATCACGTTACGTACGATCAGATTTTCCGTCGACTTTGTCCGACCGTGTGTATGCAACACCAGTTTCGGACAAAATCCGTCGGACAAAATCCAACGGATTTTGTTGTCAGAATGTCTGACCATGTGTACAAGGGCTTAGGGTGGACTACTTTAAAGAAAACCAATTTATTTAGTTCCTACTTATGTCCCTCTTTTTTGATCCGAACACTCAACTGAAAAAATGTCCAGATGGAAACAGGACACCTTTAAGAAAAGTAGGTTTGTCAAGTTTTGGATCAATTAGGATTGCATTAAATAATAAAGAAATTGTATTTCTACATTTGTTCCACTTTTTTGACCTGAACACTCAACTGGAAAAGTGCCCACATGAATATAGGATACCTTTGAGAAATTTGGGCATTGCTAATTTTATTTGGATAAAATTTCGAATTTTGGCGCAATTAGCTGCATCAACAACACCGTTTACATCTCAAACGAGCCAGAAGGGTGACATTGATCAAAGGCACAAAAAACTGTTAACATGATGTTACAGCATCAGAACAAAATTCATTGCTCTTGGCTTGAAGATGTTGGAGTGAAAGGCCCATTCTCCTTGGTCTTATCCTCAGGACCTCACAAGGGACATCTTCAAGATCTATCATTGCCAGGTGTTTGAGACAATGCATCTCAAGAGCTTACACCATAAAGAATAAAGTGCCTCCTGCTCTAATACAGGCTCATGCTACAAGGTCGGAAGGACTGTGTGATAGGGGACTCTGTTGTGATAGAGGGACTCTGTGGCAATGGGGAGGCTCATGTATAGAGGATTAAGGGAAGAGTCATCAATAATTGGAGTTTTAGCTGGGCCACTGGCTTAGCTTGCATGATCATCTATGATGTAAATAACTCCTTTTCAGGCGCAATTGGCCCTAACTAAATCTGGCTCTTTCTCCCCATTTATCGCACATTTATTCTTATATATATATATATATATATATATATATATATATATATATATATATATATATATATATATATATATACACTCAGACATTTATTACACATGTTCAATTGCTTGGTAACACAAATTGCTAATCAGCCAATCACATGGCAGCAACTCAATGCATTTAGACATTTAGACGTGTTGAAGATGACTCGCTGAAGTTCAAACCAAGCACCACAATGGGGAAGCAAGGGGATTCAAGTGACTTTGAACATGGCGTGGTTGTTGGTGCCAGAGGGGCTGGTCTGAGTATTTGAAAAAACTGCAGATCTACTGGGATTTTCACACACAACCATCTCTGGGGTTTACAGAGAATGGTCAAAAAAAGAGAAACTATCCAGTAGGTGGCAGTTGTTTGTACAAAAATACCTTGTTGATGCCAGAGGTCAGAGGAGAATGGGCAGATTCGTTTGAGATGATAGAAAGGCAACAGTAATTTAAATAACCACTCATTACAACCAAGGTATGCAGAATACCATCTCTGAACACACAACACATCAAAATTTGAAGCAGGTGGGCTACAGCAGCAGAAGACCACACTGGGTGCAACTCCTGTCAGCTAAGAACAGGAAACTGAGGCTACAATTTGGACAGGCTCACCAAAATTGGACAATAGAAGATTGTAAAAACGTTGCCTGGTCTGACGAGTCTCGATTTCAGCTGCGACATTCAGATGGTAGGGTCAGAATTTGGCATAAATTCTGGGGTAATAATTATTTTTTTATCTTAATGCTAATTCTATGCATTAAGAAAAAAACCTTCTGTGTGCAGCAGCCCCTCTAATTATTACCTGAAGTCATCTAGATCCAGTGATGTTGCAGGAGTGTCTTGGCTGCCCAGGACTCCTCCCTTTATTGGCTGAGACAGCAGCACGGCGCCATTGGCTCCCACTGCTGTCAATCAAAGTCAGCCAGCCAATGAGGATAGAAAGGGGGTGGGGCTGGGCCACTGCTCCGTGTTTGAATGGGTACAGGGAGCTGTGGCTTGGCTCGGGTGTCCCCATAGCAAGCTACTTGTTGTGGGGCACTCAACAGGAGGGAGGGGTCAGGAGCAACATAGAGGGACCTGAGAAGAGGAGAATCCAGGCTGCTCTGTGCAAATCCACAACACAGAGAAGGTACGTATAACATGTTTGTTATTTTAACTAGAAAAAAAAGGAGACTATAGTATAATTTTAAAGACAGGAATAAATGTTTCCGTCAAATAAAGACAGTTTGACTGTGCATAGAAACACATGTGTTTGACTATGCATATAAAGCATTCATATTTTCCACTGGGATAATGATTCTATCTACTTAGTTGTTGTTGTTGTTTTTTTTAGAATATGTTATAAGCTTTGAGGATTTACATGAAACAGACCAAGAAAAAAAAAAATTCACATACTCAAATAGGCAATAAAACTAGAAGTCCTTGCTGTGCAGCAAAGTGCGGTATACTGCAAAGTATTGACTCTGACCCATGGAGCAGTTAGAGTTGTGGATAATTAAATAGGAATGTAAAATAGATTATTCATAAAAATAGATTTTAGCATGGTTGTATCAGCATCAAAACATCTCCAGAAATAGAAACATGGAAAAGGCAGGGAGTTAAAAAAACTTAAGGGAATCTTAAAAGATAAATGCGGGATAAAAAAAAAAAATGTACATACTAACCTATGGGGAAGCAGCATCGATCTGATGCTGCTGCTGTCCTCTGCCTTCTCTACACTGAGAACTGAGCAATCAAAGACCACTGATTGCTCAGGTCTTGGGTCCGCTCTTAGTATAGAGCAATAACTATCAGTCACCGCTCTGTGATCTGCCAGTCTAGTGCTCCCTGAAGCACTGGGCAGTTGAGGGGTCGTGAGCAGATGGTTCAGGCACCTGTGGGCTCTCAGACTAGAATCTGGACAGATCCCAACATTATTGTTAGGATCTCTGCAGAGCCTGGACCAGCATTGTGATATCAGGTGACAGCGGGTCACAGAAGTTCAGAGCTCACAAAAGAAGTATTGCCAAAAAACCTTTCACCATACTTCTCCTTTAACAGTAGAGAATCCAAATTCTAGCTAAAACTTTATTTTTTAAAAAATTTTGGACACAATGGGAAAGAATTAAAATCTCTGTTGGTTTTTTATTGCAGTTTGTGTTCCAGTTGAGGAGGCTTAATTACACTTCCCACTCCAGTGGCCCCACAGGAAGTGAGACAAATCTCCCAAACTTATGACACAAAAAATAAATATACCCAATAGGGTTCCATTTAGACAAAATGAGCTATAAAATTATTCTAGAAATAAAGTAATAGAAACAAAGAAAAGCAGAAGAATTGAATTAAAAGTAAAGTGTTAAGAGAGCGAGTGCATCTCGATCTCCTGCGGTCATCACTCAGAGTTTGAAGGTCACTCCAATGCTTCTAGTGGCTTGACTCTCTTCCCAGCTGAAAGTGCCCCTGCCCTGATCCCCCCCCCCCCCCCCCCCATGGCAGCATTCTGGCTGCCAAGCAATGGGCAGCCTAGAATGCCTTGCTCCTCCCTGCTGATTGGTTGGGTTGATTGGACACTCTATTTGAACATCACAAGCCCAGAGCTCTGCGACTGAGATAGTTTCAAGTTCCTGGATCTCTTCTTGTGTGCTGTTGTGGTACCTGTCATAAGATTTTTAATTATGATCCCTGCCTTTTAACCAGATTATTTTTTGGATTGCGGTCTGAGCTTCACCTGGGGTTGTTTACACAACTAAGCTTGCTCACTATCTGCCCTAACCTTTGAACTGTCTATTGTATTACATTTTTCTCCTTAGTTACCCTTAATCATCAACGGTCAAGAGGCATTTTAAAATGGAAGTCCAGTCAAATCCTTAATCTACTTAAACATTCTCCTACCTCCATTCTAAGCCTATTCTAATTACCCTGTAAAGGAAATATATCTATACTTACCTATGCTAAGGGTGCTCCAATCCAGTCACATGATCGGCTCCAAGCACTTGATTCATAAGCCTATGGGCGATGTTATCAACCAGGCTCTGCACCTGTTTTTGGCAATCTCTCCTCTTCACTGAAGCTGGCCACTGGAGAGATCATGTGAGCAGACTGGAGCGCCCTCAGCAATTTTAAGTACATAGATCTTTCCTTTTTTAATGAAGTTAGAAAAGGTTTACAATGAGGGTGGGGGCAGGTTTAAGTACAGTTAGGATTTGACTGGATTTCTACTTGTCCAGTGATTATTCTCTACTCTCAGATAGACACATCCCTCCCACCCTGATAGGCCACCAGCAGCAGATAGCAGCATCCTTGCTGCAGAGCTAAGCAATGTGTGGCACAAGCCACCCTAATTTCTTCCTTCTTATTTTCTGGGCTGATCAGGTGCTCTGTTTGAATGTCACAAGCCCATGGTTTGTGATGGCATAAGGTTCCTGGCTCCCTTCTTGTTGTACACTGCTGTGCTACCTGTCATTGGAATTCCCAATTCTGGCCTCTAACTTTTACCCAAATTACTCTTTGGATTGTCAGCTGAATTTGATTTTGGATTGTTTACTGGACTACACTTGTTTGCTACCTTTCTTGTTTGCACTCTGCCCAAACCTCAAAACTGTTTTCGGACTAAACTTGAATTGTGCCAGGATTCTGCTACCAGCTGCTGTCTACTGCCTGACCAGCCTTATCTCATTCACTCAACCCTGGTGCCGTCTGGCCAGGAACTATAACATCATGTTCTAACACCGGGGGCAGCCAAGTTCTAGTAGGCCTATTGCCTTAAGGCAATTGGGGACTGCTATAGGCAGAAGAAACCTCAACAAGCTATGGTTCCTAACCTAGGTATTAGGGTGTGTGTTACACAAGTTCTAGAGTACAGCAGGGTCTGGTGTCCAACAAATAAGCAAACATCAATAAATATGCATTTTTATTATACAAAGACAAAGAAAGCATTGGAGATTCCAAACAAAGCAAGGAGTTGCTCTCAAACTCTTCTCTCCGTTTAGTTGATGAAGGAAACATGTGCTCAGATTATGGCCTCTGTTAGCCTTTCCACAATTAGTCCGTGGTAGTAATAAGCTGGCAGCTCAGTGTCTTCCAATGATAAATAATTTTATTGCCACATGTTTTTAAAATCCAGCCCAAACAGAGATCTTACATATTTTATCAATTAACCCCCTAGTCATTGCAATCTGTGAGGTAACTCATGCACTCACTCCTAGGACCCAAAAAGAAGAAGAGTCACAATCCTGGTCTGTAGGTATATTTGTGGATATATAAAGCAGTGACTCCCTCTCCCTTTGGTTCATAGAAGTTATTCAATGAATGTATAAGTTACCTGATAAATTGCTATGACTAAGGCTTAATTACTAAAATGCGTAAGTTCTCTGTGGCAATAAAACTGTTTATTATCAGAAGACACTGAGCTGCTGGCTTAATACTACTATGCATTGGTTATGGCCTGTTGGACTTATGCATTGCAAATATTTTGACACTGAACCCTAAAATATGGATTAGAATGAATTGTTGCATGTTAAGGAATTTGTTTTGCCAAGAAAACTGTAAATTGTGAATATGTTTCTAATTGCAGTAATGCAAAAAAAAAAAGTTTCTGATTTAAGCAGTTTTTTTTAAATAATGCTAGAAAAAACATTTAAGTGTGAAAATTATGCATCTCATATGACAATCTGAAATGCTGTTATGAGCAATTCACTTGCACTTGCAGTTATGGCCCCTACTCTAAATTATAATATGATAGACATAACTTGGTATTCCCTAATACCTGGAGGGTCTAATAAACATACTCTAGCCTGCTATATTGAAATTAGCATGAATGCCTTACAACACTGGAAGGTTTAATCAAGAGAATTCATGCTTCCTTTAGCTTTGGCATCTCAGGTGTTAATGCACTATGTTATGTATTATAAGTACCCACACTAGTGAACCGATAAAGGGGTCCTTTTAAATCCTTAACAGTTCAACATAATGCCACGAATCTCGTAATGTGCATTTAAATCCTAACAATTAACTTATCTTATTTGCTTTCCTTGAGCCCTGGTTCATATTGGTGTGATTTGACATGTCAAATCGGCGGCAATTGACGACAATCACACTGATTTCAAAAAGTAGTTTCTGTACTACTTTTTGAGATTTTGGGGTGCGATTTCCATTGACATCTGTGGAAAAACCCGCAAATTGGAACTGACATGTGGGAGTGAAATCGTGCGAGTTCAGCTGAACTCGCACAGGTTCATTCCCGCAGCTCAGTGTGAACCTGGACTTAGTCTGTTAAAGATACATTGGGAAGTGTTTTGTTATATCTATTTGATCAATGAAAATTGTAAACATGTTGATAATGCCAGAAATCTTGTGGGATGGTAATTCCCTGCGCTGTATCACTGTGCTGCACTTTATCAGTTTGGACTTGGTCACACTTGAGTTATGCCGCGAACACACGACCGGACTTTCTGGCAGAAAAGGTCAGAAGGTCTTCCTGATGGAGTTCTGACGGAGTTACAACGGACTTCCGCCCGAAGGACTTGCCCACACACGAACGGACCAAAGTCCGTTTGTTTTGTACATGATGACTTACGACGAGACTAGAAAAAGAAGTTCAATAGCCAGTAGTCAATAGCTGCCTTAGCGTTGTATTTGGTCCGTCGGACCAGCACACAGACGAATGGTTTTCCCAATAGAGATTGATTCCATGGGGTGGTGGGAGAGGTCCCACATTTTTGGATCTGAAAGTGCCCATCGAGCAGATACGGTTTTCTACTGTCGTTACATAGACAATCAGTTTATTGCCCTTTTATCAGGGGGGGGGGGGGGCATTGTCACTTCCTCCTCTACAGGTAAAACCTACAAAATACGGTCATTCATTAATTGTAACACATGTCATATAAATTATGCTATTACATGTACTGTGTGCTCTGTGCAATACGTGGGTAGGACCACTCGTAAGTTAAAGGGATCGTCTTTATGATCACCTTTATGATATCGACAAGGAACATGCAACCAACGTAGCCTGTCATTGGAACGGTATTCACTCAGGTAACACCTCAAGTCTTTGCATACAGGGTTTGGGGATAGTAGTCAAACCTCCTAGGGGCGGAGATAAATTTAATTTGTTATGTAAACAGGAAATCAGATGGATCTTTCATTTAAATACTAGATGCCCCACTGGGTTGAATCACGAGTGGGATGTCTCTATTTTTATGAATGAAGGGATAGACATCTACATGTATTTTTTTTGGCAATCTTTAATTAGCTTGATGGATCCTTTGCATGTTAGACGACCTCACTGGGGAGAGACATACATATATATGCTTTCCTGCAGTTGTATGTCACCAGTTCTGTCCTGTTTATTCACTTGGTGTGTTTTGGATGCATATTACTGCCAGTTTTGCTATATACGCTATATATGTAAGTGAATTTCACACATACATCATGACCATTTTGAGAACTATTCATCTTCTTCTTGTTTTCCATCTTTTTAGTTATTATCTTTCAGTCCTAGATGTTCAGCTACTTCTTTTTGAGGTCTTTTTGAGGTCTTTATAAAGAGAAACGTCTGACCCCTGTCATCATAGTTTTTGGTACAGTTGTCTATGCATTTCGAATGCGTTTTTGTTAATATAGATATGCATACATGCACATACCTCCTTTACTATGGCCCCTTGGATGGTCTAAATTCATCCTCCCCTGTCATTTATGACATTAATGGCCCCTTCTTCTTTTTGACTATATGCTCCATCATGGTATATGTCTATATATTTAATAAATAATTAATTTATTATATACAAATTTAATTTAATTTAATTTAATTTAATTTAACTTAATTTCATTTGGGTTGATTTATGTTATTTATATTGCTATGCTGGGGTCTACTTTGTCTGAAAGATGTGTGTCTTTTCATGGTAACCATCCACTATCAAATCGCTTTGTACAATTTCCTCTCTATCTCTTGCATGGGTTTGTCCTCTGCACTATTGTGTACACAGGGACAGTACTACTTTATGATGGAGTTCAGTCAGGGTCTGTCTAGCATAGGTCTCCACTGTTTTATAAGGAGACCTTTATTCTCCCCATCACCCACGGACACTCCCTTCAATGCTCCCCTACATAAAGGCCTTTTTTTGGCTTAGGTTGTAAACCCATTATAAGCCCTTGTACACAAGGTCGGAGATTCCGACAACCAAATCTGTTGGAGTAATTCCGACGGATTAATTCTGGAAGAGGTCCGGAAGTGATGTTGCATACACACGGTCGGACTATCCGATTGTATGTAACGTGATGACGTTATTTCGTTATGACGGGACTACGTTCAGGCTAGTAGCCAATAGCTTTGGTCTAGGAATTTGATCTGAGCATGCGTGGCACTTTGTCCGTCGGAGTAGGCTACACATGATTGGAGTATGTCCGATCGGAGCATTTTGTCGGAAAATTTTACCAGCAAGTTGGAAAAGTTGGTCCATCGGATATTCCGACGGAAACAGTCCGATGGAGACCACACACAGTCGGAATATCCGACAAAACGGTCCGATAGGATATATTCCGTCGGAATCTCCGACCGTGTGTACAAGGGCTTACACAACTTTTGGTTATATTAGCCATTATAATATGTTTAGTGATGTAAGCGCTGTTGTTCAGTGAGCCGGTTTGGGTGTTGTTTGCATACATATTTTGGGTTATGATGTATATATATTATACATATTTTTTTAATGAACAATTTATGTTTTTATAATATCAATACATTCTAATGATTTTTTTGGACCGACATATGCCACTACAATACACATATATGCCACACGTTTCACCTATTGTTTGTTTATTTACTACTTAGTTAGCCCTACATTGTATTAGTGAGACATGTGAATATTTCTCTACATTGTTTCTTTTTTATCATATCTTAGAATGTTTCGTTTTGTTTCCTTTTTGTCTTGTTTTCATATACATCGTTTTTTTGCTTCTCCCTGGTCTATAGATTCACACATAGAGCTTGGTTGATAAGCATTCCTATGAATTTTTTTCTTTTTTTTTCTTTTTTTTAAGCTCAGGTTTGCTCTATTTTTCCAGGTGAAGCTCATTAGAGGCGTCTACATTTTAGCCTGTAACGGCTTTGCTTGATTGGTTATTCATCTTTTTATGGCCTAATGCCGGCCATACACAGTTTGAATTTCGAAAGAATTTTATTTTGAAAATCGTATCTAAGAATTTTCGTATGAATTTCGCACCATTAGTGGGCTGCAGCAACAGCCGATTTTCGCATGGAAATCAAATTAGAGGAATCGGACATGTTGGAAATTTTTTGAAAAACAAACGATTTTCTAATCAATGATGGGAGAATCGTGCAAGAAATGTAATATGAAAAGAAAATTTACGGAGAGAAAAGAAGATTCCCGGCCATGAAAATTCTTTTCTGTAGCAACATAAGGTGAAATTGAAGGCTTGGTCGGCCGAATTTCGAAAATCAATGGTGGCACCATTGGATCACAAAAAAACCCCCAAATTTTCTGATTTTGAAAAGAAAATTTGTTCGAAATTTGACCATGTATGGCCTGCATAAGGCTACTATTTATATCTGTGATCACGTTTAATTTCTTTAGCTATGAATAAGCGCCAGGACAAGGCGTGAAACGCGTTAGATATTTTATCCGGTTTTTCCATATTTGATATGTGACTGCATTTGGATTTTATTCATTAATAAAGATGCCAATTTTTTGATGTGTGGCCATCCAGGAACTTTTTTTTCATCCTCTAGAGATTTATTCCGTCGGACAGATTTGAAACATGTTCTATTTCTAGGCCCGTCTGAATTTTTTAAGAAAAAAGTCAGATGAAGTCCACACACGATCGGAATATCTGATGGAATGATTCAATCGGACCTTTACTGCCGGAAAGTTTGGTCATGTGTACGCAGCATTAGTCACACAGTTTTTTAATAGTGGGCCTTCACATCTATGCAGCATGAGTGCAATGAGCATTTGAGGAGGGTCCTGTGCTACTTTTGTGCGATGCAGTGTGATTTTGTGGCCCATAGAGTTCAACATAAAAGTATCAAGAATGCAAGTGCCTGCATTTTTTTATGCAATTTTAGTGTGTTATTTGTTGAACTATTCCCCTCCTTTTCAGAGTAGTAGTAGCATCACAAATCATGTCCCACAATGCACAGCTCTAAAATAGCATCAGAAGCGCTAAGTATAAGCACAAAAATCGCCCAGAACTTGCACTGCATAAGCACACCTCAAATCACATTCAAAAGTCATCTCACTAATGTGAACCAGGCCATACTATTGTTTTAAATTCTCTATGTGAACCAAAAAATATTTCCCACTATGTTTTGAAAAAGAGAAGAGGGAGTGTTTATTGATCCTGTCCTTGAGGATGCTGCATCTCTATAAACACAATATGGTAAGTGAGCGTTGTCACCCTAGGAAGGAATTTGTGTTACTGCCAGGATTACCAAGTATAAAAAAAAAAAACATACAAAAGCAGGCATAAGAAGAAGTGCAGCCACCATATCTATTAACTGGTTAGCTGGAATATATTGCTTTTTTTGCTCTTGGGTTTATATAGGCTTTAATGTATGTGTAAATACATGAAACACATACATAAGATAAAATAAAAAAAAATATATATAGAAATCAATACAATATTATGTTCCTGTTCATTGCACAGGGTCCTTGAACTACACAGAAAACATGCAGGCATCTGTCCCATTTTTTTACTTCCAAATTATTCTCTCGATTGACTCTAGCTAGCTAGACTCTAGCCCCCCCCCCCCCCAAAATGAATCCTTCCTTTGTGCTTACAAACAGCAAATTCTCCAACACCATGCTGTGGGCTATGTTGTAACAAATAGTAGATAGTAATCAAATTTACAAAAATTTGCAACAGCTTGTAAGAAACACTCTTTTGCTCCATTGATGATGAGGATGATGATGATCAGCATGAGTGGGAAAGAAAAGCTCTGTGACTATTGGTTTAAGCAGCACTTTAGCACTTTTTTTTTACCTCTTTTGTGCAAAATAAAATTTGAACAACATTCAGCAATTCCTTTAAATGAGGCTTGTGCCAACCATTTTTTGATTGGCAGTGCAACCAAGAAAGAAGTGTAAAGAAGTAGAAGTTAGAATGGGGGAGCATGGATAACATCACCAGAACATAATAAATGTGCATATCCTCTTTTATGTTAATACCACTTAGCGACCGCCCTATAGTTGTTTTACTGCTACATGGCAGCTGCTGTGTGCAGGATCACATATATATATATATATATATATATATATATATATATATATATATATATATATATATATGATTCTGCATTTCCGGGTAACGCCACTAGCTGCTCGCCCATGCTGTGATTATTCACAGCAGTAGCTGACGGGCGGGTACCACAGACTTGATGTCTGCCGTCCCCCGCCGATCACTCGGTACACAGGCAGAACGGTAGTCTGCCTATGTAAACAAGTCAGAATGCCATTCTGTTAGGAGGGAAGACATTTGTCCTGTGTTCCTGCAAAGCAGGGGCACAGATCCACGCCTTCCCCTAGTACAAGTACCTGCCACACAGTTAGAAAACACCAGATAGGCACACATTTACCCTTTGATGTCCCCTGATCACCCCTGATGTTTAACTACTTCCCTACCAGTGTCATTAGTAACACGACAGTGCATATTTTTAGCACTGTTCACTGTATTAGTGTCACTAGTTCCCAAAAAAGTGTCAATTAGTGTCCAATTGCCGCAATATCGCAGTCCCACTATAAGTCACTGATCGCCTCCATTACTAGTAAAAAAAAAAGAAAGAAATAATAATATCCCTTTGTTTGCAGACGCTGTAACTTATAATATAATAGCAGAATACATATTGACCTAAATTTAAGAAAGAAGAAGAAATTTAGATTTGTATTTTTCTATTGGGTATGTTTTATAGCAGAAAGTAAAAAATATCGTTTTTTTTTTCCCCAAAATTGATGGTCTTTTTTTGTTTAAAAGGCAAAAATTAAAAAACACAGAGGTGTTAAATGCCACCAGAAGAAAGCTCTGTTTGTGGGAAAAATGTGGGTACACTGTTGCATGACCACGCAATTGTGGAGTGCCCTATTGCAAAAAAGAGAATTATCAGGAAGGGGGGTAAATCTTTCAGAGGTCAAGAGGATAAGAAAATCCCCCTAGCCTGCTCAGCACACAGTGCTGTGTCCATCTTCTCCCCTGTTATGCTTTGTACACACTGTCGGACATTATAACCACAAAATCCGTCAGATTTTTTACGATGGATTTTGTCCGAAACTTGTTGTCACGATCTGGAGTCAGGCTCAGAGACCAATAGCTATAGCAGCAGAGCAGATATTCACACAGGTCACCCTGGCTGATGGCACGGGTTCACCTGAGGTGCGGGGTCTAAGCACTAACCGGTATTCACCAGAGCTCCCAAAGGTGGAGATGGGCTTGGCTGCGTGTTAGTGCCAGGTCGCGGTCCTCAGGATAGCCCCACCAGGAGGTGAGCAAGCCGGGGGTCTGGTAGCAGATATAGCAGGTAGAGATCAAGCAGGAGCGTAGTTGAGAAACAAGCCAAAAGTCGGTAACCAATAGTTGCAGATTGGGATTCAGCGGAAGCGTAGTCCAGGAGCAAGCCAAATGTCGGTAACGAAAGGTAGCAAGGATACGGTCGGCAGCAGGAGAGATAGGAGCAAGATATTGGCTGGTAAAGGCACAATATTCTGGCAACCAGGAAGTGCAGAGACATGGCTTATATAGGAAGTTCATGGGAGGAGCAAAGGGTTCAAGGTTCAAGGCAAACAAGATTCAAGACATGATCACTAAAGGAACTGTCCAAGGAGCTGTCCAAGGAGCTGTCCAAGGAGCTGTCCAAGGAGCTGTCCAAGGAGCTGTCCAGCATTCCAGGTGGCTCAGCAAGCAGAGCCACTGCCAGACACACCAGAGGTCCCAGGTTCAAGCCCAGGTCCTAACACTTGTGTTGCATACACACGGTCGGACAAAGTTGTTGGAAAATCCGATTGTTCGGAACGTGGTGACGTTCGTTGCATACAACGGGACTACGTGGAGGCTAGTAGCCAATAGCTTTGGTCTCGTAATTTGATCTGAGCATGCGTGACACTTTGTCCGATCGTAATCCTCTACATATGATCGGAAAAAGTCTGATCAGATTTTTTTGTCAGAAAATTTTAGATCCTGCTCTCAAATGTTTTCTGTCAGAATTTCGAAGGAAAAAGTCCAATAGAGCCCACACACGATCGGATTTTCCTACAATATAATCCGATCTGACCTTGTGTGTACAGGGCATAAGTCTGTACTTGCCTCCTCTGATGGCTGTGACCACAGAAACTGTCTGAACCCCAGCCGGCAAAAATGTAGTGCTTGGCTACCCATGCCTGCACATTAATATTCCATAGACTAGAATGGGGTGTTGTTCCTGATATACAGATACAGATACATCCCATTCAAGAAATTAAAAGAAATTCATCATGCATTGAGGTACCTTTTATTTTAGATGTTTAAAACATTTAATAAAAGACTTAGGAATATAGAAATTGAATCTATTTTTATAAATCTTTGTTTTAATAAAACATTTAATACATGACTTGAGCAATATGCAAAAGGATTTACTATAATCCTTACAATGTAGATTTAATGGAGATTTTTTTTTTCTCCAAACTGTATTTAAAATGAAAGTCACATAAATCAATAAAGAATATAGTAGCCCAACCAAGTATTGTGGGTATTTCATATTTCAGTAGAGACTGCAGAAAGTTTATTGTTTTCATTCAAACCCTGTCTCAGTAAGATAAGGGGCAAAACAAGATACATATTTAACTGCAAACTATATAATAAAACATTAGCACACATTCATAGGTTTAATTACATGAATTTTTTTTTTCACATACAAAAGGAGAAGGCTACAGCTTCTTTTTAATACTGTTGTTGGAGTAAGTGCTGCAGAGTGAGTTGTTAGTTATAGTCATGACACAATCTTCGTGTTTTAATGGACTGGTGACAACAGCTACTAAAACACTAATTATTGATTAAGTGCATCTAAATGTGGTATTATATGGATGCATTTGGTAAGAATAGAGCTTTGGCGAGTGCACATATATATATAAAATTTGATTTCCCTACATGACTAGAGTGATCACTAATTCTCCAAGGGGCCTATAGCCAAAGTGGAAGTCAATGAAATAACATATGGACATGAAGTAAAGCATAGAAAATGGCCCATATCCTAAATTATCAGTGTTAAATGATATAGAGGAAAAAAACACATTCCTAAAAAGAAATAAAAAAAATGTCATCCATAGATGTTAAAATAATATTCTTATTTCATAATACGCCATTACAAGGGTTTCCTAATGCAAAAAGACAATCAAAAATAAAAACAAACATTACGGTAATTACAGTATATGCAGCAACATCTGCTCTGGCTAGATGACCATTATTTACTGTATGTCTGGACAAGGTTTTCGGATAGGCAACTAACAATTTACAGCACTTACCCCCTATAAGGAAGTTTACATTTTGAAAGCCCCCAGTAAAACCCCCTTTCTCCCAAACATACTTTTCAGTTATTATATGTTCACTTGCTTTGTTCTAGCTGGAATAGCTCCAGATGCATGCTATTGCTATATGTGGATACATTCTTCAGGTATTTGTGTAGTATTTGTGTGTAGTATGTGGGTTATGTCACATGCCTTAAATGTCAGCTAATTACAACAGTTAGTTTATTTTATTGTTAACCACTTTCAGACCGGACCAATTTGCTGGTCAAAGACCAGACCACTTTTTGCGATTCGGCACTGCGTCGCTTTAACTGACAATTGTGCGGTCGTGCGACGTGGCTCCCAAACAAAATTGACGTCCTTTTTTTCCCACAAATAGAGCTTTCTTTTGGTGGTATTTGATCACCCCTGCGGTTTTTATTTTTTGCGCTATAAACAAAAATAGAGCGACAATTTTGAAAAAAACGCATTATTTTTTACTTTTTGTTATAATAAATATCCCCCAAAAATATATAAAAAAACATTTTTTTCCCTCAATTTAGGCCGATACGTATTCTTCTACATATTTTTGGTAAAAAAAATCGCAATAAGCGATTATTGATTGGTTTGCGCAAAAGTTATAGCGTTTACAAAATAGGGATAGTTTTATAGCATTTTTATTAATAATTTTTTATTATTTATTTTTTTACTAGTAATGGCGGCGATCTGCGATTTTTATTGTGACTGCGACATTGTCGGGGACCCATCGGACATTTTTGACACATTTTTGGGACCATTGTCATTTATACAGTAATCACTGCTATATAAATGCAGTGATTCCTGTGTAAATGACACTGGCAGTGAAAGGGTTAACCTGTGGGTGGCAGTGTAGGGGTTAAGTGTTCCTAGGGGTGTGTTACTAACTGTGGGGGGGTTGGGCTTTCATTTAGTGTACACTGATCTCTGCTCCAATCACATGGAGCAGAGATCAGCGTCACTAGTTGCTAGGCAGAATGGGAAAATGTTGTTTATACAGCATTTCCTCCATTCGGCCGCTCCGTGAGACGATCGCGGGGATGCCCGCGGCGATCGAGTCCACGGGTCCCGCGACCGGACTCACGGGGGTCCCGATGGCACGGCGGCAACGAATATTGGACGTACATGTACGCCAATATGCCTGCCCGTGCCATTCTGTCGACGTACATCGTCGTGCGCTGGTCGGGAAGTGGTTAAAGAGTATGTAAACCTAAAGCCGCGTACACACGGGCGGACTGTCTGGCCAACTAAGTCCGTCAGACAATCCGACAGACAGTCCGTCCTACTTTTGAATGAACGGACTTGACCACACACGATGAACAGACAGTCCGTTGAAAGCTTGCGCGATGACGTGTACAGCACGTACGACGGGACTAGAAATACGACGTCCAATACACTGCAATGCAACCTTCGGCCGTGTAAATCCTTTCTGAACATGCGCCATACTTAGTCCGTCCAACTTGCCTACTCACGAGCGGACTGTCCGCTGAAACCAAAGTTGGACGGACAATATTACGGAAATTCCGAAAGACTTAGTCTGCCAGACTGTCCGCTGAAAAAGTCCGCTGAAGCCCACACACGAGCGGACTGTCCGCTGAAATGTGTTTCAGCGGACTAAGTTGGACAGACAGTCCGCCCGTGTGTACGCGGCCTTACATTTCATATTCCTGATATGTGTCTGCTGTAACATTTACTTGAAAAAGTATCCTGTTCTCTTTGTATTGCTCCCTTTGTGTGGAATCCCTAGTTTTTCTGCTTTTCTATTAAGAAATTACCACACTAAACAGGAGAGCACAATGTGGTTAGTTATCTAGGTATGCTGCGAACTCAGTGTGTTCTCCTCTAATGGCCGGACTTGTTCCCCCCCTGCACAGCCTTTCACTGGAAAGATCAGTATACTGATGTTTCTCCTCCCTCAGGTCTTATGCAGCTAGAAACAGAGGGAATGATCATATATATATAAAAAAGGGAAAAAAGGTGTTTATAATGATTTTTTTACATCTATACACAAATATTTTACCTTTTATTTCTATTTTAAACTGAATGGGTTGTTTTACAAGGTGATCATTTACAATTATTTGGGCAAGAAAATAGTAGACTGCCTGTATAATGAGTGTCAGCAGGAAACAATGAAGCTTGGTGGAGGTTCCTTGCAAATTTGGGGCTATTTTCTGCAAATAGAGTTGGAGAATTTGTCAGGATCAATGGTGTCCTCAATACTGAGAAATACAAGCAGATACTTATCAATCATTACATACCATCAGGGTATTGGCCCCACATTTATTTTGCAGCAGGACAATGACCACAAACATACAGCCAATGCCATTGAAAACTATCTTCAGTGTAAAGAAGAACAAGTAGTCCCAGAAGTGATGGTTTGGCTTCCTGATCTCAAAATCATCAGATCTGTCTGATATTAAATTAAGAGACAGAAGGATTTGAGGCAGCCTACACCCAGAGACGATCTGCGGTTAGTTCTCCAAGATATTTGGAACAACCTACCTGCCGAGTTCCTTCAAAAACTGTGTGCAAGTATGCCTAGAAGAATTGAAGAATGGATGCTCTTTTGAAGGCAAAGGGTGGTCACACCAAATATTGATTTGATTTAGATTTCTCGTCTGTTTAGTTTACTTTCCGTTTTGTTACTGTATTTATTGGCGTATAACACTCACTTTTTCACCATTAAAATCGGGTGCAAATAGCGTGTCTGTGTTATATGCCAATACTTCAATTTTAGCTGCCTTATTTAAAATGTAAGTTTTTTCCTGAAACTCCCCTCTTAAAATGAATATGCGTGTTATACACCTGTGCCTGTTATACGCCAATAAATACGGTAATTGGTAGAAATAAACTATTAACACTTTTATTTCTTTTTTTTGCACAGTACTATACCTCCTCTAATAAGCACAATTATTTATTGTGCAAACCTTTATCCATTTATAAAATATCATGTACAATGGTTTGGGTTCCTTATCTTGTATCATAATATTATATACTATACTATATACTGTATAACTAAAAAAGAAAAGAAATGTAAGGTCTGGAATTAAGTAAAATTCAGACCTCCACTTTGTTATTCTTCTCATCATAAATCTAAACCAGTATCACCTAGGAAGAAAGGTAAGGTCACCATTGTACCAGCTTCCTACCATAATAAAAATCATTCTTTACTGCTGAGCTATGTCTAAAATATTTTTTTTTTTAAAAGTTGTCCTAACTATAAGAAATGCCTTTTTTTTGCTGGGACATTTTGGAAGTAGGTAATTGCAAAGCTGAATTCCAGGAAAACTAGTAGTTACACAGTTGAAATAAATAAAGAGAATTGTTTTATCTGGCAGAGGATTGGTGTTTTTGGGCAGACAGCCCTACCAGAAAGCACAGACTGGTTAAGGTCAAAATACACCCCACCCTGCTAATTGGGCAATGAAGAAGCAGCAGCAGACTGATGAGGTCACACATTCTCACTCTGCTCTCCTCTGCTTGGAACATATGTACCACCAACACTGCACTGCAGAGCACCTGATTGTAGTTTAGTGCTGGTCCTCACTCATAATTTATATATATATATATATATATATATATATATATATACCAATGTAGGGTTGTCTAAGAACACAAGCATGCTTTTGATTGTATGTCTATACATTTGCATTTTTCCACACATTAAAGTGGTTCTAAAGGCTGAAGCTTTTTTACCTTCATGCATTCTATGCATGAGGATAAAACACCTTCTGTGTGCAGCGCCCCCCCCCCCCCCCCCGCTAGCCCTCCCCAATCCTTACATGAGCTCCCTCCAATTCAGCAATGTTCAAGATAGCCTTGACTGTCCCAGGGACTCTCCATACTTATTGGCTGAGACAGAAGAGAGAGCGTATTGGCTCTTACTGCTGTCAATCACTGCCAGTGAGCCAATGAGGAGAGAATGGGGGGCCTGGCTGAGCCTCAGCTCGTATGGACACATAGAGCAGCGCTCTATGTGTCAATGCAGTGGTACCCCCAGTGAAAGTGCTTTTCTCTGGGGACACTGCTGGGGGGGAAGATCCAGGAGTGCAGGTGAGGAGCCCTGAAATGAAGAGGATTGGAGCTGCTCTGTGCAAAACCACTGCACAAAGCAGGTAAGTATAACATGTTAGTTATTTAAAAAAAAAAAAGAAAAAAGAAAAAACAAAGCTTTAATACCACTTTAATATTAAAGTAATTAAAGTATATTTATACTCTGAAAGCATGACATTTATCTTGCTTAACCTCTCGGTACCGGCCTGCCGCATATTTGTGTGTAATAGTGCAAAAACAGCTTTGTCGGCACAGTTAACACCGGCTAACCTAAAGCTTCCAATCACTGCTTGTGATCGGGAGCTTTCCGACCATGTGACCGCCGTGACAGCCAATCATAATGACGGTCACATGATCATAAACCTAAACCCCTTAAAGGGCCGGGAGGCACCAACTTCAGAGGGTTAAGCATTTTGTATCATAAAAACTTGCCATGTATTTTCTTTTAAATAATACTGTTATCAGTATTTTGCATCCTAGTGCTGCTATTTCCCTGCAGTCTTTTGAAGCAACTTTCTGTCTACATGCATTCACTTCATGATGATGAGGACAACAGTGAACTATACCTGTATATTGTGCACTGGAATGTCTGCTCGTTGTCACCACTGGAAGTCCTTGTGACAGGGTGACAATGCAGAAGCACTGCTAGGACACAGAGACAGAGTGCTGTAACCCTAAAACAGCAAGCAGCCGAACGAAAGCGTGTACTGAAAGATCACTAGGTATTATTTCACTAAAAGCTGCAGATGTTTAAAATGTTTAAAGCAACTTTTAAAATATCATTAACATGTAAAGACTAAGCCCTTATACACACGGTCTGAGAATCTGTCGGAATGAGTCTTATCGGACCGTGTCTTCGGATAATCCGACTGTGTGTGGTATGCATCGGACTGATTCCGTCCGAATCTCCATCCGACCCAATTTTCCAACATGTTGGAAAGATTTCGCGACCAACTGGGCCGGACGGACCTAATCCGATCATGTGTAGAGCATTTTCATCGGACCAAGTGCCACGCATGCTCACATTCAAATTCCGACACGGAAGCGCTTGTTCACGTAAAACTACTGCTCGTAAGCGATATAGCACATTCGTCACGCTGAAATGTTAAAAAAATCAGTCATCAAGCGCATTCTCTTGTTCTTTACAATGCTGCAAGAACCAACTTCTTTTGATGCTCATAGTCACACACACTTCTCCCGAACGGATTTCATTACTCTTTTTTAACCATTTCAGCAATACAATTTTAGTTTAAGTCACATCTACACAATGTTTGTTTTATTTTTATTTTTTGGATGTTTTTTGGGGGGGGGGGGATTCCCTAAAAATCTCCTTTAAAGACACTGCTCATTTCTCCTTTTTTGAACTTTTTATTTTTGTGTGTAAACTTACAACAACAACATTATTGTATTTTTTAGATTTTATTTTTTAATCTACAGGAGGTTGTTTAGTGTTGGTACCCCTTGTTATTTATTTCACTTTGTATTTTGGAAATGTACCTGCCTGCTCACAAATAAACTCTACTTTTTGAAGGAAAACACATTACACAAGTACTTCATCAAACAAAAATAAAATTTATTTTTTTTGCTTGAAAATAAAACTAGGAACGCAGCACTGGAGAAACTTATTAACTTTGGTGCAGCCTATAAAAAAAAAATGTTGCCTGAGGAGTACATATCTCAGGGAGAGAAGTCTGCTCCTGAAGTCCTAGAGAGCAGGAAATTCAGATGCCATTTCTGTCCCCAGGATGGTGATCTTCAAGAGGCTGCATCTTCTGGCACACCAGACTCATCCCAGGCCATCACTCTCTGGTCTTCCTTTGGGACTTCCCACCAGGCATCCTTCCAGGCTGTGGCTGGGCTCCTGTAGCTGGGGCAGGAGAAGGAGGGCTTTGGTGGACCTCCTGGCTGCCACTTGCCCCAGCCTCCCCCCGACTGAGGTCTTCCTGTGTATGAAAAGGGACATAGTTTTAGTTTTTTGATCATCAATCACAACATTTTGTGCTCCTGGCTTTTGCTATTTGACTGTTACCAAATAGAACAGACTATCATTTTGACACCAGCATTTTTCTTTCCTGTACCAATCATTTTTGGTCACTACTGTCTATTGAGATGTAAACCACTTGGAGAAATCTCAACTTACTGATCAATAAGAACATCTAGTTAACATCATTAAATGTAACACAAGAAATATGTTCAACAATGCAATACCTGTCTCAAGCTGGGCCCCACCACATGGTGCTGCCTGGAAGGCCCAGGTTGGTCATCAGAAGCCTCAGCTGGGGGTGAAGGATGCCTTGGAGGAAGCATGGAGAGTGGTGGCCTGAGTGGTGGCCTGGGTACCCCCTGGTCTAACAGAAAATGCAGCCTGTCAAAGTGCACCATCCTGGGGTAGTAAACAGCATCTGGATCTCCTGTTCTCAAGGACTCCAGGTTCTTCTTTCTCTCCCTGAAATATGTAAGCTTCATGGTCACAATTTTGCGATTCAGATATGTCATGTCTGCCGTGGGGACCCTGATCTGCACCAAAGCAAGCAGTTTCTCCAGTGCTGCGTTCCTCTTGGATCTGTCATAATAAAATTTGTTGTGGAACTGCCACAGGCAGGGCATCTCCATGTATAGCTCGAGGAAGAGCCCCATAAAGTTGGGATTGGTGAATGGGTCCATTTTGTCTGCAAGACACAACACAAGACAAACCCTCAAATACTAATAATGCAATTTAAATTCCTCCTAATCTTGTCCCAACAGCGGCCTAGATACAAGCAGTCTAGTCTAGTGAAGCACAAAGTTAAAAATGTTACCTTCGTTTCGACGTTCGCCGCGTCCGTGACTCACACTCTCCTCCCAGATCGTACGGACGATACACATGTGTGGCGTTTTATATACAGTGTGCATGCGTGAAACTCCGCCCGCCCCTGACGTTCTTTCCAGACTATTCCCTGCCCCTTCGCTTCCCGTGCAGTGGGGAGAGCACATGGCGGAGAGAACGCAGGTGCGCAATAATAGTTCCACTAACGAGGAGGAGGATGAGGAAAGCCCGGAGCCTGAAACGTCCCGATCCAGGAAGACAAGATTTAAGGCCTCAAATATGTCTTTTGGAGAGATGTTGGAGATGGTCGACATATTGAACAGGACCGACTATGATGGGAAGTATGGACCTTACCCAAATCCAAATATCAGAAAGGCCAAGATCATGAATAAAGTTGTGAAGAGTCTTCTGAAGAATCTTGGGGAACACCAATCCAAGGATCAACTGAGAAAACGCTGGTCAGACCTGAAACTGAGGGAGCACGAGCAGTACCTAAGGATCAAGCGTGTTCTTAAAAAAAGTAAGTAGTTGTCGTGTGTTCATATGATTATTCTTGCTTGCATACATGCTCCATGTGCTTTGATTTCCTGTTGTGCTTTTTAAAATGGCCACTTTCAAGGTCATGGTTTCGTTCGTTCGTAGGAAACATCGTTCTGCAGGGAAGTATTCCAGCTTAACAAAGTGGCCCCAATAATGTTCTCACCTTGGAACTCGGCCCAAAAACACATTGTACAACACTTCCAAGCACTGTTTCATATTCCTATTTATGCCCTCTGTGTGCTAATTAATCTTTGTTTACATTCCCATAGGGGAGAGAAGACTCAGCAAGTATGAGGACACCAGGGACCATGAGGACACCAGGAACCCCACCCCTCCCAAGAAGGGCAACTTCCAAAAGAAGAAACAGAGGAGCAGGAGCAGGAGCAGGAGGAGGAGGAAGAAGGAGAGATTGTGGAGGTTGGCCAAATTGTCACCACAACAGGTGAGTGTCGGAGAACACAGCTTCTGGTAAGCTCATCAATGTATATCAATGTATATCACCATATTTGGATTACATGGTGTGTTTGTTTTTTTGTTTTTTGTGCCCAGATCTTGATCGGGGAGATAATGGGGTGCAATAGGGATTTGGAAATTGTACAACAAAACATCAATGATGTTAAAAATAAAATGAAGAACATCATTGATGTTTTGGGGAGAGTGTGAAAATGAAAAAAATAGATAGGGTTTTATTTTGGATTTTTTCTTTAAAAAAATGTTGTATTTTGCATAATTCCAAATTTGGAAGATGCACAGAGTGTGTAAACATGCGCTATCTCCCATCATGGGGGATCAATGTACATGTTTTGTGAAAAGTGTCTGAGATGAAGGGGTTGCAGCCCCAAAGCATGTACATTGATCCCCCATGATGGGAGTTAGCACATGTTGACACACTGTGTGCATCTTCCAAATTTGGATTTTTCATGGGTCACACCCCATGTGATGAAGGCAATATCAGCCCAGTTTGTACATACTCATGTCTGATATTGTCTTCACTTTTCCAAGTTGAACTTTGTAAGTTCCTGTGTTCTGTATTTTACGCTTTGATACATGCCTGTTTACACAAAAAAACAACTAAAAAATAAATATTATTAAACTGGGTTTTGGATCCCCAAAATATCTTGGTTTGTTGTAAAAAACCTTTACTAAACGCACATATGAATGTGCTTGTATTAAAAAGTTGAATTCTCAACAATGTGTGGCTTCCTTTTTCATTGGTCTTAAAATGTATTTGTAGGGAAATTTGAGTTTGTGCTGAGAATTTACTAAAGGCAACTCCACTTTGCACTCCAAGTGCAGTTTCAGGTGTACTTTTGCAGTGCACTTGTAGTGCATAGTGGATGTGCCTTTAGTAAAAAGCACCCACAGTGATGTGTAAATTTGGACAATCATGCCATTTTCCTGCCATGGTGCTGAAAATGAGCACGATTTAGATCAGTAATGCACTACACATTAGTTAACAAAAAGAAGGTGTGTGACCCACAACATAATAAGATTATCTGAAGAAGAGACTGTCCCCTCATCTCGCTCTGAACTTGGGTTTGCGCTGTTGGTGAAAAAGGCACAACTTGACGAAAACTGGCAAAGTGGGAGGCCACAGTCTGCCATTCCTGTGGCGTTGAAGGACACTGTGTAGTGACACAAGAAAAAAAACTAGTAATTTGACAAATCAACATTACATGCAGATTAGACACCCACATTTTTGCCCAAAATTAGTCTAACATTTGTTAAAATGAGTATTTAAAGCCTAAAGTATAAGGTCCCCTTATGAGAGTCCTAACCCTCCCATCCCCCCCATCTGATGGGCCCTTGCTAAAAAATGAGGGGGGATGTTTAGGACAGGTAACCCTCTCCACTTGATTGAGAGCTGAATGCCTAAATAATGTGTGCTACTTTATGAAGCCCCTCCTTAGTTACACTATTGGCAGCCCACCGGACAGGTAAGAAGTGTCATAATAACAAAATGGAAGCACATGTTGACATTCTGCTATTACATAGCAAGAAAATGAATGTGTTAAAAAAAATCAAAATAGCATTTGAAAGTATTGAGGCCCTTACACTACATGCTTTGGTGAATTGTTCCATAAATTTTATCATGAAAAAGGTATTTAGAGTGTGTATTGGGTTGGGTCAAGTCATGAGATAGAAGATTGCTATTAGCTGAGGTAACAGTTGGGGAGAGGGGGGTTACTAATGAGTTTGGCACAACTCCAAAAAAAAATAAAAAGGTCAAATTGAAGCACACACATCACATTCGTAGAGATTTTAGGGGGTGTTTAGGGGAAAGCAATACTATGGAGCTGACAAAAGACATTGTCAAGTGACTAGACTCTAGTTTTAGGGGCCAAGAAAAGCATGGTGGGGAAGTTAGTGAGGCAAATCTGCATAAGGGCAAAGGGGCAGAGCATATGAATTAGAGCATATTACAATGATGGTAATTAGGGAATGAGGAAAGAAATGCAAGACATTAGCAATCATGAAATACATAGAATGTGATGTTTAAGGTTAAAACTTAGCATAATATAGTCCTTCAGCAGGAGCTGAATGATGGCAGAACAGGTCTCTGGAATAATGATCCCCAGAGCCTGGGGGGAGATGCCTGTAGAGAACTTGAGGTCCTGAAGACTTCTCCCTGTCGCCAAGTAGTGCAACGTGGCGATGAGCCTCTGCTCCGGAGTGATGGCTTGCTGCATGCAGGTATCCTGCCTGGTGATATAAGGTGACAGCAAAGCCAGCAGACAGTGAAAAACGGGGTCCGTCATCCTGAGAATAATCCAGAAATTATCAGGATTATTCTCGCGGATCTCACGGAGCAAAGGCATGTGGGAGAACTGGTGACGCTGGCGCAACCAATTCTTGGTCGTCCAAACATGTTTCATCTACGCACTCATCGTACAGTTTGTGCTGTGCAGGGGTTCTTACTTTGACTTTGACACAAGCCCTTTGGCTTATGTCAAAGTAAGAACCCCTGCACAGCACAAACTGTATGATGAGTACGTAGACGAAACATGTTTTGAAAACGGTCGGCTGGTCAGAACGGACACCAGAAAGCAATGCTAAACAGCAAGGCCTGAAAGGACGACCTGAATAGCAGAAGCAAGCAGACAATAAAAAATGCCTTTCAAAGCGTACTATACCAAGATAGAGTCCACAATGAGAAGCAAATACTTAATGACTGCATGCACTGATTATCAGATACGCAAAGACAAGCAGAAACTGAAGAGCAGTAGCGATCTGAATCACTAATCTGAAAAGCGCGAATCGTCTTTCACCAAACTTCTACTAAAACACGAGATCAGCAGAAGGAGCCCAAAGGGTGCTGGACGTGGTGCTGAACTTCCTTTTTCTAGTCCCGCCGTACACGGCTTACGTCACCGCGTTCTTGGCCACCTGCGAAATCAGACAACTTGGCCCGACCGTGTGTATGCAACAGTTTCGGACACAATCAGTCGGACTAAATCCGATGGATTTGGTTGCCAAAATCTCCGACCGTGTGTACGTGGGCTAAGATTACTGTGATTGGATTAACATCTAATTAAAATGAACATACAGCAATACGTCATATTAAAAAAAAAAAACTGTTAATGTACTATTTATATAAAACGTCTCCAACTTTTATTTGTAGAAAAGTAAAATATTGACATGGAATAAAAGGTTTAACTCTGAATTAGCATGCACACAGTAATGACTTTTTAAGCTCAGTATCCTGGCACTATGACTAGCCCTTTGGCTAACATAATTGCACTTAGTGTTGCAAGTATATTATGCCGCAGACTGTTAAAGCTGAATTTTTGTCTACAAAGCACATGTTAATGCGGGATGCCTTAAAACATAAAGTAATTTGAATACCGTTCTAAGACCTAATTCTTTAAATTAAGGTCAGCAGAGAAGAAAAGAATTACTGGAAAACCGATAATGTGAGTATTATGTGTTTAAGACTTTTTGGATTAAAAGACAGCGGTGCGGATAACAACAAAATTAGTTTTCACTGTGGAGGAGAGGCTGGGGCATCTTGTGTTGCTAGGATATTTCACCCTATCACAGATGATCTTGACAGTGAAAACTGGTGCCTTAATTTCCCAATGGTCCATGCAGCATCTGACTTAGGCCTGATTCTGGTTAATCACACTGTCATTCTCTCAATAGATTGTCTTTTGACATCTTCATCTGCAAAAGGGATTCAACAGTCAGGCTTGACTATGCTAAATCAATGTGTTTCCTTTAAATGATCGAGACTCACAGAGAGGAGACGTTATGGTTAGAGCTGCTGGGTGATAAGTTGCAGGTATTACTGTCCAATCAGGAAAAGAAGAATGAACTGGCACTTTGTGGATCTGTAACTGACATTTGCTCTACAACACTCTCCTATTAGGAATGCAACATGTACATTTTTAAAATCCATAAATGGTTTAAATGGTTAAATGGTTTAAAACAAATCACAAGTATTATGTCTATTGTTCTACAATATTAACATAAAAATATAAATCTACAGCTAATATATATATATATATATATATATATATATATATATATATATATATATATATATGTGTGTGTGTGTGTGTGTGTGTGTGTATATATATATATATATAACTATAATGAACTAAGAAAATTGGGTTTTCAGTTTTTTCTGAGATTAAGAATTCCCAGGTTGGTTTCTGATGTTCAGAGACTTCAAAGAGTCTTGGGAGAGACAAAACACCTAATCCTGTGTCCAGATCAGCACAGTGTGCAGGAAAGCACTGCCTTTATAATCAAAGGCCTGGAGACAGGTGGTCCTCTGCCCAAAGGCCAGAATTTGGGCCAGTCCAGCATGGAGCTGTGAGAGTGTGAAAGGGAGAGGTACAGAGTTTGGAAGTGACCACAGAGGTTCAGTGAATCAGTCTGAGAGAGCAGACCAAAGGTCAAAGCTTGAGGCCTGAACAGCGGTGCTGGAAAAGAAAGTCAGGAGGCTTAAAGTCGTTTTAAGTTTGTGTTTTAAGTGGTGGTGGAAACCCCTTTGAGGGTAACCTTTTGTTTTTATTGGAAATTTTTCTTCTTCTTTAACTACTTCAGCCCTGGAGGATTTGGTAGCTCAATGGCCAGAGCACTTTTTACAATTTGGCACTGCGTTGCTTTAACTTGTAATTGCGTGGCCATGCAATGCTGTACCCAAACAAATTTTGCATCCTTTTTTTTCCCCACAAATAGAGCTTTCTTTTGATGGTATTTAATTGCCTCTGCGATATTTAATTACTGAAAATTTCGAAAAAAAATTATATTTTCTCATTTTTGTTATAAAAAAAAATCCAATAAACGAATTTTTAGTCATAGTTTTAGGCCAAAATGTATTCAGCCACATGTCTTTGGTAACAATAATGTTAATAAGCGTATATTTATTGGTTTGCACAAAAGTTATAGCATTTACAAACTAGGGTACATTTTCTGGAATTTACGCAGCTTTTCGTTTATGACTGCCTATCTCATTTCTTGAGGTGCAAAAATGCAGGGCAGTAAACCCCCCCCCCCGCCAAATGACCCCATTTTGGAAAGTAGACACCCCAAGGAAATTTCTGAGAGGCATGTTGAGCACATTGAATATTTTATTTTTTTGTCACAAGTGATTCAAAAATGACAAATAAAATTACACAAAGTTGTCACTAAGTGATATATTGCTCAAACATGCCATGGTTATATGTGGAATTACATAAAATGCCACGATAGCACAACCCCCCCCCGCCCCCCAATAACCCCATTTTGGAAAGTAGACGCCCCAAGCTATTTGCTGAGAGGCGTTGAGTCCATTGAATATTTTATATTTTGCCACAAGTTGTAGGAAAATTACAAACTTTGCACAAAGTTGTCTAAATGATATATTGCTTAAACATGCCATAGACATATGTGAAATTAAAGTGTATAAAAGAAAAAAAAAACTGCGCTGGTAACTGAAAAAAATGAAAAGCAGCAACTCGAAGTGAAATACACACCAAACTAGAAATAAAAGGGGAAAGGGAGCTGCGCTACAGAAAGGAAATACACACAATAAAATGTAGGAACATGTGCCGATCAAATAAACACATATGGTAATAATGCTTGAAATTGACCTGCAAAGAAAACAGTATATGTGTATAAGATCCAGTGAACACACATAAAAAATAAAAAAATTATTAAAAAATATTAGGTGAAAAATGATCCAATATGCCAAGTGATTAAATAGTGAACAAATGTCCAATGTAAAAAAAATGTGTATAAAAATCTTTGCAGCATCGTTGAATAAAGTCTTTGAAGGCATGAAGGGTTATTTTCAAACAGAGAGTCTGGACATAGGCCACAGTCATAAAGATGAGTTTCTCTTAGATCCCAAAAGGAGGCCTAATACTTATCCATTGATGCTACATCTGTGGTTATCCATTGGGGTCTCGACTCCAATTGAGCCTATAGGAGTGCCTGGCTGGAGAGGTTATTTGAGGCATTGGAAGGACCCGAAGGCCCAGTCCGAGCACAGGCCACAAACTTTACAGCTTGTTCAGTTACCATCTATGGTGTTAGGAGGACCCAAAGTCCCTGGCCGGGTAAAAGTAACACGTTTCCACAGCTTGTCCAGCAGGTAAGCCTCCAATTCATATGGTGGTGTGCTCACAGTGTTTCGCAATACGGAGGATAGTTCACAGGGTATTTTTTATACTCAGACTCTCCGCTTGAAAATAACCCTTCATGCAAAGACTTTATTCAACAATGCTGCAGAGATTTTTATACTAATTGTTTTTACAGGTGTAGTAGTGGCTCCTGAAGAGCACACACTATGCGTTTTTTTAAAGTTAAAGTTATGCCTGAACTGCAGTTTGGTTTGGCTACAATTGCATAAATTTAGACTTCAGCATCAGTCTGACTGGACTGTGAGATGTTCAGCCTAGCCACAGGGGGTACTGTCTCTTCTGGCAGGCATGGAACTATGGTCTGGTTAGGTGCTTAAGTTACTCTCTCTCAGAGCCCGCCCGGTGGGAGTGGCGCTCTCGCTGTGTTTTCTGGGAAAGGGTATTTAAGATGCGGACATCACATGGTTCGGTGTTCAGGTCCAGAATGATGTACTGACTTCATGGTCCTGGTCCTCCTGACCAGCCCCAGGAAAGCTATGGCCTGGGGTGAGGATCCACCCAATTTTGATGTCTTGGGGCTGGCTAGCCCGAGGCAAGGAAACTAAAGGAGGATTCTGAGGTGGTTGGGTGCCGTCTCCAGTTTGGGCGAGACCCAGTGACTTCAAGCATTCCAGGGGAGGACTCTTCAGAAAAAGACCACATACGGGTTGGTTTCTTAGTAAGAGCCTGGAAGGGCTGAAGTACCCAAGAGAATCTGGTCTTGTGGATATCGCCAAGCTGGCTGAGAGATCCAGGTATCCTACGAGTGTTCTTCAAGCTTAGTTTCCCTACGTGTTCTACAACAACGTCTGTGGCAGAGACATTATCTTGTATGTTCTACAACAATGTCTGTGGCAGAGACTTGTTCCTGAGTAAACACCTTGTATGCTGCTAGGCCTTGTGAGAGAGGGACTGTCCAACTCGAGTGAACATCCAGTTGCAAATGGCTATTCTCTGGATGCAGTCAAAGTAAGCAAGTTCTTCAACATTTTGACTTTGACACTAAGAGTACCTGAACTTCCTTTCCAACCCTCTGATCCCAATTTAAGAGACTGTTTATTGTCTACATTTTGCAAATAAAATCCATTCAAGTGGATTTGTTGTCAGTCTCTCGAGTTACTGGGCTATTTACCATGGAACACCCCTAGACATGAAACAAGGAGAACAGAAGGTAATGGTAAGCCCAAATCTAACCCGCATCTCCTTTGGGGCTAGTGCTACACAGGTTTATTGTTATTGGACATTTGTTCACTATTTAATCACTTGGCATATTGGATAATTTTTCACCTAATATTTTTTTTAAATTTTTTATTTTTTATGTGTGTCCACTGGATCTTATACACGTATACTGTTTTCTTTGCAGGTCAATTTCCAGCATTATTACTATATGTGTTTATTTGATTGGCACATGTTCCTACATTTTATTGTGTGGATTTCCTTTCTGTAGCGCAGCTCCTTTTCCCCTTTTATACCTGAAATTACACCCCAAAATACATTCTGCTGCTTCCCCTGAGTACAGCGATACCACAAGTGTGAGACTTTTTTGGAGCCTAGCCATGTACAGGACCCCAAACCCAATCGCCGCCTTCAGGCTTTCTAAGGGCATGCATTTTTGATTTCACTCCTCACTGCCTAACCCAGTTTCAGAGGCCATGAAATGTCCAGATAGCACAACCCCCCCCCAAATTACCCAATTTTGGAAAGTAGACACCCCAAGCTATTTGCTGAGAGGCATGTTGAGTATTTTGCAGATCTCGCTTTTTGCCACAAAGTTGCCACAATGTTTTGAAAATTGAAATAAATTATATATATATTTTTTTATAATTTTTATTGTTATCTCAGGGGATGTAAATATCCCCTATGATAGCAATAGGTAGTGACAGATACTATTTTTGGGAAAAAATAGGGTCTATTAGACCTTAGATCTCTCCTCTGCCCTAAAAGCATCTGACCAAACAAAGATCGGTGTCATAAAATGTTTTCCCAATTTCACAATGGCACTGTTTTTATCCGGTGAAGTCATGAAATGCTCATAGCTTCCGTTTTCTTAGGCCATATAGAAGATTGGAGCCATTTTGGTCTCCGATCAGCTCTATGGCCAGCTGGCGGAACCACCGGCTGGTTTCTTGGGTTCCCTGGTGGGACAGGAGAGCCAGAGAAGACCATGGAAGATGGCAGGGGGGATGTTCCTTCCCTCCCACTGCTTGTAACCATCCACCTCACCTTTACGCACTCAGCCCCCCCTCAATCCTGTATATATGTCAGCATCCCCCCACACACCTGTATATATGTCAGCTGCACCCCCCACCTGTATATGTCAGCCCCCCACCTGTATATGTCAGCCCTCACACCTGTATATATGTCAGCCCACCCACACCAGTATATATGTCAGCCCCCCCCCCACATACTTGTATATATGTCAGCGCCCGCACACACCTGTATAAATGTCCGCCCCCACACACATGTATATATATCAGCCCCACCCCCCACACACACCTGTGTATATGTCGACCCCACCCCCCACCTGTATATATGTGTGTGTCAGCCCTCCACACACCTGTATATATGTCAGCCCCCCACACCTGTATATATGTCAGTGCCTGTTCCCACACACCTGTATATATGTCAGCCCCCCACACACACCTGTATATCTGTATATATCATCCCCCCACCTGTATATATTAGCCCCCTCACACACACCTGTATATATCATCCCCCCCACCTGTATATATCAGCCCCCTCACACACACACATATATATATACGGGGGGTGATCGGGGGGTGCAATATTTGCCTATGTGTACTGTGTCGGTGTAGTTTTGGTGCAACTCACATCAGGATGTCCTCTCTCCTCTCTCTGGAAAGGAAAATAATTCCAGTGAAGGAGATGACATCACATCCCCTGTCTGTGTTTACACTTACACAGTGTGTACTGTGTAACCATTGTTACCATTTTGTTGAAGCCAGGAGCCAGAACTGCTGCAGAGCCAAGCATTCACATTTTTACATGGACAAAAGGAAAAATCCCGAATCGGGGTGGCCTCTGATTTGGACGAGGGTCCCAAAATCGGGATTGTCCCGGGAAAATCAGGACTGTTGGCAACTATGATTTCACCGGAAAGGCATCATCAGGAAGTAAAGGGAGTGGACACCAAGTACACATGTCACGGAAATGGCCGTAGAACTGGCAATATTACCAGCACCCATTATGGCTGTATCTGGTGAACTTCCGAGCGCAATGGCGCATGCAGGTGCACAACAGTGTGAACCAGTGTGCACGCATGTGCAATGGCACAAACTGGCAGGCACGATGGTGCATGCACAACGTGACAGAGGCTGGCACACACCGACCTATGAAAACGTGCTGTTGAGACATCTAGATTGCTGGAGCGTCAGCTTCCCTGTGTTTCCTGTGTTCCCTGTGCTTCTGTGTTTCCTGATCAATGGACCTTATGTTAACGACACGGTTTGCCTTGACCTGCTTCCTGATCTCCTGGTTTAACCTCTGGCTTGTACTTCTGACTCTGCCCCTGCTTGTTCCCCTGTGTTTGACCTCAGCTTGGCTCACCGACTCTTCTTCGTCCTGCTTCCTGTGTATGACCCCTGCTTTTTCCAGTTCTGCTGCCTGACTGTTTCACCATATATGAACTTTGGCCTGGCTCTTGGTTTACCCTTCTACCAAGTACATCAGCATATCTGCTCTACAGAGCATCCTGCCTGCCACAGCTACCCTATGGTGATCAGCTCTTCAGACTACAGCATCTGGCAAACCATGCTTCTTTGTGCACTGCACTCCCTGTACAATCTCCAGGGGTGCTCTGCACTTAGCCACAAGGGAAGGCCTCTCAGCACCTAAGCCTCCAACCGGTACATGACAGTATAATCCAGCCATCATGTCAGAGGCCGAAGAAGGTGCTTCCTCACTGAAGGCTCTGTGGCAGCAGGTCACAGCCCTGACTCAAATGGTATAAAGACTACTAGAAGGCTACTTCCAGTTGGAGGGTCGTCTGCAGCATCTGACGGTGACACCTACTCCCACGGACCCCAGGCCTTCTCCTGCCAGCTCGGCTTCTGCTGCTCCTGCCCAAGAGAGCACCACCGCTACACATACCATGCTAATTACTCCTTCAGAGCCATGGGTGCCAACCCCTGAACGATTCTCTGGAAATCAGAAAAAGTTCAGAGCCTTCAAGAACTCCCATTTGCTGTACCTGGCCCTACAACCAAGGACTTTCTCTATAGAAATTGTAAAAGTAGGGTTCATTATATCCTTGTTATCGGATGAACCCCAGGTTTGGGCTCACAGCCTGTTGGAACTATCCGGATCCCACTGGAGGGCCTCATTCATTTAGCACTTCAACTTAAACTAGATGTCTACGAGAATGACAGTCTGAAAGATACCAGGCTTTAAGATCCACCTAGATGTTGCCCGAGGTCCCTTCCTCTCCAGCAACTGCACCTCCCATCGCACCAACATCTGAAGTGGAACTCATGCAGATTGGCTTGGTCTGCTCAGCGCTAACTCCAGAGGAAAGACTACTTTGCCGTCAGGCTAATCTTTGCCTCTACTGTGGGGGAACTGGACATTTCCTACGTAACTGCCTCATAAGACCCAGTAAGCCATCTTTATGTATTCCAGTATACTTCCGGGTCTCAAGATCTTCCCCATCTCACCTTATTCTCCCTGTCTCGTTGCAGGTGGCAGAAGAGGAAGTCTGGCTTCTGGCAATAATTTATTCCAACTGACACAATACAATGTAGCGCTAAAATATACTTGTGAAGAACATGTGTGACAAATACAGGAACAATAAAGTCCAAATATTAAGTGAATAGAAAGAGTCTTTCAAGTCCTTGTAGGACATAAAATGTGATTTTGCACACAATGTGAAGACTGAAAAGTGATCTTGAAGACTTTCAAAAGTGGTGAATTCTAAATGAAAGTGGACAAGGTGGGTACTCTTACCAAATCCAAAAGGTTAAGCATGCATATAGAAGTGGATGGATCTCCGCGGAGCTATCAGCCTATGAAGTAACTGTGAACCCTCTTGGTCCAAGGAGGAATAATCTGTGAAGTCTCCAGAACTCCCACTTCTCCAAGGTACGAAGGGAATGGACGTAAGGAAAACGTGACTCCAGCAACGACCAAAGATGATGGAAAAATCAAATCCCATACAGGAAATCATATAGAGAACAAAAAAGAAAAACAGCTTCCCATAGTGTAGATGAAAAATGACAGATGGCTGTTTATTGGCATAAAATTTGCAAAACGCAAAAATAATTTCTCAAAAATAAAATCGTGATCACATAAAAACAAGCAATACAGGGAACATGACTACCACGCCCTATGCGTTTCATCCCATAGGACTTCAACAGGGGCATCTGTATACCTTAACGACATTCTCATTTTCTCAGCTACTCTGGAGATCTACAGCGCATTGAGGAAGCACAGACTGTATGTTAAAGCTGAAAAATGCAACTTTGAAAAAATGTTGATTCAGTTTTCGGGACTTATCATCTCTACGGATGGAATCACCCTGATCCAAAAAAGGTGAAAGCTATCCTTGAATGGCCAACTCCGTCTGATAAAAAAGTTGTCCAAAGGTTTGTGGGCTTCACAAACTTTTACAGAAGATTCATAAAAAACTTTTGTGCCATCATCACACCCATCACTCAAGTAACCCGCCAGCATATCAAATTCCAAAGGAGACCCCACGCCATTTTTTTAAACATTTTGGTGCGGGGTTCCCCTTAAAATCCATACCAGACCTGAAGGGCCAGGTATGGAATTTAGGGAGACCCCCATGCATTTTTTCAATTTTAGCTCGGGGGTTCTTCCATGCCGTTTTTATCAATGAACTTTTATTTGTATTGCTGGACCGACAATTCATTATAGCTGTGAGTAATTTTAAATTACTTTTTTTCCTTTAGAAATGTAATTTTGCTGTCAGAGTGTTCTACGGGAAACATGCACCCCTTTACAGGCATACTATAGACACCCCCCAGGTATGAAATTTAAAGGAATATTACACTTTTATTGTTTCACTTTAAGCATTACTAAAATCACTGCTCCAGAAAAAAAGGTAGTTTTTAAAACTTTTTTTGCATTGATACATGTCCCCTGGGGCAGGACCCGGGTCCCCAAACACTTTTTATGACAATGCCATGCATATAAGCCTTTAAAATTAGCACTTTTGATTATTCTTGTTGGTGTCCCATAGACTTTACTGGTGTTTGCGCTTTTTTTTGCCTGTTCGCATGTTATGGATGCGAACCGAACAGTGGAGGGTGTTCGGCTCATCCCTATACAAGACAGGATAAGCTTCATACAAACTACTGTACTAAACTCTCCGGGAAGCCATGCAAAAGGCTCAAGAGACTTTAAGAGGCAGTATGACAAGAAATAAAGAGGTAATCCTACCTTTAAAGTTGGAAACAAGGTATGGCTCTCTTCTACTAACCTTAAGCTGTATTGTCCTTCCCGGAAACTGGGGCCAAAGTTTATTGGTCCATTTTAAATTCAGAGGGAGGTTAACTCTATTTGAACTTGCTCTGCTGAATTCTTACAAGATCCCCCCAGTGTTTCATGTCTTCCTGCTTAAGCCAGCTATACCCAGCCCATTTCCTGGGAGAGAAGAGTTGCCACCTCCTCCACCCTCAGTGGGAAACTAAACAGAATTTGAGGTGGAAGCCATCCTGGATTGCCGGAAAAGAGGTAGGCAAGTTCAATTCCTTATTAAATGGAAGGGGTAATCTACAGAGGAAAATTCTTGGGAGCCTGCAAGCAATGTACATGCAGTGTTGTTGAGCATCATGGGAAATGTAGTTCCAAAACATCTGGGGTGCCAGAGTTTGCCATCACACCCGAAAAATTAGCTCAATTGGGCACCCGGAGGCTGTTCCTTGGGGAGGGGGGCACTGTCAGGGAAATGTCTGTAGAACTGGCAATATTACCAGCAATCATCATGGCAGCTTCTGGAGAACTTTTGTGCGCAATGGCGCACACAGAGCAAACTGGCGCACGCAGATCCGCAATCGCGCTTGAGAAATGGCGCAAACCTATGTGCACTCATGCACAATGGCACACTTGTGACGTGACAGATGCTGGCGCCCACTGGCCTATACAAACCTGCTGCTGAGACCTCTAGATTGCTGGATTATCATCAGCTTCCCTGTGTTCCCCGTGCCTCTATGTTTCCTGATCCTTGGACCTCCTGTTAACCTGCTTCCTGCTCTCATGGTTTGACCTCAGTCTTCTGACTCTGCTGTTGCTTGTTCCCCTGTGTTTGACCTCAGCTTGGCTAACCCGACTCTTCTTCTTCCTGCTTCCTGTGTATGACCCCTGGAGGAGGTAATCGGTAAGCCCAGAAAAATTCAGCAGCTCCTTCGGGGGTTAGTGCAACATGTGGGGGCTGGTCGGGATTTGCCGTTACCTCCCGCAACAGAGAAAGACATACATGTGAGTTTGTTACATGTGACTTTATTGGAATAGAGGGTTAAGTTATTGAACTGCGCCATCTTTACTAAAGCAAAGACGTTCACTGTGGTGTGTAAACGTGGGAGGAGTCCTACAAAAAGCCAGCTAAATTGCGCAACCGGAGGAACCAGTGGGAGGAGTTTACGCCTGTTTCGTCTTCAAGAAAGAGGCACCGCCTGAGTGTGTCACAGCAAGAGAGTGGAGTTGGTCACGCTTGCTGAGCTGCAATTATGTTCCGTGTCCCTGGTGTGCCGTCTGTTCCAGGACCTAGGATGCCATCGGTCAGAGGTCCTACCAGCATACAGATGCCTGGCACCGTATTGACAGACACGGAAATCTGCCTGCTGCCGCAGGGGTAGTTCATACTCTATACTGCTGGGGATGTTGAGGCCCTCGGTATACTTTGTGGAGGTTGTGACGGCCTGATTGCAAGTCCTAGGCCGTTTGCTCGCTGTCGGAGGTGCGGGGACTATGCTTTTAAAGTGGAGCAACCTACTGAATCACCTTGGGCCTACCATATGGACTGGGCCACTGGCAACCGAGGAGGCTGTTGTGTATGCTCCGGCTGTGAGGCCTACTGTTCCGGCCTCATCCACTGTCTCTGATGCCTTAACCGAGGACCTCGCCACTTCGTAAATCCAGAGGTCTACCCCGGAGGTCGTGGAGACGACCTCGGACATGGACATTACTACTACGGTTCTGCCAGGTCCGGAGAAGGGAGTAAAGCAAGTCCGGCAGGACCCAACAAGTGAAAGATGATTGCCACGGAGAAGCACTGGAGAGCCGTGAGCACCACGGTAAGGAATTACTTACCGGCAGAGGAGTTAACAGACTCGGCAGAGAAGTTAACAGACTCGGACATAGACTCCAATTCTGATGCGGGAGATGACGAGTACTTTGAGCCTTGGTTACCGTGAGTGTTTGTTACTTTTAATGGAATAATGTTTTCCTCTGGAAAAATATATATAAAAAGAACTGCCCGTTAATGACGAGACTTGCCAGTTCTCAGAGACTTTTGAACAAGCGGGTGACAACAGAGTATGGACTTGAAGTTCCTTATGTGCCCAGGGAAATCATGGACATTATTGAGGAAAATCGTGAGAAGTGGTATGTGGAAGATGTCTGGGACTACCTTAAAATTCCAAAGCCACTTCGTAAGAAGGCATTCTGCCGGGAGATGTATGAACGTTTTCTGGGATGTCTGCAACACTGGAGCTATGGTCGGCACATTTATGCGGACAAAGTGGTCATTTGCAGGCCAGATAAAGACAGTGCAGTATACTTTATCACTACCATGGATGAACATGGAAGAGACTTAGTTTTGCCAGATCCCCGGTTTTACTGGTGAGCTGCTTTTGGACTGAGTCTTTGTTTGCAAAAAGAGTTCTTCTCCCTCTTCATTGCATTCTTCTTAAAAAGTGTAAAAACTGTGGGTATTTAAGGCAGATTACCAACTGGGTCACAATACTTATCTTAAAGAAAAGGACTTGTAGTTACAGTGGCTCTGACCACTAGGTGGTGTGGGTCGGCGCAAAACACAATGGTTCTTTGTTTTTAGGAAAAAGCTAATTGAAGCACTTAATCGTTTTAGGAAAAAGAAAAAGTTTTGAACTTAGAGAAGAGAATTCTATTGAGTCTGGGATAGAATTCTGCTTTCTAATAAATAGTGTAATATGTTTGCATTTCTGTTGTTTTTCTTTTTCAGGATTCACAAGATTGTCTGTCAAGCTGCCGGAGAGTGGGTGGTGTAGATAGATAGGACTACGTGGTTTGTGTACATTCTGCTGATGTGAAAAAAATCTTAGACCTGTTATTATTTTTTCCCTTTCCTTCCCCATCCCAACACCTTCAAATGCTCAGGTGCTTAACAACATTTTTGTAGTGTTATGAAGTTTTTCTCCTTAGCGAGATGATCAGAACATCGTCTCAATGACTGAGGGGAGTCTGTAGCCCCCGGAACTCCTAATGAGTACGCACTATATGTTTAAATTTAGTTTTTTTCTCAAAATTGTAGTGAGTTTTGGGACTAATTTTGCTAAATTGTACTGTGGCATTAGTTTGGCTAGGCTGTATAGAAGTTCTGCCTGGTCATAGGCGGGGTTGTACACCTGTGGGAGGCTATAGAACGCAGTCTGATTGGACGCATTGGGTACCAATTTCTATCTCTGAACCAATCAGTGGGTGCGTTTGTCTCACTGCGTAATCCGGGAAGAGGTACTTAAGATGCCGAAGTCACGTGGTTCTGGGTTCCTGTTCAGAAGTTGTTGCTGACTCCATTGTCCTGGTCCTCCTGACCAGCCCCCAGGGGCCCTCATGGCCAGGGGTGCGGATCCATCTGTTTCTGAGCCTCAGAACTGGCTAGTTCGAGGCGCAGTAACTGGAAGTAGGATTCTAAGGTGTTCCAGTTGCGTCTCGAGTTTGGAGAGGCCCAGCAACTCTGCACGCGACCAGGGGAGGACTCTTTAGTGAGAGAGCCATGCACAAGTACGAGCTGGAGCAGGTAATCGGTAAGCTCAGAAAAATTCAGCAGCTCCTTCGGGGGTTATTGCTACGTTTATTATAGCAAAAATTACAAAATAATGTTTTTTTTTCAAAATTGTCACTCTTGGGTATGGGGGATCCTCATTTCTACCCTTTCTCCTCTCCACCTTTCTTTCCTTTTATATTTTCTCTTACTCTTCCCTCTCAACCCTCTTTTCCCTCTCTGTCTGACTTCTTTTCCTCTCTTCTGGTAGCCATCTGATATTGGATGCAAATGTAGCGCCGGCTCCTGAAGAGCACTCGCTATGTGTTTTTCAAATTTAAGGTTACACCTGAACTACAGTTTAATTTGGGTACAATTGTCTAAATTTGGACTTCAGCATCAGTCTGACTGGACTATGAGATGTTCAGCCTGACCACAGGGGGCACTGTCTCTTCTGGCAGGCATGGAACTATGGTCTAGTTGGGTGCTTAAGTTACTCTCTCTCAGAGCCTGCCCAGTGGGAGTGGTGCTTTTGCTGTGCTTTCTGGGAGAGGGTATTTAAGATGCGGATGTCACGTGGTTCTGGGTTCCGGTCCAGAAGGATGTACTGACTTCATGGTCCTAGTCCTCCTGACCAGCCCCCAGGAAGGCTATGGCCTGGGGTGCAGATCCACCCGATCTTGTTGCTTCGGGGGTGGCTAGCCCGAGGCAAGGAAACGAAAGGAGGATTCTGAGGCGTTTTGGGTGCCGTCTCCGGTTTGGGAGAGACCCAGTGACTTCATGCTATCCAGGGGAGGACTCTTCAGAAGAAGGCCACGTACGGGTTGGTTTCTTAGCAAGAGCCTGGAGGAGCTGAAGCACCCAAGAGAATGCGGTCTCGTGGATATCGCCAAGCTGGCTGAAAGATCCAGGTATCACACGAGAGTTCTAAAAGTTTAGTTTCCCTACATGTTCTACAACAACGTCTGTGGCAGAGACTTGTTCCTGAGTAAGCACCCTGTTGGCTGCTAGGCCTTGTGAGAGAGGAACTGTCCAACTTGAGTTAACATCCAGTTGTGAATGGCTATTCTCTGGATGCAGTCAAAGTAAGGAAGTTCTTCAACATTGACTTTGACACTAATGCCGCGTACACACTATCGGACTATCCAGCGGACTTTCCAAATGAGCAGACCTGCCCACACATGACCAGACTTTTGAAATGAACGGACTTGCCCACCCACAGAGTAAAGTTTTCATTTTAAACGCGGCTCCAGGTAGACAGAACTAGCACAGGAAGTCAATGTCACTGCCTCCATCGGCAAGATTGACACCTTGCTGGCTCCGTCACCTGGTATAGACTTAAACACTGAAAAAATGGCGTGGGGGTCCCCCCAAGTCCATATCAGACCCTTATCCGAGCACGCAGCCCGGCCGGTTAGAAAAGGGGGTGGGGACGAGCGAGCCCCCCCTCCTGATCCGTACCAGGGGACAGAAGACCGGGCCATTGCTAGTAAAAGAGCTGGAAGAAGAAAGAGGAAGCCCGGCAGAAGAACTGAAGAGGGGGCCAAGACCCCGAAGAGCGGGACAAGACTCCGAAGTCGGAAGAAGACCCCGGGCAGCGGTGGCAACGACGAAGAAGAAAGGCTCCTCCGCTAGTAAAGGAGCTAGCAAAAGAGCAGAAGATAGCGGAGGAGTCCGGTGAGAAGACCTCCCAAGATGGAAGACCACTGGAGCTGTCCAATAAAGTATTCACACCTCGCTGGCCCCGTCACCTGGTATGGACTTAAAGGGGAAGCCCTACGCCGGAGCTGTCTAATAAATTATTTTAAAAACATGTGTTGTGTTTTTTTATTTACACCAGGTGAATGGGTAGGGGTACATGGTACCCCATACTCATTCACATAGGGTGGGGGGCCGGTATCTGGGAGCCCCCTTATTCCGGATTCCGATAAGCCCCCCGCCCGCAGACCCCGACAACCAATGGCCAAGGTTGTCGGGAAGAGGCCCTTGTCCTCATCAACATGGGGACAAGGTGCTTTTGGGTGGGGGGGGGGGCATGTTGAGGGCACACAGCCTGGCTCAGGAGGGGGGGCGCTCGCTCATCCCCACCCCTTTTCCTGACCGGCCGTGCTGCGTGCTCGGATAAGGGTCTGATATGGACTTTGGGGGGGACCCCACGCCGTTTTTTTGCCGTAGGGCTTCCCCTTTAAGTCCATACCAGGTGATGGGGCCAGCGAGGTGTCAATCTCGCCGATGCAGGCGCCGACATTGACTTCCTGCGCTAGTTCAGTCTACCTAGAGCCGCGTTCAAAATGAACGGACTTTACTCAGTGGGTGGGCAAGTCCGTTCATTTCAAAAGTCCGGTGGACTAGCAGACAGACCGTCGAAATGTCAGCCGGACTGCCGAGTCTGACGGACAATTTTGAGTCAAAACTTTATAAGTCCGCCGGACTTTTGGGAAAAACAAATCCACCAGAGCCCAGACACAGGCGGATTGTAAAGTTCGCCGGATAGTCCAATCGTGTGTATGGGGCATAAGAGTACCTGAACTTCCTTTCTATCCCTCTAATCCCATTTTATGAGACTGTTTGTTGTCTACGTTTTTTGCAAATAAAATCCATTTAAGTGGATCTGTCGTCAGTCTCTCAAGTTTCTGGGCCATCTACCACGGGACACCCCTAGACGTGAAGTGAGGAGAAAGAAGGTAACAGTAAGCCCAATCTAACCAGCAGCTCCTTCGGGGGTTAGTGCTACACAAATATCATGTATTTGAATAATAGCCTAAAGGCAATATTGTGGAACCCCGCCCCCATCTTTTTTTCTTTTACATGCAAAGTTTCACTATCCCCGATTTGACTGGCTAAGCATATAATCCCACCCTGACAGACAAGCTCAAAGCTTCAAGTGTTGGGAGCACTAGCGCCAACATTGCCTCATTACCTCATTACCTGAAACTCTTCCCCCATTATAACCTGGCAAATCCAGTCATATTTTCCACAAATATTTGGACTATACACTCTAAGCTTGTACTCCTGTTTTACTCATGCAACATTAAGGCATCCCTAGGTATGATTTACACTTCATCTCTGCTGTCTTGAGCCTTCTTATATAGCTGCCATTGTACTACTCACTTGTCTCTAGTTCTTTTATGGACCCATGTTTGTATCATCTATATCTTTTAAATAAAATATTTTAACCAGTAACAAAATAAAAGTGCTTTCACTAGTTACAAAATATCTGAATCATTTATTGGGTTATTTGTTTCCGAAAATTCTTAAGGTGTTACTATAACATCCACTCCATTCTTTTTTCCATTAATGACTCAAAGGGATAGATTTACTAAAAATGGAGCACTCGTAATCTGGTGCAGCTGTGCATATTTAGCCAATCAGCTTCTAAATTCAGCTTGTTCAATTAAGCTTTGGCAATAAAACCTGGAAGCTTGGTTTCCCTGCAGAGTTGCACCAGATTTTGCACTCCTAAGGCCGCGTACACACGGGCGGACTGTTCGCCCAACCTTGTCCGCTGAACAGTGTTTGGGCGGACAGTCCGCTCGTGTGTGGGCTTTCAGCGGACAGTTTCAGCGGACAGTTGGACGGACAAAGTCTTTCGGAAATTCCGAAAAACTGTCCGCTGAAACTGTGTTTGAGCGAACAGTCCGCCCGTGTGTGGGCTTGTCCGCTGTACTTTCGAAATGAGCGGACTGTTCCCGCTCGGAAAGTCCGCCCATTTCGAGCGCGTGTATAGGTAGGCGGGGCCCGCGAAGGAGACGTCGCGGGCTCCGCCGCCTGGAATGGGCTTAAAGGGGAACCCCAACGCCGAAAAAAATCGGCGTGGGGGTTCCCCCCAAGTCCAGACCAGACCCTTGTCCGAGCACGCTACCCGGCCGGCCAGGAAAGGGGGGCGAGCGAGCGCGCCCCCCCTCCTGAGCCGTACCAGGCCGCGTGCCCTCAACATGGGGGGTGCCTTGGGGAAGGGGGGGCCGCGCGGCCCCCCCACCCCAAAGCACCTTGTCCCCATGTTGATGAGGACAAGGGCCTCTTCCCGACAACCCTGGCCGTTGGTTGTCGGGGTCTGCGGGCGGGGGGCTTATCGGAATCCGGGAGCCCCCTTTAAGAAGGGGGCCCCCGGATACCGGCCCCCCACCCTATGTGAATGAGTATGGGGTACAATGTACCCCTACCCATTCACCTGTGAAATAAAGTACAAAAAAAAACACAACACATGGAAAAAGTATTTTATTGCACAGCTCCGGGGGTCTTCCGTCTTCGGGGGTCTTCTCGCCGGACTCCTCCGCTATGTGTGTGTAGCTCTTTTACTAGCGGAGGAGTCCGGCTTTCTTCCTCCCCGCCGCCGGCCTCTTCTCCCGACTTCGGGGGTCTTGTCCCCCTCTTCGGTTCTTCTGCCGGGCCACCGCGCCTGGTCCGGTGGCCCGGTCTTCTGTCGCCGTCTTCCGTTCTTCTGTCGCCGCCTTCGGTTCTTCTGCCGGGCCACCGCGCCTTCTTGTAGCTCTTTTACAGGCGGTGGCCCGGTCTTCTGTCGCCGCCGCTGTCGTCGTCGTCGCCGCCGCCGCCGCCGCCGCCGCCGCCGCCTTCCGTTCTTGTTCTTCTTCTTGTTCTTCTCCTGGAGATGTTGACTCGACGATCTCTCCGGCCGGAATGCCAGAGCCGCGCTGTGCGGTCACTTATATAGTGACAATGGGGCGGTGTCACATGGTATATGTCACATGGGTTGGTCACATGGTGACCCCGCCCCCTTACGATGTCATAGTCCCCATGTGACATCAACCCATGTGACCAACCCATGTGACATATACCATGTGACACCGCCCCATTGTCACTATATAAGTGGCAGCGGAGCGTGTCCCTGGCATTCCGGCCGGAGAGCTCGTCGAGTCAACATCTCCAGGAGAAGAAGAAGAAGAACAAGAAGAAGAACAAGAACGGAAAGCGGCGGCGACGACGACGACAGCGGCGGCGACAGAAGACCGGGCCACCGCCTGTAAAAGAGCTACAAGAAGGCGCGGTGGCCCGGCAGAAGAACCGAAGGCGGCGACAGAAGAACGGAAGACGGCGACAGAAGACCGGGCCACCGGACCAGGCGCGGTGGCCCGGCAGAAGAACCGAAGAGGGGGACAAGACCCCCGAAGTCGGGAGAAGAGGCCGGCGGCGGGGAGGAAGAAAGCCGGACTCCTCCGCTAGTAAAAGAGCTACACACACATAGCGGAGGAGTCCGGCGAGAAGACCCCCGAAGACGGAAGACCCCCGGAGCTGTGCAATAAAATACTTTTTCCATGTGTTGTGTTTTTTTTTGTACTTTATTTCACAGGTGAATGGGTAGGGGTACATTGTACCCCATACTCATTCACATAGGGTGGGGGGCCGGTATCCGGGGGCCCCCTTCTTAAAGGGGGCTCCCGGATTCCGATAAGCCCCCCGCCCGCAGACCCCGACAACCAACGGCCAGGGTTGTCGGGAAGAGGCCCTTGTCCTCATCAACATGGGGACAAGGTGCTTTGGGGTGGGGGGGCCGCGCGGCCCCCCCTTCCCCAAGGCACCCCCCATGTTGAGGGCACGCGGCCTGGTACGGCTCAGGAGGGGGGGCGCGCTCGCTCGCCCCCCTTTCCTGGCCGGCCGGGTAGCGTGCTCGGACAAGGGTCTGGTCTGGACTTGGGGGGAACCCCCACGCCGATTTTTTTCGGCGTTGGGGTTCCCCTTTAAGCCCATTCCAGGCGGCGGAGCCCGCGACGTCTCCTTCGCGGGCCCCGCCTACCTGTACACGCGCTCGAAATGGGCGGATTTGCCTCCTCCTTACGTGGGCGAGTCCGTTCATTTCAAAAGTTGAGCGAACTGTTTGCCCAACCTTGTTCGTCAAACAGTCCGCTCGTGTGTGGGCAAGTCCGCTCATGCAAATTTTGAGCGGACTGTTTGCCGAAACTGTTTGACGAACAAGGTTGGGCAAACAGTCCGCGCGTGTGTACGCGGCCTTAGTTTTAATAAATAACCCCCAAAGTATTTAACTACCACAAAAAACACTATTGACCTCCAATGTTAAGGCATTCATCGTAGACCTTCCAACTCTGACCACCAATGACTAAAGTATGCAAATAATGGTGCATTATAGGCCTCGCTCCTCTGAGCAATAGGGGACATCAAAAGCCACCCACTTCAGGCTTCCATTGTTTAGGTGGTGTAAATGAGGTTGTATCAAAGGCCACCCAAATCTGACCACTAATATTTAGGGAGTTCATTAAGGGCAAATCATAAACGTTCAGCCTATGGTGTACCTCTATTTGCGTTCCTTAACCTATTATATGCAAGAAATGGGTGGCCTATGATGCACCCCTCTGACAACCAGTGTTTACAGAGTGTAGATAGAGGTGCATCTTAGTCTATCCTTTTCTGACCAAATTTATAGGGGGTATAAAAAGGGGTGCATCTTAGGCCACTCAACTATGACCATCAATGTTTAGGAGGTGTAAATAGGGGTGCATTATAGGCCTTCTTCCCTATCAACATTCCTGTATGAGCATGGTCAATTTCAGCTACAGCCTTGAGAACATAGTTTCGGAAAATATCAAGGTCAACTAAGTTTTCAGGAAAGTCAATATACATCTGTCATGGGAAGCATTAGATAGTCATTGTTAAGGAGATTGGGCATGAGTTACAAAAATCACCAGTGTAATGTACAGTCTATTAGTGGTACTCTACTTCATAGAAGCTGAGATTATGCACTCTGTAAAAAGCATGTTGACTATAAAGACCTTGTTGTGAAAAAAAGCAACATTAACTCATTAAGTCAATAATTCATGGGCTCTTTTATCTAAAGTGGCAACATCACACCATCAATTCACAAAACAGCCACTTCTCTGAAGTGTATGTGATGATAATAATGGATTTTCTAACAATACACATTGAGAGCAAGGTCGCTGTGCTCAGATGCAATGGACACTGTGCTCTGACCTAGGTCAGCAAAACAAGCTTTATTATTGAACCTAATTATGAACTATCAAGACAATGGTCTTGACTAAACTGTATCCTTGGGGATTATTAAGAAACCATTGAGATGTTTTTGTTTCATATGTGCTGCTATAAGCAATATTGTTCATGTAAAGTCATTTGGCTTTCTCAAAGCCATTATATAATTGATTGCAATGAGAGCTTTGCATTATATCAATAACCTAATTACTGATATTTTATTTGCAACACTAAATGTCATTTACAGAGAACACATAGCAAATAGATTTAATAGACTCCTGAGCACAGTGTGTCATTTTTGCATTATGTTATACATATGATACACTAAACATAATTAAGGCATTCATTGGGGTGTTTTAATGGGTATTAAGGAAGCTATGTCAATAGAACATGCCAATAATATATGCACATCAGCATACTTTAAATCACTGATGTTCCTTAAGGTAAAAGGTCTTCAGGTCATAATTTGTATCTGTGGGAGTCCAGCTTATGTTCTTTAGTAAAAGCGGAGTTCCACCCAAAAGTGAAACTTCTGCTCAATGTACCCCCCACCTCCCTCCGGTGCCACATTTGGCAGCTTTCGGGGGGAGAGCATACCTGTCTTTCACAGGTATGCTTTCCCCACTTCCGGGAGCCTCAACTGCGGATACTGACGTCACAGCCGGGGCTCCTCCCTCTTCCTCCCCCCTGTTTCCGGGCAGTAGGAGAGAGGAGCGGAGTGCATGTGCAGTAGGGTTCCCGGCGTGCCTCAACCTCGGGAATTGGCGTCACGACTGGGGCTCCTCCCTCTTCCTCTGCCCTGTCGCTGGGTCAGTAGGAAAGAGGAGCAGAGCCTCGCGCATGAGCAGTAGGGTTCCCGGCTTGAAGCCGAAAGGCTACACTGCCAGGTTCCCTTACTTGCAATGGAGGTGGCATGCACCCGACAGCTGATGGAAACATCAGCTGCGGTGCCGACATCGCTGGACTCCAGAACAGGTAAGTGTCCAATTATTAAAAGCCAATTCATTTTTGCAGGGGTGGGCAGAACTCCACTTTAGCTACTTCAATACAGGGCACTTACACTCCCTTCCTGCCCAGACCAATTTTCAGCTTTCAGCGCTCTCACACTTTGAATGACAATTACTCAGTCATGCAACACTGTACTTATATGAAATTTGCGTCCTTTTTTTCACACAAATAGAGCTTTCTTTTGGTGGTATTTAATCACTAGTGTTTTTTTTTGTGCTATAAATAAAAAAAGGCCATACATTTTGTGAAAACAAAATGCCCCTTTCTTTGTTTCTGTCATAACATTCTGCAAATTACTAATTTTTCTTCATATATTTTGGCCAAAACTTATACTTCTACATATCTTTGGCAAAAATAATCCAAATTAGTGTATATTATTTGGTCTTTGTAAAAGTTATAGAGTCTACAAACTATGGTGCCAATGAATTAAAATTGATCACATCTGATCACACCTGATGTACTGAAGCCCTATCTAATTTCTTGAAGTCAGGAAAGTACAAATACCCCCCAAATGAGCCCTTTTTAGAAAGTAGACATTCCAAGTTATTAAGTAAGTAGCATGGTGAGTTTTTTTAAGTTGTAATGTTTTCCCACAATTGTTTGCAAAATGAAGATTTTTATTTCTTTATTTTTATTATATTTATTTTTTACAAAATTGTCATATTGTCATATTATCATATTAACAAAATTGTCATATTAACAGGTTATTTCTCTCACAGAGAATATGCATACAACAAATTACACCCCAAAATGCATTCTGCTGCTCTTCCTGAGTTCCTCCGCATGTGTAAGACTTTTACAAAGCCTGGCCATATACAAAGGCCCAACATTGAAGTAGCACCTTCAGGCATTCTACGAGCATAAATTACACATCTAATTTTTCAACCACCTATTACAGTTTTGAAGGCCCTGGAGCACCAGGTCAATGGAATTGCCCACAAAATGACCCCATTTCAGAAAGAAAACACCCCAACGTATAATCTATGAGGCATAATGAGTATTTTGAACTATTAATTTTTTTCCAGAAGTTTTTGTTGTCTATAGTCAGCACAAGTATATTGTCAGCACAGTACATTCCATAGAAATTGTCCAGGCAGAGACAGACAACACAGCCATAATATTACACTGTTACACTGTTACCTGCAGACACTCATTATTGTGCCGCTCTCCAGCCCTTCATAAACATACTGCCTCTTGCTACAGCTAATTATTTGCATAGTCCAGGTAGCAGGCAGAGGTGTGGTTCATTCAAGGGGCAAGCATAGGCACAATGGCAGTAAATCAGCAGTAGGCTGAGGGCCGCAATCAGGTAAGACCTGTGCACAGGTGCACAGGAGTAGAGGCTTCTCCCACCCAAATCTCTATGAAGCCTCTGAACTCCAGACCCTAATCCGGAAATTACGAAACCCAGAGAAAACAAAAAAAAATGTTTTCTCCTCCTGGAAAAACAATTCTGGAGACCCTGACATATGTGAGACCCCTGTGTACTACAGTAGCAGGGCAGCAGACAGGCCAGGGTCAGTTCACGTGCAAGCAGTCCAAGCGATAGGCAGAAGTGTAGTTGATAAAACAGGCCAGGGTCAGTTCATGTGGAAGCAGTCCAAATGGTAGGCAGTGGCATAGTCAAAAAACAGGCCAGGGTCAGTTCACGTGGAAGGCAGTAGCATGGTAATTTAGGGAAACATTGAAAATGGTCAGCACAGATGATGAAAATAGGGAAATGGTTAAAAATATGGGCTAATATTTTAGGGATGTTTGATGAAGTTAGAAGCATTCACCAATGGGGGGGTCTTTGTTGATAGACGAGGGAAATGACAACTTCCGTCGATTTAGTGTAGACTACGTAGGAATTATAAATGGCCAAATCAATTCGATAAATTGTTCCCTTCTTGTATCAGAATCGGGACCTCCTTATTGACAAATAGGGCTGAATAATTTGATCATTGAAATCCACCCCCCCCCCCCCATGTAGAGATTGCAATTTTGGACACATGTTGGCTTTTCAATGGGACCTCGTCTTCTTTGAACCAGTCAATTGCAGTGTCATCATGGATGGTGGACATCATGTGCACCTCCCCTTTGTCCTTCCACCTCACCCCCATTGCAGCTTTTTATTCGCTAGAGATTGTGGGAAGCTCTTCCTATTCTTTCTGGAGTTTACACAGGCCAGGGTTTTTGCGATGTACTGTATAAGTGTTTGAAAAGGGGCAGGCTGGTGTAGAAGTTGTCAAGGTGTATGCGATATCCTGTGTTCAGAAGTGGGTATGCCATGTCCCATAAATCTTTCCAGTTGTGCCCGTGTAGGCCGGGCACTCAGGGGGCTGAAGGTTGGAATCTCTTCCTTCATATATGCGGAACGCATACAGATATCCTGTAACTGTCTCACAGAGCTTGTAAAATTTGACTCTGTACCCTGGCCCTTTTGCTAGGAATGTATAGTTTAATTCCTAGCTGACCTGAAACGGTTACCAAGGACTCATCTACACATATATTCTGATCGGGGACATAAAGTTCTGAAAATTGTTGGGAAAATAAATTTATTAGGGGACAAATTTTATATAACTTATCGTAATTTGTATGATTGCAGGGAGGGCACTGGGGGTTGTCGCTAAAATGAAGGAATCTTATAATTATCTCATATCAGGACCTGGACATTACGGCAGAATAAATGAACGTGTGGTGGATGGGGTTGCTAGACCAATAGGCATGTCCTTAATTTTTTTTGTAAGCCCCGTGTTTATGGGGAGGCCCATAAAGAATTTGAACTCCTCCAAATTCAGATCTCTCCACTCAAACAGATGTGCATATGATGATTGTGGATTGTTGGCAATATACTGCTGGGCATATAATTTGGTCTGGTCCACAATCAATTTCAGAAAAATGTCGGGCAAACACAGATAAAAACAATTGATCTGTGGGAAATTTTGGGTGTTGGCCTGCACATCTGGCTGTGCTGTGAAAGGGGGAATAATTGATGATCCCGAGTCGGAAGGCAGCAATGTTGGGTTGGCAAGACCATCTGGCATGTATGTAGAGGCCCTGGCTCTTGGGAAATGTGACACTCCAGTAGTTGGAGGAATTGAATTTCCTGTGCTGGTACTCAGGCATGATGTGGCAGCACTGGTACTGGGCCTAGGCATTTGTTCCTGAGGGCTATTGCTGGCGGCAGCACTGGTACTGGGCATTTGTTGCCGGGGTCTATCGCTGGTGGCAGTGCTGGTACTGGGCATGGGAATTTGTTCTTGGGGCCTATTGCTGGTGGCAGCGCTGGTACTGGGCATGGGAATATAATATTGGTTGCTGCCTGGTTTCCAGAGCACGGTGCTCTTTTAGGAGGGACCCATTCTTCCTCAGAATCATTGGCCGATTCCCTACTCTCAATCGGCTCAAATGCCAAATTTGATTTGGAATCAGAATTGGAATCTGATGAGAACTCCCTGCTGTTCTCATCAGTCATGGAGAGGATCTGGAACGCCTCCTCACTGGCATATAATCTTTTGGATATGATGCTGATGGCTGTGTGACAGGTGAAAGTCACTCATGAGCTGTGCGATGGTTGGCAGGTGACCTTCACTGATAGGTGATGAAAGTGTGACAGGCGATGATCATTGATGAGTGACAGGCCACGGATGGTGACGGGTGATGGTAACTGACCGGTGACGGGTGATGGTCACAGACAGGTGACAGTCCATGGTCACTGATAGGTGATGAGTGCTGGATGATAGGCCATGGTCACTGATGGGTGACGGGTGCACCGCTGACGGTCACTAATGGGTGATGGGTGACAGGCCACGGTCACTTATGGGTGACGGGTGCACTGCTAATGGTCACCAATGGGTGATGGGTGACAGGGCATGGTCACTGATGGGTGATGGGTGCAACGCTGATGGTCACTGATGGGTGATGGGTGACAGGCCACAGTCACTGATGGATGACGGGGGCAACGCTGACGATCACTGATGGGTGATGAGTGATGGGTAACAGGGCACGGTCACTGAGTGGTAACGGGTGATGGGTGACAGGGCACAGTCACTGATGAGTAACAGGTGCACCGCTGATGGTCACTGATGGCAGTCTCCTATGTGACAGGTGCACTTTATGGGGGTGACTGTGATGACTGTTGGGTAACAGATGACAATGAAAGGGCAATGGGACAAGTGTTGTGAGGAGAGAAGAGCCGGTAACAGGTAATTACCAGTCTGTGTTTACATTTAGTGATCAGCTGTGAAAGGATCACAGCCGATCACGTGGTAAACTGCCAGCCAATGGCTGTTTACCAACGTTGGTGATGAGCAGTGTTTCTGGGAACACTCTGCCACCGACGTGATCATGCGCATGCGTCGTGTGAAGTGGGGAGGTACAATCTGTGATTAGCCGTGACTTCATCGCGGCCGATCACGTGGTAAACAGCCATGTCCAATGGCTGTTCACCCCTTTCGGTGATGAGCGTTGTCTCATGACACACTGTCACCGATAGTACAGGGCTGCGCGCACACAATTGCACGCATACCCTGTTTAAATGGACTGACGTCCATTTACAGGTAGTTAACAGTCTGTGTTTACATTTAGTGATTGGCTGTAAAAGTATCACAGCTGATCACGTGGTAAACTGCCAGCCAATGGCTGTTTACCAGCATCGGTGATGAGCAGTGTTCCTGGGAACATGCTGCCACCAACGTGATCGTGCGCATGAGCCATTTAAAGTGGGGAGGTACAATCTATGATCAGCCGTGACTTCATCATGGCTGATCACATGGTAAACAGCCATGTCCAAAGGCTGTTCACCCCTGACAGTGATGAGCATTGTCTCAGTGACACACCGCCACCGACAGTACAGGGCGCACACGATCGCACACATGCCCTGTTTAAATAGACGGGGCGTCATATGTCGCTCACCCAGAACGAGAGCCGCGACCCCCAGCCATCATATGACAGTGGGCAGGCAGCAAGCAGTTAAAGAGTAGCCAAAGAGCACCCATCCAATGAACAGTAGAAATGTTGAATGGGATACCAAAAGTACTGTGTGCACATGTGTAAAAAAGAAAAAAAAAGGTAAGTTAGGGCATGTGTGTTAAAAATGAAGTGCTTAAGATTTGCCTTTACTTCAAGTTCATCTACTTGTATATCATTACTTCACCTACTGGAGCCTTTGACGATGATCTTTCTTGACCGGTGAGTAGGGATGAGCTTGGTGTTCGATTCAAACGTATGTTCGACTCGGACATCGGTTGTCCGCACGTTCGGCGAATACCGAACGTTATGGGCCGTTCGCGGCAAATTCGTGTGGCGCTCACGGCCCACAATGCACTGTGCATTGCAGTGCTTTGCTGACTCATGATTGGCCAAGCATGCACTGTGACCCTGCATGCTTAGCCAATCACAGCGCTGGCAGCGAAGAGAGCCATAATTATAGCTCAGGGTGTTTAGTACATGCCCCACACTATATAGGGCCGCCAGAGTGGCGGCCTTGTGTAGTGTGTTCTGGCGTGCAGGGAAAGAGCTAGATAGGCCGGGACAGTGTATTCTTTTCTCAGGCTTCTGCAGCAGTTAAAGTGGGTGTTGTGTGCCTCCAGCACAGTATACACCTGCATATACCCTTTATTGCTGGTGTTCTCTCGTAAAGGCATCTACAGGAGTTAGTGGGTGTTGTGTGCCTCCAGCACAGTGTACACCTGTATCTACCCTTTATTGCTGGTGTTCTCTCATACAGGCATCTGCAGGAGTTACTGGGTATTGTGTGCCTCCAGCACAGCACAGTATACACCTGTATCTACCCATTATTGCTGGTGTTCTCTAACACAGGCATCTGCAGGAGTTAGTGGGTGTTGTGTGCCTCCAGCACAGCACAGTATACACCCGTATCTAGCCTTTATTGCTGGTGTTCTCTAATACAGGCATCTGCAGGAGTTAGTGGGTGTTGTGTGCCTCCAGCACAGCAGAGTATACACCCGTATCTACCCTTTATTGCTGGTGTTATCTCATACAGGCATCTGCAGGAGTTAGTGGGTGTTGTGTGCCTCCAGCACAGCACAGTATACACCTGTATCTACCCTTTATTGCAGGTGTTATCTCATACAGGCATCTGCAGGAGTTAGTGGGTGTTGTGTGCCTCTAGCACAGCACAGTATACACCTGTATCTATCCTTTATTGCTGGTGTTCTCTAAAACAGGCATCCGCAGGAGTTAGTGGGTGTTGTGTGCCTCCAGCACAGCACAGTATACACCTGTATCTACCCTTTATTGCTGGTGTTCTGTAAAACAGGCATCTGCAGGAGTTAGTAAGTGTTGTGTGCCTCCAGCACAGCACAGTATACACCTGTATCTAACCTTTATTGCTGGTGTTCTCTAATACAGGCATCTGCAGGAGTTAGTGGATGTTGTGTGCCTCCAGCACAGCACAGTATACACCTGTATCTACCCTTTATTGCTGGTGTTCTCTCATACAGGCATCTGCAGGAGTTAGTGGGTGTTGTGTGCCACCAGCACAGCACAGTATACGCCTGTGTCTACCCTTTATTGCTGGTGTTCTATAATACAGGCATCTGCAGGAGTTAGTGGGTGTTGTGTGCCTCCAGCACAATATACACTACCCAATTGCTGGTTTTCCTATCTCCCTGCAGGACATTACTATATCTGAAAGGCCAACAAGGAGAGGCAGACAGTCACGAGAAAATAAAAGAGGGCAAGCAGGCTCTGTGTCTAGAGACAACAGTGCTGGTCGTGGATGTGGTGCATCGTTATCAGCACGTGGCCATGGGACAGGCTTGTCCTTATTTTCGGCAGCTGGACGTGTTGAGCTGCATCATGCTGAAGACTTGGTAGAGTGGATGACCAAGCCCACTTCATCCGCCTCATCCTCTCTCACCCAGGCTCAGGGAACTAGCAAAGCAGCTGCCAATGCGCCCTCTTCCCTCGTCTCAATGTCATCAGTCACTCCTTCCCTAGACCCACCATGTCCTCCTGAGGAGTCCCCTGAACTGTTTGAGCACAGTGTTGGGTACATGCTCCCAGAGGATGCCCAATGTTTTGAAGGCTCTGATGATGATACCCAGCTAGAGGAAGGCAGTAGCGTGATAGCATAGAGAGGGGATGCTCAAGAAGGACAGCAATCTGGCAGTCATGTTCCACCAGCTGCAGCATACTGCCAGGTTTACTTCAGTGATGAAGAGGGAGGGGATGATGAGGTCACTAATTCCACGTGGGTGCCTGATAGGAGACAGGAGGAGGAGGCACATCTCCAACGAGGCAGGATACCCTCCGGGGGCCAGCTTAGGGACAGCACACCGACTGAATCACACCGCAGAGCTTCGCCCTGTGCAGGGCGCTGCCTCTGCGCGTTATTCCAAAAGTTCTTTGGTGAGGGCATTTTTTGAGACCAGTGCATCAGATCGCACCACTGCTATGTGCAACATATGTCTCAAGCGTATCTCGCATGGCCAAAACATCAGTCACTTGGACACCACATGCTTGACCAGACATATGTTGACCTGCCATGCAGCTCGTTGGCAAGAGTACCTTAAAGACCCACACCAAAGAACAAAGCGGACCTCTCCTTGCTCCTCATCAGCTGGGATCTCCAACCCCACTAGACCTTCAGTCCTCTCTGAAACCTGCACTGAGAGGAATGAAGGTGTAGAATTAGGTGTGTCACAACCAAGTACTTGCGGGCACTCTGCTAGCAATACACCCATGTCTGATTGTAGCAGGCAAATTTCCCTGCCCCAGCTGCTGGACCGTCGAAAGAAGTTCACTCCCAGCCATCCACATGCCCAGTGGTTGAATGCTAGCTTGGCTAAATTGCTAGCAATTCATCTGCTGCCTTTTCAGTTGGTAGACCCGGCCCCTTCCGTGAGTTTGTGCAATGTGCGGTCCCTCAGTGGCAGGCCCCCAAACGCCACTTTTTCTCACGGAAGGCAATTCTGGCTCTCTACCGGAATGTGAAAGGCAATGTCCTTGCCTCGCTGGACAGAGCGATCAGCGGTAAGGTGTATATTACCGCTGACTCATGGTCCAGCAGGCATGGACAGGGACGTTACCTATCTTTCACGGCCCATTGGGTCACTCTTCTGGCAGCTGGGAAGGATGCAGGACAAGGTGCAGTAGTGTTGGAGGTTGTTCCGCCACCACGCCTCCAAAATGCTACTACTGGTTGTGACACACCTCTCTCCTCCACCCCCTCCTCTTCTTCTTCCTCCATGGCCTCTTCCAGTGCTCTGTCCTCAGAACCAGCGGTGCTCCGTAGGTGTTCAAGGGGCTACGCAAATATGCAGGCAAAAAGATGCCGTGCCGTGCTTGTGCTAGTTTGTTCGGGGGACAGGAGCCACACTGGGGCAGATATTTTGTCAGCTCTGCAGGGGCAGGCCGAGAGGTGGTTGACGCCATGTCAGCTTAAGCCAGGAATTGAGGTTTGCGACAATGGCACCAACCTCCTCTCCACCCTCCGACAGGGACAACTGACCCATGTGCCCTGTGTGGCTTACGTCCTTAACCTGCTGGTGCAGCGGTTCTTGGGCAGGTACCCGGGTTTACAGGATGTCCTGAAGAAGGCCAGGAAAGTCTGTGTGCATTTCCGCCGATCATTTAATGCCAGTGCTCGGCTGGCTGAGCTCCAAAAGGAGTTGAACCTGCCCAAGAACCGCCTTATATGTGACATGCCCACCAGGTGGAACTCAATGTTGGCCATGCTGCAGCGGCTGCACATGCAGCAGAAGGCCATCAATGAGTACCTGTGCAACTACGGCACCAGGACAGGGTCAGGGAAGCTTGTTTTTTTTTCACCACGCCAGTGGGGCATGATCAGGGATGCATGCACTGTCCTGTCACCATTAGTGGAGGCCACGAGGATGGTGAGCAGTGACAGTACATGCATCAGTGACACTGTACCTCTTGTCCACCTGTTGGAGCATACGCTGCATGGAATAATGGACAGGGCACTTGAGGCAGAACAGAGGCAGGAAGAGGAGGACTTCCTTGCCTCTCAAGTCCCCCTTTATCCAGACAGTGTTCCTGCTGTCACACCCATCCCACAGGAAGAGGAGGAGGAGGAGGAGTAGGAGGCTTGTGTCAGCATGGAGGTGGAGCCTGGCACTTAGCATCAGCAGCAGCAGTCTTTTAGGGATGATTTACAGTCCCAAGAAACACGTGTACTTGTACGTGGCTGGGAGGAGGTGGCTGTGGATCATGTTGTCTTTAGTGACCCAGAGGACTCCGGACCAAATTCCTCAGCTAACCTACGCTGCATGGCCTCCCTGATCCTGCAAAGCCTGCGGAAGGATCCTCGTATTCTTCGGATCAAGGAGAGGGACCACTACTGGCTGGCCACTCTCCTTGATCCACAGTACAAGTGTAAGGTTGCAGACCTTATCTTGCCGTCACAGAGGGAGCAGAGGATGAGACAGAAAGGTCTGTGCAACGCGTTCCCAGAGACTGGGAGGTTACAAATTCCTGGTCCTGGACAACGTTTTAACTGAGGCTTCGGTCAGTCACAGAAGGAGTGGTGGAGAAGGTGGTCGTCTGACCGATGCGTTCAGACAATTTTTTAGTCCACAGCCCCTATGTATGATCAGTTCCAGCAACCATTGCCAGTGTCTGATTTACATGGTGCAGGAATACCTAGGGGCAAGGTCAGACTTGGACACCTTTCCCACCGAAAATCCTCTGGTTTACTGGGTCTTGAGGATGGATCACTGGCCAGAGCTTGCACAGTATGCAATTGAGCTACTGGGCTGTCCTGCATCCAGCGTTCTTTTGGAACGCACCTTCAGTGATGCTGGTGGCTTTGCAACCGATCACAGGGTGCACCTGTCCACCGACTCGATTGATCGACTGACCGTCATAAAGATGAATCAGTCTTGGATCACCACCAGCTACCAAGCACCTGAAGCTGATGTAACCAAATCATTTTTTTTGAAATGTCACATCCCTTCAAGACTATGCTGATGCTGAGTGACTGTCCTGTTATGTTGACTGACTATCCTCTTCCTCCTCAATGATCTTTCTGTATCATGGAAGAACATTTTTGGTTCTGGGTGATGCCACCAGCCCAATTTTTCAGCCCCTGTTTAACAGGGGCGTGTAATTAGAGTGCAATGTTTTGCAGCAGGGCTCATTCCTGCACTCCAACTAGAGTATATGGGAGAGGCTGCAGTGTCGTGGCACCAGCACCAGTGCCTAAGGCCCAATTTTTCAGCCCCTGTTTGACAAGGGCATGTAATACAATTTTTGATATAATATTTCATAGCAGGGCCCATTCCTGCACCCACCGAGAGTAACTGTGAGGACGTATAGTGTTCTGCAGAGGGCAGGCCCCTACTTTTAAACATCCAACTTACAAACATCTCCTACTTGCAAATGGAAGGAGATAACAGGAATTGAGATGAAAAAAGACAGACGGCCAAAAAAACTATACAAGGGTGATAACCCTTCCCTATGTTCTCCAAAAATCTTAAAAATAGATTTTTTGACTGGAGCTACACTTTTAAAATGTACCAGTTCAAAATTACAAACAGATTCTACTTAACCCAACAAACCTACACAGTCCCTGTCTTGTTTGCACCGCTTGTATACTGCTGTTCTGAGTATATAGGGCCTGGGGGCCCCACGCCTTTCCTTTTTTTAATTTGGGTACGGGGTTCCCCTTAATATCCGTACAAGACCCCAAGAGGCTGGTAATGGGCAGGGGGTGCTACCCATGCCATTATTCTCAATGATTTTTATCCGTATTGCCAGAACCAGATATTACATTAAAACCGCAAGCAGTTTTAAATGACTTTTTTTCCGTTAAATGTCATTTTGTGCAGGGACTGTTCTAAAAACAGGAAACATGTGCTATTTCACAGGCGTACTATAGAAACCCCCCAGGCATGATATTTAAAGGAATATTTCACTTTTTTTTCACTTTTATCATCAATAAAATCAGTGCTCCTGAAAAAACAGCCATATTTAAAAAAAAAAATTAGGCATTGACCCATGTCCCCAGGGGCAGGAGCCAGGTCCCCAAACCCTTTTTTGGACAATATCTTGCATATTAGCCATTACAATTAGCACTTGTTATTTCAAACGTTCGAGTCCCATAGACTTCAATGGGGTTCTAAAGTTCGCACAAATTTTCGGTCCGTTCGAAAGCTCATCCCTACTGGTGAGAATGGAATCTTTAGCACACATGCATTTTCCATAATGACAGTTTTTTTTTTTTTTTACTGGCAACTTTAGTTACTGTCTCATGTACATGATGCCATAATGACAGACCCACTTTTCCAGAAAGTTCAGTTACTACATGATGTCATATTGACAGGTCTTTTTTATTAGATGTTGGCATCAAAGGTTGATGACTAAATTACATATCTTTACTAATGTCTTACTTACTGGTAGATTCAGTCACTTATACCATAATGCCATGTCCTCTTTATTAGCAGCTTGTGTCACTGCTTACCTATATCAGGGTTTCTTTGCTGGTGGTCTAAACTGTTACAAAACCACAAAGCTCCTAATTAGGGATGGCCTTGTGGTTCGCCTGGTGGTCAGTTCACAGTAAATTTTGCATGCTCGCGATTCGCCAAACCGGCGGACTTCTGGCGCTGTTCGCGCGGTGGACATATGCGTTTACATTGTGAAAGAACTTTAACCCATGATCACACATCCATCATGGGGTACAGGACAGCCAATTGAGACATTTCAGCACATGGACAATTGGACATTCCCCCTACCTTATAAATAGACCTGATCTGGCGGCCATTTTTACATTCTGTCTTTTGTCAGTGTAGGGAGAGGTTGCTGTGTGGAGCAGGGACAGACTGTAGTGACACAAATCACTAGCTATTAGGTCCACAAAAGTCCTTTTAAGGACTGGTAAAGGTGTACAGTATATAGGGTTCTGGTGCACTGCTGCTGACTGCTGTGCTGCTGATTGCTGAGTGCACTGCTGACCGATTCTGCAGCTGTCTTTTGTCAGTGTAGGGACAGGACGCTGTGTGGAGCAGGGACAGTCAGTTTAATCACTAGCTATTACTATTAGGTCCACAAAGGTCCTTTTAAGGACTACAGTATATAGGGTTGTACACGTTTAATATACTTTCTTTCAAATATAGAAAGCCTATTATACTTGACTGCTGAGCTGAGTGCTGACCGATTCTGCAGCTGTATTTTATCAGTGTAGGGACTGAGGGACAGTCTGCAAATCACTAGCTACTACTAATAGGTGTACAGTATATAGGGTTGTACACGTATAATATACTTTCCTTCAAATATAGAAAGCATATTATACTTGACTGCTATGCTGCTGAGCTGATTGCTGCCCGATTTTGCAGCTGTCTTTTATCAGTGTAGGGATCGAGGGACAGTTTGGTGTTTGGAGCAGGGACAGTCTGCAAATCACTAGCTACTAAGTCCACAAAGGTCCTTTTATATTTGTACAAATATAGAAAGCATATTATAGTGCACTGTATGCAGTGCTGCTGACCGATTCTGCAGCTGTCGTTTCTCAGTGTAGGGAGGGACAGTTGACAGCTGGTGTCAGTGCTCTCTATCACAGTGCTGGTGTGGTGTCAGTGCTCTCTATCTCTGTGCTGGTGTCAGTGCTCTCTATCTCGGTGCTGGTGGCAGTGCTCTCTATCTCGGTGCTGGTGTGGTATAAGTGCTCTCTATCTCGGTGCTGGTGTCAGTGCTCTCTCTCTATCTCTGTGCTGGTGTCAGTGTTCTATATCTCGGTGCTGGTGTCAGTGCTCTCTCTCTATCTCTGTGCTGGTGTGGTGTCAGTGCTCTCTATCTCGGTGCTGGTGTGGTCTCAGTGCTCTCTATCACTGTGCTGTTGTCAGTGCTCTCTATTACGGTGCTGGTGTCAGTGATCTCTATCTCGGTGCTGGTGTCAGTGCTCTCTATCACAGTGCTAGTGTCAGTGCTCTCTATCACAGTGCTGGTGTCAGTGCTCTCTATCATGGTGCTGGTGTCAGTGCTCTATATCGCTGTTCTGGTGTGGTGTCAGTGCTCTCTATCTCTGTGCTGGTGTCAGTGCTCTCTATCTCGGTGCTGGTGTGGCCTCAGTGCTCTCTATCATGGTGCTGGTGTGGTGTCAGTGCTCTCTATCATGGTGCTGGTGTCAGTGCTCTCTATCTCGGTGCTGGTGTCAGTGCTCTCTATCTCGGTGCTGGTGTGGTATCAGTGCTCTCTATCTCGGTGCTGGTGTCAGTGCTCTCTCTCTCTATCTCTGTGCTGGTGTCAGTGCTCTCTATCTCGGTGCTGGTGTCAGTGCTCTCTCTCTATCTTGGTGCTGGTGTGGTGTTAGTGCTCTCTATCTCGGTGCTGGTGTGGTCTCAGTGCTCTCTATCATGGTGCTGTTGTCAGTGCTCTCTATTACGGTGCTGGTGTCAGTGATCTCTATCTCAGTGCTGGTGTCAGTGCTCTCTATCACTTTGCTGGTGTCAGTGCTCTCTATCACGGTGCTAGTGTCAGTGCTCTTTATCACGGTGCTGGTGTCAGTGCTCTCTATCACTGTTCTGGTGTGGTGTCAGTGCTCTCTATCTCGGTGCTGGTGTCAGTGCTCTCTATCTCGGTGCTGGTGTGGTCTCAGTGCTCTCTATCACGGTGCTGGTGTGGTGTCAGTGCTCTCTATCATGGTGCTGGTGTCAGTGCTCTCTATCTCGGTGCTGGTGTCAGTGCTCTCTATCTCGGTGCTGTGTCAGTGCTCAGTCTCTATCACGGTGCTGGTGTCAGTGTTCTATCTCAATGCTGGTATCAGTGAGGGAGATAGCAGCGGAGAAGCCAATCAGCATGCAGTGCCAGCACCATGGCTGAGGATCAGCACTGGACTGGCACCTCCGGACCACCGCAGTGGAGCCCTGCATATGTGGGGGTAAGGGCCGGGCAGAGGGAGGGGCTCAAGCACAGTTTGGCACACTGGGACACTGGCACAGGACTGCCCTGACTGTGGCACTGATCATCTCCTGCACCCCCTTCATAGCCTGCCCTGACCCTGCCTCTCCTCCATGGCCTCCATGCGCTCCTGAATTGTTAAAATTTCACAGATAAAAAAAGAATGCTTGTCGTTGTTGATCCCAGATTCACTTAATACTTTTGTTATGTCAGTGTCCATGTTGGGGGACTATGTGTGCACAGCTAGTAAGTATTTTGCGGCTGAAAATATGACCTGAAGTTTTTTAAGGTTCGCCTGCCATTAAAGTCAATGGGGTCCACCGCGAACTTTGTGGTTTGTGAACGTCCTGTTGGAAGTTCGTCCATCACAACTCTTAATTCACTCCCTGCTCATCTCTCACCTCAACTACTGCAACTCCCTCCTCATTGACTTATCTTTACATAGGCTATCCCCCCTTCAGTCCATCATGAATGATGCTGCCAGACACATCCACCTTACCAATTGAACTGTGTCTGCTACTCTTCTCTGTCAATCCCTTTATTAGCTTCCGCTCACCCAACAAATTAAATAAAAAATCTTAACAAAAATTTACAAAACCATCCACAACCATATCATCCTTTCTGTTCCTCCCAAGACCTTCTGCTCTCTAACTGCCTTGTCACCTTTTCCCATGCTCACCTCCAGAGCCTCTCCCATCGTATGGAACTCCTTACTCCAATCTGTCTGATTATCTCCTACTCTGTTAGCTTTTAGATGGTCCCTGAAAACCCTATCCTGACCACACCTAACAACTGTATATTCCTTTTCTCCCTCAACTCATCCCCCCACAGTTATTACCTTTTGTATCACTTGACCCACCCTTCTAGATTGTAAGCTCTAATGAACAGGGCCCTCTGATTCCTCCTGTATTGAATTGTACTATAACTGTACTGCCTTCATGTTGTAAAGCACTGTGAAAACTGTTGGCGCTGTATAAATCTTGTATAATAATAATAATAAACCCACAACAGTACAATCAGTCTGTATATGCAGTAAATATTGCTTGTTATACTCATTGTGGAAGCTAAGGGGTTAATCTTAAGCATTGCGTAAAAAGGCTGTTTGATCCTGTATTCTCTGATTATCCCATTCTTCCACTGTCCCCAATCCTTCTCCTGGTAAGACAGAGCCTTTGGAGTCACTATGCACATGATCATTTCTATGCTCTGTGTACTGTAGGAGACAAGATATGGTGAATGCAGGGTTAATCCTGGGTTAAGTAAAACTTGAAGTCGTTACTACATTTGTTTTTTTTTTTTTGTTTTGTTTTTTCCATAAAAGTTTTTATTTTTCATAAAAGAAAAGGGAAAATACAAACTGCATTTCAGAGTATGCCAGAGTTACAATCAGATAGGTAACAAACAGACATCCCAAACATTGAAAAATAAATTTTTTAGTAGACATGTTACTGGGTATGTGATCTGTTAACCACTTTCAGACCGGACCATTTTGCTGGTAAATGACCAGAGGTCTTTTTACACTTTGGCACTGCGCTGCTTTAACTGGTAATTGCGTGGTCATGCAATGTTGTACCCAAACGAAATTTGCGTCCTTTTCTTCCCACAAATAGAGCTTTCTTTTAAAGGTATTTGACTGACTCTGCGATTTTTATTTTTTGCGATATAAACGTAAAAAGACCGCAAATTTTGAAAAAAAATGATATTTTCTACTTTTTGTTATTAGAAAAATCCAATAAACTCAATTTTAGTCATACATTTAGGCCAAAATGTATTCAGCCACATGTCTTTGGTAAAAAAAAAGTCAATAACTGTATATTTATTGGTTTGCGCAAAAGTTGTCACATCTACAAACTAAGGTACGTTTTCTGGAATTTACGCAGCTTTTAGTTTACGACTGCCTATCTCATTTCTTGAGGTGCTAAAATGGCAGGGCAGTACAAAACCCCCCCAAATGACCCCATTTTGGAAAGTAGACCCCCTAAGGAAATTGATAAGTGGCATGTTGAGCCCATTGAATATTTTATTTTTTTGCCTCAAGCGATTGAATAATGACAAAAAAATATATATATTTTTTTTTTTACACAAAGTTGTCACTAAATGATGTATTGCTCACACATGCTATGGGCATATGTGAAATGACACCCCAAAATAAATTCTGCTGCTTCTCCTGAGTACGGGGATACCACATATGTGGGACTTTTTGGGAGCCTAGCCGCGTACGGGGCCCCGAAAACCAAGCACCGCCTTCAGGCTTTCTAAGGGCGTCAATTTTTGATTTCACTTCTCACTACCTATTACAGTTTTGAAGGCCATAAAATGCCAAGATGGCACAAAATCCCCACAAATGACCCCATTTTAGAAAGTAGACACCCCAAGCTATTTGCTGAGAGGCATGTTGAGTCCATGGAATATTTTATATTTTGCCACAAGTTGCGGGAAAATTACAAACTTTAATTTTTTTTTATTTTGTTTTCACAAAGTTGTCACTAAATGATATATTGCTCACGCATGCCATGGGCATATGTGAAATGACACCCCAAAATAAATTCTGCTGCTTCTCCTGAGTACGGGGATACCACATGTGTGTGATTTTTTGGGAGCCTAGCCGCGTACGGGGCCCCCGAAAGCCAAGAACCGCCTTCAGGTTTTCTAAGGGCGTAAATATTTGACTTCACTCCTCACTACCTATTACAGTTTTGAAGGCCATAAAATGCCAAGATGGCACAAAACCCCCACAAATGACCCCATTTTAGAAAGTAGACACCCCAAGCTATTTGCTGAGAGGCATGTTGAGTCCATGGAATATTTTATATTTTGCCACAAGTTGCGGGAAAATTACAAACTTTTTTTTTTTTTTTTTCACAAAGTTGTCACTAAATGATATATTGCTCACGCATGCCATGGGCATATGTGAAATGACACCCCAAAATAAATTCTGCTGCTTCTCCTGAGTACGGGGATACCACATATGTGGGACTTTTTGGGAGCCTAGCCGCGTACGGGGCCCCGAAAACCAAGCACCGCCTTCAGGCTTTCTAAGGGCGTAAATTTTTGATTTCACTTCTCACTACCTATTACAGTTTTGAAGGCCATAAAATGCCAAGATGGCACAAAATCCCCACAAATGACCCCATTTTAGAAAGTAGACACCCCAAGCTATTTGCTGAGAGGCATGTTGAGTCCATGGAATATTTTATATTTTGCCACAAGTTGCGGGAAAATTACAAACTTTAATTTTTTTTTATTTTGTTTTCACAAAGTTGTCACTAAATGATATATTGCTCACGCATGCCATGGGCATATGTGAAATGACACCCCAAAATAAATTCTGCTGCTTCTCCTGAGTATGGGGATACCACATGTGTGTGATTTTTTTGGAGCCTAGCCGCGTACGGGGCCCCGAAATCCAAGAACCGCCTTCAGGTTTTCTAAGGGCGTAAATATTTGACTTCACTCCTCACTACCTATTACAGTTTTGAAGGCCATAAAATGCCAAGATGGCACAAAACCCCCACAAATGATCCCATTTTAGAAAGTAGACACCCCAAGCTATTTGCTGAGAGGCATGTTGAGTCCATGGAATATTTTATATTTTGCCACAAGTTGCGGGAAAATTACAAACTTTTTTTTTTTTCACAAAGTTGTCACTAAATGATATATTGCTCACGCATGCCATGGGCATATGTGAAATGACACCCCAAAATAAATTCTGCTGCTTCTCCTGAGTACGGGGATACCACATATGTGGGACTTTTTGGGAGCCTAGCTGCGTACGGGGCCCCGAAAACCAAGCACCGCCTTCAGGCTTTCTAAGGGCGTTACAGTTCTGAAGGCCATAAAATGCCAAGATGGCACAAACCCCCCCCAAATGACCCCATTTTGGAAAGTAGACACCCCTAAATTTAGGGGTACACTAGTGAGACTAGGTAATAAATGGCGGGTGCCCTGAAACTATAAAAAAATAACTAACCAACCAGCGTCACCTGTAACAGTTATATGGTGATCACTAGTGAAAGGGTTAACTAGGGGGCAATCAGGGGGCTTTATGCGGTAGTATATGGGGGTCCCTGGCGCTATAAAAAGCTGCGGCGAACCTAAATACCTACCTGCCTAACTAGCGTCACCTGTGACACTAATACAGCGATCAGAAAAACGATCGCTTATTAGGCTGGGTTCACACTGGAGCGATGCGGGAACGCCACGAATCCGCGGCGGGTTCCTGCATCGCATGCCTCCCGGGGGCAGTTCACACTGCCCTATGCGAACTGCTGGGAGTGTCAGTGAAATGTTAATGACACCCCCAGATCAGTTCGCATATCGCAGTGCGATCTGCAAACTTGGATCGCATGGTGTGAACACCCATGCGATCCGATTCTGCTGCGGACCAAAAAAAGGGTCCCGTGCGAATTTGCGACGGGTGCGGCGGGTGCGGCGAATGGCTGAACTCGAATCGCAGAGATCGGATGTGATTTGCACTGCAGTGTGGTGCGAATCACATCCGTTCTCATAAACCGCTGCAATGTGAACCCAGCCTTAGTGACACTGGCGACGGGGGGGGATCACGGGGTTAAACCTTTATTGGGGGGGTTAGGGGGTACATTAGAACTAAAGGGGGGGGCTAACCCTAACTGCCCTAACAGTTATTACAGTCACAAATGACACCAATGCAAAAAAAAATAAAAAAAAATGCATTGGTGTCACTGTGACTGGGGGGGCAGGGGTAATTGGGGGGGTGATCGGGGGGTAAAGGGGGGGTGTGAGTGTGCCTGGCATGTTCTACTGGGAAGTGTCGTGTTGGTGCAACTCACCGATCCTCTCTCCTCGGTGTCGGAACAAAAAATACCGACACGGAGGAGAGATTACATCACTTCCTCTCCTGTGTTTACATTACAGGAGAGGAAGTGATGTCACGAAGGATTTCCATTCGTCGGGAGCGATCGCGAGGGGGTGGCCATGAATGAATGGCCGCCCCCTCATCCCGGATCGCTCCCAAACGAATACCGACCGCCGCAGGCACCGGGGGGGCCCGATCGGGCCCCCCACCCGCGGGAAGGCAGGGACGTACAGGTACGCCCATATGCCTGCCCGTGCCATTCTGTCAACGTACATCGTCGTGCGGCGGTCGGCAAGTGGTTAAACAATTAGAACACCTTAACTGGAAAAATCTCCTTCCCCCGAGAACTCAGTTGAAGAAATGGGGGATATAAATTCCCCAGGGGGAGGGTGTAAGGAAGAAGTACCCTATGTGTCTGCCTTCGCGTTATCACTGAGTCGTTCCATCAGTGGAAGGAGAAAACGCGGTGGCGCTTTGCCTGATTAGGGTCAAATTGGTCCATCCTGTGTCACAGGGCGATCTCTCCTGGGCATCGTGCGCGAATGGTGTCGTCAAGAAATTGTTTTTATTTTTTCCTTAATAAGAGTCTCGTCTACAACGGTCTTCAATGTAAGGGCGTGGGGGGTATGTGTCTGGTGTCAAGTCTTCAGGTATGTGGGTAACAGTCGGGGGGAAATGCAAGGGATGGGGGAGGGGATAGGGGGAAGGGAGAGGAGGGGTACCTAAGGAAGGAAAAGGAGAGGAAGGTAGGGGGAGGGGCGAGGACCTTCACGGTCCGCCCCCTGACTCCCGTCGAGACAAACCGTTGATAGGGGTTAGGTATGGTAGTCCCATCTACAAATGTGGGCACCCCTCTTATTTTCGGGGCTGGTATGAGAGGACCCATCTGGTCCCGGACGTGTCACCTTCGGAAGGGTGTATAGGATCAATTTTGCTCAGAGGTATGAGTAATCCTGGAGTTATGTGTGACCGGGTTTGTAAGGGCCCCGAACTCTGCAGAAGAACGGAATTGGGTCCAACGGTCCCAAGTACGGGCGTATTTTTGGGGCGAGTCTCGAGCAATATGGATAAGCTCCTCCATTTCCGCTATCTTTCCCACTCTATTTAGCCATTCTGAGATAGTCGGAATCTCTGTAGATCCCCAATGTACCGGTATGCACAGCTTGGCTGCGTTAAGCATATGTAGGCCCAAAGACTTTCTATAAGAGGAGTTAGATGTGGAAGAGAGGTGAAGAAGGAGCGTGGCCGGTGTAAATTCAATTTGCTGGTTTGTGATTCGGGAGCTTAATGTGTGGATCTGAGTCCAGAAGGTCTGGATTTTGGGGCATGACCACCAGATGTGAATGAAAGACCCCAGTTCCGACTGGCATCTCCAACATGTCTCCGAAATCGCTGCGTTAAATTTGTGTAGGCGTGTCGGTGTACGATACCACCTGGATAGAATTTTGTAGGTATTTTCTTGTGTATGTACATTTAAGGATCCCTTGTGTGTGGTGATCAAAATGCTTTCCCACTCAGCTTCTGAAAAGTCAGTTTGCAACTCTCTCTCCCAGGCAGGGCAGGCCCAACCGTCTTTCGGAGAACTCTGCCAGAAAAGCATAGTGTGTATAGTCGATATCAGGTGTTGTTGTGGAGTAACTTGGGAGCAGAGAGTCTCAAACGGGGTCAAGTTCGGTGACAAAGCTCCCTCACGGTTGGACGCTCTAAGAAAGTGACGGATCTGAAAATACGACCAGAACGGGAGGGGCTCTCTGTCGGGTCTGATAAGGAGGCCATCATAATCTAATAGCTGACCAGCCTCGTAGAAGTGATGAGCTTGTATGTCTTCATGAGGCCAGTCTGACTTCAAAAAACAATGCCGGATTCTTGCGAACCGGCATGAGCGGTCCTGGGTTTGATGAAAGCTGAAATTGTTTGCAGGCCATCTTGAAGCTGTTTAGGGTGGCTGCTACGAGGGGATGTTCTTTAGCTCCCTTAGGTATGTGGGAGGGAGAATCTACGGCAAAGTTTTAAGGGGTAGGTTTGAGGCTAGGCTCTCAAGATGGACCCAACCCTTGGATTTCTCATGGGTAGCCCAATCTCAATATCGTAGATTTGGAAGGCCGATGCCGCCCAAGTGTTTGGGCTTTGTGAGTTGGGAAAAGCTTATCCTTGGTTGCTTATCCTTCCAGAGGAATTGTTGGGATAGGCGTTTGATGCGTTGAAAGAATGAGTCAGGGATCGTGATAGGGATTGTCTGTAGCAGGTAGAGAAAGCGCGGGAGAACGTTCATCTTTAAGATGGCCGCGCGACCAAACCATGAAAATTGGGGTTTGTCCCATCTGCGTAGGTCTTCCGCTATTGTGTGAACTAGAGGGAGAACATTTTTTGAGAATAAATCAGATAAGTGAGTGGGGAGCTGCATACCTAGATATGTAATTGAGTCCCTCTTCCTGGAAAATGGGAAGTTCTCCTGACATTGCATGACAGTGTCTGGAGGGAGGGAGATATTCAGGGCATTGGATTTGGAGAAGTTTATTTTAAGGTTAGATAGTCGGTTAAACAATTCAAAATCTTTCAATAAGTTGGGGATAGATGTGAGTGGGTCCTTAAGGAATAAGAGCATATCGTCGGCAAACGCCGCTAATTTGTGGGTGTGTCCCGCCACGTGTATTCCCTTGATATCGTCGTTTGCTTGGAGGCGTCGTAATAGCGGTTCAAGTGTCAGGATGAAAAGAATAGGGGAGAGAGGGCATCCCTGCCTCGTTCCATTTTGGATGGGGAAGGCATCTGACAGCTGGCCGTTGACCCTAATTCTCGCTGTAGGGGTGGTGTATAGGGACAGCTACATTTGTATGACATCACAACAATTTCTCTTTAGTGCTTTCTCCAATCATTTAATGTCATAACCTTTTTTGGTGGCACTCCTTGATGCCACTGCATAATGCTATAAAGATGGAAGTTTGATTCACCTGTGTGATATCATAATGACATGTATTTTTTACTGGTAGTTGAATTCACTGAAACTTTTGCCGGATTTGATAAGACCAAGACCTATTTACCAGATGCTTTATTTAATGCTTCATCTACAGTATATTATTCTATAATGATGATTTCTCTTTACTGGCAACTTTCTGCTTCACTTACCTGATACTATGACGACAGATTAACTGTATTGGCAGCTTTGATTTCTGATAGATTTGCATGATGCCAAAGTAAGATGTTCTCTTTCGCAGCACCTCCAATATGTCTCAGCATTTGTTGGCTTTCACACATAGAGATATTTAAAATTCAACTGCTCAACATTATGTGTGACAGTTTTGCTGTTTGAACCTCTGCCTGCAGTGTATCAGTCATGGTAAATCTGCTAGTCATTTGGGTGCTGGATGCATGAGGAAACATATAATTCAGCAAACCACATTGGGAAAATAGGATGGCCCACACGCCTGCGGTTTTGACATTCCCTGTGTTCTAGACCCAGATGATGGTGACAGCATAGTCACCTTCGCTCACTCCTCCTGAAATGTCATCATTTGGTAACTCTCCCCAAAGTCTATGCAATGCGCAGGCAAAATACTGCCAGCCTGCCACATTGTTTTGCAGCTGATATGCCTGAAAAAATGAAGCCATGCTGATCCAGAAATTCTGACAGTTCTTCAGGGACAGGCCAAGAGGTGACCCTACACCATCTTGTACAATGCAAGATCATGTTTGACAATGACACCAATCTGCTATCTGTCTGCAAATGAAAGTTCACACATACCTGGCATATAATCTGAACCTGGTGGTGCAGCAGTTACTAGTTATGTACTTTGTTTTCCTAAACATCCTGCTGCAGGCCAGGAGAGTGTGTAACCACTTTAGGAGGTCATACACAGTGAGTGATATTCTAGTCAAAATGCAATGGCAACACAAGCCTGCCAAATGCCTGATATGCAATGCACTGTCATGCTAGAACTCAATTTTAGCCCTGATACATGGTGGGACTAACAGCAGTAGGCCATCAATAAGCATCTGTGATTGATGAGGACAGACTTTCAGGAGCTGGGGTCCTTTTAAGTTGCATCAGTGACTGCTGATAGAGAATGTGTGCAAAATGTTGTCAACATTTGAAGAAGTGACTAGAACTGTAAGGTGCCTATAAAGCGGTAACTAACAATAAAATCCCTCTGATGCGGTATATTAGACAAAGCACTGGAGGCACAGCATCAGTAGTTTTTCCAACTACAGTGAACAGGTCTAGCTGCCACAGTCACAGTAAGTCCTAAAAAAATATGATTGCAAACTACTTGGGTACCGGGTGGATGCAGACTCTTTGAAATAAAGACCTGTTGTCTCTTGGGTGACCAGGTTGCACATTTGGCTGAAAATTTGAAAAGTACATGCTAGAGAATCTGACTTGTTATGTAGTCAGTGTGCTCTCTGAGATGGCATTCAGCATTGCAAGAGTTTTTTTTACAGAGATGAATCTGCAAATCTCTGGACAGTGTTGACCAGCTCACTGGCCTGCCAATGCCACCATTACCAGCTCCTGCCACCAATAACAGCTCCTGTTATCTCTGCTGCCCTGCCACTATTACCACCTCCCATCACTTCTTTTGGCTTGCTACATTGTTACCAGCTCATGACGCCTCTGCTAGCCATCTACATTACCAGCTCCCTTTTCAAGGCCTGCTGCTGCTACCATTACCCAATCCTGTCACCTCTGTGGTCTGCCACCATTACCAGCTTCTTTGACCTCTGCTGACCTACCACTGTTACCAGTTTCTGCCCCTTCTTCTGGCTGGTCACCATTACCAGTTCCTGCTACCTCTCCTGGCCTTCCGCCACTATCAGCTCCTACCACCTCTCCTGGCCAGTCAATACTAACATTACCAGTTCATGCCACCTTTGCTGGTCAGCCACCATTACAAGCTTCTGCAACCACTTAAGGCCTGCTACTGCCACCATTACCAGCTCCTACGACCTCTCTTGGCCTTCCACCATTACCAGCTTCTGCAACCTTTGCTGGACTGCCCTACTTGGTGCTCCAGGTGAATCATGCATTTCTTCTTCTTACAGCCTATTCCAATGATCAGGCATTGTAAAGGTATCACACATACTATATTTGCAGCTGGGCCTCAGCTGCAACATGCCTAATATTTGATACAGCTTGATTAATGCTCTGTGTCTCCTAGTTTGCAGCCATTTCTAGTGCTCTGGTAATCAAAAATACAGCAGCCTGTTTATTTGTGTGCCCTTGTTGTATTCCCATGTTCCTTCTCCTGTTTGGTGCTAGTTGGTACAGTCTTTAACTAGACACTATCTGCCACACTCGCCTTATTACCTTCAAAAGAATTAAAGAACATCCTTTGTACTGTACTTATCTGAAGTAAAATTGTGCTGGATTTCACTTCTGTGCCCTATTCAAGAGTTAAATGGCCTGTGGATTCTGCCACATCAGCAAGTGGCTATATTGTCTGCGCAGACTGGGTATAAGAAGGTATGTCATTGCATATTTGAAATTCAAAATGCCCAATAAAGCTGTGTACTTACTCTCCTGTAAATGTAAAATATATTTGGGTATTGTCTGAATTAATACAACCAAATTTTTATTTCATGATGAAACCTGCTTGGTCTCATAATCTTAAGATGGCTCCTAATAAAGCTGCTTACATGCTGTGCTATGACTGTACAATATTCTGTAATATATCTGAAATAATATGCTTTCTTTTTTTTTATGCTAAAATTGTCTCCTTACCTTGTGACCTCATGAAGCTGTTTAGATACTCTTCAGCAATATTGCACATGTACTTTGTATATTGTATGTATAATTACAGTGGTTATTGTCTCAAAAATAATATACTCCAATGTTTATTTCATGTTAAAACCTGTCTCGTTTCTTCTTCTTAAATTGCAGTTAAATAAGGCTGTTTGCATACTATACATCAAGTCTGAACCATATAACTTGCTATTGTCTGAAATAATACCCTCTAATTTATATTACAGGTTAAAACTTGCCTTGCCTTTTCCTCTTAAATTTCAGTCTGATAAAACTGTTTAAATAGTGTACATCGAGTGTGTACAATATATCTAGAAATTGTCTTATAAATAATACATATTTTTGATAAATTATGATAAAACCTGCCTTGTCTCATTCAAGTTTCTTACATACTGTGCAGCATGTCTGTACAATAATTCTGGCTAGGGTCTCTGAAATAATAGACTCACATTTTTTTTATGCCCCCCCCCCCCCCCCCCCCTCTACATCAATTTCACTTCCAAATGCACTTCCAAGTAAACTTGCAAACTTGTACTGCACAGTGGATTTGCCTTTAGCGAATAAACCCCATTGAGTTTCACTCACAATAAGGAAAGGCATTAAGTGAAAGATAACAATCAAGACATGAATAAACTCTAAATGGTTGTCTTTCTTATCATACATTAGTTGGAGACATTGGAGACAAGAAAAGGGTTCCTCAAAATTCTCAAATTCCTTGGGAGACATAGTCATGTTCATGAAGGCCTGACATTTTTTTTAGAAGCTTTTTCTGGACGAGGTATGTGTAATAACAGTGCTGATTTTTTTCCCTGTATATTAATAGCTGTAGTTCTCATTTAGTCAGAGAAATTGTTGGGTGGGAGGAAGTAGTTCAGTTTTTTACAATGGATCTCCGGGCCACTAAGAGACAGATTAGAATCCAGGCTTTGTGCTTGGAAATGTTATTGATTGGAGACCCTGGAAAGAGGTGTTTGATCCAGTAGCAAAAGACTAGTAAAAGTGGGTCCTTTGGTAGTTGAATGAGGGTAATTCCATGTATGAAGGATCAAAATTGTTCCCAAAAGGTTGAAATAAACTTGCAGGAACATAGACGTTGTGTAAGAGAGGGTCTTGGTTGGGAGCAGAGAGGTTATGAAGTGGATTGAGGGTTGGTTTTTTCTGATAAGAAGGCGGAGTATTTTCATTTGCATTCCTCTCCCTGTTTCGTTCCCGATGGGACCAGGTGAAGTATGCTGTTGTAGCCTTTGGAGTATTTTATCCAAAATCTCTCTATCAGAGAAGTCCTTGCCCCAGTTTACCGCTGATGGTGAAGCAAAGAGGGGGATGAATTTGTGGATCAGGGGTTTGTAAATATCCAAAATAATGTTAAATTCTTCTTTAAGTAGACAGTCTGGTATCAATGATCAGAATCTCTTGCCTCTGACACATCTCCCATAGTAGAAGACATGAGACATAGGTAGGGAGAATTTTTTTGCTATGTCTGTGAAAGCATATGGTGATCCAGATTCTAAGTCATATAAGGATAAGAATTCAATGAGACCTTTCCATTGCCATATGAAGAAGGCTTTGTGTTCCATCCCAGAGGTGAACCTGGAATTGAAAAGGTAGATGTCTGGAGACATGGGGGAAGGTTTAACTTAATCCAAATTTCCCTCCAAGCAATCACAGTGTCCTGCAGTAAGAGATTATGTTGCATGTTTGGACAAACTGATTTCCACCTACAAGGGGGTGCTGATAAGTACTGAGTCTTACCCAGAAAAAATTAAGATAGGAAGCTGTAACTGCCACACTATTCCACATATTCCCCCAGGATGTCAATGCACTTGCGACATCTGTCCTGCAGCTTCTTAAGTCTCTGCAAATAAAATTCTTCCGACTGCTCATTTGCAGCATTAGTTGCCTCTGGAACACTCCCAAATCATTGTCCCTTTAGGTGTTTTTTGAGAATGGGGAACAGATGATAGCATGAAGGAGCCAGGTCGGGCGAATAGGGTGGATGGGTCATCACTTGAAAGCCTAAGGAGATCAGTTTTGTCATTGTTTCACTTGCAATGCTTGATGAGGCGTTGTCATTTTTGTCAAAAGTTTTGGGATCCACTTTGTTGCAAGCTTTCTCATTTCCAAGTCGTTGTGGGTAATGGCACCAACTCTCTCACGTGATATTCCCAGATATGTAGCAATACTTTTGGCAGATATTCGGCGGTCCTCCATAAACATGTCATGGATGGCTTTCACATTTGTAGACACAGAGTCAGAAACAGGCCTTCCACTGGGTTTCTCACTTTCAACACCGAAATGGCCAGTTTTTAAAATTGACAACCCAACGTTTAACTGTTGCATATGAAGGGCCACTGTCACCCAAAGTTTGTGACATTTCATCGTGGATCTGCTTTGCATCTTTTCCTTGGAGAAACAGGAACTTGATTATGGTCTTCCACATTGGATTTTTCTGGAGGTGCTGCCATATTCACTTTAGTCCTGAAAAAGAAAGATAAGTCAAAATCAAAGGTAGTTGATTTTTGCATCACTGAATATAGACAAATGGGCCAGTACACCACATTCAGCTTACTATCTCGATTTATTCTGAGTAAGGCTCAATACTTATCAGCACCCAGTGGCGGCTGGTGATTTCTGTTTTTGGAGGGGGCGCAAGCAATCCACCCGCTGCCATCCCAAACCCCCCCTTGGTCACAGACGGCACCAGGGACAGCACTCAACCCCCCAGTCGAACAATCATTCGGGGGCCCCACACTTACCAAATCTCACAGGCAGATGCTTTCTAGACATGTGCATTGGTTTTCGTCCGAATGCATTTTCGTCCGAATTTCAGCTATTTTCGTTTTCGTTTTGACAAACGATAACGAAAGCACAAAATCCGAAAAACGAAAGATCCGACATAAATAAATGCTTTATTTTCGTTTTCATTGTTACAACAGTTCGATATGGAATAGGAGATTCGACATGACTCTGACAACAATCTGTGTCTATAGAACCTGTGGTCGAATGTGCCTAACCTTACCTCTATTAGTCCAAGATTATATAAAGAAAATATTCGACAGAGAAAAAAGATTTGACAGAGAGAAAAGATTCTGCAAGTTACTGTCCTAAAAAGTGTTTGGGGACCCGGGTCCTGCCCCAGGGGACATGTATCAATGCAAAAAAAAGTTTTAAAAACGGACGTTTTTTCGGGAGCAGTGATTTTAATAATGATTAAAGTGAAACAATAAAAGTGTAATATTCCTTTAAATTTCGTAGGGGGGGGGTTGTCTATAGTATGCCTGTGAAGGGGCGCATGTTTCCCGTGCTTAGAACTGTCCCTGCACAAAGTGTCATTTATGCAGGAAAAAAAGTCCTTTAAAATCACTCGCAGCTATTATGAATTGTCGGCTCCATAATACAGAGAACACTCATTGAAAGTCATTGATAAAAAAATAAAAAAATAAATTAAAAAAAAAGCGTTGGGGCCCCCCAAATTCAATTACCAGGCCCTTCAGGTCTGGTATGGATATTAAGGGGAACCCTGCCTCAAATTTAAGAAAAAATTTGACGTGGGGTTCCCCCTAAATATCCATAACCAGACCCTTCAGGATTTACAAGATCAACTTGAAACTGCGTTCTCCAAAATAGACGACCTCGAAAATCGTTCGAGGAGATACAATTTCCGCATCAGAGGAATCCTTCCAGGACTCGGCCCAAGTGGTCCAATCATTCATAAAAGAGCTCATTCCAGACATTCCTGATCATCGCCTTGAACTGGACCGCGCCCACAAGGCGCTGCAACCCCCACGCCAAGATGGGCTCCCGAGAGACATCATAGTTAAACCACATTTTTACAAGGTTAAGGAGGAGGTCATGAAACGGTCGAGGGGCGAAGGACCTCTTACGTTCCAGGGCAACCCCATACAAATCTTTGCTGACTTATCGCCCCATACCATTCAAAAACGGAGGTCTCTGAAACCGCTGCTTCTCGCCTTATCCTAGAAATCGATCGCCTACCGGTGGTCCTTCCCATTTCGGCTTTCATTCTCCTTTAATTCTAAATCTTACGGCTTTTCATCATTTCAAGACGGTGAAAAACTCCTCCTTCAACTTGGCCTCATCTCAAGGGACCCCGAATCGTCGTCTCCTATTAACAAGACCCCGAACATGTCCTCTAAGAGACCCCCGCCTTCGAGCCCAATCGCCCCAGCATGGCAGAAGCGCCTGTCAAAGAAGTCCAAGGACTCCAAGCCGCCTTAATGACAGTTTCAGATCTGGGTTCGGTTGTGGACCCGTACCTTGCTCTTTGATCCCGGCTGATCCGGATCCTCGGATATACTCAGGACCCTCTTTGTCTGTTTGAAAAATAATTTTTTTTTTTTTTGTTGTTTTGCACTGATCCTGTATTCCACACTACTCACCTGGTCATTGTTTACTTTGACTTTTTATCTCTTATTTTTTGGTAGAGTTCTAAGTTAGATGATAAATGCACAAACAGGCTTCCCTCAGGTTCATTACTGAATCTCGAGGGATATATTTCCCCTCATAATCCCTTCTTAGTCCTACTACTCTGTTTAACTTAAGGGTTTCTCACAAAACTCCTGGACTATTCCGGCCTTGTCCTCAATTGTAGGTCAATGGCTGGTAAGGTAATCACACGGTTTGCAACATTTAGTCCTTCGGGACATTTAGGGCTCAGTTCCTTATTTTTTTATTGAAGCTCCTGGAGAGGGCCGGGGCGGCTGTCCTGTGCCTCAACGTATCTCTAACCAAAAGGGGGACCCAGTTGAGTGCCTCGGTTGGATTGGAGATCTCGCGCACCCTCTACTCATGGGTGGTGCGATATTACGGTTATGTTTGGGGTTGGGGTGTGTGAGGTGCGGGAATGGGTTCCCACACCTCATCTGGGTGTTCTTGTTTACTTATTTGTTATCTACATGTTCTAACATATCGCTTATCTCCTATTTTTTTCCTAGCAGATCCATCTCTCTACCTTTCTTTTCCATCCCTCCTCCTACCTGTTCCTCCCGAAGGTCTCCTACCCAAGTGTGCTCTCAGAAATTGGCGGTACCGTCTTCACTATACAAGGTAAGTCCCACTCTCTCCTAGCTGATGCCTCCCACCTGATCCATGTCGGTACATAACATCGCTTCACCACCCATCTCCATAGTTTCACATAATGTCCAGGGCCTCAATTCCCCTGTTAAAAGACGGAAATTGTTCAAACTTCGCCAATCACAAAAATTTGCGGTTCTCCTGCTGCAGGAGACCCACTTTCCTAAATCATTCCACCCCTCATTTCTTCACCAAAACTTTCCCCAATTCTATCTCTCTAATGCGGAAAACAAAACGAAAGGTGTGGCTATCTGCTTTTCTAAACATTTAAATGTTTCCATGTCACAGATTATTACTGACCCGCTGGGCAGATATATCCTGGTAAAAGGCACCATAGACGGGACGGTCTATACCTTTGTCTCGTACTATGCACCCAATAAGGGTCAAGAAAAATGTTTTACTTCAATGCTAACCACCCTTTCCCCGCAACTGGACGGAGTTATAGTCTTGGGAGGGGATTCGAACATAACATTCGATCTGTCACTAGATAAATCAGGATCTGGCCTACATCGTCCTAAACAACCCTCTAAACAAAGTACTAGGATAGCCAAACTCCCTTTTGACGCGGGTTTAGTGGATATTTGGAGGGAACTTAACCCCCGCGCCAAAGACCATACCCACTACTCAGCCCCACAAAAATTGTACGCCAGGATAGATCATATTTTCCTACGAGGTACTAACATTCCGCTAGCGTTGAAGTCCGCTATTAGAGACTCCCCTATCTCAGACCACTCCATGGTTACACTCTCCCTCTGCAACTCTTGTAACACGAATAAGGAATTCAAGTGGCGTCTCAATGAATCGCTACTTAGTAATCCAGCTCACTGCTCCATGTTGGACCGGGACCTAGAGGAATACTTCAAACTTAATGACACTGCAGACGTCTCCCCCGCTACATTATGGGCAGCCCATAAAACCATGATACGGGGCAAAATCATACAATTCTCCTCCCAACTGAAAAAGGAGCATAGGGCCGAAATAACCAAACTCACTAACGAATTCCAGGCGTTGTGTAAATGTAACAAACGAGAACGTACACAGGCTTCCCGTCGGGATTTAGAAAATTCAAGAATCAAACTTAATTTAGCCCTCACCACTGAAGCAGAAAAACACCTCCGATGGTCTGGTGCCAGGTTTTATTTACACAAAGATAAAATTGGATCTAAATTGGCCACCAAACTGTCACCCAAGTCACGGATAATGGCTCTACCCAAGATAAGGCTACCGTCGGGCATCCCGACACAAAACCCACAACGCATCCTAAAATGCTTCCACGATTTTTTCTCTTCCCTTTACAAAGACAACAATCCCAACCCTCTCCCAAGCATCGAGAAGTTCCTGGATTCCTTACCCTTGCCCAAACTCTCCAGGGAGCATATGGAGCTCCTTGAACAACCCATTTCCTCTACAGAGGTCAAGGAAACCATACAGAAACTCAAACTAGGCTCCGCTCCCGGCCCAGACGGCTTTTCAGCTGGCTATTAGAAAAAAAATTCTGACACTTTAGCTCCTTACTTAGTGAGATTTTTTAATTCTCTTCGCCAGGGTACTCCCCTGGATAAAGCCTCAAACCTAGCATACATCTCGGTCATTCCAAAACCTGGAAAAGACCCGTCTTTGGTGTGCAACTATCGCCCGATTTCATTGATCAATAACGATCTCAAACTTTTAACGAAAATAATGGCACGTCGTTTATCCTCCTTCATAGCTCAGTATGTACACCAGGATCAAGCAGGCTTTATCCCGGGGAGACAGGGCCCAGACCAAGTAAGAAGGGCCATAGATATAGTGTCCCTTCTTAATTCACAATGGGATGGTGGACCCCCTCAGGAAGGGTTCCTCCTATCTGTGGATTTACAAAAAGCGTTCGACACGGTCACCTGGCCTTATATTTTCGAAGTACTTCGTAGGTGGGGCATAGGGCCATATTTCCTAAGTACCTTAAAATCACTTTACTCCAACCCCAGCGCCCAAGTACGATTGCAAGGACGATATTCTGAAATATTTACCATCGAGAAGGGGACTAGACAGGGATGCCCATTATCGCCCCTGATTTTCGCATTAGCCATCGAATCATTAGCCATAGCCATACGTACAAATCCAGACATCAGAGGAGTCTCATGTGGCGGTCGGGAACATAAATGTGCCCTTTTTGCCGATGATTTACTCCTATTCATCACATCCCCCCTCATTTCTACTCCCAACATTATCAAACTATTGGAACAATTTGGAGTCGCTTCAGGACTTCGAGTCAATGTTGCAAAATCCGCAGCTCTGAACATATCCATCTCGCCAAACCTTCTCACGCGCCTTCAAGCTCACTTCCCGTTTACTTGGAACTCTTCAGCCATCCCGTACCTGGGAATTAACTTAACCGACAGACATGACAAGTTATTTTCCAGCAATTACCCCCCCATGTTCAAAAAACTCGAAGCGGATATGGCCATGTGGTCCAAATATGATCTATCCTGGCTGGGCCGGGTTAATTCTATTAAAATTACCCTCTTACCTCGCTTGCTATACCTCTTCCGTTCTCTCCCAATCCCAATCAAAAAAGCCCAAATTATGCGGTTCCAATCCTCTATCTTAAAGTTTGTCTGGGGTTCTAAAGGTAGCAGATGTTCCAAGGAGATTCTTTATAGATCCAAGACCCAGGGTGGCCTTGCTCTCCCCAATGTTTGGTGGTACTACCAAGCCGCACAGTTAGCTCAAATCTCAGTAGTGTATTCCAAGGGCCCTAAGCCTGACTGGCTTCTAATAGAGAGGGAGGCGACACCGAAATACACGATTGATTATTTACTCTGGTCCACATCAAAACTTCGCCCTGCAATACTGGCCCCTACCCTCTCTCACACTATGTCATTGTGGGACAAACTACAAAAGCTCCCAGCCCTGGTCTCTCCCCTGCGCCCCCTTGCACACCTTTTTAATAATCCAGACTTCCCACCGGGTCAAAATATTTTAGCGTTTAAGTGGTGGGTGGACAAGGGGCTATATAGAATTGGCCACTTCCTACACGCCACTGGACCTCTCACACCGGGATACTGTGTGAGTAAATTGGAGATGCCCCCTACCGAAAGATATAGATTATTTCAGATTTCCCACTTTTTACGCTCCAAATGGCCCCTCAATTCTACTCCCCCTTCACCGACTCAATATGAAATATGGTGTGCTGACATACAGGATCAGAGGGGAGGCATCTCCATTGTTTACAACTCTCTAGCCAAGGCTCTTAACAAACCATTATATGCCTGACTTTGGGAACAAGACCTGGCAATAGAGTGGGACTTGACCAAATGGTACTCGCTTTTCGGCAGATCATTCAAAGGCATTATGAATATTTCTCTAATGGAAGCTAGCATTAAAATCATGATGCGTTGGTATCGTGTCCCAGCCTCTCTGGCCAAGATGTTTCCGGACACTTGCCCCCTATGTTTTAGGGGTTGTGGACTCACTGGCACCCTTCTCCACACATGGTGGACATGCCCTAGGATACGGAAATTTTGGAACAGTTTTTTCCACCTATTGAGAAAAATTACAGGAACGGCTGTCCCACAGATACCCGAAATAGCACTTCTTAATGCCAACGTTGATAAGATCCCCAAACACACTCAATCCTTAATTTTTTACATGCTCTTAGGAGCTAGAATTACCATAGCTAAAAATTGGAAAAGGCCCACGGTACCACTGAATGGTGTGAAACTGAAAATTTCTTGGATCATGGCCCAGGAAAAGATTGTCAGTAAACTTCTAGACAAAACCCACAAATTCCAATTGATTTGGGAACCATGGGCTAAATATATCGGAATCCCTATTATTCCAGGGACTTAAGAGTCTGGGTCCGCTATTCCTCACCTAGGTGACCTTCCCCCTTGTTCCCTCTTTCCTTCTCTATGCTCCCTCTTTCCTATGGATCTGCTCTCCCTCTTACTCTTTCTAATCCTACTCCTCTTACGATCCTTTCTTTTGAAATGCTCTTGGGTAGACACGGAATTTCCCCAGTGATTCAGTCTCGCATTTTGAGATTTATACAGATGGTACGGGTCTAACAGCGTAGCTGGGTGCTCTTGTATTCATGATGGTTTAACCTGCTATATCTCAACTTTATAAATGAATGCAGTGATTATGTTTTCTTCAAAAGACGTTACACAATGGTATTTAAGTATGCGTATTACAGTAGCTAGTAGATGGGGTATCAGCAGCCCCCTTCAGACTCTCAGAGACGGGGCTGGGGTGGGTACCCTCTCCACAGTATACTCCCCCAGGGGTGGAGAGGGGGCTCCCCCTTAGTAGCCCATCTCCCCTACAACCACAACTTTTAAGGCTGAAGGCTGAAGGATTGGTAATGCATACTTTTATTACATAATTACATGCCTTGCTGTATCATCTCGTTGTACCATCCCGGAAATAAGAGAAACTGTCTCATGTATTCTGTATTGATTATTGTACACTGGGTTATATTTTTACACTCTCTGACCCAAGAGCAAGCTGTACTTATTTGTATTTTTTTCTTTGCTGTATTGAATTCGGTTTAAAACTCAATAAAAACATTGGAAATAAAGATCTGTACAAGCCAATGTCAGCATGGAGCCCTCAGAGCAGACCATCAAACCCTTTCTGGCAGATGCCCACTATATATATACTCCAGCTACACAGTATATGGCGGTGAGGAATCCTGTGCTTCTGCACTGCTATAACTACCTCCTCCATACACAGATATGATCAGAGAAGAAAATGGAGAGAACAGGGAGGGATCTGCTGTAGAAGAAGATCCCTAGGATGATCAGGTGATGATAGATCTGCCTGTCAGTGTCCTGATCCAGCACAAATCAGTGTCCAGTGGAGGAAGCTTGTCTTTCCCTCCTGCTGTCATCTCCTGTCATCCCAGTACCATGTCACCATGCCATCCAGTATGATCAGATCTCCCCATCCAACCATACTCCCTGCATGGGCAGAGGAGAAGCACTGATCTCCGCTCTCTCCCTCCATGCTATCTTCCTTCTGGACTGGAGCAGACTGGGAGTAAATGCAGCTGAGGAGAGGAAGACAGCCTGCACAACTAGCATAGAATTACCCACTGCCTGGCTGCCCCCACTGCCACCTGCCACACATTTAACCCTAGCAGCCCCATCCAGATGTACTGTCCTGGGAATACACTTATTGCCCTTATTAACCCTTCACTGCCTGGGGGACTCTCTCTGCACTCCTCCCCAGATCCAGTACTCACTTGGTGATGATGAAGGAAGGTTTCTCCTCTGAGTCGATCTGTGCACAAGCTCTCTCCAGCCACATGATCAGTCATCCCCTGGGCCCAGTCTGCACTGCCACTGGGCAGGGAAGTGTGTGTGCGGAGCAGAGGGGCGGCTGTCAGTGGGATTATGATGATAACAGCTGAAGCCTGCGGCACAGAGATGGTGCTGTACTGCTGCTTGATTAACGATCCGGTCATAGAGGTGTTGCTCAGGCCTTGCTCTGCTATTCCATCCACACAGTGAGTGGTGGAAAACCGAAGTGATGCCCATGTCCTTTCCTTTGTCCTTTGCCAATAGAAACCCGACAACAGGGAGAATGACCAATAAGGGAGTGTTGCAGTGCATTGGATTGTGCCACAAGCACTAACAAAAGCAGCCAAGTTCGGGGTCTCACCTGCAATCCTGTGATTGCATAGACGTCACACTGCCTTTAGTGCACTGTGTCTGGCACCCGTACACAGTGCACTTAAAGGCATTTTTTTAAGGAACTTTTTTTTTTGAGTGACTAGCTTTGGTGTGGGGGGCACTGCCCGTGCACCCCCTATGGACAGGCCGCCACTGTCAGCACCCCCTCATAGAATGTAATAGGGCCAACAAGGTGTATGGGTGGGTCATCTCAGATTCAATAGGGTAGTTTGAGTAGCGTGAGGCCATCAGTATCCAGTCCAAGCCTATGTGGAGCAAACATGCTAAATTGTAAATCCTGATATTAGGGAGACTTGAAAGTGCTGTACGTGGTCGCTTTTTGCGCCAGATGAACTGAGACATAGCTTTGTTCAAACTTTGAACATCTTTATGTTTTAAAAGTATTGGCATGGATTGGAGAGGATAAAGCAGCCAAGCAAAGCTGACCATTTTATACAAATGGCATCTCCCCAGAAGATAGAGAGGTAGAGCCATCCAATTTTCTAACTCCTGAACAAGGAAGAAGGAGTTTTGTAGGACTTGGCTACTGAGAAAGGAGAGTGAGAGGTCCAGGGAGGGTTCAATGACTTCCCAAGTCGGAGAATTACACTCTTGCTATAGTTGATGCGGAGGCCAGAACAAAGTCTAAACTCGTCAAAAACTTCCTTGATGCAGGTCATGTCAGAGGAGGGGTTCGCCGTAAATATGAGCACGTCATCTGCAAATAAAGCAGTGCATAGTTCAAGGTCGCCTATACAGTGCCTTCAAAAAGTATTCATACCCCTAGACATTTTCCACATTTTGTCATGTTACAACCAAAAACGTAAATGTATTTTGTTGGGATTTTATCTGATAGACCAACACAAAGTGGCACATAATTGTAAAGTGGAAAGAAAGAAAGAAAATGATAAACGTTTTTTACATATTTTTACAAATAAATATGTGAAAAGTGTGGCGTGCATTTGTATTCAGCCCCACTGAGTCAATACCTTGTAGAACTACCTTTCGCTGCAATTACAGCTACAAGTCTTTTTGGGTAAGTCTCTACCAGCTTTGCACATCTAAAGAGTTACATTTTTGCCCATTTTTAGCTCAAGTTCTGTCAGATTGGATGGAGAGCATCTGTGAACAGCAATTTTCAAGTCTGGCCACAAATTCTCGATCAGATTTAGGTCAGGACTTTAACGGGGCCATTCTAACACATGCATATTATTTGATCTAAACCATTCCATTGTAGCTCTGGCTGTATGTTTAGGGTTATTTTCCTTCTGCTTGTCCTCTGCCCCAGTCTCAAGTCTTTAGCATACTCTAACAAGTTTTCTTCTAAGATTGCCCTGTATTTGGGCCAATCCATCTTCCCATCAACTCTGACCAGCTTCTCTGTCCCTGCTGAAGAAAAGCATCCCCCACAACATGATGCTGCCACAAACATGTTTCACAGTGGGGATGGTGTGTTCATTGTGATGTGCAATGTTAGTTTTCTGACACTCATAGCATTTTTCTTTTAGGCCAAAAGTTTTGGTCTCATCTAACCAGAGCATTTTCTTCCACGTTTGCTGTGTCCCCAACATGGCTTCTCGCAAACTGCAAATGGGACATCTTATGGCTTTCTTTCAACAATGGCCTTCTTCTTACCAGTCTTCTATAAAGGCCGGATTTTGTGAAGTGCACAACTAAGGCCCCTTTCACACAGGAGGACCATATGTCAGTTTTTCATCCATCTGTTTTCGGGGAAAAACGGACATACATGTATCCCTATGGGATAGCGGATGTCGGCGGATGAACATCCGCTGACATCCGATGACATCAGTCTCCACTATTGTCCGAAACTGATGGTGGAGGAAAACCCTATTTTTCCATCCATCTGTGGATTGGAAGAAAACAGACTGATGGTCCGTTTTCACCCATAGAGGAAAGCGGAGATCTGACCGGTCCATTTCTGCACAGTGTACAGAGACGGACCAGTTATCCGCCAACTCAGCGGGTAACAACGGAGGATGTAAAAAAAAAACTCCCGGGATCCACCTATGTGAAAGGGTCCTAATAGTTGTACTGTGGACAGATTCTCCCACCTGAGCTGTGGATCTCTGCAGCTCCTCCAGAGTTACCATGGGCCTCTTGGATGCTTCTCTGATTAATGCTCTCCTTGCCTGGAGTGTCAGTTTAGGTAGACGGCCACATCTTGGTATGTTTGCAATTGTGCTATACTCTTTTCATTTTCAGATGATGGATTGAACAGTGCTCCATGAGATGTTCAAAGCTTGGGATATTTTATTTTAACCTAACCAAGCTTTAAACTTCTCCACAACTTTATCCCTGGCCTGTCTGGTGTGTTCCTTGGCCTTCATGATGCTGTTTGTTCACTAAGGTTATCTAACAAACCTCTGAGGGCTTCACAGAACAGCTGTATCTATACTGAGATTAAATTACACACAGGTGGACTCTATTTACTAACTAGGCGACTTCTGAAGGCAATGGGTTCCACTAGATTTTAGTTAGGGGTATCAGAATAAAGGGGGCTGAATACAAATGCACATCACACTTTTCATATATTTATTTGTAAAAAAAAATTGGAAAACCATTTATCAATTTCCTTCCACTTTCACAGTTATGTGCCACTTTGTGTGGTCTGTCACATAAAACCCCAAATAAAATACATTTAAGTTTTTGGTTGTAACATGACAAAATATGAAAAATTTCAATGGGGTGTGAATACTTTTTCAAGGCACTGTATGTATGTATGTAAGGCGGCATTTATGGTTAGGTATCTGGAAAGTGGTTCCAGGGCTATGTTAAATAATAACGGTGAGAGGGGACACCCTTTTCTAGTGACTTTAAAAAGGCAAAATTCCTCTGTAAGGTGACCAGTCATCACCAGTCTGGCTGTTGGAAAAGTGTACATTGACTCAATAAGGTGACTAAAGAGACCAGAGAAACCAATTGTGGCCAAGACCAATGAAAGACAGGTAAAGCTGATGTTGTCGAAAGCTTTCACTGCGTCCAGAGTACTGATGGTGAAGTCTTTCCCTGGATTGGTTTTAGCATGTTCTAAAACCATCATCACCTTGTGAATGTTTAGGGGGGCTCTCCTCCCCTTTACAAATCCAGACTGTGCTGGATGAATCAGAGAAAGGATAATATTGGCAAGTCTGATCACTACAATTTTAGAGATAATCTCCAAATCTAAGTTTAAAATTAAGATAAGTCTATAGGAGCCAGATTCTAGAGGGTCTTTCCCTTTTTTGGAGAGTAGCTTAATAATGGCTTGGTTTCCTGTGGAACCCCTTGACCATTTTCCATGGTAGACTCTAAGAAGGGTGTGTTTAACTATATGCCGAAGTGTCTTCAAGAATTTGCCCGTGAACCCATCAGGGCCGGGGGCCTTGTTTGTAGCTAGGTGTTGTATCATTGTGGAGAGTTCGGACATGGATATGAGTGCATTTAGGGTCTCAAGTTGGGAGGGGGAGACTGTCGGGAGATTATGTTTTTCAAAAAACCTCTGTGCTTGACCACCTATGGGAGGGATTTGATGGTGCCTGTAGAGTCTCAAAGAGAGGTTATATATGTGGGGTGGTAGGGTCTTTTACAAAGGCTTGTTAAAAGTTCACCCGATTTGTTTCCAAATCTATGAAAGGTATAAGTATACGCTTGTTTAGTAAGCTCTATCTTATCAGTCAAAGCTGATTTGGTAACATTCCCTTCTGCTCTATGTTCCGAGGTGTTTTGGGATGAAAGGGAGTGCTGAGCAAGCTTGAGACAAGAGCTTGCCTTCCGATAGCTGGTTAAAGCATGCTTCTTGTAAGAGGCGGCATACGAGATGATCCGACCCCTGAGAAAGGCCTTACCAGCTTCCCAATACAGGTTGGGATTATCCATGTGAGTGGAGTTTGCTGAGGAAATTTTTTCTCAAGCAGCTCCCATAAAAGCCGGGAAGTCAGCATTATTGTAGAGGTAAGATGGGAAATGCCAAAAGTGGGTGTTGGATTAAGGACCAGGGTCCGCAAAAGCGATGTCGTGCATCTCTGTCCCTGAGACTGTTGGGATGATACTGTCAGTGCCAAAGATATAGTAAATTCTTGTAAATACATTGTGGGGGAAGGAATTCCCTGTCTATGGGGTAGAATAGCCACCAGATGTCAGTTAAGTGTACAGATTCCATGATTGAGGCAAGATCCGACTAGGGTCCATTGGGTGTTTTATGGGAGCGTTTGGGAGTGGACCTATCTTCGGTTAACTGCATTGTGGAATTAAACTCCCCTTCAACTATGTAGGGAGTGTGGGGGAATTTTAAAAATCTGGTGGACAGGTCCAAAAAAAATAGTGTTTCCACTGGTTGTTAGGTGCATAGATATAAATCAGTAGATATCAGTAGGTCTTTATTTCTTAGTCATATATGAACAGTGAGAAGTCGTCCCTGACTATCAGAGTCTACTGATATAACCTCACAAGGGAGGTTTTTGTGGATCAGTATGAGTACCGCAGCCTTTACGTTGGACTGCTTCGGATCCTAAAACTGTGTCTACCCAAATCTTCCTCATACGGTGGAAATCGGGGGGATGTGAAGTGTGTCTCCTGTAACAGAGCAATTTCCATCTTTAGTCTTTTAATATGGTGGAGGATCTTGAGTTTTATGATGGGAGACCTAAGCCCTTTCAGGTTTCATGAGGTCATTTTCATGGAGGTGTTTTGGGAAAATGATTAGAGCAGGAGATGTGGAAGCGAAGGTGGTCTCCAACGTAGAGCTGATAAAGGAGCTAGGACATATCAGTGTAAGTGTCCTAAGAAATTTGGATATGATCTAGGCATCAGGTAGGTGGGCAAGAATGAAGGGTGCATTTCCATAACATGGGTGAGAACATAAATACACCAAGTAACATAAAACCAAGACAAACAGATGAAAGTGGGGATTCACTTTTGTCTGCATGGCATCACTGTGTGAGCCAGCTCCCAGAAGCTTATAGGTTTGTCCGTCTGGGTAAGTACTTAGCTAGCTTAGCTCAAACCATTCAGGGAGGAAAGCATACTAAAGTGAGGCCCATGAAAAAAAGACTGGAAAAGTAACTTCAAAAAGGGGTAAATGAATAGGGGGAACAAGAGTCAGCGATGTCTGGAACGGTTATTAGAACCTGCACATTTTTTATGTTAACACCCTCTTTGTGTTGTGTACCAACTCCTCTTCTATATTGTAATTTTTCCACTCAAAGCAATTGTAATTAATCACATGCCAACCAGCGCATGACGATATACGTTGGCACAATGTCGCAGCTGGGCAAATGTGCGTACAGGTACATCCCCGTTAATAAGCGGCATTGTGGGCGCATGAGCCCGCCGCATGATCTGTGATTCCCGGGTGCCCACGATGGTGTCACAGAGCGGAAGAACGTGGAGATGCCTTTGTAAACAAAGGCATCTCAGGAGAGATTGCCTAAGGCTCTCAGCGACCCACTGAGAGGCTAAGCCAGCAGTCAGTCAGGCATCTGGGTGAATCTCGACATTATTGTCCAGATCCCCACAGAGTCTGGACTGGCTTTGTAACATCAGTCAACAGCAGGCTTTAGCTCGCTGTCTGATGAACTAAGTGCACACCTGTGACCCATAGTTGAAGTATAGCCAAAAAAAATCTTTGTCCATGCTTCTCCCTTACATACATACGGTACATTGCGTCTGTACAAAACATCTGGTTATTGTCTCTGCAATAATACCCTCTAATTATTATTTAATGATGAAACGTTTAACTGTGCAGCCTATTAAAGTTACTGACATATTGTTCATCGACTGTAAAATATTTCGGGCTGTTGTCTCTGAAATGATACATACATGATTTCATGATAAAAACCTCCTCATTACTTCCTCCTATATTGCAGACTAATCAAGCTGCTTACATACTTTAGCCACCATACTGTATTTGTATCTATTGCTTCTGAAAAATATAAACAGGGAATGGCACAAGACAGCCTCATAGTGTAGCAAAGCATCCGAGATGAGCAGGAAGGTGCAGGAGCAGAAACATTAAGCCTTTGTGTGGAAGTGTCTTCTGCTGTCTGGTCCTCCTTTCCCCATCCATTCAACATCACTCTCACATCCAGTGATGGCGCCCTCTGGGCTGTGTGTAAAGCCCCATACACATGATCACAATAGAGTACAAAAAATACCAATTTCAAATCAATCATATGATAATTTGATCTATGTACTCACAGTCATCTGAAATTTACCGAAGGGACAACCACGAAAATGTTTCTCATACAATATCAGATCATACGATCTTCATTTAATCAGTACAGTTTTCGTCTGAAAATACAATTTTAGCACTGACCCCCGAAGGAGCTGCTGGTTTTATTGGGCTTACCATTACCTCTTTGTTTGCTTCTCCATCTAGGGATTTCCATGGTAGATGGCCCAAAGAATGTGGAAACTGACACTGAACCTTCTTTTGGGTTATTTATTCGGAACAGAAACAGAGTCTATCAATAAAGGGTAGAGGGTTAGGATTGAGTTCAGGTACTTAGATTGTAAAAATAATGTAAGTCCTTAGAGAAAATCCAGAGTATAAAAAACGTTTCACAACTTGATTTAACAACCCCAGGATAGACCTCCTCTCACTAGGCCTAGCAGCCGGTACGGTGTTCAACAAAGTCTCTGCCACAGACTTGTGATGTACACTTGAGTGTTACTGAAGGACGTAGATAAATTTAAAGAGCTAACACATGGTACCAGGTTCTTCAGCCGATCCGGCTATACCATATGCGTGTTGATCTAGGTTGCGTCCTTCAACTAAGCCTCCAGGCTCCTTCAGACAAACCAGCCTTGTGCACGGCCTTCTCCTGAAGAGTCCTCCCCTGGAGTTCTTCAGTTGCTTGGCCTCTCCCTTCAGATGAGACGGCACCGGACCCCCTTGGATCAGTAGGCCCCGAAATCCAGTCAGGCCTGTCCCTGCAGTTGCGTCGCCTCGAGCCAGCCGGCCTGAAGACTTGGGATTCATGGTTCCACACCCCAGGCCAGGAGGGCCATGGGGCTGGGTCAGAAGGACCACCAGAACCCAAACAGACAGAAAATAAAATATAGAACCCCCAACCACGTGGCGTCGGTACCTTAAATACCACCTCCCAGAATGCACAGCAGGAAAACACTCCCACTGGGTTGGTTCCCGAGAAAACAATGGCATTCAATACATCCAGCTAGACTGTGCTTCTACTCTTGCCGACAGCGACACCTGCGGTCAAGGAGAACCCAATGCAACCCAGCTGGACTGGTACTGAAACCAGAAATTTTGAGAAATAGTCCTGAAACCCAATTGTGGTTTCAGGCAAATTAACTGTTCAAAAAAACATAGCGCCTTCTCGTTAGGAGCTAGCGCTACTCAATACAAATACACTACAACACATTATATCACTTACGAATTTCTATTCTGTCATACGAGAATTTTAGTACTTTAGTAACCTATTCATATTCGATGTGAAGATTAGCATCCCAAAAAAAATAGACGATCATTCATGAGTACTAGGCTTTAAACCTAACCCTCCAGGACACACTCTGCTCTGATATGCTGGTTACTGCTCATATGCTTGTGACTGTCAACTGTGCTTTTATACATGCCTAATCTAATAAAGCTTTGCTATGCTATGGGGCTGCGTTGCAGCCTTCCCTGTTTATGTTTTCTGCAGACATTGGTCTCCCAATCCAGTTCCAAGTGGCAGCTAGTAATAGTGAATCAGTATTTAGCACACAGCATGACCTCCGGAAGTTGTTACTTACTTTGAAACATGACGTTTGATGGTTTTACACATTGTTTCTTTGTAAATAATTTTTTTACTTTTATAGATCTCTTGCTAACTCCCCTTGTGTTTCATAGGAGATGGTGCTGTGTGCATAATAGGAAAGCTGACATCAGGTTCTGTTCTGTGCACATTTTTCTTTTTGTGTAGTTTAAAGTTTGCCTCTGAAATGATACACTTTTACACTTTTTTAAGCATAAAAACATTTCAGTAACCACGATGTTCAGTTGTGGTTTTGAAATGTTTTTGTGTGCTCCATTATGACATTTTAATAAGCTTTTAAGACAGTACAGTGTACTGTGAACAAGAAAAAAATAATAATTTACAAGCTATAATATGAAACTATTTTGCCCCAAGTGAATTAGTAAACTTCACACAGATTTTGGATCTATTGTGGCTATTACTTTCACTATTTCATTTGAGACTACTGCAGGATAAAAAAAAAAAAAAAAACAGGTGCCTCAGCCTTTTCTTGAAGTTGAAATTAACAAGATTGGGGTGTTGTTGCTGCTATTCTTAAGCCAAGCAATGATGTAAAATCATTTACATTTCTAAAACATGTGAAGCCAGAATATGGGGTTGCTGATGCTGTCTATGGCAATTCTACTGTTCCATAGTGCCCTTTGTTTGACAGTCCTCTACCTATTGGCCTTTAGAGTTGGGCAAAAGGTTCAAGCTGAGCAAAAGTTCAGCCTGAACATTGCCTGTTCGCTGAACATCCGAATTTGTGGGGCACAGTGCATCTAAGCCCTGATGGGGTAAAGCTTTGCACAGTCAGGGCACAGTGAATAGCTGGTTGTTCAGGAGTGGGCCGGTATGCTGCATCCTTAACATTGGTTGAGTCAACCCACTGACAGCTGAATGAAAAAAAAAACATTGTCAGAATCAGAAAAAAGTGGGGGAAAAATACGTACGGGTCCCCCCATATCATATCAGGCCCTTAGTGTCTGGTATGGATTTTAAATCTTAAAAAAAATATGTAGATCCATTATCAATCATGACACTATCACCAGATCCAGAGTGTATCGGTCAACCCCACAATGGCTTCACCTATTTAGGAAACTGTCAAACGGCAGAGCAGGCATTTGGCGGTTAGTCTTTTTTGGTCCAGCGGTCATGATTGACAATAGTGATGGACGAACTTCCGACGGGACGTTTCGCGAACGCGAAACGCGAACGGGCACAAACGTTCGCGAAAACGACCGTTCGCCGCGGGCTCCATTGACTTCAATGGGAGGCGAATTTCGCAAACCTTTAGGTCGAATTTGCGGCCACGTGGTAATTATTAGGGGGTAGCACGTAGTCCCACCACCTGGACAATAGCATAATACATGTATGAGGTGAATTTGGGATCGATAACTACAAGCATTTTTTTTTTATTTGGGAAATTGTTCTGACAATTCAGGACTATGGAGCTAATGAAGGCAATGGAGGAGAGGGAAGGTCAGGGACCAGGGTAGGCAAACAAGAGGGTGCAGGAGATACAGAGCACTGACAGCAGCACCGTAATACAGAGCACTGACATCAGCACCGTGACATACAGCGCTGACAGCAGCTCCGTGACATACAGCGCTGACAGCAGCACCGTGACATACAGCGCTGACAGCAGCTCCGTGACATACAGCGCTGACAGCAGCTCCGTGACATACAGCGCTGACAGCAGCACCGTGACATACAGCGCTGACAGCAGCTCCGTGACATACAGCGCTGACAGCAGCTCCGTGACATACAGCGCTGACAGCAGCTCCGTGACATACAGCACTGACAGCAGCTCCGTGACATACAGCGCTGACAGCAGCTCCGTGACATACAGCGCTGACAGCAGCACCGTGACATACAGCGCTGACAGCAGCTCCGTGACATACAGCGCTGACAGCAGCTCCGTGACATACAGCGCTGACAGCAGCTCCGTGACATACAGCACTGACAGCAGCTCCGTGACATACAGCGTTGACAGCAGCTCCGTGACATACAGCGCTGACAGCAGCACCGTGACATACAGCGCTGACAGCAGCTCCGTGACATACAGCGCTGACAGCAGCTCCGTGACATACAGCGCTGACAGCAGCTCCGTGACATACAGCGCTGACAGCAGCTCCGTGACATACAGCGCTGACAGCAGCTCCGTGACATACAGCGCTGACAGCAGCTCCGTGACATACAGCGCTGACAGCAGCTCCGTGACATACAGCGCTGACAGCAGCTCCGTGACATACAGCGCTGACAGCAGCTCCGTGACATACAGCGCTGACAGCAGCACCGTAAGCAGCCCCAGGAGGAAGTCAGCACAGCACAGGGATGGTGTGATCCCCTCATAATAAGAACCCCCAGGAGGAAGTCAGCACAGCACAGGGATGGTGTGATCCCCTCATAATAAGAACCCCCAGGAGGAAGTCAGCACAGCACAGGGATGGTGGGAGCCCCTCATAATAAGAACACCCAGGAGGAAGTCAGCACAGCACAGGGATGGTGGGAACCCCTCATAATAAGCAGCCCCAGTAGAAATATGACACTGCTCAACCTCTTCAAAGAGGAGGGTAGGGGCATATAGTACGGTGTGCTTTTTTGGGTCAGGGAAGTGAGCCAAATGAATTAAGAAGGTCTGTGTGCTTGATTCCAAAAATTGTTTATAGACATATACATGGTCTACTGATCACATGTGTTGAATTCCTCCGAGATCCATGCCTCATTCATTTTTAGAAATGTGAGGTAGTTAACACTGTGGTGAGCTAGGCGAGTACGCTTATCGGTCACAATCCCCCCTGCTGCGCTGAACGTCCTTTCGGACAGGACACTGGATGAGGGGCAAGCCAACAGTTCGATTGCAAATTGGGCAAGCTCTGGCCAGAGGTCAAGCCTGCCCACCCAGTAGTCTAGGGGTTCATCACTCCTCAGAGCGTCCACATCGGCCGTTAACCCAATGTAGTCGGACACCTGACGGTCTAGGCGTTCCCTGATGCTGGATCCGGATGACACCTGTCGATGGGTCGGCTGAAAGAATGACCTCATATCCGAAGTCACCAACACATCTTCAAACCGGCCTCTTCTTGCAGGCGCTGTTGGATTGGTACCCGCAAATCCTTCTCTGGGAGTGGGAATTGCTCCTCTGCCAGCGCACGCAAAAGCAGAATGCAGCATTTCTCGAAGCAAGGCCTGGAAGTGCTGCATTCTGACAGCCCTCTGCGACGGCGGTAACATTTCCGCCATTTTGTGTTTGTACCGGGGGTCTAAGTACGTTGCCACCCAGTACTGGTCCTTGACCCTCATGCTTTTTATACGGGGGTCCCTATTAAAACACTGGAGCATGAAGGCCCCCATTTGCACTAAAGTGGAAGCGGTGTGGTGGCCTGGCTCCTGCTCATCATCCAGGATAATGTCGTCCTCTTCATTCTCCTCTCCCCATCCTCGCACAACAGGGATCCCAGAAAGGTTTAAAGCATGCTCTTCTTGCTCCTGCTCATCCGCCCCGGCACCATCCTCCTCTGACTCCTCATCAGACTCCTGTTGTTGACTTGTCTCAGATAGAGTAGCCCCCCCTGGGAATTCATCCAGCATTGCGACTTCCTCATCTTCCCGCTCCTGCTCCTCCACAGCCTGATCAATGACACGACGCAATGCACGCTCCAGAAAGAAGGCATAAGGTACCATGTCACTGATGGCGCCATGGCTGCGACTGACCAGTTTGGTGATCTCCTCAAATGGCCGCAGAAGTCTGCATGTGTCGCGCATGAGCAGCCACTGGCGCGGTGAAAAAAAACCCAGCTCCCCAGAACCGTTTCTTTCGCAGAGTTCATACAGGTAGACGTTAACTGCACGTTTCTGCTGGAGCAGCCTATCAAGCATATAGAAGGTTGAGTTCCATCGCGTCGGGCAATCGCAAATAAGACGTCTGACCGGCAGATGGTGTCGCCGCTGAATGTCAGCAAGGCGAGCCATGGCCGTGTAAGATCTTCTGAAATGGGCCGAGATTTTCCTTGCCTGCCGCAAGATGTCCTGGACCCCAGGGTATTTGACAAGGAATCGCTGCACGACCAAGTTTAAGACGTGTGCCATGCACGGCACGTGCGTGATTTTGCCCTGTTTCAATGCGCTAAGCAGATTGGCACCGTTGTCACACACCACTTTACCAACTGTCAAATTGAGCGGTGTTAGCCACTCATCTGCCTGTGAACGCAAAGCTGAAAGGAGTGCCGGGCCAGTGTGGCTCTTTGCTTCCAGGCACAACAGACGCAGCACGGCATGGCAACGTCTCACCTGGCATGTGGAATAGGTTCTGGGGAGCTTGGGCGGTGCAGTGGAAGAGACGCTAGCAGCGGAAAAGGAGGAGGCAGCTGAGGAGGAGAGGGAGGAGGATGGAGTAGGAGGAGGAGAAGAAGAGTCAGGCCTGCATGCAATCCGTGGCGGTAAAACCAAATCTACACGGGTGCCACGGGTTACATGCTTGACGGCCGTCAGAAGGTTCACCCAGTGGGCAGTAAAACTGATATACCTTCCCTGCCCGTGTTTGCTAGACCACGTGTCTGTGGTCAGATGTATCTTGGCACCGACACTGTGTGCCAGAGATACATTCACTTGCCGCTGAACATGGCCATATAGCTCTGGGATGCCCTTCTCTGAGAAATACTTCCTTCCTGGGACCTTCCATTGTGGTGTTCCAATGGCCACAAATTTGCGAAAGGCCTCCGAGTCCACCAGTTTATATGGCAGTAGTTGGCGGGCTATGAGTTCTGACAAGCCAGCCGCCAACCGTTGGGCAAGAGGGTTATCCGGCGTCATCATTTTTTTACGCTCAAACATTAGGCCCACGGAAGCCTGCCTTTTTGCAGAAAAATGTGAGCTTGGCGTGATGGAAGGTGGAGTGGAGGACAATTGTGAGGAGAGAGGAGAAGGAGAAGTAGAAGACGAGGCTGGACGGTGAGAGCCTGCAGTGTGGCTTTGTGTGTTCCGTTGCTCCCACTGGGCTCGGTGATGGCTGCTCATGTGCCTTCTTAAGGCGGTCGTCCCTAGGTGAGTATTGGGCTTACCGCGACTAACGCGTTGACTGCAAAGATTGCAGATGGCAACGCTATTGTCAGCAGCGGACACGTTAAAAAAAGCCCACACTGCGGAGCCATGTGCCGGTGTCCTGGGAGCGCCAGATGTGACCGTACATGGTCGATGACTCGCTCCTGATACATTTGCAGTCTGCTTTGTCCCTGCTGTGCAATGTAAGTCATTGCTGCTTCTCCTCCCTATCTGCTGGTCCATATCTCCCTCTGAACTCCCCTCCTCTTCCTCTCTTGTGGGCACCCACGTGACATCACTAGACACGTCATCATCAACGTCACCTTCCCCACCGCTATAAGTAGAGTAGGCAGCAACACCGGGGACCAACCTCCTCCTTGGGCTGATCTGGGTACTGGCGTCAGACTGCTGAGTAGCGCTTGTTGCTGCCTCCTCTTCCTGATCCAATACCAAGAGTGGCTGCGCATCAGAAATGTCCTCTTGATATGGATCGGAAAATAATTCCAGTGACTCAAGCGGAAGGTATGTGGTGGTGGTGGTGGTGGTCGTGTTGTTGGTGGTAGTGTCTTTGGGGGTGCACATAGCAGAGAGTGAAGAAGAGGGTGCAGATCGAGAGGATGAGGAGGGTGCAGAAGAATAAGGCTGAGTGAGCCACTCAACCAAGTCTGGTGCGTCCTTTAAAGTAATTGAACGCACCTTCTGCAACTTCCCACTTTGGCTCAAGGCTGTTGCTCCTGCCCTACCCCTACCACCCCTGCGGAAGGGCCTGCCTCTTCCTCTGCCTGTCATTTTTTAAATCACCCTGTGACAAAACTCTTAGTCCCTATACCGCTGAAGGACTGCTGCAGTATAGGGCAGCGGTCAGCAGTAGTGCACGTCAACCCTATGTATTGTGGACCGATAGCGGTCCTTACAGAACAGCAGACTGTACTGCACTCAGGCCTATGTACCGTAGCACCCTATACCAAGTTACCAGTCCTTATAAAAACTTTTGTGGACCAAGCAGGTTGTGTGTTAGTGATTAGCAGACTGTACGTCAGTCCCTATACCAATGAAGGACTGCTGCAGTATAGGGCAGCGGTCAGCAGTAGTGCACGGCAACCCTATGTATTGTGGACCGATAGCGGTCCTTACAGAACAGCAGACTGTACTGCACTCAGGCCTATGTACCGTAGCACCCTATACCAAGTTACCAGTCCTTATAAGAACTTTTGTGGACCAAGCAGGTTGTGTGTTAGTGATTAGCAGACTGTACGTCAGTCCCTATACCAATGAAGGACTGCTGCAGTATAGGGCAGCGGTCAGCAGTAGTGCACGGCAACCCTATGTATTGTGGACCGATAGCGGTCCTTACAGAACAGCAGACTGTAACGCACTCAGGCCTATGTACCGTAGCACCCTATACCAAGTTACCAGTCCTTATAAGAACTTTTGTGGACCAAGCAGGTTGTGTGTTAGTGATTAGCAGACTGTACGTCAGTCCCTATACCAATGAAGGACTGCTGCAGTATAGGGCAGCGGTCAGCAGTAGTGCACGGCAACCCTATGTATTGTGGACCGATAGCGGTCCTTACAGAACAGCAGACTGTACTGCACTCAGGCCTATGTACCGTAGCACCCTATACCAAGTTACCAGTCCTTATAAGAACTTTTGTGGACCAAGCAGGTTGTGTGTTAGTGTTTAGCAGACTGTGCGTCAGTCCCTATACCGCTGAAGGACTGCTGCAGTATAGGGCAGCGGTCAGCAGTAGTGCACGGCAACCCTATGTATTGTGGACCGATAGCGGTCCTTACAGAACAGCAGACTGTAACGCACTCAGGCCTATGTACCGTAGCACCCTATACCAAGTTACCAGTCCTTATAAGAACTTTTGTGGACCAAGCAGGTTGTGTGTTAGTGATTAGCAGACTGTACGTCAGTCCCTATACCAATGAAGGACTGCTGCAGTATAGGGCAGCGGTCAGCAGTAGTGCACGGCAACCCTATGTATTGTGGACCGATAGCGGTCCTTACAGAACAGCAGACTGTAACGCACTCAGGCCTATGTACCGTAGCACCCTATACCAAGTTACCAGTCCTTATAAGAACTTTTGTGGACCAAGCAGGTTGTGTATTAGTGTTTAGCAGACTGTGCGTCAGTCCCTATACCGCTGAAGGACTGCTGCAGTATAGGGCAGCGGTCAGCAGTAGTGCACGGCAACCCTATGTATTGTGGACCGATAGCGGTCCTTACAGAACAGCAGACTGTAACGCACTCAGGCCTATGTACCGTAGCACCCTATACCAAGTTACCAGTCCTTATAAGAACTTTTGTGGACCAAGCAGGTTGTGTGTTAGTGATTAGCAGACTGTACGTCAGTCCCTATACCAATGAAGGACTGCTGCAGTATAGGGCAGCGGTCAGCAGTAGTGCACGGCAACCCTATGTATTGTGGACCGATAGCGGTCCTTACAGAACAGCAGACTGTACTGCACTCAGGCCTATGTACCGTAGCACCCTATACCAAGTTACCAGTCCTTATAAGAACTTTTGTGGACCAAGCAGGTTGTGTGTTAGTGTTTAGCAGACTGTACGTCAGTCCCTATACCAATGAAGGACTGCTGCAGTATAGGGCAGCGGTCAGCAGTAGTGCACGGCAACCCTATGTATTGTGGACCGATAGCGGTCCTTACAGAACAGCAGACTGTAACGCACTCAGGCCTATGTACCGTAGCACCCTATACCAAGTTACCAGTCCTTATAAGAACTTTTGTGGACCAAGCAGGTTGTGTGTTAGTGATTAGCAGACTGTACGTCAGTCCCTATACCAATGAAGGACTGCTGCAGTATAGGGCAGCGGTCAGCAGTAGTGCACGGCAACCCTATGTATTGTGGACCGATAGCGGTCCTTACAGAACAGCAGACTGTAACGCACTCAGGCCTATGTACCGTAGCACCCTATACCAAGTTACCAGTCCTTATAAGAACTTTTGTGGACCAAGCAGGTTGTGTGTTAGTGATTAGCAGACTGTACGTCAGTCCCTATACCAATGAAGGACTGCTGCAGTATAGGGCAGCGGTCAGCAGTAGTGCACGGCAACCCTATGTATTGTGGACCGATAGCGGTCCTTACAGAACAGCAGACTGTAACGCACTCAGGCCTATGTACCGTAGCACCCTATACCAAGTTACCAGTCCTTATAAGAACTTTTGTGGACCAAGCAGGTTGTGTGTTAGTGTTTAGCAGACTGTGCGTCAGTCCCTATACCGCTGAAGGACTGCTGCAGTATAGGGCAGCGGTCAGCAGTAGTGCACGGCAACCCTATGTATTGTGGACCGATAGCGGTCCTTACAGAACAGCAGACTGTAACGCACTCAGGCCTATGTACCGTAGCACCCTATACCAAGTTACCAGTCCTTATAAGAACTTTTGTGGACCAAGCAGGTTGTGTGTTAGTGATTAGCAGACTGTACGTCAGTCCCTATACCAATGAAGGACTGCTGCAGTATAGGGCAGCGGTCAGCAGTAGTGCACGGCAACCCTATGTATTGTGGACCGATAGCGGTCCTTACAGAACAGCAGACTGTAACGCACTCAGGCCTATGTACCGTAGCACCCTATACCAAGTTACCAGTCCTTATAAGAACTTTTGTGGACCAAGCAGGTTGTGTGTTAGTGATTAGCAGACTGTACGTCAGTCCCTATACCAATGAAGGACTGCTGCAGTATAGGGCAGCGGTCAGCAGTAGTGCACGGCAACCCTATGTATTGTGGACCGATAGCGGTCCTTACAGAACAGCAGACTGTAACGCACTCAGGCCTATGTACCGTAGCACCCTATACCAAGTTACCAGTCCTTATAAGAACTTTTGTGGACCAAGCAGGTTGTGTGTTAGTGTTTAGCAGACTGTGCGTCAGTCCCTATACCGCTGAAGGACTGCTGCAGTATAGGGCAGCGGTCAGCAGTAGTGCACGGCAACCCTATGTATTGTGGACCGATAGCGGTCCTTACAGAACAGCAGACTGTAACGCACTCAGGCCTATGTACCGTAGCACCCTATACCAAGTTACCAGTCCTTATAAGAACTTTTGTGGACCAAGCAGGTTGTGTGTTAGTGATTAGCAGACTGTACGTCAGTCCCTATACCAATGAAGGACTGCTGCAGTATAGGGCAGCGGTCAGCAGTAGTGCACGGCAACCCTATGTATTGTGGACCGATAGCGGTCCTTACAGAACAGCAGACTGTAACGCACTCAGGCCTATGTACCGTAGCACCCTATACCAAGTTACCAGTCCTTATAAGAACTTTTGTGGACCAAGCAGGTTGTGTATTAGTGTTTAGCAGACTGTGCGTCAGTCCCTATACCGCTGAAGGACTGCTGCAGTATAGGGCAGCGGTCAGCAGTAGTGCACGGCAACCCTATCTATTGTGGACCGATAGCGGTCCTTACAGAACAGCAGACTGTACCGCACCCAAGCCTATGTACCGTAGCACCCTAGACAGACCAAGTTACCAGTCCTTATAAGAACTTTTGTGGAACAAGTGAGTTGTGAATGATTAGCAGACTGCAGCAGAAGGGCAGCAGTCAAGTATAATATTCTTTCTATATTTGGAAGAAAGAATATTATACGTGTACAAGCCTATTACCGTACCACTGATACCAGTCCTGAAAAGAACCTTTGTGGAACTAATAGTAACAGCAAGTCTTTAAAATTATCCTCACTGCCTGACAACACTGCTTCCTGCCTGTCCCTATACAAATTGGCAAAAAAGAGTAGGCTGGAACGATTAGCTGGAACAGCTCTTTTGTGGACCTGATAGTAACAGCTAATGATGATGATGATGATGATGATGAAGAAAGACTAATCTGGCTGAGCTGTCCCTAAAATAGCAGCATACAGCGCTCTGTCCCTTTATCTAAACTGACAAAAGAAACTCAGGCTGCTGACCTAACACCTATACCAGTCCTGAAAAGAACTTTTGTGTACCAAATAGCTAGCGTTTTCTCTGTCCCTACTCCACACAGGATCCTTTCCCTACAGTGACAGAAGAAAGAATGTAAAATGGCCACCGGATCGGGTGTATTTATAGGTTAGGGGGAATGTCCAAGTGTCCATGAGCTGTCATGTCTCAATTGGTTGTCCTGTAACACATGATAAACGTGTCACGAAAGGTTAAAGTTCTTGTATACATTAAACACGTAAGTCCGCCGGGGCGAACGACGGAAAAAGGCGTTCGAACCCGCGGACGGCGAAAGTCGGAAATTCGCCGCGAAACGACCGCCGGGCGAACCGTTCGGCCATCACTAATTGACAATAGATCTACATCGGAAGACATTGTTTTTTAAAGAGGAAGTAAACCCTGATGGGTTTACTTCCTCTTTCATTCCCTGCAAAGGTAAAGCATAATGGACTACTATACATTGCATAGTTGCCCATTATGTGTCACTTACCTGACACAGGAGCCAGCGAAGTCACAGCTGTCCCCTGTAGTCCGGCGCATCCATCTTCTCGGTGGGTCTCGCCGCCCCCGCCGCTATCATTCGGCGAAGCCGCGTGACGTCACTCCTGCGCATGCGCATGGGAGCCGCCACGCGGCATATCGCCGTTGATGGGTGCCGCGCTCAGTGCGCATGCGCCGTAGACAGCGGTGCCTGTGTTTCGGCAAATATCTCCTAAACCGTGTAGGTTTAGGAGATATTTCTTGGACCTACAGGTAAGCCTTAATCTAGGCTTACCTGTAGGTCAAAGTGTGTTGTAAGGGTTTACAACCACTTTCATTTTCTTAATAAAGGAATTGTCAAAAACTGCCTCCTGTCTTCATTTATTTTTCTGGTACAATATTTTTATTGTAGAAAGCTCAATAACAAAACAGTCAATCACCCACGCAGGGGTGCAGTACATTAAACATTTCTGTAAGAGTCCAGGGCTTACTACGCATGCACCAATGGTGCGTTGCCGCAAGAGGAAATCTGTGCCAACTGAGCATGCCCCAAAGACGCCACACACCGTCAACCTGCACCTGCGCAGAAGACCTGATAGAAAAAGACAGGAAAATGCCCAGGAAGCGCCCTCAGCCTAATGGAAAAAGGCGGGAAAGTGCCCAGGAGGCACACAGCAAATTACCTCAACCTGATGGAAAAAGGTGGGAAAATGCCCAGGAGGCGCACAAGAAGTGACCTCAAACTTCCCTATATAAGCCCAGCCCAGACACTGCCAAATTGCTGGATTATCTTCAGTCCCCACTTGTTCCTGTGCTAGTGTATGATCTGTATGAACTTTTTGTGACCTGGAAACATATTTGGCTAGTCTTGTTTGCTGCTTGCCATTGACCTCGAATTTGTACCTTGACCATTCTACTTCTTTGCCCCTTTTGTACCCAGCTGCCAGATTGGAACCAACCCCCGGCTTGAATCTTGACCATTCTTCTTCTGATTAACCCTTTTATACTATGTTGCCAAACTGGACTGGACCTCGGCTCAGATCTCGGACTAAGGCTTGCACGGTGGTCCGCACCCCTGGCACCCGTGCCACTTGGGGTCCACCAAGTCTCTGTCTCCATCTCCAGAGGCTTCAGGCACCTGAGGTGCAAAGGAGGCCTCCCCACTACTTCGGTCTCACCTCAGGTACATGGCTTTCCTGACAATATCACATTGACCTGGGCAAGGATATGAGCAACTAGGTGTTTTAGAGATACATGACATCCCTTGAGTGACCTAGGTGTATAAGCCGTAGGTCCACATATTTCACATAGGCCTCAAGGGCCTACTAAGGGAGCCAATGATTCAAGTGCACTAGTAAGCAAATGGATATATGGCAAGTGAAGCTCTACTGTATCTCCCCACCAAGGGGTCAATATGAGTAAGCAAAAATAGCGAGATGACTAGAAACATTCACTGTTTAATATCACAACGGGGTAAATGCAAGAATTATGACCTAGCGACATTGGCCGCAGGTCCACCAAAATGCCCTAGGTCCACAGACAAAGGGCTGTACTATGGAAAGGGCCATGTCCAATCTCAATATGCAGAGAAATGAGAAGAGAGAGAAAGAGGAAAATAAAGAGAGGGGAAGAGGGCAAAGAGAAGGAGGGGAAGGAGAGGGGAAGGGAGATATCTCACAGGCTCTGGAAGTTCATGTAAAGGCAATTAGGAGAGGCCCAAACTGTTCGGATGCAGGGTAGGGAAAGCATAAGACCACCAGGGTGACCATACTTTGAGAAATTTAGAATGCGAGTCATGTAGAATGTTAGACATTTTTTCATTGATCATGAGTTCGGTTAAGATGCACTTCCCCATGGCAAATGAAGCAGAGGGCTTTTTCCAAGCTCTGGCAATTGCCTGCTTAGTGGCTATGAATAGATAAGTTACCAATTTTTGTTCATATGGGAACAATTCCTGCACCGGGCAATGCAATAGGGCCACTTTAGCATCCTTGCAAATTTGTATGTGGAACAAGGAGTAGAGGAGCCCAAATAAACTGGACCAGAACCCCGTTAGACAAGGGAAAGACCACCAAGTATGAACAACATGCCATTATAAGATGGATTTGAGCTCGCTATCCGGGCTGGGACCCAATAACATCTCAGGAGAACTTTGTATGCAGCTTCTAGGGTAGTCGTGTTAAAGGAACACTTGGCTATGAAAGACCAGGCTTTGCTCCACTCCTCTGGGTCGATATAAGCCTCCAGGTCGTGCTCCCACCACAACTTGTAAGACTTTTATGCAGGGGGGTTAATGCATTAAGGGAGGAATAGATCCTTGAGATGGAGCCTCAGGAGCAGTCCCCACACACCCAGAGGAGGCATCTGGCTGAGGAGGAGAGGAAGAGGAAGGTACTGTAGAGGAGGCCTGACGAGCACTGTATGGAGTCGATCCGGCAGAAGGGAAGGTAGGAGAGAAGAGGTGGCTGGGCTGCCCCTCTCTGGGGCTGTCAATTAGTGGGGGTGAGGGGGGAATCAGGGGCTCCAGCTGCAGAGAGAGGCAAAGCTACCACCATGTCACAACCTTTTCTGCAGCCAGCGACCACCAACATTTTATGAGAGAGAGTCACACCCCCATCCATGTTCCTGCAGCATCCCTCAGCCACAGCCAGAGACTGGTCTTTATATATACCCCTGCCCCCACCCCCCCATTCCATTCCTCCTGATCATGTGTCACTAACAGTAAGGACTGTGCCAGTGTCCCAGTGTGTCCACCTGTGATTGGCAGCCCCTGACCCCCTCCATCCACCCTGCCCTTAGCCCTGCTATGCAGGGCTTCACTGGGGGGGGGGGGGGGTTGGGAGGTCCCAGTCCAGGGCTGATTCTCTGCCATGGTGGGCCGGATGTTCCGCATCCTGCGCTGGCACTGCCTGATTGACTTCTTTGCTGCTACCTCCCTCACTGACACCAGCACCAAGACAGAGAACACTGACACCAGCACCGAGATAGAGAGCACCAACACTAGCACTGAGATAGAGGACACTGACACCACACCAGCACTGGGATAGAGAGCACTGACACCAATACCGTGATAGAGGACACTGGCACCAGCACTGAGATAGAGAGCACTGACACCAATACCGTGATAGAGGACACTGACACCAGCACTGAGATAGAGAGCACTGACACCAGCACTGAGATAGAGAGCACCGACACCAGCACCAAGATAAAGGACAATAACACCAGCACTTAGATAGAGAGCACTGACACCAGCACCGAGATAGAGAACACAGACACCAGCACCGAGATAGAGGACACTGACACCAGCACCGAGATAGAGAGCACCTACACCAGCACTGAGATAGAGGACACTGACACCAGTACTGAGATAGAGAGCACTGACCCCAGCACAGAGATAGAGAGCACTGACCCCAGCACTGAGATAGAGAGCACTGACACCAGCACTGATATAAGGGAGCACTGACACCAGCACTTTAAAACTCTTAATATATGTAATTTATACAGGTTTTTTTAATCGTTTTAATTGTTTTTCCCATTATGGGCGTTAGTAGGGCCTCGTTTCTAGGTTTTGCCTAAGACCTCACAAAGCCTAGAGCTGCCTTTGGGGCCCGGTCAAGATGAGGAATGTAAGTTTACTATTAAGCCTCCCGGGCTCCACAAGTTCAGCTGTGTCCCGACACACGCAGCCGCATACAGCAGGTGCAGAGAGCAGAGTGGGCGGGAGCAGAGTGGGTGGGGCAGAACGCTCAAGCGCGCCTGTGAAGGGACATCGTTTTCGGCACATAACAAGGCTCTGGAGTCTGGACAAGAGGTAGGAAGGGAGGGGGAGACTGTAATCTGTACTGCTATTTTTGTGAAGAAAATGTTTGCTATATTTTTTCATTAGGATAATTTCGGCACAAAGAGAGGGGGAGCAATGCCAGGTTCAAGGGTGCAGAATTCTGAGGCTTCTTTAGAGAGATTTCACTTTCACTTTCTGCCCTGCTGAAATAATTTTTACAGACAGGAAGTGGGGGGAAATTATTTTAATGGCGCCTGGATTGACACACAAACCTAACTGAGGTCCTTATCCTTCCCTGATCTATGCAAAACTTGACAAAAACTTTTTTGACTTTACTTACACTAAATTGTACTGAATGTAACCTGTAGATTTTATTGACAATGTTTTTGTTTTGTTGTTCAAAATTAATAGAAGCTGTTGCCTGGGTACAACATTTTGCTATGGGGCCCTGTGATTTCTAGTTATGCCCCTGCTTTACGCCTCTCAAGGAAAAGAAGTCTGTGAAGGTACTGTATGTAGACAATGTAATGGTGAAAAGGGAACTCAGAGGTCTTGACAGAGCATCAGAAATCAGTCCTAATAATACTGGGATGTGCCCCAATGAAATGTTGGACATGCAAAAGTGGGATCATGAGATCTTTTGTATTTTTCATAAAATCTCAGTAGAAATCAGAGGGGATGAGCACAAAATAAACTAGAGATATATCTTTGTACCTAGCACTGATAATTACAAAGCAGATCAGAACATACTACTCTACTGCAAGGCATAGGAAAAGGTGTAAGTTTAAAAACAAAAAAGATTGCATGCTTAGGAATGACACTGTATTTAGCATTGGCATAAAGTTGATCATGATCTAAACCTTGACCTATGTTTGTTAGTATATAAAAAGTATATAAAGTAAAAGCATCCACCAAAGCACAGGTTGAATTCATAAGTTTCTAGTTCAATTTTAACATACTGTGAGGGGAATCTAATAAAACTGGAGCATGCTGAATCTGGCAGTCTACACTGTACACTGGGCTGTGCAAGCTCAGTGTAAACTTTTAGCAACGAAGAGATTAATGAATTACCATGCATGCGTGGGATTGATATTGTCTCAGTCTGGCTAATGTAAAAGGCTGGAGATCAATAGTATAGTATATTATAATATAGTATAGTATAGTTTTGCTTTAAAGGGCAAATCCACTTTTGTGGAAAAATAAAATAGCAAATCAAAAAAATAATATAGCATATACAATTGTGACTCAAGTCATATTGTAATTGAATGTTAATAAAAATTACCTTTTTTCAATCTGCATCTGTAGTTTTTTGTAAAATGCAATGCAGTATGGCCCCCCAGAAACATAATTTCCTGCTTGTGTGATTGGCTCACTGATTTTACCAGAAGTCTGCGCTAAGATATAAGTCAAATATTAGGCATCCCCTGCAACAAAAATGTAATTTTTTTGGTGAGATACTCTCAATAGGAAATGATGTCTAAAGGGATGCAGAACCTAAAATTTTCTTCATTAGAGCCTTGTAGGTACAGCAGCTGATTGATAATTATGAACCCACTCCTATTAGATTTACTTACCACATGGACACAGACAAACACACAGGTATTTCTTCATAATAACAAAAGATAGACATCTGCACTAAAGTTTGGTAAAATCTTTGCAATGTGCATAGATCACCCAGAGGGGAATGTTTTTTTTTTCAACAGAAGTGGAGTTATTCTTTAAGCTTCTAAAATGACTTAAGCTGATTGGCTGACATGCACATCTGCTCCACTCTTAATAAATGTCCCTCTATGTGCTTCATCTCAGGCCGCGTACACACGCGCGGACTGTTCGCCCAACTTTGTCCGTCCAACAGTTTCAGCAAACAGTCCGCTCAAAATTAGCATGGACGGACATGGCCACACACGACGAACGAACAGTTTGCTGAAACCGTGCGCGATGACGTGAACGGCACGTACGACGGGACGCAAAATACGACGTCCTATACACTGCATTATAGCTTTCGGCGTGAAAATCCTTTCTGAGCATGCGCGCAACTTTGTTTGATGAACAAGCCTACACACGAGCGGGCTGTTCGCTGAAACAAGGTTTCAGCGGACAGTTTTTCGGAAATTCCGAAAAACCTTGTCCGTCCAACTGTCCGCTGAAACTGTCCGCTGAAAGCCCACACACGAGCGGACTGTCCGCCCAAACACTGTTCAGCGGACAAAGTTGGGCGAACAGTCCGCCCGTGTGTACGCGGCCTCACTGTATAAAAGTAAAAATATATAGTCAAACACACTGTACAAAGAAAGTGATGTATACAGCAAACCAAAGCTCAAGTCCATATCTGCAAAAATGTGGGCAACTGCACAGATTCAAAGAATGTCCAGTTTACTTGAATTGGTAGTAAACTCTTTAAAAAAAAATATCAGGGCTCCCAGGTGGTTAATGCCATAATGTGCTGGTATACACACATACCAGCATATTATGACAGACTTACCTGTCAAGCAAAGCCATCCAGTATCACACTGTCACTGCTGAAGGCACGTCCACCTTCGCCCTGGTCTTCCTTCTGGGTTTGAGTTTTCTGGCCATTTGAATGGCTGGGCTGCGATGATGTCACTCCTGCGCATTGCGCATGGGAGTCGCAATCGTGGCACAGTGCTCTCACAGCCCACTCAGTATGCCTTGAATGCAGAGAGCACTACACATACGCAGTGGTGTAATCAGCTCCTGCTGCTGTGAATACCTTTTAAACAGTGTTTGTTTAGGCTAGGGTTGCCACTTTTTCTTCAAGCCAAACTGGAACACGTTAGCGGCGCACAGCAAAAAAACAACAACATGTTTTAGCATACTCTATAAGATTGTAAAAGACCTGGGACACCTTTGGCTGCTCCAAAGAGAATCATAATGTGGCATGCATAGTGCCCCCTCACCCTCCTATCAGGCACTGTTCTGAGCTACATTCCTGTCTGAATATTGTGTCTGGGTTTCAGGTAGACTGAAACCCTGACACATGATTCAAAACCTGAACCGTCTGGGTGAATCCTGGACAGGTGGCAGCCCTAGTTTAGGTGATATTAACTGTACCTACAGATAAGCCTTATTATAAGCTTACCTGTAGGTACAAGAAAAAAAATCTCACTTTAATACTACTTTAATAACAGGTCATAGGTGTTGTGATTAAAATGGTATTTCTATATACCTGACAAAGACCAGCTAGGTATAACTACGGCAATTACCACACTTACAAAACCCGCTTAGCACTGCAGTACTAAGGATACAGCATTTTTCTGAACACAAGAAGAGATGAGTCAAAGTTGGTGTTAAGGGCTTGTCTGGTTTAATTCTGGGCGGGTCTACAATTTATATGCGCTATTATTAGCCAATCATTGCATAGAACATGGGTGTGGTTAATACAGAGGTGTACATTACATATCATTAATTATGTCATCTGCTTTCATGAGACACAATCATGAGTCCTTCTTCCCCATGTCATATCTGGGGTGGCCCAGACATATTGAGACACAATTTCTTTATTTAGACAGTACAGAATAAAACTGCTTATGCAAGCTATATTTTCTTATATGTATACTTTATAGGAAAACCACTACAGTCTGTAAATACAGAGTTTAAATTAACTAACAGGTTAACCCAAGTTAATCTTATATGAACTTATAAAGATGGAGTCACTCCGGTTCAGCCATATCACAACAATAGGTATGGAGGAAATAAATATTTAATAAAAGTGTTGCAGGAGTAACTAAGGAGAATAAACAATGACAAGCTAAGGACTATAGATTCTCAGTTTATTTGTGCCCTGAAGCAAGCACATGATAGTTTACAGAATCACCAGGAAGATGATGCATGGTATATAGATGTAACTACTAGAAAGGCTGTGGTCAAATCCAAGCAGGTTGCTGGTGCAGAGGCTAATGTGCTACCATCTGCAGTGATTAATTAGATACATACTCCTGTGAAAACTGAACCCACTTTGACAGTTTTATTATCATATGGTGGTACTAAGCTGATCCTTAAGAGGATATACAAGATAGCAAGCGAAGGTTAAAAGCCAGGAAACTAACCTACTATTTTTTTTTTTACAAATAAACTAGACCTGTTCTGGAAAGAAAAGCATGTGGAGAGCTACAACTCATACAGAGAACTGTCACAGTGAGCACACAGATGCCTGAAGCAAGAGAAGAAAATTTTGATAAGAAAGTTGTTTACTCCATGCAGTCTACAGAACCAATAAGCCCCAAGCTGTTATGAGCCTTAGAAGAGACACATTCTGACAGAAGTTGCACAGCTGCTCAAGAAAGGGTGTTCTACTCAGAAAAAAACCAATGCCTATATACTATACATTTTTTGCTACAGAAAATCAGAAAGCAGTGCTGGTCTGGTATATCTAGAGACATCATACATCAGAGGTAAAGTCTACCAAGGAAATGGGAGTAACCAGCCAAAAAGAGGACTTTGCTACCCCTGTAGAAGCTGCTGGGTAGAATAGGTCCTCTGTTATTTGCCTCGACCTTCTCAAGAACCTCAGCCCCTCTGACAAACCAGGTTGAGTGTACAAACATACAATATCACAGGAAATCACTGAAAGTATCACTTAGCACCCAATAGTAGTACTATAGCAAAGAAAACAGGCACCAAGGTAGTGCCTGGAATAAATAAGGGGGCACTCTCTAAATACTAGAACAGTATATGCAGAGTGCCCCCTTACATCCTCCTGAGTGCCCTCTTGGGATGAGTGGTGGTAGTGGTTGTGGGGGGAGGGCGATGGGATCAGTGGCAGTGGTGATACTGTGTAAAATATGTCTACCTTAATGCCTCAATTGTCGTTTTTCCTGTGGTGTGTCACTTGGATGGATTAATAAAGGACTCATATTCATCATCTTGGAGTGCAGCCGTTTCTTCCCTTTTGTGGTGAGATCAATGGCAGTGGTGGGGGAAATGAGATCAGTGGCAGTGGTGAGGGGGATGGGATCAGTGGCAGAGGGATGATGGAGGGGGATGTGATCAGTGGCAGTGGTGGTGATGGTTGGAGGGGGGGATCGGTGGCAGTGATGGGGGGATGGGATCAGTGGCAGTGGTGGGAGAGTGGGATCAGTGGCGGTGGTGGGATCAATCTCAGTGGTGGGGGGATGGGATCAGTGGCAGAGGGGAGGTGGTGGGAAATGGGATCAGTGGCAGAGGGGTGGTGGTGGGGGTGGGATCAGTGGCAGAGGAATGGGATCAGTGGCAGAGGGGTGGTAAGGGGTATAGGATCAGTGGCAGAGGGGTGGAGTGGGTAATGGGATCAGTTACAGAGGGATGATGGTGGGGGGTGGGATCAGTAGCAGAGAAATGGGATCAGTGGCAGAGGTGTGGAGTGGGGGATGGGATCAGTGGCAGAGGGATGGTGGTGGGGGATGGGATCAGTGGCAGAGAAATGGGATTTTGCTTACACCAAGTCGCTCTGCATCCACCAGTTCAACAGATATACAAATCTTCAAATCTCCATAAGTAGTTTGTAGGCAAGATATAGAATGATAAATGCGACTGATAGCGCAGAAAATCCTACTAAAACTGCATTTGTTATATTGAAAATGCAACATTAGCAGGCTGTATTTCATTCCAGTAACCAAGATGGCCTCACGGGCTCTTTAGGGTCCAGCTGACATCACTTCCTGATATGTTTCACCTAAATTACTTTCTCAAACGATCTGTTCAAATTCAAAATGGTGTATGGCCAGCTTTGTGTGTATGTGTTGTCTTCAGATATCGTTCTCTTTAACATTTGGTAAAAGCTTTGTATATCTGTACCTCCTGGACCGAGAAGGAAAGGATGATACACCAGGAAAATGTTCCCTGAAAATTTAACTGTTTGTACAAAAAAATGTATGACAGAGAGTACTCTGAGAGTACTTTTTTGTTGTAAGCGCACTAATGCAGGTAAACTCACCTTAAAGGTGTTGTAAACTCGTACATACACACAGTATACTCAGTAAAGGGACTGTAAAGCTGTACCTTTTTATCTGCAGCCCCCTCTTTTAAAACACACATTTTACACAGCATCTCTCAGCTCTAGGAAGCTATCTGAGGGGATCTAATATCACACACATTGCAAAGCTAAAACATAGAGATGCAGTGTATGCTAATCTCACATGTAAAATCTCACTTCATTAAAAAGCTATTATTTACCAGGCAATGAACTTCCAGCATCTGACTAATAATACAAAAGTAAAGTCTGACCTGTAGATGCCAAGCCTTGAGATAATAGAAAACCTATAAGAGAGGTATGTTTTGGGGACTATATTATTGAAATTTTTCAAGTTCCTGTTACAGACATTAAGACTTGTTTACATTGCATTAGCCCTTGCCACCCCTCTCAAAAGTGACCTGCAGTGGAGCACTTTTCATGCCACATACAAATGATCGGACTTTCCGGTGGACTTGGTCCGGCGGACCAGAGTCCGTCAGACAATTCGATCATGTGTGGGCTCCAGCGGAATTTTTCTTCCCCAAAGTCCAGCGGACCTAGATTTAAAAAATGTTTTAAATCTTTCCGCTGAAAGTCCGCCAGACCCAATTCCTGTCGGGAAGTCTGCTAGTCTATATGCTAGTCCGACAGACCAACTAAGATGCTATGGCAACTACAGCACCTGCCCGTAAAAATGTTTCCAGCATGATCCTAGCGCGCTGGTTCTCAGCTATAGTGTACTGTAAACCAGGCCCTTAGGTCTGGTATGAATCTTAAGGGTATGCCGAAAAAACAGGTGAATGGGTAGGGGTAAGATGTACCCCATACTCATTCACATACGGTGGGGGGCTCCCAGATCCCGATAAGCCCCCCCACCAGCAGACCCCGATAAGCAATGGCCAGGGTTGTCAGGAAGAGGCCCTTGTCCTCATCAACATGGGGACAAGGTGCTTTAGGGTGGGGGGCCGCAGGGCGCCCCCTTCCCCAAAGCACCCATCCCCCATGTTGAGGGCATGCAGCCTGGTACGGTTCAAGAGGGGGGGCACTCGCTCGTCCCCACCCCTTTTCCTGACCGGCTCAGATAAGGGTCTGATATGGATTTTGGGGGGACCCCATGCCATTTTTTCGGCGTAGGGGGTTACCCTTAAGATCCATACCAGTCGACGGTGACTGCAAGATGTCAATCTCGCCGATGATGGTGTCAAGCGTATGTGGTGGCAACAAGGTGAGGGGTACAAAGACAAGTGTGTCTTGCCTACAGTCAAGTTTGGTGAGGGGAGTGTCATGGTCTGGGGCTGCTTGAGTGCTGTTGGCACTGGGAAGCTACAGTTCATTGAGGGAACCATGAATTCCAACATGTACTGTGACATACTGAAGCATGATCCCTTCCCTTCGGAAACTGGGCTGAAGGGCAGTATTCCAACATGATAACGACCCAAAACATGCCTCCAAGATGACCACTGCCTTGCTAAAGAAGATGAGGGTAAAGGTGATGGACTGGCCAAGCATGTATCCAGACCTAAACTCTATCGAGCAACTGTAAGGCATTCCCAAATGGAAGGTGGAGGAGTGCAAGGTCTTTAACATTCACCAGCTCCATGATGTCATCATGGAGGAGTGGAAGAGGACTCCAGTGGAAACCTGTGAAGTTCTGGTGAACTCCATTCCCAAGAGGGTTAAGGCAGTGCTGGAAAATAACGGTGGCCACATAAAATATTGACATTTTGACAGCAAATTTACACTGTTATACAAACTGTACACTCACTACTTTACATTGTAGCAACGTGTAATTTCTTCAGTATTGTCACATGAAAAGCTGAGCCCAACTCCTGAAAAACAACCTCACAACATAATCCCCCCCCCCCCCCCCCCACCAAATGATCTGGACCGGTGCACAAAGCAAGGTCCATAAAGACATGGATGAGAAAGTTTGGAGTGAAGGAACTTAACTGACTTTCTGACCTCAACCCGATAGAACATCTTTGGGATGAATTCGAGTGGAAACTGCGAGCTAGGCCTTTCTCGTCCACATCAGTGCCTGACCTCACAAATGCTCTTCTGGGAGAATGGCCAATTCACCATCCACAGCTCTCCTGTCCTCCTCTGTGCTTCTCTCCCCCCCCCCCTCCCTCCCTGACTGTCAGCTCATACCAGTGCTGCTCTGCTCCCCTCCCCCACTGCTATGTAATGTTTATACCATCCCCTGTTAGATATTAACATGTGTCCTAGTGTCTGTGGTTTATAAAACAAAAAGGCAGACTTCTACCTGATTTTACAGTGCCTTCCAGCACTCTCCTCAGCTCTCTCCTCCTCTCCTCCCCGGCTGGTGTCAGTGGGGGTTCTCGAACACGTCCGCTGGAGCTGTCAAATGAGGAGCCCAGGAGTCACGTGAGTGCAGGGAGGTGCTGTGAAATCAGGTAGAAATCTGCATTATTTTTATAAAGCACAGACACTAGGACACATGATGTTATCAGAGGGGATGGTGTAAACATAACATAGTGGCTTAACAACCACTTTAAGCATTATCTTTGAAGTATTGTAAATGGTTCAGAGATATGTTTCCTTATGAATAAACACTGTTAATATTTTCATCAGTAATGCTCTGTAAACAGTCCTTAACTATTGCTCTCCTAAGCCTTTGTTTCCACAATTAATAGGACATAATCAATTCTTTTAAAGCATCCTAATATAATTTACTGTCCAGCAAACCATCAAGATAATCACATACATTAATCTTTAATAGGTCAATTTACTTAACTTTCCAGAGGATTTTAATTAAAACATGGTCTTGCATGATGCTAACATGGCCCTATCTGCTGAAGGGTCAGGAAGGTGACCACAAAACAGCTTCTACTTGTATCCTTTACGGGCATATATACTATAAGCTAAAACTAGGATCATTTCATGGGTTGTGAGGTGGTAATTCCAGATAATGTATATTACAGTTTTCTATTAACCATTTTGCCTGGCTCCCTACTTGAAAAAAAAAGTAACAGATTTCATTGTGACCTCTTTGATAGTTTTATTTGATGCTATAAGAAAAACATGCCCTTTTTAAAGTAAGGTCCCTTTTTCTGTTATGAGTGCTATATAATATCAGGCTGTGTGTGACTGACAAAAAGAGTATTTTTACTGTACATTGACATGCAAATTAATTTATCAGACACGTGGCCTTAAAGCATTGTACACTGACAATGAATATAAATAAAATACATAAAATTTGTATTAATAACCCCTAAGGGGGCTGCTGGATTATACAAGCCCTTCTGCTGGAGAGTTGTCCACCCAAACTCTTGCCGACCCCCCCAACAGTGACAGATAGATATCCACTCTTCTCTTGGCTATTTTGTTGGCTCCATTGTCCAGGAAAGGGTTGGGGCTACAGGATACCCCAAAACACCAGCAAAAATTCCCTTGGTTCAACAGTATCTACTAAAGCAGATTTGGTAAACCAGACAGTTACCTTTAAGTATCTTCAGCCTCTCTCATAGGCTGGACTTTTAAGTCCAGTTGGGCAATTTATTGTTGTTCCAGATGAGAAATTGCCTAAGCAGGACACTTCTTCAGTGTCAGGGCTGGGCTCAGCCCTTCCTTCTCTGAGCTGGCTGCTCAGCTGTAGGCTAATTGCCAGCTCCAATCTTTCCACACAGTTACCCATCTGATGTTGATTCTGCTCAACAGTCCTGCCTACTTAAAGCCATCCAGCTCACTTGATCTCTGCCTTCGCCTTTGTCAACATCACAGAGACTTTTTCCTACGTTCCTGTAGAAGACTTGGCTTGTTTTGGCTATGCTTACTCTGTTTACCTTATTATTATTATTATTATTATTATTATTAAACAAGTGTGATTTAACTTTACTTCTGCCTCGGTCTGATTCATGGTTCCTGATATTCAGTTAGAGCTTCCTTCCCTAGACACAGGCCTGAAAAACATAAACTGTACTTCTCTGAAGCTATATGCTCTGCAGGCCTGAGAGACAAGGACCTCTGAATTCTCATCTCAGGCAGCAGGCCTGGGAGGTAATACAGGACATTTTACACATATGCTTTCCAGGCAAATGTTGAAGGGAAGACCCTTCCACCACTACATACATTTCAGGCAGAGGACCCTTCCAGAAGGTTTCCCCAAATTATTATTATATTATATAAACTGTGGGGGGTGGGCTGATGGAGAAAATAAATGTACAGTTGTTAGGTGGGGGTCAGATAAGCTTTTCCAAAGCTTTTCCAATGAGTTTTCAGGGATTGTCTGAAAGTGGACAGAGTAGGATATAGTTGGACAGATTGAGTTCCAGAGGATGGGAGAGCCTCTGGAGAAGTCCTGGAGGTGAGTGTGGGATGAGGTAATAAGGGAGCTAGAGAGCAGGAGGTCTTGGGAGGAAGGAAGAGAACAATATGGTTGGTATTTTGAGACTAAGTTAGTGATATAGCTGGAGGCAGAATTGTAGATTGCTTTGTAAGTTATTGTTAGTATCTTGAATGTAATTAGTTGGGTGAGCGGAAGCCCATGGAGGGATTGGTAGAGAGGAGTTGCAGACACTGAGCGGTTTGTAAGGTGGATGAGTCTGGCAGCAGAATTCATTACAGACTGAAGTGGAGATAGAATATTTAGAGGTAAGCCAATGAGGGAGTTGCAGTAGTCGAGGCGAGAGATGACCAGGGAGTGAATTAGTGGCTGATGCAAACACGTTATGTACCGCGGATCTTTATATGTTTTGATGCTGCTGTTGTCCTGTAAGTAGACTACAATACATTTTTAAAGTGTTTTACTCCTACAGGCTTCACTATTGTTGCTCCTTTCTTTCGTTTTGGTGATGATTGTTTAAATCCATACCCTGGTGTGAGTTCTGATGTTCCATCTGATACTGATGTACCTGGTTAACCCTGTGATCCCTCTATCAAGTTTGGAGTGTGCCATCCAAGTTTACTATTCACCACCTGCATCGTATGATTATATGCCTGTTTTCTTATCATTCTGGTAAGCAGATTGAGAGCACGGGGGTGTGGTGTGCTTTATACATGCACATTGAATCTTGGTGGAAGATTTACATCACCTGTCTATGGACAATCACACTTAGGCCGCGTACACACGGGCGGACTGTTGGCTCAACTTTGTCCGCTGAACAGTGTTTCAGCGGACAGTCCGCTCGTGTGTGGGGCTTCAGCGGACAGTTTCAGCGGACAGTTTGACGAACAAAGTTTTTCGGAAATTCCGAAAAACTGTCCGCTGAAACTTGGTTTGAGCGAACAGTCCGCCCGTGTGTAGGCCACTTTCGAAATGAGCAAACTGTTCCCGCTCGGAGGGAAGTCTGCTCATTTCGAGCACGTGTGCAGGTAGGTGGGGCCCGCGACGGAGACGTCGCGGGCTCCGCCGCCTGGAATGGACTTAAAGGGGAACCCCAACGCCGAAAAAAATCGGCGTGGGGGTCCCCCCAAAGTCCACAACAGACCCTTGTCCGAGCACGCTACCCGGCCGGCCAGGAAAGGGGGGCGAGCGAGCGCGCCCCCCCTCCTGAGCTGTACCAGGCCGCGTGCCCTCAACATGGGGGGTGCCTTGGGGAAGGGGGGGCCGCGACCAAACTGTTGTATGGTCTTGGCCAACATGCTGCAGCTCAGTTTCAGTGCCTTGGCAATCTTCTTATAGCCTAGGCCATCTTTATGTAGAGCAACAATTCTTTTTTTCAGATTCTTAGAGAGTTCTTTCCCATGAGGTGCCATGTTGAACTTCCAGTGACCAGTATGAGAGTTTGAGAGCGATAACACCAAATTTAACACATTTGTTCCCCAATCACACCTGAGACCTTGTAACACTAATGAGTCGCATGACACTGGGGAGGGAAAATGGCTAATTGGGCCCAATTTGGACATTTTCACTTAGGGGTGTACTCACTTTTGTTGCCAGCGGATTAGACATTAATGTGTGTTGAGTTATTTTGAGGGGACAGCAAATTCACACTGTTATATAAGCTGTACACTCACTATTTTACATTCTAGCAAAGTGTAATTTCTTCAGTGTTGTCACATGAAAACATATAACAAAATATTTACAAAATGTGAGGGGTGTACTCATTTTTGTGAGATACTGTATATGTACAAGGTATTTATATTTGTTCCTTTATTTCAAAGTCATCGTAAACTAAACTTGTATTTGGGATGTCTCTTAATTATGTCTACGCTGTGCCTTTACAGTTTGAAAAACATGATGTGGCTCAGGTGTAAAAATTGTATTTCTAATGTGAGGGGGACTTGAGAAATGATTGCTGACTATTCTCTGATACCTGCTTTGCTCTCTTGCTTCTTTGTTGTTCCTTCTCAAGTAGGATGTAATGGAATGAAATGCTAGTAACACACAACCTGATCTTCTTGCTTTCAATCAAAATCAAGAACATATTTTGTGGATGTCATTGCAGTTTATTTTAAAGGAAACCTGTACTCAGAGAAATATGGAAGCATTTATAGCTGACATTCTTATAAAAATGCCAGATGCCTGGCCTCAATACTTTCTTAGTCACTAAACCAGAAGAAGTGTGCAGTGATCCATTAAAATGATATTGCACTCTATTTGCTTAATATCTGGAGTCATCTGTAGTGCAATGTAGACTTTGCAAAATTAGTTGTTGGCATGTTTCTAAGAATAGTTGGTGACAATATTTCTTAATGCTAATTACGTGCCAAAATGTAGTAGCCACTGCCCAGAAGCACTCTTGAACCCATCAGGCAGCATTACAGTCATCAAGCATACAGCAAAGACGATTTAGCTGTTTCAATGTATTGAAAGCTTTCCCAGCTAAAAAAAACTCTATAGCTCTTAAGAAATTCAGCACTCACACTGTTCTGACTCTTCAATGCATATATTAAATATGAAAGAGCAAAAAAATGTAGTGCTAAATAAAAAAAGTAAGAGTGTATAATAAAGTGCATAAATCACAAGTGGTAATACCAAATATTATATTATTATTTCACATTACCACTTGTGATTTATGCACTTTATTATGCAGTCTTACTTTTTTTATTTAGCGCTACATTTTTTGCTCTTTCACATTTAGGAATTTTGTCACATTCATATGTAGCCGCTTTACTTGTGTTATTTGGTAGATTAGCGCAGTAATTTTTTTTTGCACATTTTCACATATGTTAAATATGTCTGTATAAAACATTTAAAAAAAAATAGCCAGTGTAACGCTACCCCCGAAGGAACTGCTGGTTAGATTTTGGCTTATCGTTACCTTCTGCTCTCCTCGTTTCACATCTAGGGGTGTCCTGTGGTAGATGGCCCAGTAACTCGAGAGACTGACAACCTATCCACTTGAATGGATTTTATTTGCAAAACGTAGACAATGAACGGTCTCTTAAATTGGGATCAGAGAGTTGGAAAGGAAGTTCAGGTACTGTTAAGCCCCATACACACTATCAGTTTTTCTGTTGTGTTTTTCCTTCAGGTTTACCAAAACCGTGTAGTAGAAGGGCCTGCCTGATTGCATATGAATTAAAACTTCTAAGGTTTGACCTCATATTATATGGTTTTGGTAAATCTGATGGAAAAACTCAACAGAAAAACTGATAGTGTATGGGGCTTTAGTGTCAAAGTCCAAATGTTGAAGAACTTGCTTACTTTGACTGCATCCAGAGAATAGCCATTCGCAACTGGATGTTCACTCAAGTTGGACAGTCCTTCTCTCACAAGGCCTAGCAGCCAACAAGGTACTTACTCAGGAAAAAATCTCTGCCACAGACATTGTTGCAGAACGTACAAGATAATGTCTCTGCCACAGACGTTGTTGTAGAACACGTAGGGAAACTAAACTTGAAGAACACTCATAAGATACCTGGATCTTTCAGCCAGCTTGGCGGTATCCACCAGACTGGATTCTCTTGGGTACTTCAGCCCTTCCAGGCTCTCACTAAGAAACCAACCTGTATGTGGTCTTCTTCTGACGAGTCCTCCCCTGGAATGCTTGAAGTCACTGGGTCTCCCCCAAACTGGAGACGGCACCCAACCACCTCAGAATCCTCATTTTGTTTCCTCGCCTTGGGCTAGCCAGCCCAGAGACATCAAAGTCGAGTTGATCTGCAGCCCAGGCTATAGCCTTCCCGGGGGCTGGTCAGGAGGACCAGGACCATGAAGTCAGTACATCATTCTGGACCGGAACTCTGAACCACGTGACGTTCACATCTTAAATACCCTCTCCCAGAAAGCACAGCGGGGACGCCACTCCCACTGGGCGGGCTCCGAGAGAGAGTAACTTAAGCACCTTACCAGACCATAGTTCCATGGCTGCCAAAAGAGACAGTGCCCCCTGGGGCCAGGCTGAACATCTCACAGTCCAGTCAGACTGATGCCGAAGTCTAATTTAGACAATTGTACCCGAACCAAACTGCAGTTCAGGGATAGTTTTAACTTTGAAAAACTGCATAGCGCATGCTCTTCAGGAGCTACCGCTGCACCAGTATAAGCTAAGTTTATTCAGAATAAATGTTACCCTGGGATGGGCACAGTTTTTAAGCCTAGTTTATCAAAAAAACAAACAAAAAAAAAAAAACAGACAAATCAGCACAAGGGACATAACTTATTGTTAGTATGATGTGTCCCTTTTGTTGATTCTTGTGGTTTCAGTAGAAATCCTACCTCCAAAAATATGTCCAGTGACATATGCATCAATAATATGCAGTGCTTGATGATATTCACCCACTGACACTACAGCCCACTTATCCTCCAGCCACATGGATGGTGGTTAAAGTGGTTGTAAACACTTACAAACCACTTTGACCTACAGGTAAGCCTAGATTAAGGCTTACCTGTAGGTCCAAGAAATATCTCCTAAACCTACATGGTTTAGGAGATATTTGCAAAAAGACAGGCACCGATGTCTACGGTGCATGCACCGTAGACAGCAGAGTGCAGGCACACTATTGCCATTAGCAGCATGCTGCTGCTAACAGCGATATGCCGTGCGCATGAGCGGGAGTGATGTCGTTGCTGCTCCGGCGCTATGAGTGGCCGGAGCAGCAATACCCGGAAGAAGATGGACGCTCCGTGCTACAAGGGACAGCGGTGACATCACTGGCTCCTGTGTCAGGTAAGTGACATATAATGGGCTACTATGCGATGCATAGTAGCTCATTATGCTTTACCTTTGCAGGGAGACAAAGAAGAAGTAAACCCATCAGGGTTTACTTCCTCTTTAACATCATTGACTATATATGGTCAATGACATTACATAGCATAGTATAACATTCCCGGCCTGTTTGTTTCACATGTGGAAGATTGCTGGGGAATGGGGATGTGTTTTCTTCAGCAAAAGCAAATGCAGCAAAAGCAGTCATCAAGAGAGGTGGGTGAACATTGTCGAATATTACTAATCAGGGTTAACAATGGATCTGCATTTCAGAGTGATGTGCTTGACGCTGGATTTATATCACTGGATGCATTTTTTATTATTCAATTACTTTTTCTATGGTATGGATATTTTGGTAGCTACTATTTAAGTTTTTAAGTGAATGAGTAACTATGTACCCCATTCACATGGGGGGTTGCCCCCTGCAGACCTCACATCCACCAGGTCAGGGATTTGTGGATGAGGCCTCACTACTCCCACTGGAAAGGCACCCTCCCATAGTTAAGTGGGTATACCCTGGTATAGCAGCACATTTCCCATTCTGGCAAGCCAGGCTGAATGCCTGGATAAGGCTCTCATAAGTATTTCTTGCAGGACCCAAGTCATTTTTGTTTGCATGAGATCCCCTTAAAATCCACATCAAACTCTTATCGAGGTTAAAGATCTGGTAAGGATTTTCAGGGGACCCAAACCACATACACATTGTTTTTTTGCATCGGGTTCCCCTTAAGATCCACACCAGACCCTCATCCAGCACAGGGATCTGGTACTGATTTTGAGTTGGACAGCACTCATTAGTCATACCAGACCATATCCAATAATTTATGTAATTAAAGGATAAGGCGGCGTACACACGGGCGGATTGTCTGCCCAACTAAGTTCGTCAGACAATCCGACAGACAGTCCGTCCAAATTTTGAATGAACGGACTTGACCACACACGATGAACAGACAGTCCACTGAAAACTTGCACGATGACGTGTACAGCACGTACGACGGGACTAGAAAAACGACGTCCAATACACTGCAATGCAACCTTCGGCCATGTAAATCCTTTCTGAGCATGCGCCATACTTAGTCCGTCCAACTTGCCTACACACGAGCGGACTGTCCGCTGAAACCAAGTTTGGATGGACAAAACCAAGTTTGGACGGACAAAATTACGGAAATTCCGAAAGACTAAGTCCGTCAGATTGTCCGCTGAAAAAGTCCGCTGAAGCCCACACACGAGCGGATTGTCCGCTGAAACACGGTTCAGCGGATTGTCCGCTGAAACACGGTTCAGCGGACTAAGTTGGGCAGACAATCCGCCCGTGTGTACGCGGCCTAAGTTAACCTTTTGTAACATGTTAGATGTTACACCCATATTCAGGATGTAACATGTTAAAGATGCACTAGCCCTCACCCCCCCCCCTCCCCGATTCCCCATTCTGATAGCTAGTGGGGGTCTCTTTCTCCCCACTAGCTGTCACAATCTACAAAAACGTAGTCTAGTGGGGCTTCGCCCACCCAGCCACATCATCCATTCACAGTGTTCTGTGAATGGGAAAACGACAAGGTCCGACAGCTTTTGCGGCTGTCAGCTTGTAGTTCTCAATGAACTACCACGGTGCTGTTGAGCTAGTTCATTAAGTCTTCCTGTCACAGTGTAGCTGCCTGGCTGTATCAAAGGTAAGGCCTGACACATATGTAGACAATCTCCTGATTATGGTTGCAATGCTTTACAGGTCCATTACAAAAAATAATAAATTCATGTCTTTTTAAATGCAAAAAAATGTGCATTTATTATTTTATTTGTAAAGGTGAACATATCCTTTAAATACATATCCACGTAGCTTACATTGTCCTTTGTGGTCTTAAACGTCCATAAAAGCATCCAGCCAGGAAGTCGTTGTTGAGCACAGTATCCACGAAAATGACAAGGACCTTTTTACTCAATGCCCTGTACATGCCAAACTCCTGCTACTAATGACTGATATCTGTCTGCCAGAATACCTCCAGCAACCCTGGGTTCATATCATTGTTCAAACTTGGTCTATGATGTCACTCAAGATTTTCTGAGGTAATTACATAAATTCCCACATTCGGGAATATATTATGTAATGCAGTATATACAGTACAGAACATCCAAAATCCATTACCATTGATTTAAATGGTTTTTGGATTTGGGTTCAGTATTTTATTTAATAAACTGGCCATGAATTGAAATAACCATGTTTCCATCTTTGAAGCCAAAATTGGGATAACATTAACGCTTTATTTCTTAAATATTCTCATTCACATAGTAAATTAATTAAAAATGCTGCTTACCTTTTTACGTGCTCTATTCTGGGAACGTCAGCACTGTAAAATACTACTATTTATCTTTGTTCATGAGGGGGTTGGGCAGCAATAATTGCAAAAATTAACTCTGTCTGTACTGTGCAGGCAGATCTTGGTTATCAATTGTAACTAGATTTGAACACTGTCTGTCTTAACAAAGGGTTAAAGTTTTACGCAGTGTAAATGAGAACATAAAAAACATATAGTGTCGTTTTCTCAAATTTGACTGAAAAAGTGAAAATACGCTTCAGAGCAACACATGTCACATTACCTAGACATGACAATGAAATGATGTGCACAATAAAGTTGTTGCTATGCCGCGTACACATGATCAGACTATCCGGTGGACTTGGTCCGGCAGACCAGAGTCCGCCGGACAATCTGCCCCTGTTTGGGCTCCGGCAGACTTTTTCTTTCCAAAGGTCCGGCGGACTTAGAAAGAAGTTTTGACGCAAAATTGTCTGTCGGACTCGGCAGTCCGGTGGACAATCTGGCCGTCTGTGTGCTAGTCCGCCAAACTTTTGAAATGAACGGACTTGCCCACACACAGAGGAAAGTCCGTTCATTTTGAACGCGGCTCCAGGTAGACGGGACTAGCGAAGGAAGTCAATGTCGTCACCTTCGTTGGCGAGATTGACACCTTACTGGCCCTGTCACCTGGTATGGAGTTAAATGGGAAGCCCTACGCCGAAAAAAAACGACATGGGGTCCCCCCAAAGTCCATACCAGACCCTTATCTGAGCACGCAGCCCGGCCAGTCAGGAAAGGGGGTGGGGACGAGCGAGCGCCCCCCCTCCTGAGCCATACCAGGCTGCGAGCCCTCAACATGGGGGGTGCTTTGGGGAAGCAGACGTCTGGCAAGAAGAACCAAAGAGGGGGACAAGACCCCTGAAGACATGTGTTGTGTTTTTTTCTTTACACTTTTTTTCACCAGGTGAATGGGTAGGGGTACATGGTACCCCAATACTCATTCACATAGGGTGGGGGGCCGGTATCTGGGGGCCCCCTTATCAACATGGGGACAAGGTGCTTAGGGGTGGGAGGGCCGCAGGGCCCCCTTCCCCAAAGCACCCCCATGTTGAGGGCATGCGGCCTGGTACGGCTCAGAAGGGGGGCCGCTCGCTCGTCCCCACCCCCTTTCCTGACTGGCCGGGCTGCATGCTCATATAAGGGTCTGATATGGACTTTGGGGGGGACCTCCACGCCGTTTTTTCTGTGTAGGGCTTCCCCTTTAAGTCCATACCAGGTGACGGGGCCAGCGAGGTGTCAATCTCGCCGCCAAAGGTGGCGACATTGACTTCCTTCGCTAGTCCCATCTATCTGGAGCTGCATTAAAAATGAACGGACTTTCCTCCGTGTGTGGGCAGGTCCGCTTATTCAGAAAGTCCGGCGGACCTCCGCTTCAAAGTCCAGCGGTTTGTCAGCCGGGCTAAGTCCATCAGATACTCCGATCGTGTGTACAAGACATTAGGTAAAAATTAAGTCCATCTGCCTGCCAGGAAACATTGGGGAAAAGAAGTATTGAGCCACTTAACTTCTGTTCAGTAGCTCACATGTTGGATTTCCAGGCAATGTCCACTCGCTCCATGCTGTGGTGAGAGCCATCATCTTACTTGTAGCCATCTCTGTCACACACGTAACTGTGAAGCACTTTGATTGCTTTCAGAATTTTGATTGTATTTTTTACATTCATTTGCATCATTCTCCACTTATTGGAAAGGATCCCAAAGGAGCATTCCACCATCATATGGGAATGGCATAGTCTGTAGTTTAAAATGTGTTTCTCCTGGATCACACCCCCCTCTAAGAATAGGAGCACATTAGACTCTCACTAATTTTGAATGTCTCATCTCTCACAAAGATGAATAAATACACTGGCTCATTTGTTTTAGACCAAGATTTATCTTGTGGAAGATTGTACTAATTGTTCTTCAAGTGATCCCCAAACCTGAGTGTTGAAATATCCATAAAATCACTGCTGGTAAAATACATTCCCACATCAACGTTTGTAAATGAGTAGCCAGCATCAACTACAGCCAGTACCACAGAGAAATATTTTTTTTTAATTGGCATACTGGACTTGCTTTCACTGCATGGTGGCATGACAATTCAAATCTGATTTCCATCAATTGCTCCAATGCAAATTGGGAAGTTGGTTTGCTGCCAGAAAAGGTTAGCAGTTTTTTGCCACTTTGCTTGTATTCATTCTGGCGTTACAATCTTCTGTAAATTTCTCCATATGGCCTTGAATTTTGACTGATCAACATAGTGTATGGTTGACTTGCTAATGCAAAATTCAACCTGCATTGAAAAATAAGAATGTCCTGTGGTTAGAATCCTCAAAAAAATAAAATAATACACTGTTTTTTGTTTTTTAGTCATGACATTGAAAACAAAGTGTAGTAGCATAGAAGATATTTATTGAAAGGGACCTTTTGCAGAAAAAGGTAAATAGAAGTGGAGATGAAGTTAGCAAATGGCACACATACTGGCATTTTTACCTTCTCCGCTTCAGGAAGCCCTATCTAGAGTTGAGAGAGTAAATTAAAATATATATATTTTTTGTTTTTTTATACTTTAGTTAAGGACTTAGTTTTTAGCTTAAAAAAAAAAAAAATTCAACTGTGAGGACCTTGAGGAGGAGGGAATGCATCTTTGAAGCTTTCAGCAATGGAGAGAATGTTAGTCCTGCAATGTCTAGCAGTCCTGCAGTGTCTGAAAGTGCCTCTGCCAGCACAGTGGATGTGACTGTAGTACAAGAAGAGGAGCCAGGACCCTCTACAGAAAGACCAAGCTTTAGGGTAAGGCCCAGTTAAAGTAGAAGAGAAACCAAACGTGAGGAACATAAGCAAATTTCAGGAAAAAAAAAGCATGATAATTTAGGCCATGCAGTATATTAAGTTTAAAAAAAAATCTAGAGCACCGCTGGGACCACAAATGAATAGTCCTCAGGATTCACCTCAAACCCATGGTAAAACTTTACTCTCAAGCCTATTTGCTACACTATATGGCCAAATGTTTGTGGACACTTGACCATCATATCTACCTATATCATCAAAAGTATGTAGATAACCCTCCAAATTATTACATTCAGCTACTACAGCATGCAAAGACATTTTGACATTTCCCAACTTTTGGCAACAATCCCAGTAGGGTCCTTTTTTTATATAAATGACTTTGCCTCAATGCACAATACTGGGTCCATTACAACATGATTCAATGAGTTTGGTGTTAAGTATCACAAGTGGCCTGCACAGATCCCTGATCTCAACCCTAATTAGCACTTTTGGAAAGCAACGGAATAGTGATTGTGAGCTAGGTCTTTTGTCCATTATTTGATTTGGCACAATATGACCAAGAGACACACTCCATCCTTGTGGACTTGTGGAAAGCTTTCCTAGAAGACTAGGGGCTGTTATAGCCATACATAATGGGCCAAATTCATAATGATGCCCATAAATTTCTCCCAGTATTTCACATAAAATAACATGTTGGATAATGCTAGAGATGCCTGTCAAGCTCCAAAAATTTTTTTTTCCTACTAAACAAATTGAAATAAGGCATGCAATACCAAGATCTAGCAATATAATTCTAGAAGTAAATATGTAATTTATACATAAATGATATAAATGAGTCATAACCAGTGCTTTTATTGCTTAAAGTTTTGTTCTGATATTAAATTACAGAAAAAAAGTAGATTAACATTTTAAACAAACAAAACACTACCTTTGTAAAGATTTTCCTCAGTAGAGGATCTGAGATTAGTACTGCATTGCACTTCTTTTGCACACGGCAAGTCATTAAAATACCTAGATATTACTTCATCTAACTAAAAAGAAGGAATAAATCACATAAAAAATTTACATTTTTCAAAATAATTTTTTTAAATTCTTTCCTATGACATATAATAGGCACATCAAAATCCCTTTAGCACACTCCACGTGGCTTCTATTCATAACATCTTCTGGGGCTAGCAAAACAACCCAACATCTGCTAATACCAGGTTATATTTCATCCTTACACAGTTGTTAAGTTCTGCCTTATACTCTTAAAACACATGCTCCCAATAGATATGTCAACAGACTGGTGTTGACATACTTTGCTCAAAATAAGAATGCTAATTTCAAAAAGTTCTAGTGTTATTACACTGGGGACGTAAATTGTAAGGGAGGAACCATTACAGACTCATTTCTATCGGTCCAAGAAGCATAAAGTCCCTTGGCATCAATTATGAAGTTTAACAATACTACAGAAGAAGAAGGATTTTGGCTTTTGCCATTGTATCATGTATTGATTAAGCTGCTTTGTAGTTTGTCAATATGTCCCTAGTCATTAATAATAATCGGAGCCTGACGCACACACTACAAAAAGAGAAGCAACAACTTGAGGCACTATAGAATTTCGGATCAGGGCTATTATGGAATTTCTATTGCATTTGATAAGGTAAATTAATAGCAGTGGTTTTCTGTTGTGACAGAGGATGACCAATGTTTTGCCTTGCCCAAAAGAAAAAAAGACAGTGACACTCTATCCATACAGCAATAACATACTAGAAATGTATTTAGACATTTGTGTTAGAAAAAAGCAATTGTATGGATGCTTTACAAAACGAAAAATATGGTTTTGATGCCGTTTGCACCTATTTTGTTCAAAATATTTTACCCATTTTCCATGAAATGTCCAGTTTTTTTTACAGATTTTAGCATTTTACACAGGAAATCACTGTAATCTGGAAAATTGATTGATTTTGTTTAAAAAAAAAAGCAATATAAAAAGCTTTTTCTTTACACTCTTAAAGCTGCAGTGTGAAGAATTTCTTACAAAAGTTATATTGCCTGCACACCTTCCATCATGTGGGGGTCTGACTTTTGGAGTATTTTTGTATTATAGGAAAGAAAAAGTTACCTGGCTATTTTGCTAATCCAATGGTTTCAATAATGTCAAGGCCTGAAACATTAGTGATGTTAGATGAAGTGATATGCACTAATGTTCAAACAGCTGAACATGTGCATGGGAATTTGAAAAACAGAGGATCTTATTTACATGATTAGCCATTTGAACCAAACACAGGTTGGAGGGTAGTGCTGAAGTGTGGAAATGGTGAGTAGTGTTGACAAGTGTATTTTTTTCACTGTTTGACTTCCAAAGCAGGGGATTGGCTGTGGATCTAAGGCGGCATTGTTAAACTAAGGGTGTTGGCCTTTAGAGAGGCATTAGGGTCAACTTAGTAAAGGCAAATAAGCTGTTTATTTTGAAAGGTATTTTGCATTTTGCATGGGAACTTTCCTCAGAGCTTATCAAACATGGTGAAATCTCACCAACGAATACCCAATCATGTGCCAGGAAAATGTAAAAAAAAAACAGCATTTTTGCTTGAACAAGACTTGATGATGGAAGTCAGGATAGGTTGATGTCATTCACAAAGCTCTGGGGATAGTTCCAATTTAAAGTGCAACTTCCCATGCAAAATGAACAGTGTAATTGCCAGTCTGTTGTAAATCAACCCCATATAATTGAGTAAGAATCACTTTGACAAGATAAACTCAGAAAAGGCTTTGTTTTTTTAGAAAATACTGAGATCTAAAAAATATTTAACAATGTTGTTTTTCAGTGCTAATTTTTATACTCACAAGAGTCACTCAGTGGAATTCATAAAGCGTTCCATTCATTAGTATTCCATCACCCCACTGCACAACAAATGTCAGCGTTGGCAACAGAATCATGTATGTTTCAAAAGCAGTAAATGCATCTCTGCATTTCCCATCCAAGAATTTGGACAGAGGGCTAGAAAATCAGCCTAATTCCTTTATGACTGAATGACTTTGGGTAATGACAGCTACAAAAGAAATCAGACATAGTTCTTGTATGATTGTATGACTATGATAAAGAAGGATGCCCAAGAAATCAGGCCTAATTCTTTTATGACCATAAGACTGTGGTAAGGACAGATACCTAATAAGACTGGCCTAGTTTTTGTACTGACTATATCACTTCTGTAAGAACAGAAGCCAAAAAAATCAGGCCTAATTATTTTATGATGGAAAGTTGAAACAGGTTTTCTCCTCTATATGGGGGACTTTCAAGTAGGATGAGTCACCAATGAAATATAAAGCGTATATTAAAAAATGTAGTTTTTAATAATAATATTAAAAAATCTTTATAGGAAACTGGAAAACACATGATACATATTAAATTGTATATCCAGTGCAAATCACACTTATTCTGCTGCACTATGCAACAATGCAGCAGATATATATACCAAACGCGTTTCAAGACTTTTGCTTATGTTGCTTTCTCTTCCCGGGGGTGTGTGCGATTAACGCAAAACATAACACACATCTGCAATCAAACAAGAATAAGTTACAGTTATATAGTATCCTGATGAAAACATTCTGTGATCATAATGCATCATCTAATTCCATTTACTATAGTTTGAAAACATATGCACTGACTATACAAATTGTAGGTGTTCCAGTATCCAGATTCTATTATAAAAAAAACAATGTACATATAATGCGGAGAAATGGCCTCTCTCTGGTTTCCAAATTGCCAGACAGTTCAGAAAGCCCTCCAACTGCAGCCAAATCCAACACGAACAAGATCCCCCACAAAGGGCGTCCAAATGTGGCCGTATGAGGATAAACCCTCTAGATCCCCCATATGAGGAAAAAGAAGAAAAGGAAAAAAAGTATCAGAGTGTTGTAAAGTACAAAAACAAGTATAGAAGGGTGTCCCTATGAATATTGGATCAAGTATTACATCAATGATTATATATGAAGCCTAATAGCATCATCTAGAGCAGGGATATGCAATTAGCTGACCTCCAGCTGTTGCAAAACTACAAGTCTCATGAGGCATAGCAAGACTCTGACAGCCACAAGCATGACACCCAGAGGCAGAGGCATGATGGGACTTGTAGTTTTGCAACAGCTGGAGGTCCGCTAATTGCAGATTCCTGATCTAGAGCATAACAGCAACCAAAATATGGTGCACATTATACTATATCTAGTAACTAGATTCAGAAAAGTAATAATTCTTCCGTACATTAATGTATCAGTGTGAGGTATCAAACCCATACCCAAGAGTAACCGGAGGGGGGATTTGATCATCAACACAGGAATTGTTTTAGGAAATCTTTCACATCCATGCTACATATGGAGTGAAACCCAGCTATAATTGTACTGTACCATATATAGATTATTGAAAAAAAGCTATAACACAATATATCAGGTCAATGGCTCTCTACGCAAATACACAGGTATATATAACCCTGTTATCTCAGTATCTGCATAAACAGTAGTTATAATAGACCATTCAACATATCTATGGAGCTACCTTTAGCCTGAGAGGGTGCCGGCTGATGGTAGGATCTGCTGACGTTTTTACACATAGAGCGCTGTCATCACTTGTTCAACACAAAAGTATCAGGTTGCTGGAAATGACCAGATACGCTTCCCTGAAATAAACAGGGAGACAGGAGGGGAAAAGCCCCCGCAGAGACACCACATTAGAACTGTATGTATAGCTTCCAGAGCAGTGTGGCCAGACCAGCCACTGTGTGCAGTACAGTTACCTGCACATCCGGTCTATCATACCGGCCACAATAATGCAATGAGTGAGGACATTTAAATATAGTGTCATATTCTACCTACTGTGTATGTCCGTTTGATGCAGTCGATCTGGGTGTGATCCTTGCCGTCCACATCATCACACATGTGGACGGTGTTCTTCCTCATAAGAGGGATCTAGAGGATTTATCCTCATACGGCCACATTTGGACGCCCTTTGTGGGGATCTTGTTTGTGTTGGATTTGGCTGCAGTTGGAGGGCTTTCTGAACTGTCTGGCGATTCGGAGACCAGAGAGGGGCCATTTTTCTACATTATATGTAAATATTTTTTTTAAATAGAATCTGGATACTGGAACACCTACAATTTGTATGGTCAGTGCATATGTTTTCAAACTACAGTATGGTAAATAGAATTAGATGATGCATTATGATCACAGAATGTTTTCATCAGGATACTATATACATGTAACTTATTTTTGTTTGATTGCAGACTTGTGTTATATTTTGTGTTAATCGCACACCCCCCTGAGGAAGAGAAAGCAACATAAGCAAAAGTCTTGAAACGCGTTTGGTATATATATATGCTGCATTGTTGTATAGTGCAGCAGAATAAGTGTGATTTGCACCAGATATACAATTTAATACGTATGATGTGTTTTCCAGTTTCCTATAAAGATACATGTATAGGATTGTAGTTGTACTTTGTATGTGCTTATATTTTTTAATATTATTATTAAAAGCTACATTTTTTAATATATGCTTTTTATTTCATTGGCGACTCATTCTACATGAAAGTCCCCCCTATAGAGGAGAAAACCTGTTTCAACTTTCAATCTTTTTGGGATGAGGTTGAGTCTAGCCCCCACCACCCCTCTGTGACTTGAAGCACTTTTTTCAATTTTTCCTTTTTCTTTTTCTTTTTATTATTTTATGATGATACAGTATGACTTTAGCAAAGACAGAGACCCAAAAATTGGACCTAGCTCTTGTACGACTATATGACTTAAGTAAAGACAGATGTTGTACATTCTATAATGCATTGTGAAACATGTAATAATAAAAATTATTAATACAAAATAATAGCAATTCAATTACCATATGTAGAACCATTCATATTTACACAAAATCATAAACAAACCTATCAGACCACTGGCCATTTTGCCAACCAGTTTATTTATATAACAAATGTTGTACCTTTGACTTTAAAAGACATTAGCCATTTGTACAAGGTTCTATTAGGACAATTTAAGCTGTAAATTTGTGTCTTACATGTGAAGTCTTCGACAAATTGTACCTGCCAACAGGCAATGCAAGTATTTAAGTCATTAAAATGAAAATATCAGTTCTGATGAACTAGTCAGAGCCCTTATTACATTTCACATCGGCCCGTTTCTCATTACATGTCTTCTAAAATATTGCTCTATTATGGATTCATTTCATTAGTTAAAAGGGTGACATTACTCAGTGTTAATGAATTATTGCCGGTATCTTAGGAGATGAACCTGAAGCACATATTCAATTTAACAGAAAGATTTTTATGTTTCCATAGATAATAAAGACAACTAGGAAGTAAAAATATGGAACATTTCCATGTGACTACATTAATATAGGAGAAAGACAGTAAAATAAACACAATGCAAACTATAAATAATATATAAGGAATGCACAATAACTTTTCAAAAAATAGCAAAAATCGAGCTGCAAAATTGTGAATATATCTTGCAGACAACTTACAAAGAAATGTACATATATTGTAAATTCCCATCAGTCCCAACCCTCAAGGAGCTTACAGTCTAAGGTCTTACATGTATATATACATATGTCAATTTAGATAGGAGCCAGTTAACCAACCATTATGTCTTTGGAGTGTGGGAGGAAACTGACGTACCCACATAGCATTAACAACTTGAAGAGAAGTTTGTATCTCACGCATCAGATGCTGGCTGGGGCCAGTATAGGAGAGGACAGAGAAATGTGAAAAGAGATCTGGTCAGAGGTAGGTAACTGGGTTACAGTTAGAAGGTTGATGAAAAAGTGTTAGCCCTTGTACACACGGAATGTGTCCGTCAGAATATCCGTCGGACCAAATTTTCCAACTTGCCGGAAATATTTTCTGACAAAATGCTCCGATCGGACATACTCCGATCATGTGTAGAGAATTCCGATCAGACAAAGTGCCACGCATGCTCAGATCAAATTCCTACATCAAAGCTATTGGCTACTAGCCTGAACGTAGTCCCATCGTAACGAAATTACGTCATCACGTTATGAAAGATCGGATTTTCCGACAACTTTGTCCGACCGTGTGTATGCAACAGTTTCGGACAAGATCCGTCAGACAAAATCCGACGGACAAAATCCGACGGATTTGGTTGTCGGAATCTCCAACCGTGTGTACAAGGGCTTAGAGAAGCTAGTCCTGAGTCTATACATACCAATAAATATGTCCAATTGCGTGATATTGAGGATATTGATTAGGGAGCAGCATTGCTGGAGCAGGCTACCTCCTCTGGAATCCAGGGGAATGAGTGCTGCACAAAGAATGGGAATAGATGTGCAGGCAAACAGATACTCATGGTAGGGGACTCAATTATTACAAGGACAGACAGGGTAATCTGTCTGAAAGACCACTATTATTGAACAGTTTATTGAAAAGTAGGCTATAGCCCCTCCTAATACTAAGGATGAGGAAGAATCTCAGCAGATTTCAAAGACTGAAATGGCTGGTGAGCAATGTTATTATTATGGGTAATTTTAATTATCTTGATATATTGAAGTATGTTATGATAGAACACTATATTAATAGCAAGAAAAAAATTAAGATAGCACACATAATTACAGGAAACCAGTCATGATAAAAATATGCCAGCATTGCTTACCCCCTCTCCTACTAAAATTCTAGTTGCTTGGCTGTCATGCTATCCTTTGGCTTCAGTTATCTGAAGTTTGGGACTTTTGCCTTAGTTCTGACTTTTCTGATATAAGTTTTCCAGGTCAGAGACATTGTTGTGGGTTAACGCAGCACATGACTTCTAAACTTTCTTGGACATTTGGCAGCAAGAAGATCTCCATTTCAGCTGCATGCCATTTGTCATGAAGTCTCACTCCTCCTGCAGCAGCATGTGGAGTTTTATTCATGCAATTCCCCTGTGTTTTCAAGCAAGTGAAAAATTAAACAATGAGTAAGAATCCCCCCCCCCCCCCATACACTTGGGTGGCCAAGTGTATTGGGTTGATTTACTAAAGGCAAATGGGCTATTCACTTTGTAAATTAATCTTGACTGCAAGTGCATTACCTTGGTGAATGAGGTGATGCTCACCCAGATAGCGAGGATAACTTGCCATACAGTGGCAGTATTGAATTGTAAGTCTTGTTGACTTGCTGCACATCTTGCTTGGTAAGTTGTACACCTGCAAAGCACTTGAAGCACAAGTTCTAGTTGACACATTTCCAATTTGTAGCAAATTTGCATGACAATTCTCTAGCAAGAGCAAAGTTGCAGTGGTGAGTCTACAGCAAGAGCTCTGCAAGTCTATAGCAAGATCCCCACAAGTCTACAGCAAGAGCTTGCAAGTCTACAGCAAGAGCTCTGCAAGTCTATAGCAAGATCCCCACAAGTCTACGGCAAGAGCTCGCCAGTCTACAACAAGAGTTATGCAAGTCTCCATTTTTGGCAAGAAAAAAGAAGCAAGCAGTGCAAAACTATGATCCCACAACCTGGTAATAGTGAAATACATTCAATCCAACAATCATATATAATGATAAACCCTGATATAAACCAAATCCCAGCAATACGGCAACAATGCAGAATACCGCCAACTATAGGGGGGGTATGTAGAAAGCTGCCTGCACTGTACTGTGATGTAAAGAGATCCATGTACCATACTGTATTCAGGGAGACCCATTCATTGTTCTGTATACAGAGAGATCCCTTTCATATGAAATAAGAAAAGGTGGATACTTTTGTTACCATCGATACTCGGCTCACCTCACTTTACAGAGGTCTCAGGTCACATGACCTTTCTGGTCTAGGCATGTCTTATATCCCTGACAGAGAGATGAGTGGAGTGTTCCCCCACTACTGGTTTCTCTATAGTGCTTGGTCTATAAATGGCTAGATTTGCCTCCTACATTGTGTGCAATGTCTACCATTTCCCTCTTACATTCTGTTGACGTCTTCTGTAGCTTTATTCCTGGCTGGCTATTCTCTGCAATCTGTATTTATGCATCTTTTGCCCCTCGATCTGAAAACGCAACAATTCCCATCATGGGGTGCCATGTGTATATGCAATTATAATAGTAAACAATGGTGCACTTATTCAAGAAGCTATGCAGCAAAAATAGACTAATATTCAGGAAGGACTATTTCTTTTTTCCTGGCAGGTGATTGGGTATTCTTTGCAAAGTGCATTTTCACCACATTCACATAGCTAAGGGAACAGTTGTTTGGAAAGTGAACATCCTCGTTTCCTTTAGTAAATCAATCCCATGTGTAATTTCCTGTATGTCCATATTTACATGAGTGTATTTCATATACTAATTTGCAGTTTTTTTCCATAGTGATTATTGCAATGCATTTCAGACAAATTTATTATTATTATATTAACTTATTTATTTTTGTCCTTTCTGCTCTTGGTTACAATAATGTCCTTTCAGATATCTCACGCGCTCGCTCCTGATGAGTGGCCTGGAAGCCACGAAACGCGTAGAGCCATCATTCGCCGTGTTTATATTTTCTTGATCCAGACTTTATCATTATTATTATTATACACCTACTTTTACAGGTTTAGTGAGGCTTTAGGTCTCACAGGCATCACCATTTTATTATGGTTTTAATCCAACTCGAGTTATGATTGATTTTTTGATTTGTTGCTTTGTTTCTGATTGCATATCTGATATGAGCATTATTATGTATGTATATACGGTATTACTTAATTATGTATGTATTTTACACATGTAGAGATTGTAACTTATACATCAATAAAATTCCTTTATGATCACCCCATTACGCTTCTTTGCTGTCATGTGCTTCATGTAAAGTCCCATCTGCCCTGGGTGCAGACCCCTTCCTCTCTTGATTCAGATTGGGATGGAAATTTATGACCTTACCAGGCCATTATTTCATTTAAAGTCCCTAGGGATCGAATTGTGTGACAATGCACCAGGTCATGCTTTCCGTAAAGTCCCTAATAACCCTTCCTTTTTGTTTTGATTATATAATATTCGGGATGGAAGCACATGACATTGCTCCACTAGTTGAATCTTTATTATTATCCCTGCCTTTAATGACCTACTGTGTAACCTCCCCTGTTTTTTTATTATTTCATTGTTTAATTATTATTAACCATTTAATACTCCCCTTACCCCATTAATGAATATATGTATATATAATTTTTATAATATACTACCATCCTAAGTATGTGTGCTCAATTGGGCTGCCCTGTTGGTGGTAGGTACTGTTGGTGGGACTGCAGTGCCGTCTGGTTGTTTTCGTCCTGTCCGGGAGCTGTGACGCACCTAGCGGGTCTCCTCCCATCCCCAGTTTTCTTTCTCCGGGTGGGTGGACATGCCGCTATTGTGCGTCGACGTCACGCATCGTGCTGTGCGTGCGTCGTCCCATTGGGGAAGCGTTACGCACAAGTGTCGTTCTCCATGCACGTGGGCTTCATGGAAGTTGCTGGCTGGTCGGACATTCTCTGTCTGGCCCGTGGCGCTCCTCCGCCTTGCCACACAGCGTGACGTTGGTGAGCTGTCCCTCGGCAGCTTTAAATGGACGTCTCCTTGGGTGGTCTGGGTACTCGAGGCTCTGCACACACTGGACACCACAACACTTTGAAACTCCCCCCACTCTTCTGGTTATTTCCATTGGTAATACAACTTCACTTTCATCAGCACATCTTTTTTATTGTTGTGTTATTATTTCTTCACGCACTACCACTGTTAATTTTTTGATCCGCCCATTTTATTATGGTTTTAATCCAACTCGCATTGTGGTGAACCTTGGAATTTTATTGAGGCTATACCTCGAGTTATGATTGATTTTTTGATTTGTTGCTTTGTTTCTGATTACATATCTGATATGAGCATTATTATGTATGTATATACGGTATTACTTAATTATGTATGTATTTTACACATGTAGAGATTGTAACTTATACATCAATAAAATTCCTTTATGATCACCCCATTACACTTCTTTGCTGTCATGTGCTTCATGTAAAGTCCCATCTGCCCTGGGTGCACACCCCTTCCTCTCCGCATTTCAGACAAGGACATTGTTCATATTGAACTGCTATGCTGCATTTCTTCAGTAAAGTTACATTATCCATTCTGAACCTGGTCTGAAGTTATTCCATGGGGTGCATGTTAGTTTTGTTGTACTAAAAGAACTTGGGTCTGTAAAGCACTTTGGGGTATAAAGTAACATTGTCACAAAAGTGTTAACTCAACAAGTTGAGGAAGAGAAATGCCATTGCTAAAAGTAACCAAATGCAAGTTCAAGACACAAGCAACCAGTCATTAAACATGGTGCCTGGTACTGACAGGTACTCTTGTAGCAAGGGGGTTGATTTTCCGGCTCCCTCCCTAGCGGTCGTTATCTAATGGCACCCAATTCGAGCCTGAGTTATGGCGATCTATGGACCGGTAACAAGGTATGGGAATCAATGAGTTAGGTGAGACAATGCACCCCCATTCTGCTACTGAGAGTGAGGTAACAGAGATGCGCTGGATTGGTGAAGTGGGCACAGTCTCAGCATGTCCCTCCTAATGCAACATACAAGTTACAATGTGTATTGACATGTGATTAGTCACTTTTCAGAGGAACCCTGCACTTTATTATTGCACACAGTGAGGGCTCATTTCTAAGTCAGGGACTGTCTTAATGTTAGATTTTGCACATAACTACAGCCTCCACCTGGTCCTGGGCATTAATGGACATGCTCCATGCAAAAGGTAACTCCATGTGCACGGGCGCAGATGACACACATATTGGGGAAGATTCACTAAAACTGGTGCACACAGAATTGGGTGCAGCTGTGCATAGTAACCAATCACCTACTAAATTCAGCTTGTTCAATTAAGCTTTCATAATAAGGCCGGGTTCACACTGGTAAGACACGACAGTCGTATGACTGTGGCTACGACTTTGCCCTGCGACTTGAAATCTGACATCCATCCAACTTCAATGAATGGGGATCCTACTTTGATCCCGACAATACCAGGCACTGTGTGTCTGGTATGAATCTTTAGGGAAACTCCATGCCAAATAAAAAAGAAATGGCATGGGGTCGGCATGGGGGGAACTTTCGGTCTGGTATGGATTTTAAGGGGAAAACCCATGCCAAAAAAAGTTGTGGGGGCCTCCCAAAATCCATACCAGACCCTTATCTGTCAGGCCCCCAACCTGGCAGGTTGGGAAAGGGGGTAGGGAAAAGCAAGTGACCCCCCCAAACCATATCAGGCCACATGCCCTCAACATGGAGGTGTGAATTTGGTTTTTTTTTTGGGGGGGGGGTTTATATTTATTATAGCAAAAAGTAAAAAATATATATATATTTTTTTTTTTTTCAAAATTGTTGCTCTTTTTTGTTTATAGAGCAAAACATTAAAACTACAGAGGTGATCAAATACCACCAAAAGAAAGCTCTATTTGTGGGGAAAAAAGGACATAAATTGTGTTTGTGTACAATGTTGCATGACCACGCAATTGTCAGTTAAAACAACACAGTGCTGTATTGCAAAAAATGGCCTGGTCATTAAGGGGTTAAATCCTTCCGGGCCATAAGGGGTTGAATTGATAGCACTATACAAGTAGCTATAATATAATAATACACGATTTTTCTATCATTAACATACTTTATTAAGATTAAGTTAAATTATTTTTATATTCAAAAGGGACTCTGCACAGCCGCTAAACACGCTTTATATTTTTAGTATACAATATATGTATACTAAATATATACATACTAAATATATACATACAATACAATACATACATTTAAAAATTCTAGGGATTGATTGTGTCAGTTAACAGTAGGTGAAGGTCAACTATTTAAACAATGTTCAAATAAATGTATTATATAGAAAGAATATGCTATTCTTTCCATTTATATTACACCGCACATCAACAACCTTCAAACTGATTCAAATAAAATGAAATATTGAAATGCACAGAGATCTATTTCATACCCCTGAAGGAACTGCAAAACATGTAACCCACAGAATTCTGTTCTCAAGCTGAATAGAACCTATTGATGAACCAAGTGAAGCATCAAAATATAGATTCCAGCCAGAATTGCATCTCAAGGGAGCCTGTAAATGTGACCTGACTTGTGTGGGCAAAAGCTATGTTCTTTGCTGAATGAATGATTATAATTGGGTGTTCTAGAACTGTAAAATAAACTCAAGCAATTGAACCCTAATATAACTGAATACTGCAATTCACTGGTTCTTCCAATTCGTTTGGTTCCTTGCAGTTAAGGGAGGTCAGTAGGTGACACATGACCTACTTAGAGGACTAAACCAATGATATAGTTGGATATGGTTCTGTGGTCACAATGTTATGACACGTCATTGTGTTCATGGCTTTTGATGATTGATTAATGCAGTTTGATATTGTAATTGGTAGTCAATAAATCAATCTTCACTAGTGAGATGTATTTCATTTCTATCTTAAATATTCAGTTTTTTATAGAATAACATTTTATAAAATAAAATTGTATTCACATATTCTTCCTGTCGGGAGTGTGTTTGCATTTTTGGTTTCTTGTGAGTGTGAACAAATGTTGCATCATTTAGAAAAGGAATGCTACAAATGTTATCCACAAATGATCATATAGTTGATTACAAATAGCTGCATTAGCAAATAACTTGGAGCTATATTATATTTAGAAATCAAGTTTACTTTGCTGCCTCATTGTCTGTAAAGTGGTTGTAAACCCCATTCATGAAATCTGACCTGGACACATATATCTGAAGTGTTTACTTATCGATCTCCAAAGCCCCAAGTCTCATGTCTTTCTGCTGCTTCGTTCCTCTGTTATCAGCATGATAACTTCTGACAAGTTCTCTGACACAGGACTTAATAGCAGCTGGAAATTTGTGTTGGGAAGGGAGCTTATAAACAGATAATCAGAGAGCTGATCTATTCACAGTACAGCTCTGCAAGTTTCTTTGTTCCTCTGTCTATGTGGAGGGGGGTGGGGGGATGTGCCTTTGCTTCAATCAGCTATCACACAGTGTTAGCTGAGACTCCCCTCCTACTGCTGGAAGAGGAAACAAGATTTGTAACACAAGATGAGCTTTCTAAAGAATGTAGAAAGCTGAAGACAGCAGATATACATGTAAAACTTAAGTAGGGAGATTTGTTTAATCTCTGTGTATCATTTGAGGCTGTTCACATACACTTTAAGGCTCCATTCTCACAATTTACAGTGTGACTTTGCTGTGTGGCTTTCATGTGACTTAAATGCGACTTATTACACTCTATGGCATTCAAGTTGCCAGGAAGTGGCATCAAAGTAGTGCAGGAAGTAGTAACCTTGTTTTAAAGATGCTGCGACTTGCTTTGCATAGGATCGAATGTGTGCCATTGAAATAAATGAGTTTCGACATATCCTATGACTTTATGTCCCACTAGTGAGAACAGAGCCTAAAAGTTCTTACACATTTTTTTTCTGGAAATATTCTACATTCTGTATTCAATGCACACTTGGCAGCTGCAACTGTTGCATTTCTGTTTAGCATGTCTGCATTTCTTTTATTTTGCAGGTCTGCACTTCTGCTTAACAACATATGCTATGATGGTCTGCATTTACCATTTTGTGTGAAGAGGTGAGTTGGTTCACTCACCCCCTCTAACCCACAATGGAAAACATATCCAAAAAGTACTAGTGCAATGTTACCACTAAAACAGTGTCTGTACTATGTATACAAACCATAAAAACTGAAAAACGATAAAACTATAAAAGTGTAACGTATTAATAAATATTGTAAATATCAAGTGCAACATATCAAAACTCCAGAGCATAGGTTTTTTGCATAGTCCCCAAAGTCTACTTAAGTTTATCATATAAATTCCATGTGCATATTGTGCCCCAATTCACATCCGTGTATATAAGGACTTTTCACCACTTCATGTGCCACCAACACCTTCTGAAAATCGGCACTCACCAGAACCTAGAAAAACTTTTGCCTTTGGTTTATATTGGGATAACCACTCCACTTTTCTGGCGTTCCTTCAACTAGGTTGCAATTACCTCATGTCTCTATGCCAATCTTGGTATCTCATAAGAAGTAAACATCCATCATTGCGCAACATACTTATATAAAATGTATTTAAACCAATGAGATAACATCCAAAATGTATAAAAAGTGCACTCGCAATTAAAGTGCCTAGCACTGAGTCTTTCCAGCAGTGTATTTTAGGGTTTAGCTCCGCTGCTTCGCTTCCTGGGATCACCTTGTGTTCCAAGCCTCGATTTGGTGTGGGTTTGGAATGGAAAGTGACATCCACAGTTACCCAGAAGCCTCTATGCATTTTGCATACATACATACATGCGCCGTAAATTTTTTAGTTTTTAAGGTTTGTATACACGGTACAGACAGTGTTTTAGAGGTAACATTGCACTAGCACTTTTTGGATCAGCGCAGTTAAATTTCAAACATATATTTTTCCCTAACCTATAATATAGGACTTTTTAACTGCAGCAGATCATATCTTATATTTTTTTTATCACTATCTTTGATACATTTTTGAGCCGGTGACACAATTTCCCATTATGAAAATGTAGTGCTGGCTCCTGACGAACAGGCGCTATGTTTTTTTCTAAAGTTCATTTACCTGAAACCACAGTTGAGTTTTGGGGCTAGTTCTCAAAATTTCTGGTTTCAGTACCAGTCTAGCTGGGTTGCACTGTGTTCTTCTTGACCGCAGGTGTCGCTGTCACCGCTGGTAAGAGTAGAAACACAGTCTAGCTGGGTGTATTGAATGCCACTGTTCTCTCGGAACCAGCCCAGTGGGAGTGTTCTCCTGCTGTGCATTCTGGATGGTGGTATTTAAGGTACCGATGCCACAGGGTTCTATTCTTTATTTTCTGTCTGTTCGCTTCTGGTGATCCTCTTGACCCAGCTCCATGGCCCTCTTGGCCTGGGGTGCGGAACCATGCATCCCGAGTCTCGGGGCCGGCTGGCCCGAGGCGACACAACTGCAGGGACAGGCCTGACTGGATTTCGGGGCCTACTGATTCAAGGGTGGTCCGGTGCCGTCTCATCTGAAGGGAGAGGCCCAGCAACTGAGGAGCCCCAGGGGAGGATTCTTCAGGAGAAGGCTGTGCGCAAGACTAGCTTATCTGAAGGAGCCTGGAGGCTTAGTTGAAGGATGCAACCTGAATCAAAACACATATGTTATAGCCGGATCGGGTGAGAGAACCTGGTACTGTATGTTATCAAATGGAGGATTTAGAAGAAATGGAAGACAGCATAATCTTGCGAGGCCTTCCAGAATCAGTAGCTTAGGAGCAGATACTACCCACTCTGATAAGTTTATTTAACAACCTCCTAGACAAGCCATCCTCTACTCCCATTTGAGATGGAGTAAATTCATGGGGCTCTTAGGCTCCGAGGTAGAGATTTGAATATACCACGTTATGTGGTCTTCTGCCTGATCGACTATCGGTTGAAAGAAGCGATTCTTAGGACAGCTTGAAACAGAATCCAGCTATCTCATGGGTATACTGATGTTCATATTTACCAAGAACTATCAAACTTTACCCTCCAACATCGCAAAGGTCTATGCCCCCTACTAGAGATACTTTGCACCAAAGGGATCCGATTCAGATGGAAAGTTCCTATTCTGCTTGTCGACGTCCACTTAAGGATGAACAGCCTTTTTAAGGGTTCCGGACGACCTACCTCAATTTTGCGAACCTCTAAACTTTCCCCTGGTAGAAGTTCCCAACTGGTATGCCAACTTCCGCCCTACCACCATGAAACCCCCGCCGCCCAGAATTGAAACCATGGAAGCACTAGACCAGCGGTACCACAGACACCGATCACCTTCTGCAGCATGACTGGTCACATCATGGTAGGTGTCACAAAGTCATCACAATCACGAAGGGCTCGACACGATCATGATCATAGTCCCAAAGATGGCTTCTAATAGTTCCCACATCAGTGGGCCTTTTGTTCTTTGTGCTCTGGCTTTTTTTTTTCCCCTGTTGAGTCTCCCCACCCTGGCAGATGTAAGAGATGGAACTGGCTAAGGTTATGTACCATTTTCACCTTCCCTGGCTCACCACTTCTCGTCCAGTCATGGTCAAGCCCTTTTCAATGAAAACAAATCTTCCTATTTGTCTGCTATTTTGGATCTTGACTGAGAACATTTCCCTATTTCCCTGACCAGCATTGCACCCGATCACATCTCCCCATGGATCACCCCTGTATCACACTGTTGAGGATGTATAGGCCCCTTTTACACAACCCCCCTCTGCCGATTAATGACATTGCCACACCTCACATGGTGTGTTTGCTAAGATATTCACATAACATAGGGGGCCTAGCTAGTTGCTATGCCTCTGTATTATGTACGCGAGGTTATAAAGTGTGTGGAAGACAACAGTGCAGACCCCCTCAATGTCTGGAATCTATATTCTTACCACAGTCCCCCTCTTCTCCTGCTTTTTCTTATCTCCTGCAGGAAGCAAGCCTTTTTAGTGTTGCAGATCATGCTTAATATGCCTGTAATAATTATAATCTCTCTTGTGACAGGAATGCATGTAGACAGGATGTCCCACAGGATCTGCCCCCCCCCCCCCCCCCCCATGGTACAACCTCCAACAGGATTACCCAACCGATGATACAGGTATAAACTGCACTTCTACAACACTCACTTTACATGTCGTTTCTGATTCACCCCTATCAGAGAGTTCTGGCCCATCGCTAGACCTCTTAATGCACTGCTTTCTTTACCCCAGCCACAAATACCATATATGATCCTGTGAGACACCCTTGGTATATCAGACATGGAGTGAATTAATATGTTGTATTAGTGTCATGTCACACGTTGACTATATAGGTCTAATTCTGAATACTCAACCCTGTGATTTTCACAGAATGCAACATACCGTGCTAGTACTGAGTAGTAATAGCTCTGCAATCTCAAGTGGATTAGATTCATTTTCTGACTACATGGGGCTGTACAATGCTCTACACAATATTTTTCGAGAGATCTCTCAGATTTGATGATTTACTCTAAGAAACACAGAATACAACGATATACGTTCTAGCTATTATACGTATCTAATGTTTCCCATAATACCCACCAGATTGTGGGGCTAGTGTAAACCTTTATCCCATGGAGAGCCCTGTTATACCTTGTTATACCATTGAAGAGGGAAAACATGACCTATCCACTGAGTACCTTTTTATAATAGATTTATTAAGACATCCCTTACACTATTACACTTATCTTGGGACTCCTTCAATTAGACCTGGCAGTACATACCTACGTAAGGGGTTTGAGTACCTCTAAGTCAGGGGGGCCCAACCAGTGGCCCAGGGGCCACATGTGACCTGTGGAGCCTTCTGATGTGGCCCGCAGTCTTCTGCTCTGGGATGGCTGGTTGGCAAGCCTGGATCATGGATCGGTCATCCCAGAGCATCAGTGTTGTGAATGAAGCCGGTGGTAGAGAAAGCAGGCGGCTGCGGAGCAGAGCTACATAAGCCAATGCTTCCTGTATAGTGCTGGCTCCTGCAGAGTGATACCAAATATGGTCATATCTGTTCTGCAGTGGTTACTCGGCTGCTTTCAAACTGATCCACAGGTGCACCGCCTACATCCAATCTGATCTGCTAAAAAAACAGAAGGGAATCCACTGCCTTCAGCCTGGGCAGATAGGATTGAAGGGCCCAAAGAGTAGAGTGGGCTGTGTCTATTTCCTATCAATATGCAGAGTGGACATTGGCCTGTCATCCGCCCGCTCCACTCATTGTGGCCCGCGACCAGTTACCAACTCACTTAAGTGGCCCTCGCTCTTCAAAAGGGTATCCCTGCTCTAAGTAGAGGAGAGTTTGATCAACATCGACTAAACATATAGGAAGCCCTTGACCTAAAGCATACTTCCAGCATCCACTAAGCCCCCCTCCCCCTACAGGTTTTTTTTTCTGTGTGTGTAGCACTTCCCATTGGCAATAAACCCTAGACCTCAGCTCCCCTGCCACCGTTCCTGAGATAGTAAGGATTGAAAGCATATGTATTTAAAATATCTCTCTTTAACTAGACTGCATATTTATTCACAGTAAGCGATCCTCAGTTTATGTAGCGAAGCGGACGTGTTAGGCCTCACAGGGAATGTTTTTGTTTAATGACCATAGCTCAAAGTATTGTTGTACTATATCTGTTCTCTTTCTACCTCTATCTTGGTTCTGCCAATTTTCTAGTTAGCCTTAAATTTTGCAATACAGCCTCCTTAACACAAACATCAATTAGGTCTCTGGTTGGCGGAGTTAATCTGGCTCTTGACTCTCCATACATCCACTGACCCATTCTGACCATACTGTCTTTCACTTGGACGAGTGAGCTTGTAGTCACAAGTCACCAGAGACTTAAATGTAGACTATCCAAACCCATTCTTCTTCTATCTCTTCTTTTCTGATCTCGTATCCTATCTCTTCCCTTTCCCTCTCTCCTAACACTACCCCCCATCCTAAAGTAAAGTCCCTGATAACTGGGTGATTCTGTCCTCATCATGGCTCCTCTCCTCACAAGTAAGAACAAACACCTCCTTAAAATCAGATCCCTTAAATCACAAGGTCTCAACTACTTCTTGCAATGTGCAATCCCAATTATATAATCTTTCTTCTCCCAACCTGAATAAGGTAGATTCCTGCAGACTAAAGTCATTCACAGACTTCCTACAAAAATATAGCCCAAAACCACTCTCCAACTCGGCAACGCAAGGCCTAGAAAGCCCTCATCCTTTAGTAGAAGTCACCTTAGTACTCAAACAACTAAAACCTGGAAAGAGCCCTGGCCCTGATGGATTAACAGTAGGATACTACGGTAGGTATGGTAGGGTACTACGGTAGGGTACTATGCAGACACCCTGATTCCACACTTTCTGAAAGCCTTTAATTCATTAGCCTCCTGAACCCCACCTCCCCAAGATCTTCTAGAAGCTCATATAACAGTCATCCCTAAACCTGGTAAAGACCCTTCCCTAGTCACAAATTACAGACCCATATCCTTACTCAAAATTGATCTTAAACTTTATGCTAAAATTATTGCTAACCGCCTACTACCCCTATTACCCAAACTAATCTCACTACCTGGGTTTTATACCAGGTAGAGAAGCGCACGATAACACCTTAAAAGCAATTAATATCCACCACTGCTTGACCTCAGAGCCATATTTTTTCCTATCCCTTGAAGCAGAGAAGGCATTCGATAGAGTGGCCTGTGACTATATTGCTGAAGCTCTCAAAGCTATTGGCCTTCAAGAGCGAATATTGATTTTCAGTTTACTCCTCACCCACATCAAAGGACCGAGTCAATAGCCACCTATAGAACGACTACTCGTTTTCCAAAAGAACTTGACAGGGATGCCCTCCCTCTCCCTTAATCTTTGTCCTCACTCTCGATGCATTATTTTGCCGCCTCAGGGCAAACCCGGATATTAAACGTATTTTCCTATTTAATCATACATATAAAATAGCCGCTTTTGCAGTTGACAGTCTCCTGTTCCTTACAGAACTACTCATTACTAAGGATGAGACGAACACCCCCGGTTCGCAAAAGAACATCTGAACAGGCAAAAAATTCAGACGAACATGAAAAATCAAAAGTGCTAATTTTAAAGGCTTATATGCAAGTTATTGTCATAAAAAGTGTTTGGGGACCCAGGTCCTGCCCCAGGGGACATGTATCAATGCAAAAAAAAGTTTTAAAAATGTCAGGTTTTTTTTCGGGACCAGTGATTTCAATAATGTTTAAAGTGAAACAATAAAAATTAAATACTCCTTTAAATATCGTGCATGGGGGGTGTCTATAGTATGCTGTAAAGTGGCCCAGTTTTCCCGTGTTTAGAACAGTACCACAGCAAAATTAAATTTCTAAAGGGAAAAAGTAATTTAAAATGCAATTTATTTAAAAACGTTTGGTTCGTGGTTCCTCTTAATATTCATACCAGCCTCAAAGGGCCTGGTAATGAACTGGCGGGGAATACATGCTGTTTTTTTCAATGACTTTTATCTATGTTGCTGAGACCTGACAATTCATTAGAGCTGCGATCAGTTTTAAATGATTTTTTTCCTTTAGAAATGTAATTTTTCTGTGGTATTGTTCTAAACACAGGAAAACTGCGTCACATGGGCATACTAAGGAGACCCCCCAGACACAATATTTAAAGGAATATATAATTTTTATTGTTTCACTTTAAGCATTATTAAAATCACTGCTCCTGAAAAAAAACATCAGTTTTTAAAACTTTTTTTGCATGTCCCCTGGGGCAGGACCCAGGTCCCCAAACACTTTTTATGACAATAACTTGCATATAAGCCTTTAAAATTAGCACTTTTGGTTTTTCATGTTAGTGTCCCATAGACTTTAACAGTGTTCCGTGGCTTTCAAATTTGCCACAAACACCACATAATGTTCGTTGTTCACCGGACAACCAAAGTTTGGCCTGAACTTGTGCTTGGGCCAAACCGTTCGCCCATCCCTACTCATTACCATCCTGAATCTGCTTAAGGATTTTCAACTCCCTGACTAATCTCCAGATCAACTTATCTAAATTACATGCCCTAAATATCTCCCTATCAGAAGACCTTCTTAAGCAGCTCCAAACCAATTTCCTGTTCACCTTGAATCAAGACTCAATCACATGATTAGGAGTCCAATTGCCATCAAAGCTCTCTGACCTATACACTAAAAATGACCTACCCATCCTTTAGACTATCCAACATGATTTTAAGTCCTGGTCCATGTTAGAATATTAGTCCAAATTCATAATTCAGCACTTATAGATAGCTTGCAAAGTATGTTTGTAAGCAAGCTTGCAAAATATGTTTGGTTTTATGATTAATCATAATAAAAATACAGTATGAGTGAATGACCTTGAGCAAGATGTTCTGTAAAATAGACCTTCAGCTAAAGCTGAGTCAGTAATATGCTAGAAGTTTCTGGTGTATTTCTAGTTTCTAGTTAGAGAATGACATATAAGGTATCTGGTATCTTCATATAGAATGTCATGGTAAGTCAAATATAGACACGTATCTATGTAGTTAGAGTAATAATACATATTTATTTAAATACTGTTAAGTTGGGATTAGTGTAGTATAGTCTCAGTCATAATTGATAATGTTTGTATATATTTACTTTAGTTAAAGTTGGTAATATGTGTTATTAGTAAATGTTTGGTTATATGACATTACATGATCAGCATATTACTATATTAGAATAGAGTGTTACATGTGAGCTTGTCAATCAAAGTCCACATATCACTCTTAGTTAGTACCTCCTCTAGGATGCCATTATGCGTGCCATATAAGGTTCTGAGTTTTGGTGAGGTTAGAACACTCACATGTAACATATAAAGCCAACACTTCAATATTGAAGAACACACACATATCCTCTAGGTGAGATGACACAGACATATTCACACAAAGACCCTCTGACAAATTGGAACAGCTGCCTTCTCTCAGGAGACAAAGGCAACATCATTTCCTGCTTCTTCTTGGTTACACAAGTCAGCATTGAAGAAAAGCACATGGAAGACACACATGTCTGAGGAGCCATTATTTCAAGCTTGATACATTTTTCATAAGTATTTCCTCTATTTCATACATTTTTACCTACACTGAACTGAACTGATATTCTTTTTACATTGTATTTATGATGCCAACTGTGTGACAATAAACTCAGACTTTGTTTTTAAGCCAGTCTGACTATCAATACGATTCATCCAGAAATGCCCTTAAGATACAATAATATTAGATATTATTAATATTCTTCAGTCTGTTGGCCTCTTCTCTTGGTCCAGAAGAGCGGCAATTATCAAAATGAATATTCTCCCCAGGATATTGTATGCAGTGCAAATGGCATCCATTAATTTACCTCCTGTGTTTTTCTCAGCTTACCAAAGGGCCTATACAACTTTTGTCTGGGACAACTAGCACCCCAGAATTAGATTTACAAGACTAACAATCCAAAAATTAAAGGGAGGCATAGGCCTCCTGGATATTGTTATAAACCATCAAGCCTGCCAGCTTGCAAGGGGAGTGAATTGTAATATCCACTCGCAAGTAAAACACTGGGTGCAACTGGAACAATCCTTCTCCTCCTTACCCTTTTTCCAAGCCCCATGAATAGCCTCAGGCGGTATATCACAATCTTAAACCTATCATCACTTAATAGGCTCCACAATACATTCTTTCCAAGAAGCCTGTAGAAAGTACAACGTCTTGTCTTCTCCGGGCCCCTAACCCCCATTTGCCACAATCCGGACTTCTCTCCAGGTCTGACCAACAACTTCTTAGCTAACATTTGGCCCCACAACACCATTCAAGCAGAACATTTCTACGACAAGGGAAACTTCATGACCCTCTCCTCGCTTTCCACTCACATGTTGAACATTCCCTTACCCTTCTGGACTTAAGTCTGATTCAGGCGCTTCCTAGGACTTCCTAAACTATCATCCGAATGGTCATGGCAACATACACCATTCGAGTCAATGTGCCAGAAAACAGAACCTCAAAGACACCTAATATTGACACTAGGGATGAGCCAAACACCCCCCGGTTCGGTTCGCACCAGAACTTTCGAATGAACCAATAATTTGTGCGAACTTTAGAACCCCGTTGAAGTCTATGGGACTCGAACGTTCGAAATAAAAAGTGACTGGATCCTTCCCCATGGGACATGGGTCAATGCCTAAAATGTTTTTAAAAACTGAAGTTTTTTCGGGAGCACTGATTTTAATGATGATTAAAGTGCAAAAAAAGTGAAATATTCCTTTAAATATCATGCCTGGGGGGGTGTCTATAGTATGCCTGTGAAGTGCCATGTGTTTACTGTGTTTAGAACAGTCCCTGCACAAAATGACATTTAACGGAAAAAAAGTAATTTAAAACTGCTTGCGGTTTTAATGTAATATCTGGTTCCGGCAATATGGATGAAAATCATTGAGAAAAATGACATAGATAGCCCCCCCCCCCCTGCTGTGCACAAAACACCCACTAACTCCTGCAGATGCCTTTATTATAGAACACCAGCAATAAATGGTAGATACGGGTGTATATTGTGCTGTGCTGGAGGCACACAACACCCACTAACTCCTGCAGATGGCTCAATTAGAGAACAGCAATATAGGTAGATACAGGTGTATACTGCACTGGAAGCACAAAACACCAACTAACTCCTGCAGATGGCTCAATTAGAGAACATCAATATAGGTAGCTACAGGTGTATACTGTGCTGGAGGCACACAACACCAACTAACTCCTGCAGATGGCTCAATTAGAGAACAGCAATATAGGTAGATACAGGTGTATACTGCGCTGGAAGCACACAACACACACTAACTCCTGCAGATGGCTCAATTAGAGAAGAGCAATATAGGTAGCTACAGGTATATACCGCGCTGGAGGCACACAAAACCAACTAACTCCTGCAGATGGCTCAATTAGAGAACAGCAATATAGGTAGATACAGGTGTATACTGCGCTGGATGCACACAACACCCACTAACTCCTGCAGATGGCTCAATTAGAGAAGAGCAATATAGGTAGCTACAGGTGTATACTGCGCTGGAGGCACACAACACCAACTAACTCCTGCAGATGGCTCAATTAGAGAACAGCAATATAGGTAGATACAGGTGTATACTGCGCTGGATGCACACAACACCCACTAACTCCTGCAGATGGCTCAATTGGAGAAGAGCAATATAGGTAGCTACAGGTGTATACTGCACTGGAGGCACACAACACCAACTAACTCCTGCAGATGGCTCAATTAGAGAACAGCAATATAGGTAGATACAGGTGTATACTGCGCTGAAGGCACACAACACCCACTAACTCCAGCAGACGCCGGAACACTACACAAGGCCGCCTTATATAGTGTGGGGTGTGTACTAAACAGCCTGAGCTATAATTGGCCACAAGCATCCTGCCTGTGGCCAATCATGGCTCTCCTCGCTGCCGGCGGTGTGATTGGCTAAGCATGCGGGGTCACAGTGCATGCTTGGCCAATCATGAGCCAGCAATGCACTGCGATGGCGCAGTGCATAGTGGGCCGTGAGCGCCACACGCTGAACGGGCGAACAGCTCATCCCTAATTGACACATCTACCCCATACTTTTATCTGCTCACACTTCCAAAAATAAGACAGCAACCAGTGGGAACAAGAGCTTGCACTAGACCTCTCTGAAGCAGAATTGGATAACATTCATACCTACATACACAAAGGGACAATTAATGTCTTAGTACAAGAAAATGGATTTAAGGTATTCACACTCTTTAAACTACATAGAATCACCCAGTAATCCCTCTTACACAGTCAACTAATCCAACCTTTTTGGAAGGAAGTCAGTCGCCTTACAAACCAAATCACCACATATTTGTTTGATTACTCCCCAACCAATTTCCTATTACACCACTCATCTATCCCAAAGTCCAATTACTTTCGACCCCTAACCATGCATCTAGTCAATGCAGCCAAAATGTGTATTCCTGCACAAAGGTATGCAGATACCCCGCCCAGATAAGATAAGATAAATAGCCAAAATGGAGGAGCTTGTTCAAAAAGCTAAGGAGACACAATCCAAATATCAGAAAATCTTGGCATGTTGGCACCATTTGGTGACAACAGATGAATACACCAAAGTCATGAACAATAATTTGCTTGACAGAAGGATGGGGTTCATGTGTCCCCTATATTCCCACCCTGGAACATAACCGCCCTTGCTGTTTGATCTACTCTATATCCCTGCATATCCCTTCCCTACTCTCTTATCCGGTACATCCTATCCCAGCTTTTATTTACTTCCTACTTTGCCCCCTTTTCACACTATCTCTATTGTAGGTAAAACTTAGCCAACACTCAGACCACCATTAAACCTTTACAAGGCTTACACTAACATTGCCAGACTCTATGACAGGGGGTGTTTGCTCCCTAATGTTCTCCTTTTTAGGTATGTGGATAGGCCAACCCAACTAATTAAAGGATGGATAGATGTACCTGATGCCCCAATAAAAACAGAGAACAATGATTTATTTTGTCTGGAAAGTTAATGATACCCAATGGCCTAACAGACTAATCATATCAGCAACAATTTGATAAAGTCTTACTATGTTCTATATTCAAGAGCCTCCATCAATATTTTCAGGACATTCTCCATACTCTATACGAGTCATGAGCTGGCCCAAGAGGCAGTCTTTGTTTATCCAAATATGACCCTAGAGTATTAATTTCTGTTTCACTGTTTTATTCACATTTTGAGAGCAGACAATGCTCCATGATTGAACCTTTTGTTTGGGTTATTGTCTTTATCTTCATTTATACCACATTGTTTTTAACTTCTGTTATGCCCACTTGTTTCCAATAAAGCCCCTTTAAAAAAAAAAACAACAAAAAAAACTATAAATAATATGTAAAGCGCTTTTAAAAAATATAAAAATGAAAGATCACTATCGCTGTTTAATTGTTACAAAAAATACAACAGAATATGTAAAAAGAAAATTCCGGCGGCAAAAATTCAAAATGAACGTCAGATTGCAAAAGATAGTAGAACAAACTCCCAAAAATGTCTTCAAATATATTATTAGTAAAAAGGTCAGGTCTGAGCACGTAGGTCCTTTACAAAATAATCTAGAGTGGGTGACTGAGGACAAAGAGAAGGCAAATTTATTAAATACGTTCTTCAGCTCTGTGTGTACAAAGGAGCATGGTAATGACACAGCCCCTAATGGTCCACAGTGATTAAAAATTGATATGGCCCAAAAATATTTAGACAACATAAAGGTGAATAAAGCACCTGGACCAGATAGCATACACCCACGGATCCTTAACAAAATTTGCTCTGTTATATCAAAGCCATTGTTTCTCATTTTTAATAGACATGTGCATTTCGTTTCATTCCGAATCGAAATTCGGACGAATTTTCATTATTCGGACATTCAGATGCATCCGAATTACCAAACTACAATGCTAACTAATTCAACCGAATTCAGACGAAATTTGAATCAAATTCTAAAAATGACCCAAATTTGGGGCCACGTATCTCGGGGCCACTTGTAGCTAGAAACCCCAAATTTGGTATGCAAACACAGTAGAACTAGCACTACAGCATCTCCAAATTGGGGTTTCTAGCTCCAAGTGACCCCGAGTTATGGGGCCCCAAAGTCGGGTCGCAAAATGTCAAGCACTTTTCTGCAGCAGAGAATGACATTTTGCGACCCGATTTTGGGGACACGTATCTCGGGGTCACTTGGTGTTAGAAACCCCAAATTTGGTGATTTTGTAGTGCTAGGTCTATGTACTGCATACCTAATTTGGGGTTTCTAGCTATAAGTGGCCCCAAGATACGTGGCCCAAAAGTCGGGTCGCAAAATGTCATTCTCTGCTGCAGAAAAGTACTTGGCATATTGCCCATATCTGGGGTCACTTGGTGGTAGGTGACGTGGCAAGCGGACAATCCACAGCTTGGTCACGTGGCACTCGTGGCCGGTCACATGGCACCCGTGGCAGGTCACGTGGTACTCATGGCAGGTCACGTGGCACTGGTGGCAGGTGTCGTGGCAAGTGGACAGTACACAACTTGTGGCAGATGACGTGGCAAGTGGACAATACACAACTTGTGGCAGGTGATGTGGCAAGTGGACAAATATTATTTAATACTTATTTATATATATCTGTCACATCAACTTTTCATACTTGCAGTGTACCAGTGCAAAAAAAACCACACATCTTATTTCATTTATATTTATGGTATCAATGACGTTGTCAGCATGCCTGATTAAAGAAGTCACGGATGTCGATCGCAAGGCAAGTGCATATGCTGTATGTCATTGTCCACTTGCCACAAGTTCTGTATTGTATTTGTCCACTTGCCACGTCACCTGCCACAAGTTGTGTATTGTCCACTTGCCACGTCATCTGCCACAAGTTGTGTATTGTCCACTTGCCACAACACCTGCCACGAGTGCCACATGACCTGCCACGAGTGCCACGTGGCCGGCCATGAGTGCCATGTGAACTGACACGAGTGCCACGTGAACTGACACGAGTGCCACGTGACTGGCCACGAGTGCCACATGACCAAGTTGTGGATTATCCACTTGCCACGTCACCTGCCACCAAGTGACCCCAGATATGGGCAATATGCCAAGTACTTTTCTGCAGCAGAGAATGACATTTTGCGACCCGAATTTGGGGCCACGTATCTCGGGGCCACTTAAAGCTAGAAACACCAAATTTGGTATGCAAACACAATAGAACTAGCACTACAAAATCACCAAATTTGGGGTTTCTAGCACCAAGTGACCCCGAGATACATGGCCCTAAAGTTGGGTCGCAAAATATTTTCGAATCCGGTTGAAATAGTTTCGAATGTGGTTGAAATAATTTCGAATCATGTTACAATCATTTCGAATCCGGTAGAAATATTTTTGAATTTGGTTGAAATATTTTTGAATGCGACCAATTTTTTGAATTCGGTAGAAAACTAAACGAAAATCCGAAAACGAATTTAACTAATTTAACAAATATAACTAAACAAAATTAATTAATTAACAAATTAAAACGAAACAAAACTAAATGAATTTTTTCTTTTTGCACATGTCTAATTTTTAATTACTGGAATAGTATCACTGGAGTGGTGTAAGGCCAAAAATGGATCAAAGTCTTTACCAATAACTATAGACCTGTCAGTTTAACTTCTATAGCTGGAAAGATACTGGAGAGTTTAATAATAGATAGATGAGTTCTTGCTGGAAAAAAATATTTTAAGCAGCAGACAGCAATGATTCATGAAAGACAGAAGTGGCTGTGGACGTGGTATACTTGGATTTTGCAAAAGCGTTTGACACAGTTCCCCACACACAGCTAATGTGTAAAGTAGAGTCTACAGGCTTGGAAAAATCTGTTTGTAAATGGATATAAAACTGGCTAAAAGACCATATTCAGAGAGTAGTGCTTAATGATTCATATTCTAAATGGTCTAGGGATGTTAGTGGTGTACCCCAAAGTTCATTGTTGGGGTGCTTACTTTTTAATATACTTATAAATGATATAGGGTCTAGGATTAAAAGTACCATTTCAGTCCTTGGAGATGACACCAGTGGCAGAACATTCACGGTAGCAGTAGTCACACTTGCGACTGGGCCCTGCCTTTCTGATGCTGAGGGGGGGCCCAAGACACAGCATCTCCCCCAGCACCTCTGATTGTCCATTTAGAATGCATTGGGGGGAGGTGGGAGGTGAGGATCGACAGCTGTGTGTTGCCCGTGGGCGGCGGGATCTCCCTAAGGCTTGTACTTCTCTTCCCAAGTGTCAGTGTATACAGTGGAGTGGGGAGGAGCCTCTGACCCGAGCATGTATCGGTTTCACTCTTCAGTGTACAAGTGACTCACTCTACTTGTACACTCCTGCTGCTACATGCCCAGGTCAGAGGCCCCTCCCCTCTCCATTGTATACACTCTAGGAAGAAAACTACTAGCCCCAGGGAGATCCCGCTGCCCATGCACACTATAGAGCTGCCGATCCCCACCTTCCACCTCACCCCAGGTACAGTGATGTGCTGGGGGTTGGAGGTGCACAGACAGTGCAGACTAGCCAGGTACAGGGAACCTCTGGAGGGGGGGGGTGGCTGTCTGCAGACCCTGATGTAAGGGGGGAGCTTTCTGGGGACATTGATGTAAGGAAGGGGACCTCTGGGGACACTGATGTAAGAGAGGGGGCCCTCTGGGGACACTGATGTAAGAGGGGCCTCTCTGGGGACACTAATGTGAGGGGGTCTCCCTAGGGACAATAATGTAAGAGGGGCCTGTCTGGGGACACTGATGTAAGGGGGGCTCTCTGGGGACACTAATGTAAAGGGAGCATCTCTGAGGACACTACTGTAAGGGGGGCCTCTCTGGGGACATTGATGTATGGGGGGCTCTCTGGGGACCCTGATGTAAGGGGGGCTCTCTGGGGACATTGATGTAAAGGGGAGGCTCTCTTGGGACCCTGATGTAAGGGGGCTCTCTGGGGACACTAATGTAAGGGGGGCTCTCTGGGACACTGATGTAAGGGGGCTCTCTGGGAATACTAATGTAAGGGGGGCTTTCCCTGGGGACATTGATGTAAGGGGGGGCTCTCTGGGGTCACTGATGTAAGGGGGGCTCTCGGGGGACACTGTTGTAAGGGGGGTTTTCTGGGGACACTGATGTAAGGGGGCTCTCTAGGGGCACTGATGTAAGGGGGATTCTCTGGGGACACTGATGTAACGGGGGCTCTCTAAAGACACTGATGTAAGAGGGGCTCTCTGGGGGCACTGATGTAAGGGAGGATTCTCTGGGTGCACTGATGTAAGGGGGATTCTCTGGGGACACTGATGTAAGGGGAGCTCTCTAAAGACACTGATGTAAGAGGGGTTCTCTGGGGACACTGTTGTAAGGGGGGCTTTCTAGGGACACTGATGTAAGGAAGGGACTCTCTGGGGATGCTGATGTAAGGGGCCTCTCTGGGGACCCTGATGTAAGGGGGGCTCTCTGGGGATCCTGATGTAAGGGGAGGCTCTCTGGGAACAATGATGTAAGAGTTGCTGTCTGGGGATACTGATGTAAGGAAGGGACTCTCTGGGGACCCTGATGTAAAGGGGAGGCTCTCTTGGGACCCTGATGTAAAGTGAAGGCTCTCTGGGGACACTGATGTAAGGTGGGGCTCTCTGGGGACACTGATGTAAGGGGGGTCTCTGGGGACACTGATTTATGAGGGGCTCTCTGGGGACCCTGATGTAAGGAGAGGCTCCCTGGGGACCCTGATGTGAGGAAGGGGCTTTCTGGGGACACTGATGTAATGTGAGGGGCTCTGGGGACCCTAATGTATTGGGGGCTCTCTGGGGACCCTGATGTAAGGGGAGGCTTTCTTGGGACCTGATGTAAGTAGGGAGGTCTCTGGGGACCCTGGTGTAAGGGGAGGCTTTCTTGTGACCTTATGTAAGTAGGGAGGTCTCTGGGGACCCTGGTGTAAGGGGAGGCTTTCTGGGGACCCTGGTGTAAGGGGAGGCTTTCTGGGGACCCTGATGTAAGAGGGGCTCTCTGGGGACCCTGATAAAAGAAGGGGCTCTCTGGGGACCCTGATGTAAGAGGGGCTCTCTGGGGACCCTGATATAAGGAGGGGCTCTCTGGGGATCCTGATGTAAGGGGGGGCTCTCTGGGGACCCTTATGTAAGGGGGGCTCTCTGGGGACCCTGATGTAAGGAGGGGGTCTCTGGAGACCCTGATGTAAGGGGAGGCTCTCTGGGGACACTAATGTAAGGGGGGCTCTCTGGGACACTGATGTAAGGGTGCTCTCTGGGGACACTAATGTAAGGATGACTCTCTGGGGACCCTGATGTAAGGAGGGGGTCTCTGGAGACCCTGATGTAAGGGGAGGCTCTCTGGGGACACTAATGTAAGAGGGGCTCTCTGGGGCACTGATGTAAGGGAGGGTTCTCTGGGGACCCTGATGTAAGGGGGGCTCTCTGGGGACACTGTTGTAAGGGGGGCTTTCTGGGGACACTGATGTAAGGAAGGGACTCTCTAGCTACCCTGATGTAAAGTGGAGGCTCTCTGGGGACACTGATGTAAGGGGGCTCTCTGGGGACACTGATGTAAGGGGGCTCTCTGGGGACACTGATGTAAGTGGGGCTCTCTGGGGACCCTGATGTAAGGGGAGGCTCTCTGGGAACAATGATGTAAGGGGTGCTCTCTGGGGACACTGATGTAAGGAAGGGACTCTCTGGGGACCCTGATGTAAAGTGGAGGCTCTCTGGGGACACTGATGTAAGGGGGCTCTCTGGGGACCCTGATGTAAGGGGGGCTCTGTGGGGACCCTGATGTAAGGGGAGGCTCTCTGGGAACAATGATGTAAGGGGTGCTCTCTGGGGACACTTATGTAAGGAAGGGACTCTCTGGGGACCCTGATATAAAGGGGAGGCTCTCTTGGGACCCTGATGTAAAGTGGAGGCTCTCTGGGGACACTGATGTATGAGGGGCTTTCTGGGGACCCTGATGTAAGGAGAAGCTCCCTTGGGACCCTGATGTAAGTAAGGGGCTCTCTGGGGACACTAATATAATGTGGGGGCTCTGGGGACCCTACTGTAAGTAGGGGGCTCTCTAGGGACCCTAATGTATTGGGAGGCTTTCTTGGGACCTGATGTAAGTAGGGAGGTCTCTGGGGACCCTGGTGTAAGGGGAGGCTCTCTGGGGACCCTGATGTAAGAGGGGCTCTCTGGGGAACCTGTTTTAGGGAGGGGGTCTCTGGGGACCCCGATGTAAGGGGATGCTCTCTGGGGACCCTGATGTAAGAATGGAGGCTCTCTGGGGACCCTGATGTAAGTGGGAGATCCCTGGGGACCCTGGTGTAAGTGGGGGATTTGCACTCAGATATGTATCGATAATGTATATATATATATATATTATATACATGTGTATGCCTGCCCCAAGTGTATGTCTTTCTTTACTTCGCTGCTATGGGCTCGAGCCTGAGATCTTTTGTAGACCCAGCAATGGTGGGGGCCCTTCATGGTTTTAGCACCGGGGCCCTGAAGATTCTAGTTATGGTTCTGGATGACACCAAGCTTTGCAGTGGAATAACTTCCTTACAGGATGTCTCCAGCTTACAAGTTGACCTCAATGCACTGTTTAACCACTTCAATACAGGGCACTTTTACCTCCTTCCTGCCCAGGGCAATTTTCAGCTTTCATGGCTGTCACACTTTGAATGACAATTGCACAGTCATGAAACACTGTACCCAAACAATTTTTATCATTTTGTTCATACAAATAGAACTTTCTTTTGGTAGTATTTTTATTTAAAAAGAAAACACGTTTTTCTTTGTTTCTGTTATAAAATTTTGCAAATAAATCATCTTTCTTCATAAATGTGGGCCTAAATTCATTCTGATACATTTCTTTGATGAAAATAACGCAAATCAGTGTATATTATTTAGTCAGTAGGAAAGGGTCCACAAACTATGGTAAATATCTAAAATTTTATCAATCCTGATGTATTCAGGGCCTTGATTCTTGAGGCCCAAAAATGCCAGGACAGTACAAATACCCCCCAAAAAAACTTTTTGGAATGTACACAGTCTAAAGCCCCATACTCACTGTCAGATTATCTGCTGATTTTTGTCTTCAGATTTACCAAAACCATGTAGTGCAAGGGCCTGCGCCTGCCTGATTGCATACAAATTGAAACACATAAGGTTTGACCTCATATTATATGTTTTTGGTAAATCTGAAGGAAAAAATCAGCAGAAAATCTGATAGTGTGTATGGGACTTAAGGTATTTGCTAGGAGGAATGATGAGTTTTTTTAACTTGTTATTTTTTGTCATAAGTTTTTGGATTTTTTTTTTTATATATAATGCCACCAGTGAAGTTTATCATCATCATATAATGGGTGTGGCAGTGATCAGGGACACTGAATACATTTTTTCTTTTTTAACAATTTTTGTAACACACTTTGAGCAGAGCAATATAATGTTGCTGTAGTAACATTGTACTACTCTGGGGAAGTGATCATTATTATTTTTTTTACACATTATATACTGTATATATTGTAGCAGTGCATTACATTGCTATAAGCAAGCATTTTACTGAATGAAATGGATTCAATGGTTAATTAAGAATATGCATGTATCATACATACTAGGGGGAGTAAAACTGTGGGAATCAGTGGTGGAGAAGGATCTGGGTATTCTGGTAGATCACAAGCTTAATAATAGCATGTAATGCCAAGCTGCATTTTACTAAGCGAGCAAAATAATTTCTTGCATTTCTTGTATTAGGAGAAGTATAGACACCAAAATATAATTTTGCCCGTACAAATCATTAGTAAGAGCTCATCTGGAATATGCAGTTCAGTTTTGGGCACCAGTTCACAAAAAGGATATCCGGGAACTGGAGAAAGTGCAGAGAAGGAAAACCAAACTGATAAGAGGCACGGAGGAGCTCAGCTATGAGGAAAGATTAGTGGAACTGAATTTATTCTCTCTTGAGAAGAGGAGATTAAGGCAGGATATGACCAACATATAAATAAATAAGTTGTCCATATAGTGAACTTGGTGTTGAGTTATTCATTTAAGGTCATCACAGAAGACAAGTGGGAATGCTTTATGTCTAAAACTGTTCTCAAACTGAAAACAGGCAGATTAGTTCATTCCTAGTTATTTGGTATAACACATCAAAAAGGGATATTTCTCCACTGCAAGCACTTTATTACTTTTTTAACAGAACAAATAACAATGGGGACAACAGAGATAGACATGTTATACATCATGAATTCTCTTGCAAACTGAACACCCTATTTGCCTTTAGTTAGTTAACCCCTATGTGTTAACCACTTTCAGACCGGACCAATTTGCTGGTCAAAGACCAGACCACTTTTTGCGATTCGGCACTGCGTCGCTTTAACTGACAATTGCACGGTCGTGCGACGTGGCTCCCAAACAAAATTGACGTCCTTTTTTTCCCACAAATAGAGCTTTCTTTTGGTGGTATTTGATCACCCCTGCGGTTTTTATTTTTTGCGCTATAAACAAAAATAGAGCGACAATTTTGAAAAAAACACATTATTTTTTACTTTTTGTTATAATAAATATCCCCCAAAAATATATAAAAAAACATTTTTTTCCCTCAATTTAGGCCGATACGTATTCTTCTACATATTTTTGGTAAAAAAAAATCGCAATAAGCGATTATTGATTGGTTTGCGCAAAAATTATAGCGTTTACAAAATAGGGATAGTTTTATAGCATTTTTATTAATAATTTTTTATTATTTTTTTTTTTTACTAGTAATGGCGGCGATCTGCGATTTTTATTGTGACTGCGACATTGTCGGGGACCCATCGGACATTTTTGACACATTTTTGGGACCATTGTCATTTATACAGTAATCACTGCTATATAAATGCAGTGATTCCTGTGTAAATGACACTGGCAGTGAAAGGGTTAACCAGTGGGTGGCAGTGTAGGGGTTAAGTGTTCCTAGGGGTGTGTTACTAACTGTGGGGGGGTTGGGCTTTCATTTAGTGTACACTGATCTCTGCTCCAATCACATGGAGCAGAGATCAGCGTCACTAGTTGCTAGGCAGAATGGGAAAATGTTGTTTATACAGCATTTCCTCCATTCGGCCGCTCCGTGAGACGATCGCGGGGATGCCCGCGGCGATCGAGTCCGCGGGTCCCGCGACCGGACTCACGGGGGTCCCGACCAGCGCGGGAGCGCGCCGCCGGCGGCGCGCTCCCGATGGCACGGCGGCAACGAATATTGGACGTACATGTACGCCAATATGCCTGCCCGTGCCATGCTGTCGACGTACATCGTCGTGCGCTGGTCGGGAAGTGGTTAAGGTCAAAAATGTACTTCAAATGAGCCCTTAATGATTCTCAAAACATGAAAAGGGGGGAAGGGGTTCTTCTCCCCTAGAGCCACCATCCCATTTAAAATTAGTGTGGCTGTGTGGCAGAATGTGGTAGTTCTTAATGAATTACATGTGCAGTAATTAGTGCACTCGTAATCCATTGAATCTTCTTCCAGCTCTCCAACTGAAAGCCTGAACAGAGGTACAGACAGAGAGCTAGATTAGGTGTTTACAGGGGCCTTATTTTGCACCCTCCATCCACTAATTGAGGGTGCATGGCTTTGCTCCTGCAAAAAACATGTGCAGTTATTATTATTTTTTTTTATTTTTTTATAAAAGTGAACCTAACTTTTCTTGTATACACAAACAAGATTATAGGTTGGAAGGGAGCCTCAAAGAATGTTTGATAGAGTGGCTTAAAAAAGCATTCATACCCCTTGAAATTACAACCAAAAAGGTTAATGTATTTTATTGGTATTTTATGTGATAGGTCAACACAAATTGGCAGATAATTGTGAAGTGAAAGAAAATGATAAATGGTTTTCAACATTTTTATACAAATACATATCTGAAAAGTGTGCCCTGCATTTGTATTCAGCCCCCCTGAGTCAATACTTTGTAGAAACACCTTTCGTTGCAATTACAGCTGCAAGTCTTTTTTTGGGGATGTCTCTACCAGCTTTGCACATCTAGAGAGTGACATTTTTACCCATTCTTCTTTTCAAAATAGCTCAAACTCTGTCAGATTGGATGGAGAGTATCTGTAAACAGAAATGTTCAAGTCTCGCCACAGATTCTCAATTGGATTTAGGTATGAACTCTGATTGGGCCATTTTAACACATGGATATGCTTTGATCTAAACCATTCCATTGTAACTCTGGCTGTATGTTTAGGGCCATTGTCCTGCTGGAAGGTGAACCTCCACCCCAATATTAACCTCCCTGGCGATATGATTCAGTCTGGATTTAGGTGCTGAAAGTGATACAATTATTTTGCATGGAAATTTGGTGTCTTATATTGTAGTCCTGTAATTCTTAGGAATAACTCTCTTAAATCTGTTCAAACCAGAGTCTAGCAGACATCCCGGGTATGATAAAGTTTATAATATAATAAATAATAATAAAAATTATTCAATAATGTAATCAAATCCTAAAACACTGAAAAGGGACAGTTTTTGGTTGCTATGGACAATCTCCAAATTCCAGGCAGAAAAAACAGTATTTATAATATAAAAGTGCATGCAGGGCACTGCACAGGCCACTAGGGACAAAGGGGGTGTGTCATTTTGAAATACAGCACTCTAATCTGTAAGATTACAGTGCTGTGTGTGTTTTGTGTACTTTAACTTTTTTGAATTTGCCGCCGTTCTCCGCTCCCGTGCGCCGTAACGCCGCAGGGAACGGAGCTCGGCGGCATTCGGCACTGTGAATCGAGCGGAGGACAGCTCGCTCACACAGCGCAGAGGACATCGCTGGATCCAGGGGACAAGGTAAGTAAGTCTCACTGTGTCCTCCCTGTATCCAGCGAAGTGATCCCGAGTCTGGCTCGGGGTTACCGCTTCTATCAGTAAATTCCTAACCTGAGCCAGACTCGGGATTACCGCTAGGGGGGTTAAGTGCAGTGTTAGTTTTTGCCACATATAGTGTTTTGCTTTTAGGCCAAAAATGTTGGTCTCATCTGACCCGAGTACATTCTTTCAAATGTTTACTGTGCCCCCCCCCCATGGCTTCTCGCAAAATGCAACCAGAACTTCTTATGGCTTTCTTTCAACAATGGCTTTCTTCTTGGCTTTCTTCTTGGCATCTTCCATAAAGGTCAGATCTCTACAGCTCCTCCAGAGTTACCATGGTCCTTTTGGCTGCTTCTCTGATTAATGCTCTCCTTGCTCAGCCTGTCAGTTTAGGTAGACTGCCATATCTTGGTATTTTTGCAGGTGTACCATACTCTTTACATTTTCAGGTGATGCATTGAATAGTGCTCCATGAAATGTTTAAAGCTTGAGATATTTTTTATAACCTAACCCTGCTTTAAACTTCTCCACAACTTTATCCCTGACTGTCTGGTGTGCTCCTTGGCCTTCATTATGCAGTTTGTTCACTATTGTTCTCTAACAACCCTCTGCAGACTTCACAGAACAGCTGTATTTATACTGAGAATAAATTACACACAGGTGTACTCTATTTACTAATTAGGTGACTTCTGAAGGCAATTGGTTCCACTAGATTTTAGTTAGGGACATCAGAATAAAGGAGGCTGAATACAAATGCACGTCACACTTTTCACATATTTATTTGTAAAAAAAAAAATGAAAACCATTTATCATTTTCCTTCCACTTCAGAATTAGGAGCCACTTTGTCGATTAAGTGGTTTTAGTGTTGCGCAAATGGGGGAATACAAGAAAGGAGGGGAGAGGGAGGGGGGGGAGGGGGGAGAAAGAGAGGGAAGGAGAAAAGAAAAAGGGGAAGGGGAAGAAAGGGCAGGGAGGGGGAAGGGGAACAGATGAGTATGCAGGTAAAGGATAAAGGGGTAAAGGTCAAAAAGTGCTAGTGTAAAATTATATGTGTCTGGGTGTGCACAAATCCTTGTTCGGTACGTGCTAAACTAAAATAAATGTTAGAGAGTGGCAATCAAATATAGATTCTGATAGAGTGCCATACAAATAAAAACTCACAGTAATGGATGAATGCCTGAAACAATAGACATATAAATCGTGGGTGCTGTGCAAAACTGCAATAAAATATGCTGACAATAAATGAGTATATAACTTAAGGTGATAGTCCAAAATATATGACTAAAAGTGTACAGTGAGAATAATCACATAAGCACAATCCCATGTGACATGCCAAGTGGAAAAAACACAGATATCAATCAATCAATCCAATATAACAAAATGCATGTTCCATGCGGTGTTTATAAAGTGCCAAGTGAAAAAAATACAGATAACAATCAATCCAATATAACAAAATGCATGTTCCATGCGGTGTTTATAAAGTGCAAATAGTGCTAGCAGCAAAAAAAACGTTACAACACAGGTGAAATGATAAACACATAAAAATAAGGTGCTAGTAATCAGTCTGGGATATTCAGTCCTGTGGACGTGCTGTGTTCTAAGGGGAAGCACTAGCTTTGAACTTCAGTGATCCATGCAGGCATACATGTGCAGTGACTTAATCCTCCTATTTATCCAATACGTGGATAGATGTGCCCTTACCTCACGGCTGTGAGGTTACAGCCTTAATAGTATAGGTGGGTAACTGGCTCCTGTTCCTGGGATAGGTATGCCTCACGGCTGTGAGGTTACAGCCTTAATAGTATAGATGGGTAACTGGCTCCTGTTCCTGGGATAGGTATGCCTCACAAGATAAAGAGATAATGTCCCATAGTGTAGTAGTTTCAGCCACTTTGTGTTGGTCTATCACATTAGATCCCAATAAAATCGATTTACGTTGTAATATGACAAAATGTAGAAAATTTCAAGGGGTAGGAATATTTTTTCAAGGCATTGTATATACACTGGTATTGAGTGAAGGCTTACTTACAATACATAAGTACAAATGTCTGCTTGCCCCAATGTTTCTCTGAGTATAACTGTTTTAGTGATATAGGTGAATTGTGCTCATCTTCATCAATATATATATTTGGCTCAATTCCATTTTTATAAATTAAATAACCCTTCCATTGAACATGGCACTGAGTTATAAAAGTAGATCTCACGGGGCTCCTTTTTGTAAAGACTTGCAAATATTTATCTATCTACATATTTGGTTCCAAAAACAATAGTTATCCTTAAAGCGGGAGTCCACCGGGACTCCGCGTTTTTTTTTTTTTTTTTAAAAGCCAGCAGCTACAAATACTGCAGCTGCTGACTTTTAAATAGTGACACTTACCTGTCCAGCGCGCCCGCGATGTCGGCACCCGAAGCCGATCGCTCGCTCGGCTGCCGGGTCCCGCCGCCATCTTGGGTATGGGAATCAGGAAATGGAGCCTTTCGGCTTCATTTCCCGGTTCCCTACTGCGCATGCGCGAGCCGCGCGGCGCAATCCGGACGGTCCCCGCTGCCTCTGGGAGCTGTGTGTTTCCCAGCAGGCAGCGGGGCACTTGCTGAAGGGGGCGGGGCATTGCGGAACGGGGGCGTAACCTACGCTCGTTCCGCAGACAGCTAGCCCGGAAGTGGGTGCAGTTACCTGGATTATCCAGGTAACTGCACCCCCCTCCCCCCTGAAAGGTGCCGATTGTGGCGCCGGAGGGGGGGAGGGATCAGATGAGCGGAGGTCCATTTTAGGGTGGACCTCCGCTTTAAAGACAAAGCCCCTATGTGTAAAGAAAGGCCACACAAGGATAATGATTAATGTAAATATAAGAGCAGTGCGCACAGTGTTGTTTTTTTCCATACAAATCTTTTATAAGCCTGGCTCAGTGCTGTGACTATGAAACATTGGGGCGCTGTGATTAAAATTAATAGTGCTTCTTCTGCCATCATTTGTCACATATTTACAAGCCTGAAAATACTTCATTTTTTTCATGATCCTATAATTCAAAAGACTGAATCAAAAGCCTGAAGGAATCTGACAGCACAGGACATTTATTATTGCATTCAAGTCATGTCAATGCCACATTTGTAGGCAGTGCTTTTATTAACAGGAATGTATGGTCTTTTCAATGATTTTTTTAGATGTACAAGTAAAAGATCAACTCAACCTAAACAATGTTATAAAGATGTTTTAAAAAAGCTTTATTTTTATGTATAATTTGTACATGTGAACAAAGGGGCAGTTACAGTATATATTACTGCTTTGCAGTCCTACACAGTGGTTCATTGTGTTAAATTCTAATCCAAATACGAAGCTTGCTCTGCTGGTTAAAGCCCAACTCCAGGCAAAATGAAATTTAAAGTGGTTGTAAATGTAATTTTTTTTTTATAACAAACAGGCATATACTTACCTGCTCTATGTAATGAAAGCTCTGAATCTCTTCTTCCTGGGACCCTCGCCGGTTCTCCTGGCTCCTCTCCTCTGCCAAGTACCCCTACAGAAAGCTGCTTTCTATCGGGGCACATGTGTGGGCTTGTTCCCAAGTCTTACTGTATGTGTCTATTAACACCCACACACACACACTGAATAGTAAGGGTTACATATGTGTTTAGTTTAGACTGTGAAAACATACAGAAATACTTATGGCTTGCTTCCACAGTCTTCTTTAAGGCTCCATTCACACTTGTGCGACTTGTCATGCAACTTTGGACATCAAAGTTGCATGACAAATCATTCCTCATGTTTTTCAATGATAACCAATCATATATGCATGGCTTAAAATTGCAGCAACTTCAGAGTAGTTCATGCACTACTTTGGTCCAACTTTCATGCAACTTGAGGGCCATAGACTTCAATGTTAACCCTCAGAAGTTGCATGAAAGTTGTACCTGAATGTTATACAATGCAACTTGTGTGCAACAGTTGTCTAATATCACTGGTCAAAGCTAAAGTGATATCCAAGTTGCACCCATCAAAAGTTGCACCAAAGCTGCACTACAAAGTCAGCGCAACTTTTGAGTCGTACAAGTGTAAATGGAGCCTTATCCTTATTAAAGAAAATGGTCACATCAAACAGCTCCTCTTCACTGGTCTGTGAGTTTACCCCTTGCCAATGTCATCATGTACAGAGCAGGACTATCATAACTACATGTTAAATGGGTATAAAAAAAGTTGGTAATTATGGATATACATGGTGTTCTTGTTTTTGAGCAAGTTTTAGATGAAATTAAATGCCTGTACTGCTGAACAATGGGCTACCTAAATGCATAGCTAACTGTCTAAGGCTACATTCAAACAGCTGAATAGCAGTGGATAGTTTCCTGCATTCAGAGGCTGATAAGTATGGTCTATGAACACAACAACACTTAAAGGGGTTGTAAAGGTCTGTTTTTTTATTTTCTAAATAGGTTCCTTTAAGCTAGTGCATTGTTGGTTCACTTACCTTTTCCTTCGATTTCCCTTCTAAATGTTTTTTCCTTTGTCTGAATTTCTCACTTCCTGTTTCTCCTCAGTAAACTTCACAGGTAAGTGAACCAACAATACACTAGCTTAAAGGAATCTATTTAGAAAATAAAAAAACAAACCTTTACAACCCCTTTAATGTTTTGGCCAGTTAGTTTTTGTGTGGACGAAATTCAGCAGACATACTGACCTTGTATGCATATTGGCTGTGTTCTGGGTCTCTTAGAGGCTCAGTTCTCATGTTCATCATTCAGATACAGTAGGTGTTTACAATTCGAACAGGGACAATGTTGGCATAGATTTGTACAGAGTACAAGTCTGCCAGCTGTCTTCACACACAGTGGGGTTGATTTACTAAAGGCAAATACACTGTACACTTTGCAAGTGCAGTTGTACACATTTTTCCCAAAGTTTAGTGAATGCGGTGAAGCTCTGCTGAGTTTCATCATCCAATCATATGCAAGCAACATTTACAACTGCCTGAAAAAATCTATTGATTCTTTCTGGGGGCCACCCCTGGCTACCACTTGTCCAGCCATCTGAATGTAGTCAAATATATTTAATTAAATCTGAGACTGGCTAAATATCAGAGATTTGTACAATTCGATTTTTGTGCCAGATTTCTGGATTACACGGGGCACAACTGAATATACATAAGGTATGCAAAGATAGACTGATGGGGTCTTTACACAAATGCATCACACATCAGGGCCATTTACCATTTGTGTGGCTAACTTTCAACCTTTACAGTTATTGTAGTAACTGGCAATTAATGGTGGTTAGTGATAGTAACATTTTTAATGTATTTTAATATTCATTACAGGCTTCACTGGTGGTTTATTTAGCCAAGAACTAAAAAAAAAAATAGTCACAATAAACTGGACTTGCCTATTTACATTCTTGAACATATACAGTGCCTTGCAAAAGTATTTACCCCCTTGACATTTTTCGTGTTTTGTTGCCTCACAACCTGGAATTAAAGCGGGACTGTACTGCGGAAAAAAATATTAAAAGCCAGCAGCTACAAATACTACAGCTGCTGACTTTTAATAAATGGACACTCACCTGTCCTGGGGTCCAGCGATGCCGGCAGCTGAGGCCGATCGATTGCTCAGCTCTCGGCTGCTGCTGCCACCATTCTAGGTGAGGGAATCAGGAAGTGAAGCAAATCGGCTTCACTTCCCGGTTCCCTACTGCGCATGCGCGAGTCGCGCAGCGCAATAGGAATTGTCCGCGCTGTCTCTGGGACCCGTGTGTGTCCCAGCAGACAGCGCGCAGGGACAGGAAATGGCATAGACTCCCACGGAAGTCTATGCCCGGAAGTGGGTGTAAATACCTGTCTTTGACAGGTATCTGCACCCCCTCCCCCCCTGAAAGGTGCCAATTGTGACACCGGAGGGGGGGAGGGTTCCGATCAGCGGAAGTTCCACTTTAGGGCTGAACCCCGCTTTAACATGGGTTGTTTGAGGATTTGCATCATTTCATTTACAGACCATGTCCAGAACTTTGAAGATGTTTATTTATTTATTTTATTGTAAAGCAAACAACAAATAGGACAATATAACAGAAAAAGTAAATGTGCATAACTATTCACCCCCCTAAAGTCATACTTTGTAGAGCCACCTTTTGCGGCTATCACAGCTCCAAGTCACTTTGGATAAATCTCTATGAGCTTGCCACATCTTTCCACTGGGATTTCTGCCCATTCCTCCTTGCAAAACTGCTCCAGCTCCTTCAAGTTGGATGGTTTTCACTTGTGTACAGCAATCTTTAAGTCTGACCACAGATTTTCTATTTAATTGAGGTCTGGGCTTTGACTAGGCCATTCTAATACATTTACATGTATCCCCTTAAATCACACAAGTGTTGCTTTAGCAATGTGTTTGGGGTCATTGTCCTGCTGGATGGTGAACCTCCGTCCTATCCTCAAATCACACACAGAGTGGTACAGGTTTTGCCCAAGAATATCCCTGTATTTAGCACCATCCATCTTTCCCTCAACTCTGACCAGTTTCCCAGTCCTGACTGCTGAAAAACATCCCCACAGCATGATGCTGCCACCACCATGTTTCTCTGAGGAGATGGTGTTCTTTGGGTGATGTGATGTGTTGGGTTTGGCCAGACATAGTGTTTTCTTTCAGGCAGCAGAAAAGTCAAGGAAAATTGGGACTTTGAGTGAGGCAGGTCACTTGAATGGATACATTAATCAAATTATTTAAGACAATTATTAATAATCAAACAATAGAGACTGTCAATCTAAAAGGACACTATTTACTATAATACACTTGTAAAAATACTAAATATTAAAAATACAAAAATATGAAAAATGGAACCATATGAAATAAGCCAAATAGCTGTGAATGAGTGAAGTGATGAGTGGTGGTGACTGCTGTGATGGTATGAGATGTGTTGGCTGAAAAACTACAGCCAGGAAAGCTGTGTGTGTAAATGTACCAACATAAAATAAAGCTAAAAAACAGAACCACCAAATAATGGTGGACTGTGTGATATGTAACTGAAGTAAAACCAAAGAAATGTTGTGATGAAAATAAATAGACCTTGATTACCTTGTGTATGGTTCTGTGGCAAATAGGCATGCCTGTAATACTACTTGAGTGAATGGTCCACGTGAAATGGTCAGTTGGTCAGCCTGAACAGCCTATACCTCAGTTTTCTTTTATAGACAAAAAGTAAAATTTTAGTCTCATCAGACCAGAGCATCTTCCTCCATACATTTTGGGATTCTCCCACATTTTGCAAAATCAAAATGTGACATTTTGTTTTTTGCTGAAAGTAATGGCGTTCGTCTGGCCACTCTGCCATAAAGCCCAACTCTATGAAGCACACGGCTTATTATCGTCCTGTGTAGAGATACTCCAGTCTCTGCTGTGGAACTCTGCGTAGCTCCTCCAGGGTTACCTTAGGTCTCTGTGCAACCTCTCTGATTAATGCCCTCCTTGCCCAGCCTGTGAGTTTTTGTGTGTGGCTGTCTCTTTGTAGGTTTGCTGTTGTGCCATGTTCTTTCCATTTGGTTATGATAGATTTGATGGTGCTCCTAGGGATCATGAAAGATTTGGATATTTTTTATAACCTAACCCTGACTTGTAATTCTTAATAACATTGTCCTTTACTTGTTTGGAGAGTTCTTTGGTCTTCATGGCAGTGTTTGGTTAGTGGTGCCTCTTGCTTAGGTGTTGCAGCTTCTGGGGCCTTTCAAAAAGGTGTGTATAGGTAATGACAGATCATGTGATACTTAGATTGCACACATGTGGACATCATTTCAGTAATTATGTGACTTCTGAAGGTAATTGGTTGCACCAGAGCTTTTTATGGGCTTCATAACAAAGGGGGAGAATATATACGCACATGCCAATTATCAGTTTTTTATTTCTGAAAAATTGTTTTATGCATATATTTTTCTAATGTTACTTCACGAACATAGACTGTTGTGTTCTGATCCATCACATATAATTCAGATAAAAAAAACATTGAACTAAAGGCTGTAATGTAACAAAATAGGTAAAAAAAACCAAGGGGGTGAATACCTTTGCAAGGCACTGTAAATAAAATTGAACCAAACCAAGCATACAATATTCTCTGCTGGCCCTATGACTGAACACTTTCAATTTAAAGTACAAAATTACTTTAAACACAGTTGCACCATGGGCATACCAATGTTTATTAGTATTGGGTACAGTGGAACTTAGAACCTCTTTCAGTTTTTTGGTACCAGACAGGAGAATTCCATTTCCTTGAAATGGGAAAAAATACCCTCTTATGGGATTTTGAAGGCAACCAAAAATGAAAAATACATAACCATTTATATATAAAACCACTTTTAATACAAAACTCTAAAAAGACATAGGAATTTATTTACTAAAGGCAGATCCACTTTGCACTACAAGTGCACTGCAAATGCACATGGAAGTGCAGTCACTGTAAATCTGAGGGGTAGATCTGAAATGAGGGGAAGCTCTGCTGATTTCATCATCCAATCATGTGCAAGTTAAAATGCTGTTATTTATTTTCCTTGCATGTCCCTCTCGGATCTACAGCGACTGTACTTCCATATTGTAGTTCAAAGTGGATTTTCCTTTTGTAAATAACCCCTTTAGCCTCGTTAAAAACATGCATGGTCATATTTAGGCCAAAATCCATTGTACACATCAATATGCAGTTGATACTTGGCAATGTTACATATCTCTTTGGAGGGTTTGATATTCAGCAGATAGTTCACTGGGGCATCATATATCCAACACACTTCTAGATTTATTAATTACCATATTTGTTGCTCCATAAGATGCACCTGACCATAAGACACACCTGGGTTTTAGAGGAGGAAAATATGAAAAAATATTCTGAACCAAATAGTGTACTAAAATATTTAATAAAATAAAACAGACACTCGCAACCAATGTGTGGGGGCACCCTACACTGATCCCCCATGTAACTAGGACATGTACAGGACCTCAACACAACAGGAGTATTTACATCAACCACCAATGTATTGAGAAATTTACACTGACCAGTGATGTAACAGGTGTATCCCTGCATTCTTATCTGCCTCTCAGTACAACTATGCCCCTCTAACTCATCATCTGTTAACCTCTGTCCCCCAAACCCCTCATCTACTAACCTCTGCACTCCAAGCCCCCCTTCCCGTTCAACTCTGCACCTCTGCACACCTCCTCTGCTCACCTCTGCACCTCAATTTATAAAAAAACATTATCACTTCCCATGATGACTGCCCATATCAACCTCCACTTGCTTGTGAGCATGGGTGAATTCATGCACGGATCATAACTATTCCCATACCATTGAAAAGGGACTTGTAAAAATTACACAAGGCTCATTTTTCACTGCTGTTTACCCGAACCAAGCAGTGAAGGTCTGCGCCTTAGCACATCTCATAGAATTGTGTAATTTCCTGTCCAGGTTATCGCACAGGTAGAGAACAGAATCTCCTCAACAGGAACATCAAAAGGAACAAGAAACAGAAGTTCAAAATTCTTAAAAAGTTTTGGTTTTAGTTATGTTTTAACATTTTCAACTAAAGTAAGATTCCATGGCAACTGGACCATGACAATTATATAACCAAGGTGGGTTTTAAAATTAATCTCAAGGTAAATGTTGTTCACTATTCTTCTCCCCCACACCTTTCCACCCATTAAAAAATTAAAAGAAAAAGCCTTTGACCCAATTTTTACTCTGCTGAGTCTGCTGTCATCCTTTGTGCAGCATCTTCCAGTGTGGAGACAGACTATTTAGCACTATGGTACCAACAAGTCTTATTACCATCCCTATAATTTCATCAAACAGTATCCAGCACCACATATGCAAAGTAAATGTGAAACCTATTATCCAAATTCCAAAAATAAGTGTGCGCTTGTTTTGCCCATAATCACAAGGTATGGAATCTATGGCTTGCGGGCAAATATACACAATCTATTAATGCAGAAGTTTACCAAAAACAAATAATAAACAATAATGTTCTTTAGCAAAGGACATCCCACATTAAAGTGGTTGTAAACCCTTACAAACCACTTTGACCTACAGGTAAGCCTAGATTAAGGCTTACCTGTAGGTCCAAGAAATATCTCCTAAACCTACACGGTTTAGGAGATATTTGCCAAAAGACAGGCACTGCTGTCTACAGGCACTGAGCGTGCCGCTGTCAACGGTGATATGCCGTGAGTGGCGGCTCCTGTGCGCATGCGCGGGAGTGACGTCATTGCGGCTTTGTCGAATGACAGCGGCGGAGCAGCGAGACCCACCGAGAAGATGGGTGCTCCGGACTACAGGGGACAGCGGTGACTTCGCTGGCTCCTGTGTCAGGTAAGTGACACATAATCGACTACTATGCGATGCGTAGTAGTCCATTATGCTTTACCTTTGCAGGGAATCAAACAGGAAGTAAACTCATCAGGGTTTACTTCCTCTTTAATAATTATGCTACTAAAATTAGTGTGTGCTGTAAGATGTCTCTATTATTTCTTGTGTTTCTTCTTGCTGGAGGCTGCCATTTTGAGCTCAGAGTCCCTAAGCAGCAGTAAATATTTAAGATGTCAGCAGATTGGCTTCTACATTTTCGTCACAGTAAAATAAAAATGGACAACAACTGAGCATGTGCAGATCAGGGCAAGACAGTGTATTACTGAATTTTAAACAGCATAGGCACTTATTTTTAATGTTTTACATAGTTACACTTGCAAAATGGGACAGCGTGAAATTATCTAGCAGAACTTAATTTTCTGATTAAAGTTCCACTTTAAGTTTATGGTTATTGAGGGTAAAAAGGAACCTAAAACATGCTTCCTGCTTGAAACAAAAGGCATAAACTAAGGCTGTGGAAAATCCAGAATCATGCATCCATGCCACTGTGGCCAACTGGACAGTTGTTGTTTTTTAACAAAATTCATTGTAGGGGTCATGCTATAAAGATCCACAGTAATTAATCATTTATCAGACAGGAAAAAATTTCATTAGGGCACTTTTAACATTAACATTTGTCTCAGACCTGTTGTGCTCTATGATTGGAGCTATTCAATTTGTTGCAATGCTCTGCTTAATGTAGAATGTAGAAACCAACGTACATGTTCCTGAAATCACTGGGTCCTGAATGCCAGCAGTGCCCACAAATCATTGTAATGTTTTCTGACATCTAGAAGATCATCTTTAATGTGTATGCATGCTGAAACGTTGCTGACTTAATTAAGATAGTTAATTCAGAGCATTGTAGTATGACTGGCAGAAGTGTTCATGAGGGACAGGGTTATTATATGCAGTTCATCGGGCTCATCTTATCGACCATTGCCTGCTGTAGGCTTCTCCTGATTATCTATGTAATGTATGTTTCAAAATTGCAGAGCAGAGATTCATCTCCTTCACTTTCATTGTTACATTTGCCTACAGCACAACATCCTTTACTAAGTAGGCTGCACCCGCAGGAATAATATCTGTGAAGCTCCCTACCTCGAGGGAATAATTTGACACTTCCACAATAAAAATGACCATCCTGGTCATTAAAAATGGTGCTAAACTGACTGGCAACCTAACATGGTTTTCACAATGAGAGAAATAGCATTAATTTGAGAAGCACAGCTCCCTCAGGAAATGAGCAACAAGCTTTCATTGTAATCTCTCAAAATCACCCCCCTCCCCTTTTTGTCACATGCAGAATTAATGGAGATGCTCTATTAAAAGCACAAAAGAATATAAAATTTCCCAGTTGCCCAAGTTGCTAGTCTGACATTGTTCTAAATTGAAATATTGTTAGTCCAATTAGAATTTTATTTGACTGGAGATTTCATAGTTTCAAACATGTCTATTACAGGCATGAGCTTTTCTTCTCTAAGCCCTTGTACACACGGTCGGAGAATCCGTCGGAATGTGTCCTATCGGACCGTGTTGTCGGATAATACGACTGTGTGTAGTATGCATCGGACTGTTTCTGTCGGAATATCCGTCGGACCAAATTTTACAACATGTTGGAAATAATTTCCGACCAACTGGTCCGATAGGACATACTCTGATCATGTGCAGAGAATTTCGATCAGACAAAGTGCCACGCATGCTCAGATCAAATTCCTACATCAAAGCTATTGGCTACTAGCCTGAACGTAGTCCCATCGTAACGAAATTACGTCATCACGTTCTGAAAGATCGGATTTTTCAACAACTTTGTCCGACCGTGTGTATGCAACAGTTTCGGACAGGATCCGACGGACAGAATCCGACGGACAAAATCCGACGGATTTGGTTGTCGAAATGTCCGACCGTGTGTACAAAGGCTCAGGCATTTCAAAGAATAGTGATGATATTCAAAGTTGGGTTAAATAATCATATTTTCACCTTTCAATAATTTAGATCAGTCTTGGATGATGGCCGATTGGTTGCCATGGGTTAATGTGTTATACAAATTGTTTCTAGCACTATTAAATAAGGCAGTACTGCGTTAATATTAAGAACTTTTTTGTGCTCAGGATATCTATAGTACTGGTTCCATACATTGCTTCAATATGGACCATGTAGCAATTTATTGAAGTAGTCAAAGTGTTGCTTCTACCATTAATTCATTTAGTCTTGGGCAAAGCCTTTCAGGGATGGCATAAGGTAAAGTACTCACTTAGCTTTCTGGGCACAGCTGTCTTCTGTTAATATAGACCCTAGAAAAACAGCTTGTGGGTAATCAAATCATAGTCCTGAACTGTAACCCCAGTGTCCATATTTTGGTGCAGTATTGTTGCTTTGGGCGGCATAGCAACAAGTCGGCAATCATCATTGTTTTAACAATTCCAAACTGATGAAAGGTTGTATATTGGTGCTGTGGTTTTCAAACGCCATTGTTCTATGCACCACTTTGGAAAATGCACTCAGCAATCTGCACTATCATTTCCTAAATAGAAGTCATTCCTCTGACTGCTCCTGATAAATAATGTGCCTTCACACAAAAATCAAATCTATGCAAAATTCTGAGTTAAAATTGTTATTTTTTTTTTTTTTACGTTTGAAATTAAAATAAATCTTCCATGTAAAGCTTAGATTTGATTTTTAGGATGCTAAAAGTCTTAACTGAGGCTTGATTCATTACATATAATGAGGACATTTTTAGAAGTAAGACTCCAATTTTTTTTCTAATACACACAAGAACAAAATCATATATGGCTAAAAATATTTACAATTGTTAAGTTAGCCCTTGGAATTAAAGACACCAACAATCCAGAAGCATTCTTTGCAAGTCTATGAGTCTACTTCAGAATTACAATTACACATATGAATAACAGATACAGCGTACACTGTATCTGTTATTCATATGTGTAATTGTAATTCTGAAGTAGACTCGTAGACTTGCAAAGAATGCTTCTGGATTGTTGGTGTCTTTAATTCCAAGGGCTAACTTAACAATTGTAAATATTTTTAGCCATATATGATTTTGTTCTTGTGTGTATTAGAAAAAAAATTGGAGTCTTACTTCTAAAAATGTCCTCATTATATGTAATGAATCAAGCCTCAGTTAAGACTTTTAGCATCCTAAAAATCAAATCTAAGCTTTACATGGAAGATTTATTTTAATTTCAAACGTAAAAAAAAAAAAAATAACCAACAGCTCAATAGGGGGTGGTGCGGACAAATATATAACTTCAGCTTTTATGCAAGGCTTGCAGAAAGTTTTTCTATGATACCAAAGCACCAGTCATCTTTAACTAATTATTTCTACATTACATATGGTCATCCTGACCTCTAGATTATATTTTCAGATTCACTACATTTTAATTTCTAAAGTTTTGTTTTTAATATCTGAAATTAGATGGAGGGCTGGGTAAGTGATATAAATTACAGCCTGTGAAAAATATTGTATTTTACCCTATTCTGAAACCTTATAAATCCAGTGTACCAGACACAGCAATGGCATGTTACAGAAGCAGAATTAAAGTTAGCAGAACCATGTAATGCTCAAATTGTATTGTTGTATTCCTAAATTACTAGCTTAATGTGATGTTCCCAGAAGGCATGCTCTGCTGTCAGTATGTGGGGATAAGTGCAACATTTTGCTGAACATATATTTGGTGCAAAACTTGCAGGTTTGGCATTTGCTGAAATCTAGGTGAATTTAAAGTGTGGTACTGCATGATGAAATTTGAAATAGAAGCTGCACATAATTATTTAAGCTTCCCGCAATATGTAGAGTACTGTTTGTGAATAATTGCACTAACATTCATATTTCCAGGACAAGCTTTTAGGGTGTACCTCCTTCTTCAAGGTCTAAGCAGAACTAATACACAAAGTTTTAGTAAAATGTTAAGTGAGGCTGGGTTGAACAAAAATGACTCAATTCAATGTGAAATCACTCCCACTGAGCCAGTGCTGTATTTTGGCCTAGGCTGACAAAGCCCAGGCCTAGGGCGCTACTTTGCGGCGGGGATGGTGCCATTCACCCCCACATGGAAAAAGCCCCCTCCTCCGCCTCCTGAGTCAGTCCATTCACTGCCGGAGGTTGCTGGCTGTAGCACCTCTCACATAGAGCACAGCGTGTGCTCACAGTCCCCCCCCCCCCCCTCCCCTCCCCACAGACAGGAGAGCAGAGAGAGAGAGAACTTGTCAGCTTCTTCTCCTGTGTTGTGATTCCAGGGTCGGTCGGATTGTGGCTTCAGCTGGCAGACCCAGCTACATTCTGCATATCCTGGAGGCGTAAGAGTAAGATACTAATCCTCTTCACTGTCTCTCCTTGCAAACCTCACACAGCAGCTTAACTGTGCTCCAACTTTGTTACTCCCTGTTATCTGAATAGGGACGACGCTCTGGTAATGAACACTCTGTGTCCTTGGTGCTAGGTAGGGATGAGCCGAACACCCCCCAGATCGGTTCGCATCAGAACATGCGAACAGGCAATAAATTAGTTCAAACATCCAAATACTGTTAAAGTCTATGGGACTCGAACATGAAAAATCTAAAGTGGTAATTTTAAGGGCTCATATGCAAATTATTGTCATAAAAAGTGTTTGGGGACCGGGTCCTGCCCCAAGGGACATGTATCAATGCAAAAAAAAGTTTGCCCTTTTCCTACAGCCTGCCAGGTTGCGTGCTCAGATAAAGGGTCTGGTATGGATTTTTGGGGGGAACGCCATGTCATTTTTTTTTTATTTGGCGTGGAGTTCCCCTTAAAATACATACCAGACCCTTCAGGTCTGGTTTGTATTTTAAGGGGAACCCCATGTAATTTTTTTTTCATTTGAAGCAGGGTTCCACTTAATACCAGACCTGAAGGGTCTGATAATTGAATTAGGGGGGACCCCCATGCATTTTTTTTTTATCAATGATTTTCAATGACTGTTCTTTGACAGTGCTTTTAAATGACTTTTTTTTTTCTTCAGAAATTACACTTTGTGCAGGGTCAGTTCTAAGCATTGGAAACAAGAAATTTAAAGGAATATTTCACTTTTATTGTTTCACTTTAAGCATTATTAAAATCACTGCTCCCGAAAAAACAGCCGTTTAAAAAAAATAAATTGCATTGATACCAGGACCCAGGTCCCCAAACACTTTTTATGACAATAACTTGCATATAAGCCTTTAAAATTAGCACTTTAGATTTCTCCCATAGACTTTTACATGGTGTTCTGCGCCTGCTATATAAATTGGATGCGGGGAAACCCACATCCAATTTACATAGGTGTGAACCCACTCTAATGCTGCCTTCTGACATATACAGAAAAGTGTAATTTCTGATCATAGATCAAACTGAATTTTATTACCCATCCTGCTGACTACATTTAGCCCTGGTTTACACTGATGCAAGTTCAGCTGAACTCGGACAATTTAAAACCAGCAATGTAGTCCAACTTCAGGGGGCAATTTAACAGACATCTGTGTGGGTTCATGCACAGGTGTCTATTCAAATTGCCTCCGAAGTCCCCAAAAGTTGCACAGGAACTAGTTTTGGGAATTAGTGCGTTGCCAGCCATTGCCGGCAATAGCTGACAATTTGGCATGCGATTTCACATTGCATGCCAAATCGGCCCAATGTGAATGGCTTAAAGAGGAACTGCAGTCTGCTCACATAATTTGGTATTATTAGAATGCAATTGGAGACCCTTATTGGGCACTGATGAGGCTTCGTTGATGGGCACTGATGGCTACTGGTGAATCTGCATTGATGGGCACTGATCAGGCTGCATTGATGGGCACTGACAAGGCTGTGCTGATGGGCACTGACAAGGCTGCGCTGATGGGCACTGGTGATGCTGCATTGATGGGCACTAAAAAAAGGTTGCACTGATGGGCACTGGTGAGAGGGCATTGATGGGCACTGTTGAGGCTGCATTAACGGGCACTGGTGAGGCTACACTGATGGGCACTGGTGAGGCTGCATTGATAAGCACTGGTGAGGCTGCTCTGATTGGCACTGGTGAGGCTGCATTGATAGGCACTGATGAGGCTGCGCTGATGGGCACTGATGAGGCTGCGCTGATGGGCACTGATGAGGCTGCACTGATGGACACTAATGAGGTTGCGCTGATGGACACCAATGAGACAGCATTGATGGGCACTGATCAGACTGTATTGATGGGCACTAATGAGGCTGCGCTGATGGGCACTGGTGATGCTGCATTGATGGGCACTGATGAGGCTGATTTGATGGGCATTAATGAGGCTTCACTGATGGGCACTGATGTGGTACATTGATGGGCACTGATGAGGCTGAACTTGATACCCACTTTAAATGTACAGAGAGAAATAGGGGGAGCTCTAAGAAGAAAAGGTGGAGCCTAACGAGGAAAGGGTGTGGTTATCAGATGACAGGGCGGGTCTTAAACAGGAAGGGACATGGATTTGGCAGGAAAGGGTGGGTTTTATTTAAATTAGGGGGTGCACAAGTTAAATCAGGCCTAGAGCAGAACAAAACCTAAATACACCACTGCACTGAGCTATTGTATTTTGGCAGTGGAAACATTTCAAAATACACTGCCTTATAAATAAATTCATTGGCTGTGTCAGCTATAGCCGGCTGTGCTGATTGAGAGAATATTTTTCAACAGGCTCAATAAATCCACTTGTGTATAACCAGCCTGCCCATACATGGATTGAAATTCAGCTATTCCCTGCTGAAATGCACACATTTCAATCCATGTTTGGCCACCTTTAGAAAATCACTGGGGGTTGGGCTTGTCCTGAATATTTGGATGTTAAAAGTATCACAGACGGTTTTTGTTGCAAGTGCAGTAATACTGCTAAAATAATCTCAAACACAATAAGAAGACAGCTTTAAAAAAAATATATAAATACATTTAGCTTTTTCCATCTCTTTAAAACAAAGGCCATGCAACATTTCCCTCCTTGCCCACAATGCTCTGCTAGAGGCCTTTTTATATGTAGTCAAAGACTTTTCCCTCCCCATCTCAAGAAATTTACATTTAAAATCTGCAAACAAATAAACAAATGCCGGAGATCCTAGTGTTGTCATTGACCATATGGTCATGATCATATTTAGTCAATGACAACATCCAGGTTTCCCTGCATTGTTTTGACATTCCAGCAGCACCAGAGAACTATAGGTTATGTTGTATGATGTGCAACGTAAATTTACATTGGATTTAAATCAGGGGACATTGTTTATTTATTCATTTTTAATAAGGGTCGGTTCACACTGCAGGCGAGGCGAGGCGACTCCGACTTGCCTCGCCGCGACCTGCAGCGGCCTCGGCGGCGACTTACAAATGACTTCTGTATAGAAGTCAATGCAAGTCGCCCCGAGGTCGCCCGAAAGTAGTACAGGAACCTTTTTTCTGAGTCGGAGCGACTCGAGTCGCTCCTCTCAGAACGGTTCCATTGTACAGAACGGGGGCGACTTGCGGGAGCGAGGCGAGGCGAGTCGTGTCGCCTCGCATCGCCCGCTGTGTGAACCGGCCCTAAAGGTTTTTTTTTCTTTGCTGTTTTTATTTATTAAATACGTTCCTCTATTGCAGAGGCAGGACTGGGGACAGTGTGCTTTGTAAGGGGGGAGGGTTTTGAACCCCACTTTACCCTGCAAATTACCCTCCCAGAGGCAATATGACCTGATGTGGTTCAGAAAGGAGGGGGCACATGCTTGCTGTTCCACCTTTTCTTGTCCAGCCAGGCTGCATGCCTGGATAAGGGTCTAGTATAGAATTTGGGAGGGACCCCATGTCTTTTGTGGTTTTTTGCTTGGGGTCCCCCTCAAAATCCATTCTACACCCTTATTGAATATCGCATTTGAGAGGGCTCTCACATTGAGTTTTGTCTCTTTAAGGGGAAGTACATATTTTTTAAAACAATGTGTATTGTCCCTTAAAAAAATAAAAAATAAGGGATCCCCTTCAAAATCCATGCCAGGCCCTTATGGTATGAATTCTGAACAGGACCCCATGCTATTTTTTACAAACAGAACAAAGCTGGCCAGGAACTATCATTTAACAGCAATAGCTTTTTTTTAAACTTTCCAAATGTCACTTTTATGAGAGTACAAGTGTGCAGCTTCACATACAGTTTTCAGGCACAGCCAAAGCCACAGCCACAATTACGTTATTTAACCACTTGCTTACTGGGCACTTAAACCCCCCTCAGTCCCAGACCAATTTTCAGCTTTCAGTGCTCTCACATTTTGAATGACAATTACTCAGTCATGCAACACTGTAACCAAATGATTTTTTTGTCCTTTTCTTCATACCAATAGAGCTTTCTTTTGGTGGTATTTGATCACCTCTCGGTTTTTTATTTTCTGCGCTATAAATGAAAAAAGACCGAAAATTTTGAAAAAAAATGAATTTTTCTTCGTTTCTGTGACAAAATTTAGCAAATTAGCAATTTATCTTCATAAATTTTGGCCACAATTTATACTACTACACATCTTTGGTAAAAATAACCCACATTTTTGCATATTATATGATCTGTGTGAAATTTATAGAGTCTACAAGCTATGGTGCAAATCATAAAGATTTGCAAAAAAAGATCACATCTGATGTACTAAGGCCTATCTCCATTCTTGAGACCCTAACAAGCCAGGAAAGTACAAATGCCCCCCAAATGACCCCTTTTTGGAAAGTAGACATTCCAATGTATTTAGTAAGAGGCATGGTGAGTTATTTTAAGTTGTCATTTTTTCCCACAATTCTTTGCAAAATTAAGATTTTTTTTTTTTCACAAAATTTTCATTGTAATAGCTTATTTCTCCCACACGGAATGTGCATACCACAAATAACACCCCAAAATACATACTCCTACTCCTCCTGAGTATAACGATACCACATGTGTGAGACTTTTACACAGCCTGACCACATACAGAGGCCTAATTTTGAAGTAGCACCTTCAGGCATTCTAGGAGCATAAATTACACATTTCATTTCTCAACCACCTATTACAGTTTTGAAGGCCATGGAACACCAGGGCAATGGAAACGTCCAGAAAATGACCCCATTTTGGAAAGCTAACACCCCAACGTATAATCTATGAGGCATAATGAGTCTTTTCAATGGTTCATTTTTTTCCAGAAGTTTTCGGAAAATGTGGAAAAAAATGAAAACGCATTTTTTTTTACACAATGTTGTCCGTTTATAAGATATTTCCAACACATAGCATTTAAATAGCAAAAATATCACCCCAAAATACATTCTCCTACTCCTCCTGAGTATAACAATACCACATGTGTGAGAATTTTACACAGCCTGACCACATACAGAGGCCTAATTTTGAAGTAGCACCTTCAGGCATTCTAGGAGCATAAATTACACATTTCATTTCTCAACCACCTATTACAGTTTTGAAGGCCCTGGAACACCAGGGCAATGGAAACGTCCAGAAAATGACCCCATTTTGGAAAGCTAACACCCCAACGTATAATCTATGAGGCATAATGAGTCTTTTCAATGGTTCATTTTTTTCCAGAAGTTTTTGGAAAATGTGGAAAAAAATGAAAACGCATTTTTTTTTACACAAAGTTGTCCGTTTATAAGATATTTCCAACGCATAGCATTTACATAGCAAAAATAACACCCCAAAATACATTCTACTACTCCTGAGTATGGCAATACCACATGTGTGAGATGTTTACACAGCCTGGCCACATGCAGAGGCGCAACATGCAAGAAACACCGTCGGCGTAACAGGGACACATAGCCTGCACATACCAAGAATTACACCCCCAAATACATTATGCTGAGCAAAGGGTAAAGAAAAGATTACCTGTGGTTTTAGAAGCGCAGTTGTCCACAGGAGGATATCACTGGTCCAGGCAGCAGGCAGGGACTTGGTCAGCAACAGCGAACACAGTTTTTCAGGCAGCAGGCAGGGATACTGTCCATATTACAGTCCAGGGTCAGTGCAGAGATGTCAGCAGTGCCAAAAATATTGGTCCTGGTAGTAGGCAGGTCCTTGTGGTGTGGTCAGTGTGGCATGATGGCAGTAAGTCCTACAGGCAGCAGACAGAAGTAGAGCCTCGTTCAGGACAGAATGGGGATAGGGGTAGAGGCTTCTCCCTCCCAAATCTCTTTGAAGCCTCCGAGTCTCCAGACCCTAATCTAGGAATAAGAAAACAAAGAAAATTGTTTTCTTCTTCCAGAAAAACTATACTGGAGCCCCTCACATATGGGAGACCCCGTGTTGAATCCCACTAGTCCAGTTGCAGAATACAAGATCAGTCCAAGAGGCAGGCAAATATCGTGGTCAAACAGTCCATGGTCAGTTCCAGATCAGGCAGAGATATGTACAGAATCGTTAGACAGAAGCATGGTCGAATAACAGTCCAGGGTCAGTTCCAGATCAGGCAGAGGTATGTACAGAATTGTTAGGCAGAGCAATGGTCGAATAACAGTCCCGGATCAGTTCCAGATCAGGCAGCAGTATGTACAGAATCGGCAGGCATAAGAGTGGTCAAATAACAAGCCAGGGTCAGTTACAGAGCAGGCAGTGGCATAAGGGGTGTGAAGGTGTATGAAGGCAGGAACTGAGGATTATGTTTACCATACTTCACTAAAAATGTATTGAAGTATGGTAACGCCGAAAACAGTCGCCTATGCAGAGGCCTGGTTGGGAAGGACAATGTGCACAATAATAAGATGTGTCTCTTCTGACTCCTACTCTGGTACACACCTTACATCTTTTTTGACGTCTTTGGCCTGTTGGTTTGGGGGGGATTTTATCGGGAAAGTGGCGCTCGGAGAGTCGACTAACAACGTCTGATCTGATATTTTCTGGTGGGCCGTTTGGGAAAATAAGGGCAGTGAAAACTTCCTCCTGGTAGCCAAAGAAACGTTTGGGGTTTTGGGTGGAGTTGAGGTAAATGACATAGGAATTGTAAATGGCCAATTGAAAAAAATAAATTGCTACTTTTTTGTACCAATGGTATGTCCGTCTTGTGACAAGATATGGTTCCATCATTTGGTCGTTAAAGTCGACTCCCCCCATGAACAAATTGTATTCGGAAATGCATTTGGGTTTCTTTACGGGGCCATTCCTTCTGGGGATTTCCACGAAGGTATCGTTGTGGATAGAAGATAACATATACACATCCCTTCTGTCCCTCCACCTCACTGCCAGAACCTCCTTGTTTCTCAGACTTGCGGTTTCTCCTTTTCGCAGCTTCTTGTTCACAAGACTTTGAAGAAAGCCCTTCCGGTTCCTTTTTATGGTGCCACATGCTGGCGTCTTCTTCCGGTGAAGGTTGTGGAACAGGGGCAGAGATGTGTAGAAGTTATCTACATACAGGTGGTAGCCTTTATCCAATAGGGGGTATATGAGGTCCCAAACAATTTTTCCGCTGGATCCCAAGTAGTCCGGACAATTAGGGGCTGCAGCTGGGTGTCCTTCCCTTCGTACACCATGAATGAATATGTGTACCCTGTGGCTCGGTCGCATAATTTGTAGACCTTCACCCCTATAGTGGGCCCTTTTGCTGGGCATACATTGCTTTATTCTAAGCCTGCCGCTAAATTTAATAAGGGACTCATCCACACATATGTGTTGGTCCGGGGTAAACAATTTGGGGAATATTTCTGAAAAATAATTTAGTATTGGTCGAATTTTGTAAAGGCGGTCATAATTTGAATCATTTCGTGGAAGGCACTGGGAATTGTCGCTGAAATGTAAGAACCTCAGGATGATCTGATACCTGCTTCTGGGCATTACTGCGGAGAAGAGCGGTGAGTGGTGGAGGGGGTGGGTTGACCAGTAGGTACGTATTTGAATTTTTTTGTTGAGTCCCTTATTAAATGCAAGGCCTAAAAAAACCTTGAACTCCTCCACCGTTAGGTCTCTCCATTCGTAGGGATGGGCATAATAAGAGGTCGGATTTTGCAAAATAAATTGTTGTGCATACAGGTTGCAGTGGGCCACAATTGACGACAACATATCCTCCGTAAAAATTAAATTAAAAAAATCTATTGGGGTAAAGTTCTCTGTGTCTACCTGGACTCCTGGCTGGGCGGTGAAAGGGGGAACATTGGCCTCTCCTGAATTAGGAGGAAGCCACAAGGGGTTCTGAAGGGCATAGGGAAGGCCGGCATGGCTCCTAACCCTTTGGGGCTGAGATGACACCCCACTGGTACTTGGCCTTTCTTGCCGGGGCACTGCGGTGCTGGTGGACGGCACTTCAGTGCTGGTGGATGGCACTGCCTCACTAGAACGCCTTCGTTTGATGGGCCGGATATCTTCCTCCTCAGATTCAGTCAGTGTTTCACTGCTGAGGACTGGCTCATAATTTACGTCGGCTTCAGAATCCGAATCTGAAAAGGAATCTGAAGAGGAGAGCTCCCCGTTGCTCTCGTCGGCCGTGGAAATAATTTGGTACGCCTCCTCAGCGGAAAAGACACGTTTAGCCATGGTAGCACTGATGGGCACTGATGAGGTGGCACAGATGTGCACTGATTATACAGATGGGCGCTTTTGAGGTGGCACAGATGGGCGCTTTTGAGGTGGCACAGATGGGCGCTTTTGAGGTGGCACAGATGGGTGCTTTTGAGGTGGCACAAATGGGCACTGATGGGTCGGCACAGATATGCACTGATTTATTGCACAGATGTGCAGATTTATTGCACGGATGTGCACTGATGAGGAGGCAGATGGGCACTGCTGAGGCAGCAGATGGGCACTGCTGAGGCAGCAGATGGGCACTGCTGAGGCGGCAGATGGGCACTGCTGAGTCGGCACAGATGGGCACTGCTGAGTCGGCACAGATGGGCACTGCTGAGTCGGCAGATGGGCACTGATGGGTCGGCACAGATGTGCACTGATTTATTGCACAGATGTGCAGATTTATTGCAGATGTGCACTGATGAGGCAGCAGATGGGCACTGCTGAGGCGGCACAGATGGGCACTGCTGAAGCGGCACAGATGGGCACTGCTGAGGCGGCACAGATGGGCACTGCTGAGGCGGCACAGATGGGCACCGATTGGTACAGATGGGCACCGATTGGCACTGGCAGGCACTGGCGGGCACTGGCGGGCACCTGGCCGTGCACAGATGGGCACTGGCGGGCACTGGCGGTGCACAGATGGGGCACTGGCGGTGCACAGGTGGGCACAGGTGGGCACTGGCGGTGCACAGGTGGGCACAGGTGGGCACGGGTGGGGTAGAGATGGGCACTGGTGGGGTAGATCTGGGCACTGGCGGGGTAGATCTGGGCACTGGCAGGGTAGATCTGGGCACTGGCAGGGTAGATCTGGGCACAGATGGCAGAAACAACTTTTTTTTATTCACTTACAGTATCTCTCTCCTCACACGCTATCGCTGTGTGAGGAGACAGATTCGGCAATGGGTAATGATCTCATTTGTTTACATTTGAGATCATCACCCATTGGAGGCGGCAATCGCGCTGTCAACGGCCGCTGTGATTGGCCGTTTACAGCGATCTGTGATTGGCTGTGTCCAGGGGACACGGCCAACACAGATTTTCCCCGATGCGCACTCCCGGGAGCGCGCGGGGAGCTCTTAAAGGGGACGACGTCAATAGACGTAGTCCCGGAAATTGAGATCCACGCTGTAGCCGTCATTTGACTATAGCGCAGATCTCAAGTGGTTAAAGGAATTGTCTATTTTTAATGTTGCCCTTTAAGCAAACTTAAAAGTCTTGTGCCTGCTGAATTATATATATATATATATATTTTTTAAGAGGTAGTACATGTCCTCCAGGGTGGTGTCCAGTAAACCATACAATTTTTTACCAAAAGTGTGCCTGCTGGGCTTGACAAAGGCCGGAAAACAAAATTCAGCTCCCATTGACTTCCATGAGGTTTGAGTGCTATGTCCTGGGTTCATAGATTTCCCACTGGGTTTGGCAAATGTTCAAACTGCTCTGTATCCTTATCCTTATATGCCTTCTCAGAATTTATTCAATCACTTGTGTTTACTCTTTGATAGCGTATACAATTGTGACAAAAGTCATAGTGTAATTGAATGTTATTAAAAAGCACCTTTCATTTTCAATCTGCAGTGCTGTAATTTTCTGTAACATGCTATGAAATATGGCTACCTGGAGGTGTTCTGTATACAGAATGTGTACAGGATGCCCCCAGAAACATAATTTCCTGCTTGTGTGATTGGCTCACTGATTTTACCAGAAGTAGGCACTAAGATACAAATCAGATTTCAGGTATCCCCTGCAACAAAAATGTCATTTTTGGTGAAATACTCCCAATAGGAAAACACTGCAATTTCCCTTGTTCGAGCCCTGCAGGTGCAGCAGCTGATTGTTAATTATGACAACATTCCCATTAGATTCGCTTTCCCACAGGGGCATAGACAAGCACACAGAGATGTCTTCAGAATACCAGAAGGTAGGACTCTGAAACAAAGTTAGTTAAAATCCTTGCAATGTACATAGATCAACCAGATGGGAATATTTTTTTTCTCAACAAAAGCAGAGTTACTCTTTAAGAAAAATCAAATAATAGTCAAATTCTCCAAGAAGAGACAACAAAACACTACAATATAATTTTCACCCCTAGCAGCTAAAGTTCCTCGACCAACAATACACTACAAGCGAGCAAAGTCCTTTCTTGTATTAAGAGAAGTATGGACTCCAGAGAGAGAGATATAATTTTGCCCCTATTCAAATCACTAGTAAGACCTCATCTGGAATATGCAGGTCAGTTTTGGTCACCAGTTCTCAAAAAGGATGTTTTTACCACTTCCTGTTAGCTGATTATACATCAAAAACAATGTGATCCTTCTTTTATACATTACTAATCCCATCAACCCCTATATAATAGAGATGAAAAAATGCATGCATGCTTGAAGTCCAACTTAGGTGGCAACCATGGCTCCTTCATAGATACATTGTGGCATAGCATCCATATACAAATCCACATACAGGGATCTGTGCATGGAAAGACCATGGAACTACTAGATCTCAATCACGCACAAATCACCAACCACACTTGTAGTACATGTTTACTTTTCCCACCCCCTTAACTGAAGGTATTTACATCATATGGGCCTGAGGCTGGGGGAACAGTCTGCATGAGATTGTGCCTTGCCCCTGTGATGCACTAATTGCAGTTGGAATGCTCTGCAGGCTCCAATACAAAAATCTAATAAATGCAAATTTTTTTTTATTTTAATAATGTGAGTGCATTTATTACAAATGGTTGACTATGCCTTTAATGCTGACTAAGGAGTAGAGAGGACTGAAGATGGTGCCCCAAGTGAATATGTGATTCTGGGTTCCCCCACTGAAGATTTAGCAGATACACAAGCCACGTGTAGAAAAGACTAGCGATAAATAGATAGATAGATAGATAGATAGATAGATAGATAGATAGATAGATAGATAGATAGATAGATAGATAGATAGATAGGCAGTATATACACACACACTGTGCACTGCTGTAATTGACTATATCTTAGATGGGCCTGTGGCATATAGCTCAACATGGCTGAATCATTGTTTAATGGTTTCAGGACATAACACTCAGTACCTGACAAATGAGACGTTGTGGTCCTTCCATATTATATATGGGCTTTACTGGCTGAAGAACTACTGGTCATCCTACCTACCTGACATCTTGGATCATGATGAATTGTGCCCAACTCCATCCTCAGATTGTTTTTTAACATTTAATTTAGTTTCTTCCTGTGCTTGGATGAACATGGCTGTGTTATGGATTTCTGCTCTAATGTACACCAGCAGGTTGGAAGAACAAGCCTCAGCAAGCTGTGAAAATTACAGAGACCCGATCAATACTCAAGGGCATGACCTCTGACTTGGATTTTTACTCTGGCCTCAGGATCTCCCCTTAAAAGCCCCAGACTCATTTTAATGAGAATCATGTTTGTATTGTGAAGAGGGAGAGTCATTAAAACCATTTTATAACCAAATAAAATAACGTCACTCGGTTTGGTGGGGAAACAGGACAATTTCAGAGAAACATCTATTTTGTTATAATCACATTTAAAACCTTGTATGTATTTTTCAATGTACCCAGATTTTTCTTTTATAATATAAAATGTTAAAGTCTAAACCAGTGGTTTATGGGATCATATTATAAGAATAAAAAATAATAGTAGAAAATTGCAAATGAAAATAGTTGCTATATAGTAGGATTTGTCATCATAGGCTGGTCTTTGGACATTAAAGTGAAAAAAAATACAACTCCATATTTTGTGTGATAATTTTGTCAGAAAACAAAATGTCAAGAACAATGTTAAAAAAATAAGTCCTTAGAGAGGAATTCAAGACAGCATGTAATGTCAACATAATATCATGGAAGGCAGAGTTTGATGTCAAGATAATGGTGATATTATGTCAAGGTACAAATCTATTGAGACAATGATCTGATGTTCATGTAGAAGACGAGTCCAAGAACATTTTAGAAAATCCATGGAGTTGACATTGTGATGTCAACAAAATAGTTTAATAGCATGATATGATGATCTTATGTAAGAGGATGTACTGTATATAAGTGTTCTGCTTTTGACTTATAGACATCTGCTAATTAAAAGGATAAACATTAAATGAGGAGCAGGGGTTGAAACAGAACTAAGAAGACGTCAGTAAATAAAATAGAAATGTAAATGTCGCATAACTAAAACATAAAATATAGTATGATCAAGGTATTAGGTAGGCTCCCTTTTTGATTAGTGCACTTGTGAGTTCCTCAGTATGTCATCTCTGCCAGGCCATACCTGCACTTCTGGAGAAGATACAAGTCAGGTTCCAAACAGTGGGGTTTGGCTATCATATCCCTCCACCTTTACTGGTTAGGGACTTTAAGAGAAGTGGAGGTAGCGTGGCTCACGGTCATGATATCTTTATACAACGTACTAATTTGTGGACTAACTTACCAATTTAGGATGGTTAATTAAATGTATTGCATCTTTCTACATCCCAATCAGGTATGAACGCCACTGTTGCTGGTTTCTCAAGTACACATTTATTATTATTCAGGATTTATATAGCGCCAGCAATTTACGCAGCGCTTTACAATATAAAAGGGAGACAATACAGTTACAATACAATTAAATACAAAAGGATTAAGAGGACCCTGCTCAGAAGAGCTTACAATCTAAAAGGGTGGGGCAGGTGGTACAGAAGGTTATAACTGTTGGGAATGAGTTTATGGAAGTGGTAGGAGATTAGTTTGAGACGTGATAGGCTTCCCTGAATAGATGAGTTTTCAGGGATTGTCTGAAGGTAGCAAGAGTAGGGGATAGCCGGACCGGTGGAGGTAGCGAGTTCCAGAGGATTGGAGAGGCTCTGGAGAAATCCTGGAGACGAGTGTGGGAGGAGGAGACGAGAGAGCTTGAGAGTAGGAGGTTTTGAGAAGAACGGAGAGGACGGTTTGGGTGATATTTGGAGACAAGATTGGTGATGTAGCTCGGGGCAGAGTTGTGAATGGCTTTGTATGTGGTGGTTAGTATTTTGAATTTAATTCGCTGGGTGATTGGGAGCCAGTGTAGGGATTGGAGGAGAGGGGTGGCAGACACTGAGCGGTTGGTAAGGTGGATAAGTCTGGCAGCAGCATTCATGATAGACTGAAGAGGAGATAGCCTATGGAGAGGCAGGCCAATGAGAAGGGAGTTGCAATAGTCAAGGCGAGATATAACAAGGGAGTGAATGAGGATCTTGGTAGTTTTAATTGTTAAAAAGGGACGAATTTTAGAGATGTTACGGAGGTGAAATCTACAAACTTTTGACAACGATAGGACTTGGGGCTGAAATGACAAGTCAGAGTCTAGGATTACACCTAGTACCCTGGCGTGAGGGGAGGGCCTGATGGTTGCATTGTTGATTTTGATGGAAAAGTCATGGAGGGGGGCATGTGCAGGGGGGATTATTAATAGCTCAGTTTTAGAGAGGTTTAGTTTAAGGAAATGGTGTGACATCCATGCTGATATGTCAGTTAGCAGGTTAGTAATGCGAGAGGAGACTGAAGGAGTGAGGTGAGGAGTAGACAGATAGATTTGGGTGTCATCGGCGTATAAGTGGTATTGGAAGCCGTGGGCGGTTATCAGGTGACCAAGGGAGGAGGTATAGATAGAGAAGAGAAGGGGTCCAAGAACAGAGCCTTGGGGGACATTTAACTCCTTTTATGTACGTAGTGAAATCACTTTGACTCTGCCCCACACATTACATCCAATTGACTTCAAGGCCTATAGCACTTTATTGTGCTGCACTACAATGCACGTTGGTATCTATTTATATTAGTATAACATAAGTACTTTATATTGTTGCACCAGTGTATGTATTAGTATGTTAGGTATGTATACAGAGACATAATATTAGTACTGCGCTCACTGGGAAAATGTTTCTAACCAGAAATCAAGGGTCTAGTGGAAAAAGGAGTTACAAGTCAGGACTAAAGCCCCATACACACTATCAGATTTTCTGCTGATTTTTGTCTTCAGATTTACCAAAACCATGTAGTGCAAGGGCCTGCCTGATTGCTTTTGGTTTTGGTAAATCTGAAGGAAAAAATCTGCAGAAAATCGGATAGTGTGTATGGGGCTTTATAGAGGTGACAGTCCACTCACAAAGTGTTTTTTTACATCTCGCTCAAAGTAAGATTCACCTTTGTGCTGCCTCTGTGGGCCAAGTTGTGAAGTCAAGTTCTCCTATACATGTATAGGTAATAATATAGTTTTAAATAATGAATTATTATAATTGTAAAAAAATGGAGCTTATATAACTTTTTACTCATTTCTATATCTGCATCTTGTCTGTATCTGCATCTGAGCATGGTGAGTAAATGGGCATTCTGTTACATAAGCATAAAACAAAAAGAAAGCATTATATCAGATATATAAAGTAAATGCATTATATAGATAAAATAGAGGAAAATTTAGCCACAAGGCCTATGACTTTATTTGTAAATTCTTATGCCCTGTACACACGATCGTAATTTCCGACAAGAAATGTACGATGTGAGCTTGTTGGTGGAAAGTCCGACCGTGTGTATGCTCCTTCGAACATTTGTTGTCGGACTTTCCACCAACAAACGTTAGCTAGCAGGTTCTCAAATCCACGTCCACGCATGCTTGGAGTCAAGTATGAGCCGGAGATATAACTAGCGTTCGTAATGGAGATATCACATACATCTTGTACGTCACTATGTTGGCCATCATTTGTGTGACTGTGTGCATGCAAGACAAGTTTGAGCCAACATCCTTTGAACAAAAATCCACACTTTTGCTGTGTGTACGGGACATTAGGGTGTACAATGATTGGAACTTTGACACATGCTTCAACTATAGTGCTTAGTAGGACAGTTGTATGGCACTGACAAATGCAATAAGAAAATAAATTTTGCACCCAAAAAATAAACATGTTTTTTTTTTTATCCCCTTAAAAGAATTTAGAGTTATGCTTATTATTGGTAACAGTCTTAATATTTGAGCCATTAAAGTGTATCTGTAGCCAAAAATGTTTGTGTGGATAGGTAAGAGCCCATGTCAGGTTTTTATTGCTTTCTGTGTCTCCACTGTGTAGATTCACTCTCACTTTTTGTTGTCTTATCTAATATCACTGGGACAGAAAGTGAAAGGAAATTAAAAATGTTACAGCTTTAAAATGTACAATTTTACTGTAGTCACAAGAATAAGAGGTGAGAGAACACTTTTTTTGGTGGCAACTGTTCTACTATTGAGAGATTTCCTCTCACTTCCTGTTGCATCTCTGGAATGAGACACATAAAAATAAACTGACAAGAATTTTATCTATTCCCTTATTTTTCCAAAACTAAGATAGATATATAGATAGATACTTTTTACGCTTATTAATCAGATATTACATGTTAAAGTAAAATTCCAAACATCATTAAAGGCTAGAAAAAATACTGAAAATAAAGTCAAAGAATTTGAAAAAAAAATCTTTCCTTTGAGTGGGGCCCTCTACACTACAAGGGATACATGCTCATAATGCCTAGGTGGGAGAAGAACGAGCATTATTACTTCTGCTCTAGCTGACTCCAATGTTGCTCTCTTCTCCCTGAAGCTCTGGCCTATGGGTATTCCTAAGGCATCATCATGTGCACACTCGGACTAATAATCTGGCTTTGTATGTGGGGGTGGGGAGGGGGGGGGGGGGGGGGAATGTGCGACTATTGCTATGAACGGCTAAGAAAGAGGCTATGAGGAACTGGCTACATAGCTGGAGGACACCTGCTTGTAGGTAGAAAAAGCATTAAGTATTTCTCCTTATTCCTCTAGACATAATGAGCTGTTAACCCACCTACAGGGAAGGGCTCACTGGAAGGGTATTTTTTTATATTATGGTCATAGTTGATCTTTAAAAAATAAATATACTACTTAAAGTTTTGAAGATTCCCTTCTATGTTCCCCTAATTCTGCTCAGAATTGGAATGATGACATCTTTGGGGTGAAATTGATTGGCCAGTCTATATTGTTGACATAGACATGGCTGATTATGTTAACAACTTAGTTTTGCCTGGCCCCAAAAAGCAGGTATGCCTCACTCTTTCAATCACGTGGCACAGGGGTACGTTGGTCAGATTTATATAGATCTGCCCAGCTCAATGCTGTATCCTGTTGGGTCCATTTTATAATAGCTGAATCCTAAATGTAGTTATGTCAAGATGAGGTTTGTGTGATTTAATGTGTTACTAAACCCACAACAGTAAAATCAGTGTGTATATGCATGCTTGTTATACTCACTGTGGAACCTAAGAGGTAAATCCTCTGCATTGTGTAAAAAGGCTGTTTGATCCTTTTTTTCTCGGATCCTCTCCTTCTTTTACTGTCCCCAATCCATCTGCTGATAGCACAGAGCCCTATGAGGCACTCTGCAACTGCTCAGTTTAGTGTGTATTGCTAGAGAGTTTTTTTGTTTTTAAGAGGGTGCATGTGATCAGCACAGGGCCAATAAGCACTGTCCAGACAGAGGGTCAGGGGTCATTCAGCCTCATAGGACATATAAAGGGGAATGAAAACTCATGCTACAAACTTTAACCAGTACTTGGCCAGACACTTATTAAAGTCACAAGACTGCTATATACTGCTGATGAGAAAAGGTATTTAGCAGTTTATAATTACTAAAATAATTGCATTTCCATGTTTTGAGTACTGTGGGAGACCAGATATAGTGAATGCAGGGTCCTGGGTTTAGTGACACTTAATGTTATAAACAATAGGGCTGTCATTTTATTTTACAATTGCCACCTTGTGATCTGAAGATTTTTTTTTATCACATTAGGAGAACTGATTTTTCATCAAAATGTAATATTTTCTTGGTTACTGTTTAATGACAATTCGATTTTGTTATTGTATTGGGGCTTTTCTTTAATGTGATCCTTGGAAAGGTCATTCTCTATGACTGTGCAGTATGCATGCAACTTTTAGAAAGAAAAAAGATTGTTTGAGAATGGGCAAATTCTTCATTTTTGGTTTCTGTGGGCTGCTGTGCTTACAAAACCTCACTAGTAGGTATAAGATTGTTGTCAATCAAGCTGGATGATTTTGTGCCAAGCATCAGTCTTGTGGGCACCAACATCCTCCCCTTGAGGGATTGACTAATTTTGTTTGTTTTTTTCCACAAAGGAGCAGCTGGTGTGAGGACTATCTCCAAACCTTCCTTCAGCACATCAACATGGCCATTTGAGTGTGAATATTTATGTAGCGACTGCTGAACACTCTTTGGGCCATGGGATCATGCCTCCATATCTGTCCATGGCTAGCTTAAGGCCAAATTTGTCTTTTTCCATTGATTCGGGATATCTGCTGAGCCCTATGAAATTAGCAGTAACAGAAATCATTTTTCAATAAGTATAAAAAAAAAAACAGCTCACTCAAGCAGCATATGCAAAAAAATGTTTTTTATTAAGTTATTATACAAAGCACAACCTATTCCGACAAGACATATATAAAGCAAAGCACATTCAGTTATATCCCACTTCCAATGCAAACTTATATAGAAGAGTATTTACCTGCAGGCAAGTATTCAAGTACAATGTAGAGTTGCCTACAGAAAATCCTTAAGTAGATCCCATTCAAGCAGCATAAGGTAGACACATTCTGGAGGGAATAAACAAAACAACTGTTCTAATTATTTATTTTTTATAAAAAAGAAGAGTTTACATGAATAAGAACAGCAACAAAGTGCTCGAGCATATTGTCTTTGCCCAAATGCCATACTTAGATTTAGGCAGTAAGACCCCTTTCACACACGGGCGTTTTTCAGGCGTTTTTCATGCGCTTTAGCATTAAAAAAATCGCCTGAAAGAAGCGGCAACTGCAATTCCAATGTAAAAGCCCCAGTGCTTTCACACCGAGATTATTTTCACACTGGGGCGTTTTTCAGGCGCTTTTGCGTTAAAAAAAATGCCTGAAAGAAGCTGCAACTGCAATCCCAATATAAAAGCCCGAGTGCTTTCACACTGAGGCGCTGCGCTGGAAGGGCGTCAAAAAAAGTCCTGCAAGCAGCTTCTTTGCAGCGCTTTTGGAGTGGTGAATACAACGCTCCTAAAGCGCCCCTTCCCATTGAAATCAATGGGAAGCGCCTGTAAAACGCCTGAAAAACGCCTGAAAAACGCTATTGGCAGCAGCGTTTTGTGGGCGCTTTTAACCCTTTATTTGGCCACTAGCAGGGCTTAAAAGTGCCCCAATAACGCTCGAAAAACGCTGGTAAAGCGCTGCTAGTTTAAGCGGCGCTTTACGAGCGTTTTTCGGGCGCTGACATTGTGAAAGGGCTCTTAAAGCATGTGGGCTTTCACATTGGGACTGCAGATTTGGCTTCTTTCAAGCGCTTTACAGGCGCTTTTTTTAACGCTAAAGCGCCTGAAAAACGCCTGAAAAACACCCCAGTGTGAAAGGGGTCTAAATAATACACACAGTGGTAAGCATTTCCAACTTGGTTGTCTCAAAAATGTAGATGATAGGATGGGACTGTAACCTCATCCTGACGCATACAAGAGTAGGAAAAACATTTAGGCACACAGGCACTTATTCACAAAACATAAGTTTTGATTTAATGGGTAAGAGGCACGGATGCTAAAATGAGGACTTGATGGGGTCAAGGAACTAGTCACAGCTCCAAATACATTAGTATGTCCAGAATCCCAAATGTACATCAACACTGGCTGACAGATGTCACTAGAAAGGTAAAGGAGGTTAGAGGTTATAGAGCATGAATGAAGAAGTTTCTTTTAAGGAGCAGATTGCAAAGGACATTTTGTACAAGATGGTAAATGTGATGCTCTCTATATTGGGTAAAAAGCAGCTGACATTAGATTGCATTTCAAACCACAAAGCACATTTATATGAGCTATGAGACTGATATGTTCAACTGAAACTCAAGTAATAACCTCAACAACAAGAAAAGCAGGAAACCACTTTATTATGGGTTCTATCGTAAGACGTAGAATATCCTTTTCCCTCTCATAGATTAGATATGTTGCAAAAGTGAGAACACCACCTCAAGCTTCGGCTCTGATTTCTACATTATACTGCCCCTAGAAATACAAACTTGGACTGATGTCAATATGCTTTCAGAACTTGAAAATATTTTCTTCTATGACCACATTGACGGTAAGCGACATTATATGAAGAAAAGGTTAGTACAGGTAAAGTGATTGGTGAAAATATCTGGAGCTTTCGAATCGTTATGATACTTCAAAGTGGATGATCATGATAGTTCCCGGTCAGTGGTGAAATATATCTCCATTTATTTCCTGCCTGAAGTGCTTGAGTACTCTCTGTACTAAAAATGTGCTATACTTGGATAGAACTTACCCTCACCGACCACTTTATTAGGTATTCCTGTTCAATTGGTAACACGAATTGCTACTCATCGAATCACATTGCATTTAGGCATCTAGCTGTTGTGAAGACGACTTGCTGAAATTCAAACTGAGCACCAGAATAGGGAAGAAAGGGGATTTAAGTGACTTTGAAAGTGACATGGTTGTTTGTGCCAGACGGGCTGGTCTGAGTATGTCAAATACTGCTGATCTACTGGAATTTTCATGCACATTCATCTCTAGGGTTTACAGAGTATGAACCGAAAAAGAGAAAATATGTGGCAGTTTTTTGGAGGAAAATGACTTGTTGATGTCAGAGGTCAGAAGAGAATGGACATGATAAAAAAGCAACATTAACTCAAATAACCACTCATTACAAACAAGATATGCTGAATACCATTTCTGAATGCACAACACATCGAACTTTGAGGCTTGGTTCACATTATTGCGAATTGGATGGGGGTTCCCCCCTTCCAATTCGCAATAGCAGGAAATTTTGACTAGCTCTCTATGGGCAGATTCACATATCTCCACTGCGGCTCCAGAGCAAATTTGCACAGGAGCCCTGTGTGTCTTTTGGTTCGTTTCAGGTCCAAATTCAGCCCAAAATTTGGACCTGCTGTGAGCCGCATGCGAAGATGGTGTGAACCCAGCCTGAAGCAGATGGGTACAGCAGTAGAAGACCACACTGGGTGCCACTCCTATCAGCTAAGATCAGGCTTAGGCTACAATTCACACAGGTTTACCAAAATAGGACAATAGAAGATTGGAAAAACTTTGCTTGGTCTGATGAGTGTCCCTTTCAGCTGTGACATTTAGATGGTAGGATCAGAATTTGGCATAAACATGGATCATGGTTCAGGCTGGTGGTGGTGTATTGGTGTGGGGGATATTTTCTTGCCACACTTTGGGCCCCTTATTACCAATTGAGCATTGTTAAAATACCATGGCCTACCTGAGTACTGTTGCTGACCATGTCCATGTCCATGTCCAATGAGGTTACAGTACGCCAATGGGCTCCACAGTCACCAGATCTCAATCTAATAGAGTACCTTTGGGATATGGTGGAATGGGAGATTTGCATCATGGATATGCAGCTGACAAATCTACAGCAACAGTGTGATGCTATCATGTTGTTTTGGACCAAAATCTCTGAGGAATGCTTCTTGTTAACTCTATGCCATGAAGAATAAAGGCAGTTCTAAAGGCAAAAGTGGGTTCAACCCGGTACTCTCAAGGTGTACCTAATAAAGTGGCTGGTGAGTATATTCCCACAGATACTATTGTATGGCCAGCTTTATTATGAGGCTTGATTTAGGTATGTTTCTGTATGTATTTTTTGAGTCCAAAGTTGAAATGGATCTTTAAAAGGCTGTATGAACTATGGGCCCAGTTTATGTAAGTTAATCAGCAAAATAAATTGCAAGACAGTTTACATTGTTTTTAAGTGCACAATGCTACAGTGAGGGTTTGTATTTTTGTTTAATGATCACCAAAACCCAGGAACAAAAATGTTATATATTGCAGCTTACCAATCCTTAGATGTAGAGGCTGCATTCATTTTCTTTTTCTATTATTTTCTACTTTATTTTTATCTGGTGATCCTACCAGTGAGGACTTCCTGTCTTGGTATGCCAATGCTCACTCACTGTACCGCACCTATAGAGGAGCAATGTTGTCACCCTAGAACCAGAAATCTGTTAGGACTACACACCTCCTGCTCTCCTCTTATCCATACCATGGGGGGGGGGGGGGGCAATGTTCTGTTATCCACAGAAAGAACCGATAACTGATAACAGTGCAGCACAGGGAGGCTGCACATGATGCTATAAGATCTACTCCTGGCAAGTTCAAGAGGTAATGTTTGCACTTATCAAACAGATATAACAAAACACTTATAAAAAGTTTTTTTAACAGACCAAAAGGGAGAAAAATGATAGATCATTGTTGGGATTTATATAAACTTTAATTCTAATTCTAGGGTTACGTTCATGCATTGATTCAGTGAATCCCCCCAGGAACCTAATGTTGGATCATCTGTTCTTAACAATCGACCACAGCAAGAAGGACCTTGGAAAGGAAGAGCAAGCAAGGTAAATAGACATTTGACAATCAGTAAGGAGGTTTTGTATCGCCTATTCACCACCTGCTTTAACTGCTTGATTGCTGCACTACAATGCCGCAATCACGTGCATTACACACTGTTGGGAGGACTTGCAAAATGGCCCCATTCACTTTAATGGGTCATGCTCAGTGTGTACTAGGCCTGCTGAAAGTGACAGGGGATATAATTCTTGTCATGGGCGAGAAGCAAAGAAGTGGGGGTTATTTACGAAAGGCAAATCCACTTTGCACTGCAAGGGCACTTGAAATTGCACTGAAAGTGCACTTGAAAGTGCAGTCACTCTAAATCAAAGGGGTAGATCTGAAATGAGTGGAAGCTCTGCTGTTTTTATCATCCAATCATGTGCAAGCTAAAATACAGTTTTTTTTCTTTTCCTTGCATGTCCCCCTCGGATCTACAGTGACTTTACTTCCAAGTGCACTTTCTGTGCACTTTCAGTGCACAGTGGATTTTCCTTTAGTAAATAACCCCCCAATGTATGTACACCATCAGTTGCTGCCTCTGCCGCTAAAGGGGAGCGGTGGGGGGGGGTAAAAACATGGTTCAACCACAGGGTTTTACTGCCCCTCAACCACTAGGGTTAATGAGCCACTGCGCTCTATTCACATAGGAAGGGCAGTATCTGCATCACCCTTATTGTTACAGGGGGCTTCCAGATTCTGATAAACCTCCTGCCTGCAAACCCCCATAACAAGGCAGGTCTCGGATGAGGATCTGTTATAGATGAAGGGAACCTCCACTCAGCTTTGCTTACAACCAGAAGCAAGCCTCTGGGAGTTGTCACTAAATGGCTATTTAAGCAGCATTCTTTTCTTTAAAAAATGTCAGCAGTCTGCACAGCACTTTACAACATGAAGGCAGCCAGTACAATTACAATACAATTCAATTGCTTATTAGAGCTTGAAATCTAAAAGGGAGGGACAAGTGGTACAAAAGGTAATAATTGTGGTGAATGAGCTGATGGAGAAAATAAAAGTACAGTTATTGGGTGGAGGCAGGATAAGCTTCTCTGAAGAGGAGGATTTTCAGTGATCGCCTAAAATTGGACAGAGTAAGAGGTAATATTCCAAATCCAGTTACATGTAGAAACGTTTGCCACGTTAACCCTTCTCTTCTCTGTTCTGCAACAGACTACCTTTATGACAAAATCTCACCCCTGTTCTGCCCCACTCTACCCACTTCTGTCTACAATAGTTCCCTGTCATCCTCTTTGGACAAACTTGCCCCCCTCACTAATCAGAGAATCAGACACTTACAGATACAACCTTGGCAAACAGATGACACCTGAAATCTAAAAAAATGTAGCAGCACTTTTTGTGGTGTAAGCCCCCGTACACACAGTCGGACATTCCGGCAACCAAATCCGTCAGATTAATTCCAACGGATTTAGTCCGGAAGAGGTCCGGAAGTGATGCTGCATACACACGGTCGGACTAAGTTGTCGGAATTTCCAGTTGCCAAGAACGCGGTGACGTAAGCCGCGTACGATGGGACTAGAAAAACGAAGTTCAGCACCACGTCCGGCACCCTTTGGGCTCCTTCTGCTGATCTCGTGTTTATCGCATGTTAGTAGAAGTTTGGTGAGAGACGATTTGCGCTTTTCAGATTTGTGCTTCAGTTCGGTACTGCTCTTCAGTTTGTGCTTGTCATTGCGTATGTAATTATCAGTGCGTGTAGTCAGTAAGCATTTTTTTCTCATTGTGGACTATATCATGGTATAGTACTCTTTGATTTGCATTGCTTATTGTCTGCTTGCTTCCGCTTTTCAGGTCGTTCTTTCAGGCATTGCTGTTTATCGGTGCGTTCTGTTGTCCGTTCTGACCAGCTGACCGTTTTAAACCATGTTTCCTGTATGTACTCGTCGTAGAGTTTGTGCTGTGCAGGGGCTTGGTGTTGGGCTTTTAGCTTTCACACAAGCCCGGTCCATGAACAGGGAGAGGAGGCGTTTGTGGACCAAGAATTGGTTGCGCCAGCGTGACCAGTTCTCGCACATGCTGTGCTCCGCGAGATCCGGAAGAATAATCCTGATGATTTCGGGAATTATCTCCGGATGTCCCCTTATATCAGCAGGCAGGATACCTGCATGCAGCAAGCCATCACTCCGGAGCAGAGGCTCATCGCCACGTTGCGCTACTTGGCGACAGGGAGAAGCCTTCAGGACCTCAAGTTCTCAACAGGCATATCCCCCCAGGCTCTGGGGATCATTATTGCAGAGACCTGTTTTGCCATCATTCAGGTCCTGCAGAAGGACTATATGAAGGTAAGTTTTCTCCTTTAACATCACATTCTATGTATTTAATGATTGCTAATGTATTGGATTTCTTTCCTCCTTCCCTAATTACCATGATTGCAATATGCTCTAATTGATATGCTGTGCCCCTTTGTCCTCATGCATGCTGGAAGCTTTTCAAGTTCCTTTTTTGTCCTTCATGCATATTTGCCTTCACTAACTTTCCCACCATGCTCTTCTGGGCCCATAAAACTATAGTCTAGTCACTTAGCAATGTCTTTTGTCAGCTCCATAGTATTGCTTTCCCCTAAAAACCCCCTAAAATGTCTACAAATGTTGTGTGCTTCAATTCATACAGAGTGACATTTTTTTTTTTGGTTGGGCCTAACTCATTAGGAGTTAGGAGTTTAGTGTAAGTAAGGAGGGGCCGGCCAAAGTAACATACGTTATTTATGCATTCAGCTCTCAATGAAGTGGTGAGGGTTACCTGTCCAAAACATCTCCCCCACCCCCCTAAGATGTTTAAATGGGCCATCAGAGGGAGTGAGGAATCTGATAAGTGGATGTTATATTTTTGTCTTTAAATACTCCTTAAAATAAATGTTATTTTGGTATAACTTATGTTGGCCAATAATGTTTGTGTCTAATCTGCTTGCAATGTTATGTGCCTATTATTTTTCTTGTTTGACTCCACAGTTTCCTTCAACGCCACAGGAATGGCAGACTGTGGCTTCCCAATTTGTCCAGTGGTGGGACTTTCCCTACTGCAAAGGGGCAATTTATGGGAAACACTGCCACATCATGCCACCCCCCAACTCGGGGTCATACTATTATAATTACAAGGGGTTTAATAGTATTGTGATGTTTGGCTGTGGTGTCGGCTGGTCTACCGTTCATCTTTGTCGCTGATGAAGCATTTGGGCTGGGTGATCACCTGATGTGGCCATTCCCCATGAGGACCTTCACCCCAGACTAGAGGGTTTTTAAATCCCAGCTGGCCAGAGCCAGAAGAGAGGTGGAGAATGCTTTTGGTATAATAGCCGGTTCCGCCTGTTCCTGACACCGATCAACATGGCGGAATATAAACAAAACCATATAATACTTGCATGCTGCATTCTACACAACTTTCTCAGGAGAAATGCTACAAATTATGTGTCCACAGTTGGGCCTGAGTCCGGATCTCCAGAACAAACAACAACCCTGATGGCGCTTGAGGCTGGCTGTCCTGGCTTGCCCCCTCAAAGAGCCCGCGAGGTTCGTCAAACATATATGGAACAAATTTGTGCAAATATTGCAGATAATGCACAAAACCTCTTAGTAACTCAAATATATGACATAATGAGATCTGTAAACAACTGACTAAATAAAGTACAGTGAATAAATGTTCAATCTTTCTCTCTGGGTTAAATAGTGTTTCCAAATCCTGAACCGTTATGTCTTCCCGGTAACACAAATAGGTTGGACTCTTACCGCAGCTAATGGACTCCCAACATACGGAGCCGGTAACGCAGGCAGAAATAACCCTCTGCAGGGATCAGCGTGTCTCTCCCAGGTGTGCGCTCCACCACGGTCCCTCAAGCCGACAGAGCACCCTCGAACATGGCCGATACCTTCCGTAAAAAGACGATCCTCCTCGCTTCATCTCTGATCGTACTGAGAGGATGGACAGGTTAACCGACCAATCTCTCCCGGTTTCCGACTTAGCTTCCTGTCACAGTTTGAAGTGCTCTCTGATATGGGGCTACGCACGGAGGCTCCTCAATAGGCGAACCTGTGATAAGACACAAACACTCAGGCCGCCAGGCCACGAGTGAAGGGGGGGAAAATGGGCTCCAATCGTGAACGTACCGCTTGAAAAATGGGCTGCTATTTATTTATTAAAATAAGGTAAGACCAGGGGTATAAGCCACCATGGCCATAATACAAAAGGCTATTAGAGCAAAAACAATATATAATAATAAAAGGTTTAAAATAAAAACAAATATACACCCGTGCTAGGGGATAATATAAACGTGGTGGTATCAGCATAAACAGCCCGACATGTTTCGTAATACCTTACGTCCTCCTGGGCTGAAATGCTACAAATTATGTGTCCTCAGTTGGGCCTGAGTCCGGATCTCCAGAACAAACAACAACCCTGATGGCGCTTGAGGCTGGCTGTCCTGGCTTGCCCCCTCAAAGAGCCCGCGAGGTTCGTCAAACATATATGGAACAAATTTGTGCAAATATTGCAGATAATGCGCAAAACCTCTTAGTAACTCAAATATATGACATAATGAGATCTGTAAACAACTGACTAAATAAAGTACAGTGAATTTATGTAGGGTGCTCCAAATATCAAAAAAGTGCTAACAGTCCATAAAGTGCAAAAATTTGCTTAACGATCAAAAAAGTGTTGACAGTCCATAAAGTACAAAACAGGTTTAAAGTGCTAGAAAAGTGCAAACAAACTGGCATCAACAAAATATTCCAAAAATGACATCCAAGTGAGTGCGTGTGCTCTTGTTGTCGAGATTCCCACTATCAGATGGTGATTAAAATTCCACTGGTGCGCTCAAAGTGCTCCCAGTGCTCTTACATTAAAGGCATTTAACAAGGGCCTTAAATGCTATAGTCATCTGTATGGGCTTTTGGATCCATCATATCACTGTGTCAAATGCGGAGGTGAGCATCCAATAAAGTTGTAGGAGGAATACTCATATAGATAGACAGTATCCCCATGTAAATGATGAATACGGCTCCAATAGTGTATTACCCCCAATAAGTAAATTAATTTAATAAGCTAAAAATATATGGAATACTTTGCGGGTGGGGGGGGGGGGGTATTGATATGCCAGCAAATGTTTGATAAACATCTTTAAAAAAAAAAATGTTGTTAAAATTAAATAATATGTAATTTGATTTACTGCTTGTGTTTCTTTTAGCTATCTCCTAGGTTCTACAATGGGCTTTTCTTTTTGGCCATTTTCTTCAATAGTGCAAACGTAATTTAGTTGATACATGAGGTGGCAATCTCTTCTTCAGCTAACTATTATGTTGTGGGTCTGCTACACACACACAATGTTTTTGTTGTTAATGTATGTAATGCATTAATGATAAAAAAAACATCCTTTTCAGCACCATGAATTAATTGTTTTGAGTCCCCAAACTGACCTGATTGGGGCAAATTTTAGAGCACTGTGGGGGTAATTTACTAAAGGCAAATCCACTTTGCACTACAAAACCGGCATATTTGTTGTATAACATTTTTAGGTTTGGCAGTACAAATAGCCTTTTTTGGATTAAACAGGCATGTTTAAAACCATAACATACACAACTCAGGAACTTACAAAGTTAAACTTTGACAAAGTGAAGGCAATATCATACAAATTAGTTTGTCCAAACTGTGTTGATATTGCCTTCATCAGATAAAGTGATGTCACCCCTGTGAAAGCCACATTTTGAAGATGCACACAAATTGGGAGTCAAAATGTGGATTTCCCTCCTGATCCCATGCATAATGTCAACATGTCCTAGCTCCCATCGTGGGGGATCAGTGAACATGTTTCGGGGATGCAACCCCTTCCTCTCATCTACTTTAGTTGCGAGGAAGGGATTGCACCCACAAAACGCGTACCTTGATATCCCTTGATGGCAGATAGCACATGTTGACACACTGTGTGTATGTTCAAAATTTGGCTTTCTAAAAAATATTTAAAATGTGTGAAAATCAGAAAAATACAAACAAGCTAGAATCATTTTGGGGTGTTTTAGATTCTGCCAAAAAAAATACATCATGTATGATGTTTTTGAGTATTTTTTCCACATCATTGATGTCTTCCTTGATCTTCTGTAAATCACGATTGCACACCATGATCTCCCCAATGAGAACTTGTGCACTTGCACTTGTGAAATGAGATTCTTCTTCCACAACATCCACATCACCTAAAATAAAAAAAAACACCATGTATTATAAATATGCAAGCATCCATCTAATACCTAAAGCTGTGGTCTCAGACACTCACCTGTTGTGATCACTATTTCGCCCACTTCATAAACCTCTCCTTCCTCCACATTATGAGGTTGTGGTGTTGTGAGTTCCCTTTCTTTAGGAAGCTGGGGGTCCCTGGTGGCCTTAGACGTCCCGAGCCTTTTCTCCCCTATGTTAATTTAAAAATAGGTATAATTAGCACACAGATATTTGAGGCAATAAATAGTGTTGTGCTTTTTAAGGAATTTTCCCGCACAATATTTCCTAAGTAATTTTTTAACGAAGATATTTTTAAGATACCGAATCAGTCTATATGACACAGTCTATATATGTGAAACTTATTCACGGAGACGAGTGATCATACAAAATAGCTACATTTATTGGTTGACAGAAAACAAATATTTACATGAAATATTAAAATACAGATTACATTACTTGATCATTTTGACAATTTCTGGGAACACCCTCAAACTGGGCGTAGTAGTACCTTGGACACAATTATCACCATTATCATTTCTCGGTAGAATCAATAACCTTTTGATAATTGACAATTAAACAGAATGTCTGTATGTCACACATCCAACCGTTACTATACTGCAGGTAAGTAAGTGGTTAACAATGTGAAATAAATTAGACATTTGTTTGTCAATAAAATTGGCATCTATGCAAAAAGAAATGTATGAAAAATTTAATTTAGAGAAAAATCTAAAAGGCGGTTATTGATTCGGGAGAAGTATTTCAATAATAGAATATTCAAAAACATCAATATTTAAGAGAACATAAAATAGATGATAAACCTATATTTACCCATTTCCAATATGGCTATTAGTGTGGAGTATTAGTTACCAGGAATTTTAAGATGGCTGCCGTGGCTTCAACATTCCAAGGAGCAGGGATCTTCATGAATGTAAAATGTGTATTCAGGCATGTCTTCCAGTGTCCCTTCTCAGGGGGGGTCCCTAAGCTTCCCCCTGACTCTCTCCCCCCAGCTCTCCTCCGAGCTTCCTCTCTCCTTCTCTTTCTCATCTTTCTAGTTTCTTAAATATCCTCTTCAACAAAAGGATTATAAAATTATACTAAGTTCTGCCCAGAGGGTATGTGTTCCCCCCTCATTGGCCGACAGACTTAATGGTTAGCTTTCCCGGGAGTCTCGTGATTTTAAGGTAATAGCACCTTCCACCACCAGGTGTCTCACCTATGTTGGGTGTTTTATTTCTTTAAGTGAATATTTTTCTAATTCTGTAATATGTGTTCGTTATTTATATGTTCTAACGAATATATTCGAGTGTTCAAGAATTATGGCATAATGTAGAATACTCTTTAACATAAATTTCAATAATCACTTGCATAAATTGTTGATATATATGTATATCAATGTATATCTGTTAATCTTTAGTCCGTTTAGAAAGGACACAGGTTAGATATATCACAAACAATATCACATACAATTATTATCTATATGGATCCATGTATAATTTGGGTATCCAATCAATATTTGTTTATCTAAACATAGGTTAAATTCTTATACAATTATAATCATGATTATATGTTTTTCATAATACTAATTTGTTGCTAAAACACTTCTACTTATAATCACACTTTCATATATAATTCTTTATGACAAAGTTCTTTAGATCATTAGATACTAAATTTATAATCTCAGTTGTGACCTATGTATAAATTGAATGGCTTAGAAAAATATAGATGATACTGGTAGATGAATCTTACAGCATGTTTTGGGATGAACTCTGAGCTTCCAATAAATGATTAAATGGGTTAGCTGTGTCCTTCAATATGTTTTTGGATGAGGCGTCAGCTATTTGCACGGTTGTATATTGTCCAAATAGTCTTTTACTTACGTACAATGGGGTTCTCTAGTTAAGGGTTATTTCCATGTGATAAATACTTATGCAAGTTTGGCCTTCTCACTCTAACCAACAAAATAAGTAAACAGCTTTTTATTTGGTGACAGAAGATACCATTGTTTCAGCGAGTTTCTTTTTTAAACACAGGTTTTGTAAAAGTTTAACAAGAACTAATCCTTTCAACATTTGGAAAAAAAAACCTGCGAGATCTTGTACTTTGCTTTAAAGGTCTCCAAGAGGTCACAGTTCAATAAAATACTGAAATCCCTCATCTCGGCCAGCGAATATTAAATGTATTTCTTCATGAATTCACAATAATAGGAATATGAAACATTGCTTGGAAGTGACGTACAATTGTCTGTTTTGGCAGAGTTTCTTCCAAGCTGAAAACATGATTTTTTTGCCTTTCTAAAGCTGGAATACTTACTTTTTTTGTGCAAGTTTCACACATGGAGACACCCCTAGTATCCACTCTGGCACCTGTGTGGGACACCCCAAAAAGTTTGTTCTGGTGTCCCACACTAGTGTTCCTGCATCCAGATGTGTAAACAGCTGCTGAGTGGCCTCACCTTACACTGAATGAAGTTTGCATTTCATTCTAGTTACAAACCTATCTAGCCAACAATGTAATAAACTTCTTTTGCTACAAATAGGCATGAACAAATATAGTTAACCTGCACCTGCCAAAAACATTGTATTAGTATTGTATTAGGGCGAACATTGTATTAGGGCAGGCATTGTATTAGGGCGAACGAACAATGAACTATTATTACGAACTATTACTATGCCCACGAACCTGAAACTTGCCATTTTAAACTGTACAACAGTAAAGAAAAGCACATGGAGCGGCACGAATGTAATAGTAATAATAATAATAATAGAAACACACGACAAAATACTTACTTTTTTGCAGCACTCTCTTGATTCTTCTGTACTGATCCTGCTCCCTCAATTTGAGGTCTGACCATAGTTTCCTCAGTTGATCCTTGGATCGCCGTACCCCAAAATTCTTCTGCAGACTTTTCACAACTTTAGTCATGATCTTGGCCTTTCTCACATTTGGGTTTGGGTAAGGTCCACGCTTCCCATCATAGTCGGCCCTCTTCAAGATGTCCACCATTTCCACCATCTCTACAAAGGACATATTTCAGGCCTTACATCTCCTGGATCAAGACGTTTATGGCTCTAGGCTTTCATCGTCCTCCTTGCTGCTGCTCCCCTCTGCATGCACCTGCTCTTTCTTTGCCATGTGTCTCCCACTGCTCTGAAAGAGAAGGGGTGGGAAATATTCTAGAAAGAAGGTCAGGGGCGGGCGGAGTTTCACACATGTGTAGTGTATATAAAGCATAACACGCGTGCGACGAACATACGATCTGTGAGCATAGGACGGAGTAGCGCAAGCGCCAATCGTGATAACGAAGGTACAGTTTGAACTGGGGGCATCAGTGGTCTATGCTGCTTCTAGATTGAGGCCTATATTGGGAAAAGATTAGGAGAGTTCAGCCTGACATTAGGGTTTGTCTTGTGTTGTGTCTTGCAGATAAAATGGATAGATTCAATGATCACAATGTCCTCCCCCAATTCATTAATATTTACAGAGAGCTGCCCTGTCTGTGGCAGTTAAAACACCACTTTAATACTAATAAAAGAAAGAGGCAGGCAGCGCTGGATAAATTGCTGGAATTGGTGAAGCTGCAGATCCCCAGGGAAAACATTATTTCTTCTCAAAAGATTTTATTCAGTTTTTCATAATACAATGAGTAGGTGACAGTGGATATACATTCATGTTTAACCAAACGGTAGCACATGTGATAAGTCACAACATCATAAGCGATATATCCATAGAATCTGGTAACCATATAGTCCAAATGAAGTTATACAATGAGTAATATGGTTCGTTTGTTCTTAAGAAATAGAACTGTTGAACATAGATAAACGAGAGAGAACATAAGAGAGGAAAAGATAAAAAAAACAAAAACATAGAACATCTTCATTGTTGAGAAAACGCTAGTGAGACATAACAGGAGTTTTCTAGTCCGTTAACTAGGATAGTAATAATAACCTGGGACACACACAGTGGGGTGAGTATCACCCCTGAGATACAAAGAAGTGTTGATGAGCTAGCTGGTATCTAGGACAGTGGTAGACTGGGTCAGGAAAGCGGTGAAAATCGGCCATTACCTGAGAGAAGGAAGATGTTCGCCCGGGCACCCCCTAAGGGATCTATGCTGTGCCCGAGCGAGGTCACCTGCCTCTCTGCTTATGTTTGCTTTCGAAAGTCATTTCAAAGATTTAGGATTTAAAGAGAGAAGTTAGGTCAGAGGAGCTGACCCAGTCTCTCCACTGTTGCCATCTGGAGAAAAGTTTACTTTTTGGACCTTGTTTAATTGCTAGTATAGTTTCATGTGAGTAATGCGACTGGGTAGTTTGAACTACCTCCAGTAGCGTGGGAGGATCAATATTCCTCCATTTTCGAGCTATAGTTAACCTCGCCGCTAACAGTATATGAATTATGATATTTCTTGTCGGGTTAGGGAATTGATCAATAGTCAAGGATAAGAGGGCTAAATGGGGAGATTCTGGTACAGATTGTTTGGTAACTACATAGATGAGGTTGAATACTGAGTGCCAGAAGCCCTGGAGTTTGGGGCAGCTCCAAAAGGTATGAATTAAGTTCCCATAGTGACCACATTTTCGCCAACACGTTCCATCATTGTTCGAGTCGAATTTAGAGAGTTTGTCAGGGGTCAAATACCAACCGTAGTTCAGTTTGTATGCTAATTCCCATAGGGAGGCACAACATGTGGCTTCATAGGTGGATTGGCAAGCTATCTCCCATTGTTCCAACGTAAATGTGCGGTCCAGAATTCTTTCCCAGTGTAGTAGTGCCGCTGTTTTAATAAAAGTAGTTTTATATTGGAGTAATTTGTAAAAGAGGGAGATACCTTTGGTACGTACCGTGGCGGATTTGTAGAAAAGCCATACTGCACGGGGCAGCGTACATTCCCATGATTTAAGTGACGCGAGGCAGTGTTTGGTGCGCAGATACAAGAAGATATCGGAGTTTGGGAGGCGGAATTCTGTTTGTAACGTCGGAAATGATTTTATGGTTTCGCCGTCGATAAGATCTGTTAGAGAAGTTATACCTTTGGACTTCCAGCACTCGTAGGATGTCGATTGCATCAGTAGATGTAGGGTTTCTATAGGGATATGAACTGTTACCCCTGTGGAGTGAGATTTTACTGATTGGGTGAATCTTATCCAGGTTTTAATTGTTGCTACCATGGGCAGAGAGATTTTGTTAGGGGTTTTGGCCCCTAAGCATGTGGCGAATAGCCACAAGGATAAGTTGCCTCCTGGAATCAGAGAAGCTTCCATTTTTCCCCATAGGGAAGAGCTAGGAGAGAGTGGGGACCATGCTTTGGATTGTGTCAGGATAGAGGCCATGTAGTAGTCCTGGAAGTCAATGTAGCCTGTGCCTCCAGCTAGGCGGTGTTTGATTAGTTGGGAGTGTCTGCATCTGGCACGCTTACCTTGCCAGACATATTTGGATAGTAGTGATTGGAGAGATCTAAAATAGCTAAGGGGAAGCGGGATGGGTAAGGTGCGGAATAAATAAAGAATTTGAGGAAGGTGTAACATTTTGAACGCCGCTAGGCGCCCTGTCCAAGAAAATTCAAGGGTCGCTAATTTGGTGAGGTCTGATTGTAGTTTGGTTCGGAGTGGTAGATAATTGGCAGCAAATAGAGATTTCGTAGTTTGGGTCAACTGGATACCTAAGTATGTTATACTCTTTTCTGCCCAAGTGAAAGGGAAGGATGATTTGATACGGGTGCTAACGGAAGGGTCTAGACCTAAATCCAAGATATATGATTTGGATTCGTTTACCTTATAATATGACACAGCGCTAAACCAGGCGAGTGTCTTTTGGATGACCGGGAGGGATCGTTCAGGGTTAGTTACCATAAGGATCACGTCGTCTGCAAATAGGTTAATTTTGTGGACCATTCCAGCGAGGGGAATGCCAGTAATTTCAGTATTCGTTCGAATTCTTTCGGCAAGAGGTTCCATAATTAGATTAAAAATGATGGGTGAGAGTGGGCAGCCCTGTCTTGTGCCATTAGAGATTTGAAAAGGTGCTGAAAGGACATCCGCAGAGAATACTCTGGCCGAGGGAGAAGAATATAGAGCCAGTATAGCATCTTGTATTGGGCCAATAATTCCAAACTTGGTTAGTACTGCTGCTAAGTAACCCCAATGGACCCTGTCAAAGGCCTTTTCGGCGTCAAGGGATAGGAGAATGGCGGGGAGTTTAGAGGATTCTGCGTGGTGTATGATATTAAGTAATCGTCTTGTGGCGTCTGACGTTTGGCGGCCCTTGGTGAATCCAGATTGATCTAAGGAGATTAAGGAGGGTAGGATGTCTTCAAGTCTATTGGCTATCATTTTTGCGTAGATTTTTAAGTCAGTATTTAGTAATGAGATGGGACGGAAGTTCTTAGGAGATGTAGGTTCTTTCCCTGGTTTGGGCAAGGTCACTATCATGGCAGTAAGCATTTCTTTTGGAAAGGATGCGGACTTGGCTGCTAGATTGAGTGTTTGGGATAGAGCAGGCGCTAGTATGTCTTTGAATTGTTTGTAATATTCCCCCGTGAAGTCGTCCGGGCCTGGGGATTTGGCACAAGGAAGTTTGTTTATCACTGCTATGATCTCAGTGACCGAAAAGGGCAAATTTAATTCTGAGAGTTGTTCTGGAGACACAGTCGGGAGGGACAAGTTTTTTAGAAATGATTGAATTAATTCAGGGGTAGGTTGGGTGCTGCTTGAGTCTCCGCTAAGGTTATAAAGGTCTTGGTAGTAAGTGCTAAATGCATCAGCTATGGATTTAGGTTTAAGTAGCTTTTCGTTTGAGTGTGGATGGTAAAGATACGGGATTTTCGTTTTATCTCTATGTCCTTTGATTTTTAGTGACATTATTTTACCCGCTTTGTTACTGGTACTGTAGGATGTGGCCTTAAGTAATTTGTACGTTTTTACCTGTCTTTCCAGTAACAGTGATCGAAGTTCGTTACGTAATGTAAATATTTTAGCTTGGATTGCTTCAGAAGGGTTGGTTTTGTTTAGGGATTCAGCGGAGGCAATGTCATGCGTGAGTGTATCTAACCTCTGGGTTCTTTGTTTTTTGGCTTTCGCCCCCAATTGGAGGAACACACCTCTCATGACCGCTTTGTGAGCATTCCACACCACCCCCGGGTCGGAAACTGAGGCTTGATTAATCAGGAAGTATTCTTCTAAACTTTGCTTGAGTTGACCGGAGAATTGTGGTGAAGTAAGGAGGTAATTGTTTACTCTCCATATAAAAGAATCTGAATGGTAGGAGTCATCCGAGATGGTAATGCTAACGGGGGCATGGTCCGACCAGGTGGTGGTGTGGATGCTGGAACCCAAAGTTCTCTGGAGAACTCGTTTATCCGCTAAAAACAAATCAATACGTGAGTAGGTGTTGTGACGCGGCGAGAGGAACGTAAAATCTCTCTCGCTCGCATGACAACACCTCCAAACATCATACAAGTCATTAGAAACAATAAAAGACTCCAAGGGGGAGTCATACCGTTTGGATCCCGCTGTGGAGTCCATTGAGTTATTTGGGACTAGATTAAAGTCCCCGCATATTAGTAAAAGACCTTTTTGCACTTTTCTTACTTTTTTCAATGTTTTCCTAAGAAAGGTCATTTGACCCTGGTTAGGAGCGTAAATTGTAACAAGAGTATAGGATACATTGTTAATTGTACAGTTCAATATAATATATCTCCCATCCGTGTCCGCAACGTAATCGTGCATCGTGAATAATACCGTGTTCTTTATAGCTATCAATACTCCCCGCTTCTTCTCTGAGGAAGAGGAGTGGAAGACATGTGGGAACAGTCTGTGTTGATATTTAGGTGTGGCATCTGTAGCAAAGTGGGTTTCCTGGACACATAAAACATCACAGTTGTGTGCCAGAGCTGATTTCCAAAGAGAGTTACGTTTTACAGGGTGGTTGAGTCCGTTAGCGTTAAGAGAAAGGATGGTGATGCCCATGGTATTCTGGAGGAATGTGTGTTGTTAGCTTGAGTACTTACAGTAGCCGGGTGTAGCAGCTCTCAGTCTAGGGTAGTAGCTGGTAGTAGCGGATCCGATAGGAGCAGGTTCAAAAAGACCTAGTGAAACAAAATGGAAGAGAACGGCAGTGCAGTTGTAATAAAAATGAAAATACCAGGTAAGGTGTCAGGATAGTAGCAGGCCGTAGGTTTGGAGTGTGTGTGTCAAACACTCAAGGAGGACCTTCGATATCGGTAGTTTCCGAATGATAAAAAAATGTACCAACGGAGAAGAAAACACTGGACTATGCACAAGTGATGAAAAATAAAACACAATAAAAACAAAAGAAAATGCAAGGATGTCAGTATCTAACAGCTTTCGCGAGCAACTGACTATTTTGTGGGGAAAAGTTCAATAAACAGGTGTATAGCCGCAGCTCCAGACCGGACTATAATAGTCGTGGAACATAGTAGGGCGGACATGTCATTCACCGTCGTGCAGGTTTGTTTTTCTCCCTAGAGGGGCCAAAGACAAATGGATTGTGTTGGCCATCAGGACCCTGTTGAGGGCGAGGGGGGTCTATTAGGATACCCCATGCGTGGAGGAGCTTCAATCCACCTTCTAGTGTAGAGATGGTGTGTGGAATACCATTATGGCTGGTCAGGATGGTCGCTGGGTGACGCCATTTGTAGGCTATCTTATGGTTGTTCAGGGCTTTAGTTATGGTACGTAACTGCCTCCTCAATTGCAGTGTATACTGAGACAGGTCTGCATACAGTTGGATAGTGGAGTATGGCGCAGGTAATGGAGACAGCTCTCTAGCCTTTTGAAGTAATTGTTCCTTCGCCTGAAAGAAGTGGACCCTGAGGAGCACGTCTCGGGGTATATCCGCCTCAAGATGGCGTGGTTTTGGCAGTCTGTGAATTCTATCAATAGTGAGTTCAATAGGCGTGAGCTCAGGTATCATGCTGGAAAACATTGTGGATGCAAAGTTATGCAGTTCAGTGGGTTGGATAGATTCCGGAATACCGCGTATTTTTATATTATTTCTCCGTGAGCGGTCCTCGAGGTCCGCGAGTTTAGCTTTGATCCAAAGAGCGTCATCTCTTTGTTCAGAATATGCATCAATCAATTCATTGACCGTGTCAGTACATTCCCCCATCTTAGTCTCTAAGCACTGCATTCTATTGTCCACATGTTTCAGTTCTAGGGAGAAAGTATTGATCAGAGATGAGAGATTGGACATTAGGGACGATTGTAAAGATAAAAGCATATCTTTCATAGTCGTGTCAAGAACCGGTTGACCAGTAGTGGGGAATTGAGCAATGGATGATTGTAAATCTGATATAGCAGCTTCATTATGTAGGCCGGTACTCACTGTGCCTGAGGCCTGGTTGTGAGGATCCATCCGCATCTTCGATTTCACTGGGCTCTGCGATGCCGGGGTTGAAGGAGATGAGTCAGGAGGATAAGGCGTTTGCAGATCAGACGAAATGTCCTGAGGATGGTCATCAGGGAGGTCCGTGTAACTCAGGGCTGCCCGTGCTGTGCTGGCGGCGCCATCTTGGGCCTTGTTGCGCGGCTGAAAGGAGAAGGATTCCAGGCGTTTCGGGCCTCTTTCCTGGTACCGCTTGCGAGACATCGCTGTGGCGGAGGTCCGGGGGAGATACGTAGATGCTTTTGGAGCTGATGGCGGCGAAGCGATCGTCCGGTAGTCGCTATTTGTCCGGTCTGGATAGCGGAGCTCTCAGTCTAAGCGTCCATCGCCGCGCGCGCTCAAGCCACGCCCCCCGGGAAAACATTATTTGAAGGCCAAATTTGGTGGCCTGAGGAGCACATATAATAGGGAGCGCAAGAAGGTCCAGGATTCCATGAGATCAGGAGCAGCAGCAGATTACGTTTATGTCCCCATGCTGTGGTACTATGACAGACTGCGGTTGTCTGGTCTGTCAGACCAGACTGAAGTTAGGCCATCACTCTCAACCCTTCCTTCCACACTTCCTTCCACTCTTCCTTCCATCTCAGATGAGGCTTCAGAAGTCCAACCTGGGCCTTCCACCCAGGAAGAAGATGTGGAGGAGCCTAGATTGAGTCAGGTATAGCATTGTTTCACTTATTTCTCAAAATTGTGTTTGATTGATGAACAATGAACTAAACTATGTCCCATTTTCATACACAGGAAAGCCTCAGCCAGGAGGTGGTGGGGGGAAGTGGCAGCCAGGAGGTGGCGGGGTAAAGTGGCAGCCAGGAGGTGGCGGGGGAAATTGGCCGCCAGGAGGTGGTGGGGGAAAGTGGCAGCCAGGAGGTGGCCAGGACCAGTAGCCTGACCGAATCCCAGGTTCCCCTCTGCCTTCCAACAAAAAGTACCAGGAAGGGGAGGAACGTGCAGGAGTCAGTGCTTTCTTTGATTCAGGAGGCTACTGTGGCCCTCAGAACCACCCCCAATCTTCAAGAGGCCTATGCCTGCATGGTAGCCAGCAAAATGCAGGAAATGGAGGTGGGCCAACGCCTCTTTTGTGAGGAAGTGATCTATCTGGCCCTAAATAAGGGGTTGAAGGGCGAACTAACAAGCAAACCCCACCTGTGTAAGTTGGACCATTCTCCTCCTCCTCCACCTCCTCCACCTTCTGCCACAACTCCAACACCAGAACCACAGCCTGCAAGCAAGCGAGGAAGGAAGCGTGGAAGGAAGACAAGAGAGTGATGGTCTGGGTTCAGTCTGGTCTGACAAAAGACGCAGGCTGTTGTAAGTCCATAGCCTCAGGACATACATGTCACCTGCTGCTGCTCAGATCTTTCTGGACCGGATTGTGCTCCCTATTAACTGGACTCCTCAGGCTACCAATTTTGCCTGTCAAATAACTGAAGTTTGCTCTGGGGTACAAAGACTTCGCTAATTTTACCAGTATATCTAGCATTTCCTTCCTCTTTATTTTGTTACAACCTGTAATAAATGCCCATTTTATTTTCACAAATACTTGGCTATGTGTTTTAGTTCAAAAAGGACAGTTTGTTTGTGATTAGGCAGGTACATTTCAAAAAGACAATGTGAAATTAACAAGGGACACCAACACCAACCAATCTCTTTGTGGTTAAAAAATACAAGATAATAATGGTGTTGTGGTAACTTGACACACAAAACGAGAAAAAAATATTATGGAGATCACTATAAAAAAAAAAATCAGGAGAACTTGATAAAAACATTTAAAAAAATAGATCACTCTAAAAAAAAAAAAAAGATTATTCCTGAAATCAAAAAAAAAAAAAAAAAAAAGAAAAAGATTATTCAGGAGATCATGAGAAATAATAAAGAATTCCGTTTTTCAGAACTCTGTGTGAATATCAGCAGCAAAACAACTTCATTATTCTAGCATTATAAATCCCCATCAACTCTTTTTTACCTTAACCACTTAAGGACTGGACTACTTTTTTGCACTTGTTGTTTACAAGTTAAAATCATTTTTTTTGCTAGAAAATGACTTAGAACCCCCAAACATTATATATATTTTTTGCAATACTTTCTGTCACACCGTATTTGCACAGCAGTCTTACAAGCGCACTTTTTTAAGAAAAAAATACACTTTTTTTGAATAAAAAAATAAGATAACAGTAAAGTTGGCCCAATTTTTTTGATACGGTGAAAGATAATTTTAGTAAATTGGTACCCAACATGTTACGCTTCAATTGCGCCCCCTCGTGGAATGGCGACAAACTTTTACCCTTAACCTCTTGCCGACTGCATCACTCCGATATACGTTGGCAGAAGGGCTCGTACAGGCAGAATCCCATACCTGTACGTTGCCCTTTAAGAGGCGGCCAGCGGGCATGCGCGAGCCACCAGTGGCGCAAGCGGCAAGCTTCGTGAGTTGGGTCGCGGGTCACGTGGATTCAGTCACTGCGGGGATACCCGCAATTGCCTCATGGGGAGGAAGAACGGGGAGATGCTAATATAAACAAGCATCTCCCCATTCTGCCTAGTGACAGTGTCACTGATCTCTGCTCCCTGTGATCAAAGCAGAGATCAGTGATGTGTCACACACAGCCACGCCTTCCCACAGTTAGAAACATGCCCCTAGGACACACTTAACCCCTACACTGCCATCTGGTGCTTAACCCCTTCACTGCTAGTGTCATTTACACAGGAATCCGTGCATTTGTACAGCACTGATTGCTGTATAAATGACAATGCTCCCAAAAATGTGTCAAAAAAGTCCAATGTGTTTGCCAAAATATCGCAGTCACGCTAAAAATCGCTGATCGCCACCATTAAAAAAAAAATATTAATAAAAATGCCATAAAACTATCCCTTATTTTGTAAAAGCTATAACTTGTGCACAAACCAATCAATAATCGCTTATTGCGATTTTTTACCAAAAATATGTAGAAGAATACGTATTGGCCTAAACTGAGGAAAAAAAATATTTTTTTTATATATTTTTGGGGGATATTTATTATAGAAAAAAGTAAAAAATAATGCGTTTTTTAAAAAATTGGCGCTCTGTTTTTGTTTATAGCGCAAAAAATAAAAACCACAGAGGTGATCAAATGTCACCAAAAGAAAGCTCTATTTGTGGGAAAAAAAGGACGTCAATTTTGTTTGGGAGCCATGTCGGACGGCCACGCAATTGTCAGCTAAAGTGTCGCAGTGCCAACTCGCAAAAAGTGCTCTAGTCAGGAAGGGGGTAAATTCTTCCGGGGCTGAAGTGGTTAAAAATCCCCATAGCCGGTGTTTAAAATTTTCTACAGGTTACCAGTTTTGAGTTACAGAGGAGGTCTGGGACTAGAATTATTGCTCTCACTCTAACAATCGTAGCGATACCTCTCATGTGTGGTTTGAACAAAGTTTTCATATGCGAGCGCTACTCACGTATTTTTTCTTATTAATTTTACTTTACATTTTTTTATTTTGAAACAGTTTAAAAAAAAAATTGGGTCACTTATATTCCTATTACAAGGAATGTAAACATCCCTTTTAATAGAAAAAAAGCATGACAGGACCTCTTAAATATTAGATCTGGGGCCAAAAAGACCTCAGATCTCATATTTACACTAAAATGCAATAAAAAAAAATTGAAAAAAACCTCAAAAATTCTCCTTTAAGAGCGGTGGGCAGAAGTAAGGTTTGGTGTCGTTCCGTCATCCCATGGCATGGAGCTGAGCAGGGACCATCTTCCCCTGAGTCGGCAGCCAGGCATCTACAGAAGGGAACACGATCATCTCCGCCGCAACTGGCAGGTTTCGTAAGCGGCGGAGATGACCGAAACGCAGCGGGAGGGGGGTGGGCTCCTCTTTCACCACCGATAAAAGTAATCTTGTGGCGGTATGGCGAGTGGTTAAACTCTCTACTTCGTTCTTCACTGCCTCTGCCCACTAACTCACTGCCCAGGAGATTACAAACCACATCAGAAATAAGACTAATAAAATTCTTGATCAGATCTCCTCTTTACAGATATTTCCCCCACCTAACATACCATGCCCATCTGCACACTCAATACGTCCCTCATTTAACCCTGCTACTACAGGGGTGCCTTTAGCCAATTATGGCTCAGGGGGCCACGCCCCACACTACACTATATAAGGCTGCTTACACGGCGGCAGTATAGTGTTATGATTGAGAGAACGTTAGCTAGAGGCAGGTTAGTTAGGCAGTTTAGGATATATATAATGGGATTTTTATATACAGCTTACCTGTAAAATCCTTTTCTTGAGAGTACATCACGGGACACAGGAGCTTCATTACATAGTGGGTTATATAGGCACCTCTGGTGATTGGACACTGGTTGACCCTAATTAAGGAGAATTCCTCCCCTATATAACCCCTCCCATCTGGGAGGCACCTCAGTTTTGTAGCAAAGCAATAAGAAACCACGTAAAACCCAAGAGGGGCGGGACTCTCAAGAAAAGGATTTTACAGGTAAGCTGTATATAAAAATCCAATTTTCTTGATCATACATCACGGGACACAGGAGCTTCATTACATAGTGGGATGTCCCATAGCAATGCTCAGATTGAGGGGAGGGAGACACAGATCATAAACATAGACCGCCAGGGACCTGAGGACCTAAACTGCAGCCTGCAGTACACTGCGCCCGAAGGCGATATACTCTTGCCCTCTGACATCCACCTGATAGAATCTGGTGAATGTGTGGACTGATGACCAAGTCGCAGCCTTACAGATCTGAGCCAGGGAGGCCTGGTGATGCACTGCCCAAGAAGCACTGACAGCCCTAGTAGAGTGCGCTTTCACCTGAAAAGGAGGAATCTTCCCCTTTAAGCCATAGGCCTGAGAAATAACTTGTCTGATCCACCTTGAGAGGGTGGACTTTGACGCTGCCTGACCCTTTCTAGGGCCTTCCGGCAGAATAAATAAACAATCAGTTTTCCTTATCTCAGAAGTTGCTTGAAGATAAACACCGATTGCTCTAACCACATCCAAAGTGTGTAAAGACTCTTCCTCTGTGGACTGAGGGTCCGGAAAAAAGGATGGTAGGATTACATCCTGATTCAAATGGAAACCCGAAACCACCGTAGGTAGAAAGGACCTGTTGGGACGCATAACCACCCGGTCCCTATGAATAATTAAATACGGCTCTTTACTGGAAAGAGCTGCCAACTCTGATACTCTTCTAGCCGTGGATATGGCTACTAAGAAGACCAGCTTTTTAGTCAGGAGAGCTAAAGAAGCCAGATGCAAAGGTTCAAATGGTTGCCCGTGTAAGGCCGAGAGAACCAAATTCAGATCCCATGGGCATACCGGAGGTTTAACTGGCGGTTTTGTCCGCATAGCCCCCTGGATAAAAGCCCGTACCAGGGAATGTGATGCAAGCGGTTTTTGAAAAAATACCGACAGGGCCGAAATCTGCACTTTGATAGTGCTTATGGCCAAATTCATTTCTAGGCCTGACTGGAGAAAGGCCAAGATTCTGTTAATGACATACTTTCTAGGATGCCACTTCCCGAGTTCACACCAGGAAACATATGTCCTCCAGATTTTGTAATAAATACGCCTGGAGGCCGGCTTTCTGGCATTGACCAGTGTAGAAAGGACTGGCCCCGAAAGGCCACGGTCTCTCAGAATGTGGGTCTCAGCAGCCAAACCGTCAAACTCAGACTGCGTAAAGCAGGATGGTAGATTGGACCCTGTGAGAGCAGATCTGGCCGGAGAGGGAGGGTCCATGGCCTGCCTACTGCCAACTTCATGATTTCTGCATACCATGGTCGCCTGGGCCAAGCCGAGGCCACCAAAAGGACCGACTTCGTCTCCCTCTTGACCCTTCCCAGGAACCACGACAGTAGCGGGCTCGGGGGGAAGGCATAGATCAGATTGTACTGATCCCAGGGAACTGTCAGAGCATCTGACCCCTGAGCAAGTGCATCTCTTGTCCTTGACACAAACTTGTCCAGTTTCCTGTTGAACCTGGATGCAAACAGATCTACGTCTGGAGTGCCCCACTTGTGACATATGTTCTGAAACACGTCGGGGTGCAGAGCCCACTCTCCTGGGCACAATTGCTGGCGGCTGAGAAAATCCACCTGCCAATTCTCCACTCCTGGGATGAAAACTGCAGAAAGACACGGAACATGCTTTTCTGCCCAGACAAGTATGCGATTCACCTCCTTTTGGGCCACCAGACTTCTGGTACCGCCCTGGTGATTGATATAAGCCACTGCGGTGGCATTGTCGGACTGAACCCGAACCGGGAAACCTCGCAGTCTGTAAGACCACTCTATGAGTGCCATGTAAACTGCCCGAATCTCCAAGATATTTATGGGCAGTAGACTTTCGGTCGCAGACCATTTCCCCTGCGAGCACGTTCCCTCCAATACAGCTCCCCAGCCTGTCAGGCTGGCATCTGTTGTGATAATCTTCCATGAGAGAGGAAGAAAAGTTTTGCCTTTCAGCAAATTCCTGGTTTGTAACCACCAGACAAGACTTTTGCGTGTCCCGGGGGATAAACGCATAGGAAGATCCAGGGATTGGGGCTTCCTGTTCCAAGCCGCAAGGATGCATCCTTGCAGAGGCCTTGAGTGGAACTTGGCGAATGGGACGGCCTCGAAGGAGGCGACCATCTTTCCCAATAGTCTCATGCACAACCGAATGGAGGAAGATCTTCTGCCCAGAATCAGGCGCACCAGATCTCCAATGGCCAAGGCCTTTAGCCTTGGAAGAAACACCCTGCCCTGAGCGGTGTCGATAATCATACCTAGGTATTCCAACCTGGTAGTCGGTTGTAGGGACGACTTTTCTAGGTTTATAATCCAACCTAGGCGTTCTAGATGTTCTAGCGTTTTGGTGACGCTGCGACTTAGGAACGCTGCAGTTCTCTCCACGAGAAGCAAGTCATCTAGATAAGCCATGACGGCTATACCCTGAACTCTTAAGATTGCTAAGAGAGGGTCCAGAATCTTTGTGAAGACTCGAGGGGCTGTAGCAAGCCCGAACGGCAAGGCCACAAATTGAAAATGGCGCCGCTCTACCGCGAACCTTAGAAATTTCTGGTGTGCGGGAAAAATTGGCACATGGAGATATGCATCCTTGATATCTATTGATGCCATGAATTCTCCCCCTTGCAGGGAGGAGACCACAGTGCCGATTGACTGCATTCGGAAGGTCTGGATGTGTAAAAACCGGTTTAGGTCTTTCAGATCCAGGATAGGTCTGACACTTCCATTTGGTTTTGGAACGGTGAAGAGATTTGAATAAAACCCTGAACCCTGATCTTTCGGGCTCACTTCTACTATCACACCCTGGGATAGTAATTGATCTAAGGCCAGGAATAGCGGTTTTTGCTTTACTGGATCCCTGGGGATCCTTGACCTTAGGAAACGAGAAGGTGGAATCTCCTGAAACTCTAGCTTGTAGCCCAGAGATACTGAAGAGATCACCCACTTGTCCTGGATCTCTTCCCGCCAGGCGCCTGCAAACTGCAGGAGCCTTCCCCCCACTCTGCCGAGCGGGGGCGCCCTTTCACAAGGAGGTTTTGGGGCTCTGCTTGGCAGGCTTTCGCCCCCAAGTCTTTTTCTGTCCCTGGGCTCGGCCTTGAGCCTTTCTAGCAGAGGAGGACTGAGAAGGCCGTCGCCACTGTTTAGAGCTTGATGCTTCGGGAGAGAGAGCACGCCTAAATGAAGGACGCTTGCTCTTTTTGACTGGAAGGAGAGTAGACTTACCTCCTGAAATATTTTGGACGAATTTATCTAATTCTTCCCCAAACAAACGCTCCCCTTTAAACGGGAACCCAGTCAAATGCTTTTTGCATGACAGCTCAGCAGCCCAATTCTTTAGCCATAGGGCCCTACGCATGTGTACCAACATGAGGGACAAACGTGATGCTTGTTGGACAGAATCCAAAATCGCATCAATTATGAAACACAGGATGTGAGGCAATTCTGCATAATTTTCTACTTCCTCACTGGGAAGGAGCCCAAACATCTGTTTAACCTGTTCCTTGAGGAACTGACACAACCCCACGGCTGCGACTGTAGGTTGCACCACAGCGCCAGCCATGGAAAAGGAGGTTTTTAATAAGGTTTCCAGCCTTTTATCAGTTGGATCCTTGAATACCTGCGCATTATCCAAAGGACAAGTTAGGTTTTTATTCACACAAGAAACAGCCGCATCGACAGATGGGACCCCCCACTTCTTGCTGAAACTTTCCTCCACAGGATAATGCATGGAAAACCTTTTGGGAGGAGTAAACAGTTTATCGGGATGTCCCCAATCCTCATACATCAATTTATCCATTAAAGGATGAATTGGGAAGGAATAAGCAGTCTGTGGGGCTTTCCTGACTCCCAGGGAAGAAACAGAGGACGTAGCGACTTCAGCAGCAGGCATTCTGAATGTGGTACGCACCAATTCAGTATAATACTGCACCTGATTTCTGAGTGCCTGGGAGGAGGGGACTATCTCCTCTTCCTCTGACTCATCCGACTGCTCATGATCCCTATCCAAAGATAGGGATCCCTCCTCATTTTCAGAAGAACTATCCGAGAGAGGGATTTCAGCAGAGGGAGGGGATCTACCCCTTTTCCTGCTATCTTTTAGGGAAGCAGAAATAAAATTCATGATTCTCCCTTCAAAACCCTCCAATGTAGCCCTAAGGGAGTCCTCAGTGACATAAACTGGGGCTGCGACATTAGGAGAGGCTGCAAAACCTGACAGGGGCACCGACTCGTCTTGAGAGGCTGGCTCCAGTCTTGCAGAGGGGGATGGTAATTTACAGGCACTTTTGGAACCCCTGGACCTAGGCGGTGACTTGCCAGTGCTGTTATTACCTCCCCCTGAGACCCTCTTACAAAGCAGAGGTACTAGTACAAGTGCGATCACTGTTGCGCTTAAAGTCTCACAATAAATAAATATATGCTTAAACTGCACAACCTGATGCTGAGTAGGTGTCTTAACCACTTCCCGACCGCCGCACGACGATGTACGTCGACAGAATGGCACGGGCAGGCATAAGGGCGTACATGTACGTCCCTGCCTTCCCGCGGGTCGGGGGCCCGATCGGGCCCCCGCCCGGTGCCTGCGGCGGTCGGTATTCGTTCAGGAGTGATCCCGGACGAGGGGGCGGCCATTCATTCATGGCCACCCCCTCGCGATCGCTCCCGACGAATAGAAATCCTTCGTGACATCACTTCCTCTCCTGTAATGTAAACACAGGAGAGGAAGTGATGTATTCTCTCCTCCGTGTCGGTATTTTTCGTTCCGACACCGAGGAGAGAGGATCGGTGAGTTGCACCAACACGTCACTACACAGTAGAACATGCCAGGCACACTCACACCCCCCGATCACCCCCCCAATTACCCCTGCCCCCCAGTCACAGTGACGTCATTTTTTTTTTTTTTTGCATTGGTGTCATTTGTGACTGTAATAACTGTTAGGGCAGTTAGGGTTAGCCCCCTTTAGTTCTAATGTACCCCCTAACCCCCCCAATAAAGGTTTAACCCCGTGATCACCCCCCGTCGCCAGTGTCACTAAGGCTGGGTTCACATTGCAGCGGTTTATGAGAACGAATGTGATTCGCACCGCACTGCAGTGCAAATCACATCCGATCTCTGTGCGATTCGAGTTCAGCCATACAGATAGTATGGCTGAATTCGCATCGCACCCGCCGCACCCGCCGCACCCGCCGCAAATTCGCACTGGACCCTTTTTTTGGCCCGCAGCAGAATCGGATCGCATGGGTGTTCACACCATGCGATCCGAGTTTGCAGATCGCACTGCGATATGCGAACTGATCTGGGGGTGTCATTAACATTTCACTGACACTCCCAGCAGTTCGCATAGGGCAGTGTGAACTGCCGCCGGGAGGCATGCGATGCGGGAACCCGCCGCGGATTCGTGGCGTTCCCGCATCGCTCCATTGTGAACCCAGCCTAATAAGCGATCATTTTTCTGATCGCTGTATTAGTGTCACAGGTGACGCTAGTTAGGCAGGTAGGTATTTAGGTTCGCCGCAGCTTTTTATAGCGCCAGGGACCCCCATATACTACCGCATAAAGCCCCCTGATTGCCCCCTAGTTAACCCTTTCACCAGTGATCACCATATAACTGTTACAGGTGACGCTGGTTGGTTAGTTATTTTTTTATAGTTTCAGGGCACCCGCCATTTATTACCTAATAAAGGTTTAACCCCCTGATCACCCGGCGGGTGTCATTTGTGACTGTAATAACTGTTAGGGCAGTTAGGGTTAGCCCCCTTTAGTTCTAAGGTACCCCCTAACCCCCCCAATAAAGGTTTAACCCCGTGATCACCCCCCGTCGCCAGTGTCACTAAGGCTGGGTTCACATTGCAGCGGTTTATGAGAACGGATGTGATTCGCACCGCACTGCAGTGCAAATCACATCCGATCTCTGTGCGATTTGAGTTCAACCATACAGATAGTATGGCTGAATTCGTGTCGCACCCGCCGCACCCGCCGCAAACTCGCACGGGACCCTTTTTTTGGTCCGCAGCAGAATCGGATCGCATGGGTGTTCACACCATGCGATCCAAGTTTGCAGATCGCACTGCGATATGCGAACTGATCTGGGGGTGTCATTAACATTTCACTGACACTCCCAGCAGTTCGCATAGGGCAGTGTGGGGAGGCATGCGATGCGGGAACCCGCCGCGGATTCGTGGCGTTCCCGCATCGCTCCAGTGTGAACCCAGCCTAATAAGCGATCGTTTTTCTGATCGCTGTATTAGTGTCACAGGTGACGCTAGTTAGGCAGGTAGGTATTTAGGTTCGCCGCAGCTTTTTATAGCGCCAGGGACCCCCATATACTACCGCATAAAGCCCCCCTGCGGCTAGGCTCCCAAAAAGTCCCACATATGTGGTATCCCCGTACTCAGGAGAAGCAGCAGAATTTATTTTGGGGTGTCATTTCACATATACCCATAGCATGTGTGAGCAATATATCATTTAGTGACAACTTTGTGTAAAAAAAAAAATTTTTTTGTCATTATTCAATCGCTTGAGGCAAAAAAATAAAATATTCAATGGGCTCAACATGCCACTTATCAATTTCCTTAGGGGGTCTACTTTCCAAAATGGGGTCATTTGGGGGGGTTTTGTACTGCCCTGCCATTTTAGCACCTCAAGAAATGAGATAGGCAGTCGTAAACTAAAAGCTGCGTAAATTCCAGAAAACGTACCTTAGTTTGTAGATGTGACAACTTTTGCGCAAACCAATAAATATACAATTATTGACTTTTTTTTTACCAAAGACATGTGGCTGAATACATTTTGGCCTAAATGTATGACTAAAATTGAGTTTATTGGATTTTTCTAATAACAAAAAGTAGAAAATATAATTTTTTTTCAAAATTTGCGGTCTTTTTACGTTTATATCGCAAAAAATAAAAATCGCAGAGGCAATCAAATACCATCAAAAGAAAGCTCTATTTGTGGGAAGAAAAGGACGCAAATTTTGTTTGGGTACAACATTGCATGACCGCGCAATTACCAGTTAAAGCAGCGCAGTGCCAAATTGTAAAAAGACCTCTGGTCATTGACCAGCAAAATGGTCCGGTCTGAAAGTGGTTAAGGTTTGCCTGGATCCAATCCCACGGATGCTTACTGCCCACAGCTCCTGTGTCTCCAGTTACAGTCCCCTGACGCTCTGGGCTTTTAAAACTGCCGCCTGGCGCCTGCGCAGTACAGCGCCGTGCACACTGACGTGCACGGCTCGCAACCACACCCCCCCTCCTCCATTAGGCCGGGAGCGCGTCCGGCGCGCGTGCACGCGCCCGCGCGCGTGCACGAGGACCGCGGAATCCGGGGGGGGGGGAGAACCCAAAACGGAGCAGCGTGGGACCCCTGAACTGCGTGGGACCCCTGTTTACCTTCATCTGTGGCAGGGACTGCAATGGAGACGTGAGTAGCTGGAGAAACCAGGCTTTCACTGAGCGTGTGTATTGAAAGGCATGTAAGTATGCATCAGGCTGCTCTTACTCCCTCTAGTGGTGGAAACCAGGTAAGACATACAACTACTCACAATGAAGAAATCCATTCATATATTTAAATATACAGGATGACTTCCCTTACATGTCCCCGCCGCAGGAATTGCTGAACCAGACCAATTCCAGCCTTCACCCATCACGGCGGGTATTGTTAGCCAACCTTCAGGTATATCTGGGGCTCTTACGAGAAGAACCTCCCACCTGGGCCATGTAAAAAGCTCTGCCAGTAACTTTCGTGCGCTCTGTATAAACAGTACACCAAGTCTGGTTTTCCCAGAGCCCAGTCTTCCAATGGAGAGGACTTACAGGCAAAACCTTGCTTCTTCGGCAGACGAGGCCCGGGTACCATACCATCTTGGGAGTCAAATATCGGCCCGAGGTATGGATCCGGTTTGTTGTAGCCCTTCGGCCCTCGCAGGGACCTGCATAGAGCTAAAGTTTTACGTGACCATCACCCAGACACTGGCGAAAAAACTGAGGTGCCTCCCAGATGGGAGGGGTTATATAGGGGAGGAATTCTCCTTAATTAGGGTCAACCAGTGTCCAATCACCAGAGGTGCCTATATAACCCACTATGTAATGAAGCTCCTGTGTCCCGTGATGTATGATCAAGAAATATATATATACAGTGCCACCTGCCAGCGCCAGTGCCATCCGTCAGCCCCAGTGCCGTCAGCTCCAGTGCCGCCAGTGCCGCCAGTGCCACTGCCGCCAGTGCCACCTGCCAGCACCAGTGCCGCCAGTGCCACCAGTGCCACCTGCCACCTGCCAGTGCCACCTGCCAGCACCAGTGCCACCTGCCAGTGCCAGTGCCATCCGTCAGCCCCAGTGCCGTCAGCCCCAGTGCCGCCAGCCCCAGTGCCGCCAGTGCCACGTGCCAGTGCCACCTGCCAGTGCCAGTGCCACGTGCCAGTGCCACCTGCCAGTGCCAGTGCCACCTGCCAGTGCCACCTGCCAGCGCCAGTGCCACCTGCCAGCGCCAGTGCCATCCGTCAGCCCCAGTGCCATCAGCGCCAGTGACGCCAGTGCCAGTGCCACCTGCCAGTGCCACCTGCCAGTGCCAGTGCCACCTGCCATTGCCAGTGCCACCTGCCAGCACCAGTGCCATCTGCCAGCCGCAGTGCCATCTGCCAGCCCCATTTGCCAGAGCAATTAGCCAGAGCAAATAGCCAGCACCATCTGCCAGTGCCATCTGCCAGTGCCAGCCCCAGTGCCATCTGTCAGCGACATCTGCCAGTGACATCTGCCAGCGACATCTGTCAGCCCCATCTGTCAGCCCCATCTGCCTCCAGTGCCATCTGCCTCCAGTGCCATCTGTCAGTGCCACGTGTCGTCAGTGCCACGTGTTGTCAGTGCCACGTGGGGTCACTTTGTGGGCATTTCCATTGTCCTGGTGCTCCAGGGCCTTAAAAACTGTAATAGGTGGTTGAGAAATAAGATGTGTAATTTATGCTCCTAGAACGCCTGATGGTGCTATTTCAATATTGGGCCTCTGTATGTGGCCAGGCTGTGTAAAAGTCTCACACATTTGGTATCGTTATACTCAGGAGGAGTAGTAGAACGTATTTTGGGGTGTCATTTTTGCTATGTACATGCTATGTGTTGGAAATATCTTATAAATGGACAACTTTGCGTAAAAAAAATGCGTTTTCATTTTTTTCCACATTTTCCCAAAACTTCTGGAAAAAAAATGAACCATTCAAACGACTCATTATGCCTCATAGATTATACGTTGGGGTGTTAGCTTTCCAAAATGGGGTCACTTTGTGGGCATTTCCATTGTTCTGGTGCTCCAGGGCCTTCAAAAATGTAATAGGTGGTTGAGAAATGAAATGTGTCATTTATGCTCCTAGAACGCCTGATGGTGCTATTTCAATATTGGGCCTCTGTATGTGGCCAGGCTGTGTAAAAGTCTCACACATTTGGTATCGTAATACTCAGAAGGAGTAGCAGAACGTATTTTGGGGTGTCATTTGTGGTATACACATGCCATGTGAGAGAAATAACCTATTACATTGAAAATTTTGTGGCCTCTGTATGTGGCCAGGCTGTGTAAAAGTCTCACACATTTGGTATCGTAATACTCAGAAGGAGTAGCAGAACGTATTTTGGGGTGTCATTTGTGGTATACACATGCCATGTGAGAGAAATAACCTATTACATTGAAAATTTTGTGAGAAAAAAAAAAAAAATCTTCATTTTGCAAAGAATTGTGGGAAAAAGATGACAACATCAAAAACCTCACCATGCATCTTAGTAAATACCTTGGAATGTCTACTTTGAAAAAAGGGGTCATTTGGGGGGTATTTGTACTTTCCTGACTTGTTTGGGTCGCAAGAAATTAGATAGGCCACCAGTACATCAGGTGTGATCAATTTTGTGCGATTCGCACCACAGCTTGTAGACTCTCTAACTTTCACAAAGACCAAATAATATCCACTAATTTGGGATATTTTTACCATAGATATGTAGCAGTATAAATTGTGGCCAAAATTTCTGAAAAAAAAATTATAATTAGCAAAATTTTATCACAGAAACAAAGAAATATGTGTTTTTTTTTCAAAATTTTCGGTCTTTTTTTCATTTATAGCGCAAAAAATAAAAACCCCGGGGGGGGGCGTGGCTTGGCCAGCGGCGAGGATGGCGGCGCACTAGCTGAGCTCCGGGGAGAGAATCGGCAAGAGCACATATTGTCCAGCGCTAGCAGCCTGTCATGGGTCGGAAAACCCAGCTCACACCTCACTCCAGTGCAAGGAGGAATCTGTCCAGTGGTACCGCGCGGAACATCAATGAAATGTTCCGTTCTCAGTCTGTGCAGAGACAGAGCAGGCCGGACAAGATGGCGCCGGAGCATGGCGAAGAGGAAGACTTCAGTGAGGATTCCCAATCCGCTGCAGAAGATGCAGGTAGGGGCCTCTCAAACCCCTCCAAACCCCTCACATATGAACATATGTCTGGCTTCGCAGCGGACATCAAGTCCACATTCTCGGCTGCCATAACGGACTTAAAATCCAACCTGCTTGTCCTTACAGAAAAGATCTCTACAGTAGAGGCAGCAGGGAAGCGTAGAGACAGGGAGTTACGGGCCTTGGAATCCGTAGCAGAGACACACTCATCCCACTTCATTGAAATGAACCGCCATTTAGAAGATTTGGACAACCGGGGGAGGAGGAACAACATTAGGGTACGGGGGATACCCGAATCGGTAGAACCAGAACAGATTGTCCCAGCATTGCAGAGACTTTTTAATAGCCTATTAGATCGGCAGGAGGACACTGCAATAGAATTTGTTCGTGCGCACAGAGCGCTTAGGACGAAAGGGCCGGATTCAGCTCCACCCAGGGACATTATATGTTGTCTCCAGAGTTTTCCCCTCAAGGACGATATAATGAGAAGAGCCAGGAGGAATGATCGCATAATTTTTAACGGCGCCTCCATTATGCTCTTTCAAGACTTGTCCCAAATCACTTTACGCAACAGGAGAGCTCTGCGCCCCCTGCTGGATGCTCTCAGGGAAAAGGAGATCCGGTGTTCATGGCGTTTCCCCTTCGCGCTGGTAGTCATGCATGGCGGTAAGCAGATCTCTCTTCGTACCCCCCAAGATCTTCCAGATTTTTGCGATGCCCTGCATATCGACTTGGTGTCCCTACCGGACTGGTATCAAGAATTTCAAGTGCCACTGGGCAACAGGTCCCCTCCCAGCTAACCTCTATCTACACCAGAGAAACGCATGTCGAAGCGGTCGAGGAACAACAAAGGCGGCTATCCCTCTTTGGGGACTCCTAACGTCAGACCCACACCATCTAGGCCAGGGAGGAGGTCCCAAGCTAATTTACTTTCAGGTTTCCTGCTCCGTCACTGATCCTGGGGAACCACTTTATTCTCCGTATAAGTTACTATAATTCGGGCAATTATGCCATATGCTTTTGAGGAAATGGGGCCTCATTGAGACTCTGCAGATTTCAAGTTATTGGTTCCTTTCTTTTGATTCTTGTTTTTTTTATTTTTTTTTACATTTGCCACGAGAGTGAACCAAGTGCTCTTTATCAAGCAAGCTACTGTTACTGTGATAATGGCCACCGCAGCGGAGTCCATCTCTGCAGCTGGACCCATGGCAATGAAAGGGGACATGTAGCGCCAAGATGCCTTAGATTTTGTTGACGGCCCAAGAGAAGGCAAAACATGTTCATTCCGTTTGTGTTACTTCAGTTCGGGAAACTATATCATATGCCTTTGAAGAAATGGGGCCTCAATGAGATACTGCAGATTTAAAGTTGTTGGCTCCTTTATCTCGGTTCTTGTTTATTTCCTATTTTTACACTGGCTTAGAGGTGGCCCAGGGGCTATATGCCAAGCAGGCTATTGTTAATGCAATGACGGCCACCGTGGAAGAGACCATCTCTGCTGCTGGACTCGTGTTATGAGCAGTGGTCATGTAGCACCAAGAGGCCTTAGATTTTATAGGAGGTCCGGGTGAAAACTCACAATGTTAATTTTCTTTTGGCAACTTATAATGCAAACCCAAGTGTTCAGTGACCTGTTATTTTGGGCTGCTAAACTTACACTGTAGAGCCTCTCCTTATGAGAGGTTTGGTTTTGATGACAATTTTCTTATTTTACTATTTGATAGATAATTGGCTGATTCTCTCCCCTATATCAGCGCAAGTTTAATTGACATTTACAGGTTTTGTTGGTATTATTGTACCTGTACTATCTGGTTATTTACTGGATGTATTTTTCATTTTGGTTTAGTTGACTTAATAGCCGCAAATTTAAGTCAGTTCTGTGGATAGCACACTACGCTATCTGGTCTGACCCTCGCTCCTACCGAGCCTCTCTGGACTGGATATATCTCCGATCCTTAGGGAGGCTAATTTACCACCCTGTTAGTTGGGCTCAGCTGACAGAGGTTTTATAATACGTTGTTTACTAACTGGGGACAGTCTTCTCCTTTTGGCTGTTCCTATCTATCTTTTCCCTCCTACATCTCACCCTACCTTACTTCTCTCCCCCTTTTTTTTTTTTCTTTTCTTTTTCCTCTTTTCTTTATTTTCTTCCCTATCTTTTCCTTTTCACTCCTGCTTCTCTTTCTTTTCCCTTCTCTCTCTCTTTTCACTCTCTATCTGATTCGCCTCTTTTCCTCTATACATTTTTCACGGGTATACATTACCAAGAAGTGTAATAGCCTTATTGAGGGTTGTATAACTACCGTTTTCCAATTGTCTCGTACTCTATACCATTGTGGGTTGAATTTGTCTTGTCCACTCTGGGGTGATTTTGAGTCCCATAGATAACAAATGGCTTACGCAGCACTGGGCCACATGCCCACGCTAATTTCACACAATGTGAAGGGACTGAACATCCCAGAAAAAAGAACCGCAGTGCTCAGAGAACTGCTAAGGAGTAGGCCACAATGTGTCTTCCTACAGGAGACGCATTTTGTTTCTCGCCAGACGCATAGATTGACAAATAAATTCTTCACGAGAGCCTTTCATGCAACGAATGCTTTGTCAAAGACGAAGGGTGTTTCGATCCTCCTGGGTAAAGACGCCCCCTTTGTAATATCGGAGACGATGTCGGATCCGGAGGGCCGATACATCTTCCTGAAGGGCTCCTACAGGGACAGACCCCTCACTTTAGCCAATGTTTATTTCCCCAACACAAATCATCTCCAATTTTGTAGGCGCATGACGAGGGAATTACAGGGCTTCGCATTGGGCTGTATCATTCTAGGAGGGGATTTTAATATTCCACTAGATCCCCTGGCGGACACTTCCATGGGGAGGTCATGTGTCACTTTCCAAATTTTGAAGAAAATCAAGCGTCTTTTACAGACACTGCAGTTAGTAGACGCGTGGCGCCTGCTTAATCCAGAGGGAAGGGATTACACGTACTATTCGATCCCACACAATAAATATTCCCGCATTGATTATTTATTTGTGACGCAACGTGACCTGCCGGAGGTTAGTGCAGCCAAAATCGGTACACAGGCCATTTCTGATCATGACCCCATAGCGATCTCCCTGGATCTCAATAGACAGAGACAGACATACAATTCTTGGAAACTGAACCCTTCCCTCCTGACTGATCCTACGACTTTACCCCTGATCGTGACGGCTCTCAAGGAGTTCTTCACAAATAACGACCTACCGGATACAGACCCTTTAGTGCTCTGGGAAGCGCACAAATGTACTATTAGGGGGGTACTAATCAAACTAGGGGCAAGACGTAAACGCGAACGAGAGAAAGAGATGAAAGACCTTCTTGAAAAAATAGGCAAACTAGAAACACTCCACAAGCGCACGTTATGCGAGAGAACGGCCACAGACTTACTGAATACTAGAAAGCAATTTCTGGATCTGTTGCATATGAAAGCTAGGCGAATGCTCTTTTTTAAGAAAAAAATATATTACGAAGGGGGAAATAAGGCAGGTAGGCTGTTAGCCAGAGCCCTGAAAGAACATAATTCCAGCCAAACCATAAACGGCATACGTAACGCGAAGGGCTCCCTAGATGTGAATAATGATGACATTGCGGCCCATTTTCACAAATACTATACTGGGTTATATAATCTACCCCCTCAACATAGACCCAAAGACCTAGAAGGAAATAGATCACAAATTATTGGAGAATTTCTACAAGAGAGCGGTCTCCCCTCTTTAGGAGAACAAGACTTAATATCCCTGGACGCACAGATTTCAGACAATGAAATTAAACGGGCAATAACTGACTTAAAGACGGGGAAATCCCCAGGGCCGGATGGCTATTCGGCCATCTATTATAAAACTTTTTTGGAAGTTCTCTCCAACCCTCTAAGAAAGGCTTTGAACTCCCTGTCCTCGCCTCGGAAGGTCCCCCCTGAGTTTCTGTCGGCCCACATAGCGGTGATACCCAAACCTAATAAAGATCCGTCATCATGTGCGAATTATAGGCCAATCTCTCTCCTAAATCTAGACCTCAAAATATTGACCAAGATACTGGCTAACAGATTGAGCCCCCTTTTGTCGGAGTTGATGGGTCCAGAACAGGTTGGCTTTATGCCAGGAAGAGAGGCCAAAGACAACATTATTAAAACACTTTTGCTGTCGCAGGCGCCCCGTGTGGGGAAGATCGGAGGCCTTCTCCTGTCCACGGATGTGGAGAAGGCCTTCGATCGCGTGGCGTGGGATTACATGACGGCCACATGCAGACAGGTGGGGTTGAAGACACGGATGATGACCTGGATCTCTGCTATATACCAAAATCCCACTGCTAGAGTGAGGGTGAACGGCTCCTTGTCAGAACCTGTGAGCATTGCGAATGGAACCAGACAGGGTTGCCCTTTGTCACCCCTTTTGTTTATTTTATCCCTAGAACCGTTCATTAGAACGATCAATAATGATGACTCGATAAGGGGATTCGGAGTGCGAGACAGGGAGTTTAAGGTTGCGGCTTATGCCGACGATCTGATGTTTTTTTTGACAGACCCGCACACGACGATTCCCAATTTATTGAAAGCATTTACTAAATTTGGTTACATGTCTAATCTAAAAATTCATTATTCCAAGTCGGAGGCCTTGAGTATTGATCTGACCCGGGAGGAATTAAATAGAACCAAGCAAAATTGCCCCTTCCAATGGGAGGCTGTGGCACTTAAGTACCTGGGGGTTTGGGTATCCCCGGACACCAAAAGAGTTTTCGAACACAACTTCTCCCCACTACTGAAAACGATAGAAGGTGACCTACGATCCTGGAATGCGGGGTTGTTCTCTTGGTTCGGACGTGCGGCAATCCTGAAAATGTCGGTGTTGCCTAGACTGATCTACTTGTTTAGAGCGTTACCAATTCATATCCCCAGAAGTTTCTTTCACAAACTAAATTCCTTGGCCCTACGTTTCCTATGGCAGAATGGGAGAGCGAGGATCAATTATGCCTTATTGACGAAACCCAAGGTTGAAGGGGGGATGGGGTTGCCTGACTTCAAGAAATACCGGCACTGTCACGGGGCGGACAAGGACTGGGTAAGATTGGAAGATATGCTAACAGAAAACAGATTGCGCTTTTCCCCGTGGATTACTTTGAGCAGTCTCAAGAGCATGATTAGCTTGAACCCCCTGACGGAGACTACGCTATCAGTACTACACGCAAACTCGAAACGGTTCGCTGTGACTACCCCCCTCAGTCCTTTAACACCGCTCCAAGGTAATTCTGACTTTACTCCAGGTATAGAGAACGCCCTTTTTCATGACACAGACTCTGCCGCCCCAAGACTGGTAAAAGATTGCTTTTCTCGAGGCAAAATTAAAGACTTAGAGACCCTTAGAAGAGACTGGGGGGAACCATTGTTTCCCCTATGGAATTACTTCCAGATCAGGAGCTTTGTTACCTCCCCAAAACACAAACGACACTTCATTAGACAGATGACTGATTTGGAGGAAGTCTGTGCGTCTGGCGAGAGATTACACAGGGCGACCTCGGTGGCCTACAGGTGGCTACAGAGGATGACTGGGCATGAGGATGATAGGTTCAGGAGCAAATGGGCTCGGGGACTCCAGAGGAACATTACGGATTCTCAATGGGGGAACGCATGTGCACTGGCTCACAAGTGCTCTATTAGCACAAAAACACAGGAAACGTGCTATAAACTGCTGACACATTGGTACCACACTCCTGACAAACTGCATAGATGGTTCCCTCAGGTCCCAGAAATGTGTTGGAGATGCCAAGGAGAGGTGGGTACACTCACGCATATTTGGTGGAGTTGTTCTAAATTGACGCCCTTTTGGGAAGAAGTGAGAAATTTGATCACACAAATTACAGATACCTCGATCACATTAGATGCGGCTTGCTGTCTCCTTCACATTGCTGACGCCCCCCTGAAGAGATACAAACATTCTCTGCTTAAACACCTTCTCAATGCAGCCAAGACGCTGGTGCCGCTGCACTGGCAGTCCCCCAGAGCCCCAACGGTGGTTGAATGGTTGAACAGAGTGTCTGAGACATATACTATGGAAGAAACAGTGTCTCAAGCCACTGAATCAGTGGAAAAATTTCATGCTACTTGGACACCTTGGATAGTGTTCCGGTATTCTACAAAATATGCTCAGCTTCAAAGAGACAACTGAACTATTAGAGGCTAAATCGGACATTCTTATCCTACCCTTTCCTTATTCCTTTAATTTAATTATTCGTTCTTGTTTTCTTCTTTGTGTGCACTCTTAGACCTCAACTGTGGATAATGTCAGAATATTGACACAGTACATCTGAATGTCGTGAACCTTTTGGCTTTGTTTTTACAATTTGGTAAAATATTCAAAATCTCATTGACCTTAACACCCCCGGTGATATACACTGCATTATTTCATAGTACGAATAATGAGAAGAGTTGGGGTATAGCACTGTACTATGTTAACTGTATTTACTTATGGTTGTTCTCAGTTGTACTATTGTATGCCTTTCCTTTAACTCAATAAACGCTTTTGATGTGAAAAAAAAAAAAAAAACCCCAGAGGTGATCAAATACCACCAAAAGAAAGCTCTATTTGTGGGAAAAAACGGACACAAAATTCATTTGGGTACAGTGTTGCATGACTGAGTAATTGTCATTCAAAGTGTGAGAGCACCAAAAGCTGAAAATTGGTCTGGTCAGGAAGGGTGTTTAAGTGCCCAGTAAGCAAGTGGTTAATATCAATCAACTGTGTTTACTCTTTTTAAATCATAATGACAACATAAACTACCCAAATGACCCTGATCAAAAGTTTGCATATCCTGGTGATTTTGGCCTGATAACATGCACACAAGTTGACACAAAGGGCTTTGAATGGCTGTTAAAGGTAAACATCCTCACCTGTGATCTGTTTGCTTGTAATCCGTATGTGTGTATAAAAGATTAATGAGTTTCTGGACTCCTGACAGACCCTTGCATCTTTCATCTAGTGCTGCACTGATGTTTCTGAATTCTGAGTCATGGGGAAAGCAAAATAATTGTCAAAGGATCTCTGGGAAAAGGTAGTTGAACAGTATAAAATAGGAAAGGGATATAAAAAGATATCCAAGGAATTGAGAATGTCAATCAGCAGCCAATCACCAACTAAAATTTCAGCCACAACTTCCAGGAAAACTATTGGGATGCAAAGAAAAACCCACAGATAACTTCAGGTGAAATACAGGACTCTGAAAACATGTGGTGTGGTGTTTCAAGATGCACAATAAGCAGGCACTTGATGAAATATGGGCTGCATGGTCGAGTCACCAGAAGAAAGCCATTACTATGCAAATGTCACAAAGTATCCCACTTACAATACACCAAACAGCACAGAGACAAGCCTCAAACCTTCAGGCACAAAGTCATTTGGAGTAATGAGAACAAAATTGAGCTTTTTGGCCACAATCATAAATGCTACATTTGGAGAGGAGTCAACAAGCCCTATGATGAAAAGTACGGAGGTGGATGGTTGATGTTTTGGGGATGTGTGAGCTAAAAAGGCACAGGAAATTTGGTCAAAATTGTTGTCAAGATGAATGCAATATGTTATATAAAAAACACTGGAGGAACATTTGCATTCATCAGCCAGGAAGCTGCACATGGGACGTACTTGGACATTCCAGCATGACAATGATCCAAAACACAAGGCCAAGTCAACCTGTCATTGGCTACAGCAGAATTAAGTGAAGGTTTTGGAGTGGCCATCTCAGTCTCCTGACCTCAATATCATTGAGCCACTGGGGAAATCTCAAACATGCAGTTCATGCAAGACAGCCCAAAAATTTACAGGAACTGGAGGCTTTTTGCCAAGAGGAATGGGCAGCTTTACCATCTGAGAAGATAAAGAGCCTCATCCATAAATACCACAAAAGACTTCAAGCTGTAATTGATGTTGAAGGGGGCAATACACGGTATGAAGAACTGGGGTATGTAAACTTTTGATCAGGGTTATTTAGGTAGTTTTGGTTGCCAATATGATTTAACTTGTTCAGATCCGCACTATAAATGATGGCTACAGCGTGGATCTGCTTTGCCGAGAGGCCGTTAATAGACGTCCTCCCCTTTTAACGCTGGCTACGTCCCCCTATCAGTGCCGATCAGTGCCCATCACTGCCACCCATCAGTGCCCATCACTGCCACCCATCAGTGCCCATCACTGCCACTTATGAGTGCCCATCAATGCAGCCTATCGGTGCCCATCAGTGCAGCCTATCAGTGCCCATCAGTGTAGCCCCATAAGCCAACATCAATGAATGAGAAAAATTACCCGTTTGCAAAATGTATTAACAAAATATAAAACAGTTTTGTATTTTTTTTTTAATTGTCTTTTTTAATTTGTTTAATAACAAAATAAAAAACCCAGAGGTGATCAAATACCCCCAAAGAAAGCAATTGTCATTCAAAGAGTGACAGCGCGCCAAAAATTGGTCTGAGCAGGAGGGCCTGGTATGAACCTATTTTTTCCTTGATTTTTATCTATATTGTCGGGAGTCGGCAATACATTAAAGCCGCAATTTTAAATGACATCCTTTAGAAATGTAATTTTGCTGCGGCACTGTAAAACACATCCCACAGATGCACCACTTTACAGGTAGACTAAGGGGACCCCCCAGGCATGATATTTAAAGGAATTTTTCATTTTTTATTGTTTCACCTTAAGCATTATTAAAAATCACTGCTCCTGAAAAAATGGTTGTTTTAAAAACGTTTTTTTGCATTGATATATGTCCTTTGATATATGTCCTTTATGATAATAACTTGCATATAAGCCTTTAAAATTATCACTTTCGATTTTTCATGTTTGTATCCCATAGACTTTAACCACTTGCCGCCCGCCAATTTTCAAATGACGGCTGCAAAGTGGTTTCAAAATCCTGACTGGACGTCATAGACCGTCCTCAGGATTTTGAGCCGCTGCGCGCCCCCGGGGGCGTGCATCGCAGCAATCGTTGATGTGGGGTGTCAGTCTGACACCCTGCAGCTACGATCTCGGTAAAGAGTCTCCGACGGAGACTCTTTACCACATGATCAGCTGTGTCCAATCACGGCTGATCACAGTGTAAACAGGAAGAGCCGGTGATCGGCTTTTCCTCACTCGCATCTGTCAGACGCGAGTAGAGGAGAGCCGATCGGCTGCTCCTCTGATAGGGGGGATCTGTGCTGATCGATTATCAGCACAGCCCCCCTGAGGATGCCCACACTGGACCACCAGGGACACCACCAGACCACCAGGGATACTCAGCAGCAGGTATGCCACCCTAGACCACCAGGGATGCCAGTCAGTGCCACAATGGATGCCAATCAGTGCCCACAATGGATGCCAATCAGTGCCCACAATGGGCATCACTGATTGGCATGCATTATTGTTTGGCACTGATTGGCATCCATCAGCACAAAACCATACAATACAATGTCGCCTATCAGTGCCCATCCATGCCACCTATCAGTGCCCACCCATGCCAACTATCAGTGCCCATCCATGCTAACTATCAGTGCCCATCCATGCCCATCTGTGCAGCCTATCCATGCCCATCTGTGTCGCCTATCTAAGCCCATTCATGCCGCCTATCCATGCCAATCCGTGCCACCTCTCAGTGTCCATTCGTGTTGCCCATAAGTGCCACATATAAGTGCCACTTCATTGGTGCCAGCTCATCAGTGCCATCAGTGCCGCCTTATCATTGCCCGTCAGTGCAGCCCCATCAGTGCCCATCTGTGAAGGAGAAAACGTACTTATTTACAAAGTTTTGAAACTGAAACAAAAAAAACAACTTTTTTTTTTCAAAATTTTCAGGCTTTTTTTATTTCTTTAGCAAAAAAGAAAAACCTTAGAGGTGATCAAATACCACCAAAAGAAAGCTCTATTTGGGTACAGTGTAGCATGACCGTGCAATTGTCATTCAAAGTGCGACAGCGCTGAAAGCTCAAAATCGGTCTGGGCAGGATTGTGTTTAAGTGCCTGGTATTGAAGTGGTTAATAGGGTTCGTATGTTCGCACAAATTTGTTGCCTGTACGCATGTTCTGGTGCAAAACCGAACCATGGGGTGTTCAGCCCACCCCTACCCCCATGCAACTCATCCACCTTACAAACTATTTAGTGTCTGCTAGCCCTCTCTGCCGATTCCTCCACTGACTTCCACTCACTCAGCAAATAAAATTCAAAATACTAACAACAACTTACAAAGCTATCCCCAACTCTGCCCCAACTACATCACTAACTTATCTCAAAATACTAACCAAATAGTTATTTTCTCTTACACGCTATCTCCCACATCATCTCTTCTTTTGCTTGCATCCAGGATTTCTCCAGAGCATCTCCCACCTTCTGGAACTCCTTATCCCAATCTCTCCAACTATCTCCTACTCTGTCCACTTTAACCACTTGCAGACCGGATCATTTTGCTGGTCAAAGGCCAGACCACTTTTTGCGATTTGGCACTGCGTCGCTTTAACCGACAATTGCGCGGTCGTGCGACGTGGCTCCCAAACAAAATTGACGTCCTTTTTTTCCCACAAATAGAGCTTTCTTTTGGTGGTATTTGATCACCCCTGCGGTTTTTATTTTTTGCGCTATAAACAAAAATAGAGCAACAATTTTGAAAAAAACACATGATTTTTTACTTTTTGTTATAATAAATATCCCCCAAAAATATATAAAAAAAACATTTTTTCCCTCAGTTTAGGCCGATACGTATTCTTCTACATATTTTTGGTAAAAAAATCGCAATAAGCGATTATTGATTGGTTTGCGCAAAAGTTATAGCGTCTACAAAATAGGGATAGTTTTATAACATTTTTATTAATCATTTTTATTATTTTTTTTTTTTTTACTAGTAATGGCGGCGATCAGCGATTTTTATTGTGACTGCGACATTGTGGGGGACCCATCGGACATTTTTGACACATTTTTGGGACCATTGTCATTTATACAGTAATCACTGCTATATAAATGCAGTGATTCCTGTGTAAATGACACTGGCAGTGAAGGGGTTAACCAGTGTGTGGCAGTGTAGGGGTTAAGTGTTCCTAGGGGTTTGTTACTAACTGTGGGGGGGTTGGGCTTTCATTTAGTGAAACACTGATCTCTGCTCCAATCACATGGAGCAGAGCTCAGCGTCACTAGTTGCTAGGCAGAATGGAGAAATGCTGTTTACACGGCATTTCCTCCATTCGGCCGCTCTGTGAGACGATCGCGGGGATGCCCGCGGCGATCGAGTCCGCGGGTCCCATGACTGGACTCACGGGGGCCCCGACCAGCGCAGGAGCGTGCCACCGGCGGCGCGCTCCCGATGGCAGGGCGGCATTGAATATTGGACGTACCTGTACGCCAATATGCCTGCCCGTGCCATTCTGTCAACGTACATCGTCGTGCGCTGGTCGGGAAGTGGTTAAAGCGATCCATGAAAACCCATCTCTTCAGGGAAGCCTATCCTTCATACACCTAACAACTAAGCTTTTATTTTCTCCAACAGCTCATCCCCTACAGTTATTAACTTTGGTATCACTTGACCTTTAGTTTGTAAGCTCTAACGAGCAGGGTCCTCTGATTCCTTGTGTATTAAATTGTATTGTAACTGTACTGTCTGTCCTAATCTTGTAAAGAGCTGTGCAAACTGTTGGTGCTATATAAATCCTGCATAATATTAACAATAATAAGAAAGAGACACAAGACTTTGTATTTGCATTTGTAAAATACTTACAATAATGTTCAGGGAAACACGATTGTTGATAAGGAGACCTTCTTATTTATTGAAAATAATTATTTCAAAATGATAGAAATTTACAATTTTCTATTCATTCATGTATGAACCATCTTTTACAAATTAGAATATCATACTGCCTTCCACTGGCAGCAGATATTAATGGACTCTTAAGCTTAAGCTACTGGTGATGAAGCTAAATGGGTGCAGCTTCACTAGCTCTGGGTTGCCCAGTAGGCAGGAAGAACTATTTCAGACTTTCCTGCTCTGTGATTAACCACCTTTTATTTGACACATCCAGTACATTCGGAAATAATTCACAGTTCTTCACTTTTTACACATTTTGTTATGTTATAGCCTTTTTCCAAAATGGATTAAATTCATTATTTTCCACAAAATTCTACAAAAAATACCTCATAATGACAACGTGAAAGAAGTATGTTTGAAATCTTTACAAATTTATTATACATAAAAAAATGAAAAAATCCCCTATACATAAGTATTCACAACCTTTGCCATGACACTCAAAATTTAGCTCAGGTGCATCCTGTTTCCAATGATCATCCTTGGGATGTTTCTACAACTTGATCGGGGTCATCCTGTGGTAAATTCAGTTGATTTGACATGTTTTGCAAAGGCACACATCTATCTGTATAAGGTCCCATAGTTAACAGTGCCTCAGAGAGATTTTATTGAGGCACAGATCTAGGGAAGGGTATAGAAACATTTCTGAAGATCCCAGTGAGCACAGTGGCCTCCATCATCTGTAAATGGAAGAAGTTTGGAACCACCAGGATTCCTAGAGCGGGCCGTCCGGCCAAGCTGAGCGATTGGGGGAGAAGGGCCTCAGTTAGGGCCTCAGTTAGGGAGGTGACCAAGAACCAGATGGTCACTCTGACAGAGCTTCAGCATTTCTCTGTGGAAAGAGAAGAACCTTCCAGAAGAAATATCACCCCTGCAGCACTCCACCAATCAGGGCTGTATGGTACAGTAGCCAGATATAAGCCACTCCTCAGTAAAAGGCACATGGCAGCCCATCTGGAGTTTGCCAAAAGGCACCTAAATGTTTCATTAGACTAGAGAATTTCATGTCTTCATGTCTGAAGGAAACAAGGCACTGCTCATCACCTGGCCAATACCATCCCTACAGTGAAGCATTGTGGTGGCAACATCATGCTGTGGGGACGTTTTTCAGTGGCAGGAACTGGGAGACTAGTCAGGATCGAGATTAAGATGAATGCAGCAATGTACAGAGCCATGTTTGATGAAAAACTGTTCCAGAGCATGCTGAACCTCCAGACTGGGGCAAAGGTTCATCTTCCAACAGGGCAACAACCCTAAGCACACAGACAAGATAACAAAGGAGTGGCTATGGACCAACTCTGTGAATGTCCTTGAATGGTCCTGCTGCAAGCCCAGATTGAACATCTCTGGATCTGAAAATGGTTGTGCACCGCCACTCCCCATCCAACCTGATGGAGCTTCAGAGGTCCTTCAAAGAAGAATGGGAGAAACTTGTGTGCTAAATAGGTGTGCTTAGGTGTGCTAAGCTTGTAGCATCATACTCAAAAAGACTTGAGGCTCTAATTGGTGCCAAAGTACCAATGTACTTATGTAAAAGAATTTTTATAAATTTGCAAAGATTTCAAACAAACTTTGTCACGTTTTCATTATGGGGTATTATTTGTAGACTTTTGAGGAAAATAACGAATTTAATCCATTTTGGAATAACGCTGTAACATAACAAAATGTGGAAAAAGTGAAGCCCTTTGAATACTTTCTGGATGCACTGTCTAGTGACAAAGGGGTATTGCAACACCTGACAAATCCCTGTCTTCAAAGACTCCAATACCAATTTGATAAGGGCTTTAAGTCTCCAGGGATTAAAGATGCTATTGAAATAATATATCCTTAATATTATTATTATTTTTTCCAAGATTGTCTAGTTTCTCTCTGCTGGCATTGAAAGCAACTAGCACTATCTTGTAAATCAAACATTATTGTGCGCAAAGGTAAATATTATTTCACTTATTATCTACCTAATTTAACCTACATACAAAACTAAAGTACACGTCTTTGGTTTCTCATTGGGTATTAGTATTCTATAATGTTTAGAAGAATACATTGAGATGAAAATCCATACTAAGCCTTTGGTCTATATTTAAAATGGACCTAATAGCAATGTCAGAGACAAGAGTCGCAAGGACACTTTCTCAAAATTTGTAGGAAATCAGAGATATTTGGCAATTACAGATTCACGGCAGGTTATAAAGAAAGATGGTCCCTGTTCTTGTAGCACTGCAGAAGGATAAAAACGTAATTACAATAGATGCATTTCTGCCTTTTTAGCACCAAGACAAGCCTGTGAGTCCGACTCCTGATTTATTTTTCTATCTGAGAATAAGGAAGAAGCAATGGACATTTTTACTTCTGTGAATCCACATGAGCCAAGTAATAGACCTTCACAATTATCTATTTTACAACTTCATGATCAGTCTAGATCTTACTATTAGGCTGTGAATAAGATTTAGTTAAAATTACATTTTAAAACAAAATGTTAACATCTCCAGTATACAACTTCTTACTGCTTCCTTGTCTTTCTATCACAGGCCCAGGCCAATGCAAAAATTGCTTTGTTTATTCAGCTTGTCAGCAACCTGCATTGGAACTAAGAAAAAGATCAATGTAGGCATTTTCACAGCATATCTGTTTGTTTCAGTAGCACTGATTAATTAAAGGCATAGAGTGTGTTCACTTAACATATTTAATGTTCACTTACCCTATTACTATACGTGAAGCAAAATTTAGCTAAGACCTGTTCGTTCCCCTTTATTTGCAATTACAGAACTAAAATTATACAGCAGAATGCACATATAAAGGGATGCCTGATACCTTCCTTGTTCTGAGTCCTGGTCCGCAGACATGTAGTCTCTACATTGTAGATAAATGTCTGGGTGGAGTGTAAGGCGCCCTAAAGGAGAACTCTAGATTCTTCTTTGCTAACGCCCAACTAAGCAGGTGAAGGCCGGGGTCATGAGCACACTTCATGCCAAAATGAATTCTTCCTGTCTCATTGACTTCACAACGACATTACACTTGACTAACTATACAAAGACTTCCTTCCACGGTGCAGCACTTTTGAGGGAATACTGCAGAGCCTGTATCCCACTCTCCAGCCCAGCTTTGATGCCACCTCACTCCCAGTGACATTCTACTAGAACCAGGCCAGCTCTCAAGGACTCTCTTCACACTTCTTCCCCATGACATACAGCTAGATACATAGGGGCTCTGTGACACAGGTCCAGTCCCAGATACACAGGGACACTGACCGCTAGAGAGGATTTTGCATTTACTCACCCCCTCGCTACCTGAGCAAGATGTGATCCTTGGTAGTTCACAAGCCGGATGGCAGTTTAAGCACCAAACACACTACATCTTGCAGCACAGCTTCCTATCAGTTCTCATGAGGAAGGAAGGACTCCACCAGAGACTGCCTCACCTTGTATTTATAGCCCTACACAAGGGGACAGAGCTATGAACACTCGGGAGTGAGCAGATTTAATCCCTGCCTAACTCCCTGGGCAGCCTGATACATAACCTTTTACAGGCTTTTTTTTGCAATACATTGACATAACATATTGTGCACCCCAAAAGTAGGCACCTGCCTACAAGTGTATACATGAGCTGTCTACTTCTAACAGTTTGTCATCTCCAGAGATTGCATGAGTGAAACACAGTATAAATATTATCACTTATGACTCTTGTGGCCCTTGGGTCACAAAGATGTATACTGTATGTCTATATGGACAAACATCTGGCAAAGAACAATGAACAATAATATTGTTGGAACATAAAGGAATATTTGAATATGTAGTTTAACAAGAAATGTTGGTGTGCAGACTGCTAAAACAAAAATTGTTCAAAATAATAAATTAAACTAAAAAATCACTGTTTGCTCTGATTTACTGCATTTTGTACCTCTATCCCTGCCACACAATTGTGGTTCTTGCCAACAGGCCTTAAGTCACTATAAAACACACTAGTAACATAGGAGATGGCAAAAGAACCAAACCACTATGTGGAGGACCGGGCTCTAACTGCTTCACTAAAAAATGATAAAAAAATATCAGATAAGTGAATAAATAAAATAAATGCATATGTCATACAATAAAAACTACATTTAAAGTGCCTGGTGCATAATTGTACTCCAAAGAAATAAGCATGAACAAATAATATGCCAAAAGTACTCCTATGCTGGTATGCTGGTATAAAATGTCCAAATATGTCATTGATAACCGTGCTGGCAAAAGAACATCAACAATACAGGAAAAATTGGTGGTTCAGGTTATATGACAAAGTGCTCATGTGCATATGATTAACGTCCAACTACATTGCTGATAAAGTGATGAAAGTCTGTGTAATTCAAAAACAATTTATTGTGATCCAAGACGTGCTAGGGTGTCATCACTCAGGTGCCCCCCTTAGGTAATAAACGCTCACCTTGGAGCGTGCGACTTTGCGATTAAGCTAGTCAAAGCTCAAGTCAAAGCACACATGTGAGCTACCTCTGGGCTTTTTGATAGTATCAGGCTCCTGGGTTCCTCAGCATATACATCCGGGATATATGAAAGGAAAACTCAAAAGTGTAATAAAGTTTTAAACATTTTATTAACTAAAGCAAAAATCCCCTTCAGTGCACAATTCTATTATGAAAATAAATGACAAGTTGCCTGCCGTACCATCCTGACCCCTCCCCAACGCATATCAATACAGGGCTATCGTATCAAATGTATTCATCTGTCTTTGCACGATATATGTGACGTGTTTAACGCTAGCAGCTTTTGGATAATTTATTCAATTTAAGCGTCTGGGCAGTGGTGGCTCGTGGGATTTCTTCCATTTTTCAGGCATCTGGTATACCAGCTAAAGGCCACAGCTTGTTAGCAGAGTGAAAGCAAGAATTCATGGTCAGCTGGAGAGGCAAGTATGAGGAGTTTTTGTTTTTTAAATTGACCACTGCCATTCTTCACTCTTTTAATTTTTCATAAATTGGCCCTATCATAACATATTCTCTGTAAAAGTTAAAAAGAAAACTGGAATTACAGCATATAAAATAAGACACCATAGTTCAGCGAAGAACTACTTGGCATATACATAAAAGCCTTTATTACAAAAATAAATTGTAAAAATGTAACATAAAATGATCTTCTAAGTTCAGGACACATGTTTTTGCTAGTCTGTTTTTTTTATTGTCAAATGATGCGGCCTAGAAGGATAGATAGGCTCCATTTGTTAACATGTGATGTAGCCGCATAACACTAGGAAGAGATTTTCTATGCAAAACACCCAAATTATGAGCATTTGCAAGGCTAATAGGCAACATACTTAAAAAAAGTAGGCATAGGAAGTTGGGCACTGGCATGGCATACATGTATCAATGCAAAATATGACTTCAAGGGCAACATTGAAAAAACACACATCCTTAAATATCAGGCTGGGAGATGCCTTAAAGCTATGTTATAGGGCAGTGCAATTTTCACAGACAATCTCAGCAACAGTGAACACTGGCACTGCATATTTGGCTGTGGAATTGTTTTTTCTTCTTTTACAATTGAATTGACTTACATACAGCATGCCAATCTGATTGTTTTCAGTTACAAACACTTTTTTTTTTCAGGAAGCTTTAGCAGCAACACATGCTTTTGCATCAGTTGATCATAAGCCCACTTTAAATGGCAGGGGAAAGTTGGCCAGTAGCTGACTTGTTCTTGTTCTCGGCAATGTAAATCTGACCTGCTGCTTTCCAAATTCTATCAATCTCTCATTAAGGATTAAAAGATAGAAGATGGTACTGCTTTGTAAAATTGGCCAGCAGTGGGTCATTTGCAATGAGGGAAAATTGGCCAAAATATACTAGAGACATGCAGGTGTTTTATTACTTGCCCAAAGAGATAACAATCAGGACAAAATTACAGTGCAAAAAAATGCCTGCTGATTCTGCCAGAAATCCAGTGAGCTTGTAAATCCCTGCTCAATCTACTTTTTCTGCACTGAAATCTCATCAGTCATGCCCAGTTTACCTATGTGAACTATCAAGTCAGGAGCAAGCACCTAGGGTGACAACACTGCTCCTCCATAGATACAGTGAGTGAGTGTTGCCAACTTAGGACATGAAGTGTGTACCTGGCTAGATCACCAGGTGCAAACAGGGGGAAATGGCACTAAAAAAACTAGGACAGCCACCAAATTTAAGGACTGGCAAACTGTAATATTTTAAATTTTTGTTTTTGGGTTTTACAATTAAATTGCACAGAACAACATAGATATAGAAACTATAGCAATCCATGCAGGGCAGGACTTAGGGTGGTGGGGGCCCCTGGGCTTGAGTCACTTTTGGGCCCTACCTTCTATACATTACCGTACTTATCGTTGTATAACACGCACCGGTCGTATAACATGCACCCCAAGTTTAGGAGGGAATTTTAAGGAAAAAAACTTACATTTAAATGTCCATCAATGCAGCCTTATCAATGTCCATCTGCAGCCATGTCCAGTGTCATTGCAGCCTTGTCAGTGTCATTTGCAGCCTTGTCAGTGTAGCATTGTCATTTGCAGCCTTGCCCCAGTGTCATTTGTAGCCTTGTCATTGCAGTCTTGAAGTTTAAAAATGGCGCCATCGAGATACAGTGTCCTGTGTATCTCGGCGGATCTCAGCGGCTCTCGGGTCCTCTTGGTGGCTCTTGGCAGCTCTCAGCGGCTCTCGGGTCCTCTCGGTGGCTCTCGGGTCCTCTCGCAGTCTCAAGCGTTGCCGAGAGAAGCTGAGTGTACTTGTCTCGGCTCACAGTCACACCCAGTCCCTGTATTATGTCCATCATAGGGCGGGACTGGGCATAACTGTGAGTGGAGCCAAACCGAGTACACTTGGCTATGTACCTCGGCAGGGCCTGCGGGGCCCCCTATTGGGCGGGGCCCATGGGCTTAAGCCCAATCAAGCCCAATGGTAAGTCCTGCCCTCAATCCATGGCAACTAGGGATGAGCAAATATGCCTGGGATTGATTAGAGGACAGTTTTGTAAATCTTGCTCAAAGTTTGCAAACTTTGTCCACCAAGGAGGCATATAAAAAAAAACAATGGGAAGCTGGCACTGCCATTGAAGACACATTTTAATTCCAAAATGATAAAAAAAACCACAACAAAAATAAACATTATCTCTCCATACCCAGAGCTGTTAGCTCTTCCTAACTGCATCAAAATGCACTGACAACACAGCTGCTGGCAGTCCTCCCTTTTATTCTTCAAATTATTGTGACTTTAGTGACTCAGATGACCAAGGGCAAAGGCCATGCACTACATTATTCTGTATGTTGCTCTTTATTTTTGGTGGCAAACCTGCAAACTTTGTGCTGAAAGTTCTTGATTTGTGAGCCCATGGTAATGGTGAACCCCAACTTCATTCCCAACAGCAACCAATGACATGCCATATCCCAGTACTTCAGGTAAAAAGAAAAAGATGTTTGGTATATTCCAATTATAAATGAACACATTTATATTTCCCAAAACGATATCTATTTTCCATTCTTTTCCCAAATATTTTAAATACAAAAAAAAATCTCCCAGCACTGAAAGTAAGACACTGACAGTTGCTTTTTATGAAAGATTTCAATTCTGCTCATCTTCAGGAAAATGACCCTTTTTATTTTGTTGTGGACATAAAATTATGGCCTTTGGAAAATTGGATGCGTTTCTGTTGAGGGAAATCAATTTTCTCACTGCCATGTATGATCAACATGTCACAACCATCACCCAGATAATAACAGTAAACTACTAGTAAAATGTCTGGTGATAATATTGGTTTTGGGAAAGGGCGAAAAAGCTGCAAACACAAAAAAAGTATTCATCTATCTTTTTTGGAATAAAACTGAAATGAGAAAAAAAATAACAAAATATATAACTTTTATCTTTTTTTTTCCCCTTCCTTTTCTGATCTGTAATTTTTAAGCTTATATACTAATACATCAACATGCAGATGAAAGTGATGAGAAATGCATTCTTCCCAGAAAGTAAGAGCACTTTGTGAGTAAACCACTTTCTTCTTTTCCAACCAGCTTGTTAATGGTTGCCTAATAGTAAGAGATGACCCATACTATGATGACCCAGGAGTCTATTTAGGACAGTGAGGTAACAGAGAAAATACGAAAGTGGCAGCTACATATGGATAGTACAAACAAAAGGAAGCATCAAATATGACCTTGCTGCTGGAGTGTTAATAGCTTTCAAGCCATCATCCCTGACACTTAGCATCCTCTGTGCTCCACCTCTGTAAGCTTCCCGGCAGAAGTGTACATTAGCAGAATTATACAGTTACACAACTCTGCAATGGACAAGGAAACAACATTAAAAGTGATTAAATAGTCATCTCTAGTACACTCATACATACATTATCTGTCATTTTAATTTATGATATGTTATTAATATATAAATACCGGGTATAAGTGTTGCAGTGCAAGATATTTCATGTGGAATCTATTGATTTCTCAAATGTCTAAAAAGGAATGAAGCATGGACGACCCAGTCTCCAGGTCTTGATAGCAAGCACAAATAACAGGTGATGAGACTGGGAAATAGGAGACAGTGGTTTCTAATGGAATACTTTGTGGATGCATACTTTCCCTGGGAGATGGCTCACTAGGGGGAACTTAGAAATGTGGAATAAAAAAGTTTTGGTTAACCTGAGTGCAGCGTTTCCATAAGATTGGAGTCTGTGATTGAAGTATGGAAGGTTGGCATAAAGATAGACTACATGATACAGTCAATGTCTGACCAGGTGTCAGAATGCAGACACATTTCTTAAAACATTTATAAAGCAACTCAGTCTCAAGACTTTCAAGGGAATAGTCTATGTTCTGAATTATAAACAATCCATAAAAAATATGTGAAATGACAGCTAAGTAATAATTCAGATAATCAAAAAATGTAAAATTTGTTATATGCAAGTCTAATGCCGTGTACAGACGATCGGACATTCCGACAACCAAACAGTGGATTTTTTTCCGATGGATGTTGGCTTAAACTTGTCTTGCGTACACATGGTCGCACAAATGTTGTCAGAAATTCCGAATGTCAAGGACGTGGTGACATACAAAATGTACGACGAGCTGAGGAAAATGAAGTTCAATAGCCAGTGTGGCTCTTCTGCTTGATTCCCAGCATGTGTGGACTTTTGTGCATCGGAATTGTGTACACACGCTCGGAATGTCCGACAACAAGTCTTGTTTTCTGAAAATTTGAGAACCAGCTCTCAAACAGTTATTGTCGGAAATTCGGACAGCAAATGTCTGATGGAGCATACACACGGTCAGAATTTCCGACAACAAGCTCACATCGAACATTTGTTGTCGGAAATTTTGATCATCTGTACGTGGCATAAGCCTTGAAGCCTTGAATCAGGGGAGTCCTCACTTTGAATCCTGACCTGGAGGCTATCTGCAGGAAGTTTACATGTTCTCCTTGTGTTTGTGTGGGTTTTCTTTCACACTCCAAAGACTTTGCTGGTAGGTTAATTGGCATATGTATGCAAGCTAAGAACCTTAGATTGTAAGCTCCTTGAGGGCAGGGACAAATATAAAGTAATCTATGGCCCTGTGTAAAATTAGCAGCGCTATATGTAAATGCCTGTATCAAATAAGGCAGCATTTTGGTAACACAATATAAAATTCTAAATTCATATAACTCACCTAATTTAACTTTTACCAATTAAATACACTATATTGTCAAAAATATTGGGATGCCTGCCTTTGCACACACATGAAATTCAATGGCATCCCAGTCTTAGTCCGTAGGGTTCAATATTGAGTTGGCCCACCCATTGCTGTTATAACAGCAGCTGTTCTATCTGGTTGAGGTGAGGACTCTGATGGTCAGTCAGGTTACTCCATCCCAAACTCACTCATCCATGTCTTTATGGACCTTGCTTTGTGCACTGGTAAGCAGTCATGTTGGAACAGGAAGGGGCCATCGCCAAAGTGTTCCCACAAAGTTGGGAGCATGAAATTGTCAAAAATGTCTTAGTATGCCGACACCTTAAGAGTTCCCTTCACTAGAGCTAAGGGGCCAAACCCAACCCCTGAAAAACAACCCCACACCATAATCCCCCCTCCACCAAATGATTGGGACCAGTGCACAAAGCAAGGTCCATAAAGACATGGATGAGCAAGTTTTGGGTGGAGAAACTTGACTGACCTCAACACAATAGAACAGCTTTGGGATGAATTTGATTGGAGACTGAGAGCCAGGCCTTCAAGCCCAACATCTGTGCCTGCCCTCACAAATGCGCTTCTGGCCATGATATACACTTGGAGCATGTGGTGAGTGTTCCTATTATCATGAACGACTCATATCATGGTTTTGGCCGGGGTTTATGTATAGACAGGCCCACAACAAAATGGTGTGCATCGGGGCTTCACTTTAATGGCCACGATGCAGTATATATTCAGCAGCTACCACCATCCAATCAGATGTCCCTGAGGAAAACACGTGATCGCCCTGTGTCGCCACAGGTAAGGTAGAGGCCAGGATAGTGGAGGAGACAGTCACTTGCTCTCTGAGCTAGCTGCTGATTCACACAAGCCTGCAAACTATTTGGATGTTAACATTGTATGTTTTCTATAGCCTGGTGTGCTGCAAGCACCCATAAAGTGTGAGTACCCTGATGTTTACCTACAATAGATTTCTATATTTAAATGATAATGCACTATCTGGCCTCTTTTCTATTTTAAATTGAGGATACCATCTTTGGATTGCACCTGGGGGAGCCTGTAAATCATGCTACTTAGAGCCCAGAGGTGGTTCAGCTTCTGTTGTGGACCAAACTTAATTGTGCGGTCACACAATTGGAGGTGTGTATATGTATATATATATTTTTTTATTTTATTTTCTCACTGCGGACTTGCTGAAATTATGAATTTTTGATATTTTGATGTTTATTTAAAAAAATATATTTTTCGTTCACTGTGCACTTGCTTGACAACAAATATTTAATTTATATATTTTTTACCATTCATACTCTTTGTTTGGGAATTCAAGTTGCTCCAACTATCACTCGCTCATTGCCTACGGCAATTATATATATTTTTTCACCTGAGTGAGTGACACATAGCACTGCATTTATTATTTTTAATTCTTTATACACAGATTATAGGAGTGTGAATATGCTTAGCGGCTGTGGATTGGTTCTCTTACGTTTAAAACATTCTTTGGACATTCATTGGTAGCTCGCAAGATATCTACCTACTGTATATTCCCATAGACACACTCCTAAACCTTATGGGCAGCCTTCCCAGAAGAGTTGAAGCTGTTATAGCTGCAAAGGCTGAGCCAAGTCATTATTAAACCCTACAGACTTAGCTCCCATACACGCCGTGTTGTCGGATAATCCGCCCGTGTGTGGGCTCCATCTGACTTTTTCCATCGGAATGTCCGACCAACAAAGTTTGAGAGCTGGATATAAAATTTTCCGACAACATGATCCGATCAGACTTTGTCCGATCGTTTGTAGAGAATTCCGATCGGACAAAGTGCCACGCATGTTCAGACCAAAGCTATTGGGTACTAGCCTGAACGTAGCCCTGTCGAAATGAATGAACGTCATCACATTCTGAACGATCGGATTTTCTGACAACTTTGTCCAACCGTGTGTATGCAACACCAGTTTCAGACAAAATCCGTCTGAAAAAATCTGATGGATTTTGTGGTCGGAATGTCCAACCGTGTGTACGGGGGCTAAGACTGGGATGCCAATAAAGTTCATGTGCGTGTAAATGCAGGTCTTCCAATACTTTTGACAATATAGTGTATCTTTAATTGGGAAAACAGAGAATGTAAAGTTAGAAAAGCTTTCAGTAAATTGTTGGTGTTCATTTTTTCATGTACTAGTTTTTGTCCCAAAACAGAAACCTAAGTTTTGGTAATGTATGTTTTATATTGTAATGTATTTAAAGAGCTGAATAAAAAAAAAGCTGCCTTAATTTTATTATGTAAATCCAACAAACCATGTTTCAGAATGCATGTTCTCCGGCACGGACAGTGAACACAGCCTTGTGTTTTAAAGCGGAGGTCCACCCTAAAGTTGATCTTCCGCTCATTGGAACCCTCCCCCCCTCCGGCGCCACAATTGGCACCTTTCAGGGGGGAGGGGGGTGCAGGTACCTGTACAGTACAGGTATCTGCACCCACTTCCGGCATAGATATCTGCAGAATATACGCCCCTTTCCGCAGATATCTACACCCCTTTCCGAAGGTCCCCCGCTGTCTGCTGGGAAACACACGGATCCCAGAGACAGCGGGGACCATCCTTATTGCGCAGCGCGACTCGTGCATGCGCAGTAGGGAACCAGGAAATTAAGCCGCAAGGCTCCACTTCCTGATTCCCATAGCCAAGATGGCGGCAGCAGCACCCGAGAGACGATCGAGAGATCGGCTTCGGGTGCCGACATCGCGGGCGCGCTGGGCGGGTAAGTGTCATTATTTTAAAAGTCAGCAGCTGCAGTATTTGTAGCTGCTGGCTTTAAAAAAAAAAAAAAAAAACGGCGGACTCCCGCTTTAAGTCTGGACAGAGAAATAGTCAGCTATGGGAACAAAAGAATTGTGAGCCTTTTGGTCCCATAGCAGTGAAAGGTCTCTCCAGCTCTACACAGAGTATATGATCTTAAGTACCGAACAGACTACTGTACACATTAAGACAGATTCAATCTAGGTTGCCTTTTTTGAACATTTTCCTAATACATTTTTTTTTTTTTTTCGTATATCATAAGGAAGGGTTGCCTTTGCTATCCCTGCACATTGTTCTTGGGACAGGAAGTCAGAAGAAATCACCCCTATGGTGCCAAAAGCAATGATGGCAATACGTTTTAGAATGTAGACCTCATGTTATTAAAAAATTGGATTTGTAAATTGGCTCAATAAGACCCAATAATATACACCAATAGTATATTCTATACTTACCACATTTTCATAGATGTTGAATTTAAAGGAACAAGGGCTGTTATTAATAAAATATAGATAACTATAAATTATACTAGTATTAATACTATACTACTGTATATAATATAGAGCATTATAAAAAGAACCCTAAATTAACTACTTTAACTCATAAGTTTTTGCTGCACAATCAAACCTTTCAGAATGACCATTTTAGAAAGGAAAGGTCATCCTGCTGAGTTCTATTCAGCTTCAAATAATGTCTGTTTACCAATTTTGATCAATGTAAATTCATTTTCTCACAATAAGTGCACTTTTATTTACCTTCATTTTTTTTTTCAAGCTGCAACATAAAAAGATGTTTGTCTGCTTCCAGCTGTTAGAACGGCATATTCTGCATTTTCTGCCCACAGTCTAAAAAAAAATGGACTTTCATTAAAACAGTTTGAAAAGCCTTTCCTTGCTGACTGTAGACCCTGTTCTGCCTCAGTGCATAAATATTTAGTCGTTTTGTATAATTCAGCAGAATATAATTCACAAAAGGACTCTAGAATCTAGAAGTGGCTGAGTTACTGTGTCCGTGATTTTAAAATTAATTGCATTTTTCAAATACTTGGTTCTACCAGGACTGTCCAGCCAAGACTGGCAGCATTGCTTGTGTGTGCACAATGCACTATGCCTGATAATACTATTTCATCAAATATTTGGTTGCTTTTCTTGTGGGCCTATGGGTCATATTTAAACTGATTTCCAAGTAAATCTGAAATAGCATCTTATCTTTGTCCTTGAAGAAGGAAAGATATGATGTAAGGGAGGAAAAGCAGAGTATTGTCATTGGCACATTTTTCCAGTGGTAAGTCATTTGCTCCAGGTCAATCAATAATTTATCTTAGTAAATGCCACTGTTTAGTCTACAGAAAGGTTATCAAGTTGAGCATTTCTTTACATTTTCATAATGTTATCAGAAAAAAGGAGTTGGACATTTCAAATATTTACACTTGATTAGGGACTGACAAAGTATGTGAAGCAATTTGGATATCCTAAAAGTAGATGTAAACCCTAACTGGATAACATTTAGTTTGCTTAACCACTTCAGCCCTGGAAGGTTTTACCCCCTTAATGACCAGGCTATTTTTTGTGATACGGAACTGAGTTATTTTAACTGATAATTGCGCGGTTGTGCGAAGCTGTACCCCAAAAAAGAAAGGATGTCCTTTTTTCCCACAAGTAGAGCTTTCTTTTGATGGTATTTGATCACCTCTGTGGTTTTTATTTTTTGCGCTAGAAACAAAAAAGAGTGATCATTTAAAAAAAAAAACAAACAACATTTTTTAGTTTCTGCTATAAAACATAATACAATATAAAAAATTTCAAAATTAGAATTTCTTCATTAATTTAGGCCAATATGTATCTGATACATATTTTTTGGTAAGTAAAATCCCAATATGTGTATATTGATTGGTTATAGCTTCTACAAATGATGGGATGTTTTTATGGAATTTTTATTTATTTATTTTTTTACTAGTAATGGCGGCAATCAGCAACTTAACCCAGGACTGCGATATTGCTGCAGACAAACACCTAACTGCCACACTTTTTTGGGGACCAGTGACACTAATACAGTGATCAGTGCTAAAACATATGCACTGTTACTTTACTAATTATACTGACAGGGAAGGGGTTAACATAAGGGGCAATAAAAGGGGTTGAATGTGTTCCCTGGGAGTGCTTACTAACTGTGTGTGTGTGTGGGGGGGGGGGGGGGGGGCAGACTGTCATTCTGCCTCTCTGGGGAAAGATCTCGGGTGGCCAGTGCACATCAGGTCCACAAAGCACTCTGATTGGCTCTCCCTCGGTTCATTCAGCATGCAATCGGGTCTCTGGCGGTGCACGCATCCCCTAGAGGCCTAGAGGCTATTGCATGAAATGGCAATAGCCATCCACAATAGATCCACTTTGCCTCAGTAAATGTACATTACTCGGTTGGCAAGTGGTTAAAGTGGTTGTAAACCCTTACAAACCACTTTGACCTACAGGCTACAGGTAAGCCTAAATTAAGGCTTACCTGTAGAGCCAAGAAATATCTCCTGAACCTACACGGTTTAGGAGATATTTACTAAAAGACAGTGACAGCTGTCTATGACGCATGCGCCGTAGACAGCGGCATGCAGGCACACTATAGCCGTTAGCAGCATGCTGCTGCTAACGGCAATATGCCGTTAGTTGTGGCTCCCATGCGCATTCGCAGGAGTGACGTCATTGCTGCTCCGGCGCTGTGAGTGGCCGGAGCAGCGATACCCAAAAGAAGATGGACACTCTGGACTACAGGGGACAGTGGTGACATCGCTGGCTCCTGTGTCAGGTAAGTGACACATAATGGGCTACTATGCGATGCATTATGCTTTACCTTTGCAGGGAGACAAAGAGGAAGTAAACCCATCAGGGTTTACTTCCTCTTTAAGCTCTGTGTATCAAACAATTGCTATGTTTTTGTTGTGGTATTGTAAATAAGATACTGTTTTCAACTTTCCATTCTTTTGTTTTTATTTATTTTTTGCCTCTTAGTGTCACTAATCTCCTACAGTCTCTTTCAGCCACGTCCTCTCTATATGCCCTTGCTTCAGTATTGACTGCACTTTATTGCTTTGTACTGACTTCCCTCAATCAGAAGCACATGTTACAGGGTGGCAGTACGGAAGGAAAATGGAGGACTGTTACAACTCTAAAAGAGGAGGTACCGGAAGAAAGACCTTTATGGCAGGATCACCCTGTGTTTATTTCATGAATGCTGCAGAGTTAAAAAAAAGATTGAAAGCAAGATTTGTTTCTACATAGCAAAAAAAAACCTCTCAGCTTTTCATGTAACCTTTGTTCTAAATTAGGGAGGAGCTTCGTGTTCGAGTCAAACGTACGTTCGACTCGAACATTGGCTGTTCGTCCGTTCGGCGAAATCCGAACACTTGGTCCGTTCGCGTCAAAATTCGCGTGGCGCTCACGGCCCACAATGCACTGCGATGGCGCAGTGCATTGCTGGCTCATGATTGGCCAAGCATGCACTGTGACCCCGCATGCTTGGCCAATCGCAGCGCCAGCAGCGAGGAGAGCCATGATTGGCCACAGGCAGGATGCCTGTGGCCAATCATAGCTCAGGCTGTGTAGTGCACGCCCCACACTATATAAGGCCGCCATTGAGGCGGCCTCGTGTAGTGTGTTGGCATCTGAAGCAGTGGGTGTTCTGTGTACCTTCAACACAGTACACACCGATCGTTTTGGCTGATTTCCTATCTTGCTGTTGTGTAGTGGTTATTGTCTGTGCCCTGACCGCAGTATACACCACTATATTCACCTCACCTATATAGCTAGTGATCTATCTTTAATAATAGAGCTTGCAGTCAGTAGTGTTAGGAGATAGTGCGTGCTGTCTGCGTGCTCTGTACCCAGTACATACCGCTATAATCCACCTACATAGCTGTTCTCTATTTGAGCCCAATTGCCATCTGCAGGAGTTATTGGAAGTTGTGTGTGCCTCCAGCACAGCACAGTATACATCTGTATATACCCCTTTATCTCTGCTGTTTTCTGATTATTGTCTGCGTGCCCTGACCGCAGTATACACCGCGATATTCACCTCACCTATATAGCTAGTGATCTATCTTTAATAATAGAGCTTGCAGTCAGTAGTGTTAGGAGATAGTGCGTGCTGTCTGCGTGCTCTGTACCCAATACATACCGCTATAATCCACCTACATAGCTGTTCTCTATTTGAGCCCAATTGCCATCTGCAGGAGTTATTGGAAGTTGTGTGTGCCTCCAGCACAGCACAGTATACATCTGTATATACCCCTTTATCTCTGGTGTTCTATAAAAAAGGCATCTGCAGGAGTTAGTGGGTGTTGTGTGCCTCCAGCACAATATAAACTACCCAACTGCTGTTTTACCCAACTCCCTTCAGGCCATTACCATGTCTGGAAGGCCAGCAAGGAGAGGCAGACAGGTGCAAGCCGATAAAAGAGGGCAAGCAGGCTCTGTGTCTAGAGACAACAGTGCTGGTCGTGGACGCGGTGCATTGTCATCAGCACGTGGCCATGGGACATGCTTGTCCTTCTTTTCGGCAGCTGGACATGTTGAACCGCAACATGCCAACGACTTGGTAGAGTGGATGACCAAGCCCTCTTCATCCTCCTCATCCTCTCTCACCCAGTCTCAGGGTAGTAGCAAAGCAGCTGCCAACGCATCGTCTTCCCTCCTCTCAATGTCATCATCAGACCCACCACGTCCTCCTGAGGAGTCTCCTGAACTCTTTGAGCACAGTGTTGGGTACATGCTCCAGGAGGATGCCCAGTGTTTGGTGGGCTCTGATGATGACACTCAGCTAGAGGAAGGCAGTAGCGTGAGCGCAGAGAGAGGGGATGCTCAAGAAGGACAGCAATCTGGCAGTCATGTTCCACAAGCTGCAGCATACTGCCAGGTTTGCTACAGCGATGAAGAGGGAGGGGATGATGAGGGCACTGACTCCACGTGGGTGCCTGGAAGGAGGGAGGAGGAGGAGGAGGAGGAGGAGGCACATGTCCAACGAGGCAGGATGCCCTCCGGGGGCCAGCTTAGGGGCAGCACACCGACTGAATCACACCGCAGAGCTCCGCCTGTGCAGAGCGCTGCCTCTGCGCGTTATTCTAAAAGTTCTTTGGTGTGGGCCTTTTTTGAGACGAGTGCATCAGATCGCACCTCTGCTATTTGCAACATATGTCTCAAGCGTATCTCACGTGGCCAAAACATCAGCCGCTTGGGCATCACATGCTTGACCAGACATATGTTGACCTGCCATGCAGCTCGTTGGCAAGCGTACCTCAAAGACCCACACCAAAGAACAAAGCGGACCTCTCCTTGCTCCTCATCAGCTGGCATCTCCAACCCCACTAGACCTTCAGTCCTCTCTGAAACCTGCTCTGAGAGGAATGAAGGTGTAGAATTAGGTGTGTCACAGCCAAGTGCTTCCGGGAACTCTGCTAGTGGTACACCCACGTCCGATTATAGCAGGCAAATGTCCCTGCCCCAGCTGCTGGACCGGCGGAAGAAGTTTACTCCCAGCCATCCACATGCCCAGCGGTTGAATGCTAGCTTGGCTAAATTGCTAGCACTTCAACTGCTGCCTTTTCAGTTGGTAGACTCGGCCCCCTTCCGTGAGTTTGTACAATGTGCGGTTCCTCAGTGGCAGGTCCCCAAACCCCACTTTTTCTCACGGAAGGCGATTCCGGCTCTCTACCGGCATGTGAAAGGCAATGTCCTTGCCTCGCTGGACAGGGCGGTCAGCGGTAAGGTGCATATTACCGCTGACTCATGGTCCAGTAGGACAGGGACGTTACCTGTCTTTCACGGCCCATTGGGTCACTCTTCTGGCTGCTGGGAAGGATGCAGGACAAGGTGCAATAGTGTTGGAGGTTGTTCCGCCACCACGCCTCCAAAATGCTACTATTGGTTGTGACACACCTCTCTCCTCCACCCCCTCCTCTTCTTCTTCCTCCATGGCCTCTTCCAGTGCTCTGTCCTCAGAACCAGCGGTGCTCCGTAGGCGTTCCAGGGGCTACGCAAGTACGCAGGCAAAAATGATGCCATGCCGTGCTTGCGCTGGTTTGTTTGGGGGACAGGAGCCACACTGGGGCGGATGTTTTGTCAGCTCTGCAGGGGCAGGCCGAGAGGTGGTTGACGCCACGCCAGCTTAAGCCAGGAATGGTGGTTTGCGACAATGGCACCAACCTCCTCTCCGCCCTCCGACAGGGACAACTGACCCATGTGCCCTGTGTAGCTCACGTCCTTAACCTGTTGGTGCAGCGGTTCTTGGGCAGGTACCCCGGCTTACAGGATGTCCTGAAGCAGGCGAGGAAAGTCTGTGTGCATTTCCGCCGATCATTTAATGCCTGTGCTCGGCTGGCTGAGCTCCAAAAGGAGTTGAACCTGCCCAAGAACCGCCTTATATGTGACATGCCCACCAGATGGAACTCAACATTGGCCATGCTGCAGCGGCTGCACATGCAGCAGAGGGCCATCAATGAGTACCTGTGCGACTACGGCAACCGGAACAGGGTCAGGGGAGCTTGGTTTTTTTCTCACCACGCCAGTGGGGCATGATCAGGGATGCATGCACTGTCCTGTCACCGTTTGAGGAGGCCACAAGGATGGTGAGCAGTGACAGTGCATGCATCAGTGACACTGTACCTCTTGTCCACCTCTTGGAGCATACGCTGCGTGGAATAATGGACAGGGCACTTGAGGCAGAACAGAGGCAGGAAGAGGAGGACTTCCTTGCCTCTCAAGGCCCCCTTTATCCAGACAGTGTTCCTGCTGTGCCACCCATCACACAGGAAGAGGATGAGGAGGAGGAAGAGGAGGAGGAGGATGATTGTGTCAGCATGGAGGTGGAGGCTGGCACTCAGCATCAGCATCAGCAGCAGCAGCAGCAGTCTTATAGGGATGATTTACAGTCCCAGGAAACACGTGGACTTGTACGTGGCTGGGAGGAGGTAGCTGCGGATCATGTTGTCCTTAGTGACCCAGAGGACTCCGGACCGAATGCCTCAGCTAACCTACGCTGCATGGCCTCCCTGATCCTGCAAAGCCTGCGGAAGGATCCTCGTATTCTTCGGATCAAGGAGAGGGACCAATACTGGCTGGCCACTCTCCTTGATCCACGGTACAAGGGTAAGGTTGCCGACCTTATCTTGCCATCGCAGAGGGAGCAGAGGATGAGACATCTCCGGGAGGCCTTGCAGAAAGGTCTGTGCAACGCGTTCCCAGAGACTGGGAGGTTACAAACTCCTGGTCCTGGACAACGTGTTGCTGAGGCATCGGTCAGAAGGAGCGGTGGAGAAGGTGGCCGTCTGACTGAAGCTTTCAGACAATTTTTTAGTCCGCAGCCCCAAGGTATGATCGGTTCCAGCACCCATCGCCAGCGTCTGATTTACATGGTGCAGGAATACCTAGGGGCAAGGTCAGACTTGGACACCTTTCCCACCAAAAATCCTCTGGCTTACTGGGTCTTGAGGATGGATCACTGGCCAGAGCTTGCACAGTATGCAATTGAGCTACTGGCCTGTCCTGCATCCAGCGTTCTTTCGGAACGCACCTTCAGTGCTGCTGGTGGCTTTGTTACCGATCACAGGGTGCACCTGTCCACCGAATCAGTTGATCGACTGACCTTCATCAAGATGAATCAGTCTTGGATCACCCACAGCTACCAAGCACCTGAAGCTGATGTAACCGAATAATTTTTTTTGAAATACCCCATCCCTTCAAGACTGCCTATGCTGATGCTGAGTGACTGTCCTGTTATGTTGATTGTCTATCCTCTTCCTCCTCCGCTGATATGTTGGAAGAACATTTTTGGTTCTGGGTGATGCCAGCAGCCCAATTTTTCTGCCCCTGTTTAACAGGGGCGTTTAATTACAATTTTTGATGCAATGCTTTGCAGCAGGGCTAATTCCTGCAATAAAACTAGAGTATATGGCAGAGGTTGCAGTGTGGTGGCACCAGTAGCAGTGCCTAAGGCCCAATTTTTCTGCCCCTGTTTAACAGGGGCGTTTAAAGCGGGAGTCCACCGGGACTCCGCGTTTTTTTTTTTTTTTTTAAAGCCAGCAGCTACAAATACTGCAGCTGCTGACTTTTAAAATAGTGACACTTACCTGTACAGCGCGCCCGCGATGTCGGCACCCGAAGCCGATCTCTAGGTTGTCTGTCGGGTCCTGCCGCCGCCATCTTGGGTATAGGAATCAGGAAATGGAGCCTTTCGGCTTCATTTCCCGGTTCCCTACTGCGCATGCGCGAATCGCGCTGCGCAATAAGGACGCTCCCCGCTGCCTCTGGGATCTGTGTGTTTCCCAGCAGGCAGCGGGGCACTTGCGGGAAGGGGCGGGCACTTGCGGAAAGGGGTGTAAGTTACGCCCCTTTCCGCAGAGAGCTATCCCGGAAGTGGGTGCAGTTACCTGGATTATCCAGGTAACTGCACCCCCCTCCCCCCTGAAAGGTGCCGATTGTGGCACCGGAGGGGGGGAGGGTTCCGATGAGCGGAAGGTCCACTTTAGGGTCGACCTCCGCTTTAAGTAAAATTTTTGATGCAATGCTTTGCAGCAGGGCTAATTCTTGCAATAAAACTAGAGTATATGGCAGAGGTTGCAGTGTGGTGGCACCAGCACCAGTGCCTAAGGCCCAATTTTTCTGCCCCTGTTTAACAGGGGCGTTTAAGTACAATTTTTGATGCAATGCTTTGCAGCAGGGCTAATTCCAGCAAAAAAACTAGAGTATATGGAAGAGGTTGCAGTGTGGTGGCACCAGCAGCAGTGCCTAAGGCCAAATTTTTCTGCCCCTGTTTAACAGGGACATGTAGTTACAATTCTTGATATAATATTTCACAGGAGGGCCCCTTCCTGTGCCCACCCAGAGTAACGGTGAGGACTTATAGTGTTGTGGCACCAGCACCACAACCACCAAAGGTCAATTTTTCTACCACTGTTCAACAATGGCATGTAATTACAATTCTTGATATAATCGTTCACAGCAGGGCGCTCCAGCACCCACCAAGAGTCACTTTGAGGGCTTACAATGTTGTGGCAAAACCAACACCTTGTTCCGCCATTTCTGCAGAGCATATAGGGCAGGCCCCTACTTTCAAACATCCAACTTACAAACATCTCCTACTTGCAAACGCAAGGAGACAGCAGCAAGTGAGATGAAAAAAGATGGACAACAAAACAAATTATACAGGGGTGATAACCCTTCCCTATGTTTTCCAAAAAGCTTAAAAATAGTTTTTTTGACTGGAGCTACACTTTAAAAATGTACCAGTTGAAAATTACAAACAGATTCAACTTAACACAACAAACCTACACAGTCCCTGTCTTGTTTGCACCGCCTGTATACTGCTGTTCTGAGTATATAGGGCCTGGGGGCCACACGCATTTCCTTTTTTTAATATGGGTACAGGGTTCCCCTTAATATGCGTACAAGACCCAAATAGGCTGGTAATGGGCAGGGAGGGCTACCCATGCCATTTTTCTGAATGATTTTCAACCATATTGCAGGAACCAGATATAACATTAAAACCGCAAGCAGTTTTAAATGGTGTTATTTCCGTTTAATGTCATTTTGTGCAGGGACTGTTCTAAACACGGGAAACACGTGGCACTTCACAGGCATACTACAGACACCCCCCAAGCACCATATTTAAAGGAATATTTCACTTTTTTTTTTCACTTTAATCGTCAGTAAAATCAGTGCTCCCGCCAAAACGGCCATTTTTAAAAAACATTTTAGGCATTGACCCATGTCCCCTGGGGCAGGAGCCAGGTCCCCAAACCCTTTTTAGGACAGTATCTTGAATATTAGCCGTTAAAATTAGCACTTTCCATTTCGAACATTCGAGTCCCATAGACTTCAATGGGGTTCTAACGTTCGTAACGAACGTGGGGTCCGTTCGAAAGTTCTGGTGCGAACCGAACCGGGGGGTGTTCGGCTCATCCCTATTCTAAATATTTTTCTAAGAAATATGTGCATAAAGTTATCTGTATTTTATAATAGTTGTATAGTTTCTCTTCCTCTTGTTGGATTTTGTGTTTTGTCTAGATTTCTCTTTAAAAGAATCTTGTACAGAAAAATATGGAAACTGCCACAGCTGTCATGCCTTTTGAAAATGCTAGTTGTCTGGCTGTCATGATGGATCAATGCCTGAAATACATTCAGTCATTACCCAGAACAAATATGTAGATAATAATTTGTGGTTTCTTTCTACTCATCTTAATCTGCATGCTTGTTCCAAGTCAGTGAAGCAATATGATCACCAATTAGCCCTGGTTCACACTAAATGCGACTTTGAAATCATGCTACTTCACTTGAAATAGCACGATTTCAAAGCTGCAGGTCAGTGCAATTCCAGGTGCGACCTGCCTGACATCTGTGTGACTTCATGCACAAATGTCTATGCAAGTCACACCTGAAATCACCAAACATTGTGCAGGAACGTTTTTTCAAATCAATGCAGCACTACAAAGTTGGAGTCGCACTGATTTAAACAGTTCCATTGCTGACAATAGGGTGTGACATGTCATACAATTTGGAACTGTCAAATCGCATGACAAGTCCCACTGATGTGACTGAAGGCTTAACTTGGGGGCGGCACAGTGGTGTAGTGGGTAGCACTCTTGCCTAGCAGTAAAAAGGGTCACTCGTTTGAATCCCAACCACGACACTACCTGCCTGGAGTTTGCATGTTCACCCTGTGCCTGTGTGGGTTTCCTCTGGGTACTCTGGTTTCCTCCCACACTTCAAAGAAATGCAGGTAGGTTAATTGGCTTCTGTCCAAAATTGGCCCTAGTATATGAATGGGGACCTTGGATTGTGGGCTCCTTGAGGGTAAGGACCGATGTGAGGGAGCAATGTACAGGGATAGGGACAATTGTAGACACTCACTCAGGATGGACTGGTGTCTTTATTCGACCTTACTAACCATGTATGTAACTAGCATTTTCAAAAGAATAGCTACAGTAGCAATCACATTTCTCTGCACAGGTTTATAGACAAATTCAGTGCCGCAAAAAATGATATATGGAAACAGTCTCACATCACAGTTGACAACACTATCTAACACTTCAGGTTACGTGAGAGCAAAGAACATAACAAATTGTTTCATTTTCACTTAGAAAAAAGGAGGAATTTTGTGAAAAACTAAATAGACAGTATTAAAAAAAAATGTAGTTCTTATTTTGAAAATAACAGACTATGTGCAGTTTTGCAGGCTTTCACATTGAACATGAATAGGTCATTCAATAACTTCATAGTTATTAAGCTATTTAGTTAGGCTGCATTTTGAGTAGGAGGGACCCCAGTTAGCTTTTATCAAAAAAATCTAAATATTGTACTGACAAACTACATAGTTATAAAATTATTTTGAACAGAAGGGGCACCTTGCAGCTTGAAATCAAAACATCAACAAGAGTGCATATTTATCCAACACTATTCATCAAAATATTTCCCAGGCTTCATGCACAGTATGTAGACACTTATACCAGGCCAGAGTTTATTGTGGAGAGACAAGGCAATGACAGAGAGAGACAAGAAATAAAATACATTTGGATTGCACTTTTTTGGAGAGACAATAGCCACAAATATTCCAGATAACAGGAGCACAAGACAAAGGCTGACAAGGGGAGACAAAGAGCATAGTTTAGTCTGCATCAAGTATTATACATTTTACAACAAGAGATCAGTTTGGTAAATATTAGCTGTGGCACCTTAGCAATGCTGGAGCAGCTGGAACTATTCAAGGCCAATTATTGCTGTGTAAGATGTGAGCAAGTTTGTTTGGAAGCCCAGATCCTGGATCTAGAGATAACATTGTGAAGCATCAGAAACCTGGATATGAGTGTGGTCCCTACCTATCAGGTGCTGACTGAGGCCAGTATAGAGGAGGGTGGTGATATAGAGGGCAGACTAGTGATGGACGAACGTTTCGCCCGGCGGTCGTTTCGCGGCGAATTTCCGACATTCGCGGTCCGCACGTTCGAACGCCTTTTTCCGTCGTTCGCCGCGGCGGACTTACGTGTTTAATGTATACAAGAACTTTAACCTTTGGTGACACGTTTATCATGTGATACAGGACAGCCAATTGAGACATGACAGCACATGGACACTTGGACATTCCCCCTAACCTATAAATACACCCGATCCGGTGGCCATTTTACATTCTTTCTTCTGTTACGATAGGGACAGGTTCCTGTGTGGAGTAGGGAGAGATAAACCACTAGCTATTTGGTACACAAAAGTTCTTTTCAGGACTGGTATAGGTGTTAGGTGTTGATAGGTTTGCTGTGCTGCTGATTCTTGCAGCAGCCTGAGTGTCTTTTGTTAGTTTAGAGAAAGGGAAAGGACGGTGTATGCTACAGGGACAGCCAGATTAGTCTTTCATCATCATCATCATCATCATCATCATTAGCTGTTACTATCAAGGTCCACAAAAGAGCTGTTCCAGTAACCACTAATCGTTCTCTTTTTTTGCCAATTTGTATAGGGACAGGAAGGAAGCAGTGTTGTCAGGCAGTGAGGGTAATTTTAAAGACTTGCTGTTATTATTAGTTCCACAAAGGTTCTTTTCAGGACTGGTATCAGTGGTACAGTAATAGGCTTGTACATGTATAATATTCTTTCTTCCAAATATAGAAAGGATATTATACTTGACTGCTGCCCTTCTGCTGCAGTCTGCTAAACATTCACAACTCACTTGTTCCACAAAAGTTCTTATAAGGACTGGTAACTTGGTATAGGGTGCTACGGTACATAGGCTTGAGTGCGGTACAGTCTGCTGTTCTGTAAGGACCGCTATCGGTCCACAATAGATAGGGTTGACGTGCACCACTGCTGACCGCTGCCCTATACTGCAGCAGTCCTTCAGCGGTATAGGGACTGACGTACAGTCTGCTAATCACTAACACACAACCTGCTTGTTCCACAAAAGTTCTTATAAGGACTGGTAACTTGGTATAGGGTGCTACGGTACATAGGCTTGAGTGCGGTACAGTCTGCTGTTCTGTAAGGACCGCTATCGGTCCACAATAGATAGGGTTGACGTGCACCACTGCTGACCGCTGCCCTATACTGCAGCAGTCCTTCAGCGGTATAGGGACTGACGTACAGTCTGCTAAACACTAATACACAACCTGCTTGGTCCACAAAAGTTCTTATAAGGACTGGTAACTTGGTATAGGGTGCTACGGTACATAGGCTTGAGTGCGGTACAGTCTGCTGTTCTGTAAGGACCGCTATCGGTCCACAATAGATAGGGTTGACGTGCACCACTGCTGACCGCTGCCCTATACTGCAGCAGTCCTTCAGCGGTATAGGGACTGACGTACAGTCTGCTAAACACTAATACACAACCTGCTTGGTCCACAAAAGTTCTTATAAGGACTGGTAACTTGGTATAGGGTGCTACGGTACATAGGCTTGAGTGCGGTACAGTCTGCTGTTCTGTAAGGACCGCTATAGGTCCACAATAGATAGGGTTGACGTGCACCACTGCTGACCGCTCACCTATACTGCAGCAGTCCTTCAGCGGTATAGGGACTGACGTACAGTCTGCTAATCACTAACACACAACCTGCTTGTTCCACAAAAGTTCTTATAAGGACTGGTAACTTGGTATAGGGTGCTACGGTACATAGGCTTGAGTGCGGTACAGTCTGCTGTTCTGTAAGGACCGCTATCGGTCCACAATAGATAGGGTTGACGTGCACCACTGCTGACCGCTGCCCTATACTGCAGCAGTCCTTCAGCGGTATAGGGACTGACGTACAGTCTGCTAAACACTAATACACAACCTGCTTGGTCCACAAAAGTTCTTATAAGGACTGGTAACTTGGTATAGGGTGCTACGGTACATAGGCTTGAGTGCGGTACAGTCTGCTGTTCTGTAAGGACCGCTATCGGTCCACAATAGATAGGGTTGACGTGCACCACTGCTGACCGCTGCCCTATACTGCAGCAGTCCTTCAGCGGTATAGGGACTGACGTACAGTCTGCTAAACACTAATACACAACCTGCTTGGTCCACAAAAGTTCTTATAAGGACTGGTAACTTGGTATAGGGTGCTACGGTACATAGGCTTGAGTGCGGTACAGTCTGCTGTTCTGTAAGGACCGCTATCGGTCCACAATAGATAGGGTTGACGTGCACCACTGCTGACCGCTGCCCTATACTGCAGCAGTCCTTCAGCGGTATAGGGACTGACGTACAGTCTGCTAAACACTAATACACAACCTGCTTGGTCCACAAAAGTTCTTATAAGGACTGGTAACTTGGTATAGGGTGCTACGGTACATAGGCTTGAGTGCGGTACAGTCTGCTGTTCTGTAAGGACCGCTATCGGTCCACAATAGATAGGGTTGACGTGCACCACTGCTGACCGCTGCCCTATACTGCAGCAGTCCTTCAGCGGTATAGGGACTGACGTACAGTCTGCTAAACACTAATACACAACCTGCTTGGTCCACAAAAGTTCTTATAAGGACTGGTAACTTGGTATAGGGTGCTACGGTACATAGGCTTGAGTGCGGTACAGTCTGCTGTTCTGTAAGGACCGCTATCGGTCCACAATAGATAGGGTTGACGTGCACCACTGCTGACCGCTGCCCTATACTGCAGCAGTCCTTCAGCGGTATAGGGACTGACGTACAGTCTGCTAAACACTAATACACAACCTGCTTGGTCCACAAAAGTTCTTATAAGGACTGGTAACTTGGTATAGGGTGCTACGGTACATAGGCTTGAGTGCGGTACAGTCTGCTGTTCTGTAAGGACCGCTATCGGTCCACAATAGATAGGGTTGACGTGCACCACTGCTGACCGCTGCCCTATACTGCAGCAGTCCTTCAGCGGTATAGGGACTGACGTACAGTCTGCTAAACACTAATACACAACCTGCTTGGTCCACAAAAGTTCTTATAAGGACTGGTAACTTGGTATAGGGTGCTACGGTACATAGGCTTGAGTGCGGTACAGTCTGCTGTTCTGTAAGGACCGCTATCGGTCCACAATAGATAGGGTTGACGTGCACCACTGCTGACCGCTGCCCTATACTGCAGCAGTCCTTCAGCGGTATAGGGACTGACGTACAGTCTGCTAAACACTAATACACAACCTGCTTGGTCCACAAAAGTTCTTATAAGGACTGGTAACTTGGTATAGGGTGCTACGGTACATAGGCTTGAGTGCGGTACAGTCTGCTGTTCTGTAAGGACCGCTATAGGTCCACAATAGATAGGGTTGACGTGCACCACTGCTGACCGCTGCCCTATACTGCAGCAGTCCTTCAGCGGTATAGGGACTGACGTACAGTCTGCTCACTTCCTTGACCCAAAAAAGCACACCGTACTATATGCCCCTACCCTCCTCTTTGAAGAGGTTGAGCGGTGTCATATTTCTACTGGGGCTGCTTATGATATCCCTGTGCTGTGCTGACTTCCTCCTGGGGGTTCTTATTATGAAGGGATCACACTATCCCTGTGCTGTGCTGACTTCCTCCTGGGGGTTCTTATTATGAGGGGATCACACCATCCCTGTGCTGTGCTGACTTCCTCCTGGGGCTGCTTACGGTGCTGCTGTCAGTGCTGTATGTCACGGTGCTGCTGTCAGCGCTGTATGTCACGGTGCTGCTGTCAGCGCTGTATGTCACGGTGCTGCTGTCAGCGCTGTATGTCACGGTGCTGCTGTCAGCGCTGTATGTCACGGTGCTGCTGTCAGCGCTGTATGTCACGGTGCTGCTGTCAGCGCTGTATGTCACGGTGCTGCTATCAGCGCTGTATGTCACGGTGCTGCTGTCAGCGCTGTATGTCACGGTGCTGCTGTCAGCGCTGTATGTCACGGTGCTGCTGTCAGCGCTGTATGTCACGGTGCTGCTGTCAGCGCTGTATGTCACGGTGCTGCTGTCAGCGCTGTATGTCACGGTGCTGCTGTCAGCGCTGTATGTCACGGTGCTGCTGTCAGCGCTGTATGTCACGGTGCTGCTGTCAGTGCTCTGTATTACGGTGCTGCTGTCAGATGCCTCTATCACGGTGCATGTGTCATTCCGGTATGTCACGCTGCTGGTGATCATCTCCTGCACCCTCTTCTTTGCCTACCCTGGTCCCTGACCTTCCCTCTCCTCCATTGCCTTCATTAGCTCCATAGTCCTGAATTGTTAGAACAATTTCCCAAATAAAATAAAAATGCTTGTAGTTATCGATCCCAAATTCACCTCATACATGTATTATGTCATTGTCCAGATGGTGGGACTACGTTTTACCCCCTAATAATTACCACGTGGCCGCAAATTCGACATGAAGGTTTGCAAAGTTCGCCTCCCATTGAAGTCAATGGGGCCCGCGGCGAACGTTCGGTTTCGCGAACGTTTGGGTCCGTTCGCATTTCGCTTTCGCGAAACGTCCCGTCGGAAGTTCGTCCATCACTAGGGCAGACCCCAGAGGTGGGTATCTGGGTTACAGTTAGAAGACAGGGTCGAGGGAATAAGGTTAGGGAGGCTAGTCCTGAGCTGATACATGCCAACAAATATGCCAAGTTGCATGATGATGGTGATATCAGCTCAGGAGTGGCATTGCTGGAGCAATTAGAAAACAAAGCAGACTCCCTCCCTTGGCTGCCAGGGGAATGACTACTCCAGTAAGGATGTTTGCAAGGTTACAGGAAGGATAACATTTAAAAGAGTAGTAGCACTTTGTGAATAAAACTTACAAAACATACATTGTGTTCATGACATTTACATAAATGAATGTAGCACTGGCTCCTGACGAGCAGGTACTATGGTTTTTTCAAAGTTAACTTTCCTGAAACCACAGTTGGGTTTTGGGCTAATTTTATAAATTTCTGGTTTTAGTACCAGTCTGGCTGGGTTGCACTGGGTTCTCCAGGTGTCGCTGTCACTGCCGGCAAGAGTTGAGAACGCAGTCTAGCTGGATGTATTGAATGCCACTGTTCTTTCGGAACCAGCCCAGTGGGAGTGTTCTCCTGCTGTGCATTCTGGGAGGTGGTATTTAAGGTACCGACATCACGTGCTTCGGTGTTCTGTTCCAGAGAATATTTTCTATCTGTTTGGTTCTCCTGACCATCCTCTTGGCCCTCCTGGCCTGGGGTGCGGACCCATGCATTTCGAGTCTCGGGGCTGGCTAGCCCAAAGCAATGCAACTGCAGGGACAGGCCTGAATGGATTTCGGGGCCTTTTCATCCAAACGTGGTCCGGTGCCATCTCATCAGAGGGTGAGGCCCAGCAACTGGAGAAATCCCAGGGGAGGACTCTTCAAGAGAAGGCCGTGTGCAAGGCTGGCTTCGCTGAAAGAGCCTGGAGGCTTAGTTAACCACTTGAGATCCGCGCTATAGTCAAATGACGGCTACAGCGCGGATCTCAATTTCCGGGACTACGTCTATTGACGTCGTCCCATTTAAGAGCTCCCCACACGCTCCCGGGAGCGCGCATCGGGGAAAATCTGTGTTGGCCATGTCCCCTGGACACAGCCAATCACAGATCGCTGTAAATGGCCAATCACAGCGGCCGTTTACAGCGCGATCGCCGCCTCCAATGGGTGATGATCTCAAATGTAAACAAATGAGATCATCACCCATTGCCGAATGTGTCTCCTCACACAGCGATAGCCCAGATCTACCCTGCCAGTGCCCAGATCTACCCCACCTGTGCCCAGATCTACCCCCCCTGTGTCCAAATCTACCCCACCTGTGCCCACCTGTGCCCACCTGTGCCCACCTGTGCACCGCCAGTGCCCACCTGTGCACCACCAGTGCTCCATCTGTGCAACACCAGTGCCCGCCAGTGCCCATCTGTGCACCGTCAGTGCCCGCCAGTGCCCACCAGTGCCCGCCAGTGCCAGTCGGTGCCCATCTGTACCAATCGATGCCCATCTGTGCCTCAGCAGTGCCCATCTGTGCCGCCTAAGCAGTGCCCATCTGTGCCGCCTCAGCAGTGCCCATCTGTGCCGCCTCAGCAGTGCCCATCTGTGCCCATCTGCTGCCTTATCAGTGCACATCCGTGCAATAAATCAGTGCACATCTGTGCCGACCTATCAGTGCCCATCTGCCGACTCAGCAGTGCCCATCTGTGCCGACTCAGCAGTGCCCATCTGTGCCGACTCAGCAGTGCCCATCTGCCACCTCAGCAGTGCCCATCTGCTGCCTCAGCAGTGCCCATCTGCCGCCTCAGCAGTGCCCATCTGCCGCCTCATCAGTGCACATCCGTGCAATAAATCAGTGCACATCTGTGCCGACCCATCAGTGCCCATCTGCCGCCTCAGCAGTGCCCATCTGTGCCGCCTCAGCAGTGCCCATCTGCCGCCTCAGCAGTGCCCATCTGCTGCCTCAGCAGTGCCCATCTGCCGCCTCATCAGTGCCCATCTGCCGCCTCATCAGTGCACATCCGTGCAATAAATCTGCACATCTGTGCAATAAATCAGTGCACATCTGTGCCGACCCATCAGTGCCCATTTGTGCCACCTCAAAAGCGCCCATCTGTGCCACCTCAAAAGCGCCCATCTGTGCCACCTCATCAGTGCCCATCAGTGCTACCATGGCTAAACGTGTCTTTTCTGCTGAGGAGGCGTACCAAATTATTTCCACGGCCGTCGAGAGCAACGGGGAGCTCTCCTCTTCAGATTCCCTTTCGGATTCGGATTCTGAAGCCGGCGTAAATTATGAGCCAGTCCTCAGCAGTGAAACACTGACTGATGAATCCGAGGAGGAAGATATCCGGCCCATCAAGCGAAGGCGTTCTAGTGAGGCAGTGCCGTCCACCAGCACCGCAGTGCCGTCCACCAGCACCGCAGTGCCGTCCACCAGCACCGCAATGCCGTCCACCAGCACCGCAGTGCCCCAGCAAGAAAGGCCAAGTACCAGTGGGGTGTCATCTCAGCCCCAAAGGGTTAGGAGCCATGCTGGCCTTCCCTATGCCCTTCAGAACCCCTTGTGGCTTCCTCCTAATTCAGGAGAGGCCAATGTTCCCCCTTTCACCGCCCAGCCAGGAGTCCAGGTGGACACGGAGAATTTTAGCCCTATAGATTTTTTAAATTAAATTTTTACGGAGGACATGTTGGCGTCAATTGTGGCCCAGTGCAACCTGTATGCACAACAATTTATTTTTCAAAATCCGACCTCCTATTATGCCCGTCCCTACGAATGGAGAGACCTAACGGTGGAGGAGTTCAAGCTTTTTTTAGGCCTCACATTTAATATGGGACTCAACAAAAAAAATCAATTACGTTCCTACTAGTCAACCCACCCCCTCCACCACTCACCGCTCTTCTCCGCGGTAATGCCCAGAACCAGGTATCAGATGATCCTGAGGTTCTTACATTTCAGTGACAATTCCCAGTGCCTTCCACGAAATGATCCAAATTATGACCGCCTTTACAAAATTCAACCAATACTAAATTATTTTTCAGAAATATTCCCCAAATTGTTTACCCCGGACCAACACATATGTGTGGATGAGTCCCTTATTAAATTTAGTGGCAGGCTTAGAATGAAGCAATTTATGCCCAGTAAAAGGGCCCGCTATGGGGTGAAGGTCTACAAATTATGTGACCGAGCCACAGGGTACACATATGCATTCATGGTGTACGAAGGGAAGGACACCCAGCTACAGCCCCTTAATTGTCCGGACTACTTGGGATCCAGCGGAAAAATTGTTTGGGACCTCATATACTACACATCTCTGCCCCTTTTCCACAACCTTCACCGGAAGAAGACGCCAGCATGTGGCACTGTAAAAAAGAATCGGAAGGGCTTTCCTCAAAGTCTGGTGAACAAGAAGCTGCAGAAAGGAGAAACCGCAAGTCTAAGAAACAAGGAGGTTCTGGCAGTGAAGTGGAGGGACAGAAGGGATGTATACATGTTATCTTCTATCCACAACGATACCTTCGTGGAAATCCCCAGAAGGAATGGCCCCGTAAAGAAACCCAAATGCATTTCCGAATATAATTTGTTCATGGGAGGAGTCGACTTCAACGACCAAATGATGGAACCATATCTGGTCACAAGACGGACATACCATTGGTACAAAAAAGTAGCAATTTATTTTTTTCAATTGGCCATTTATAATTCATATGTCATTTACCGCAACGCCACCCAAAACCCCAAACGTTTCTTTGGCTACCAGGAGGAAGTTTTCACTGCCCTTATTTTCCCAAACGGCCCACCAAAAAATATCAGATCAGACGTTGTTAGTCGGCTCTCCGAGCGCCACTTTCCGGATAAAATCCCCCCCACACCAACAGGCAAAAGACGCCAAAAAAGATGTAAGGTGTGTACCAGAGCAGGAGTCAGAAGAGACACATCTTATTATTGTGCACAATGTCCTTCCCAACCCGACTGTTTTCGGCGTTATCATACTTCAATAAATTTTTAGTGAAGTATGGTAAACATAATCCTCAGTTCCTGCCTTCATACACCTTCACACCCCTTATGCCACTGCCTGCTCTGTAACTGACCCTGGCTTGTTATTTGACCACTCTTATGCCTGCCGATTCTGTACATACCGCTGCCTGATCTGGAACTGACCCTGGACTGTTATTCGACCATGCTTCTGCCTAACGATTCTGTACATACCTCTGCCTGCACTGGAACTGACCCTGGACTGTTATTCGACCATGCTTCTGTCTAACGATTCTGTACATATCTCTGCCTGATCTGGAACTGACCTTGGACTGTTTGACCACGATATTTGCCTGCCTCTTGGACTGATCTTGTATTCTGCAACTGGACTAGTGGGATTCAACACGGGGTCTCACATATGTGAGGGGCTCCAGTATAGTTTTTCTGGAAGAAGAAAACAATTTTCTTTGTTTTCTTATTCCTAGATTAGGGTCTGGAGACTCGGAGGCTTCAAAGAGATTTGGGAGGGAGAAGCCTCTACCCCTATCCCCATTCTGTCCTGAACGAGGCTCTACTTCTGTCTGCTGCCTGTAGGACTTACTGCCATCATGCCGCACTGACCACACCACAAGGACCTGCCTACTACCAGGACCAATATTTTTGGCACTGCTGACATCTCTGCACTGACCCTGGACTGTAATATGGACAGTATCCCTGCCTGCTGCCTAAAAAACTGTGTTCGCTGTTGCTGACCAAGTCCCTGCCTGCTGCCTGGACCAGTGATATCCTCCTGTGGACAACTGCGCTTCTAAAACCACAGGTAATCTTTTCTTTACCCTTTGCTCAGCATAATGTATTTGGGGGTGTAATTCTTGGTATGTGCAGGCTATGTGTCCCTGGAACGCCGATGGTGTTTCTTGCATGTTGCGCCTCTGTATGTGGTCAGGCTGTGTAAACGTCTCACACATGTGGTATTGCCATACTCAGGAGGAGTAGTAGAATGTATTTTGGGGTGTTATTTTTGCTATGTAAATGCTATGCGTTGGAAATATCTTATAAACGGACAACTTTGTGTAAAAAAAAATGCGTTTTCATTTTTTTCCACATTTTCCAAAAACTTCTGGAAAAAAATGAACTATTGAAAAGACTCATTATGCCTCATAGATTATACGTTGGGGTGTTAGCTTTCCAAAATGGGGTCATTTTCTGGACGTTTCCATTGCCCTGGTGTTCCAGGGCCTTCAAAACTGTAATAGGTGGTTGAGAAATGAAATGTGTAATTTATGCTCCTAGAATGCCTGAAGGTGCTACTTCAAAATTAGGCCTCTGTATGTGGTCAGGCTGTGTAAAAGTCTCACACATGTGGTATCATTATACTCAGGAGGAGTAGTAGAACGTATTTTGGGGTGTTATTTTTGCTATGTAAATGCTATGTGTTGGAAATATCTTATAAACGGACAACTTTCCATTTGTACTTTCCTGGCTTGTTAGGGTCTCAAGAATGGAGATAGGCCTTAGTACATCAGATGTGATCTTTTTTTGCAAATCTTTATGATTTGCACCATAGCTTGTAGACTCTATAAATTTCACACAGATCATATAATATGCAAAAATGTGGGTTATTTTTACCAAAGATGTGTAGTAGTATAAATTGTGGCCAAAATTTATGAAGATAAATTGCTAATTTGCTAAATTTTGTCACAGAAACGAAGAAAAATTCATTTTTTTTCAAAATTTTTTCATTTATAGCGCAGAAAATAAAAAACCGAGAGGTGATCAAATACCACCAAAAGAAAGCTCTATTGGTATGAAGAAAAGGACAAAAAGATCATTTGGTTACAGTGTTGCATGACTGAGTAATTGTCATTCAAAATGTGAGAGCACTGAAAGCTGAAAATTGGTCTGGGACTGAGGGGGGTTTAAGTGCCCAGTAAGCAAGTGGTTAAAGGACACTACGTGGATCTATACTCATACGGTATCGCCGGGTTGGCTGAGAGATATTGGTACCGTATGATAGCTTTTTAAATTTTTCTATGTCCCTCAGTAATGCTTGAGTCTGTGGCAGATACTTTCTCAAATATTCTACGCTCAAGTCTGTGGCAGAGACTTTCTCAAATATTCTACACTCAAGTCTGTGGCAGAGACTTTGCTTAACATCCTACCGACTGCTAGGCCTAGTTAAAGGATGTCTATCTGGGGGTTGTAAAATCCAGTTGTGAAACGGTTGCTATTCTCTGGATTTTTCCTATAAGAGACTTTCCATTTTGCAGTATAAAGTACCTGAGCTTAATCCTAACCCTCTACCCTAAACTGAGAGACTCTGTTTCTGCTTCAAATAAATAACTCAAAAGAAGATTCGGTGTCAGTTTCCACATTTCTTTGGGCCATCTTCCACGAGAACCCCTAGACGGAGAAGAGGTCAAGAAGGTTACCGGCAAGCCCAATAAAACCAGCAACTCCTTCGGGGGTCAGTGCTACATTAAATTAAGTTGTGAAGTCCAAAGTTGTGAAAAAATAAATCCACAAATGAAATCTTGAGACCACGTTATTGGATCCAATCTACAGTGCTCCCAAAATAGTGTCCATCTTTCATAAATGTGACAGCAACAAATTGTCATCAGTGAGACCACCACCTGTGTATATCCAGCCTCTTAGAGGAAATTTGGCGGAACACCAAGTATATCCAGCCTCTTACCAGAAAGACAGACCCCAAGTTATAGGAGGTCTGACATAGCATGAAGATATAAAACAATGCGTCATCCGATCAAAGGACATCAAATGGCACTCCACATCGGGATGAAAATGTATAGTCCTCCTCCTCCTTCTCTGAGGTAACTCAATCAAGAAGAGAAACCTCTGATAGTGTATTACCATTTAAAATGTATTAAATGAAGATTAAAAAAACTACTTATAAAGTGCATATTTTGTTATCATGCAATGCATAAGAAAATGCCGCTGGTGCCGGCTTCAGCAAAGCGTGGGTGACGTCACAACAAGCTCCACCCCAATATACGTTTTGTCTAAACATACATTGTCGAGGGGATCAGCTGATTAATTGTTTCACAACTGTGGACTTTAATTTACTTTATGTAAATTTCATGAACGCAGTGTATATTTTTTAAGTTGAGTGGTATTATCACTTCACTTAATTGAAAGCACTGAGCACAGTTTTTTTATTCAGTTTATTACAGGCAAGGGTAGACAGTAGGGATGAGTCAACAGTAGGGATGAGCCCTGATTCAGCTTGCACCAGAACATGCAAACAGACAAAATATTTGTGTTACAGCGGAGTTCCAGTCCCCCAAACTTTTTTTTTTTTTTTTTAAGGAGAGCTCTGGAATTATCATAACATGTAGATGGACATTTCTAACATGACATATTTATTTGCACTTTTGATTTCTTTAATTAGTATATTACTATAAATAGTTAAATTACTCACTGATCTCGGAAGCAGGCAGGTTCCATTTTAGATGTGGGCATCTGAAGCCCTCCTGTGTTAACTTCCTGGATTTCTGTTCAACTGACTACCCAGCATGCACCTCTAGATCCCACGCATTTTTGCCTTGGTGAGGCCGTCCTTTCTGATAGTGTCAGGGAAGCAATCACAGAACTGGCGATCCTGCCAGGAACCATTACAGTCGCACCAGGCGAATTCCCGGGCGCACGCGCGCACATAGACAACCGCAGGCACGCGCAGATGCGACAGTACACATGGACACGCGCCAGTGCGCGCGCTAACACATGTGTGCACACGGGCGCAAACGCGTGTGCATGCGCAGTGATGGTAGTTGCCGCCTGTTGGTCTATTTAAGCCTGCTGCAAACTATAGGCAGGTTGCTGGATTATCGTCAGTTCCCATGTTCCCTGTACCCGCTACCTGTATCTGATTGCCTGATTCCCATTACTACCCGGCTTGCCTGACTCTCCCTGCTCTCCACCTGCACCGACTCCTGGCTTGGACCTGACTACGCACATGCCTGCTTTTCCTGTACCTCCGCTTGTCCGCACGGTGTCGACCATTGGTCTGGCTTAGAACTCTGCTCCTGATTCATCCTGCTGTACCTCGTATCGGATCTGCTGTTTATGACCCCTGGCCTGGTTGACCCTGTTCCTGTTTGCTCCACTGGAACCCGTCCACGCACGGTTACCCAACCTGCCTACCTGCGCTCCCCAGCAGCCCAGCGACCCAGCAACCCTACCTGGCAACACGTGCACCTTTGGGCACCATATTCCCTGTTGCACTCCCAATGGTACGCTGCACTCAGCCTCAAGGGGCACCCTCTCAGCAACCCGGCCTCCCATCAGAGACTTGATCGTATAATCCAGCCCGATCTGAGCTTTTCTTTCAGGCAAGCTTCTTCCCAGTTCCCACTGCTCAGAACCAGAAGCATCCTCCCTAAGAAACATGGATGGTTTCCTTCTCTACCAGGATAAGATCTTTGTCCCCCAACAAACCAGGATCCAGGTCCTGAGGACCTTGCATGACCATCAGCTTGCTGGCCATTTCGGGGTACGGAAAACAATGGAGCTGGTCCAACGATCCTTTTGGTGGCCATCTTTAAAGTCTGACTGTAGGAAATATGTAAATTTTTGCACCATCTGTCAGCGGAACAAGGGGTCCAACATGAAATCTTGGGGGCTACTACGTCCCTTGCCAGTACCAGATCAACCATAGAAAGACATTTCAATGGACTTTATTGTAGAGTTACCTCCCTCTGAATAGTCTACGACTATTCTGGTTGTCGTGGATCGGCTCTCCAAGGTGGCCCACTTTTTGCCCATGAGGGGTATACCATCTGCCGTTGAAACGGCAAAGACTTTTATAAAAGAGATAGTCAGACTGCACGGCTTACCCAATAGCATTGTATGCGATAGAGGGGTACAATTTACCTCCAGATTCTGGAAGGAGCTCTACAAAATGCTGTCAATTAAGATACATCTATCCTCTGCTTATCATCTCCAAAGTAACGGTCAAACCGAAAGAACTACCAAACTTTAGAACAATACTTAGTTTGCTTATAATAACTCAATCCATGCAACCGCTAATCAGTCCCCCTTTTGGGCTAATTATGGGTTCCATCCTTCATTCTTGCCCAACGTCATTCCAGAAGCTTCAGTCCCAGCAGTTCAGGACAGGGTAAACGCTATCCAAGCCAACTATCAGATCCTCCAGGCGACTATGCAAAGGGCCCAAGAGGATTACAAAAAACAGTATGACAAGAGAAGGAGGAACCCTGTGTTTAAAGTGGGAGATAGGGCATGGCTCTCTTCAGCAAATTTGAAGCTTTCTTGTCCCTCCCGAAAACTGGGACCTAGGTTTATCGGGCCATTTACAATTAGACGGGAAATTAACCCCATGGCATTTGAACTGACATTGCCAAGTTCCTATAAGATACACCCTGTGTTTCATTTCTTCATCTCTCTCTTTTCATGTTGCTTAAACCTGTTGTCTCTAGTCCCTTTCCAGGAAGAGAAGAAATTCCACCACCTCCGGTCTCTGTGGGAGACGAAACAGAATACGAAGTGGAAGCCATCCAGGATTGTTGGAGTGGTATGACAATTCAATTCCTTGTTTAGTTGAAAGGTTATGACATAGAAGAAAATTCTTGGGAACCGGCAAAGAATATTCATGCTCCCAGACTGTTACAGAGGTTCCATGTCCGCTATCCTGAGAAATGGGCCCGATTGGGCATCCGGAGGCTGCCCCTTGGGGGGGCACTGTCAGGGAAGCAATCGCAGAACTGGCGATCCTGCCAGGAACCATTGCGGTCGCACCAGGCAAATTCCTGGGCGCATGCGCGCACATAGGTGCGCGACAACGGCAGGCGCACGCAGATGCTACAGTGCGCATGGACGCACGCCAACACGCACGCTAATGCACATGGGTGCGCGTGAATGCGTGTGCAGGCGCACGCACGTGATGGTAGTTGGTGCCTGCTGGTCTATTTAAGCCTACTACAAACTATAGGCAGCTCCTGTGTTCCCTGTACCCGATGCCTGTATCTGATTGCCTGATTACCGTTACTACCCGGCTTGCCTGACTCTCCCTGCTCTCCACCTGCACCGACCACCTGTCTTGGATCTGACTACGCACACACCTGCACCTCCTGTACCTCCGCTTGTCTGCATGGTGTCGACCGTTGGCCTGGCTTAGAAGTCTGCTCCTGATTCATCCTGCTGTACCTCATATCGGATTGGCTCTGCTGTGTATGACCCCTGGCCTATCTTGACCTTGTTCCTGTTTGCTCCACTGAAACCCGTCCACCCACGGTTGCCCAACCTGCTTACTTGCGCTCCCCAGCAGCCCAGCGACCCAGCAACCTTACCTGGCAACCCGTGCACCTTTTGCACCGTATTCCCTGTTCCACCCCCAGGGGTACGCTGCACTCAGCCACAAGGAGCGCCCTCTCAGCAAACCCGGCCTCCCATCAGAGACTTGACAGATAGGTTGCTATAGCAACAGCAGCATCAGTGCAAGTTCCTGCCCCATTGCTATAGCAACCTGTCAAAGGACAGGAGAGGAAATTTACAAGTCTCTCCAGCTCCCTACGGGTGTACTGTGTACTGTGGTTTGCTGTGAAGTGGTGACAGCAGCGCTTTGCTGAACAGCAGCCGCGGTGTAACGGGGGAGATGGGCTGTTAGAATGTTTCCCCCAATCGCCCCCCTCCTCCTCCACCCATTCTCATATTAGCAGAGAAGAGATAGTGTCTCTCTCATTAGGTTCGCCACCCAGCTTCCTGCAGGATTTTTTTTCCCTCCCCATTGCCTTCAACTCCCAGCATGCACTCAGCTGGGCTAACTCCCATTTGTGTCATTTCCTACTTCCAAATATCACGAGATTTCGGCAGTAGGCGATTTTCAAAGACTTCTGGGTCACTGCAATCCCAGGAACCCTTGTGAATCGCCTAGTGATGTAATCGCTTAGGCAAACGAAAGGAGGAAGCAATGGAGAAAGAACAAAATAAGGTATTTACAAGCAAAAATAAATAAAAATGCCCATTGTGAAAAGTGCTGCATGTCCTTAGCTCATACAGACAAAGTAAAAAAAATGGATGGAACTTCACTTTAACATGTGAACACCGTTAAAGTCTATGGGACACGGACGTGAAAAATAAAAAGTGTTCATTTTAAAGGCTTACAGTATCTCACAAAAATTAGTACACCCCTCATGTTTTTGTAAATATTTTATTATATCTTTTAACGTGACAACGATGAAGAAATTACACTTTGCTACAATGTAAATTAGTGAGTGTACAGCTTGTATAACAGTGTAAATTTGCTGTCCCCTCAAGATAACTCAACACGCTGCCATTAATGTCTAAACTGCTGGCAACAAAAGTGAGTACACCCCTAAGTGAAAATGTCAAAATTGGGCCCAAAGTGTCAATACTTTGTAAGGCCACCATTATTTTCCAGGACTGCCTTAACCTGGGCATGGAGTTCAACAGAGCTTCACAGGTTGCTACTGGAGTCCTCTTCCACTCCTCCATGACGACATCACAGAGCCACAGAGCTGGTGGAAGTTAGAGACCTTGCGCTCCTCCACCTTCCATTTGAGGATGCCCCCCAGATGCTCAATAGGGTTTAGGTCTGGAAACTGCTTTTCCAGTCCATCACCTTTACACTCAGCTTCTTTAGCAAGGCAGTGGTCACCTTGTTTGGGGTTGTTATGTAGGAATACTGCCCTACATAACAGTACCGCAGCAAAATTATATTTCTAAAGGAAAAATTTTTTAATTAAAATTGCTCACTGCTGTAATCTATTGTCGGATCCCGGCAATATACATAAAAAAATCATTGAAAAAACCAATGTGGTTCCCTCTCCCCCCGGTGCATTACCAGGCCCGTTGGGTCTGGTATGAATATTAAAGGGAATTATGCACCAACATTTTTAAAACAACGTGGTTCCCCCTCCCCCCCAGTCCATTACCAGGCCCTTCAGGTCTGGTATGGATTTTAAGGGGAACCCCACAGCAAAATGTAAAAAAAAATGGGTGAGGGTCCCCTCAAAATCCATACCAGACCCTTATCTGAGCATTCAACCTTGCAGGCCGCAGGGGGGATGAGAGAGCACCCCCCCTTGAACCGAATCAGGCCACATGCCCTCAACATGGGAGGGTGCTTTGGGGTCTGGGCAAGGGTTGGGAGGGTCTGCAGGTGGGAGGCTTATCGGAATATGGAAGCCCCCTTTGAAATGGTAAGGGGTACAAAAGTAGTGTAGAAAATTGTTAAAAAACACACAGACACCGTTGGGAAAAGTCCTTTATTTAAAATATTTTTTTTTTAAAAGATTCCAGCGGTGGTGGTAAACCACTCCTGGTATCCTGCGATGGCTGATCTCTTCTCTGGGTCCAGCGATGGGTGATCTCTCCCAGTGGTGCTTTCTGTATCCACCGAAGACTCTGCGGGAATCACTGTGGGAAAACCTGCATTACATCCAAGGGGGGCGGGGTCAGCTGCACGTCACTGGGGAAGCCCGGGTTTCCCCTTGCATCAGAGGGGGGCGGGGTCAGGTGACGGGTGGCCCCGTCCTCCTCAGATAAGACCTGTCAGGCTGCCGGGATTCCCGCAGTTTCTCCGGTGGGGACAGGATGCACTGCGCTGGACCATCAGGAAAGATCACCCATCGCTGGACCCCGGAGAGATGATCAGCCATCGCTGGACCCCACAGAAGAGATCAGCCATCACTGGATAGCAAGAGTGGATTACCACCGCTGGAATCTTTTTTTATTTTTTATTTTTAATAAATGACTTTTCCCAATGGTGTCTGTGTGTTTTTTAACAATTTTTTACACTTTCTTTGTGAAATGGTAGGGGTACTTTTGTACCCCTTTACCATTTCAAATGGGGGGCTGGGATCTGGGGGTCCCCTTGTTAAAAGGGGCTTCCAGATTCTGATAAGCCCCCAGCCCGCAGACCCCCACAACCACCGGCCAGAGTTGTGGGGATGAGGCCCTTGCCCCCTCAACATGGGGAGATGTAGCTTTGAGGAGTCACAGACCCCCAAAGCATCCTCCCAATGTTGAGGGCATGTGCCCTGGTACGGTTCGGGGGGGCGGCACTCTCTCATCCCACCTCTTTTCTGGCAGCTTGCGTGCTCGGATAAAGGGTCTGATATCTACGCCATTTTATTTTTTAATTTGGCGTGGAGTTACCCATAAAATCGATACCAGACCTGAAGGGTCTGGTATGGATATTTGGGGGGAACCCCACGTCATTTTTTTTTAAATTGACATTTTTTTTATCAATTACTTTCAATGACTTTCAATGACTGCTCTCTGTATTACGGGGAGCCGACAATTCATTATAGCCGTGAGTGCTTTTAAATTACTTTTTTTCCTGCAGAAATGACACTTTGGGGTTGATTTACTAAAGTCAAATCCACTTTGCACTACAAGTGCGCTTGGCAGTGCAGTTGCTGTAGATCTAAAGGGAAGATCTGAAATGAGGGGAAGCTCTGCTGATTTTATTATCCAATCATGTGCAAGCTAAAATGCTGTTTTTTATTTTCCTTGCATGCCCTCCTCAGATTTACAGCAACTTTACTTCTAAGTGCACTTGTAGTGCAAAGTGGATTTGCCTTTTGTAAATAATCCCCTTTGTGCAGGGACAGTTCTAAGCATGGGAAACATGCGCCTCTTTACAGGCATACTATACACACCCCCCAGGTATGAAATTTAAAGGAATATTACACTTTTATTGTTTTACTTTAAGCATTATTAAAATCACTGCTCCCGAAAAAACGTCAGTTTTTAAAACTTTTTTTTCCATTAATACATGTCCCCTGGGGCAGGACCCAGGCCCCCAAACACCTTTTATGACAATAATTTGCATATTAGCCTTTAAAATGAGCACTTTAGATTTCTCCCATAGGCTTTTACAGAGTGTTCTGCGGCTTTTCAAAATTGCCGCAAACACCCCAAATTGTTCGCTGTTCGGCGAACAGACAATGTTCGAGTCGAACATGAGTTTGACTGGAACTCAAAGCTCATCCCTAGCTGCTGCTATAAAGAAATAAACTGTAAATAATATGCAAGGAAGATTTGATAGTCATTCAAGCATTAACAGTGCTTATACAGTGGGGATCAAAAGTTTGGGCACCCCAGGTAAAAATGTGTATTAATGTGCATAACGAAGCCAAGGAAAGATGGAAAAATTTCCAAATGGCATCAAATTACAGATTAGACATTCTTATAATATGTCAAAAAAGTTAGATTTTATTTCCATCATTTACACTTTCAAAATTAGAGAAAACAAAAAAATGGCATCTGCAGCTAAAGATGACACCACTCACTGCGCCAGCGAACCTGAATGGAAGCCAGTTGAGGAAAGGGCCACCCGGAGAACAAGCTGGTAGTGTAGGTCCCGTTGCTATGATGAAATGTTTAGCACTACTGCGCCTTGTCAAGTCATCAAAGCTCTTTTATGGACCTTATTGCGGCTTTCTTCACATTACTGGAGGTGCAATTCTATGATCCTTTGATATTGAAGGTGCCTTTTTTGTGCGTGACACTTTTAGATGGATTTATTTGGTTGCACGGCTTACATTTTTATTGTAGGCTTTCCTTCCATTATTTGTGACTTCATAATCAAAATGAAGTTCCCTACTTATTAGTTTATGTCTGAGGGTGGTTGTCTGAATGCCAGTATTGGGGGTTGTTGGAACATTTCTTTCAGAGTTTCATCCTCTGTTATGATAGGTTATGCTATGATGGATCATAACAGAGGATGAAACTCTGAAAGTTTGAAACCCAGAAACTCAGACAACCACCCAACCTCAGAAAAAACAAATAAGTAGGAAACTTCATTCTGATTATGCAGTCACAATTAATGAAAGCAAACCCTGCAATAAAAAAAAAAAAAAAAAAGATGCAAACTGTGCAACCAAATCAATCTATCTAATAGTGTCACACACAAAAGGGACCTTCAATATCACAGGGTCATCCGACTGCACCTCCAGTAATGTTGTGTACCTCATCCAATGCAAAAGATGTAGCAAAGGATCTTATGTTGGCGCAACAGGACAGAAGTTGTGAACAAGGATGAATTTGGACAGACACACCATCAAGGAACATAAAGAAGATTATTTATGCACACCTGTGGGACATCATTTCTCACAACCAGACCACACTATAGAACACCTCAATATCTTAGTTCTCAAAGGGAATTTCAAAACTATTCAGAAAAGGAAAACTTTTGAACCAAGAATGATACTTCTATTTGACACAAAAGATAACGGCCTAAATTTAGATATGGGGTTTTCTTACTGATTATCCAACAGTTTTACGACCCCCTTTGTGACCCCCATTCTCTCCCCCATCCCAGTCTATAGGTCTCCCTCTGTCTTATCTCAATAACTATGGTAGTCATATTAGCATTGCTGTGTACATTTGTTTGTGTGTGTTTGTTTGTGTGTGTTTGTTTTTTGTTTTCTTTTTCCTTTCCCTCAAAGATTGTCTTTTTTTAACATGATGCTAAAACTTTTGTGAATCGGTACTGCTGGTTCTTGCAGAAGGGGACATACCCAGAAAGCTTTTCCTGAAAAATTGTATGTTAGTGCAAATAAAAAAAGTATTACACATAGTACTCAATTGTTTCCGTCACAAGTGCACTAATACGGCTACAGTCATATGAAGCATTATATATTATATATATATATATATATATATATAAATGTCTTAAACTGTGAAAATTGATTTCCATTCTTCTGGCTGAATAACAATACTCATGCATTTCCGACTGAAACCTTTGTGCTGAGGCTAAAAATTATGGCAGTTGATGACATATCTTCTACTATTCCTTGCTTCTATTTGTTCTTCTATAGAAATTTTCCCAGAAGTCTTAATTCTTAAACACTGACCTGAATAAACTACACTTCTGGATTTGACCTCTGTCACCAAGTCTGTTGGAGTGCACCAATATACAGATTTTGTTTGTGCATACTTTATATGTTTATATGGACTGCACTGGCCATCTTTTTATCACACCTGTTAGAATGTGTGGTGCCCACCTCTGTCTCTCTCTCTCTCTCTCTCACCCCCCTCTCTCTCTCTCTGTATATATATATATATATATATATATATATATATATATATATATATATACACATTCTTAGAATTCACTGGTAAAATGGATGAGGGGTGCATAATAAACTGTATCAAGAACAGACAGAGATACAATGCAACAAAGTACTGCCAACAATTCCAGCTAAAAGACTCCTTGAGTAATTGTATTACTTGCAAGTAGAAAAGCTACAGATATGACATTACACCTTTTCATCTAAAATGGACATTCAAAGGATCCCTACTTGAAAGCTAAAATGTCTGTGAATAGGATCTGTGTTTAAAAGCAGAAGCAGCTTATTGTCAGTACCCTATTAGCCTCTCCATATCCATTAGGCAATAACTATGAAAGACTCCATAAAGTATGTTGGTGGCTTGAGAAGTAAATATGGACCATACACTGAAAGAAATCAGTAACATCAAAGAATACATTACAACTATTGAGTGGTACAGATGAAAACTTTAGTTAAAAGGGAGAATGTGATCTCTAATTCATACATTCTGAAAGGCTATCTTTTTTTAACATAATGTATAGAGACATAAGAAAAACTTGCAATGTCCCCCTGTTTTTCTTTCACTTAGCCAGTCTATAAAAGTGTATATGTCTATATATACATGAGATACACCAAAAAAATGACTTATATCTGAAGCAGTAATTTTAAAAAATATACAAAGCAATCGATTTTTAAATTCAAGTTAATGATCTCTGCATTTTCCAGTAGCATTTACTGTAGTTTTTGGTATTCATGACTTATGGTATATAAAGTAGTTACTAGAGAATCTTACAATTTATGGCTGCCTCCTTGACATTGGCAGTGCTATGTAGGCTGAAGGCTGAAAAATATTCTTTAATTTAATAATTAAACTTAAATCAGAATGCCACCCAAAATGTTTTTAAATAAAGTTAGGAAATGTTTTGTATTACTGCCTGTGCCATATATGGTGAGGTTTCCCCCTTCGTCTTGTTTTTGTGAGACCTGCTATCTGGAAAGGCTATGTATAGAAATTTCCATAACTGGAAAAATGACATAAAAGACATAAAAAAAAAAAATAGCAAAGATTCCAAATCTATCAAATCTGGAAACAAGTGTTTATTGCTGTTGATCCTCACTGAAGATATTTCCTATTCCTTTCTGGACAGCTGACATGACAGGAAATGAGGGAAAGTCTCTTCAATGGGGACACAAAATCTGTAAAAACCTAAACGCTTATAACCAATCTTCAATCTATCCATTACAGTGGAAGCACTGAATGTGTGTCTGTGGTACAATCCAAAACAGGGCTTCTAAGGCCGCGTACACACGCGGGGACTGTTCGCTCAACTTTGTTCGTCAAACAGTTTCAGCGGACAGTCCGCTCAAAATTAGCATGGGCGGACTTGGCCACACACGACGAACGAACAGTTTGTTGAAACCGTGCGCGATGACGTATGTCACGTACGACGGGACTAGAAATAGGAGGTCCAAGGCACAGCAAAGCACCCTTTGGGGTCCTTCTGCTGACTTTGCGTTAGTAGAAGTTTGGTTAGAGACGATTCGCACTTTTCAGACTTCAGCTTAATTTGTCCGTTTGCTGCGGCGCAGTCTACCTGTGAGGTTTGTATCTGTCTTTCGGTACGCGTGGATCAGTTGTACCTGTTATTAGGCGCTTCTGGTCCGCTCGTTTCTGGGTTTCAGGTCGTTCTTCATAGGTCTGGCTGTTCTTCAGTGCGTTCAGTTGAGCTTGTCTGTCCAGCCGACCGTTTCAAAGCCATGGAGTGTGGACGTACTCGGGAACGAGTTCGTGCTATATGGGGGCTTGGTGTTGGGGTTAATACTTTGACCCGAGCCCAGTCTGTGAACAGGGTGAGGAGGAGTTCATGGACAAAGAATTGGTTGCGCCAGCGTGACCAATTCTCCCATATGTCTTTACTCCGTGAGATCCGTGAGAATAATCCTGATGATTTCAGGAATTATCTCAGGATGACGGACCCCGTTTTTCACCGTCTGCTGGCTTTGCTGACCCCTTATATCAGCAGGCAGGATACCTGCATGCGGCAAGCCATCACTCCGGAGCAGAGGCTCATCGCCACGTTGCGCTACTTGGCGACAGGGAGAAGCCTTCAGGACCTCAAGTTCTCGACAGGCATCTCCCCCCAGGCTCTGGGGATCATTATTCCAGAGACCTGTTCTGCCATTATTCGGGTCCTGCAGAAGGAATATATGAAGGTAAGTTTGTTCTTTTAATATTGCATTGTATGTTTGTATTAATTTCATCATGACTTTTAATATCCATGACAGGAATATGATGTGAATGTCCCCTTTATATGAATGCATGCAATTTTTTTTTTTTTTGTGTGTCATTTTTTTTTCTTTAAATGTTTTTTTTTTTTTTGTGTCATTTTTTTTAGCTTTTTACCTTTTTTGTGTATACACCCTGTGTGTGGGGAGAGAGAGAGAGAGAGAGAGAGAGAGAGAGAGAGATAGAGAGATAGAGAGAGAGAGAGAGAGAGAGAGAGAGAGAGAGAGAGAGAGAGATAGAGAGAGAGATATAGAGAGAGAGAGATATATAGAGAGATAGATATAGAGAGAGAGAGATATAGAGAGAGAGATATAGAGAGAGAGATATAGAGAGAGATATATAGATATATAGAGAGAGATATATAGATATAGATATATAGAGAGAGAGATATATAGAGAGAGATATATAGATATATAGATAGAGATATGGATTGTCAACTCATTAATTATTCCCCCCACTCAAATTTGTTTAATGTGTTGTATACTTAGTAATTAGTCCCCCACCCCACTCAAATTTGTTTCATGTGTTGTATACTTAGTAATTAGTCCCCCCCCCCCACTCAAATTTGTTTAATGTGTTGTATACTTAGTAATTAGTCCCCCACCCCACTCAAATTTGTTTCATGTGTTGTATACTTAGTAATTAGTCCCCCCCCACTCAAATTTGTTTCATGTGTTGTATACTTAGTAATTAGTCCCCCCCCCCATTCAAATTTGTTTAATGTGTTGTATACTTAGTAATTAGTCCCCCACCCCACTCAAATTTGTTTCATGTGTTGTATACTTAGTAATTAGTCCCCCCCCCACTCAAATTTGTTTCATGTGTTGTATACTTAGTAATTAGTCCCCCCCCACCCCACTTACCCACCTAATTTATGTCCCCTGGTCCATCAGAGGGCTGATTAATCTGTGAATTGGTCCGCCTACTTTTTTTTTTTTTTTCTTGGCAGAAAACAAATTTGCAAGATTTCTGTTTAACTGTTGTTCCAAAATGTTTTTGAATTTTATTTGTTATGAATTGTTTTTATTTAATGACTAATTTTTTTTTGTTTTGTTTCATGTGTTTGACTCCCCAGCTTCCTTCAACGCCACAGGAATGGCAGACTGTGGCTTCCCAGTTCGCTGCCCGTTGGGACTTCCCCAACTGCGGAGGGGCCATCGACGGGAAACATGTGAGGATTGTGCCCCCACCCCATTCGGGGTCCTACTATTGGAATTATAAGGGGTTCCATAGTGTGGTGCTAATGGCGGTGGTGTGACTTCCTTTATGTGGATGTGGGGAAGAACGGCCGGATGTCTGACGGAGGAGTCTTTAGGCAGATTGAGTTCTGCCACCGTCTTACCACTGGTGGCCTGGACTTGCCACCAGATGCCGAAAATGTGGAGGGGCTCCCGTTTGTTTTTCTGGCTGATGAAGCGTTCGGTCTGAGTGAACATCTCATGAGACCCTTCCCCCAAAGGACCCTCACCCCGGAGAGGAGGATTTTTAATTACCGGCTGGCCAGAGCAAGAAGGGTTGTGGAGAGTGCCTTTGGCATTATGGCCAGCCGGTTCCGTCTGTTACTGACAGCCATCAACCTGGCAGAATATAAACTCAACTATGTTATTCTGTGCTGCTGCATTCTTCACAATTTTCTACGGAAATTTTCTGGTAACCAGTACCTGCAGCCTATTGGGCCTGAGGCCGGACTCAGGCTTCCAGAACTGACAGGGCTGGATCATTCCCTTCCTGGCTTAGCCCCCCAAACAGCACGTGAGGTGCGTGACCGCTATGTCAGCTATTTTAATGGTAGGGGGGCTATTCCAATGCCAGCTGACCAATAAAAAAATCTTTTTCTTGAAATATGTCATGTCTGTTCAAATTTTGAAGTTTGGTTCTTGTTTGCTTTTCACGTTGCTTGTATCCTACATTGTCCTAATTCAGGGATATGCAATTGGCCAACCTCCGGCTGGTGCAAAACTACAAGTCAATCATGCCTCTGGGTCTCATGCTTGTGGCTGTCAGTCTTGCTATGCTTCATGGGACTTGTAGTTCTGCAACAGCTGGATTTCCACTAATTGCATATTCCTGTCCTAGTGCATTTGTATAGCAAAGTGGTTTTTGACAATAGGAAATAAGGCCCTTTGTGACAGAAAACACAAAATGACTTCCCAAACTGGTATTGAGTATTGAAAGAAGTAGACACACACATTTTTTTTTTTTTGATTTTTTTAATAGTGCACATTCCAACCAGTGCCTCTTATTTAGATCTTTTTTTTTTTTTTTGTGTTTTTTTTTTTTTAATTCTTTTTTTTTTTTGGGGGAAATTGTTTTTTAAAATTATTTTTTTTTATATTTTTTTTTTTGTTTTTATAAATTATTATTTTTTTTTTCTTTTTTTTTTCTTTTTTGGTAAACATAGAAATATATAAATATATCAAAAATGCAATTATCACAAAAATAAAAAAAAATAAAATCAGATTTTTAACTATTTACATAAAACAAGGGGTAAAGCCAAATTTTGAAGATGCACACCAAAAATTGGTAATGTCAACATGTGCTATGTACCATCATGAGTGATTAATGGACGTGTTTGGTGTGTGCAATCCCTTCCTCTCACATACTAGAAGGAGGAAGGGTTTGCAAACACCAAATGCATCCATTGCGATCCTCTGATGGCACATAGCACATGTTGACACACCGTGTGCATCTTCAAAATTTGGCCTCTAAAAATCTTGTAAAAACCTTAAAAACGTTTTGGCAAGGAAATGAAGGACATTATCGATTGTGTTTTAGGGAAAAGGGGCTTAGATTCTCCCTAAAACATCGATCATGTCCTTCATTTCCTGCCTCATAGGGACCAGCTGTTGCTGTAGAGCCTGGATTTGCTGTAGCATGGCCTGGATGTTGCTCTCCATCAAATCCATCCTTGCATTCCAGGCCATGACCTGCCCAATCAGCCTGTGGGCACTGTCCGAGGTAAATGGCTCAGCTTGTCCTTCCACAACCAGATCATCACCTAAAAACATATGTAGATAAAAAATTGGTTAACGTATACAGCCATTAATTGTTTACCTTAAGCTGGGTTGTCAGACACGCACTTTCACTTTGTGGGGTGTGTAACTCCACCTGCTCTTCCTCCTCCACATCTAGCCCTGGGCTGGGCTCATCCAGTGGAGCTACGGAGCTTGGTCCAGCGGAGGATACCGAGCTTGGCTGCTCCCTCGAGGACACTGGGCTGGGCAGCTCCAATACTGATGCGGGGCTGGATGGCTCCATCACCGACATGGGGCTGGGGCTGGGGCTAATTGCCCAATCAGGCTGGCGAGGTCGGGGGGTCCTGGGCTGCTCCGCCTCTTGTCTGAGTCTTTGTTTCCCTATGAGAATGAAAAAAAAAAAAAATACTTTTAAGCATAGTGATATTTGAGTTCAGAAATTTGAATATGAAACATTGGTTTGAAGTGGTGTAAAATTATTAGCTGGTTATTACAAGATCCTAGTTTAATACATCCTTAAAATGACTTTTTTTTAGTTAGGCTGTGTTCAGACTGCTGCGATGTGTGAACGCTGCAAATCTACTGTGGTTTCACGCATCGCATGCGCAGTTCGCACTGCCCTATGTGACCTGCTGGGAGTATCAGTGTAAAGTTTTATTGACACCTCCAAATTAGTTCTCATTTCACAGTGCAATCTTTAAACTCGGACAGGAATTGGACCACATGGTGTGAACACCCATGTGATCCGATTCGGCTGTGAACTAAAAAAAGGGCCATGTACAAGTTTGGTCCGGATGCGATGTAAATTCAGCCATACTATATGCATGGCTGAAATCGCATCACACAGAGATCACATGTGATTTGCACTGCAGTGCGGTGCAAATCACATTTGATCTCGTACATTGCAGCAATGTGAACCTAGCCTTTAACCAAACTGTGATACTGTATATCTTTTGTCCAAGTTTCGCAGACGGACACACTCGAATCAACGCCTGGAGTACCTGTGTGTGATTATGTCAAAAATGTTCTATGAAGGCCCAAACTACACTTATAAAAATTTCCTAGTCCAGATGTTGAACCAGCATTTTATCTATCTATCTATCTCATTTTTTTAATTGAGTCTACATTGCACTGAATAAATTTATGAAACTTTAGTAAAAATTTATATCCTATAAACTGAGCGTGACAATTCAGTTTATCATGAACAATACAAAAAAAATAATAACTAATTAAAATCTAATCCAACACCAGATAAATTTACACCATACACAAATTCATGCTATTTACGCCCACATATACGAACAACCATATGCGCCATATTTTCATAAACTACCTACACGAACGATTAATATAAAATCCGCCAGATTTACAGTCACTATCTACACGAACGATTACGATCAAATCCGCAAGTTTTACATACACTATCTACACGAACGCCTACGATCAAATCCGCCAGATGTACATACACTATCTACACGAACAATTAATATATAATCCGCCAGATTTACAGCCATTATCTACACGAACGATTACGATCAAATCCGCCAGATTTACATACACTATCTACACGAACGATTACGATCAAATCAAACGATTATGTCCGACAGTCACGAGAAACGCGGAGTTTACTCACTTTTTTTCAGGACCTTTTTGATGCGGTAATATTGGTCCGGCTCCCTGGACTTGATGTCCGACCATCGTTTCCGCAGCTGGTCCTTTCCTCTTCGTACCCCAAATTTTGTCTCCAAGGCTGTGACTACCTCGTCCAAGATGGCGCTTTTCCGGACATTAGGTTTTGGGTAAGGGCCATGTTCCCCATCATAATCCTCCCTTTTTAAGATAGCCACCATCTCCACCATCTCTTCGAAGGCCATATTGGTGGCCTTATATCTCCTCCTTGCTCCTGAAGCATGGGGCCCATGGCTTTCCTCCGCGCTGCTCACGCTGTTCCTAGAATTTGCGTCCGCCATTTTCTACTCTCATACACCCACAGCGTAAGGAGGGTAAAAGGGGCGCGGAAACACGGTCGCAAGGAACGTCAGGGGCGGGCGACGCAGGCGGAGCCTGAGCGCATGCGCCGTATATAAAGCGTTACCACGAGGCCGTACGCTTGTCCGAACGGGAGCAGCGAGTGCTACACGCGACGGTAAGATAGTTATCATTTTATTTTCGGTTAATTTAAAGCCTGCGTTAGGGATATGCATATTGAATTTTATTCTTATTGATGTTTAATTGATTTCTATGTGGGTTGGTGGTAGAGTGGGCTTGGTGTTTTGTGTGGTAGTGTGGGGGTGGGTGTATAGGGGGGTGGGGCTAGTGTGTGTGTGTGTGTGTGTGTGTGTGTGGGGGGGGGGAGTGTTTGTGTGTGTGGGAGGGGTAGTGTGTGTGTGTGTGTGTGTGTGTGTGGGGGGGGGGGGAGTGTTTGTGTGTGTGGGAGGGGTAGTGTGTGTGTGTGTGTGTGTGTGTGTATGGGGCAGTAGTGTGTGTAGAGTGTGTGTGTGGGGGGGAGTGTTTGTGTGTGTGGGAGGGGTAGTGTGTGTGTGTGTGTGTGGGGGGGGGGGGTAGTGTGTGTGTGTGTGTGTGTATATGGGGCAGTAGTGTGTGTAGAGTGTGTGTGTGGGGGGGAGTGTTTGTGTGTGTGTGAGGGGTAGTGTGTGTGTGGGGGGGGGGGGGGGTAGTGTGTGTGTGTGTGTGTATGGGGCAGTAGTGTGTGTAGAGTGTGTGTGTGTGGGGGGGGAGTGTTTGTGTGTGTGGGAGGGGTAGTGTGTATGTGGGAGGGGTAGTGTGTGTGTGTGTGTGTGGGGGGGGGGTACTGTGTGTGTGTGTGTGTGTGTGGGGGGGGGGTAGTGTGTGTGTGTGTGTGTGTGTGGGGTAGCGTGTGTAGTAGTGTGTGTCTCGCCTACATTGTCACAATATAGTGTGCATTTGGTCTGATTTTTTTTTTTTTTTTTTTTTTCAGAAAATGCAAAAGTATACTGCAGACCCCTTTAAGGAGGAGGCCTTCCTCTCAACCTTTCTTGATTTAGTGGAGTCGCACAGCAATCTGTGGGATACAAAACACCCCCAATATCCAATCCGTGCTGCCCGGAAGAAGACACTGGAGACAGTTTTGGCGTTTGTGAAAACCCGAGTCCCCCAGGCAGACACTGACTTTGTGAACAACAAAATTAAGAACATGCGTAGCTTGTATAGGCGGGAGCAAAGAAAGATCCTAGAGTCCCAAACATCAGGATCAGCAGCAGGTCAGGTCTATGTACCTAAGCTGTGGTATTATGACAGGCTGCGTTTTCTGGATGACACGTCAGAAGCCAGGCCGTCACTTTCGACTCTTCCGTCTACCCGTCCCTCCACCCTTCCCTCCGCCTCAGGTGAGCCATCCCTGGAAGATCCAGACCCTTCCTTGCTGGACGAAGTTGATGCGCCCAGCTGGAGCCAGGTATATTTTAGTTTCTAAAGTTTGGATTGCTCAAATATTAATGATGTAAAGTTCAATGTTTGAATTGCTTCCAAATCTAGGATTTCATCACAAATTAAATTAGATAGAAGGATACAGTAGTTTACACAAATGTGGCTCAAATCTTGGTGAACTGATGGAAAAATGATGGTGTCAAAATGATATTTTGACACCATGACGCCTTTTGTATTTCAAGACAAATGTATTTGCAAGTGAGAACTGTAAAATTGTTAGTGATTGCTGATTTCTAAATATAGACATATTTTAGTTAGTGATTGTTTTGTTTTTACGCAGGATGAGCTCACCCAGGAGGAGGCCGGGACCAGTGGTATGGAGGAGGAGGCTGGGACCAGCCACACACAAGAGCTAGCTGGGCCCAGCAGGAGCCGAACTGAAAGCCAGGTCCCTCCCCTCCGCCTAGCCAGCAAAAGGCCCAGGAGGATGGGCCGTACAGAGGAGGAGTCCTTGGTGCTGATACGGCAAGCCACACAGATTTTGTCCAAACCCCCCAATCCGGAGGAGGCCTATGCCACTTATCTGGCTAGCAAGCTCCAAGAAATGGACAAACCACAAAGAAACTTGTGTGAGGCAATCTTTTTTGATGCCATACAACGGGGTCTGAAGGGTGAGCTCACACCCACCACCAAGCTTTACAACTCAGACCCTACTGCTCCTCCTCCTCCTCCTCCTCCTCCTCCTCCTACCACAACTCCACCACCAGAGGCACAGCCTCCAGCGACGCGTGGAGGGAAGGCTAGACGGAAGAGTCGGAAGTGACTGCCTGGCTTCAGTCTGCTCTGAAAGAAGACGCAGGCTGTTGTAGTACCACAGTCTGGGGACATAGATCTCATCTGCTGCTGTTCCTGGTCTTTGGGATTCTAGGACCTGGTTGTGCTCCCTATGTACATGCTACGCAGGTTCGGAATTTTGGTGTCCACTCACTTGATGTGTGCCTGGGGGACAAAAGGCTTCACAAACGTCAAAATTGTCTCCAGTGTTGCCTCCCTCTTGATTTTTTTTGGTTCTGAGGGAAAATAAAAATTTATTATTTCCAAAAAATCTTGTATGTTTTTATTTATTTTTTTTTTTCAATATTTTTGTATAATTTTGGCTTAAAAAACAAAGTTTATTTGTGAGTAGGCAGATACATGTCAAAAGACTCTGGGGGTTATTTACAAAACACACGTTCATGTAAATATGCTAACTTCAAGTGCAATTTTTAAAGCACTGCAAGTGCACTTGGAAGTGCAGTCGCTGTAAATGTGAGGCTTAACATTTGAAATGAGGGGAAGCTCTGCTGATTTTGAACATGCAATCATGTGTAAGCTAAAATGCTGGTTTGGGTATCTATCTATCTATCTATCTATCTATCTATCTATCTATCTATCTATCTATCTATCTATCTATCTATCTATCTATCTATCTATCTCTACTTGCATAGTCCTGCTTGGCCCAAAAAAATGCAAGTCCATCTTGTTTCAAACCCCCCACCAAAAAAAAAAAAAAAAAATGACAATAGTAGTTCCAAAAATATATAGTAATAGATAAATTCTATTTTTTTCCTGAAATATATATATATATATATATATATATATATATATATATATATATATATATATATATATATATATATATATATATATATATATGTATATATATATATTTTCTTTTTTTTTCATAGTTTTTTTTTTTTGTTTGTTTTTTTTTAAATTTGGAATATATTTTTTCTATAATTGGAAGATTAATCATAGGATGAGGATGAATAAAAACATGTAGTATAACTTTGTGTGAATATAAGCAGCAAAGCTACTTCACTTTTCTTGCATTACGAAGAAGGAAAGAACGGGCTATATTAAAAAAAACACAAAATTAGCAGCATGACGAATATGCTAGCTTCAATACGAACACTAGTTTTACAAGACCGAGTGCTTCCGCCCTGTAAATTCCTTCTGAGTATGCGCGGAACTTAGTTTGACGAACAAGCCTACACACGAGCGGACTGTTCGCTGAAACAAAGTTTCAGCGGACAGTTTTTCGGAAATTCCGAAAAACTTTGTTCAGCAGACTGTTCGCTGAAACTGTCCGCTGAAAGCCCACACACGAGCGGACTGTCCGCTGAAACACTGTTCAGCGGACAAAGTTGGGCGAACAGTCCGCCCGTGTGTACGCGGCCTAAGACTTTTTCCATAGAAGGTCAGTTTATGGTTCATTAGCTTGTTTTGGGATGGAGCCCAAGCATGGTCAGGAGTAATAAAAAGTCCCAGCATCAGTGGTCAATGGGGGAAATAAATGCACTGGCATCAGTGGATTGTGGGAGTTAGAAATGCCTTGGCTTCAGTGGTCAATAGGCAGAATGGTGCCCCATTATTAATCTCAGTGGGAGGAATACAGCCATCATTAGTGTTTAGTGGTGGGAATGGTGCCTCATCACTGCTGCTCAGTGAAACTTGCCTTGTAAGATCCATGTCATGCACCACTCCTTGTGTTGATCTCATTGCCGGGACTATACAATGCTCACCTAATAGTCCATGTGATACATTTCTGGGTGCTGAAAAGCCACTCTGCAATTGGTGTCTCCCTCCACATATCAATAAAAAAAAGTTCTACAACTAGCAGGCATTAGTATTGGGAACTGCTGATCTAAAGCAAAGTAACAAAGTTCCAGTAAACATCAAAAATATTATTTTTTATTTCTTTAATGATAGTTGTAAAATCTCAGCTCAGCAAACCAGGCATTTAGACTTGCACCCACATGATCATCACTATGTTGGTGTTTCAAAACAGGGCCCAGCATTAGGGGTGTTCTTCTTGAATAGGGATGAGCTTCGTATTCGAGTTAAACATACGTTCGACTCGAACATCGGCTGTTCGCCCGTTCGGCGAATTCCGAACGTTATGGGCAGTTCGCGCCAAATTCGTGTGGCGCTCACGGCCCACAATGCACTGCGTCATCACAGTGAATTGCTGGCTCATGATTGGCCAAGCATGCACTGTGACCCCGCATGCTTGGCCAATCACAGCGCCACCAGCGAGGAGAGCCATGATTGGCCACAGGCATCCTGCTTGTGGCCAATCATAGCTCAGGCTGTGTAGTACACGCCCCACACTATATAAGGCCGCCAGCGTGGCGGCCTAGTGTAGTGTGTTGGTGTCTGAAGCAGTTAGTGGGTGTTCTGTGTACCTTCAACACAGTACACACCGATCGTTATCGGCCGATTTTCGATCTTGCTCTTCTGTAGTGGTTGTTGTCTGCTTGCCCTGACCGCAGTATACACCGCTATATTCACCACACCTATATAGCTAGTGATCTATCTTTTATAATAGAGCTTGCAGTCAGTAGTGTTAGGAGCTTGTGCGTGCTGTCTGTGTGCTCTGTACCCAGTACACACCGCTATATCCACCTACATAGCTCTTCTCTATTTGAGCCCACTTGCCATCTGCAGGAGTTATTGGAAGTTGTGTGTGCCTCCAGCACAGCACAGTATACATCTGTATATACCCCTTTATCTCTGGTGTTCTATAAAAAAGGCATCTGCAGGAGTTAGTGGGTTTTTTGTGCCTCCAGCACAATATACACCTGTATCTACCCTTTATTGCTGTTCTCTAATAGAGGCATCTGCAGGGCTTAGTGGGTGTTGTGTGACTCAATTGCAGTATACCCCTTTATCTCTGGTGTTCTATAATAAAGGCATGTGCAGGAGTTAGTGGGTGTTGTGTGACTCCAGCACAATACCTGTATCTACCGTTTACTGCTGTTCTCTAATAGAGCCATCTGCAGGGCTTAGTGGGTGTTGTGTGACTCCATTACACTGCTGTTTTACCCAACTCCCTTCAGGCCATTACGATGTCTGGAAGGCCAGCAAGGAGAGGCAGACAGGCGCGAGCCGATAAAAGAGGGCAAGCAGGCTCTGTGTCTAGAGACAACAGTGCTGGTCGTGGACGCGGTGCATTGTCATCAGCACGTGGCCATGGGACATGCTTGTCCTTCTTTTCGGCAGCTGGACATGTTGAACCGCAACATGCCAACGACTTGGTAGAGTGGATGACCAAGTCCTCTTCATCCTCCTCATCCTCTCTCACCCAGTCTCAGGGTACTAGCAAAGCAGCTGCCAAAGCATCGTCTTCCCTCCTCTCAATGTCATCATCAGTGACTCCTTCCCTAGACCCACCACGTCCTCCTGAGGAGTCTCCTGAACTCTTTGAGCACAGTGTTGGGTACATGCTCCAGGAGGATGCTCAGTGTTTTGTAGGCTCTTATGATGACACTCAGCTAGAGGAAGGCAGTAGCGTGAGCGCAGAGAGAGGGGATGCTCAAGAAGGACAGCAATCTGGCAGTCATGTTCCACAAGCTGCAGCATACTGCCAGGTTTGCTACAGCGATGAAGAGGGAGGGGATGATGAGGGCACTGACTCCACGTGGGTGCCTGGTAGGAGAGAGGAGGAGGAGGAGGAGGAGGCACATGTCCAACGAGGCAGGATGCCCTCCGGGGGCCAGCTTACGAGCAGCACACCGACTGAATCACACCGCAGAGCTCTGCAGGGCACTGCCTCTGCGCGTTATTCTAAAAGTTCTTTGGTGTGGGCCTTTTTTGAGACGATTGCATCAGATCGCACCGCTGCTATTTGCAACATATGTCTCAAGCGTATCTCGCGTGGCCAAAACATCAGCCGCTTGGGCACCACATGCTTGATCAGACATATGTTGACCTGCCATGCAGCTCGTTGGCAAGCGTACCTCAAAGACCCACACCAAAGAACAAAGCGGACCTCTCCTTGCTCCTCATCAGCTGGCATCTCCAACCCCACTAGACCTTCAGTCCTCTCTGAAACCTGCTCTGAGAGGAATGAAGGTGTAGAATTAGGTGTGTCACAGCCAAGTGCTTCTGGGCACTCTGCTAGCAGTACACCCACGTCTGATTATAGCAGGCAAATGGCCCTGCCCCAGCTGCTGGACCGGCGAAAGAAGTTCACTCCCAGCCATCCACATGCCCAGCGGTTGAATGCTAGCTTGGCTAAATTGCTAGCACTTCAACTGCTGCCTTTTCAGTTGGTAGACTCGGCCCCCTTCCGTGAGTTTGTACAGTGTGCAGTTCCTCAGTGGCAGGTCCGCAAACACCACTTTTTCTCATGGAAGGCGATTCCGGCTCTCTACCGGCATGTGGAAGGCAATGTCCTTGCCTCGCTGGACAGGGCAGTCAGCGGTAAGGTGCATATTACCGCTGACTCATGGTCCAGCAGGCATGGACAGGGACGTTACCTGTCTTTCACGGCCCATTGGGTCACTCTTCTGGCAGCTGGGAAGGATGCAGGACAAGGTGCAGTAGTGTTGGAGGTTGTTCTGCCACCACGCCTCCAAAATGCTACGATTGGTTGTGACACACCTCTCTCCTCCACCCCTCCTCTTCTTCTTCCTCCATGGCCTCTTCCAGTGCTCTGTCCTCAGAACCAGCGGTGCTCCGTAGGCGTTCCAGGGGCTATGCAAGTACGCAGGCAAAACGATGCCATGCCGTGCTTGCGCTGGTTTGTTTGGGGGACAGGAGCCACACTGGGGCGGATGTTTTGTCAGCTTTGCAGGGGCAGGCCGAGAGGTGGTTGACGCCACGCGAGCTTAAGCCAGGAATGGTGGTTTGTGACAATGGTGCCAACCTCCTCTCCGCCCTCCGACAGGGACAACTGACCCATGTGCCCTGTGTAGCTCACGTCCTTAACCTGGTGGTGCAGCGGTTCTTGGGCAGGTACCCCGGCTTACAGGATGTCCTGAAGCAGGCCAGGAAAGTCTGTGTGCATTTCCGCCGATCATTTAATGCCTGTGCTCGGCTGGCTGAGCTCCAAAAGGAGTTGAACCTGCCCAATAACCTCCTTATATGTGACATGCCCACCAGGTGGAACTCAACGTTGGCCATGCTGCAGCGGCTGCACACGCAGCAGAGGGCCCTCAATGAGTACCTGTGTGACTACGGCACCAGGACAGGGTCAGGGGAGCTCGGTTTTTTCTCACCACGCCAGTGGGGCATGATCAGGGATGCATGCACTGTCCTGTCACCGTTTGAGGAGGCCACAAGGATGGTGAGAAGTGACAGTGCATGCATCAGTGACACTGTACCTCTTGTCCACCTCTTGGAGCATACGCTGCATGGAATAATGGACAGGGCACTTGAGGCAGAACAGAGGCAGGAAGAGGAGGACTTCCTTGCCTCTCAAGGCCCCCTTTATCCAGACAGTGTTCCTGCTGTGCCACCCATCACACAGGAAGAGGATGAGGAGGAGGAAGAGGAGGAGGAGGATGATTGTGTCAGCATGGAGGTGGAGGCTGGAACTCAGCATCATCAGCAGCAGCAGCAGTCTTGTAGGGATGATTTACAGTCCCAAGAAACACGTGGACTTGTACGTGGCTGGGAGGAGGTAGCTGCGGATCATGTTGTCCTTAGTGACCCAGAGGACTCCGGACCGAATGCCTCAGCTAACCTACGCTGCATGGCCTTCCTGATCCTGCAAAGCCTGCGGAAGGATCCTCGTATTCTTCGGATCAAGGAGAGGGACCATTACTGGCTGGCCACTCTCCTTGATCCACGGTACAAGGGTAAGGTTGCCGACCTTATCTTGCCATCGCAGAGGGAGCAGAGGATGATACATCTCCGGGAGGCCTTGCAGAAAAGTCTGTGCAACGCGTTCTCAGAGACTGGGAGGTTACAAACTCCTGGTCCTGGACAACGTGTTGCTGAGGCATCGGTCAGAAGGAGCGGTGGAGAAGGTGGCCGTCTGACTGATGCTTTCAGACAATTTTTTAGTCTGCAGCCCCAAGGTATGATCGGTTCCAGCAACCATCGCCAGCGTCTGATTTACATGGTGCAGGAATACCTAGGGGCAAGGTCAGACTTGGACACCTTTCCCACCGAAAATCCTCTGGCTTACTGGGTCTTGAGGATGGATCACTGGCCAGAGCTTGCACAGTATGCAATTGAGCTACTGGCCTGTCCTGCATCCAGCGTTCTTTCGGAACGCACCTTCAGTGCTGCTGGTGGCTTTGTTACCGATCACAGGGTGCGCCTGTCCACCGAATCAGTTGATCGACTGACCTTCATCAAGATGAATCAGTCTTGGATCACCCACAGCTACCAAGCACCTGAAGCTGATGTAACCGAATAATTTTTTTTGAAATATCACATCCCTTCAAGACTGCCTATGCTGAGTGACTGTCCTGTTATGTTGATTGTCTATCCTCTTCCTCCTCCGCTGATATGTTGGAAGAACATTTCTGGCTCTGGGTGATGCCATCAGCCCAATTTTTCTGCCCCTGTTTAACAGGGGCGTTTAATTACAATTTTTGATGCAATGCTTTGCAGAAGGGCTAATTCCTGCAATAAAACTAGAGTATATGGAAGATGTTGCAGTGTGGTGGCACCAGCACCAGTGCCTAAGGCCCAATTTTTCTGCCCCTGTTTAACAGGGGCATTTAATTACAATTTTTGATGCAATGCTTTGCAGCAGGGCTAATTCCTGCAATAAAACTAGAGTATATGGAAGAGGTTGCAGTGTGGTGGCACCAGCACCAGTGCCTAAGGCCCAATTTTTCTGCCCCTGTTTAACAGAGGCGTTTAATTACAATTTTTGATGCAATGCTTTGCAGCAGGGCTAATTCCTGCAATAAAACTAGAGTATATGGGAGAGGTTGCAGTGTGGTGGTACCAGCACCAGTGCCTAAGGCCGCGTACACACGGGCGGATTGTCTGCCCAACTAAGTTCGTCAGACAATCCGACAGACAGTCCGTTCAAATTTTGAATGAACGGACTTGACCACACACGATGAACAGACAGTCCGCTGAAAACTTGCGCGATGACGTGTACAGCACGTATGACAGGACTAGAAAAACGACGTCCAATACACTGCAATGCAACCTTCGGCTGTGTAAATCCTTTCTGAGCATGCGCCATACTTAGTCCGTCCAACTTGCCTACACACGAGCGGACTGTCCGCTGAAACCAAGTTTGGACGGACAAAACCAAGTTTCAGCGGACAAAATTACGGAAATTCCGAAAGACAAAGTCCGTCAGACTGTCCCCTGAAAAAGTCCGCTGAAGCCCACACACGAGCGGATTGTCCGCTGAAACACGGTTCAGCGGACTAAGTTGGGCAGACAATCCGCCCGTGTGTACGCGGCCTAAGGCCCAATTTTTCTGCCCCTGTTTAACAGGGGCGTTTAATTACAATTTTTGATGCAATGCTTTGCAGCAGGGCTAATTCCTGCAATAAAACTAGAGTATATGGAAGAGGTTGCAGTAAACATCTCAGAATTAGGGGCTTATCGTTTCCATCAGCAACTTTTCTTTGCTCCTGCCATGTTTTGGCAGCAGCTACAAAATCTGATTCTTAAAGCTACTTTATCATTTTCTTGCTCTGTGAGAAAAACTATAGTACTTGAGCAGAGTGGGCAATAAAAAATTCTATTTACCCGCGATATGTTCAGTATGATCTTGCAATCTTATCTGCTGGGTTTGTTTCTACTGATGTTTAATATTGGCTTTTTTCACATTTGTATTAGTTAGATTGGATAGCTAAATTGATATTAGCATGCAAAACCCCCACCAATAATGGTGGGGCACCGGCACCAGTGCCTAAGGCTCAATTTTTCTGCCCCTGTTTAACAGGGGCATTTAATTAAAATTTTTGATGCAATGCTTTGCAGCAGGGCTAATTCCTGCAATAAAACTAGAGTATATGGGAGAGGTTTCAGTGTGGTGGCACCAGCACCAGTGCCTAAGGCCCAATTTTTCTGCCCCTGTTGAACAGGGGAGTTGAATTACAATTTTTGATGCAATGCTTTGCAGCAGGGCTAATTCCTGCAATAAAACAAGAGTATATGGGAGAGGTTGCAGTGTCGTGGCACCAGCACCAGTGCCTAAGGCCCAATTTTTCTGCCCCTGTTTAACAGGGACTAGTAATTACAATTCTTGATAAAATATTTCACAGGAGGGCCCGTTCCTGTGCCCACCCAGAGTAACGGTGAGGACTTATAGTGTTGTGGCACCAGCACCACAACCACCAAAGGTCAATTTTTCTACCACTGTTCAACAATGGCATGTAATTACAATTCTTGATATAATCGTTCACAGCAGGGCGCTCCAGCGCCCACCAAGAGTCACTTTGAGGGCTTACAATGTTGTGGCAAAACCAACACCTTGTTCCGCCATTTCTGCAGAGCATATAGGGCAGGCCCCTACTTTCAAACATCCAACTTACAAACATCTCCTACTTGCAAACGCAAGGAGACAACAGCAAGTGAGATGAAAAAAGATGGACGACAAAACAAATTATACAGGGGTGATAACCCTTCCTTATGTTTTCCAAAAAGCTTAAAAATAGTTTTTTTTGACTGGAGCTACACTTTAAAAATGTACCAGTTGAAAATTACAAACAGATTCAACTTAACACAACAAACCTACACAGTCCCTGTCTTGTTTGCACCGCCTGTATACTGCTGTTCTGAGTATATAGGGCCTGGGGGCCACACGCATTTCCTTTTTTAATATGGGTACAGGGTTCCCCTTAATATGCGTACAAGACCCAAATAGGCTGGTAATGGGCAGGGAGGGCTACCTATGCCATTTTTCTCAATGATTTTCAACCATATTGCAGGAACCAGATATAACATTAAAACGGCAAGCAGTTTTAAATGGTGTTATTTCCCTTTAATGTCATTTTGTGCAGGGACTGTTCTAAACACGGGAAACACGTGACACTTCACAGGCATACTACAGACACCCCCCAGGCACCATATTTAAAGGAATATTTCACTTTTTTTTCACTTTAATCGTCATTAAAATCAGTGCTCCCGCCAAAACGGCCATTTTTAAAAACATTTTAGGCATTGACCCATGTCCCCTGGGGCAGGAGATAGGTCCCCAGACCCTTTTTAGGACAGTATCTTGCATATTAGCCGTTAAAATTAGCACTTTTAATTTTGAACGTTCGAGTCCCATAGACTTCAATGTGGTTCTAAAGTTCGTTCGAATTTGGGGTCCGTTCGAAATTTCTGGTGCGAACCGAACCGAGGGGTGTTCGGCTCATCTCTATTCTTGAAACACCTCCATAGAACTGAAGGTCAAGAGAGTTGATATTATTGGTGGGGGTTTTGCATGCTAATATCAATTTAGCTATCCAATCTAACTAATACTAGTGATGGACGAACTTCCGACGGGACGTTTCGCGAACGCGAAACGCGAACGGACACAAACGTTCGCGAAAACGACCGTTCGCCGCGGGCTCCATTGACTTCAATGGGAGGCGAATTTCGCAAACCTTTAGGTCGAATTTGCGGCCACGGGGTAATTATTAGGGGGTAGCACGTAGTCCCACCACCTGGACAATAGCATAATACATGTATGAGGTGAATTTGGGATCGATAACTACAAGCATTTTTTTTTTATTTGGGAAATTGTTCTGACAATTCAGGACTATGGAGCTAATGAAGGCAATGGAGGAGAGGGAAGGTCAGGGACCAGGGTAGGCAAACAAGAGGGTGCAGGAGATACAGAGCACTGACAGCAGCACCGTAATACAGAGCACTGACATCAGCACCGTGACATACAGCGCTGACAGCAGCTCCGTGACATACAGCGCTGACAGCAGCTCCGTGACATACAGCGCTGACAGCAGCTCCGTGACATACAGCGCTGACAGCAGCTCCGTGACATACAGCGCTGACAGCAGCTCCGTGACATACAGCGCTGACAGCAGCACCGTGACATACAGCGCTGACAGCAGCTCCGTGACATACAGCGCTGACAGCAGCTCCGTGACATACAGCGCTGACAGCAGCTCCGTGACATACAGCACTGACAGCAGCTCCGTGACATACAGCGCTGACAGCAGCTCCGTGACATACAGCGCTGACAGCAGCACCGTGACATACAGCGCTGACAGCAGCTCCGTGACATACAGCGCTGACAGCAGCTCCGTGACATACAGCGCTGACAGCAGCTCCGTGACATACAGCGCTGACAGCAGCTCCGTGACATACAGCGCTGACAGCAGCTCCGTGACATACAGCGCTGACAGCAGCTCCGTGACATACAGCGCTGACAGCAGCTCCGTGACATACAGCGCTGACAGCAGCTCCGTGACATACAGCGCTGACAGCAGCACCGTAAGCAGCCCCAGGAGGAAGTCAGCACAGCACAGGGATGGTGTGATCCCCTCATAATAAGAACCCCCAGGAGGAAGTCAGCACAGCACAGGGATGGTGGGAGCCCCTCATAATAAGAACACCCAGGAGGAAGTCAGCACAGCACAGGGATGGTGGGAACCCCTCATAATAAGCAGCCCCAGTAGAAATATGACACCGCTCAACCTCTTCAAAGAGGAGGGTAGGGGCATATAGTACGGTGTGCTTTTTTGGGTCAGGGAAGTGAGCCAAATGAATTAAGAAGGTCTGTGTGCTTGATTCCAAAAATTGTTTATAGACATATACATGGTCTACTGATCACATGTGTTGAATTCCTCCGAGATCCATGCCTCATTCATTTTTAGAAATGTGAGGTAGTTAACACTGTCGTGAGCTAGGCGAGTACGCTTATCGGTCACAATCCCCCCTGCTGCGCTGAACGTCCTTTCGGACAGGACACTGGATGAGGGGCAAGCCAACAGTTCGATTGCAAATTGGGCAAGCTCTGGCCAGAGGTCAAGCCTGCCCACCCAGTAGTCTAGGGGTTCATCACTCCTCAGAGCGTCCACATCGGCCGTTAACCCAATGTAGTCGGACACCTGACGGTCTAGGCGTTCCCTGATGCTGGATCCGGATGACACCTGTCGATGGGTCGGCTGAAAGAATGACCTCATATCCGAAGTCACCAACACATCTTCAAACCGGCCTCTTCTTGCAGGCGCTGTTGGATTGGTACCCGCAAATCCTTCTCTGGGAGTGGGAATTGCTCCTCTGCCAGCGCACGCAAAAGCAGAATGCAGCATTTCTCGAAGCAAGGCCTGGAAGTGCTGCATTCTGACAGCCCTCTGCGACGGCGGTAACATTTCCGCCATTTTGTGTTTGTACCGGGGATCTAAGTACGTTGCCACCCAGTACTGGTCCTTGACCCTCATGCTTTTTATACGGGGGTCCCTATTAAAACACTGGAGCATGAAGGCCCCCATTTGCACTCAAGCGGAAGGTATGTGGTGGTGGTGGTGTTGTTGGTGGTAGTGTCTTTGGGGGTGCACATAGCAGAGAGTGAAGAAGAGGGTGCAGATCGAGAGGATGAGGAGGGTGCAGAAGAATAAGGCTGAGTGAGCCACTCAACCAAGTCTGGTGCGTCCTTTAAAGTAATTGAACGCACCTTCTGCAACTTCCCACTTTGGCTCAAGGCTGTTGCTCCTGCCCTACCCCTACCACCCCTGCGGAAGGGCCTGCCTCTTCCTCTGCCTGTCATTTTTTAAATCACCCTGTGACAAAACTCTTAGTCCCTATACCGCTGAAGGACTGCTGCAGTATAGGGCAGCGGTCAGCAGTAGTGCACGTCAACCCTATGTATTGTGGACCGATAGCGGTCCTTACAGAACAGCAGACTGTACTGCACTCAGGCCTATGTACCGTAGCACCCTATACCAAGTTACCAGTCCTTATAAAAACTTTTGTGGACCAAGCAGGTTGTGTGTTAGTGTTTAGCAGACTGTGCGTCAGTCCCTATACCGCTGAAGGACTGCTGCAGTATAGGGCAGCGGTCAGCAGTAGTGCACGGCAACCCTATGTATTGTGGACCGATAGCGGTCCTTACAGAACAGCAGACTGTAACGCACTCAGGCCTATGTACCGTAGCACCCTATACCAAGTTACCAGTCCTTATAAGAACTTTTGTGGACCAAGCAGGTTGTGTGTTAGTGATTAGCAGACTGTACGTCAGTCCCTATACCAATGAAGGACTGCTGCAGTATAGGGCAGCGGTCAGCAGTAGTGCACGGCAACCCTATGTATTGTGGACCGATAGCGGTCCTTACAGAACAGCAGACTGTACTGCACTCAGGCCTATGTACCGTAGCACCCTATACCAAGTTACCAGTCCTTATAAAAACTTTTGTGGACCAAGCAGGTTGTGTGTTAGTGTTTAGCAGACTGTGCGTCAGTCCCTATACCGCTGAAGGACTGCTGCAGTATAGGGCAGCGGTCAGCAGTAGTGCACGGCAACCCTATGTATTGTGGACCGATAGCGGTCCTTACAGAACAGCAGACTGTAACGCACTCAGGCCTATGTACCGTAGCACCCTATACCAAGTTACCAGTCCTTATAAGAACTTTTGTGGACCAAGCAGGTTGTGTGTTAGTGATTAGCAGACTGTACGTCAGTCCCTATACCAATGAAGGACTGCTGCAGTATAGGGCAGCGGTCAGCAGTAGTGCACGGCAACCCTATGTATTGTGGACCGATAGCGGTCCTTACAGAACAGCAGACTGTACTGCACTCAGGCCTATGTACCGTAGCACCCTATACCAAGTTACCAGTCCTTATAAAAACTTTTGTGGACCAAGCAGGTTGTGTGTTAGTGTTTAGCAGACTGTGCGTCAGTCCCTATACCGCTGAAGGACTGCTGCAGTATAGGGCAGCGGTCAGCAGTAGTGCACGGCAACCCTATGTATTGTGGACCGATAGCGGTCCTTACAGAACAGCAGACTGTAACGCACTCAGGCCTATGTACCGTAGCACCCTATACCAAGTTACCAGTCCTTATAAGAACTTTTGTGGACCAAGCAGGTTGTGTGTTAGTGATTAGCAGACTGTACGTCAGTCCCTATACCAATGAAGGACTGCTGCAGTATAGGGCAGCGGTCAGCAGTAGTGCACGGCAACCCTATGTATTGTGGACCGATAGCGGTCCTTACAGAACAGCAGACTGTACTGCACTCAGGCCTATGTACCGTAGCACCCTATACCAAGTTACCAGTCCTTATAAAAACTTTTGTGGACCAAGCAGGTTGTGTGTTAGTGTTTAGCAGACTGTGCGTCAGTCCCTATACCGCTGAAGGACTGCTGCAGTATAGGGCAGCGGTCAGCAGTAGTGCACGGCAACCCTATGTATTGTGGACCGATAGCGGTCCTTACAGAACAGCAGACTGTAACGCACTCAGGCCTATGTACCGTAGCACCCTATACCAAGTTACCAGTCCTTATAAGAACTTTTGTGGACCAAGCAGGTTGTGTGTTAGTGATTAGCAGACTGTACGTCAGTCCCTATACCAATGAAGGACTGCTGCAGTATAGGGCAGCGGTCAGCAGTAGTGCACGGCAACCCTATGTATTGTGGACCGATAGCGGTCCTTACAGAACAGCAGACTGTACTGCACTCAGGCCTATGTACCGTAGCACCCTATACCAAGTTACCAGTCCTTATAAGAACTTTTGTGGACCAAGCAGGTTGTGTATTAGTGTTTAGCAGACTGTGCGTCAGTCCCTATACCGCTGAAGGACTGCTGCAGTATAGGGCAGCGGTCAGCAGTAGTGCACGGCAACCCTATGTATTGTGGACCGATAGCAGTCCTTACAGAACAGCAGACTGTACTGCACTCAGGCCTATGTACCGTAGCACCCTATACCAAGTTACCAGTCCTTATAAAAACTTTTGTGGACCAAGCAGGTTGTGTGTTAGTGTTTAGCAGACTGTGCGTCAGTCCCTATACCGCTGAAGGACTGCTGCAGTATAGGGCAGCGGTCAGCAGTAGTGCACGTCAACCCTATGTATTGTGGACCGATAGCGGTCCTTACAGAACAGCAGACTGTAACGCACTCAGGCCTATGTACCGTAGCACCCTATACCAAGTTACCAGTCCTTATAAGAACTTTTGTGGACCAAGCAGGTTGTGTATTAGTGTTTAGCAGACTGTGCGTCAGTCCCTATACCGCTGAAGGACTGCTGCAGTATAGGGCAGCGGTCAGCAGTAGTGCACGGCAACCCTATGTATTGTGGACCGATAGCGGTCCTTACAGAACAGCAGACTGTACCGCACCCAAGCCTATGTACCGTAGCACCCTAGACAGACCAAGTTACCAGTCCTGATAAAGAGCTTTGTGGAACAAGTGAGTTGTGAATGATTAGCAGACTGCAGCAGAAGGGCAGCAGTCAAGTATAATATTCTTTCTATATTTGGAAGAAAGAATATTATACGTGTACAAGCCTATTACCGTACCACTGATACCAGTCCTGAAAAGAACCTTTGTGGAACTAATAGTAACAGCAAGTCTTTAAAATTATCCTCACTGCCTGACACACTGCTTCCTGCCTGTCCCTATACAAATTGGCAAAAAAGAGTAGGCTGGAACGATTAGCTGGAATAGCTCTTTTGTGGACCTGATAGTAACAGCTAATGATGATGATGATGATGATGATGAAGAAAGACTAATCTGGCTGAGCTGTCCCTAAAATAGCAGCATACAGCGCTCTGTCCCTTTATCTAAACTGACAAAAGAAACTCAGGCTGCTGACCTAACACCTATACCAGTCCTGAAAAGAACTTTTGTGTACCAAATAGCTAGCGTTTTCTCTGTCCCTACTCCACACAGGATCCTTTCCCTACAGTGACAGAAGAAAGAATGTAAAATGGCCACCGGATCGGGTGTATTTATAGGTTAGGGGGAATGTCCAAGTGTCCATGAGCTGTCATGTCTCAATTGGTTGTCCTGTAACACACGATAAACGTGTCACGAAAGGTTAAAGTTCTTGTATACATTAAACACGTAAGTCCGCCGGGGCGAACGACGGAAAAAGGCGTTCGAACCCGCGGACGGCGAAAGTCGGAAATTCGCCGCGAAACGACCGCCGGGCGAAACGTTCGTCCATCACTAACTAATACAAATGTGAAAAAAGCCAATATTAAACATCAGTAGAAACAAACCCAGCAGATAAGATTGCAAGATCATACTGAACATATCGCGGGTAAATAGAATTTTTTATTGCCCACTCTGCTCAAGTACTATAGTTTTTCTCACAGAGCAAGAAAATGATAAAGTAGCTTTAAGAATCAGATTTTGTAGCTGCTGCCAAAACATGGCAGGAGCAAAGAAAAGTTGCTGATGGAAACGATAAGCCCCTAATTCTGAGATGTTTACTTTCTTTTCTTTTTAATAGGTTGTCAGCTCTGGAAAATGGAAGACTTTCCCTGCATCCTATAACTATATAAATAATCTGGTCTGCTGAAAGAGCAGAAGAGAAATATTATATGCCATGCAATATAAGTCATCATCTGTTCTGACAGCAAAACTGCCAACTTATTTCCATTTCTGGCTTAGAAAATTCAGATCTCTATGCGACTAAAGTAAGGGTGAGCCCGTATGCAGTAAAAAACAGATATAGACATAGTGGGTCTTGAAACAAACCCATAAAAGGCTTTACAAAGGATGCATAGCAGGAAATAGATGACATGGATTACTGTATCATATCTTAGATGAAGAAAGAATTATTAGATATGCCATTGATTTCCACAGTCTTTGGTAATATTGAATTCAAGAAGTGCATAACAGAATAAAAATGTATTCAACTTGGCGAGAGTGTTTCTTCAAAAACAAAAATGTTTGCTTAGACTGTTGATAATTTGTATTGGTATATATTTACATTAGGTATATTAGGCACAGCACTGTGGATAACTAAAGGAATTGTAAAATAAAACATTTGTGTTTCTGTGTATCAAATTGGGCCACTAAACACATTTCAGTTGTGCTCCAATTACATAGTTAGTCTGGTAGAAAAAAGACACAAGTCCATCTAGTTCAACCAATAAAAGGGACAGCAAATGAATTAACTAATTTTAAAATTATTAAAGGATGTTTGTTTAGGCAAGGGATACACATCATATATGTTGAGTAATGGAATGTACCAGTAAGGGTCAGATGTCTGTTAAGAGCAAATTAACACTCCTGTGTAGAACTTTACCTTCAGTACTTTACACTAGTACTCTGGTGACCCCAGGAACCCAGAGTTTATTTTATACCAATATTTTTTTTTCTATTACCTTGTATACAAGGTGAAAGTTTCAGCACTGTAATTTCTAATCTTAAACAGTGAGGATTTGAAACATGAAAATGAATAACCTAAAGTCAATGCTAAGCATCAAAAACAAGCAGAGACATAGTCAAGAACACAGTCAGCAAGGTGGAGTAATTGGAATAATTGTATGATCACCAGAGCAGATACATAATGAGGAACACATCAAAGGGGATTACTTGCAAAATCAGGACATGCGAGTTGGCAGATCAACAATGCTAAAGAGGTAAAAGAGGGAACAGCTGGACCGCAGAACCTAAAAAAGACAGGAGGAACAGTAACTGGTGGTCAGAAGGACCCAGGTAAGACAGGAACGACAGTCACAGGTGGGCAGCTGAACCTAGGTAAGACAGGAGCAACAGTAAGCCCTTGTACACACGGTCAGACATTCCGACGGAAAATGTCCGTACGGACAGTGTTGTCGGATAATCCGACAGTGTGTGGGCTCCATCGGACTGTTTCCGTCGGAATATCCGACGGATCAAATTTGAGAGCTTGGCTATAACATTTTCCGACAACATGATCCGATGTGCGTCAGTTCTGATTGTGTGTAGCCTAGTCCGACGGACAAGGTGCCACGCAAGCTCAGAATAAATTCTGAGATGGAAGGGCTCAGTCAGGTAAAACTACCGCTCTTAATCGATATAGCACATTCGTCACACTGCAATGTTAAAAATTCTTTAATGTATTCTCTTTTTCTTTACAATGCTACTAGAATGAAGTTGTTTTGCTGCTCATATTCACACACACTTCTCCCAAACTTATTTTTTTTTTCTTTTTCCTAATTTCATGAATACAATATTTTAATTGTCACATCTCCTCAATCATTTTTTTTTTTTGGTTTTAAATTTGGTGGTTGGTTTTTTTTTTATCAACGTCTCCTTTTTTGACAGTTTGCTCATCTTTGCAATTTTTTGGTGTGTTTTGTGTGTCAACTTACCACAACACCATTATTATCTTTTTATTTTATTGTTTTCTTTTTTAATCTAGAGGAGGTTGTTTGGTGTTGGTGCCCCCTGTTATTAATTTGACTTTGTATTTTTGAAATGTACCTGCCTACTCACAAATAAACTGTCCTTTTTTAAGTAAAACACATATGCAAGTATTTCTTGAACCAAAAAAAACGTTATTTAGGTGTCAGTAACAAATAAAGAGATAGGCAGCGCTGGAGAAACTGGGGAGATTAGCAAAGCCTTTGGCCCCCAGGGCACATATCAACTATTTAAATGCAAAAATTGGTGGGCAGAGGAGTACATATCTGAGGGAGAGCAGTCTGGTCCTGAAGTCCGAGAAACCCGGAACAGCAGCAGATGACATCTATGTTCCCAGGCTGTGGTCCTTCAAGAGGCTGCATCTTCTGTCAGACCAGACTGAACCCAAGTTATCACTCTCTGGTCTTCCTTCCACCCTTCCTTCCAGGCTGTGGCTGTGGTGCTGGAGGCGTGGCAGAAGGAGGTGGAGGAGGAGGAGGAGGAGCATGGTCCAAATCACACAAGTGTGTTACTTGTGTGATTTGGCCCAACAACCCCTTGTTGATGGTGTGTATGATGAGCTCCTCACACAAGAGGTGTTGCCCCTCCTCCATTTGCTGAAGTTTGCAGGCAGCCAAGGGGGCAAACGCATCTTGATATGTGGGGGTGGCTTTGAGGGCCGCTGAAGCCTCCCTGATGAGCTTCAGAGCCGACTCCTCCACATTCCCCCCCTTTCTGGCCCTTTTGTGTGGAAGGCGGAGGGGATGGACTTGGGATTCAGTCAGGCTCCTACGCCGCCCACCGCTTGGCTGCTGCTTACCCCTGCCTCCTCCTGGCTGCCACTTTCCACAGCCACCTCCTGGCTACTGCATTCCACACCCTCCTCCTGGCTGAGGTCTTCCTATGTATGAAAAAGGGACATCGTTTTAGTTTTTGGTTCATCAAACACACACACAATTTTCAATGTAAGACTGTTGCAAATTGTTAACAAATAGAAAAGACTATCTTTCTGAGCCCAGCATTTTTCATTCTTGGCCCAAAGGTTTTGGCCACTACTGTCTATTGATATGTGAAACACTTTCTAAAATCAGCAATTAGTGAGCACAAATCAAGCTAACATCATTAATTTTTACTCCCAAAATATGTAGAACAATACTATACCTGGCTCAAGCTGGGCTCCTCCAGTTCTTCCTGAGTGGAAGACCCAGGTTGGGCATCGGAAGACTCAGCAGGGGGGGAATGTAGCGTAGAAGGACGCATGGAAGGAAGGGTAGAGAGGGATTCCCTGACATCAGCCTGGTCTGACAGAAAATGCAGCCTGTCATAATACCACAGCCTGGGGACATAAACTTCATCTGCTGCAGCTCCAGTTTGCATGGACTTCAGCACCTTCTTGCGCTTCCTCAGATATGTACTCCTGAGGCCACCAATTTTCGTTTTTAAATAGGTGGTGTCTGCCCTGGGGACCACCGGCTTCACAAACTCAACCAGTTTCTCCATCGCTGCCTGCCTCTTTAATTTGTTACTGTAGTGTGGATGCATAGCTTGCCACAGAAAGGGCAGCTCCCTGTACTTATCGATGAACAGAGGGAGGAAACTATGGTTGTTAAACCCATCCATATTCTCTGCAAGACACAACACAAGACAAACCCTAATGTCAGGCTAAACTTGACTAAATCTTGTCCCAATACAGACCTTAATCTAGTATAGGCTAGTGATGTACAAAGTTAAAAATTGTACCTTTTGTTTGCACGATCAGTGTGTCAGTTTCTCCCTCTGTTCACAGATCATACAAACAATACACACACGTTGAATTTTATATACAGTGCGCATGCCTGAATCTCCTCCTGCCCCTGACATTCTTTCTAGACTATTCCCTGCCCTTTCTCTTTTGGCGCAGTGGGGAGAACACATGGCGGAGACACAGCAGGGGCATGCTAATTCCACTAACGAGGAGGAGGACGAGGAGCCAGAAACGTCCAGATCCCGGAGGAGAAGATTTAAGGCCTCAAATATGTCTTTTGTTGAGATGTTGGAGATGGTGGACATATTGAAGAGGAATGACTATGATGGGAAGTATGGACCTTACCCGACCCAAATATCAGAAAGGCCAAGATCATGACTTAAGTTGTGAAGAGTCTTCAGAAGAATTTTGGGGTACAACGATCCAAGGATCAACTGAGAAACTGCTGGTCAGACCTGAAACTGAGGGAGCATGATCAGTACAGAAGGATCAAGCGAGTTCTTCAAAAAAGTAAGTAGTTGTCGTGTTTTCATATTATTATTATTGCTTGCATACTGCTCCATGTGCTTTGATTTAATGTTGTACAGTTTAAACTGGCCACTTTCATGTTCATGGGTTCAGTCATTCGTAATAAACATTGTTCGTTAGCCCACTCCAAAACGATGTTTTGCCAAATTGCACTTGACTACATTTGTTCACACAACAGGTAAGTATTCTTGCTTTAGAAAGTGTCAAAAATACTGTTGTCACCTTTGAACTCTGCCAAAAACACAATTGTATGACACTTCCAAGCAATGTTTCATATTCATATTTCTGCCCTCTGTATGCTAAGTATTCCTTTTTTACATTTTATAGGGGTGAGACGACTTGGGACGTCTGAGGACACCAGGGACCCCACACCTCCCAAAGAAGGGGAAATACCAACACCAGAAGCAGAGGAGGAGGAGGAGGAAGGAGAGATTGTCGAAATTGGCACCACAACAGAGACCACAGCTTCAGGTAAGCTAATCAATGTATGTCTGCATATTTATAATACATGGTGTGTTTTTTTTTTTTGTTTTTTTTTTAGGTGATGTGGATGTTGTGGAAGAAGAATCGCATTTTACCAGTGAAAGTGCCCAGATCCTCATTGGGGAGATAATGGGGTGCAATCACGATTTAGATATACAGAAAAACATCAATGATGTTCAACAAAAAATGAAGAACATCACTGATGTTTTGGGGAGAGTCTGAAACACCCCAAACTAGCTAGCATCGTTTTTAAATTTTCAAAAACACTTTTATATTTTTAGAAAAGTCAAATTTGGAAAATGTGTGTGACAGTGTGTCAACATGTACTATCTCCCATCATGGGGGATCAATGTACGTGTGCTTTGGGGGGGGGGGCAAGCAAGGACAAGCAGCTTCAAGGGCCGTGAGGTTGACATTTTCCAGCAAGTCTGCATCAGGGCCAACTGAGGCCACATAGTTTGCTGAATGTTTTTTCAAAAAATTGCGCAGAACGCAGCAGACAAGCACAATATGATTTTGTTTATATTCCGCCATGTGTATTGGCATCAAAAATAGGCAGAACCGGCTGGCCATTATCTCGAAAGTGTTCTCCATGACTCTTCTGGCTCTGGCCAGCCACACATTAAAGATCCTCTGACCTGGGGTGAGGGTCCTCATCAGGAAAGACCGCGTCAGGTGGTTTGCCAGAGCAAACGCCTCATCCGCAATGAAAACGAACGGGAGTTCTTCTACATTCTCCTCTGGAGGTGGCAAGCCCAGACTGCTACTCTGGAGATGCCAGTAGAATTCCGTCCACGAGAACACTCCACCATCCGACATACGGCCATTTTTCCCACGTCCACATACAGGAAGTCATACGTCGCTGACACCACCGCCAACATCACAATACTATTATACCCCTTGTAATTATAATAGTAGGACCCCGAGTTAGGGGGTGGGACGATACGGATGTGTTTCCCATCAATTGCATCTCCGCAATTGGGAAAGTCCCAACGGCTGGCAAAGTGGGAGGCCACAGTCTGCCATTCCTGTGGCTGTGGAGGAAACTGTGGAGTGAAACAAGAAAATAAATTAGTAATTTTGCACATCAACATTGCAAGCAGATTAGACACAAACATTTTTGGACAGTATCAGTATAACATTTTGGGAAATTAGTATTTAAAGCCTAAAGTATAAGGTCTCCTTATCAGATTCATCACCCCCCCATCCCCCATCTGATGGCCCATTGCAAAAAATGAGGGGGGGATGTTTTGGACAGGTAACCCTCTCCACTTCATTGAGAGCTGAATGCATAAGTAATGTGTGATACTTTGGCCATCCCCTCCTTACTTACACTATTGGCAGCCCACTGGACAGGTAAGAAGTGTCATAATACCAAAAAAATAAGGAACAAATGGAAGCACATTTTGACATTCTGCTATTACCTATCAAGAGAATAATGGATAAAAATAACTTCAAACTGTAGCATTTGAAAGTATTGAGGCAGGCCCTTGCACTACATGCTTAGGTGAATTCATCCATAAATCTGACCAGAAAAAGGTAGGTATAGTGTGTATTGGGTTTGGCCAAGTCAACAGATAGAGGATTGCTATCAGCTGACCTAGCAGTTGGGGGAGGGAGGTTCCTAATGAGTTTGGCCCAACCAAAAAAAAAATCTGGCACTCTGCATGAATTTAAGCACACACATAACATTTTTACACATTTTAGGGGGTGTTTAGGGGAAAGCAATACTATGGAGCTGACAAAATACATTGCTAAGTGACTAGGCTATAAGTTTATGGCCCCAGAAGAGCATGCTGGGGAAGTTAGTGAAGGCAAATATGCATGAAGGAAAAAAAGGAACTTGAAAAGCTGCCAGCATGCATGAGGACAAAGGGGCACAGCATATCAATTAGAGCATATTGCAATCATGATAATTAGGGAATGAGGAAAGAAATACAACACATTAGCAAACATTAAATACATAGAATGTGATGTTAAAGGAGAAAACTTACCTTCATATAGTCCTTCTGCAGGACCTGAATGATGGCAGAACAGGTCTCTGGAATAATGATTCCCAGAGCCTGGGGGGAGATGCCTGTCGAGAACTTGAGGTCCTGAAGATTTCTCCCTGTCGCCAATAGCGCAACGTGGCGATGAGCCTCTGCTCCAGAGTGATAACTTGCCGCATGCAGGTATCCTGCCTGCTGATATAAGGGGACAGCAAACCCAACAGACGGTGAAAAATGGGGTTCGTCATCCGGAGATAATTCCTAAAATCATCAGGATTATTTTCCCGAATCTCACGAAGTAAAGGCATGTGTGAGAACTGGTCACGCTGGAGCAACCAATTCTTGGTCCACAAATTCCTCCTTGCCCTGTTCATGGACCAGGCTTATGTCAAAGCTAAAAGCCCAACACCAAACCCCTGCACAGCATGAACTCTACGATGAGTACGTACACTAAACATGGCTTGAAAACGGTCAGCTGGTCAGAAAGGACAACAGTAGGCACAGATAAACAGCAAGGCCAGAAAGATTGAACTGAAAACCAGAAACAAGCAGACAATAAGCACTGAAAATCAAAGCATACTATATACCAAGATATAGTCCACAATGACCAACAAATGCTAACTGACTACACGCACTGATAAGCAGATACACACCGACAAGCACAAACTGAAGAGCAGTAACGATCTGAAGTACAAATCTGAAAAACGCGAATCGTCTCTAACCAAACTTCTACTAACACTCAATAAACACGAGATCAGCAGAAGGAGCCGAAAGGGTGCCAGACGTGGTGCTGAACTTCCCTTTTCTAGTCCCATCATATGTGGCTTATGTCACCACATTCTTGGCAACGGGAAATTCAGACAACTTAGTCCGACCCTGTATATGCAACACCACTTCCGGACCACTTCCGGACTAAATCTGTCGGAATTTATCCAACGGATTTGGTTGTCGGAATGTCCGACCGTGTCTACAAGGGCTAACAGGTGGATGGTAGGGGGAACAGTAACTGGTGGATAGCAGAACACAGGGAAGACAGGAGGAACATGTTGACAGGTGGACTCAGGAAGGACGGTGGAAAAGTAAAAGGTGGACCTAGGACCCAGAACCTAGGGAAGACAGAGAGAACAAGTGGACAATATTATCGATATTCCCATCGCACACTTTCCTGGATAAGGCTTTAGGAGTAGTGGGTGTTGAAGCAACAACCAGCTGGAACTGTAGACATCACAGATCAAATGCACATATCTGCCAGCACACTACGGATCGTCAATTATGTCCAAATCTTTATTGAAGAATGATCACATCACAGAAGACTCCTTCGTCAGGCAGGTCGAGTATGACCCAGCAAAGACAGCAGGAACAGTAACAGCTGTACAGTAGTACCCAGGAAAGACAGGAGAAGCAGCAGAAAACAACAGACTTGAAGTGTTATTAAATCTAGACTATGAAAAACTCTCATTACATGCTGTATAGCAGAGTATTCATACTCACAAAGCCACTAAAGCATTTGATTTATGTAGAGTTAAATATACTTGAGTAATCCTGCCTTCAGCTATCCCTCCCATATTCTCTGTGTCTCCACTGCAGGTTGAGATTGAGTAGACCAACTGGCATCCTCTACGGAGCATGTTTAATTTCAGTTTCCTTCTAAGCTCTTCATTTCCTCTTTTTTCTTATCTGTGCAGCCCACATGACTATAGAGTCACACATGTGGACGTATACATAGTGGTAAATGACACTCTCCTCCCTCCCTCCTCCTCCATGTCCTCCTAATGCTAAATACATTGGGCGCGGGGTATAGTAAGAAACTCACAAAACGCTTAGTTCTAATATAAATAAGTATTAAATATATCTTATGTAATTGCTAATAACTGTAAAGTGAAAAAAGAACAAGTTATCTGTGTGAAACCAGTCTACCAATGTTCCTGTAACATCATGTCTACGTCCTTTGGCACTTTGAAGTTCTTCTTTCCATGGTGTGCGACCAATCTTCCTTTTTTTTAATTATTATTGACGATGGTGAGCCAGGGCTAGCACCCACAAGGAAATCTTTATCCACAGTCTGAGCAATGTTACACTCTTTCTGGAAAGGGAAAAAAGAGCCTTGGAAGAAGATGCCGTTTGAACAAAATAAAAGCTAGTGTCAGTCATCTCTAACCCCACCTACACCATATTAATGCAAAAAAAGTAGACAGCTGATTTTCAATAAAGTTTTTGGGGAGATATAAAACAGTTATTTGATATGTAAAAGTATAATATGATTTGAATTTCTCTTCTGAAACTTTTTTTTATATATTCATGTGACTGGCACAGCACCAATCAGGGCTGACCAGACACAGACTAACACTCTAGAGAGCATACATCAGCAGAGCAGAAGAAGCCCCTCCCAAAGATCTTTCCCTGGAGATGTCAAACAGGGAGAGTTCACGTGATCACACAACAGCACCGCAGTTACGGTAGTTAGCTAAGGTAGTTAGAGGATTTAAAAAAAAAATACAATGGCATGATATATATTATTTATGCTAATTAATTATGGCAAATAACACCTCTTTGTTTAGTATTACTTTAACAGGTGACAGCAAATAAAGTTCACTACCAGCTAAACACCCAGCAGCTGACTACACCACAGATGGAGAATCAGATGGCTGATGACCACTGAGCCCAGGCAAACCCAATAGCCAATTCAGTCACGTTCCTGATATTACCAGTATACCTGATTGAGTCTAAGCTGAGATGCACAAATATTAAAACACTAAGCTGAGATGCACAAAATATTAAGACACTAAGCTGAGATGCACAAAATATTAAGACACATGTTGTTTTGAACAGGCAGTTCGTCTATATGCATTGCTTTGTATATGTCCCTCAGTGTATCCAGTCACTTGTTCATATGGACTCCACTCATGTGGCGGTCTTAAAAGATTGAGTGCATGAAGTGATTTCCGGTAGTGTTACAACAAAGCATGCAGTGCAAAAATTCCTAGGCAATGTATGAATCTAATATCTCAGGATTTGATCTTGTATTTGTTGTATGAAAGTGGAAATATATTTCAGGATGTGGGAAAAAGCTTTATGTGTTTATGATCCTTCTATGCAGTAACATCCAGGGTTACCCACTTAAGACAGAATTCAGAATTTAATGGTAGAAAGATACATACTTACAAATTTCAACTGAACGCTTTCACCATGGTTGGTACAGTAAACACAATGGTTCTCTGTAAAAACAATGGCTTTTCAAGAATCAGCTGTCCGTCTATCGAGCACCAAATCTTCTTTAATCTCTATAGCAAATGTGGGTGTTGGTACTCATTGGCCTTTGCATGTTTGCAACACACAAAATCTATAACAATGAGCTACATTATGAAGTTGCAAAAGTGTGCTTAGGAGCCAATCTCCGCATTTTCCATGGGAGTTACTTGTTAAATCAACACTACTAATAAAAACTATATCTTTAATGACATTGCATCTAAGTCCACTGAACTCCTATTTCCATGTCAAATCCTGTCTAGGAACACAAGCATTTATAATATAATTTCCTTAATTTGGCCTCTGAGTTAATGATAACTTCAAAATATAGTCAGCAGAAGGTCATACCTTAGACAGAATCCGGCAGCTTGACAACGTTGCTACAATTAGTGGTTTTTATAAGCCACGTTTGATCATTGCTTCTTATTTGCAAGCAAACACTCATAAATAATTAACAAATAATAATACCACCGTGTCAGCATTAAACAGCCCGGCCGTGCCTCATAAACAACAGTGAGTGCTAAAGGATACAGTGCATCTAAGGTTTCTATTTATACATAATATTATAGATCTCAGTGCTTCCCTTGACATTGACACTGTCAAAACAAACACTTGATCCATTGTATTTTTTGAGTAGCTCTTTAAGGTATAAATAGATCTCAGTTGTTTATTTCAAGTGCTTTTAGTGGTGCAAAAGTAGTTTAATTGTATTTAAAAACTGTCAAATATCAATGGCGATCAATGCTTCTCATTGATTTGTTTGTGCAGTTAAACATTGAGAATATCAGATTCAAGTTCTAACATTAAATACATGGGTATTGATCCGCCACAACTATGATCGAGTCAAGACAATAATGTAGATGATTAGACAAATCTGTCCACCTTGGCCTTGGTTGCTTAACCAATGTCTGCTGAAAGATATCCTCAAATGATTGTCACTAAAACAAAACACGAACATGAAAGACTAGCAGAAAACTTTAAAGAATTGTAGAAGACACATACTGTATTCTTAAGTGGTAGTGAAGGACATCTAGGACAAGTATAAAATAAAGGACTTAAAGTGATTGTAAAGACTCGTTTTTTTCCTATAAAAATAACAAACGTGTTATACTTACCTGTTGAGCCCTGATCCGGCCCTGCCCCCTCTCTCTCCTGAATGGCTAGCTGACTTTGATTGACCACAGTGTCAGCCAATGTCTCAGTTAAACAGGACAGAGAATCGTGGATGGTTGAGACACTCGTGGACATCGCTAGACAGAGAGGGACCTCAGGTAAGTGTTAGGGGAGCTGAGTGGGGCTGCTGCACACAGAAGACTTTTTGCATAGAATTCATTTGGATAAAAAAACCTTTTGACTTTACAATTACTTTAAGCTTTTTTATTTTTCTGTTAATAGTTTCATTTTTACCACTGGGGTTTCCTTTGACCATTTTTTTTTTCAGAATGCTCTTGGTAACATTTGCAAATTTAACTTCAGTGTGGTGTACCAGATTGTCCCTTTTGATAATTGCTGCTTATAGTGAAACACCACTGAGAAAATGCAATCTTTATTGGATTATAGACACTGCAAGGATCTTTGTAAACTTCAGTAATACTGTTCTGATGAAACCAACATGTGCAATTCATCCACTTTTTATTTTCTAAGTAGTGCTAAGTAGAAGGGCCCACTTGCTGTAATAAAATGATCAGTTCCCAGCCTATTGTATGAAAAAAACTGCAGTGAGCCAATAGCATGACATGAAATTAATCTGGAGTAATTCTATATACAGACAGTGCGATGGAGTACAGTGTTCTAGCTGTCAGCGTTACAAGGAAGAAACATTTTCATTTTTTGGCCCTTTTGGAATTTTATAGTTGGCTGCAGATTAATTCAGTGCTGTATGTATTGTAGTAGATGTAGTGTTTAGTAAAGGAACCTTGTATTAAGGAAAACATGTATAAAGTAAGATTAAGACTGTATAGCAAGCAGCTTAAGGTGCTTATACATATCCTAACTGCAGCCCTGGTCTGCCACTAGAGACCCCAAAAAACCCATGTAACTACAGGAAGAACATGCAAACTTCATATAGGCAGTGTTCAGGTTGATATTTTAACTGAGGACCCCAATGCTGCAAGGAAAGAGTGTTAACCACTAAGACAGAGGTGTTGCATACAGATAAAATGTGGTTGACATAATAAGGGAACTTTCACAGTGGGGTGTTGGGGGCATTGGTGGTAAAGCGCCACTATTTTTAGCGGTGCTTTACTGTTGTTTTAGTGGCACTTTTCGGCCGCTAGCGGGGCACTTTTAACCCCACTAGCAGCCGAATAAAGGGTTAAAAGCATCTGCAAATCACCGCTCCCAGGCACTTCGGTGTCTCTGCCCATTGATTTCAATAGGCAGGGGCGCTCTAGGAGTGGTGTATACACTGAATGAATGAATGAATTAAATACTGAAACTGAATCGCCTCTAGGCACTGCTCCTAAAGAGCTGCAAAGATGCTGTTTGCAGGACTTTTTTTATTAACGTCCCGCAAGTGCACCACTTCAATGTGAAAGCCCTTGAGCTTTAACACTGGAGTGACAAGAGAGGCGCTTTACAGGTGCTTTGCAGGAGCTATTTTTAGTGCTATAACACCTGTAAAGCACTTCAATGTGAAAGTAGCCTAAAAGAAAAATATGTGGGGGCGCATGCGCGGCGCGGAGCGAGCAGGTCGCTAGTCACAGGAGCTCCGGGGACAGCGGAGATACTAAAGCACTCCCAGGGCCGAATTTGCTCGCCGATCGCTACCACAGCTAGCCCATCGGCCCGAGGGACCAATCGTGCATGCCGACGGCTAAGAAGGGCAAGCGGAAAACCGCTCAGCGCTCCTTGACCAACTATCTTCTTCGAGTCAGTGAGAAGCAGGAGATGTCCCAAGATGGCGCCCAGGCCTCCGTGGATGCAGAGACTCCGTGCGCAGCGGGCTCACAGGCAGGTACGGGGGACTCTCAGCTGACAAAAGCTGACCTAGAAGACAGCCTTGCCCACATGTACGATAGGCTAGCCAGGAAATTCCAGGCGGAATTGCAGAAGTCGACTAGCACACTCTCGCAGGAGTTAGCGGCCCTGGGGAACAGGACAGACCTCCTGGAAGTAAAGCATGATGAGCTCCATTTAGCTTATGCGGATCTACGGAGGGACCATGAGATGTTGGGGGACACGGTTGTCCAGCTTCAGAATCATTTGGAAGACCTGGACAACCGAAATAGGAGGAACAATGTGAGGGTGCGGGGGATCCCTGAGTCAGTGACGGATCTCCCGGCCGCGATCACCAAGCTTTTTCAACTGCTTCTTCCCACCCAGCCTAAGGAATCCTTCATATGCGACAGACTGCACAGGGCTTTGAGGCCTAAACCGCCCCCAGAGAAGCCCCCACGGGACATTGTTATGTGCCTTAAGGACTTCCTGATTAAGGAGGAAATCCTCAGGGCCTCCCGCAACACCCCACGTATCCTTCTGGATGGGATTGCTGTGCAAATTTTCCCTGACATCGCCCCGGCCACGCTGGAAAAGCGGCGACAGATGAAGGAAATTACCTCTGCGCTACAAACAGCTCAGGTGCGTTATCGCTGGGGGTTTCCGTTTAAGTTGATTGTCCCGCATAATGGCTCCACGCATGTTGCCACCACGGTTGTGGAGGGTAGAGAAGTCCTGATGAAGCTGGGCCTGTTGGAAAGACAGCAAACACCAAGGCACCCACCGTCTCCTCGTCCATCTCCCATTTGGGCCACTCCATCGCCCCATAGGGACAGGCGCTCTCGCAGGCTCCAGCCGCTTCCTGAGGAGTGATCATTTTTTGGTTTTCCTGGATTTGCCCAGTTTGTCCTGCACGGATTTTGACAGTTTTCAATGGAGCATATGCCCAGGTTCCCTCAGCTATCCTACCTGGATACTTTGAATCCCTCCCCCTTTCCCCATTCTTTGAGCAAGCTGTCCGAAGATAATTGCTATATGACTCTGGTGTCTCCCTGTCCCCGGAGATGTTTGCCGAATTTTTTTCCCTTTTTTTTTGTGTGTTCCAAAGTTTCTTCGCTGGATAATTTTCTCTCTTTTTTTTCTGGCGCTGTGATTCTCCCCCCTCCACACTGGTCCTCCTCTCCCTGTTTGGACTGTTCGTTGGCGGGGAGTGAATGGAGCAGGTGGATGTTGGGGCCTTAGGGTCCCAGGTGTACATTTTTTTGGTCTGGCTGGATTTTCCACCCAGACTCCACAGTTATTTTGTTTTTGTTTTTATCTCAGTTTATTTGTTCTTAGGTTATACTGACCGTAACACTTGCCCTGATCTATGGATAACTTGGTTTGCTATTTTTGATTTCTCTAATTGGTGGACAGATGGCCCTAATTGCCTTCGGTTCATGATTTTTTCTAATGTATGTGAGGGTGGCTCCCATGGCACTGGACTCTGGCATGGGGTACAACGCTTCTTTGGTGGGGTATACAGAATAGCGTGCATATACACCACATGACATGGGTCTCCGGATTATCTCACATAATGTGAGGGGCTTTAATTCTCCCCAAAAGAGAAGGAAGGCTTTCCGTCAATATAGGCATTTGGGAGCTGATATAATACTTTTACAGGAGACTCACTTCTCCTCTTCGTCTTGTCCTAAATTCTTTGACAAGTCGTACAAATTGCATTACTATACCACCTTTGAGTCCAGGGCCAGGGGAGTTGCGATTTTTATCCGCAATACTTTGCAGTTCGAACCATCACATGTGTATAAGGACCCAAATAGTAGGTTCATTGTGTTGCAAGGGTTGATACAGGGTAAGGCGGTGACTGTAGCTAATTTATACGCTCCAAACTTGGCACAAGGTACTTTCTACCAACAATTCTTAAAAATTTTAGACAGATATATTTCCCCTCATCTGATTGTGGGGGGAGATTTTAATTTAGTGGCCAACCCCGCGTTAGACCGCAGCAAACCCACTCATTGTGCTAAGGCCTTTCCGAAACTACTGAGCCGTTCGTTAGATAGATTACAACTTATAGATTCGTGGAGGGCACTGAATATTGGCGTAAGGGAATATACCCATTATTCCCACCCCCACGATAGCTATGCTAGACTAGATTACATATACACTTCCCCTATATTGCTGGCTAACTCGGCTCTCGCATCTATACATCCGTGCCCCTGGTCTGATCACCAGGTGGTTTTATTCCACACCTCCCATATTGGCCTTTCCCCCAAGGCAGCCTCTTGGAGGCTTAATGACTCATTGTTGACGGACCCGGAGATTTACACGCGTGTGTTGGGCCTCCTAGAGGAGTACTTCCGAATTAATGATACTGGGGATATCTCCCCTCAAACACTCTGGACGGCTCATAAAGCGGTCCTTCGGGGCCACTTAATTGAGATCGCAGTCTCCAAAAAAAGACAGAGGGGTGAGCAGATCCGTTCCCTTACCCATGACTTACAGCTATTATACCAATCCCATTCTGTCTCCCATTCGCTAGACACTATGCAGTTAATCTACCAAAAGAGAGCCGAGTTGGACACAATCCTTTCGGGTCATACTGAAAAGGCATTGCGTTGGTCTAAGGCTAAATTTCTCTTACATAGTAATACGGCCTCCAGTATGTTCTCTCGCAAACTTCATCAATCCCTACAGCCTCCCCATGTTTACAAATTAAGAAACGATTCAGGTCACATAGTCACCCACCCTACAGAAGTACTTCAAATATTTAAAACATTCTACTTGAAGTTGTTATCTCCTCCTTCCCAACCTGTCTCCCCGGATGTGGATCAGTGGTTAGATTCTGTGAACCTCCCATCATTGTCAGACTCACAACTTCAAGCCTTAAATGCCCCCTTTTCCGAACAAGAGGTTATAGCCACTGTGAAATCCCTTAAATCCTCTACGGCCCCTGGCCCGGACGGATTTACCTCATTATATTATAAAAAATTTACTCAAGTCCTGGCCCCCAAGTTGACGAAGCTTTTTAACCAGATTTTACAAGGTCATGCTATCCCAGATGAAATGCTTCATGCCAATATGACGTTAATCCCCAAACCAAATAAGGATCACACCCTGCCCCAAAATTATAGGCCCATTTCGGTATTGAATAATGATGTCAAAATTTTAGGAAAATTATTAGCAAACAGACTAGCCCCTATAGTTGGTACTATGGTGGGCCCGGAACAAACGGGATTTATACCAAATAGGCAAATCACTGACAACATTAGATTAGCCTTGAATGTTGTACAGGACGCCAACCTTTTCTCCAAAAAAGTCCTGCTCCTGGGACTGGATATACATAAAGCCTTTGATAGTGTTTTATGGCCATACATTGACAGAGTTTTACATAAGTTTGGGTTTACTGGAGCTTTTGTCAACGGATTTAAGGCTTTATATCTACACCCCCAATCTAGAGTGAAGATCCCGGGCTGTTCCTCGGAGCTGTTCCCCTTGGGCAGGGGCACCAGACAGGGTTGCCCGCTGTCCCCTTTAATATTTGCCCTGGCTTTGGAACCCCTGGCCAGGGCACTTATTGCTAACCCGAATATAGGGGGGTACCTGAAGGGGGAGGGGGAATACAAGCTTAGCCTATACGCGGATGATGTCCTTTTGTTTTTACCCAACCCTCTAATTTCGCTACCCAACCTCATCGACACCCTGGACTCATTTCGGAAACTTTCAGGGTTGGCAGTGAACCTGTCCAAATGTTCGGCCCTTCCTGTTAATTTCACCCCCCCCGAAGTTTTACATCTCCAAAACACATTTGGCCTCCTAGTATCTAAACATACACTGAATTATCTAGGGATCCATCTTGCCACCACTCTATCGGACACCTATAATGCTAATTTTCCTGTGGCCTTTTCGTCGGTTAGGAGATGGCTAAAATTGTGGTCCACTTATCATATCCCCTTGATGGGGAGAGTGGTCGCGGTTAAGATGTCTATTCTGCCCAAATTACTTTATTTTTTTAGGGCCCTCCCCCTGTATGTCCCACGCCGAGCTCTCGCATTGTTGCAACGCGACATTAATGCTTTTATATGGCAGAATAAGAGGCCCAGGTTTGGGAAACTTCTGTTACATCGACCCCTGCCCCAGGGGGGACTGGGTTTACCAGATATCTGGTTATATTACCTGGCAGCAAGGTTGGCTCAAACGGCCCAATGGCACGCTACTAATTGTGGGGTGCCATGGCTGATTTTTGAAACCCAGTCCATACGCCTGTATTTTCTCCCGGGCATCCTGTGGCAGGGGGAGATGAGACCAGGGGTCCTAACTCCCCTGAACACTATAGTTAGCCGTTCCCTTTATCTGTGGTCACTCTATCACTCTAAATTTAGATTGCTACCTAGCAGACCCCGGTTGGCCTCCTTTCTGGGCGATAGGAGATTCCCCCTGGCATTCGAGTCCCCCGGCTCTTTCAGCTGGTGGATTCGGAAGTCGCTGGTTACCCTCCGAGCTCTCTGCAATGATAGCCCACGTTTTACATCCTTTTTGCAGCTCCAGAGGAGCCATGAGATTCCGAGGGGGGAATTCTATAAATACCTGCAAATTCGCCATTTTTTCCAATCGCACTATTGTGTAGCTAGTGACCCCTCTAGGGTGCAATTTGAATCACTATGTTATCGACATTCCAGAGATAGAGGCACTATCTCTATGATATATAAGCTCCTATTAGAAGCTCAACTACCGGAGAAATCTAGAGCCATGGGATTGTGGGAAGCAGACCTGTCCACCGAATTCTCTCAAGAGGATTGGCAGGACATGCTCCGGAATATGCATAGATGTTCCCGTTCCATGGCTATTAAGGACACGGCGGTGAAATTACACACACGTTGGTACCTCACCCCAGTGAAGGTACATACATTTTTTCCCTCGGTCTCTGACAGGTGCTTTAGGGGTTGCCTGGAGCCTGGCACACTACTCCATATATTCTGGAGCTGTCCCCTACTTCGACCTGTCTGGGATCGAGCTTCGACATTAGTCACCACCATAGTGGGGGCTGGCGTTGAACTGACGGCAGCACACTGTCTACTTTTTGCATCCCTCCCGGGGACTACCAGATCCTCCCAGAGTTTGATTAATACCCTATTTAGCGCCATTCAATGGGCGGTGGCGCTACATTGGCGCTCACCCTCGGTTCCCTGGGCTCAGGTTATTCGAAGGATGGAATCTATCCGTCTTATGGAACGGATCCACCATACGCTACTGGACTCTATGCACATTCACACTGCCAAGTGGGCAACTTGGCCGCTCGGTTTGGTGGCGGAGGGGTTGGTACTTCCTCCCCTTTCCCCGCAGGTGGATCCCTGAGATGAGATAGCACTGGGCCTTGCTTTTGGGACATAGCAGTTTTAAGGACCCCGTTCTGGTTACCTAGTCCACCAAATCTCCGCACATTTTCTATTTTCTGAGATTGATCCTATACCAGTTGTTATGGGGCTGAAGTCTATGAAAGAAGAGATTTTTTTTTCTTTTCTCTGCTACGGTCAGTTGTTGTTCTTATGGTATATTTAATGTGTTTTTACCTTAACCTACACAGTCACCCTAAAGGTCTTAGCATGGTACTTCTAGAACAGTTACATACGACCTCTCTGATGACAGTTTACGTTTAACTGGCTCTATAGCCCTGTTCTATTTTTTTTTTTTTGTTGTATGTTTTCTCTGGATATTGTTCCTCATTATTTCATCGGAGCGTTAATGTAACTCTGTACAATGCTACTGCAAGTTGTGTATATGTGCACTACTGTGTATTCTGTTTCTTACCCAATAAAAACGTTTGTATTAATAAAAGAAAAATATGTAATTAAATTAGATTGCATGTTGATAAGACATAAAGGCAGAGAAGTCAGGGATGAAAAAGAGCGGGATGAGATGACGAAAGAACGCAAGAACCAACATGACAGCACTGACCCCCAAAGGAGCTGCTGGTTTGATTGGGCTTACCGTTACCTTCTCCTCCGCAATCTGTGTCTAGGGGTTCCCGTGGTACATGGCCCAGTAAACTCAGAGACTGACGACAGATCCACATAAAGGGATTTTTATTTGCAAAACGTAGACAACAAACAAATATAGGATCAGAGGGTTAGGAAGGAAGTTCATTTACTCTTAGTGTCAAAGTCAATAATGAAGGACTTGCTTACTTTGACTAAATCCAGAGAATAGCCATTCACAACTGGATGTTCACTCAAGTTGGATAGTCCTCTCTCTCACAAGGCCTAGCAGCCAACGAGGTGCTTTACTCAGGAACAAGTCTCTGCCACAGACGTTGTTGTAGAACATACAGTAATACGTCTCTGCCACAGATGGTGTTGTAGACTTCAGGAAATTAACACTTGTATAACACTTATGTGATACCTGGATCTTTCAGCCAGCTTAGCGATACCCACGAGACAGGATTCACGTAGGTACTTCAGCCCTTCCAGGCTCTTGCTAAGAAGCCAACCCGTACGTGGCCTTCTTCTGAAGAGTCCTCTCTGGATAGCTATGAAGTCACTGGGCCTCTCCAACTACCCGAGACAGCACCGGACCACTTCGGAATCCCTCTTTTGTTTCCTTGCCTCGGGCTAGCCAGTCCCGAGGCAATAAGTTGGGTGGATCCGCACCCCAGGCCATAGCCTTCCTGGGAGATGGTCAGGAGGACCAGGACCATGGAGTCAGAACATACTTCTGGACCGGAACCCTGAACCACGTGACATCCCCATCTTAAGTACCCTTTCCCAGAAAGCACAGCAAGAGTGACACTCCCACTGGGCGGGCTCTGAGAGAGAGTAAACTTAAAGCACGCAACTAGACTGTGGTTCCATGCCTGCCAAAAGAGACAGTGCCCCTTGTGGCCAGGCTGAACATCCTATAGTCCAGTCAGACTGATGCTGAGATCCAAATTTAGAACAATTGTACCCAAACCAAACTGCAGTTAAGGTGTAACCTTAACTTTCAAAAAACATAGTGCGTGCTCTTCAGGAGCTGGCGCTACACATAATATGCCTGATTGTTCTATTGTGTCAATCCATAAGTTCTACTCTATATATAGACCCACCCCTGCAAGAACCGCTTGGTTGATTGGGTTCTCTGTTCTTTGCCTCGACTTTGTAAACAAACCCAGAACAGAGTTCTGTACCACTAGACTGAAACCAACTGATTAGTCAGCAAAGTCAACAAAAAACTGTTTGCATAAGCAATAACTGCAGTGTCTATGGGAATACTATAACTGGTTTAGAGTGCACTGTAGGAAAATGGCTAGGATATGGTGCAATGTCCCCTGAGAGGTAACATTTAATATAAGCAATAAGTAAAGGTCTCTGTGGAGCAACTATGAGGGTAGCAGTTCCTAGACCTATCTCTTCAGCCGGATAGCATTGGGATCCAGTTTTCCTAGTAGTACACATTAATACAGTCCCAGTAAAGCCTGCAGACAGCAAGAAAGGCTACGAGATAGCTGTATAGTCAGTTCCTAAAGAACTTAGTTTCTCTAGCAGTAGATGGTAAATCACCACAGCAACAGCAGTTCACCAGTCCCAGTGATAATGTAGGTCAGAATCCAGTCACACAACAATTAGTCCTCCCTCTACTCTGCACTCAGGTAATTCTGGCTGTCAACACTCCAGGACCCAGCACTCTGGATCCCGCTCTGGCCACCAATATGCAGCACACAGTGGACAGCTCTCTGGTCTCCCTCACAGCAAGAGGAAGTTAATCTATGTACAGCCTGGTAAATTGCAGTTCTTTTCCCTCCTCCCAGCAATCAGTCTCTGAGGAATGTAGCTCAAAAGCTCTTGACTTGCACAGTAGAATCTCTCCTCTAGACTACAGTAGCCATAGTGCAGTGCTGTCTGTTGAACTCTTTCTACTCAGCAGCTCCCTCCTCTTCCTGGAAACAGTCATTAACCAGTTCAAAACCACAGGGCAGTAACTATAGAGAGCAGCTGCAGCAGTGGTGGCTGGTGATAAAAACATTTTGGGGGGCGCAAACAAACCTCTTAAGGTCCTTACCTGCAAACAGAGCCTCCAGCCTGGGCTATCACTGCTCCCCTGATACCCTGAATTTTTTGGGCACGTTTGTTGCTTGAAAAACACGTCAAAAAGCACATTTTAGCATGACACGCCCATTCACACCTGAAGTGATATGTCCCTGGAATGAAGTGGTGTGTCCCTGGAATAAAGTGGAGTGTCCCTGGAATGATGTGGTGGGGCTCTGGAATGAAGTATTGTGTCCCTTTGTTCCTGGAATGAAGTGGAGTATCCCTGGAATGAAGTGAAGTGTCCCTGGGATGAAGTGATGTGTCCCTGGAATGAAGTGGCGTGTCTCTTTGTCCCTTGAATGAAGTGGAGTGTCTCTGGAATGAAGTGGTGTGTCCCTGGAATGAAGTGAAGTGTCCCTGGGATGAAGTGATGTGTCCCTGGAATTAAGTGGCATGTCCCTTTGTCCCTGGAATGAAGTGGAGTGTCCCTGGAATGAAGTGGTGTGTCCCTGTGTCCCTGGGATGAAGTGATGTGTCCCTGGAATGAAGTGGCATGTCCCTTTATTCCTGGAATGAAGTGGAGTGTCCCTGGAAGGAAGTGATGTGTCCCTGGAATGAAGTGAAATGTCCCTGAAATGAAGTGAAGTGTCCCTGTGATGAAGTGATGTGTCCCTGGAATGAAGTGGCGTGTCCTTTTGTCCCTAGAATGTAGTGGAGTGTCCCTGGAATGAAGTGATGTGTCCCTGGAATGAAGTGGAGTGTCCCTGGAATGATGTGGTGTGTCCCTGGAAGGAAGTGGAGTGTCCCTGGAATGTAGTGGTGTGTCCCTTTGTCCGTGGAATGAAGTGATGTGTCCCTGGAATGACCTGGAATGAAGTGGAGTGTCCCTGGAATGAAGTGGTGTGTCCCTGGAATGAAGTGGAGTGTCTCTGTGTCCCTGGAAAGAAGTGGAGTGTTCCTGAAATGAAGTGATGGGTCCCTGGAATTAAATGGTATGTCTCTGGAATAAAGTGCTGTGTAGAGAGCAGAGACTGGCCATTCCCCCTTCCAGACACTTACTGTGACATCCATCACTGCTGCCAGCTGTTCCAGGAGAATTCAGTCCCATACTGTGAAGGGTCAGGCGCCCAACGTAACGAGTCCCAGGGAGGTGAATGAGTAGAAACTCCAGCATGTTTCTGCAAGATGCCCAGTCCACAGCACAGTGAGCCGGAAACTGGAAGTGATGCCAAAAAAGGGCCGCCCACCATTCTCCGATCCCCGCCATTAAAAATAAAGAACAGGTGGCCAGAAACAAATCATTAAAGAGTGGGAGTGTTTGTCGGTGCATTGCTTGCGCCCCCAACACACCCTGAACATGGGCAAATCAGCTGATTGCAAGCTGGGAATCTTCCCATAGACTCTAATCTTAGCCAAGCACCTGGTTATATATATAAGCCATGGTTTCCATACACTGCACTGATGATGCACCAATTATGACAGCATCTGTAATAACAATTATGGCCACAGGGACATAAAGGAAGGATTTGTTTGGCTCTGCCCGTTTTCTTTAAATAATTAGTTTAGCACCTGTGATGTAAAAACCTTTTGTTTTAGGAATGCTCCAATGTGTTTTTCAGAGCTGTGCTCAGTCCTTCCTTCTCACAGCTGGCCACTCAGCTGTTGGCTAATTGCGAGGTCCTATCTCTCCACAGTTACTCAGCTGTTAATGATATCCTGCTCGTCAGTCCTGCCTGTCTAGTCCATAGGTTCTCTGCCTTCGCCTTGGTCAACATCACAGAAACAATCTCCTGCGATCCTGTTCAAGACTTGCTTTGCTGACATCCCTTCTGGCTCCAGATCCTCTTTGCTGTTCCAATACATTGATCCCTGACTTCTGGCTTAGCTGACTATCTGTTCTGGTTACTGAACTTTGGCTATGTTTTGACTACGTTTGTTCTTTTTACTTTTATTAGTAAACAAGCGTGATTTAACTGTACTTTCTTGGTCTGATTTCATGGTTTCTGTCAGTTCCTCTTGAATTAAATGTGCTTTAAGGGGGCTTTTTGGTTCATTTTGGGTTACCTCACCATAACATAGTTACATAGTTAGTCTGGCTGAAAAAGTCCATCCAGTTCAAACAATAGAAATAATAGAAATGGAAATAGCATGTCTGCTTGTGTTAGTTCATAAGCCATACTGCATAGAAGCCATGATTTCCATGTACTTTATATATAATGGCCAGCAAGCCTGAAACAGCCGTATGCAGTCTGGAATATATTGCTCTATAATATTACACAATATCTGCAATTTATACCAGATGACTCGCTATCATCAATTGAGTATGAATAAGCCCCTTATTTTTGCTCCTGTGATGACAGTGAGACCTAAAAATATCTTATTTTTAGGAAGGCTCTGCTGTGTTACACAATGCAGGGAAAATCATACCAACAGCCTATAAACCGGACTGATTTCTCTAGCATGACCCAATATACCAGTGTTGCTAAAACCAAAAGGTGACACTATCTAGGAGCAACTGCTTGTCATATCACAACCCTTCATGAAGTCTGATCAGCTAAGCACTGCCATGATAATATCAGGAAAAATACATTCTACATGGTGGTAAAACTATTTGATGTAATGGGTAATCTTTTTATATAATTTAAATAAAAACATAAAAATAAGTGAAATCAAAAGGTAGGGATGCATCCCAAGGGTAAGCAAATAACTGGTAAAGCTTTGCTCCTCAATCCTGTGTGTAAATGGGCAATGGAAGGGCCCTCATGTAAACTAGAAATTGTTGTTATCATTAAATGTTAGAGACCATCTAGTCTTGGTATATGGATATCTGCATTTGTACTAGACTAGGTCAAGCCTTCTGACCCATCACAGTAGTGTTCACTGGAGGAAGAACATGTTTTATTGACTGAAATTCATGAATTATTAAAGGAATTTATTGTCTCAAATGCACAATACATAGGCCTTTCTTTATTAATAAATACTGGGCAATATGTCAACATACTGAGATTCCTGCATGTTTCTGTAAATCTTAAACAAGATACATGATAAAGAAAGTTGTTTAATGTATATCTACAATTAAGGTTATACAGACCACAAGCACATGCTCTGTGTATTGTTAATAACTGGTAAATATCTTGGAGAATGTGTCAGAATGTTCCTTAAGCCAAATGATCCAGCTTTAACAGAGGTGGAATAGAACTGGGTTATTATGCTAGTCATTCTGGATAAATAACTTCCAAGTTGCTCGATTTGAGGAAGTTCTTGTTGTTGGCCCAACACATGGAGTATATTTCTAAAGCAGTGAATCTGACATTCAGCAAACATTCTCTGCAGGAGGATCTTCCAGGTCCATGTGTTTTACAAGGCAGTGATTGATTCTCCACCAGAAAATGTTTGATGAATGTCACATTCACTGCAGTATAATTACCTTATAGTGGTGGAGGTTATTGAAAGTTCAATAATGGCCAGAATAAGAGTCAGACGCCCCAGTGAGGCTGGGTTCACATATGAGGATGCAGTGGCTCACAACAGGAGTCCAGTGCATCCTCGTTCACTGTTTCAGGTCTGATTTCAGCCCGAATATTGGGCTGAATTTGGATCTGAAACTGACCAAAAGACACACAGGGCTCTTTTGCAAATTACACTGGAGCCGCTGCGGAGACGCATGAACTGGCTCCATAGAGAGCCAGTCACAATCTCCTGCTATGCGAATTGGATGTGAGCAAACCCACATCCAATTTTCAATAGTGTGAACCCAGCCTGATGCTTTTTTTTGGATCTAGTTGAGAAATATGACTTTTTAGAAATAATGTGAGTGCTGTCTTATATTCACATCTCTGTAAAAACAAAATCATTCATAGACATTATTTTCTTGTGGGCATCCACTTTGTAGAGTGACAAAATGTCCTCTTGTCTTCCAATACTACACAAACACACATGTGTGTAAGAATGTGGCAGATGTTCTTCCCTTGCACTGAAAACAGAGGGATGTGCAACCTATTTGTTACACTTTTTCACCAGTGCTGGTATCCCTTTGTTGTTGTGGCTCCTAATTCCTCATGGAAGGAAGTCCTCAGTCCCAGCACTAGGGGTGGGCAGAATGATTTTCGAAAAATTTATTTCACTGTGAAATGACTAATTTCACGTTTGGCGAAATGTCCCTTATTGACTGCTTAAGCAAGGACTGTGTACTATTGATTGCTATGCATTTGATTTTTTTACATTTATTTTCTGTTTATTGTTTTTCAAATAGCAAGTAAACAAAAAAAAATACAACATCATAAAATATTGTGTTTTATTTTATAATACAAAAAAAACTATTATTGCTTTTTAACCTTCCCTCTCCCTCCCTCCAAGCCTGCATCCACCCCCCCCCCCCCCCCCCTCACCCACATCCCCCAATCGTTAATTGTACATGTACTTCTGTTAATTGCATAGCCTCCAGGGGGGAGGAAAGCCACCTGTAGGGGTAGAATAAGTTTAGAAGAGAAGGACATCTAGAGTCTAATGGGAAAGAGAGGGGGTGGTGTGCATTTGATTATTATTTGTGTACTGACACTACTGTAAATATCTCAATTAAATTTTTTTTTTTTTGTCCCCTTTGTTTATTTTTTTGTCCCCTTTTTCTTTTTTTTCCCCCAATGTAAGTTTTAGGCATGACAATTACCTACCCCCCCCCCCCCCCCAAAAAAAAATATATATTATATATTGAAGGGATCCTGTAGAATAAAATGGTGGCATTTGCATTTGTTTTGCCACACGGTAATCGTGCTACTGTTAGTAAAATCTTGATTTCCTTAGTTAAGAATACACACAAACACAAAAGTATTTCATAAAATATAAAAGATGAGATTGTGTTGTGTAAATAAAGCCCAAAAATGTCAAGCTTCAACACTGCAAATGCCCATGAAATGCAAGTACCCAAAATTGCCCATTTGTCCATTTAGACCCCATTCACACCTAAGCGTTTTGTAGCTTGAAGCCTGAAGCTACAAAATGCTAGAGGGGAAAAAATCTATTATTCTCAATGGAGATGGTTCACATCTCCACTCCATGTCGCCTAAAGCCGAACGCCTGAAGCTCAAACAAGTTTCAGACCCTTTTTTGTCGCTCAAATTGAGCAGATTTGGGCGTTTTTCTTCTTTTAACATTGGTGACCCTTTGCCCTGCACAAAATCACGGCAAATCGTGATAAAAAACGTTGCGAATCGCGGTAAAAAAACGCCGCAAAATCATGGTAAATTAGTGCGATTTTCTGCTTGAAAATGCTACGCTCAGGTGTGAATGCAGCCTTAGAGTTAACACTGAATGATAGCCCTAGAATATTTGCTACCACACAGACATGCATGGCAATAGCTAATATGTGCAAAGCAATCATCATTTTTGTATTGTGTGTGAAACCTACCCAACACACGCTTGTGTTCATATGTGTGTACATGGGGCAGAGGGCTTTTAAAATATGTTTGGGAACTTTTTCTTTTATTAAACTTACATTTCTAAAACTTTTTAAATTTAATTTTAGTGTTATCACAATGGGGCTTATAAACCTCCTATGTGATAGCATAGTGCAGTTGACAGGCTCTCTTCAAAAACATCAGGTCTATTAGACCCATTATTGTAAACTTTGCACTATGTTGAAGCTGATCAAGCACAGCCTGCACTTGCTCAGCTTCTACCCAGAGATTGACAGCTGTGAATCCAGAAGTGTTCAGTTTCTGGGTTAGTTCTTCACATGCAAATGCTTGCAGATCTCCCATCACTCTCCACCGTGACATCCTCCATGTCATGACACAGAAGTCATCCTGGGATACATGTCTCTTGTATTTAAACAATATTTGCCAAGTTCAGAGTTAAGCTTTAAAATAAAACCTGAAAATAACACCATTGCCTTCCCCTTTGGCTCCAATGTGTTTTGCCAAAGTGGCAAGATTTTTCTGAATTCTCCTGGTTTTCAAGGAAATTTTCCCCTCATACCTATTTTAAATGCATGTTTTACCCAGAAAATAGCTTTCAGTTGGAATTACTTCTGGTTGGTACTGTATTTTAAATGCTGACCCAGGTGATCGCCTCAAGAAAGGACAGAAGCATTTATGATTGCCTGAAATTTGGTTAAGTGCAATTTCTGAGAGAGATAGATAGATAGATAGATAGATAGATAGATAGATAGATAGATAGATAGATAGATAGATAGATAGATAGATAGATAGATAGATTTTGGTCGCAAATAGAGTATTTGCACCATGTGCTTAAAGTGATTGTAAACGATCACCTTGTAACACAACCCATTCAGTGTGGGAACCAGCGTTTCCCGATTTCTCTTTGCACTTAGGACTAATCAGCTGATCAATTTCATTATTGGACATTTCTTCATTTTTGTAGACAACGTGTCAGAAACCATGAAATCAGGCCGAGACAGAAGTACAGTTAAATCATACTTGTTTAATAATAAAAGTAAAAAGAATAAATGTAGTCAAAACATAGCCAAAGTTCAGTAACCGAAACGGATAGTCAGACAAGCCAGAAATCAGGGATAAATATAGTGGAACAGCAAGCAGGATCTGGAGCCAGAAGGGATGTCAGCAAAGCAAGTCTTGAACAGGATTGCAGGAGATTCTGTGATGTGACCAAGGTGAAGGCAGAGCTTCTCTGGACTAGATGGCTTTTTTTTTTTTTTTATAATTCTTTATTTCTTTGCAAGAATACAAAACAACATCATTAATCAATGAAGTACAACATAATGCATTCCTGCCCTTTTTATGAACAAAACAAAAACAAGACAGTATCAGTACAATATCCAATACAGTATATAGTATCTATTCCTCATAGTGGTCCAACAAAACAAACAAAAAAAAAAAAAAAAGAGGGGGAAGAAGGGGGGGGAGGGGGGGAGAGGATCAATCCCACCCACCGGCGGGTTTAGTTTACATTACTCAACCAGCTCACCTAATCTTCAATTTCTTCTCCAATCAGCCTCTTCCCCTCCTCTGACTGTAAAAAAATGTCCCACGGAGCCCAGATTTGCGCTATGGCTTCCCTTTCCTCAGAGGGCATAGGGATCAAGTTCTCCATGATCCCAATTTTCCTTACTTTGTTTAACCATTGTGAGATTCGCGGTGCTCCCTTTTCTTTCCAACAAATGGTTATGCAGCTTTTAGCTGCATTCACCAGATGGCATAACATTGAATTCTTATATCTCTCTAATGGAATATGTATACATTGTAATAGGAAGAAAGCCGGATCTTCCTCGAGATGATACTCAGTAAACAATTGAGAGATTTTCTGAACTTCTTCCCAAAACTAATCATTGGACAATACCAAAAAATATGGGCAATAGTGCCTCTCTCCTTACCACATCTCCAACATTTATCTGATGTCTCTGGAAAAAAGGTATGCATTCGTGATGGAGTATAATACCAGCGCATTAGTACTTTATAATTTAGTTCCTGTATCTTAACACACCTAGATGATTTCAAAGTCAAGTGTATTATTTTCTGACGTTGAGTCGGGGTGAAAGTTTGTCCGAGATCTCTTTCCCATTTATCCAAACTCACTATGCCATTATCCTCCAAAGGAGAAATTAGCAATGCATATATTTTGGAGATAATATGGGAAAGAGACTCCTTATTCTCACAGTACTTTTCAAACTTAGTAAGTGGCCGATCAAAATCCTTAGCCGGTCCTAAGGTATCCAAAAAATGTTTAACTTGTAGCGCCTGCCAGAGGGGTAATTCATATTGTCCTCCTGGTTGCATTAGCGTTTCTATTGATGGCCATTTTTTAGATCTCAAAAAGTGTAATGCCTGGAAACAACCCTTCTCTCTTAAATTTCTAAATATACCTGGTTCCATGCCAGGCGGGAATAGTGGGTTCCCTAGAATAGGAAATAGAGGAGATTTAACTGTTGAGATTCTGGGATTCCGCACTACTTTTATTCCCATCTGGAGCGTAGGTCCTACTAAGGGATGAGCTCTTAATATAAGAGGTATAGCTGTGCCGCACCACAAGGCTCTATCTAAGGGGATGGGACTTACTTGTTGTTCCATAGCAACCCATCTTTTACTGTCTCTATGGCAGCACCAATCCACAATTCTACCCAACTGGGTAGCTTGATAGTATTTATATAAGTCCGGTGCTGCGATTCCACCCGCTTCTTTAGGCATAGTTAGTAATTTCCTGTTAATCCTAGGGTGCTTACTTGCCCATATAAACTTTGTAAAGATTGTCCGAATTTTGCTAAAGAAGGCCAGTGGAATCCGGATTGGTAGTGCCTGAAACAGATAAAGAAACTTAGGGACTATATTCATTTTCAAAATATTACTTCTTCCAAACCAGGAATGTGAGGATTTATTCCACTCATTCAACCTTGTAATAATTTCCCTTAATAAGGGTGGAAAGTTCAATGCGTATGCATCTATTAGGTTAGGTGGGATCTGTATCCCTAAATAATTCAGCGCTGTGGCTGTCCATTTAAACTTGAAGTTATCCTCTAAATTTTTTTGAATGGGATTCCCCAGTGATATCCCCATCGCCTCTGACTTACCATAATTTATTTTAAAATTAGATAGAACACCATAGTGCTCAATTTCCCCCAATAAATTGGGTAATGATATTTGTGGATTAGAAAGTGAAAATAATAAATCATCTGCATATGCTGAGAGTTTATATTCCTGATCCGCTATAGAGATACCTTTAATATCGGGGTTCCATCTTATTCTATTTAACAGAGGTTCTAATGATAGTGCAAATAAAAGAGGCGACAGGGGGCATCCCTGACGTGTCCCATTAGATATTGGAAAATTTTCAGAGTTTATCCCATTAACCTTTACCAGTGCCTGTGGCTTTGAGTATATTCCTGCTATCCAGTCCAACATTCGATCCCCAAGGCCCATCTGCTTTAAAACACCTAACATAAAGGACCAACTGACCCTATCAAAGGCCTTTTCTGCGTCTGTATTAACAAAGATACTCGACTAAGGACTAGATGGCTTAAGTAGGCAGGACTGACGATCAAGATATCTTCAACAGGTGAGTAACTGTGGAGAGATAGGAGCTGGCAATTAGCCGACAGCCGAACGACTAACTCTGAGAAGGAAGGGCTGACAAAAAGATAATTTTTCAATTATTAAATGGTAAGTATTAAAGTGGTATTAAATGTTCAGCTTTTTTGTTAGTTTAACACAGTTAGCACAACAAAATAAACATTCCCCAAACTATTTGCTGCTGATCTCAGCTCATAAATGGTTTATGTAAACAGAGATGATCAGGGAAGAACATGTTCTCCACCAATTATCTCCACACACTGAGAATCATTGTCTCACACAGAAACAGCCAGTTTATGAAGGTGCGATCTCAGCACTTCACTGGCAATCTGTGTCAGAATTCACACTCCCCGATTCACCAGCTCAGAGGTGGTGAATCGGGGAGTGAAGAGAGAATCCCGGGGGAACTGAGGTGGAAGAAGGAAGATTACTAACTACATTCGCGATCAGACACCGCAAGACAGTAACCAACCATTTCTCCCTGTCTAATTTATGTGTATAGATACTCCAGTGCCTTGAAAAAGTATTTAAGACTCCTTAACATTTTCCACATTTTGTCATGTTACAACCAAAAACGTGAATGTATTTTATTGGGATTTTATGTTATAGACCAACACAAAGTGGCACATCTGTGAACAGCAATTTCCAAGTCTTGCCAAAGATTCTCAATTAGATTTAGGTCTGGATTGGGCCATTCTAAACACATGAACATGATTTGATCTAAACCGTTCCATTGTAGCTCTGGCTGTATGTTTAGGGTTATTTTCCTGCTGGACGGTGAACCTCCGGCCCAGTCTCAAGTCTTTACCAGATTCTAATGCCGCGTACACACGGCCGGACTTTGACAGCAAAGGTCCAATGGAACGAATCCAGACAATTCGACCATGTGTGGGCTTCATCGGACCTTTGCTGTCGAAAAATCAGACAGACTTTAGATTTAGAACATGTTTCAAATCTTTACAACAGACTCGAGTATGGTCGAAAAATCAGTTTGTCTGTATGCTAGTCCGATGGACGAAAACCAATGCTAGGGCAGCTATTGGCTACTGGCTATGAACTTCCTTATTCTAGTCCAGTCGTACGTCATCATGGTCAAATCTGTTGGACTTTGGTATGTTTGTGTATAGACAAATTCAACAGAAGTCTGTCAAAAGTCCATCGAAAAGTAAGACAGAATTCAGTCTGTTGAAAAGTCCAGTTGTGCATAACAGGTTTTCTTCTAAGATTGCCCTGTATTTGGCTCCACCCATCTTCCCATTAAAGTGGTTGGAAACCCTTACAACACACTTTGACCTACAGGTAAGCCTAGATTAAAGCTTACCTGTAGGTCCAATAAATATCTCCTAAACCTACACGGTTTAGGAGATATTTGCCGAAAGACAGGCACCACTGTCTACGGCACATGCGGTTTCGGCTTGCGGTGCGCAGCGTTTCGGCTCCGGTGTGCATGCAGGGGAGTGACATCATCGTGGCTTTGTTGAATGACAGCGGCGGAGCAGCGAGACCCCACCGAGAAGATGGATGCGCCGGACTACAGGGGACAGCGGTGACATCGCTGGCTCCTGTGTCAGGTAAGTGACACATAATGGACTACTATGTGATGCATAGAAGTCCATTATGCTTTGCCTTTGCAGGGAATGAAAGAGGAAGTAAACTCATCAGGGTTTACTTCCTGTTTAACTCTGACCAGCTTCACTGTCCCTGCTGAATAAAAGCATCCCAAGAACATGATGCCGCCGCCACCATGTTTCACGGTGGGGATGGTATGTTCGGGGTGATGTGCAATGTTAGTTGTCTACCACACATAGCGTTTTTGCTTTTAGGCCAAAAAGTTCAATTTTGGTCTCATCTTACCAGAGCACCTTCTTCCACATGCTTCCTGTGTCCCCCACAGGGCTTCTCGCAAACTGAAAATGGGACTTTTTATGGCTTTGTTTCAACAATGGCTTTCTTCTTGTCACTCTTTCATAAAGGCCAGATTTGTGAAGTGGACAACTAATAGTTGTCCTGTGGACAGATTCTCCCACCTGAGCTGTGGATATCTGCAACTCCTACAGAATAACATTGTGCCTCTTGGCTGCTTCTCTAAATAATGCTCTCCTTGCCCGGCCTGTCAATTTAGGTGGACGGCTATGTTTTGGTAGGTTTGCAGTTGTGCCATGCTCTTTCCATTTTCAGATGATGAATTGAACAGTCAAACAGTGAAATTTTCAAAGCTTGGTGTGACAGACCTAGCTGGGACTGAGGCTTTTTGAGAGGACTGAATGCGAGCCTCTTGCCGACTGATTATGGGCACTGGATTTTAAGGGGCACAGGGTGAATGAGAACCCCACTATAATCTGTTCTAGTCAGATTCAATGCTGTATATATGTATATATAATGTGTGTTGCCTCATGCTGTTGGGACACACGCTGTCAGATGCTAATGTCATGAACTCCAGCCACCTGCCTGTTTGCTTGTATAATATAAATGAATCTAGTCTGGCTTGTAATGGTATTCCACACATTGTTGTTTGGGCTAATTAACCCTGTGTTGATGTTTATGGTAATTTTTATTGAATTGTTAGTGAGCTAGGAGCCTTATCCCTCAGTCAACTAGTTTGAGTGTTGATTTAGATAATTAGCTCATGCTAATTAGGTTAGGTTTTAATCTTCTACTGTATTATAAATACTTGGCATTTTGGTTCTAATAAATCAGTCCATGTTAGCACTAAGCAAGTCTCATCTTGTTTTGTGCTTGGGAGCGGTTGAAATATCTGATCTCTATATTCAGACTTAGGAAGCGGAATACTGACGGAAGCACTCAATCGGAGTGTGGGATCGGTTCCGTCACACTTGGGATATTGTTTTCTAACCTAATCATGCTTTAAACTTCTCCACAACTTTATTCCTGACCTGTTTGGTGTGTTCCTTGCCTTATGCAGTTTGTTCACTAAGGTTCTCTAACAAACCTCTGAGAGCTTCACAGAACAGCTTTATTTATACTGAGAGTAAATTACACACAGGTGGACTCTATCTACTAATTAGGTGACTTCTGAGGGCAATTGGTTCCACTGGAATTTAGTTAGGGGTATCAGGGTAAAGGTGTCTGAATACAAATGCATTCCACACTTTTCAGATATTTGTAAACAAATTTGAAATCCACTTTAACATTTTCTTTCCACTTCACAATCATGTGCCACTTTGTGTTGGTCTATCACATAAAATCCCAATAAAATACATTTACGCTTTTGGTTGTAACATGACAAAATGTGGAAAATGTTAAGGGGTGTGAACACTTTTTTGAGGCACTGCTGTGTGTGTGTATTTTATATATATATATATATATATATATATATATATATATATATATATATATATATGTAGCACCCACCACCTTTAGGTGGGTGCTAATAGGTAAGAGTTAGGTAAAATTGCTAGTGTCTTACCCTTTTTTTTGTTTAGGCCTGGTTGTTTAATTTGGTTTGGGAGGAGTAATGGAATAGAGGGGGGTGTGATCACCTGTACTCTGCCCTGGAAAAACCTCCCTTGCTTTCCCTAAGAAATGTTCTGGAAAGGAGGCGGGTCAGGGCCTGGAGTGCAGGCAGTGTATATGGCCCTGGCAATCATTAATTTGCATGGGCATAGGCAGGACTGATATATATATACTGAGGTCACATGCTTCCTGGGGAGGATGGGAAGAAACTGAGTCCAGAGAAGCAGCCAAAATCTGACTTTAAGGAGCAGGCTTGAAGGCCTGGGGTTTCAGAGGCCCCAGCGCTGGAGAGCAGGAACCAAAACCCAAGGGCCTGAGGGTTCAGAGACCTCAGTGCTGAATGTTTCAAGCACACCAAGTCATACAAAAAACGCTGGGGACGTGAACCAGGCATCCCAGCTGGGATGGTTCTATTTACAAGAAGCAGGAAGTAGCTGCAAAGAGGATGGAGTAGACCGGGGTGTTATCCAGACTTTCCTGAACTGGCCTGGGGAGGATCGCAGGAGGCAAGATGGGCAGGTGAGGCCTGGGACTTCCAGCATCCAATTACCAAAGTGCTTTTCAGAGGGGCATCGGTCAGTTCGCTAAGGGAAAGGGACTTAGATACTCAGAGGAATCAGAAGGAGGAGGCAGCTCATATTTCCCACTATCACCATTACACCTGGACTGCAACAAGAAGAATAAAAGTTATTTGTTCAACCTTTATTGACTGTGTCTGTTGTGGATCTTGTGGGGTGGAAGAACGGAGGTATGTTAGCAGTATTGTATGAACAACCCAGCAGCTCCCAAGGGAGTAGTGCGCTACAAATATATATATATAAATATATATATATATATATATATATATATATATATACACAGTATTACACAAAAGTGAGTACACCCCTCACATTTTAAATGTTTTATCATATCTTTTCATGTCACAACACTGAAGAAATTACACTTTGCTACAATGTAAAGTAGTGAGTGTACAGCTTGTATAACAGTGTAAATTTGCTGCCCCCTCAAAATAACTTGACACACAGCCATTAATGTGAGTACACCCCAAAGTGAAAATGTCCACATTGGGCCCAATTAGCCATTTTCCCTCACCAGTGTTATGTGACTCTCTAGTGTTACAAGGTCTCTGTGAATGGGGAGCAGGTGTGTTTAATTTAGTGTTATCGCTCTCATTCTCTCATACTGGTCACTGGAAGTTCAATACGGCACCCCATGGCAAAGAACTCTCTGAGGATCTGAAAAAAATAATTGTTGCTCTACTTAAAGGTGGCCTAAGCTATAATAAGATTGCCAAGACCCTGAAACTGAGTTGCAGCTTGGTGGCCAAGACCATACAGTGGTTTAACAGGACAGGTTCCACTCAGAACAGGCCTCGCCATGGTCGACCAAAGAAGTTGAGTACACATGCTCAGCGCCATATCCAGAGGTTGTCTTTGGGAAATAGAAGTATAAGTGCTGCCAGCATTGCTGCAGAGGTTGAAGGGGTGGGGGGTTAGCCTGTCAGTGCTCAGATCATACGCCGCACACTGCATCAAATTGCTCTGCATGGCTGTCGTCCCAGAAGGAAGCCTCTTCTAAAGATGATGCACAAGAAAACCTGCAAACACTTTGCTAAAGACAAGCAGACTAAAGACATGGATTACTGGAACCATGTCCTGTGGTCTGATGAGACCATATAAACGTATATTTGGTTCAGGTGGTGTCAAGTGTGTGTGGTGGTAACCAGGTGAGCAGTAAAGTCAAGCGTGGTGGGAGTGTCATGGTCTGGGGCTACATGAGTGCTGCCAGCACTGGGGAGCTACAGGTCATTAACCCCCCTGACAGTTTTCCCGAGTCTGGCTCGGGATGGAATTTTTGTACCATTAGAGGTAACCCAGAGCCAGACTCGGGACCACATCGCTGGATCCAGGAGGAGGTTTACTTACCTTCTCCCTCGGATCCAGCGTTGTCTCCCCGCTGTACGAGCGAGCCGTGCCTCGCTCGATCTATCACGGAGCCGATCTCCGTTCCCTGCGAGCGTTGCGACGCACGGGGACGGAGATCTGCGCCAAATTCAAAAAGTGAAACAGACAGTATACATACAGTATAATGTAATCTTACAGATTACATTGCTGTATGTAATTATTTCACATCCCCTTTGTCCCTAGTGGTCTGCCCAGTGTCCTGCATGCAGTTTTATATAATAAAAACTGTTCTTTATGCCTGGAAACTGGAGATTGTCCATAGCAACCAAACTGTCATTTTACATCAAAAATGGTTTTAGACCAGCTAGAAAACAGCGATAATAAATTGTAATCACTCGCAGAATTGAGCTATAGTGATTTGTGGGGAGATCCGTCATCAAATACTGAAAAGTAATGACAGTGACAATTCTGCAACTGAGCAAATTTCAGTGTTTTTGATTTGATTACATTATTGAATATTTTTTATTATTGTTATATTATTATTTGGAACAATTATTTATAGTTATTTATTATATTATAATTTATAAATTTCATTTTTCAAACTTTATCATACCCGGGATGTCTGCTAGACTCTGGTTTGGACAGATTTAAGAGAGTTATTCCTAAGAATTACAGGACTACAATATAAAATGCCAAATTTTCATGCAAAATAATGGTACCGCTTTTAGCACCTAAAATCCAAAATAATCGTACCGCCGGGGAGGTTAAAGGAACCATGAATGCCAACATTTACTGTGACATAATGAAGCAGAGCCCCCCTTTGGAGACTGGGCCGGAGGGCAGTATTCCAATATAATGACCCCAAACACACCACTGCCTTGCTAAAGAAGCTGAGGGTAAAGGTGTTGGACAGGCCAAGCATGTCTCCAGACGTAAACCCAATTGAGCATCTGTGGGGATTCCTCAAACAGAAGGTGGAGGAGTGCAAAGGTCTCTAACATCCACCAGCTCTGTGATGTCATCATGGAGAAGTGGAAGAGGACTCCAGTGGCAACCTGTGACACTCTGGTGAACTCCATGCCCAAGAGGGTTAAGGCAGTGCTGGAAAATAATGGTGGCCACACAAAATATTAACACTTTGGGCCCAATTTGGACATTTTCACTTAGGGGTGTACTCATATTTGTTGCCAGCAGTTTAGACATTAATGGCTGTGTGTTATTTGAGTTATTTTGAGAGGACAGCAAATTTACACGGTTATACAAGCTGTACACTCACTACTTTACATTGTAGCAAAGTGTCATTTCTTCATTTTTGTCAGATAGAATAAAATATTTACAAAAATGTTAGGGGTGTACTCACTTTTGTGAGATACCGTATATATATATATATATATATATATATATATATATATATATATATATATATATATATATATATAATGTGTCTGCATATATACACTATGGGGGTTATTTACGAAAGGTAAAGCCACTTTGCACTACCAGTGCACATGGAATTGCAGTCACTGTAAATCTGAGTAGATTTGAAATGAGGGGAAGTTCTGCTGATTTTATCATCCAATCATGTGCAAGATAAAATGCTGTTCTTTATTTGTAGTGCAAAGTGGATTTGCCTTTCGTAAATAACCCCCTATGTATATATAATGCATTTGTGTGTGTGTATATATATATCTTGATCATACATCACGGGACACAGGAGCTTCATTACATAGTGGGTTATATAGGCACCTCTGGTGATTGGACACTGGTTAACCCCAATTAAGGAGAATTCCTCCCCTATATAACCCCTCCCATATGGGAGGCACCTCAGTTTTTTCGCCAGTGTCTATGGTGGTTGGTCACGTAAAACTTTAGCTCTGTGCAGGTCCCTGCGGGGGCCTAAGGGCTACAACAAACCGGATCCATACCTCGGGCCGATATTTGACTCCCAAGATGGTATGGTACCCAGGCCTTGTCAGCCGAAGAAACGGGGTTTGGCCTGTAAGTCCTCTTTTATTGGAAGACTGGGCTCTGGGAAAACCAGACTTGGTGTACTGTTTACACAGAGTGCACGAAAGTTTCTGGCAGAGTCTTTTACATGGTCCAGGTAGCAGGCTCTTCCGAGAAAGAGCCCCAGATAAATCTGAAGGTTGGCTAACACTGCCTGCCGTGATGGGTGAAGGCTGGAGTTTGTCTGTTTCAGAAATTCCTGCGGCGAGGACAGGTAAGGGAAGTTAATCTTATATATAATTATATGATGGATTTCTTCATTTGAGTAGTCTTACCTGGTTTCCACCACTAGAGGGAGTAAGAGCAGCCTGATGCATACTCAGATGCCTTTCAGTACACACGCTCAGTGAAGCCTGGTTCTCCAGCTGTCTCACGTCTCCACTGTAGTCCCTGCCACAACAAGGTAATACAGGGGTCCCACGTAATCTGGGGGTCCCACGCAGCTCCGGTGGAGTTCTCCTTCCCCCCCTGGATTCCGCGGTCCTCGTGCGTGCACGCGCGCCGGGCACATTCCCGGCCTAATGGAGGAGGGGGAGTGTGGTTGTGAGCCGTGCACGTCAGTGTGCACGGCGCTGTACTGCACAGGCGCCAGGCGGCAGATTTAAAAAGCCCAGAGCGTCAGGGGGCTGTAAGTGGAGACACAGGAGCTGTGGGCAGTAAGAATCCGTGGGGACTGGATCCAGGAAAACCTTAGACACCTACTCAGCATCAGGTTGTGCAGTTTAAGCATGTATATTTATTGTGAGACTTTAAGCACAACAGTGATTGCACTTGTACTAGTACCTCTGCTTTGTAGCTTAGGACTATGTCTCCTCGTAAGCGGGTCTCAGGGGGAGGTAACAAAGGCACTGGTAAATCACTGCCTGGGTCCAGGGGTTCTAAAAGTGCCTGTAAGTTACCATCCCCCCCTGCAAGACTGGAGCCAGCATCTCAGGACGAGTCAGTGCCCCTGTCAGGTTTTGCAGCCTCTCCTAATGTCCCAGCCCCGGTTTATGTCACTGAGGACTCCCTTAGGGCTACATTGGAGGGTTTTGAAGGGAGAATAATGAATTTTATTTCTGCTTCCCTGAAAGATAGCAGGAAAAGGGGTAGATCCACTCCCTCTGCTGAAATTCCTCTCTCAGATGATTCTTCTGACAATGAGGAGAGATCCCTATCTTGGGACAGGGATCATGAGCAGTCAGATGAATCAGAGGAAGAGGAGAGAGTCCCCTCCTCCCAGGCGCTCAGAAAACAGGTGCAGTATTATACTGAATTGGTGCGTACCACATTCAGAATGCCTGCTGCTGAAGTCGCTATGTCCTCTGTTTCTTCCCTGGGAGTCAGGAAAGCCCCACAGACGGCCTTTTCCTTTCCAATTCATCCCTTAATGGATGAATTGTTGTATGAGGATTGGGGACATCCCGATAAACTGTTTGCTCCTCCTAAAAGGTTTTCTATGCATTATCCTCTGGAGGAGAGTTTCACCAAGAAGTGGGGGGTCCCATCTGTTGATGCGGCTGTTTCTTGCGTGAAGGTATTTAAAGATCCAACTGGTAAGAAGCTGGAAACCTTATTAAAAGCCTCCTTTTCCATGACTAGCGCTGTAGTGCAACCTACAGTCGCAGCCGTGGGGTTGTGCCAGTTCCTCAAGGAACAGGTTAAGCAGATGCTTGGGCTCCTTCCCAGCGAGGAAGTAGAGAAGTATGCAGAAATGCCTCATATTCTGTGTTTCATGATTGATGCGATTTTGGATTCTGTCCAATAAGCATCACGTTTGTCCCTCATGTTGGTACACATGCGAAGGGCCCTATGGCTAAAGAATTGGGCAGCTGAGCTGTCATGCAAGAAGCATTTGATTGGGTTCCCGTTTAAAGGGGAACGTTTGTTTGGAGAAGAATTAGACAAATTCGTCCAAAAAATTTCAGGAGGTAAATCTACTCTCCTTCCAGTCAAAAGGAGCAAGCGTACTTCATTCAGGCGTGCTCTCTCTCCCGGAGCATCAAGCACTAAGCAGTGGCGACGGCCTTCTCAACCCTCCTCTACAATAAAGGCTCAGGGCCGAGCCCAGGGGCAGAAAAAGACTTGGGGGCGAAAGCCTGCCAAGCAGAGCCCAAAAGCTTTCTTGTGAAGGGGCGCCCCCGCTCAGCTGAGTGGGGGGAAGGCTCCTTCAGTTTGCAGGAGCCTGGTGGGAAGAGATCCGGGACAAGTGGGTGATCTCTTCGGTATCTCTGGGCTACATGCTAGAGTTTCAGGAGAATCCACCTTCTCGTTTTCTAAGGTCAAGGATCCCCAGGGATCCAGTAAAGCAAAAAACGCTATTTCTGGCCTTAGATCACTTACTATCCCAGGGGGTGATAGTAGAAGTGGACCTAAAAGAACAGGGTTCAGGGTTTTACTCGAATCTCTTCACCGTTCTGAAGCCAAATGGAAGTGTCAGACCTATCCTAGATCTGAAGGATCTGAACCGGTTTTTACGCATCCGGTCATTCCGAATGCAGTCAATCCGTACTGTGGTCGCCTCCCTGCAAGGGGGGGAGTTTATGGCATCAATAGACATCAAAGATGCATATCTCCATGTGCCAATTTTTCCCGCACACCAAAGATTTCTAAGGTTCGCGGTAGAGCAGCACCATTTTCAATTTGTGGCCTTGCTGTTCGGGCTTGCTACGACCCCTCGAGTCTTCACAAAGATTCTGGACCCTCTCTTGGCAAACCTAAGAGCTCAGGGTATAACCGTCATGGCTTATCTAGACGATTTGCTTCTCATGGAGAAAACAGTAGCATTCCTGAACCACAGCGTTACCAGAACGCTAGAACACCTGAAACCCCTAGGTTGGATTATAAACCTAGAAAAGTCGTCCCTACAGCCTGCCAACAGGTTGGAATACCTGGGTATGATCATCGACACCGCTCAGGGCAAGGTGTTTCTTCCAGGGCCAAAAGCCTTGGCCATTGGAGATCTGGTGCGCCTAATTCTGGCCAGGAGATTATCCCCATACGATTGTGCATGAGGCTGTTAAGGAAAATGGTCGCCTCCTTCGAGGCCGTCCCATTCGCCCAGTTCCACTCAAGGCCTCTGCAAAGATGCATCCTTGCGGCTTGGAACAGGAAGCCCCAATCCTTGGATCTTCCTATGCATCTATCCCCAGGGACACTCAAGAGTCTCATCTGGTGGTTACAAACCAAGAATTTGGGCAAAACCTTTCTTCCTCTTCCATGGAAGATTATCACGACAGATGCCAGCCTGACAGGCTGGGGAGCAGTGTTGGAGGAGACGTGCTCGCAGGGGAAATGATCTGCGATCAAGAGGCTATTGCCCATAAATGTCTTGGAGATCCGGGCAGTTTATATGGCTCTCATAAAGTGGTCTTGCAGACTACGAGGTCTCCCTGTTCGGGTTCAGTCCAACAATGCCACAGCAGTGGCTTATATCAATCACCAGGGCGGTACCAGGAGTCTGGTTGCGCAAAAAGAGGTGAATCGCATACTTGTCTGGGTAGAAAAGCATGTTCCGTGTCTTTCTGCAGTCTTCATTCCAGGAGTGGAAAATTGGCAGGCGGATTTTCTGAGCCGCCAGCAGTTGTGCCCAGGAGAATGGGCTCTGCACCCCGACGTGTTTCGGAACATATGTCACAGGTGGGGTACTCCAGACATAGATCTGTTTGCATCCAGGTTCAACAGAAAACTTGACAAGTTTGTGTCATGGACAAGAGATACACTTGCTCAGGGGTCAGATGCTCTGACAGTTCCCTGGGATCAGTACAATCTGATCTATGCCTTCCCCCTGAGTCCGCTTCTGTCGCGGTTCCTGGGAAGAGTCAAGAGGGAGACAAAATTGGTCCTTTTGGTAGCCCCGGCTTGGCCCATGCGACCGTGGTACGCAGAGATCATGAAGTTGTCAGTAGGCAGGCCATGGATCATCCCTCTTCGACCAGATCTGCTCTCACAGGGTCCAATTTACCATCCTGCTTTACACAGTCTAAATTTGACGGTTTGGCTGCTGAGACCCACATTCTGAGAGACCGTGGACTTTCGGGGCCAGTCCTTTCTACTCTGGTCAATGCCAGAAATCCAGCCTCCAGGCTTATTTATTACAAAATCTGGAGGGCATATGTTTCCTGGTGTGAACTCAGGAAATGGCATCCTACAAAGTATGTCATTAGTAGGATCTTGGCCTTTCTTCAGTCAGGCCTAGAAATGAATTTGGCCATAAGCACTATCAAGGTCCAGATTTCGGCCTTGTCAGTGTTTTTTCAGAAGCCACTTGCATCGTATTCCCTGGTGCAGGCTTTCATCCAGGGGGCTATGCGGATAAGACCGCCAGTCAAACCTCCGTTATGCCCATGGGATCTGAATTTGGTTCTCTCGGCTTTGCAGGGGCAACCATTTGAACCTTTGCATCTGGCTTCATTAGTTCTCCTGACTAAAAAAATGGTTTTCTTGGTAGCCATATCCATGGCTAGAAGAGTATCAGAGCTAGCAGCTCTTTCCAGCAAGGAGCCGTATCTAATTATTCATAAGGACCAGGTGGTCATGCGTCCCAACAGGTCCTTTCTACCTAAGGTGGTTTTGGGATTCCATTTGAATCAGGACGTAATCCTACCATTCTTTTTTCCGGACCCACATTCCGCAGAAGAAGAATCTTTGCACACTTTGGATGTGGTTAGGGCAATCAGTATATATCTTCAAGCAACTGCTCAGATAAGGAAAACTGATTGCTTGTTTATTTTGCCGGAAGGCCCTAGGAAGGGCCAGGCAGCGTCAAAAATCCACTCTCTCAAGGTGGATTAGACAGGTTATTTCTCAAGCCTATAGTGTTAAAGGGAAAATCCCTCCTTTTCGGGTGAAAGCGCACTCTACTAGGGCTGTAAGTGCTTCTTGGGCAGTGCATCACCAGGCTTTCCTGGCTCAGATCTGTAAGTCTGCAACTTGGTCAGTCCACACATTCACCAGATTCTATCAGGTGGATGTCAGAGGGCAAGAGGATATCGCCTTCGGGCGCAGTGTACTGCAGGCTGCAATTTAGGTCCTCAGGTCCCTGGCGGTCTATAATTATGATCTGTGTCTCCCTCCCCTCAATCTGAGCATTGCTTTGGGACATCCCACTATGTAATGAAGCTCCTGTGTCCCGTGATGTATGATCAAGAAAATGGGATTTTTATATACAGCTTACCTGTAAAATCCTTTTCTTGAGAGTACATCACGGGACACAAGGCTCCCGCCCCTCTTGGGTTTTACGTGGTTTCTTATTGCTTTGCTACAAAACTGAGGTGCCTCCCATATGGGAGGAGTTATATAGGGGAGGAATTCTCCTTAATTGGGGTTAACCAGTGTCCAATCACCAGAGGTGCCTATATAACCCACTATGTAATGAAGCTCCTGTGTCCCGTGATGTACTCTTAAGAAAAGGATTTTACAGGTAAGCTGTATATAAAAATCCCATTATATATATATACAGTATATATATATATATATATATATATATATATATATATTTATTTATTTATTATGTAGGGGGACTATTTATTTTATTGTCTGTCCGTGTACTGAGCTGTGGTAATTTACTACTGCTTGATTAACAGACACCACCAGTGTTTCAGTGAATTTCTGATACTGTAATATCTCACGGGATTACAGTTACAGAGGGCATTCTCCACTGTTTGAAGCGTTTGTAGGTTTCTTTACTTCACAAAAGAAGAAGTGATCTACACCACTTCATAAACTGGCACCCAGAGGAGAGAGATCTCCTCTGTGAATGTCGGAGAATGGAGCAGTGGATATTTTCCACTGCTTCATAAATGGGCACCTTAATCTGTTAACTTTGAGAAGGGAGGTGAAGATGGGGAAATCAGCCACTCTGAACAGCCACTTGGGGCATTGGTCATGGCACCAGTTTAAACCAGAACATAGGCAAGAATTATTAGACGTTGCATACTCCATTAAACCAGATGCTGAAAGCGCTTAAAAACTGGATTTAATATCACTATTTAATATCACTTTTAGGAAATATTTGCTATATATTCATTTTATTTTTCTGAGTCCTCCAAAAGTTTGAATTTCATAAGGTGTTATTTCACACTTTCAAGTGTCATTTTTTTTTAAGCCCTATAGATATGTACAGCTTTTGGGAAATTGATAAACAATAAACAGCAATCCCAAAGATGCTGCTGATGACAATTTTAGAAAGGACTGGACACCTGTACATGTTGGGCATTGATTTCATGATATCTCTTTGGTAAATGCTGCAGAATATATGCAGACATAGTGATTAGGAATGTAACAAGTCTTTCCTAAATAAGACGTGTTGCATTCTCCAAAAGAATAAAGCTTTAATCACTCAGACATTAATTCAAAACAAAATCTAGAGAATGATTATAGGGAAGACCAAAAACAATGCCCATCCAGTTTCTAAATTTAGTGCTAATGAAGCAATAAAACATTTGATTCATTTATGGACCTCTATTATTATTACAGGGCTAGAATTTTAGATATTTTACTGTCTAAGTATAATACAACTCACTGTACTGAGATTGAAAGATATTCTAACTGTTAATACACTGATTCTTTTCCAGATCTTGCCTTCTTTGTGACATTATACCCTTTTGGAGCTTTAGGAGGTTACCCAAAAAGGTAAGATACATCTAAGCACTTACTATTATTTTGGGCTCTTTTAGAGGAAATGAGTGTCTGCTATCAGGACAGGCCATTATTTATAGCACTGCACTAATCCCTACATTTAGCTGAAAGCAGCTCACTCATATTATACAGCTGCTTCATTCCATCTTTGTTGTGTGCAGATGAGCCTCTACATTGGTTTGCTCACTCCTGTAACAATAGGTACAAGAGCTTTGTTAGGCTTTGTTTGGAGGAGATCAGTCAGAGCTTTATGTTATTGACATCTCTGCAGTCAGCCAGTGCAGCAATTGCTCACCTAAATGAAACACAATACACTCTGGCTTTACCTCTGTGATACGATCATCAAATGGCAGACCAGGACTTGATATGGCAGTCATTTTATGTTACGTACAACACAAGGGAGAACCACTCCCCAAAATCAGTCACTGAAAAAATAGCACTTTAGTCTTAAAGTTCAATTTTAGTTGGAATCCATACGTATTTACTTTTTTAAATTGAGGATAAAAAAATATATTAATATATATATATATATATATATATATATATATATATATATACATACATACATACACATATAGTATCTCACAAACATGATTACACCCCTCATATTTTTGTAAATATTTTATTATATATTTTAATGTGAAAACACTGAAGAAATTACACTTTGCTACAATGTAAAGTAGTGAGTTTATAACTTGTGTAACAGTGTCAATTTTCTGTCCCCTCAAAATAAGTCAACACACAGCCATGTCTAAACTGATGGCAACAAAAGCGAGTACACCCCTGTGAAGTGAAAATTTCCAAATTGGGCCCATTTAGCCATTTTCCCTTCTTCGGTGTCATGTGACTCGTTAGTGTTACAAGGTCTCAGGTGTGAATGGGGAGTAGGTGTGTTACATTTGGTGTTATCGCTCAGCGTTTAACACAGCATTACATAACATTTAGTGCTGTATTTGGTGTTGTATACCCCTTTTGTTTTTTTGGTTGGTTTGCTTTTATTATGTTTTTTCTGTCCCGTGCCTGCCCCCTTTTTTTAAATTGTTAGCCTCAGTTTTGCAGACTGCGATGCTGTAGTTCCCCCTGTTTTATTTTTATTTTTTTGTTTTTTTATAGTTTTTTTACATTTCTTACATGCAGAGGAGAGGGTGGACTGGGTTACTAAACTATCCTCCTGACTGCTGAGGCGCAATGGGCTTAGGTCCCAATTAACAAAACACCATGGGATCAAGTCCCCCACTACCCTTGCCCTTTACCCCATTAAATAAGACACTTAAAACCATTAAGTTGGAAAGGGCAAGGCCACAGCTTTATTAAATTCCAACACATAGCATGTGAACATATTAAACCAGTGCCAGTCAAGATCGTACTGTGAGCACTTAACCAAAAGAGTGAAATGGGGCCTGTCCTTACCATAAGTGCTGGACAGACAGCCTGCTTCCAATTTTCCATTAAGGGCATAGCCCATTATAGAAACTTTAACTGCTGGCAAGGTCAAGAAAACCACCAAACGCCTGTTCCAAACCCCACTGCAGGCCAATGTCGAAAATGTCCAACCCAATGTCATTAAGGTGAATGGCATCCGGCCTCAACAGATCATCAGTACCCTCCAGATCCTTGTGACGGATGACGAACCCACCGATTTGCCAAACAAACTCTTGGTGACCTAGGCGTTAACATTTCGACAAAAGCGTTCTAGCCGGGGACCAGGTATTTCCCTGGCACACAACCGGCGAGGCACGATTTCCAACCATATGAGCACCAAATTGGTATAAGCTGCATAGCATTGAGCAGTGTCCCACTTGATAACAGAGATTAAGTCCACAGACTGTGTATAACCCACATCATTCCAGCATGAAGAATCAAAATGATGGGGCCAGACACATGGGATCAAAGGTGCAAACACTCTGGAAGGACCTGGGGCCAGCGTAAACAGTGAAGCCCAAGCCAGCAGATCCTAGCGAGATCATAGGTAAAACCCAAATTCTTCCCATGGCTCTGAACTGCCGCCGACGAGCGGCACAGTAAATGAAGGTATCTCCCATGATCCAGACCATAGTTAGGTAACGATCTGAAATTTAAAAAAAACGGTGTAGGTCGACATACAAAGAAAAAATTCCCACCTATCCAAACGCTGGAGTTCCATATCAGCGAAACCCATGCCCAAAGCCACGGTGGCAGCGCCGATTCAAAAGGAGTGGGTAGCAAAGTCACGTGAAGGGGAGGCCAAGATTTTTTTTTTGAGACAACAACGAAAAACCTGCAAAAATTGGAAGAATCGGCATGGACAAAAAAGCTAGGGGACAGGGGGGCGTGAGGACAGGAAGGGGGAGGCCAGAAAAACAGGGCAGAAGGGACCCCCGCAGGGTACAAAATGACCCTTCTGCCCTTGCCAAAGCTGTCGGTTTTTTGATGTCAGAACACACATCTCTCAGAGAAGATAACATCCTGGGTCCAGACGCCGCCTGCCGAGGACACTTTTACGATGTTCTCCCACCCAAGGAGCTGAAACCAGAAAGACAAAGCAGACATAGCCGATGAAACCAAGGAACTGGAAGAACATTTTGTAGAAATAAGCAAGATAAGAAAATAAAGCCATGTGTCGTTCCTGTGAAGACAAGATGAACTCACCGCCCAACACCTGGACCCATTCGTCCCACATGCGACAGTACAACGCCCCCGTCTGAGGGGACAGCGATGCCCAGAGTAGATTTAGCAAACATCGGAAACGAGGTTCCACAAGTAGGCCGGACAGCGGAGGCCCTCCATGGAAGCCAACGGGCGAGGGCGCGGAAACGATCGAGCTGTGAACGAGAGAGAGCATCAGCAATATCATTAGCTGTTCCAGGGACATGCCTAGCTCTAAAGCAAATGTTAAACTGAAGGCACTTTAAACCCAAAAAAATGCAGCAACAACATAACCGGAGGCGATCTGGCAGACTGTTGATTGACCACCTGCACCACGCTCATGTTATCAGACCATAAAAACCACCTGGCGATTGCACAACTGTTCGCCCCACAGCTCAATGGCAACAATAATCGGAAAGAGCTCCAGCAGTGTGAGGTTGCGCAAAAGATCCATGCGGGCCAATGAGGTCAGCCGACATTCAGCAGACCACTCCCCTTGGAAAAAGGCACCGAAACCACAGGAGCCTGCCGCATCATAGCTCCAGCTGCGAGTTTGGTACCTCCTCCAGCAACCAACGGGACTGGAGAAAGGATAGCCATAAGCTGCTGGCATTCACCGCTTTCAACTGGGCCCATGAAGAGGAAGTCTTCCAAATAGTGTAACACAGGATGCAAACCAGACGCCTGGACAACTGCCCATTCAAGGAAACTACTGAAGAGTTCAATGAAATAACAAGAAATAGCACAACCCATGGGAAAGCAATGTCAAAAAGTTGCCTCCCTGACAGTAGCATCCCAGTAGGTGGAAGCATTCTGGGTGGACCGGGAGGCTAGCAAGGCTGAAGTGCCAGCCGTCTTGATCAAGTGGAGCGCCTCGTCAAACGAGGCAGAGTGGACCCTGGATTCTTCCTTGTCGATGCCGTCGTTAACCTAGGAGCCAGAAGGATAGGACATGTGATGGATAAGGTGGAATTTTTCCTCACTTTCCCTCCCTTTTGGGGACCACACCAAAAGGGGGAAAACCCTCAGGTTGTGGAAGGGGGAGGGGAGATCAAATGGGCCCGCCATGCGCTCCAAATCCAATTCCTTCTGGAGTTTCTCGGCCACCACAGACTCAAACTGAACGGCCGTTTTCAACCTAGGTGACATGGTTGGCACATCCAAAGGAGTAAAGGGTATCCAAACCATCCCTCAAGATCAAGGCCTGTCTATGAAAGGGGGGTAGCGGTCTAGCCAGGGAAGCATCTCTGACATGATCACTGGAGTCTCCTGGTTTAGAAATGTCAGGCTTGGCCCCCGGCTGGGAAAGCGGTTGTCTTCCCTTTTGAAAGCACTGACTGGCTGAGCGCCCCCGCAAAGTGAGCACTCGTGCTTAAAACGGCACATGATGTACCACTTGCAGTGGCTCTCATTGAACAGCCAGCATAGACCTTTTTTTGAGGGGGGAGCCAATGCTCCAGGAGAGAGCTATCTGGGGGCTATAACACACAAAGAGCCCATAATTACATTAGCCAGAAACCAAACCCAGGCCTCCCGCGTGGCAGGCGAGAATTCTACCACCGAACCACCAATGCTCCAGCCGGATTTGTCGATCATCTCATGGTTGGGAGGGACTAACGCAAGGAGATCCATAAATACGCAACACCAGATTCGATCCTAAATATCTCCCGACAGGTGTGTGCCGGTGGCAAAACTGCCTACAAAGTGCCACCCATGGAAGAGGCCAAACTGGATATCGGACTCGACTCATGTGAGACAGGGCCGATATATGACTGTAACAATGCCTTCGTCCGGCGCACCCAATACAACAGTGTCACTAGACCTACCCCAAATCTAATCACAATCATACTCACTGAGTCGCAGATGTGCAGCTGAAGAAGGACGACCAGCAACAGGTCCAGGATGAGCCGGCCGGGGTCCGTGACGTCCGTCACCTTGAGGAATGTTGATGCTGGCGAGGCAGGAGGCTGCTGGCGGAAGGAGAGGTCCGGTGATGGAAGACTCGCAGCGGGTGTCGCCCACATCCCGGGCATGCGCATCTCTTGCCCTGACGGGCGCAGGGAAATAGTGCCAAGTAGCAGGCAGGGGCAAGGTCACAGTGGCAGGCTTTCAATGGGAATCTTCCACCCTGCCAGGTGCAGGGAGATGGAGGGGCGAGGCTGTGGCAGCGGATGTCTAGTAGGAAGCTCCCGCCCAGCCAGGTGCAGGGAGCTTCTGGAGGTCAGAGGTCTGTGATGAGGGTATGGGAGCAAGCCATCACCCACCCAGGCGGGCGCAGGGAGATGTGGAAAGGCAGGGGTCTGAGGCATGGTCAGGCCTGCCATTCCCCAACCAGCCAGGTACAGGGGGATGTGGGAAGGCATGTGTCAGCAGCAGGGGGTGAGCAGCATGCGCCACCCAGCCAGGAGCAGAGGGATGTGGGAAGGCAGGTGTCAGCGGCAGGGAGTGAGCGGCATGCGCTGCCCTGCTATCCCCCATCCATCCGAGTCAAGGGGGATGTGGAAAGGCAGGTGTCAGCAGCAGGGGGTGAGTGGCATGTACATCTCTGCCATCCCCCACCCAGCCGGTTGCAGGGGGAAGTGGATGTACAGTTGACACGTCAGGAGCAATGTGGACTGTATTTACATTTGAATCTCCCGCCCAGCTGGGCAAAGGGAGAGACACTGGCAGGGACACACCAGCTGAATCAGACAGCATGTAGGAAGGAGGAGGATGGGCGGCCCGAGCAGCAGTTCCAGGCTGGTGTGGCCAGTGTATGGTGCCGCCCCCTCACCCCCCTGCTCCGCCAGGTGCCGGTGGAAACCGTGACAGTGATAGCCGACACCTGCGAGCGGTGAGGAGAGTGGGCGCTTGTGTGGGGGGATGACATCTGGACTGCTCAGGGGCTTCGGGAGTGGGCCCGACCCATAGTGTGAACAGGTGGAGGGGGGACCCGCCGGGGAGAACTACAGCAGTGGACATGAGCGGGGGGATCCGGGACTCATATCAACAGGAGCTCTGGTGGCACGTGGGGGGTAGCAGGAGAGTAGGAAGGCCTGGAACTCAGGCGGGAAGGTGGACGGGTGCTTCTCCTGGGCCTAGGAGCTGGAGGCCCCGCAGGCGAAGGTGGAAGTGGAGAAGGGGGGAATCTCAGAGGTGAGGAGGGAGAACAGAGTCACCTAACCTTGGAGAGCCAGCTCGTGGACCCTGGGAAACAACAGGAGGTCAGTATCCATGACGGCGGTGCAGGGTCCACAGCAGTACTTCCAAACGACTCTTCCGAAAGACCCAGAATTCCCTGGGGCTCAGGCCCATCCCATCGCAACTGTCCCAACCAGTCGTTCCCCTTGTCATGCACCTAGCCATGGCCCCGTCAGTCAAGGCTCTCTTTCCCTAGGGAGCTGAAGAGGCCTTCATCCTCCTCATCCTCTGTCACCCAAGCTCACACTAGTTTGCAGTCCTCTGCAGCGCCAGAGTGGCTTATTCTGACTCCTTATCCACAGCTCCTGCTATAGCCCCAGCATCATGCACAGAGGGGTCAGCTGAATTATTTGAACACAGTGGCACTTTGGTTTGTGGTTCCCCTTAATATTCATACCAGACCAAAAGGGCCTGGTAATGGACTGGGGGGATCCCATGATGTTTTTTTCAATGACTTTTATCTGCATTGCTGGGAACGACAATTCATTATAGCTGCAAGTACTTTTAAATTACTTTTTTCCTTTAGAAATGTAATTTTGTGCAGGGAATGTTCTAAACACAAGAAAAATGCACCACTTTACAGGCATACTAAAGACATCCCCCAGGTATAAAATTTAAAGGAATATTTCACCTTTATTGTTTCACTTTAAGCATTATTAAAATCACTGCTCCCGAAAAAACTGCAGTTTTAAACTTTTTTCTGCATTGATACATGTCTCCTGGGGCAGGACCCGAGTCCCCAAACACTTTTTATGACAATAACTTGCATATAAGCCTTTAAAATTAGCAATTTTTGTGTGTTCTGCCAAATCTTTTGCCTTTTCTGAGAGTTCTGGTGCAAACCAAACAGGGGGTGGGGGGTTCAGCCCAACTCTACTCTGGACTTTGAACCAGCGACCCTTCTTACTGCTAGGCGCAAGTGCTATCCATTACACCACTGTGCTGCCCAAATTACACTGGCAAGGCTGTAAATCATACTGGCAAGGCAGATGGACACTTTTTTTTCCCCCTTAAAATTCCCTCCTAAACTTGGGGTGCATGTTATACATTATATATATATATATATATATATATATATATATATACACACACACACACACACACACACACATTTTTGCACATCAATACGTACAATATGCTAATGCTGGGTTAACATCTATGCTGCCCAGCAAAATCTTTTAAGGTGTTTTGAAAATGTAGGTTGCCACCAGGGCTAGCATTATATGGTAACTGAGAAAATCTTAATATGATCACCCTGCAACCATCTTACACCTCCTCCGTCATTTTATGAAGAGACAAAATGACAAATAAGTTTAAATGGAGTTGTTGCTTTCTTGTTAGAAGATACTGCATTTTGATGAATCGTTAAAAAAAAAAAAAAAAACTGATTAGGGGTTGAATGCATTGATTCAATAAAGACAATGGGGGTTATTTACGAAAGTCAACTCCACTTTGCACTACAAGCGCAAACTACAAGTGCAAAGTGCACTTGAAATTGCACTGAAAGTGCACTTGGAAGTTCAGTCTCTGTAAATCTGAGGGGTCAATCTAAAAAGAGGGGAAGCTCTGCTCATTTTATCATCAATCATGTGCGAGCTAAAATGCTGTTTTTTTATTTTTCTTGCATGTCCCTGTCGGATCTACAGCGACTGCACTTCCAAGTGCACTTTCAGTGCAATTTCAAGTGCACTTTGCACTTGTAGTGCAAAGTGGATCTGCCTTTCGTAAATAACCCCCAATGCTATAAATAATAACATTTAATGATAACTATTAATATATTGAGAGCTGGAACCCTGAGCTGGAGTCTCTGCCCCCCACTTCCTTGCATTGCACATCTGCATTGCTGTTGCTTTTTTTAATGGAACTTTTATAATATGTGCTTTTTGTCTAAAAATATAAGGATGGGCATTGATCATTTTCTGAATCAGTTTTAAAGCAGAACTCCAGGCAGATATTAGTAGAAAGAAAATTGTGAATCATGCCTTCTTGGCACAGAACACACAGGGTGGCGTGGATCAATTAGTTTCATCTGGTAATGTGCCAAGGAAGGAATCTGTTAATGTGCAGATTAGAAGGTAACTACATATCATGAATTGTTCCTACTTCCAGTAGAAATGAAAACATTGTTACATTATTATACAAGGTCACACTTCTTCCCATCATAGTTACATACTTGGTAAGGTTGTATAAAGACACCAGTCCATTCAGTTCAACCTGTATGTATATGTCAGTGCCAACTCCCAAATCCCTGTATATTGCATTCGTTAAGATGACCATACAAGTGTTTTTTTAATTTATCAGCATGTTCAGCTTACATCACTGATTGTGGAAGGGCATTCCACATCCTTGCTGCTCTGACAATAAAGAACCCCCTACACAGCTTAAGGTTAAACTGCTTCTCCTCCAATTTCATTGAATGGTTGTATGTTTTCTTAAGCTCCCTGAAATTGTAGTTTGTTCCCTATGCTGGAATTACCACTGAGGTATTTGTATATCGCTATCATATCTCCTCTCAATCGTCTTTTCTCCAGGGAGAATACGTTTAATGGTTGAGGTCTCTCCACATAACTAAGGTCCTCTAGTCTCCTTATTAGCTTGTTGTCCTTCTCTGGACCTTCAGTTCCATCCTCCTGAAGAGTGGTGACCAGAACTAGACTGCATATTCAAAATGTGACCAGACATGAGTCCTGTTCCGATCAGTCCCTTATGACTAGCAGTTGAGAACAATCATAGTCCACTTTCTAATAATTCTAGCATGCCCTGATGCTCAAAGGTAAGAAATTACATTTGGAAAAATGCATTACCTTTAAAATTGTATTTCATGTTTTCCCTGACATTTTTGTTTTATGATTTTATTGTCTGGGTTACAAATGATAAATGAAGACAAAAATCTTGTTATCTGGGTTAATAGTACCAAGATTTTTATTTTTATTTTCAACAGGAGCAATGATGTTTTGAAGTTGAATAATTTTTTTTGGAAAGAAGAACCATGCATGCTCTCCTGTGCACCTTTCAAGCTGTTTTAATGTATTCCTTGTATTGACTAACTGAAAAGTGCCTGCATCCTGTCTAGGAGGAAACTGCAATAAATATCTGATTTTGAGGCAGATGAGCAGTTTTGGGAGTTGACCGTTAAATATTGGAAAAGAAGAAATCAATTATGAGAAATCAGTGGTGGATCAATACAAAACAGCAAACAATTACCATCTTTATAATCCAAATGCCTCTTGTTTCCTGTTACTGCACTAAAGGAAGAGGAAGCCACAGAAGTGACTCCATTTAGCAGATATGCACTGCTACTTAATCTAAGCTGTTACTGAGCAAGTACCTAGATAATTCCATCTTTCTTTCCCTGGAATGCCTGATGTAGAGTGCACCACATACTGTAATTAGATGTGATTTGAAACAGTGTAACAGTAATCACATCCTGTTGTATGGGAATGTGCTGTATAAATGGCAGGTTTTAAAAGAGAAACTATGGTTATAACACAAGCAAAAAAAGAAAAACAAAGAATAGGAAAAAAACAACTGACTGCATTCACAAGTATTTATTTTAAAGGTTAAAAAACAGCAAATTTGTGTATAAGATATGCTGTTGTCAAGGTGGTATTATTTTTTCTCTATGCACTCCAGAGGGATTCATAATTTGACAATTATCAAATGTCCAAAACCCTCAAGCACACCATTGCTCTCAAGGGTAGCACCCTAGGCCAGTGAGCCTAAGAGGGTTATTTACTAAAGGAAAATCCACTTTGCACTGCAAGTGCATTTGAAAAAGTGCAGTCGCTGTAGATCGGAGGGGCAGCATTTTAGCTTGCACATGATTGGATGATAAAATCAGCAGAGTTTCCACTCATTTCAGATCTACCGCTTAGATTTAGAGCGACTGCACTTCCAAGTGCACTTTCAAGTGCTCTTGCAGTGCAAAGTGGATTTTCCTTTTGTAAATAACCCCCTTTGAGTTGTCCTCAAAACAGTAATAGAGGGCAAATCTTCCAATGAGGATACTAGTTCTGGTGACCTGGGGGTTCCCAAGGAATTCCCCTAATTTGCAGGGATTTCCACTCACTTTCTAATTGGCTATGGGACAGGAAGTGAAGTGAAATCTTCGCAATGAGAGAGGTTTATAACCCTCTTTGCTCTATCCAAAATAAATAAAAAGTTTTGCCTATAGTTCTACTTTAACCAATTTAACCAATTGCCACCCGGGTCAATTTCGACATTTTAACATATATGTAAATGTAGCGCCTTCTACTTTTAGGTAGGTGCTTAGTGATGTGTTTTTGACAGTATAGGATATAGAGACAGGTACATTTAGCCAGGGTCCTGCTCTTTACTAGGCCTGGTTGTTTGTTTAGGAATGGGAGTGTCAGAGTAGAAGGGGGTGTGTCCGCCTACACTTGGGCTCAGGGATACCTCCTCTGCTTGACAGAGAAGTGGATTCTTCTGGAAAGAGAGGATGGGCTGAGACCTGAGTGGCAGGAAACCCATGCGAGAGAATTGACCAATGGTTAATTTCTATGGTCAATGGGAGGTCACTCATAAAAGGGGGGGGTTACATGCTCTAGGGGGTTTGAGGTCCAGAGGTTCGGAAGGTCCTGAGGACCAAAAGTTCAGAGATCCCGCAGTCTCTGGGAGGAGGCTTAAGGCCCGGGAGTTCAGAGATCCTGGAGACGGATAGCCGGAGGTGAGACCAGGGAGGCCGAAGTCTGGCCTCTGGAGGAGAAGTCATCATGTAGCCCTGGAGGAAGACCGGCGTCCCATGCAGGGATGTGCCGGACAGCGTGGAGGAGAAAGTAGGAACTAAGCAGTAGAAGAAAGCAGGAAATAGAACATGGACTGTTCATTAGGAGAGAGCAACGGGGGTGCAAACCAGTAGAGCTACTCAGTAACTTCATACTGTGTATCCAAGGACCACAGTATCAAGCACTATCCAGGATTGAGGGAAGTTTGACAACACAAGTCATGGAAATAGGCAGTGTGGCCTGTGACTTTGAAGTCAACGCCCACAGCATTATCTGTCTTATCTGTCCACATTGGGAATGCTATTTAAGAGAGAATCGGAACCAGGAAAGGATCGCTATAAGGGACTTAATTAACCAAGCCATGGCTACAGATTAATACCCTTTGACCTAAAGTTGGGGTCGGATGGGGAATCTCATATACCCTATTGCAGGGGTAGGGAACCTCGGCTCTCCAGTTGTTTTGAAACTACAAGTCCCATGAGACATTGCAAGACCCTAACAATCACGCATGACTCCTAGAGGCAGAGGCATGATGGGATTTGTAGTTTCAAAACAGCTGGAGAGCCGAGGTTCCCTACCCCTGCCCTATTGAATAGCCCACCGATTCATATCCAGAATAAAGCATTATAAAATCCAGAGTCTTGATTGTTTGGTGTTATATAATTGCATGGGGGATCGGAAGTGGAGCCATCTGACAAAAGGTAATGAACAAACTCAGCAGCCCCCATGGGGGTACCACTACATAAATGTCTGAATTTCTTGCTAGAAAATTACTTAGAACCCCCAAATATCATATATTTTCTGAAAGCAGATGCCTTGGAGAATAAAATGGTGGTTGTTGCAATATTTTATGTCACATGATATTTGTGCAGCTACAGGTAAAGGAAAATTTTTAGGTAAATTTTAAAAGGAAAATTTTCAGGACAAAATACACTCACATGAATCAGACAAAGATAATGGGGTTATTTACTAAAGGCAAATCCACTTTGCACTACAAGTGCACTGCGCATGCACTTGAAAGTGCAGTCACCGTAGATCTGAGGGGGACATGCAAGGGAAATAAAAAACAGCATTTTAGCTTGCACATGATTGGATGATAAAATCAGCAGAGCTTCCCCTCATTTCAGATTTAATTAACCCCTCAGATTTAAAGCAACTGCACTTCCAAGTGCACTTTCAAGTGCACTTGTAGTGCAAAGTGGATTTGCCTCTCGTAAATAACCCCCATCAGGCAAATCCACTTTGCACTACAAGTGCAAACTACAAGTGTAAAGTGCACTTGAAATTGCACTGAAAGTGCACTTGGAAGTGCAGGCACTCTACATTTAAGGGGTAGATCTGAAATGAGGGGAAGCTCTGCTGATTTTATTATCCAATCATGTGCAAGCTAAAATGCTTTTTTTTTATTTTCCTTGCATGTCCCCCTCGGATCTATAGCAACTGCACTTTCATGTGCACTTTACACTTTTAGTTTGCACTTGTAGTGCAAAATAGATTTGCCTTTCATAAATAAACCCCTGTTTTATCTCCATTCTTGCATGGGGAGAACCAGAACACAGGCCACCTACACTACTTACTTTTTACAAGTTAAATGCAAGTATCAATATAATAAATCTTGGCCTTAATCTTCTAATTTTCCAAGCTTCCCTTAATGTGTTGGGCAGCATTGTTTAATAATAGGGCAGGAGCATTTACACTATGTTGCCATCCTTACTACAGAGCAAAAAAACACCCTAAGCCCTTGTACACACGGTCGAAGAATCCGTCGGAATGTGTCCTATCGGACCGTGTTGTCGGATAATCCGACTGTGTGCGGTATGCATCGGACTGATTCCGTCGGAATATCTATCGGACCCAATTTTCCAACTTGTTGGAAATATTTTCCGATCAACTGGTTCGATCGGACATACTCCGATCATGTGTAGACCAAGTGCCACGCATGCTCAGATCAAATTCCTACATCAAAGCTATTGGCTACTAGCCTGAATGTAGTCCCATCGTAATGAAATTACGTCATCACGTTCTGAATGATCGGATTTATCGACAACTTAGTCCGACCGTGTGTATGCAACAGTTGCGGACAAGATCCGACGGACAAAATCCGACGGACAAAATCTGACGGATTTGGTTGTCGAAATCTCCGACCGTGTGTACAGGGGCTAAGAGGTTAGCCATCATTCATTTTCTTTTCTCTGTTTTTGCCACACTTCCTGTTTAGTGTTCATTACAGTACAGGTCTCATGTTTGGCACACAGCTCTTTCCTTTCTCATAAGAGCAGAGAAAAACGTATACAGTTTTCAAGATGGTTGATGGCGCTGGTTCATACCTTCAGCCTGTCGCTCACATGGGTGAATTGTCTCATTTTGGGAGCAAATCACTCTGTCCCTCTTTCCACTGCATCTCATCTTATCACTATAAGTTATTCCTAATATTTGTTTTTGTTTTTTATAGATAAAAAAAACAAATATTTATGTTCCAAAACTTCTATGCTACACTAAACTTTTTATCCAAACTATTTTTTTGCTTTTGTTATTTGGAAAGCTGATACAAATAAAATAAAGTGTTGGAAAGAAGTGCTTGTGGGTTTGAGGAGCCATTTTTTTTAATATATTTTTTTCTTAACTGACCTCTTACACCAGAAAGGGGTGCGTTTCCTGCCCCGCTTTCAAAACACACTGCAGTTGCAATCTACAGAGTATGTCAATGTTAAGTTAACAACACCCCAAATGCAGGTCACAAATGCAGTGCGTTTTCCTGCACAAGATTGCATGGTACTTCTGATCTGGTTGCAGTGCATTTCCAAAAGTAGTGCATGTACTAGTTATGGAGTGATGCAGTGCGATTTAAGCCCTTTCAGAATGACTTTGGCTCATATCACACCTCACTGAAATGCATTTGAATCATACAGGAACATGTACTGCATTCCTTTGCAATCTCTAGTGTGAACCAGCCATTAAGGTCTGTGTAACTAGAAAGGTGGGCAGGATACCGCAGGGGTGGATTCAGGGTCATTAGTATGGATTTTGAAAGAAGTTGTGTTTAGAAAGAAGTGTAACAGAGGAGGTACTATGGATTAAGATACAAATGACCTCTTCGTAATATAGCATACAGGTATCGCCGCACACTGTATTCAAATCCAGTGTGAGGTAAATGTAAGATGGGCTTTAACTCTAATCTAAACTCTTCCATCGGTCACCCCCTTCTGACATGTTTCACCCACATTGAGCTTAATCATAAATGTTAGTGACCTTTCCATAACAGTTTTCCGCAAAGGTTTTTTTTGTAGGAGGCTACCTATAGTAATTGGGCCAATGTTTTGATCCATTGCTGACCTCTGTAAGGGCTTACCCAGGTTGGAGTCCATGATGCAGAGATGTATGCTCACCCTTGCAAATACTCACAGCCCATGGTAACAGGGTAATAAGCTACCTGGGCTGTGGATCTGTGCACGGGGGCTTGACAGGAATTTGCCAAAGGATAGTCGAGGTAAAGTCGTAGTCATGGCTTCCAGAAGACAGAATAAGCGAAGCCAGGGTCAGAAGCCTGAGTCAGTCTTGGAACACAGGAACATAGAAACCTTTGGCAAAGCAGGAAACAATGAACTGACAAAGCCTTCAGAGTGAGGCAATGTTTTATTCACAGCTGATTAGACCAGGAGTGACAGGTACACATTGCAACAAGATCCAGAGTATGGCCCTAGTATTTCATGCAGAACTAGGCAAAACTGGAAAGCAGGTTGAAAGGAACTGAGGTGTGGCTCAGAGGCAAAGTAACAGGAGCACTAAATATGCAGTCATGGGTTCCATACTTCCTTGGGGCATGACCACGCCTGGCTGTCTGCATGGTACGGTAGGGACCATTATAACCTCTCCAGTTACTGACCTCTCCATAACCCCCAAATAGTTTGTAACTAAAATCTGATTATTTTAGGAGGCCACCTATACTAATTAGGCCAATGTTGTGACAATTACAAATGTAAACTGCACAATTTTAACTATGGTCGCATCTGGTTTATATTTAAATTTTTTCAGAAAATGCTCTTTATAGAATTACTGAAAGACATCCTTATTTGCTTTTCTAGTCTAATGATCAACCAGAACATTTCCTACTAGTCTTTGTATTTAGTCACCATGATCCCATTTGAAATTTGCATACATATATGCAAATCAGTTTGTATTCAGTCATATGGTGTTTGGGGTTCCCTACATTTCTGATCATGGATCATCTGATATACTGGAATATACATACTGGGGTGCATGCATGGTGCAATGCAGGACAGCAGCAATCTGTAAACGCTCTGGCATCCTCGGAGACTATCAGCGATGTCTGTGGGACTAAATCACCTATGCCCAAAATACATCAGAACCCCTGCAGAACACCCTTGTGCATGCCATCGGGCAAGAAGGTGTGCAGTCGCCGGTCTCAACACTGTTTAACAAACTATTTACTCTGCACTAAGCAGAACAACAGGATGTCCCAAGATGGGAGATCAAGGAGTCTCTCTACGGAGACTCCTTGATCTCCTGCTGACATGTGTGATCCTTCAGAGAAAACCTCTATGCAGCATGACAGTGAGTACCCTTCTCAGCTCATAAAAGCTGATTTTGATCCCAGTCTGTCAGCTATATATGAAAAACTTGCAAAATACAATCAGAGATGCACAAATCAACCAGTACTCTCAAGCAAGAAATAGCATCTCTGGGAGGGTGCACAGATATACTGGAGACCAAACATGATGAACTATCTTTATCCCACAATGATCTCAGGAAAGATTTTGAATTATTGGCTGAAAATTACACAAATTTACAGTCCCAGGTGGAAGATTTGGACAACAGAAATCGCAGAAATAACTTGAGGATTCAAGGTATACCTGAGTCAGTGGATCTGTTTCCTGCTGTGTCTAAATTGTTTCACAATTGCCTTCCAGATATATCACTATCTTCATTCACATGTGATAGAATCCATAGAACCCTGCATCCCAAACCACCACCAGATAAGCCTCCCGTGACATTATACTGTGCATGAAAGATTTTATTACAAAAGAAAGTATACTAAGAGCTTCCAGAAATACACACAATATTGGATTGGATGTCATAAAAATTCTAATATTCCTATATATATCACAAGCAACCCTTGAAAGAAGACACAAAATTAAAGAAATAACATTAGTCTTACAATCTGCTCACATAAGATATAGATGGGGATTTCTATTCAAATTAGTCATCCCCCATAATGGCACAACAAAGCATCCCCAAATAGCAATCTTAAAAATAGAATAGGTATAGCTATAGGTACAAAATCAACTAAATTGCTCAAATAAAACATGTATGTGAATCTGTGCGGCATACTACAATAGCAAGTAGTGATACTTTCAGTGTTCATAAAGTGATAAAAAAACATTAATACACAATCTACGATAAAGAAAATAAAATATAAAATATAAAAAAAATATATATAATATAGATTGAGGAAAAATTTCAAAGTGCAACGTGTTGCGATAAGTTAGAAATCGCATAAAGTGCAAGTACTCTAATGTAATAGAAACAGGCAACCTTTCAAATATATGCAAATATATGGTAAGTAACAAACAACACTAGTATAAAGAACAAATGTCCATTTAAAGTGCAAGGTGCTGCAATTTTTCTCAAAATTGCACAGAGTGCTAGTGCTTCAACTTAACAACTGTGATTAAATGTGGAAGAATTGCGATGGGGGGGGGGGGGGGGGCAGTGGTGCTAGTGATGGGGAATGTATCCTTCATGGTTCCGTATAATCTGGTGATGGGTGTCCCCTTACCTTACCGCTGTAAGGTAACAGCGTATATAAAGATCTTTGGGATCCTTGGTGGTATTTCCCTTTAACATCCCATTGTGGTGTTCCCAGGTCCTGGCAGGTTATGTTGTCCCTTTAAGGGATTTCTTTGGGATATTGCAGCAATAGGGTCCCTCAGCGGAATGGCATGTATGTGGGTTCAAGAAGACATGGAGGAAGGATGCCCCATAGTGTAGTATGTTCAAACAATCAGTTTTTATTTAAAAGATTAAAAAGACAAATACTCACAAACACAGAGTGCAAACAAGCGTTGTATAAACGAGCAGCGGGCTCGGTATGTGTCATTTTCGGTAGCTAATGCCCCAACGCGTGTTCGTCACGGGTCACGTGACTTCATCAGGGGATAAACAATGCTATGGGAAGTATCCTTAAATAGAGGTTGAGCGCTAATGATATGGCGGCCAGAAGTGTGCCAGCGGCCATTTTCTTAGTGACCCTGTCGCCGGAAAGAGCACTGCGGCCATTTTTTAGGTGGATCGAACATCAACATCCGGTGTGTATATTACCCGGAAGTGGAGTAGTGGCCATCTTGTTTGTACCCGACATATATCCGGTATTCTCAATACCGGAAATACAGCGGCCGCCATTGTTTGGGTTATTTAAAAAACAAGCCAGCGGCGGACATTAAAAAAGCAATGACCAGCCTTATGCAGACTAAATGAAGAAAAAAGAAGCAAAAGGCAATGGAAGGTGCACATCGTGCTAGTAAACTGACTATTGCTGAAAAAATGTGAAGGGTAAACAAATGTAATATATACCTAAATAAAGAAACTGTCGAGGTACATAGTTGTGAACAATCAAGGAGAGTAAATAGGAAAACATGAGTAAGTATTACAATAAAATTACGGATGCATAAAATTGCTAAAAAATTTATATAAAAAATATATATAAAAAAAAGGGATTATTAAAACACAGATTTTTTGTAATCTGAGTGAAATGTCAAGGGGAAATGGAAAAAATTACACAATATAAATATACAAATATGTATATTCGGATCTCTTTAGAGCGGCCGGAAATGACGTATTTTGCCAAGTGAACAATAGGTCTGAGGACAGTAAAAACATAATCATCTGTGAAATATATCTAAAAAGGTGTATATAAAAAGAAAGAGTGTGTATAACAAAGTGATCAAGGGAGGGTGGGGGGGGAGGGTTATAATCCTGGGTTGGGGGAAAGCCTGAACACGGCTAAAGGTTCTCCAATAAAATCTTCACTAGAGGTGAGGTTGTATGCCTAATACTTTTTTAAGGTCATGAGGGAGGGACTTGGATTTTTTGTGGAGGGCTTATTCACAATAAGAGTCAACCACTCTCTTATTTTACATTAGTTAAATTGGAGGAACAAATTATTTTATTGAGGTGTAGTCCAGCCAGTAGTAGAAGAGGAAACATAGCCAGCCCAGGCCAAGGGGATCTATATCTATTTTTTAGTTTCTACATGGAAGGGGGTGACCATTTTGGTGGAAGTTTTAAAAATCACTAATAAAACAATTGAGATTGAACTCGATGTTCAGGCCCTTTGGCGTAAGTGTGTCTAGGGTATAAATCCATTTAGACTCAAGTTGGCTCAAGGTTCTGACCTTGTGTCCCCCACGCCAGTGTTTCACGTAGGGCTCTATCCCCCAAAATTTCAATTGGGATGGGTCTTTATTATGATGGATAGCGAAGTGTTTAGATACATTGTGTTTATCAAAACCCTTTATTATATTTTGTATGTGTTCTTTCACATGTACTATTAATGGCCTCTTGGTACGTCCTATGTATTGGAGTCCGCAGCTGCACTCTAGGGCATATACGGCACCAACAGTGTTGAAACAGATAAATTAATTAATCACATAGGTGTTGCCAGTGCTTGTAGAGGTAAAATCTTTTTTCTTTTCATTGGGACGCTTGGTTTTTGTGCAGGCAAAACACCTTTTACAGGGAAAGAAACCCTTCCCTGTAAAAAATGGAAGTCCTCTCCCTGGGGGGTCTGGGATACTTTTCACGATTTTATCCCTAATGGTGGGAGCTCGTCTTTAGATGAATCTTGGGCGAGTTGGGAGAATGACATTCAGGAGTTTATCAGCTTTTAGTATATTCCAATTCCGCTTAATGATTCTTTCTATCTGTTTATGTTGAATATTAAAGTCCAGAATGATTGGGATTGTATCCTGTGATGCCATGTTACCAGATTTATTTTTGATTAGATCGTTGCGGTTTATTTCTGCTACTTCTGCAATTTTTTGAGTAATAAACTCTCTTTTGTAGCCTTTTTCTATGAATCTCTGTTGCATGTGCGCAGCTTGATCGTAAAATTGGTCATCTTGTGTACAATTGCGTCTTTAGCGCATTAGTTGGCCTTTCGGTATGTTGTATAGCCAATTTTTATGGTGGCAGCTTTGTAGTGGCAGGTAGCTGTTCCGGTCTACACTTTTAAAGTGTGTTTTAGAGGAAAGTTTTTTGTCTTCTTGTCTTATCTCCAGATCCAGGAAGGTGATTGATTCACTGCTTATTTCCCATGATAGTTTGATGTTCCTATCGTTCCTATTCAAGCTTTCCAGTAAATCGATGAGTTTAGTTTGTTCACCTTTCCAAAGGATTATAACATCATCTATGTATCTTCTATATGTGTGTAGTTCATCTGGAGGGTTGGCAAAGACCCTTTCTTCCTCCCACTGTGCTATAAAAAGGCCTGCAACACTGGGAGCAAATTTTGCTCCCATGGCAACACCTGTTTTCTGGTGGTAGTAGTTACAGTCGTACCAGAAATAACTATTTTTGAGGCAAAAGTCTAGACATTTCACAAGGAATTTTCTCTGGATACATGGTAAATTTGTATGCTTCCTGAGTCCCCACTTTGTTGCTTCGGAAGCCTGATGATGTAATATTATTGTGTATAATAACATCGGCTGTGGCTAGCCACCATGGCCCATCATCTGTTGGTACATCTTCTAGGATTTGTAATATGTGCTTTGTGTACCTTAAGTATGCTTGTGTTTTTTGTACAGCTGGCTGAAGGTAGTAATCAATGTATTGTCCCATTCTTGAAGTTAGTGAATCAATCCCATTCACTATTGGTCTGGGGGGTGTTTTTTTTTTGTCTTTGTGGATTTTGGGGAGTGAGTAAATAATGGGGGTTCTACATGCTTGTGGTATTAGGTAGTTCGCCTCTTTTTTGTTCAAGATATCCTTTTTTAGGCCTAAATGTACGACCTGTTCGAGTGCTTTTCTGCACTTGAACATTGGATTGCTTAACAGTCGAATATAGGTCTATTCATCTTCCAAGAGGGAATTCATGCTTGAATTATATTGTTCTTTAGATAGTATCACTATGTCTCCTCCTTTGTCTGCTGGGCGTATGACCAGGTCTTTCCTCTTTGTGAGTTTCCTAATTCCACTCTTAATGTGTTTGGGTTCATCATGTTTCTTTATCTTCAAATCTTTGAGTTCCTCAAGAACAATTTGTTTAAACACCTCAATATGTTTGTTATCTTTCGTCACGGGATTAAAAATTGATTTATTTCTCAGGGTACTGTGCATGACATCATCTGTGGATCTAGTAGTTCTTGGTTTGCATGGAATTAGTGATTAGATATTTCTTGATGTTCAGAGTCCTAACAAATTTCTGGATCCCCACATATGTTTGGAATTTATCCAGGTTTTTGATTGGGGCATATTTTAATCCTTTATCCAGGACTCCAATTTCCTCATGGGACAATGGATGTCCACTGAGGTTAAAAATCCCTTTACCTTTTACTCTCTTTTTCTTTTGTGTTCTCTTCCCCCCTCTGCATCCTCTCTTCTTTCTGGTGTTCGCCTTTGGTGTCTGGGGTTCTCGTTTCTCCCTGGTGGGTCAGTCTCTCTGCCCCTCTCTAAAAAAGATCTCTCATAATCCATGTCCGAATGTCTGTGTCTGTCTGACCTATCTTCATCTCGTCTCGGGTGCATAATAGTTATAGGTCGGAATCGGGCTCCTATCATATGGGTATTGTGGTCCTTAGGGTGGAGGGTTATAGTGTCCTCCCCCACCTCTCTCCTGTTGTCTATGGGGGCTTCTCCCTCTTAGTGTATATGTGTCATGGGGGCGCCCTCTGTTGTCATTATTTGGCCCTCTGTTATCCCTTTGTTGATGGTAGGTTCTATTATCATGATATGGTCTTGGACCGTTATTTCTCCTGTTGTTCCTCCAAAAAGTTTTTTTCCACCCATTCCGGGGTGTCCTATCTTGGTAGTATGGTCTTCTCTCATTCCTATAAGGAGTATGTGCTCTGTCGTTTCTCTGGGGGGTATGTTGGTTGTAGTTTTCATATCTCCCTTCATATCTTGTATTATCGGATCTGGTTCTGATATCGGTGTCATGTGGTCTATTTTGAGTTTTATGTCCTGCTTGTGTGTTGGTATACTCAGGTTGTACTCTTACTATCTTCTCGGGGTAGAGTAGGTTTAAATCGGGTCCATATGTCCTAGTTGACTTTGCCATTTAAAAGCTCGATCGGTTTTAAAATCGTGCATATCTCGATTATATTTTTTACTTTTCCTTTGTTGTACTTCTCTCTCCTTTTTTGTGAGGTCTTTGTTTAATTGTGCAGTAAGGGCTGTAAACTCCGCTTTGTCTTTCTATATTTCCAATTCATCTTTCACCCCTGTTATAATTTCATCCACCATTTTTTGTTTCTTCCTTTTCCTTTCCAATAGAAACGTGAGAAGTTCCAAGCCTTTCCAATTGAAAAATTTGAACCAATCGTCTATTGATTCTTGATCTGTCAGTCCATCGTTTGGTATTACATCCCATCTCAGTCGTCTTGGGACAATACCATCCTTGAGATACTGCTCAAAGGTGGTAATGTCCTCTATTTAAGGACACTTCCCATAGCATTGTTTATACCCTGATGAAGTCACGTGACCCGTGACGAACACGCGTCGGGACATTAGCTACCGGAAGTGACGCATACCGAGCCCGCTGCTCGTTTATACAACGCTTGTTTGCACTCTGTGTTTGTGAGTATTTGTCTTTTTAATCTTTTACATAAAAACTGATTGTTTGAACATACTACACTATGGGGCATCCTTCCTCCATGTCTTCTTGAACCCACATACATGCCATTCCGCTGAGGGACCCTATTGCTGCAATATCCCAAAGAAATCCCTTAAAGGGACAACATAACCTGCCAGGACCTGGGAACACCACAATGGGATGTTAAAGGGAAATACCACCAAGGATCCCAAAGATCTTTATATACGCTGTTACCTTACAGCGGTAAGGTAAGGGGACACCCATCACCAGATTATACGGAACCACGAAGGATACATTCTCCATCACTAGCACCACTGCCCCCCCATCGCAATTCTTCCACATTTAATCACAGTTGTTACGTTGAAGCACTAGCACTCTGTGTGATTTCGAGAATAATCGCAGCACCTTGCACTTTAAATGGACATTTGTTCTTTATACTAGTGTTGTTTGTTACCATATATTTGCATATATTTGAAAGGTTGCCTTTTTCTATTACATTCGAGCACTTGCACTTTATGCGATTTCTAACTTATCGCAACACTTGCACTTTGGAATTTTGCCTCAATCTATATTTTATATATATTTTTTATATTTTATATTTTATTTTCTTTATTGTAGATTGTGTATTAATCTTTTTTACCACTTTATGAACATTGAAAGTATCACTACTTTCTATTGTAGTATGCCGCACAGATTCACATACATGTTTTATTTGAGCAATTGAGTTAATTTCGCACCTATATCTATACCTATTCTATTTTTAAGATTGCTATTTGCTGAATCTAATTGTGGATATAGCATACTGTTTCCGTGGATAGGCAAATTCCACACCAGTACAGCGCACCACTACTCTTTTTACTTATAATTCCTTTGGGTTCAGACATTTCCCCCCAGTGCGTGCAGCAGTACACCATCTATTTCCACCCTGACTTGGCGCAGGAATATCCTCCTATATTAAAAGCATCACCAAAACGTCCATCAACTCCACAGCCATCACCTGTTTTGGCTACCCCCTCCTCAAGGAGAGATCAAAGAAGATGGAGACAGTCATTCAAGAACATGGCCCCATAAATGAACTTTCAGCACAATCACATCCAGATCCTATGACTTTCCAGCTGAGAAACACAATATCACCCCAAGATCAAAGGAAATTTGAAAAATACAGTACATAATGAATATCAGATTTTGACATGAGGGAAAAAGAAGGGGAACCCCCTTTTTTTTCTACCATGGTTTTCCCTCGCATGTCAAACTGTAACACTGCCCATTACACTGGTTATCTTTATATTCTCATAAAGGGATAAGAAAAAAAAAAGAAAGGGGAATTTAAAGCTACATGCATGCTTTTTTTGTTCTAAAAGTTTAATACAAATGCTGAGTCTATCTGCCTCCGCTGGATTTACCCCCAACTCACTTTGGGTACCCAACTATGGATCAGATGGTATGGATTTTCATGCTGCTGACCTTACAGTTCCCTGTCTTTTTGGACAGGGTTCCACATGTGAGTAATGGACAACATTGTCCAATTTCAACCGTTTAACCACTTCAGCTCCGGACCAATAAACACCTTAAGGACCAGAGGTCTTTTTACAATTTCGCACTGCGCTGCTTTAACTGGTAATTGCGCGGTCATGCAATATTGCACCCAAACGAAATTTGCGTCCTTTTCTTCCCACAAATAGAGCTTTCTTTTGATGGTATTTGATTGCCTCTGCGATTTTTTTTTTTGCGATATAAATGGAAAAAGAGCGAAAATTTTGAAAAAAAAAGATATTTTCTTCTTTTTGTTATAAGAAAAATCGAATAAACTAAATTTTAGTCATACATTGAGGTCAAAATTTATTCAGCCACATGTCTTTAGTAAAAAAAATGTCAATAAGCGTATATTTTTTGGTTTGCGCAAAAGTTATAGCGTCTACAAACTGGAATTTACACAGCTTTTAATTTATGACTGCCTATCTCATTTCTTGAGGTGCTAAAATGGCAGGGCAGTACAAACCCCCCCCCAAATGACCCCATTTTGGAAAGTTTGGAAAGTAGACACCCCAAGGAAATTGCTGATGGGTATGTTGAGCCCATTGAATATTTATTTTTTTTGTCCTAAGGGATTGAATAATGACAAAAAAAATAAATATATATATATTGCTCACACATGCAATGGGCATATGTGAAATGACACCCCAAAATACATTTTGCTGCTTCTCCTGAGTACGGGGATACCACATGTGTGGGACTTTTTGGGAGCCTAGCCGCGTACGGGACCCCGAAATCCAAGCACCGCCTTCAGGATTTCTAAGGGCATACATTTTTTATTTTACTCCTCACTACCTATCACTACCTATCACAGTTTTGAAGGCCATAAAATGCCAAGATGGCACAAAACCCCCCCAAATGACCCCATTTTGGAAAGTAGACACCCCAAGCTATTTGCTGAGGGCCATGTTGAGACCATTGAATATTTTTTTTTTTGTCCCAAGGGATTGAATAATGACAAAAAATAAATAAAAATTTTTTTTTTTACAAAAAGTTGTCACTAAATGATATATTGCTCACACATGCCATGGTTATATGTGGAATTGCACCCCAAAATATATTCCACTACTTCTCCCGAGTATGGGGATACCACATGTGTGGGACTTTTTGGGAGTCTAGTCGCGCACGGCACCCCGAAAACCAATCACCACCTTCAGGATTTCTAAGGGTGCAAATTTTTGATTTAACTCCTCACTACCTATCACAGTTTCGAAGGCCATAAAATGCCAAAATAGCACAAAACCCCCCAAAATGACCCCATTTTGGAAAGTAGACACCCCAAGCTATTTACTGAGAGGCATGTTGAGTCCATGGAATATTTTATATTTTGCCAAAAGTTGCGGGAATATTACAAACTTTTTTTTTTTTGCACAAAGTTGTCACTAAATGATATATTGCTCACACATGCTATGGGCAGAAGTCAAGTTACACCCCAAAATAAATTCTGCTGCTTCTCCCGAGTACGGGGATACCACATGTGGGGGACTTTTTGGGAGCCTAGCCACGTACGGGACCCCAAAAACCAAGCACTGCCTTCCGGATTTAAATATAAAATGCTAACAAAGAAACTGTTAGCGATCGCAGGGATCAGGCCTGACTCTGCGATCGCTGCAGTTATGTGTTTAGTGTTTTGTAAGTGACAGTGATCGATCGATACTGCACTTGGGTGGGCTGGGCAGAGGGGCAAAACGCAGGTGCTAGCAGGTATCTGGGCTGATCCCGCTAACAATGCGTTTTTTTGGAACCCTGAACTGCTGGGGACGCTAGTATAGATCTGATCAGATCAGATATTGATCTGTTCAGATTCTATACCACTACGGGAGGTGTATGCTTTGCGCGTGGGTGTTAGCGGTACTGGCACTAACCTAGCGCTGCCTGGGGCGACGCAGACCCTGACCCTAAAACCTAATTGATATCACCCGCCGGGTGATCAGGGGGTTAAACCTTTATTGGGTAATAAATGGTGGGTGCCCTGATGCTATAAAAAGCAAACTAACCAGAGTCACCCGTAACACTTATACGGGGATCAGTGGTGAAAGGGTTAACTAGGGGCAATCAGGGGGTTCAAATTTTTATTGGGTAGTATATGGGGGTCCCTGGCGCTATATAAAAACCTGACGGGGAACCTAAATAACTAACTGGCTAACCAGCGTCACCAGTGACACTTATACTGTGATCGCTGGTGAAAGGGTTAACTAGGGGCAATCAGGGGGTTAAAACCATTATTGTGTAGTATATCGGGGTACCTAGCGCTATAAAAACCTGGCGGTGAACCTAAAAAAATAACTAGCTACCTAGCGACAGTAGCGACACTGATGCAGCGATCAGAAAAATTATCGCTTAGTGACACTGGCAAAAGGGGGTGAAAGGGTTAACTAGGGGCAATCAGGATGTTAAAACCATTATTGGGTAGTATATCGGGGTACCTAGCGATATAAAAACCTGGCGGTGAACCTAAAAAAATAACTAGCTACCTCAAGACAGTAGCGACACTGATGCAGCGATCAGAAAAATGATCGCTTAGAGACACTGGCAAAAGGGGGTGAAAGGGTTAACTAGGGGCAATCAGGATGTTAAAACCATTATTGGGTAGTATATCAGGGTACCTAGTGATATAAAAACCTGGCGGTGAACCTAAAAAAATAACTAGCTACCTAGCGACAGTAGCGACACTAATGCAGCGATCAGAAAAATGATCGCTTAGTGACAGTGGCAAATGGGGGTGAAAGGGTTAACTAGGGGCAATCAGGATGTTAAAACCATTATTGGGTAGTATATCGGGGTACCTAGCGCTATAAAAACCTGGCGGTGAACCTAAAAAAATAACTAGCTACCTAGCGACAGTAGCGACACTGATGCAGCGATCAGAATAATGATCGCTTAGTGACAGTGGCAAAAGGGGGTGAAAGGGTTAACTCTAGGGGCAATCAGGGGGTTAAATCTTTATTGGGGGGTGATAGGGGGCTACCCTGGACCTAACACTAACTGCCCTGACAGTTTTTACTTTTACAACTGACACTGAATGCATTGATCAGTAAAGAAATGATCAATGCAATCAGTGACACTGTGACTGGGGGGGGGGGATCGGCGGGCGATCGGGGGGGATCGGGGGGGGGGGTTTGTGTACCTGTGTGTACCTACATGTCAGTGTAGTGTTGGTGCACACTTACTATTAGTCTTCTCCTCGTAGTCCGGTCAAAAAGACCGCCCCGAGGAGAATGACATCACTTCCTCCTTCCTGTGTAAACAATACACAGTGGGAGGAAGTTCGTCATTGGCCAGGAGCGATCCAGAGGGGGTGGCCAGAAACCAACGGCCATCCCCTCATCATGGATCGCTGCTGGAGGGAAACGGACCACCATATCCAGCGGGAGGGGGTCCGATCGGACCCCCCACCCGCTGGAAGGCAGGCACGTACATCTACGTGCTTGTGCCTGCCTGTGCCATTCTGATGACGTATAATGGCAATACGGCGGTCCTTAAGTGGTTAATGGTCAAATGAGCATTCTCATTTTGACTCCGTGTTCCAACTGAATTAATTTTCAAGTTAATTACATTTTTTTACTATTTTAAAAGGTCTATTATAGTTTCTTATTCAGCTATACACATCATTATAGTTTCACTTTTGTTACTCAAAAATGGCGAATTTATATCCAATTTTTTTTGGGCTGGTTTTCATGTAATCCTTTTCCAGTTCTATATTATATATACAAAAATGTTATTCTTATCAATGTTGAAAGTGTGGCTCTGAGCCTTATCAACATTTTACTTATTGTCTCTCTCAAAAATGCAAAAAGGCTTTTTGCAACTATAAGAGATTAGAAGAGGATACTATTCTAGTACAAGAGACCCATTTCTCTACTGCTAACCACCCCCAATATTTTGATAAGTCATATAGTCAATTGTATTACACAGATTACAACACTAAATCCCAAGGAGTGGCTATTTTTATAAAAAAAATATTTAATCTTTGAAACACAATATTTATTTAAGGACCCACAAAGTCATTTTCTGATATTGAAGGGATCTCTCAAGGGTAGAACAATTACTATTGCCTCCGTTTATGTTCCAAATAACTCTCAATCCACATAAAAAAAAAAAGAAAAACATCCTAGACAGATATCAATCTGCACATCTAATAATAGGAGGGGATTTTAATCTGGCAGCACATCCAGCATTAGATAGAAGTAGAGTTGTACCATCATCTAAGGCATTAACTAAATCCCTAACAACTAGTAGATACATGGAGAGCACACAATGTGGGAATCAAGGCCTACACATTCTACTCACATCCACACAATAGCTTTGCTTGTCTAGACTACATTTTCGGTACCCCAATCCTTTTGACTAATTCATCAAAAGCAGACTTTCATTTCTGTTCCTGGTCTGACCATCACATTATTTCTTTTACAACTTGATTCATCAGCCTTGCACCTACACCCTACAATTGGAGTATTTCTCTCATAATGTATCTCCAAACATGCCCCCTAATACTACATGGACAGCCCATAAAGCCATCATGAAAGGACATTTAATTAACATGGCATCTGCAAAAAACAAAACTAAATTAGCGGACATAAAATCCCTTACTAAAGACTGTTTGATTATATGATAAATGCAGTCAATCACAGTCCCAGAATCTCCTAAATCAAATCCAAGAAAAAAGAAAAGCCCTAGATGCACTACTAACTGCAGACACAGAAAACTATTTGAGGTTGTCCAAGGCTAGATTCCTGTTAAATAGCAACTCAGCCTCTACCATGTTTGCAAGAAAACTAAATCCCTCCATAAAACCCCCACATTTCTATAAACGATGCAATTCAGCCAGTAATTTGATTATCCATTCCAAAGAAGTACTAGATATATTTTCAGACTTTTATAAAAAAAACTCTACCCCACAAACATCACCCAAACAATCTACCAGACAATGGCTTGATGACACCTTACTTCCTACTCTATCGAATGAGCAGATAGAAACCTTAAATGTCCCATGCACTTATACTGAAGTTAACCACATCATCAAATCCCTTAAAACTTCTACAGCCCCTGGGCTGGATGATTATTCTGCTACATACTATAAAAAATTCTAATATATTGTTCCCTCACCTCTCTAAATTATACAACCACATTTTACAAGGAAATCATTTTTCAAATGAAATGCTTTTGGCGAATATGTCTGTTTTACCGAAACCCCATAAAGATCCTTCTCTACCACAAAATTACCTTCCTATCTCAGTCATTAACAATGATCTAAAAATATTTGGCCGTTTGCTAGGAGATAGACTTGCTGCAGTTATTACCCCATTAGTTCATCCAGATTAGACAGAATTTATTGCTGGAAGATTAATTACAGATAACATACGCCTAGTCACCAATATAATCCAAGACTCTAACCTACACTCACACCAAACACTCCTACTTAGTCTTGATATCCACAAGGCTTTTGACAGCATCAGCTGATCCTATCTAGACCAATTTCTTCTCATATATGGCATATGTAATGAATTCCATCCTGGTTTCAAAGCATTATATCTGAACCCACAAATAAAAATAAAAATCTCTGGTAATACTTACGATTTTTTCCCTCTAGGTAGAGGCACCAGGCAGGGGTGTCCATTATCTCCAGTCCTATTTGCCTCAGTTTTGGAGCCCCTTACCTGTGCTATTCGAAACGTAAGCACCAAAGGTTTCACTAAAGGTTCCAGAGAATTTAAACGAATGCCCCGTACACACAATCAGATTTTCAGACAACAAATGTTGGATGTGAGCTTGTTGGCATGCCGTGTGTATGCTCCATCAAACATTTGTTGGCTGACTTTCCGCCAACAAATGTTGGCTAGGAGGTTCTCATATTTTCCACCACCAAAACATTGTTGTCGAACTTTCCGATCATGTGTACACAAGTGTGTCGCACAAAAGTTCACGCATGCTCGGAATCAAGTAGGAGATGGAAGTGATCGGTCTTGTAAAACTAGCGTTCGTAATGAAGACATCATGTACGTCTTGTACGTCCCTACATTCGTAATTGTTGGCCAACATTTGTGTGACCGTGTGTATGCCAAACAAGTTGAAGCCAACATCCTTCAAACAAAAATCCACCGTTTTGTTGTCAGAAAGTCCCATTGTGTGTACGGGCATTAGTCTATATGCAGACGATGTCCTACTATTCCTCACTGACCCACTAATTTCCCTTTCAAACCTCATTAAAGAACTAAATATATTCCACAACCTTACTGGTTTAGGTGTAAATCTATCCAAATGCTTTGCTATGCCAATAAATATACCACCTTAAATTATATCCCTTTTAAAAAAGAATAGGAAACCCGGATTTAGGTATTCACTTATGTTTAGACCTCAATCTAGTGGTGGGATCATCCTCCCCAATATAAGGTTATATTACCTCTCAGCGAGATTCACTCACTTAGCACAATGGTTTGAACTCTCCAGCCAAATTTCATGGCTGCACTTAGAACAACAATCAATTCTTCCATGCCATCTACAAAATATACTATGGTCCAGATCTATCTTACAGGTAAAATACTCTAAACACAGTGGTAGCTCACGCCTTTCAATCATGTCATTGACATAATGACAAATTTAACCTAATTTCAACCACCCCATCCCTAGCCTTTTTTTGGGGGGGGGAATCCTCAATTTCCTTTAGCTTATAACAACTATAACACTTATGCTACATGGCGGTTACATAACTTGACCACTTTAAAAATTTTTATCTCAAACAAAAAATTCTGCTCCTTTTCTGATTTACAATCAGAATTTAATCTTCCATCAGAAGAACATACCAACAATTCACAAATTAAGAACTTTTTTCAGAAATATTAATTATAAAACTGCAAGCTCCTTTTTCCTTATTCAAACAGATATGTTTATCAGCACAAAGGGACAGAGATGTCATTTCTAGATTATATCACTGTTTGAATAAATTTTCTCTAACAGAAAAATCTAAACCCATGTTACAAAACCTACATAAAAGCACTAAAACACTATTCGTTAGAGAATCAGCTATTAAACTACATACCAGATGGTACCTAACCCCTAAAAGATTTTTTTTCTATCCTTCCTCACCCCCCCCCCCCCCTTTGCTTTAGGGGATGCTTGTCTCAGGGTACTTTTCTAAACATTTTTTGGAACTCTGACCATCTTAAACCGACATGGCAATTAACTATGAGCAAAACAGAACAATTAACTGGAAAATAAATTAAACTATCACCACAGATGTGTCTGTTATTCACACCTATACCAGATATTTCAGTATCCTGTACCAGACTTATCCATATACTATTTAGCTCCTTTCGCTGGACAATAGCATTCAATTGGCGCTCCACTTACATACCTTGGCAATAGGTAACAGACAGAATGGAACAAATTAAACTTTCTGAACGCATCCACCATGTTCTTTCAGATACCATGCATATTTTTGTGAAAAAAATGGAAACAGTGGGATATCTCTTTTGCTATATAGATTATCTATGTATTTTCAAACCATTGATATTTTCATGTTACCTTCATACAGCCATTTGTATATCTTACTCTGTAAACTTCTCGCCTATGTTCCTTAAACTTGAGTGTTATGCATTAAGACCTTATTACATAATAAAATAGTTTGTAAACAAAAAAAAGTTATACATACTTACCTATTTTAATCCACTCCAATCTGGTCATATGAGCCCCCAAGTCCGTTGACAGCTGCTGCAGGGGGAGAGGAGGGAGCACCAGCAATAGCTGATGTTGTGGCTCCCACAATCCCCACCCATTGTCACACACACTCTCAGAACTGCAGGATCATGTGATAGGAACAAAACAGATTAAAATAGTTAAGTATACACATCTTTTTTTATACAGGTTAAGCAGGATATGTAGGAGGAGGGTGAAAATCTTTTAGGAATAGATAGCATTAGACTTTTCTTCCACTTAAAAAAAAATAATAATAATCTATACAGTACAAATGTGCAGAACTTATAATATTGTGTAGTATAGCTCTTTTTAGAACATACAACATTACACAATATCACTCTACAGACCAACTCTACATTTGAAAAAAAAAAAAAACACCAATAGCAGTGCAGAAATACAATATACATTAATGCAGGAGCACAATAATGATACAAGATAATAGCCTTGGTCTGAGGCTCTCTAGAATAGGTTATTTATAATAACTTGCATTTTGTGATGGTTGAGAAGAGAGAAGAAATTTTCAAAGCGAACTCCGGGGAGCTGTTTCTATTAAGCTGCTGGCAGGTGGTTTATCATGACTTCTTACATCCCATAATAAAGTCTAGCAATTCTGAAGAGTAACATTGTATTTCTTTGGTGGATATGTATAAAAATTCAGTTGGCAATGTCAAAAGAAAAAAAAGATCATTGAATGCAAAGTGTTTTACTGCTAAAGCCCTTTACATCAAATACATTTACTTGTATGGATATAAAAAGGGGTAGTACCACCTGTGACAGTCCACTGTATTTACAGAATGCAAATAGAAGTCAAGTGACCCCCCATATCTTATCATCTCTTATCAGAAACATACATAATATGTATATCTTTGCTTTTTTTTTTTTTGAGAAAAAAAATAATAATAAAAAAATAGAGTATTAACACAACATTTGTTTAGGCCATATCTAAAAAATGACAAATGACAAATATTTCATCTTACCTGTGCTTAGATGTGGTGGCTGCATGATTCTCTTTTCTGCAAGCATTTTTTACCCTTATTTTCACATGGAGATCCTGACAGTAAAACTTCCTGTCTTATGGTAACAATGTTAACTGGGGGGTTGATGTACTAAAGTCAAATAGGATGTTCACATTGCAAAGGAAGTTACACTTTGCCCCATAGCTTAGTGAATGAGGTGATGCTCTGCTGATTTCCATCATCCAACCATGTGTTAGCAAAGATGCTGTTTTATTGTTTTTCTTGAATGTAATTTGATAAATTGAAACTTCAATGCATTCACAAAGCTCTGGAGCAAATCCCCCTGAAAGTGAACAGCCTATTTGCCTTTAGTAAATCAACCTCTCTGTATTATTAAAAACTAAGCTTACACATGACCCCAACAGTGTATTCATTTATTTTTGTTAATTTTATATGAACATAAAACCTTACATACATTCAACAAAAATATATACCGTATTTATGGACGTACAACACGCACAGTCGTATAACACGCATATTCATTTTAAGGGGAAAGTTTCAGAAAAAAAAAATATATTTTAAATAAGGAACTTAAAGTGGTTGTAAAACCTTACAACCAACTTTGACCTACAGGTAAGCCTAGATTAAGGCTTACCTGTAGGTCCAATAAATATCTCCTAAACCTACACGGTTTAGGAGATATTTCCCGAAAGACAGGCACCGCTGTCTACGGCGCATGCACCGTAGACAGCAGTGCGCAGGCGCACTGAGCACAATATTTTCAACGGCGGAGCTGCCGCGCGTGTCGGCTCCCGTGCGCATGCGCGGGAGTGACGTCAACGCGGCTTCGCTGAATGACAGTGGCGGAGCAGCGAGAACCCACCGAGAAGATGGATGCGCCGGACTACAGGGGACAGCGGGGACTTCGCTGGCTCCTGTGTCAGGTAAGTGACACATAATGGACTACTATGCGATGCATAGTAGTCCATTATGCTTTACCTTTGCAGGCAATGAAAGAGGAAGTAAATTCATCAGGGTTTACTTCCTCTTTAAAATATGGGTCAGTGCCCATCTGCAGCCTCACAAGTGCCATCCATGCAGCCTCATCAGTCCATATCAATGCAGCCTCGTCATTACCATCAATGCAGCAGCCTCACCATTGCCATCAGTGCAGCCCGATCGATTCCCATCTGCAGCCATTTAGAAAGAATCTCCTATGATAGACAGAACAGTGGTCTAATGGTGGCCCTGGAGATGGGACTTCCTATTACAGAGGCCACTAAAATAAACAGGCGATTCTCAATGTATGTAGCGCGTGTCCTGCCCCCCTCCTTGTCCCCTCCGAGGCAGCTAAAATTGAAGTATTGGCACTCGCTATTTGCACCCGATTTTCATAATGAAAAAGTGAGTGTTATACGCCAATACATGCAGTACCAAACATTCAAAAACAAATATACAAAACATTCAAGAAACAAAAGAATGGATCACTCCTAGAATATATGCTCCTCAAAGCTTTCAAAGTTCCCGTTAGAGGAAGAAAAAGAACAAGGCCCATTTTTCTTAAGCGTATTCCATCAATCAATTTCCCTCCCTCAATCAATCCCACTCCGGAAAAACAAAAAAACAAAAAAACAAAAAAACAAAAACAATTTTAACCCTCCCTATTTACCAAGTGTGAACAACTAAAAATTCTAAAGGATGTGTAAGTGAAACTTGAACTTTTTCCTTCCCTTATCCTTCTCTTTTATTGAGAGGGGGAGGGCTGCAGGCCCTCTACCCCCACTTCCTCCCTAGTTACCGTGTAGCCCTAACAATTAATCCTATTCCCATTCTTCTTTATTACCGTGAAGTATTTTATGTGTCAAACAAATGTGATTTCATTTATTAATTTTATTTAAATTTAAGAGGGTGGATCTATGGATGGACAGCTACTTATAGTTTCCTCCTAGATTCCATCCCAAATATTGTGATCGGGAACACAAAAAAAAAGAGGGGGGAGTAGGGAAAGAGAGAAGCAAGAGAGGGCTTCTAGATGACATTCTCTCTATCCATAAAGCTTAATTAGATCAAAGATTGTTTAAAACACTGGCCAACTTTTCCGAGGCCAATAAAATTTTGATTCCAAATACTTTTGTAAGTATATTGGTTCTTCCATTAGTCTAATTCTGTCTACTTCCCCTAACCAATCCTTTATTGTCAGTATTTTCTTTGATTTCCATTGTTTTGGAATTAATGTTTTTGCTGCGTTTAACAGGAATAGGGAAATTGCTGCTCTATAATTTTTCCTAAAGTCACCTACTGCGTAGAACAGCCACTGCCAGGGGTCTTGCCTAATTTCAACCTTACTTATCTTTTTAATTAAGTACAATACTTCCTCCCAATAGAGCTGAATCAAGGGGCATTGCCACCATATATGGGCATGGGTTCATGGAATCAACATCTTACATATGCTTGCGATCCCATGTCTATTTATTCCCAGTTGATCCACAAGTCTCTCCCATGGGCTAAGTTTGCTAGTAGAGCTTAGGGGTTTTGGTAGGGTATCCACGAAATCCTGGAGTTGTCTGTATCTCCAAACATCCCATGGTGATGGGTCATATCTTACTTGTAGTTCTAATAAAGAACAAAGGGCATTTCCTTTCAGAACATCTTTTAATCTCAGACAATCTGAGGGAGGAAATTTTAAATACACCTTTTCCTGGCGGAAAATAGTTTGTACTTGAGAGGCATCAAAGGGCTATTATGTTGCCATGATATACTTCTAAGTAACTTATCCCATGATCTTAAAGTTTCTATTATAATTGGAGCCAGCTCTTTAACAGCCTCTGTATTGCCTTAGTATCCAGATGATCTAGCCCAAAAGTGATTTGCGTATATTTTCCTCTAATGACACCCATTTTTTTGGAGTGTTATGAACCCAATGTATTATTCTTTGCAGTAATACTGCCACATGGTATTTCTCAAAATCTGGGAGAAGTAATCCCCTATTTACTTTTGGTCTAGTCATTATCTTATAGGTAATACGTATTATTATATTTTTCCATATAAATTTCTGCACTAAGAATCTGAGGGTTTTAAAATAAGCCCCCGGAATATTGATCGGGAGGCTTTGAAACATATACAAAGCTTTTGGGAGAATCATCATTTTAATAACATTTATCCTGCCAAACCAGGACAACCTATGGACAGGATATCCTTTCAGATCTTGTTTAATTTTATTCAGCAAAGGCAGATAATTATCTTGGAATAAATCCATTACTAATGCAGACAGAAATATGCCCAAGTATTTTAGTATTTTTTTGCTTCCACACAAAGGGATAAAGGGTTCTAAGATCCCTACATTCTACTGAGGAAACAGAGATATTTAATATCTCTGTTTTCTCCATGTTTATCTTGAAATTTGATATGGCTCCATATTCACTCAGTTCTTCTTTAATATTTGAGAGCAGGTGTGTGTGGGGTTTGAGATATATATATATATATATATATATATATATATATATATATATATATATATATATATATATATATATAAAAACATAATATCATCCGCAAAAGCAACTACCTTATGTTCTTGTCTATACACTTATATATCTTCAATGTCTTCATTTACTCTTATGGTTGCTAGAAGGGGTTCTGAAGAAAGTACAAGTAAAGGGGAAAGTGAACACCCCTGGGTTCTGACAATGTCCCATTTACCAGGATTTGGTCCAAAGTACTAGAGTACAGTGCCTCTATCCACCTAAACATCTGTGGGCCTATGCCAAAATGATGCAGTGTCATAAGCATATACTTCCAGTCCAGCCTATTGATTTGCCTTTTTGGCGTCTACTGATAGAAAAAGAACTAGTTTCTTTCCCTTCTTAGCCACATGCATTAAAAGAGTAATTCTTAATATATTATCCCTTGCTTCCCTTCCGGGAACAAAGCCTGCTTGATCCTTCTCTATCCATTTTGTCATGTGAGGCCTAATTTTTTCGCCAATATCTTTACATTCATTTTTCATTAATCAGAGATATTGGCCTAAAGCTGGATCTTTCCCTTCTTTTAGAAGAAGTGATATATAGACCCCCTAGGGTTTCCTTTCACATCTCCAGGCCTCCCCCCGATGGAATTCATGTATGTCTAAAAGTAGGGAGTCAGAATTCCTAAGAACTTTTTTAAATATAGGGACGTGTACCCATCTGGGCCTGGACTTTTACTGACTTTGATGTTCTTAATTGCCTGTTCTATTTCTTCACTATCCAGTTGAATCTTCTTCTGACATAACTTGAAGATTTACCTGCTGCAAATACTGATGTATTGTATTTCTTCTACATTGCATATCCTCACAATTTTGGGTATTGTTTACTTTATATAGTGATTGATACTATTCGTAGAAGATTTTACTAATATCTCTTGTGGAATATTTTATCTCCCCTTTTTCTTATCTTTCATTTTCATTATATAATTTGGGTTCTTTTTAGGTTTAATTACCCCTGCCAGCAGTTTCCCTGGCTTATTTCCCATTTTGTAATGCCTTTTGGCTGTCCTGTTGAATACCCGCTTAATGTCCTTTAATGACTCCAATCATGGTTGTCTTCATATAAAGTCCACTGTGCAAGTGAATTTGCCAGTCTTCAAAGAGTTACATCTGTGGGTGAGTCCTCATATGTTCCATGATAATAGTCACCTGCACTACACCATGTGAGTCCAACTACTTTCAGACACAACACTCAACAGACAGCAAAAACAAAGAACTTTGTTTACAGTGTGATTGGAAACTTCTTCTAAGAGAAGTTGGATACACTTCCAGGTACCACATGAAGCACTGAGACCCTGTGTGCAGATAATGCCAGGCCTGCCTGTTCATAGAAGACAGGGCCACCACTTGTAAAAGAGCTAGAAGAAGGCGTGGAGGCCCGGCAAGAAGAACCGAAGAGCGGGACAAGACCCCCCGAAGTCCCCCGAAGACCCCTGAAGACGGAAGAAGAGGGAGGCAATGAAGAAGAAAGCCGGGCTCCTCCGCTAGTAAAAGAGCTAGCAGAAGATAGCGGAGGAGTCCGGCGAGAAGACCCCCAAGACGGAAGAAGACCCCTGGAGCTGTGCAATAAACTATTTTTAATAGTTTATGTGTGTTGTGTTTTATTTTTTTCACAGGTGAATGGGTAGGGGTACATTGTACCCCATACTCATTCACATAGGGTGGGCTCCCAGATTCCGATAAGCCCCCCGCCCGCATACCGCAGCCTGGTATGGCTCAGGAGTTGGGTGCTCGCTCGTCCCCACCCCCTTTCCTGACCGGCCGGGTAGCGTGCTCGGATAAGGGTCTGATATGGACCTGGGGGGGACTCCCACACCGTTTTTTTCAGCGTAGGGCTTCCCCTTTAACTCCATACCAGGTGATGGGGCCAGCGACGCTTCCTTCGCTAGTCCCGGCTACCTGGAGCCGCGCTCAAAAGGAACGGAGTTTCGTCCGTGTGTGTGGGCAAGTCCGTTCATTTCAAAAGTACGGCGGATAGTCCACTGGACCTAGTCTGCCGGAAAAGTCCCGTGTGTGGGCAGGTCCACTCATTCGGACAGTCCGGCGAACTTTACGGTGGTTTGTCCACCAGACTAAGTCCACCGGATAGTCTGATCGTGTGTACGCGGCATTAGTCATAAAGTCTGATACAATGAAATGTGTCATCAATTAATGAAGAGCACTATCCAAAACAGAACATTTAGTTTTAAATATGCAAAGCAAAAGCTGTTTATAATTACTTGTGATATTTTTTTTTCTAAACGCAAGGTTAAGCTGGTTATTTGGCCTACGAGGGTGGTACCACCACAGTTTTTTTACTTGCTGCTGTGTATCTGCATTTTGAAAAAATGTTTAGTACCTTTGAACACTCTTGTGTAGGGATGAGCCGAACACCCCCTGGTTTGGTTCGCACCAGAACTTTCGAACGGACCCCAAATTCGTACGAACTTTAGAACCCCATTGAAGTCTATGGGACTCGAACGTTCAAAATTAAAAGTGCTAATTTTAACGGCTAATATGCAAGATGCTGTCCTAAAAAGGGTTTGGGGACCTGGCTCCTGCCCCAGGGGACATGGGTCAATGCCTAAAATGTTTTTAAAAATTGCCTTTTTGGCAGGAGCACTGATTTTAATGACGATTAAAGTGAAAAAAAAAGTGAAATATTCCTTTAAATATCGTGCCTGGGGGGTGTCTGTAGTATGCCTGGGAAGTGCCATGTGTTTCCCGTGTTTAGAACAGTCCCTGCACAAAATGACATTTAACGGAAGTAACATAATTTAAAACTGCTTGCGGTTTTAATGTTATATCTGGTTCCTGCAATATGGTTGAAAGTCATTGAGAAAAATGGCATGGGTAGCCCTCCCTGCCCATTACCAACCCCTTTGGGTCTTGTACGCATATTAAGGGGAACCCCATACCCATATTAAAAAAAGGAAATGCGTGTGGCCCCCAGGCCCTATATACTCAGAACAGCAGTATACAGGAGGTGCAAACAAGACAGGGACTGTGTAGGTTTGTTGTGTTAAGTTGAATCTGTTTGTAATTTTCAACTGGTACATTTTTAAAGTGTAGCTCCAGTCAAAATAACGATTTTTAAGCTTTTTGGAAAACATAGGGAAGGGTTATCACCCCTGTATAATTTGTTTTGTCGTCCATCTTTTTTCATCTCACTTGCTGTTGTCTCCTTCGGTTTGCAAGTAGGAGATGTTTGTAAGTTGGATGTTTGAAAGTAGGGGCCTGCCCTATATGCTCTGCAGAAATGGCGGAACAAGATATTGGTTTTGCCACAACATTGTAAGCCCTCAAAGTGACTCTTGGTGGACGCTGGAGCGCCCTGCTGTGAACGATTATATCAAGAATTGTAATTACATGCCATTGTTGAACAGTGGTAGAAAAATTGACCTTTGGTGGTTGTGGTGCTGGCGCCACAACACTATAAGTCCTCACAGTTACTCTGGGTGGGCACAGGAACGGGCGCTCCTGTGAAATATTATATCAAGAATTGTAATTACATGTCCCTGTTAAACAGGGGCAGAAAAATTGGGCCTTAGGCACTGGTGCTGGTGCCACCACACTGCAACCTCTCCCATATACTGTAGTTTTAGTGCAGGAATTAGCCCTGCTGCAAAGCATTGCATCAAAAATTGTAATTAAACACTCCTGTTAAACAGGGGCAGAAAAATTGGGCCTTAGGCACTGGTGCTGGTGCCATGACACTGCCAACCTCTCCCATATACTATAGTTTTAGTGCAGGAATTAGCCCTGCTGCAAAGCATTGCATCAAAAATTGTAATTAAACGCCCCTGTTAAACAGGGGCAGAAAAATTGGGCCTTAGGCACTGGTGCTGGTGCCACGACACTGCAACCTCTCCCATATACTGTAGTTTTAGTGCAGGAATTAGCCCTGCTGCAAAGCATTGCATCAAAAATTGTAATTAAACGCCCCTGTTAAACAGGGGCAGAAAAATTGGGCTGATGGCATCACCCAGAACCAGAAATGTTCTTCCAACATATCAGCGGAGGAGGAAGAGGATAGACAATCAACATAACAGGACAGTCACTCAGCATCAGCATAGGCAGTCTTGAAGGGATGTGATATTTCAAAAAAAATTATTCGGTTACATCAGCTTCAGGTGCTTGGTAGCTGTGGGTGATCCAAGACTGATTCATCTTGATGAAGGTCAGTCGATCAACTGATTCGGTGGACAGGCGCACCCTGTGATCGGTAACAAAGCCACCAGCAGCACTGAAGATGCGTTCCGAAAGAACGCTGGATGCAGGACAGGCCAGTAGCTCAATTGCATACTGTGCAAGCTCTGGCCAGTGATCCATCCTCAAGACCCAGTAAGCCAGAGGATTTTCGGTGGGAAAGGTGTCCAAGTCTGACCTTGCCCCTAGGTATTCCTGCACCATGTAAATCAGACGCTGGCGATGGTTGCTGGAACCGATCATACCTTGGGGCTGTGGACTGCGGCCACCTTCTCCACCGCTCCTTCTGACCGATGCCTCAGCAACACGTTGTCCAGGACCAGGAGTTTGTAACCTCCCAGTCTCTGGGAATGCGTTGCACAGACCTTTCTGCAAGACCTCCCGGAGATGTCTCATCCTCTGCTCCCTCTGCGATGGCAAGATAAGGTCGGCAACCTTACCCTTGTACCGTGGATCAAGGAGAGTGGCCAGCCAGTAATGGTCCCTCTCCTTGATCCGAAGAATACGAGGATCCTTCCGCAGGCTTTGCAGGTTTAGGGAGGCCATGCAGCGTAGGTTAGCTGAGGCATTCGGTCCGGAGTCCTCTGGGTCACTAAGGACAACAAGATCCGCAGCTACCTCCTCCCAGCCATGTACAAGTCCACGGGTTTCTTGGGACTGTAAATCATCCCTACAAGACTGCTGCTGCTGCTGATGCTGAGTGCCAGCCTCCACCTCCACGCTGACACAGTCATCCTCCTCCTCCTCTTTCGCCTCCTCATCCTCTTCCTGTGTGATGGGTGGCACAGCAGGAACACTGTCTGGATAAAGGGGGCCTTGAGAGGCAAGGAAGTCCTCCTCTTCCTGCCTATGTTCTGCCTCAAGTGCCCTGTCCATTATTTCACGCAGCGTATGCTCCAAGAGGTGGACAAGAGGTACAGTGTCACTGATGCATGCACTGTCACTGCTCACCATCCTTGTGGCCTCCTCAAATGGTGACAGGACAGTGCATGCATCCCTGATCATGCCCCACTGGCGTGGTGAGAAAAAACCGAGCTCCCCTGACCCTGTCCTGGTGCCGTAGTCGCACAGGTACTCATTGATGGCCCTCTACTGCATGTGCAGCCGCTGCAGCATGGCCAACATTGAGTTCCACCTGGTGGGCATGTCACATATAAGGCGGTTCTTGGGCAGGTTCAACTCCTTTTGGAGCTCAGCCAGTCGAGCACAGGCATTAAATGATCGGCGGAAATGCACACAGACTTTCCTGGCCTTCTTCAGGACTCCTGTAAACCCAGGTACCTGCCCAAGAACCGCTGCACCACTAGGTTAAGGACGTGAGCTACACAGGGCACATGGGTCAGTTTTCCCTGTCGGAGGGCGGAGAGGAGGTTGGTGCCATTGTCGCAAACCACCATTCCTGGCTTAAGCTGGCATGGCGTCAACCACCTCTCGGCCTGCCCCTGCAGAGCTGACAAAACATCCGTCCCAGTGTGGCTCCTGTCCCCCAAACAAACCAGCGCAAGCACAGCATGGCATCGTTTTGCCTGCGTACTTACGTAGCCCCTGGAACGCCTACGGAGCACCGCTGGTTCTGAGGACAGAGCACTGGAAGAGGCCATGGAGGAAGAAGAAGAGGAGGGGGTGGAGGAGAGAGGTGTGTCACAACCAATAGTAGCATTTTGGAGGCGTGGTGGCGGAACAACCTCCAACACTACTGCACCTTGCCCTGCATCCTTCCCAGCTGCCAGAAGAGTGACCCAATGGGCCGTGAAAGACAGGTAACGTCACTGCCCATGCCTGCTGGACCATGAGTCAGCGGTAATATTCACCTTACCGTTGACCGCCCTGTCCAGCGAGGCAAGTACATTGCCTTCCACATGCCGGTAGAGAGCCGGAATCGCCTTCCGTGAGAAAAAGTGGCGTTTGGGGACCTGCCACTAAGGAACCGCACATTGTACAAACTCACGGAAGGGGCCGAGTCTACCAACTGAAAAGGCAGCAGTTGAAGTGCTAGTAATTTAGCCAAGCTAGCATTCAACCGCTGGGCATGTGGATGGCTGGGAGTGAACTTATTTCGCTGGTCCAGCAGCTGGGGCAGGGACATTTGCCTGCTATAATCGGACGTGGGTGTACTGCTAGCAGAGTGCCCGGAAGCATTTGGCTGTGACACACCTAATTCTACACCTTCATTCCTCTCAGAGCAGGTTTCAGAGAGGACTGAAGGTCTAGTGGGGTTGGAGATCCCAGCTGATGAGGAGCAAGGAGAGGTCCGCTTTGTTCTTTGGTGTGGGTCTTTGAGGTACGCTTGCCAACAAGCTGCATGGCAGGTCAACATATGTCTGGTCAAGCATGTGGTGCCCAAGCGGCTGATGTTTTGGCCACGCGAGATACGCTTGAGACATATGTTGCAAATAGCAGCAGTGCGATCTGATGCACTCGTCTCAAAAAAGGCCCACACCAAAGAACTTTTAGAATAACGCGCAGAGGCAGCGCCCTGCACAGGCGGAGCTCTGCGGTGTGATTCAGTCGGTGTGCTGCCCCTAAGCTGGCCCCATGAGGGCATCCTGCCTCGTTGGACATGTGCCTCCTCCTCCTCCTCCTCTCTCCTACCAGGCACCCACGTGGAGTCAGTGCCCTCATCATCCCCTCCCTTTTCATTGCTGGAGCAAACCTGGCAGTATGCTACAGCTTGTGGAACATGACTGCCAGATTGCTGTCCTTCTTGAGCATCCCCTCTCTCTGCATTCACACTACTGCCTTCCTCTAGCTGAGTATCATCATCAGAGCCTACAAAACACTGGGCATCCTCCTGGAGCATGTACCCAACACTGTGTTTAAAGAGTTCAGGAGACTCCTCAGGAGGACGTGGTGGGTCTAGGGAAGGAGTCACTTATGATGATATTGAGAGGAGGGAAGACGATGCGTTGGCAGCTGCTTTGCTAGTACCCTGAGACTGGGTGAGAGAGGATGAGGAGGATGAAGAGGGCTTGGTCATCCACTCTATCAAGTCGTTGGCATGTTGCGGCTCAACATGTCCAGCTGCCGAAAAGAAGGACAAGCGTGTCCCATGGCCACATGCTGATGATGACGATGCACCGCGTCCACGACCAGCACTGTTGTCTCTAGACACAGAGCCTGCTTGCCCTCTTTTATTGGCTCGCGCCTGTCTGCCTCTCCTTGCTGGCCTTCCAGACATGGTAATGGCCTGAAGGGAGTTGGGAAGTGTATATGTAGTGTATATTGTGCTGGAAGCACACACAACTTCCAATAACTCCTGCAGATGGCAGATGGCTCAAATAGAGAAGTGCTATGTAGGTGGATATAGCGGTGTATACTGGGTTCAGAGCACGCAGACAGCACGCACAAGCTCCTAACACTGACTGCAAGCTCTATTATAAAAGATAGATATATCGCTAGCTATATAGGTGAATATAGCGGTGTATACTGCGCTCAGGGCACGCAGACAACAACCACTACAGAAGAGCAAGAACGAAAAATCGTCCGATAACGATTGGTGTATACTGTGTTGAAGGTACACAGAACACCCACTAACTGCTTCAGACGCCAACACACTACACAAGGCCGCCGCGCTGGCGGCCTTATATAGTGTGGGGCGTGTACTATACAGCCTGAGCTATGATTGGCCACAGACATCCTGCCTGTGGCCAATCATGGCTCTCCTCGCTGCCGGCGCTGTGATTGGCCAAACATGCGGGGTCACAGTGCATGCTTGGCCAATCATGAGCCAGCAATGCACTGCGCCATCGCAGTGCATTGTGGGCCGTGAGCGCCACACGAATTTGGCACGAACGGCCCATAACGTTTGGAATTCGCCGAACGGGCGCACAGCCGATGTTTGAGTCGAACATATGTTCGACTCGAACACGAAGCTCATTCCTACTCTTGTGTATTCAAATTTCATTCTCCTTATTTTATTTGGCCCATGTACTGTAACCATTATATCTGAAGACGACCATTAGCTGTGAAATATTCTGATAGAACCAATAATGATTTAAAAAAAAGTTAGAATAACAGCACTTTACAAATTAGTGACCGAAGTTAACATAGCCTTCCTTTGTTTCACTCTTAGGCCTCTTTCACACAGGTGTATTTATCTCTTTTTTAGAGGGCAAAGAGGCATACAGGCATTCAGGAAGCAATCTTGACACCTCCTGAATAAATATTGATTGGTTTGTGCAAACGTTATAGCGTCTACAAAATAGGGCATATATTTATGGCATTTTCTTTTTTTATTTCTTACTAGTAATGGCGGTGATTAGCAATTTTTAGCGGGACTACAACATTGCGGTGGACAGATCGATCAAATGCTTTTGGCACTTTTTTGGGACAATTTTTTGACATTTATACATTTATCAGAACTAAAAATAGCCACTGCTTACTCTACAAATGTCACTTGCAGGGAAGGGGTTAACAATAGGGGGCATCAAGGGGTTAAGTGTTTCCTAGGGAGGTGTTTCTAATTGTGGGGGGTGGTGTACTGTACTGAGAAGCGATTGCAGGCTGCTACACTCATCAGCTACGACGTCACGCCAGGGGTGTGCGTGCCGCTGGAGGCACCTCCTAGCACTCTTAAAGTGGTCCACATACACCTATGGCGATTCGCGCAGCCATGCCAACCTGCCGCAGTATAATGATGGTGCCTGGTCGGCAAGTGGTTGAAACACTGCAGGCTCGGTTCACAAAACTAACACGGCAAGATGAGGACCCTTATATTCAAAAAGTGGCAACTATTTTTAGCTGAATCCAATGAAATTTGAAAATTGCAGTCAAATGGCTAAAATGATGATCCCTCTCCTTGTGCTAAAGCTTTGTGAATTGAGCCTCTTGCACATTCTTCAGTTATACAAAGAAACAAAACAAACAACTCACACACTACTACCCCTCCATTTTGTTGTGTCATATCTCACAATATTTGTTGCAGCTATTTTGTTATCACTCACACAAACACAATATTATTTTGTTGTTTTTCCTCTTAGTTGTAGTGGCTGCATTTGTTATCTTTTTTAGGCTTTTTAATCTTTATTTCATCTGGTGATCCAGCCAGTAATGCCACGTACACACGACCTAGTCTGCCGGAATCAGTTCGTTGGACAATCCAATCGTGTGTGGGCTAATCCGATAATTTTTCATTAAAAAAATCAGACAGGCCTAGAATTAGAACATGTTTCAAATCTTTCCGACGGACTCAATTCCTTTCAACAACACCGTTCGTCTGTATGCTGGTCCGACGGACCGAATACGATGCAAGGGAAGCTATTGGCTACTGGCTATTGAACTTGCTTTTTTAGTCCCGTCTTACGTCATCACGTTCAAAACGAATGGACTTTTGTGTGGACAAGTCCGTTCATTCAGAAGGTCCATTGGAACTCAGCCGAAAGTCCGTTGGGAAGACCGTTGGATCTAGTCTGCTGGAAAGTCCGGTCGTGTGTACGTGGCATAAGTCTTTTTTAACTTCCTTTAGACCAAGCTGTCTGAGAAAAGTAGCAGTGAAGGGGTTGAGACAAACTATTTACCATTGTCAAGGTGGTGTACAAATGCTTTAAAAGTATTAGCTAGGGTTTCAGCTGTAATTTGTTTGTCAAATCCATAAAAATTTGTTGTTGTATCTAAAGCTGGCCCTAGATGAACAGTTGAACGAAAAAAAAAAACAGAACCGATTTCTGAAGCCCCCATTGGGACATGACAAGTGGAGACAGCCACAAATGAATCAAATGAATGTGAATGTGTCTGTTCCCTGTTGAATCAGTCTATGGCCCCTTTAACACTACACTGTTCACAGGGTGACAGTGCTGTTTAAAGGTGTCTCTCTGTGGCTCCTCCAGTGAAGCGGAGCCACACTGATCCAGGGAGTGTCTAGAAAAGGAAAACTACTGCAACCGGGCACAGCTTTTGCTTGTCAGATATAAGGATTGGTAAACTGCAATATCTTAAAGGTTTTTGGGTTTAGATTACAGTTTTTGCCGTGGTAGGTGTGCCTATCCATATACAAATACTTGCTCTTGGAAAAGTCAGTATGTGCACAGCATCTTTGCAGGCTATAGTGAAACGTCAATGTCGTGCGCAGGAGCACTAAAATTACCATATGACACCAGAGAGGGCCTGTGAGATTGCATTGCTCTGTATGATTCCTAGACAGATTGAATGGAATGCTTTGATTGCCAAGTATATATCAAATATGTAATTGCTCTCCTAGGTGACCATGACATATATAATAATACATACAAAAAAGGCAAGTGTGATTTGGGCCACCCTGGGGTACATTCACATTAATTTTAATTCTTTTGACATAGCATGCATCGGTTAAAAAAAAAAAACACTAAAGTTATTTTTAGGGTACACAAATTCAATAAATTACCATATTTTTGGGTAAAATTTAAAAGATGAGTTTGTGCCGAGTAAATAGATACCCAACATGTCAAGCTTTAAATCTATGCGCGCCCACAAAATGATGACGAACTTTCATACCCTAAATTTCAAAAGGCAATGTTTAAACCCTTCAGCAGGTTATCAATTTACAGTTAACCCTGAATAATGAGCCTACAATTATTGCTCTCACTCTACATGAGAACCGCAAATGATGTTTTCACATGTAGGCACCTTTAACACATGCGTGTATGGTTTTGTCTATGTGGGGATGCCGCAGGCAAAAAGAACGTTTTGGAAAGTTTTTAAGTGCATGGGTGTTAATTTTTTTGACTATTTTTGTTTCATGAAAAGTTAATTTATATCACATAGGGGGACATAAATCAGGAGATCCCTAATGTCTTCTATTGAAACTAATGGAGCACAGATTGTGATGATTTACACATTGCTTCTGGGTTCATTCAAGTTAGGGGAGATCAACAATAGATGTTCATTCACGCCTCTGATGATGTCTATTGATGACAAATCGCGTTAGGTGGGACCTAACGCATAACAGAGGGAAACCGACCTCATAGTTTAATCCTTGTTTAAACTGTTCTCACATGTGCAATACCTCTTGTCTTGTCTTATCTCATCAGACTCAGCAAGACAAGACAAGAGGTATAGCACACGTGAGAACAGTTTAAACAAAGATTACACTATGAGGTCTGTTTCATTTTGATATGAGATACTGAGACTGGTGGAGAATCCTCATCTAGTGTGACTCTAATGCCGCGTACACACAACCGTTTTTTCCATCAGAATAAACTCTGGCGGTTTTTCTGACGGAGTTCTGCTGAAACTGACTTGCGTACACTCAATCACACCAAAGTCCGATTGTTTAGAATGCGGTGACATACAACACGTATGACAGGACTAGAAAAAGGAAGTTAAATAGCCAGTAGCCAATAGCTGCCCTTGCGCCATTTTTTGGTCCGTCGGAATAGCATACAGATGAACGTTTTCCTGATAGGAATTGATTCCGAGATTTAAAACATGAGATTTAAAAAAAAGATTTAAAACATATTCTATTTCTAGGTCCTTCAGAATTTTCAAAAGAAAAAGTCAGCTGAAGCCCACACAGGATTGGAATGATTCCGTCGGACCTTTACTGACGAAAAGTCTGACCGAGTGTATGCGACATAAGAGGAAAAAAGATATGACCAAAGGTGCATGTATTTTGAGAATCTGGTGAGTGCAAATTTTGAGGGGAGAGGTTTCACAAGGTGTGGTAAAGGCTTTGTGTACCTATATACTCGTTAAATCCTCAAAGAACAGTCAGTGGAGGAGGTTATTCATTGGACTCACCTGTCATAGGGTGCAACAATTTTTAACTGTTGGAGAGTATGTGGTCGAATACACACAAGAAGAGCGCAGCTTTTGCTTGTTAGATTATAGTCCAAAAAATAAGACTTATATAGATATAGTCTAACACTGTGCCAGTGTTACTTCATAGGACACAGCAGGGGGTTTCAAACAAGTGGCATGACCAGACCACCTGACTAACTAGAGCAAGTTAGACTAGAACAGTGTTTCTCAACCCCAGTCCTCAAGGCGCTCCAACAGGTCATGTTTTCAGGATTTTCCTCTGATGAAACAGCTGTGGGAATTACTAAGGCGGTGAAACTGATCAATTCACCTGTGCAAAATAATGGAAGGTCTGAAAACATGACCTGTTGGGGCGCCTTGAGGACTGGAGTTGAGAAACACTGGACTAAAAGATAGCAGGTCCATAGCAGAAACCCCATAATCTCTGTCCTGTGTAAGGTTTCTGTGTTTCACTACCTGTTGAAATACTTTTTACAAACTCAAGGGCAGAGGGGAATATTTAGGTCCCTAAATTACATATATACATCCCCAAGTGGAACTAATTTCCAATATAAGCATATTACAGTTGGTACCTGGTACCCTCAGGTTTGGCAAAGGTCAAATTATCCAGATAGATACAGGATCCACTGGTTATTTGAAGTGTAAATATAGGCAATTTTTTTTTTAATTGTGCATAGAGCAAGAGAGGGTTATAACACCCGTCCTTTTTCGTGTTTTATTTTTTTTTGCTATCTTTGTCCCATTGGGAAGACTTAGTTCACTCCCTGTCCCACAGCCAAAACTGGAAGTGAGAGGAAATCCCTCCAAAGTGAGGGAATTCCTGGCTGTCTCCAGAACTTGTTTCTCCATTGGAAGATGTCCCCTCTATTAGTTTTCTAATGACAGCCCAAAATTTGTGGGTTTTTTTCACTGTAAGCCTGGGTTCACACTAGATATGTTGCAAATTCACAGCAAAATCACTGCAGATTTGGCACCGCAACTAAATCGCAATGAGATTGCAAAATGCAGCACAATTTGTAGAATTGGATTGCGTGGGTGTAAACACGCATGCCATCTGATTCTAGGGTGGACACAATATGGGTTCAGCACCAGTTTGGTGCAAATGTGGTGCTATTCAAGCCAGACAAATCCACGGCTCAAATCGCACCCCATATAATTCACACAGGAATGTGCTGCGATTCCTCCTGTGTAAATTACTGTACATGCGAATGTCAACCCAGGCTCAATGATAATGGCAAACGGAACAAATAGAGAGAGTGAATCTCCCTAGTGGGGGCACTGACAGCAATAAAAAAACAAACAGTAGTTTTTATATTCTTTCTCCACTCTATCCAAAAGTAAAAAAAAAAAATTTTGCCTTTAGTTATATAGAGATTGCCTTCAATATAGAAATCTTCTTTCGATATTCAGAATAATTCTTTAGACTAACACTAAACATATGAAGTAGTAAAGGTTTTAGCGTAAATTATGTATTTAGTGTTTTTAGTATCTTTAATTTTCACTGTTTAAAAAATAAAAATAAATAAATTCACACCTACTGATTATTTATTACTTCTATAGAATTAGTAGGAATTTAAGAAATGTTGTCCATATTGTGATTTTAGTGTATTTTTTTATAAAAAAAAATATTTTTATATTTGTGCAACTATCATGGGATGTAAAAAAATCAATAGTACCATCTTATAATTCTACAGGTACTGCGTTTTCAGAAAATATACAGCTCATGGGTAATCTCTCACAAACTTTTAAGTCTGTAATATAAAAGTGAATAGCAAGATGGGTTGAGCCATCAGAGGTGCAAATGAAGCGACAGCAAAAGGGTTAAATTGGGCTCTATGGAAACCTGGACTGTAAACAGCACTTCAAAAATAATGTAACACACTTAAAAAAGATTCTCTAATTGAACAGTTGGTGATAATAAATAAGAAAATTAAATTATATATATATATATATATATATATATATATATATATATATATATATATATATATATATAATCTCACAAAAGTGAGAACACCCCTCACATTTTTGTAAATATTTTTTATATTTTCATGTGACAACACTGAAGAAATTATACTATGCTACAATGTAAAGTAGTGAGTGTACAGCTTGTATAACAGTGTAAATTTGCTGTCTCCTAAAAATAACTCAACACACAGCCATGGTCAAGCAAAGAATTTGAGTGCACGTGCTCAGCATCATATCCAGAGGTTGTCTTTGGGAAATAGATGTATGAGTGCTGTGCCAGCGTTGTTGCAGAAGATGAAGGGGTGGTGGGTCAGCCTGTCAGTGCTCAGACCATACACCACACACTGCATCAAATTGGTCTCCATGTCTGTCCTCTAAAGATGATACACAAGAAAGTCTGCAAACAATTTTCTGAAGACAAGCAGACCTCAGGGCATGGATTACTGGAAGCATCTCCTGTGGTCTAGCGAGACCAAGATAAATGTATTTGGTTCAGATGGTGTCAAGTGCATGTGGTGGAAAGTAGGCAAGAAGTACAAAGACAAGTGTGTCTTGCCTACAGTCAAGCATGGTGTTGGGAGTGTCATGGTCTGGGGCTGCATGAGTGCTGCCAGCACAGGGGAGCCACAGTTCATTGAGGGAACCATGAATGCCAACATGTACTGTGACACACTGAAGCAGAGTATGATCCCTTCCCTGTGGAGACTGGGCTACAGGGCAGTATTCCAACATGATAACGACCCCAACACACACTGACCATACACCGGTCTGACAAAGTTGTCGGAAAATCCGATCCTTCGGAACATGATGACGTTCGTTGGTTACAACGGGACTACGTTCAGGCTAGTAGCCAATAGCTTTGGTCTTGTAATTTGATCTGAGCATGTGTGGCACTTTGTCCGTTCGTAATTCTCTACAAACGATTGGAAAAAGTCCGATCGGATTTTGTTGATGGAAAATTTGATATCCAGCTCTCAAACTTTGTTGGTCGGACATTCCAACGGAAAAAGTCTGATGGAGCCCACACACAGTCAGATTATCTGACAACGCGGTCCGATCGGACATTTTCTGTCGGAATTTCTGACCGTGTGTACAAGGGCCATATAGTTAAGGGGCCACCTAGCTACATCACTTGTTGTTCCCACCCCCCCCCCACATGATGTCACATACCCAGCATGTACCAGTCCATATGCAACACCAGTTTCTAACAAAATCCGTCGGAAAAAATCAGACGGATTTTGTTGTCGGAATGTCCGACCGTGTGTACAAGGGCTAAAAGAAATGTCAAAGCACAGAGAATTGTTTTTTAATAAAGGTTTTATCTCTTGTGTTTATTACTTTTTACCACTTTTTTGGTGAATGGGTAGGGGTATGTACTCGATACCCATTTACTTGGGGGGGGGGGCAGAATGTGGGGGCCCCCTTGTTAAATAGGGCTTCCAGATTCCGATAAGCCCCCCACCTGCAGATCCCGATAATCACAGCCCAGGGGTGTCGAGAAGAGGCCCTTCAGACAAGGTGGGGTTGGGGTGTGGGGGGCAGAGCCATTAACAGCTGATGACTCATCGGGTTGTTAAGGTCACTGTTGCGGCTTCCCAGCACAGCTCCAAAACAACCAGCATACACTGCGCCCTGATTGGGTAAAGCTTTGCCCAATCAGGGCACAGAATGCACTGTGTAGTGCTCAGTGCATTGCAGAGTGTTTGTCGGGGTGAACACTCGACGAACATCCTACAAATTTGGGTGTTTCGTGAATGGCAAATGTTCAGCCCAAACTGATACTCGAACTGAACCGTTCGCTCATCCCTACATGCAATGCATGTTCTTTGAAGCTGCGTAGCATTAGTGCATTACAAAATGAATGTCGCCACAACATGCTAGCTACATAATGTGCAATAATGTGCATTGAGCTTGTGTGCATTTTACCGCTACACAAAAATGTGATTCAGTCCTTAGTTCTGAGTGTCACTGCGTATTGCCATAGCATGCAATGAAATGTGCAGTTTACCATGCTTTACTGCAAAGCACAAATCTGCATAGTTGCTAAAACTATTAGGCTTTACTCACACAGCCATAAAAATATAACTGATGTTATTACACATGTGTTTTATAGGAGAAACGTTCTTGTATAATGCGTTTAGATACATTTAAATGTGTAAAGACGTAGTTGCGTACATATCAATAATTTATTAAAATTTTTCTCTACCTTTTTTTGGACTTAAAGTGGCGTTGCATTAAAAAAAAAATGTCATGAATATTCCTAAAAAAAAAAAGAAAAATTTGGAAATTTTTTTTTTACTCACCTCTAAATGGCTGTTGCTAGGGGGTCCCTCATAGTCTGCCTCCTTCAGTGCCGGGGCTGGTGACATCACTTTCCCTCAGCGCAGAAGGGCACAGCTCTGCCCCCTCCCTCTTTTCACACCTGACAGGTCCCAGATGATTGCATGGCCAATTACAGCACGCGGCGTCGCTCGCGCATTCGCAGTGGGTGCCCGGCTGTGAAGCCACAGCCGGGCGCCCACAGTTACAATGTTGACGCCGCCGAACAGAGGGGAAGACGAGTGGGGCTTTGATCCCCCCGCATCGCTGGACCCTGGGACAGGTAAGTGTCCGAATATTAAAAGTCAACAGCTGCACTATTTGTAGCTGCTGACTTTTAATATATATATATTTTTTTAAATGGCAACATCTCTTTAATTAACTTGTATACAAATGCCTATACATGCGTTTATACGCGTAAGTATTTAAAGGGCAGGTTCTTTGATTTTTGGAGTTTGTGTTACAGATCTGAATGCAGTGCACGTTTACGGACCTATGTGAATGGTTCCATTGAAAACAAAGCAGCTGTGTTCAGATCTGTAGTTAAAAACACTTGTGTGTGAGTTTTTTTTACAGCCATGTGAATGAAGGGCCCGTACACACGATCAGAAAATGGGATGACAGATCGTCTGTTTTTCTTTGCATGCTAGTCACATATCGAAAACTGAGAGGTTACTAAAGTTTTGAAAATTCTTTAGTGCCAGTTCACACTAGTGCGATGCGAGAACCCTGCAAATCAACTGCGGGTTCCCGCATCGCACTCGACATGCACGGCAGTTCACACTGCCATATGCAAACTGCTGGGGAGTGTCATTATATGTTAACGACACCCCCATTTCAGCTCACATATCGCACTGCGAACTGACAGTTCGGACATGAATCGGATCGCATATGTGTGAACACACATGCGATCCGATTCTGTTCCGAACAGAAAAAAGGGTCATGTGCGTGTTTGGACCGAATGCGGTGCGATATCAGCCATACTATCTGTATGGCTGACATCGCACCCGCACAGACATCGCATGTAATGTGAACAGCAGTGCGTTGTGAATTACATGCGATGTCTGACATCGCACAAGTGTGAACCGGCACTTAATGACAGAATAAAAAATCAGAAGTGATGTCATGTGTTGTAGTGTATTTGTATTGTATTTTCCAGTTAGGCATCTGGGCGGATTCTCAGCTGATTCATCAGCTGATTAAATTGAAATCGTACGGTCTGTTATCATACAAGAAACATTTTTGTGTTTGTCCGATTGGATAATATCAGATGAACTATTGTGATCGACTCTCGAAAGCTCTGTACTTACGATCTGATTATCATACGATCGTTTTGAAAGCGTGATTTTTTTGTCAAATTTTTGGAGCGTGTGTACGGGCCGTTAATCCAGTATGTAACAGATATCTGATATAAAAGCCAGCTACAATAAACAAATATATATATATATAAGCTTAAACATTCAATAGAGTATTGACTCAGATGAGTGTAAATCAGATAACTTGTGACTTGCCTGCATAATGCACATTTTTTTTTTTTATGAAGTGATTTTACAACTGATTTGCCCTGACTGCATCTCCATTGTGAGATATTCATGGTCTGTGCACAGCGGGTATAAATATTTGTAGATTTTATTCATTTACTTAGTTCAGAGCTGCAAGTGACAAGTGAATAAAACATGCCGTACTTAGTCTTTTTTTTTCTTTTTTTCTCTATTACTTGTCAGGCTTGCAATGATTGTGAGGACAGTCATTATAAAAATGCATCGGAACAGCTCGGTGCAGACTGATGACACAAATGTAGCCGAGCTTTCTCAGGACACATTATACAACAGTATTTATTGGGGTCACAAACTGTTTTACTCAACTCCTTTGAAAATGGCTGACATACAGAAAAGCCCACATGGGCCCAATTTTCAGCTGAGCTCGTTGTATGGCGTACATAGCGAGGACATTTTTCACTTGTATGCTTTTCTTTACTACGTTCTTGTTTAAATAATGTGCATGCTTTCTAAAGGCCATAGAAAGTAAACTGCCTGTGGCAGTGATAAGTGTATACTAATTCAATTCTAAAGAGAACGCTAGGAGCTGGAAATGATCCGTTTAAGGTTATTAATAGTGCTAGAATTTTAGAGATGAGTTTGCCCTGCTTATATACTTGCACACAGTATTAAAACAATTGGAAGGATAGGCAAAGGATTGATTTTATTTAAATTCCCAAAATTAACAGCATATGGCATAGCATATTATGGTTAATAATTATTCTGCTTTCCTCATTTAGCATATAGTAAGTTTTAAACACGTTATGGAAATCAGTTTGAAGCTCAACTTCAGACTCTGTCCTCCAATTGCTCCCCCTGGAGCTCCTCCGACACTGGTAGTATGCTGCTTTCTTTTTTGTTTTGTTTTGTTTTATAATTACCATTGGTGTCTTCAGGCCTCTCACATTTTGAATATATCTTCTCTGGTGCTGGCAGGTCTGAAATGATGTCAGCACTGCTCTCTTCATCATTACCTTTGAGACAAAAGTGCCCTGGCAATACCTTCTCAGAGGCAGGTCTATAATGCATGAACAAGAGCTCCTCGGTCTTCCAGGTTGAATGATGCTGGATGACATTTAATTTGAAGACTGATGACATCTTGCTGTGAAAAGGGGTTACTGCAGGAACAGCTCTGGGAAGGATGTGAGTTATGCAGCCATTGTGGTGGAACTTTTCTTAGTTTAAATAGGTTTATCAGTGTGTGTAATGTATTAAAGGGGCTTTACTAGACCACCAATGCCACCAAAATTTCAGATAAAACTTATATTTTTATTCATTATACAAAAATAAAAAGAGACAACCAGACACAAAGTGTCTCCAATAAAATATACAGTCAAAGAAATGCACAAAAAAAATCTATACAAATTGGGTTTGGGACATCAATGAGAGTATCAGTGTTTTTTTGTATAGATGCTTTTTTGTGTATTTCTTTGACTGTATATTTTATTGGAGACACTTTGTGTCTGGGTGTCTCTTTTTATTTTTGTATAATGAATAAAAATATAAGTTTTATCTGAAATTTTGGTGGCATTGGTGGTCTATTAAAGACCCATTAAGGGGGGCTCTTTTTTGCATTTGATGTAGGGATGGGACCGCCATGCCACAGCTTTTGACACAGTGAGAGCCCCGTACTTTTTGTCTGTAATGTATTAAAGACCTTACTCCTATGTAATAATTTATGTTCTCCTATGTGCTGCTTGTACCATGACATCTAGAAAGGCACATGGAGATAAGAAAGCTGCACACCCCAAATATTGTATTGAATTCTCATCATAACCCATCATAATAACATGCAAAATAATCAGGTATACTCAAGGCAAATTTATTACAATAATCAATTCTGCCCCAGACAAACTCCCCAATACGTTTCGACCAAACAAGTCGTTTTCTTCTTCAGGGGGACTGTGTTACCTGAATACAAAAAACATATTAAACGTTAAAGGTACATGGCATCACCAAAGTTTTAAACTATCAATGTGGATTTTCACATTATAATTACCTCCAATAGATGGGAGACAGCGCTGGAACCAGAGATTTTCAGAAAATTGTTGTCCCAGACTTCACCTAGTTTAAATTTGTAAGTATACCTGCCTATTTTGCATGTTATTAAGATGGGTTATGGTGATTATGATTGATGGGTTATGACGAGAATCCATATAACCAGAACTCATATTTTGAAAACCTTGGTGGAGTTTAAATATTTGTACAATAAAACACATATTTATATATTTCAATTTGTTTGATAGTCTGCTTACTGCAAGGAAAAACCCTGGGGGGGAACTTTTAAATTTTCTTCTGTAATGTTCTGTACCATGTGCCTTGCTAACCCACTGATCCCACTTGAAAGTAATAATCTCTAATGACTCCTAGCCTGAGGGCATTTGATCTAGACTGCCTAGAATGGGAACTTGGAAACAGCAGGAGGCACATTTTGCTTAAAATAATATGTGGTTTGGTAAAGTCGGCACTTGATTCCACTTTAAAATCCTGTAATATAGGCCCCGATGTTCACACTCCTTTCTTCTTTGGAAACTTGCTGTTTTAAGTTTTTGTATTTAAAGGATTTGTATAGGCTTTTTGTTTCTACCAGTGATGTCATCACCAGGCTTTTTTGGAGACTGTAGCTGGGTGCTCCCCATAACTAATCATCTAAGAGCACCTTCCTTAAACACTGTATGGGCAGGCTCTTGGTTTTAGTCTTAAAAGAGAGGTGTGAGTTTAAAAAAAAAAAACAACAAAAAAACACTCATTAATCTGATGTTGCAGCTGTCCCCCGCCAGCACTACACTGCAAACTTAGCAATCAAAGACTGCTGATACCTCAGTTTTTGTGTCCGCTCTGAGCACAGAGCAGTGACTGTAAGTCACAGCTCTGTGCTCTGCCCCTTCAGTGCTCACTGGAGTACAGGGTTTTGCAGGGGACAAGAGCAGCTGGCTCAGGATCTCCGCAGAGGCAGTTAGGCATCTGGGCAGGTTCTGTGCCATCAGCTGACAGCAAACTTTAGCCTGCTATTAGCTGAATTTGGGCCACAGGAGTGAAGAACTAAATGCACTATTGGGACCTACAAGAGATGTATTGCCAAACAAGCTTTGACCATACTTTTTCTTTAAGCAAATTCATGAATTAGGTTTTAAAAAGTTTTTATAATTTTTTTTTCGTTTTTGAATAGAGTAAGTAATGGTAAAAACCCCTATCAGATTTTTATGTGTAATCCACTTTCCACGAAGGAGAATGCTCCTTACTTCCTTTTATATAGACACTACACACACACAAAGTGAAAGAAATTCTCCAAAGTGAGGGACATTCCCTGACAGTTGTCACCCAAACAAATGTCCCCATTTTAAGATTTGCCCTCTATTCCTGTTCGCATGACAACACAAAATGTTGTACTTCATATTAAAATCTCAATGATAATGGTCACCAGATTAATAAGAGAAAGTACATCTTCCAAGTAGAGACAGCATCAACACTCTATCTGGAGCTTACAAAAAAAAAAATGTTGGCGTTACATACACTTCAAGGAATGGTCTGATTTTCGGGTTAGCGCAACTGCAATCCCAATGGAAAATATGAGCTTGTATCCCCATGGCTGGAGGTGCATTAGATGTGAGCTTTAAAAGAAGGCCCCACATAACCGGACCCTTTATCAAAGCAGAAGTGCCTGTTTCAAAGTAGCCCTTGACAAACATCATGCTCTTTCACAGCCAGTGCTCCCCAAAGGAAAGTGTGGGATAGAAGTAGGGTTAGCATGATTTTTCTCTGCTGCTCTCTGTTTGAACTTTAGAGCTCATTCACACAAGAATCAAAAATGTTACAAACAGATGCATACAGCATATAGTTTAGTAAGTATCTGTACGCAACAGCATAGAAGACTATGGACCACTTTCCACAGCTTCACTGGGAAATATAATATTGCGTGCGCTGAGCAGAGTAAAAAAAAAAATCTGAATTCATGGTTCATAGTTGGACTATATTTTATGCTGTGAGCATGTAAACATTTGCGCCAAGGTTTGCCTAGAGCGTAGTGTAAATTAACCCTATTGTCCACCACTTCAGCTCAGGAATGACATGTAAATATCAACAATGTGAAGGCAGTTATTAAATAAGGAAATGGTGCAGCTCAAAGTAAGATTAATAAAATATATGTACAAATAGTATAAACAGAAAAAAGCCAAAGGGGGCAAGGGGGATATGGCCACCACATGATCAGTGAGATCTTCCAATGAGTGTTCAAATATGACAAAATCCTTCCACCTTCAATAGAGGCTACTCTTACCGGATTCGATGGACCACTGAAAAATCAAATGGTCAAATAGGCTTAATCCAATGCATCTGATGGAAAATGGATCCAGCAACGTCAATCAATGGATGAGGACAAGGTATGGTCAGATGAATTACTTCCAATGACACAAAAACACTGGCATCCAATAAACCCCTAAGTGCTCTGATAAATTGATGTACTTCAATATTCACAGGATCAGAAAGTAGCTGGGCAAATCCAATAGACAAATTGCTTGATAGACACTCCAGCAACAAAAAAGATCCCCAATGTGAAAAAAATTATCTAAGTGTAGCTTTAAAAGCGTTTCATATTTATTCATAAAAATTGATAAAAATTCTTAAACTAAAATTAAATGTGCAAAATATAGCCATACAGTCAGTAAATGCATGAGCAATATCAAGCCGAAATTAACACGGAGTATAAAACATAGCCACAAGGTGCCACTGTGCTCTATGCTCAGTAAGACGGCGGGTGACGTCCACAGCAAAGCTCCTCCCCCCGTACGTACGTTACATCCAATGCGGACTTCGTCAGTGGTGGGTGGAGCTACGACGTCACCCGTGATCCTTTAATAGTGGCTTGGTCATCAAGGAGAGCATGTAAACAAAGGCGTCCGTGACCGGAAACGGAATACCGGCTTCATCTGCGGAATCACCAGACTCCTCTCATGGGGACACCACAGGTCACATACACAAAATTAAAAATATGCATATATAACAATATATGCAGATAAAACTCAAGATACACTATTAATGGCCACCCGTCTAGTATATCATCACAGCGCTCAAACACCCCCCTCTCCCCAGCTGCCACTTAAATAAATCTCTCAAAAGGTGAAAAGAAAAAACTAACAATCACAGTGCAAAAATCACCTTGTGGCGCTACAAAGAATAAACACTGTTAAATAGCAGTGTACTACAATGCCCAAAACTGAGCTGTGTGAAAATTATAAACGCATGTGCATAAATGCATTACAATAAACAATGAAGTGAAATGTGATTAAATGGCAATCAGAAAATCGCAATCAAAAAATCGCATAAAGGTGATAAAGTGAATATGTGACAAAACATAAATAAAACAAATAAACACAATATTTTTCTGCTACAAATAGTGCTCTTAATGGAAATGTGCAGTTCCAAAGTATAATTAATCTTAAAGTTCGATCTTCAATCAGACACAATTGTTGAAGAGTAAAAACTGTGATGGTAGCATTAATTGAAAAAACTCCTTTTCCAGTGAAAGTTCTATAACAAAGTGTCCATAAATCGCAAAGCCTCCACCGCACCCTTGGTGTTCGTGCCCCCCTTGTTTAGAACACTCACCCGCAGTATTGCCCAGCACTCTCGTGTCGGGCAAAAATCGCTTATAATGTATACAGATGATAACTGTTTCTCCAGCCAATTCTTGTGAAAAACTTCGCAGCAGAGGGTAATCAATTAATATCTCAGAGTTACCTCAGGGAGACAAAAGAAACTTCCCATAGTGCAAAATTGAAAAACTATTTTTAATCTCAATAAAAAACTCGATTAAAATCACACTCACATTGATCCAATTAAAAGCAGGCACTTCAGATAGATATTCCACTTAACAATTAGGAGATCCTTCACTCATAGGCATTGGTGAGCACACTGGAAGCAAGCTAAGTTCATGTCAAAAAGCACCGTCTCTAAACAAGGTAGCTGTGTGGTACCTGACAGTGTGGCTATACGGCGACCAGCATACACAGTAAAAGGCTAGGGAGAAGGCGGAGGAAGGAGAACACACAAGTTGAAGGACTGGATATCACTATTTGGCGCTGCTTTCAAATTGGGTTGTCTGCTGTCAGGTACCACACAGCTACCTTGTTTAGAGACGGTGCTTTTTGACATGAACTTAGCTTGCTTCCAGTGTGCTCACCAATGCCTATGAGTGAAGGATCTCCTAATTGTTAAGTGGAATATCTATCTGAAGTGCCTGCTTTTAATTGGATCCATGTGAGTGTGATTTTAATCGAGTTTTTTATTGAGATTAAAAATAGTTTTGCAATTTTGCACTATGGGAAGTTTCTTTTGTCTCCCTGAGGTAACTCTGAGATATTAATTGATTACCTTCTGCTGCGAAGTTTTTCACAAGAATTGGCTGGAGAAACAGTTATCATCTGTATACATTATAAGCGATTTTTGCCCGACACGAGAGTGCTGGGCAATACTGCGGGTGAGTGTTCTAAACAAGGGGGGCACGAACACCAAGGGTGCGGTGGAGGCTTTGCGATTTATGGACACTTTGTTATAGAACTTTCACTGGAAAAGGAGTTTTTTTAATTAATGCTACCATCACAGTTTTTACTCTTCAACAATTGTGTCTGATTGAAGATCGAACTTTAAGATTAATTATACTTTGGAACTGCACATTTCCATTAAGAGCACTATTTGTAGCAGAAAAATATTGTGTTTATTTGTTTTATTTATGTTTTGTCACATATTCACTTTATCACCTTTATGCGATTTTTTGATTGCGATTTTCTGATTGCCATTTAATCACATTTTACTTCATTGTTTATTGTAATGCATTTATGCACATGCGTTTATAATTTTCACGCAGCTCAGTTTTGGGCATTGTAGTACACTGCTATTTAACAGTGTTTATTCTTTGTAGCGCCACAAGGTGATTTTTGCACTGTGATTGTTAGTTTTTTCTTTTCACCTTTTGAGAAATATATGCAGATATGTCATTAAAAAATACATAATAAAACCATCAATGATCACTCATGATGTGAAACTAGATATAGAACATCGGAAAGAAAGGTAATTGTAATAAAAATAAATAAAATGAAATGGACTAACACCCACAGTCTTACTGTAACAAATCCACACATGCAATATGAAGAAAAAAAGAAAAAAAAAAAAACAACATAATGAAACTTATTTATCAGAAATAAAGCAATTTAAATTGAAATCCACATTTAACCCTCCAGGGACAAGCACTCCAGTCTCATGGATCCAGAAAGAATCATGCTGGCTGAGTGAATGGATGAAATTGCGCCCTCTCCAGTGCTTGGTAATCCTTCCAATGCCCCAAAATTTAAGACACTGGGGGTCTCTGTTATGGAAGTTTCTAAAATGTTTAGACACATTATGTGACCGGAGACCCTTTTTAATATTATTAACGTGCTCAGCAATGCGAACACCTAAGGACCTAGAGGTTCTTCCTATATATTGCAGCCTACAATCACATTCAAGCCCATATACAACTCCCATAGTATTGCAAGTGATAAGAATTTTAATTGAGTAAGTCCTACCTGAAGTAGGGGCAGTGAATTCCTTACGTCTTTTAATATTAAATTTGCACTGTTTACACATGCATAAAACCCATTAAGAAATGCAAATATCCTGTTTTCTTTGATGGCTGGGGGATCTTTCACACTTGGAGCTAAAACATCTCTCAAGGTAGGCGCTCTGGATATTATAATCAACTATAATTCTGAACTCATTGTCATGCTTAGGTTTTTTGTTATTATTACCTGTAGAATCTGCTACTAAAGGGGCTCTATCCAATTCACCAACACTATTTATTTCATTTGTAATAACTTCAGTTTTGTACCCTTTTTGTATAAACCTCTCTGCCAGAACGTTTGACTGTGTATAATAATCCTCATCATGGGTACAGTTACGCCTAAGGTGAATAAACTGACCCCTAGGAATGTTACATAACCAACACTGGTGATGGCAACTGTCTAATGTATGTAACCGTTCCCATCCGTGGGTTTAAAAACATTTTTTGTTTTAAAACATTGGCCTTCTCTGAAAATTTCTAAATCAAGGAACGTAATACTGTGAGCATCAGCATTCCAGATAAATCTAATGTTCTTAGTATTACCGTTAAGTTTAGACATAAACATCTGGAAGCTCAGCAGATCACCTTCCCAGATAATGATCAGGTCGTCTATGTATCGTTGGTAGCATTTTAACTGTACCGGTCTATTATTAAAAATGGTCTCTTCCTCCCATAGTGACATAAAAAGATTTGCCCACATGAGGTGCAAAACAAGCGTGTTTTTTTATTAATGTGAAGGCAGTGCCACTGCCATTGATGAAACAATATTGATGTTTATACCTCCATCTGAATGACTCCACATTCATTCATCAGCAGCTCATGCGCAGAAAGACCTTGTCCTTCAGTCATTCAGAACCAGTGGAGGTTATTCTGTGCATTAACAATGGCTACACAAATGACTCATTCAGGGTAAAATCAATAGTGAGGAAACTGCTGCATCACTGCTTACACATTCCTGATACTTTTTGCTGCAAAATGTATGTACATAAATGCCAGCCCCAATGTTATATGTGTACACATGACTTTTTACCCAGTATCTTTCTGCCAGCAAGATCCTACATAAATTAATATGGGTGTGTGAATGGGACCTTATTCATAGTAGTGTGCCTGCCTTCAGAACTGTAAAGCCCCATACACACTATCAGATTTTCTGCTGATTTTTGTCTTCAGATTTACCAAAATCATGTAGTGCAAGGGCCTGCCTGATTGCTTACAAATTGAAACTCCTAAGGTTTGACCTCATATTATATGGTTTTAGTAAATCTGAAGGAAAAAAAAGCAGCAGAAAATCTGATAGTGTGCATGGGGCTTTACCCATACACACAGCATAAATAAATAATTAAAGTACCAACTTGTTTAACCACTTGCCCTTCGAAAGATTTACCACCCTTCATGTCCAGGCCATTTTTGTGATACGGCACTCTGTTATTGTATATTGTGCGGTCATGCAACGCTGTACCCAAATTTATGTAATTTTTTTTCCCACAAACAGAGCTTTTTTTTGGTGGCATTTGATCACCTTTGTGATTTATTTTTTGCACTATAAAAAAGGGTGTCCATTTTGAAAAAAAAAAACAATATTTTTTAACTTTCTGCTATATGAGATATCCAATAAAAATAAAAAATAAAAATTTAAATACTTAGTAAATTTAGGCCAATATGTTTTCTGCTACATATTTTTGGTAAAATAAAATCACAATAAGCGCTTAATGATTTTTTTTTTTTTTTTTTTGTGCAAAACTTATAGCATCTACAAACTATGGGATATATAATGGAATTTTTATTTATTTTTATTTTTTCATACAAGTAGTGGCAGCGATCAGCGCCTTATAGCAGGACTGCAATTTTGCGGTGGACACTAACTGACACTTTTGACACTTTGTACACTAAGCTGTACACTCATTAATTTACGTTGTAGCAAAGTGACATTTCTTCAGTGTTGTCATATTAAAAGATATAATAAAAAATTTACAAACATTTTGTGAGACGCTGTATACGTGATTCTGCCCAGAACGACCGCCCTGTAGCAGTAAATATGCAATGGGGCTGTCGGCAAATGGTTAAAAAAATCAAGACTTGGAAGGGTTTAATCATCAACTTTAACAGTTTTTTAAGAATTAGAGAACTCGAGAAGGACAGTCAAACGACTATTTTTAAGCATGGAATACTGGCTGGAGGTGGTAGTATTATTGGATGGTATAAATATGTATATTAGTCATTATAAATATATCTTAAAACACTTTTTAAAGCTATTTTCATGCAAGTTAAAAACAACACCTGCAGCCTTTTATAGCTTGTTGCCTCAGCTTAGAATCTAAGAAAAGAGACACTTTGCTGGTCCTAAATTTAAGGGGTATATATATGTGGACTCTGTAATTCTTACTTTCATATTCATAAATTACAGTAAATTGCAACACAGAGTTACTGAAGAACCAGTAACCATCACCTTGTAAAGGGGTGGTCCATATTTTCAAGTCACCACTCACTAGTCTGATACCTCTAGGGTCTAATGGAATGTTATGTTTTTAATGTTAGAAACAATTCAATAAAAAAAGGAAAAAACACTAATTAGTGTCAAATTAGAAGCAGACATTAAAAGTCTCAGACAAGTAATTGGCTGCATCAGGGTGAAATCCCAACTTTTTGAATCAATGTATTGATTTCTACTTTCACCTAATGGCCAAAGAGAAGAATAGCTGAACCCAGTGAAGAAGATGGAGCATTGAGAAATAGCACTAAACTGTCAGTGCCAGAGGAAGCAAACACAGAGTTATGTGTGTGATAATGTGTTTATATTATATATATATATATATATATATATATATATATATATATATATATATATATATATATATATATATAGAAAGTGCAGCGCTTAAAAATATGTGAATTAACAGTAATAATTTCACAGAACCATATATCTTATGGACATAGTGGCGCATTAGCATTTGTGAACACCAGGATGACGCATGCGCAGTATCTCTAATGACAACAAGACGTGAGACGCACATGAGGCAACTGAGAATAAGGCGTGAGGTGCAAGCCTAAACGCCATACTGCAGTGAGTGTTACAACAGGAAGTAATGTACAACAAGGCACACCACTGATAGATTATGCTTATTAATGATAATATATATATATATATATATATATATATATATATATATATATATATATATAGCACTACATCCTTGGGTGATGCTGGTGTAGTTCATTACAGTACTGCTGGTTTAACCCCCGTTTCTTCCACCCCACTCGAGTAACAACAGACACAGTTTAACAGTTTAATAAGGAGCATTTATTTTGTTTGTTGCAGTATGTTGTATATTGGTGATGCAAGGAAGTATGAGCTGCTTCCTGTTCCATGTGAGTAGTTAGAACCCTTTCCCTTGGTGAATTGGCCAATGCCTGCCTCTCTTGACTCCTGCGATTCCTCCCCAGGTCAGTTCAGGAAAGTCCAGGTGCCCCCGGTCTACTCTGTCTGCTATAAGAAGAAGAAAAAGAAAAGAAGAAGACCCTTGTCCTCATCAAGGTGCTTTGGGGTGGGGGGCCCACAGGGCGCCCCCCTTCTCCAAAGCACCCACCCCCCATGTTGAGGGCATGTGGCCTGGTATGGCTCGGGAGGGGGGGTGCTCGTTCGTCCCCACCACATTTCCTGACCGGCCGTTCTGCGTGCTCGGATAAGGTATCTGGTATGGATTTTGGCGGATAGTAACTTACATTGCCTGACAAGGGGACACCAAGTCTGTTCTTGTTACATCTTGGAAAGAAACCTTTTGTTGGCAGAAAACCACTTAGTTAAAATTGGTCTTCTTGCCAGGGAACAAAATCAATTATTGGTTCAGTTATGTCAATTTTGGCCCTATGGGGCATTCCAGCAGTAATTCTCAGGGAGACTTCACTGAACATGCAGCGTCTGATAGTTGCAACAGGATACCAATGCTAAGACTCCGTTATACAAGGTGCAGGGTGCCATGGAATTTGTTTGTTTAATTTTTGTCTCTGATCAAGTGAATTCTTCTATGGCAAGGTCAGTAACGACACTCCAATCAAATTTATTTTTAATAGCCTGGCTATGGAATAGGCTACACTAAAGGTGCAGGGATTCTCATCTGATACTGTTCAGATCCTGATGACCAGAAGATCATCCATGAACGCTACATAGAAGGGGGTATGAAAGAAGTTTGATTTGTTTGCTCAGTAAAGCTTTCTCTCCTGTGTTCCTAGCCTCTAGCCAATACTCTTGACATTTTTCAGTCAGTGCTAGAGGTTGGTCTTGCATACAACGCTATTTAAGGGATCTCTACTTAATTTTTTCTCAGGTTGCAGATGGGTGCAAAGCCAGTGACCAGATGCTTCTTCCAGATAACAATCTATATATGACCTTGAGGGAAATCTTTGTTCCCTCTGTGGTACTTAGGCTTGGATCTGAGTGCACCCTTTGCTCCAACAGGTTTAATTTCCATTGGAGTACTGCATGGTAAAACTAGTTCTCCTGACAACAACTATGTCAGACATAAGGATGTTGAAGATTGCAACACTTTCCAGCAAGAACGCTTTGCTATCTTTTTTTCTTTTTTTACCAGAGATACGGATACCACATCTATCCCCAAAGTTCAATTTTAAAGTGGTAACCAGTTTCCAGGAAAACTGGGATGTAGGGAAACTTGGTCAAAGGAGGAAAGTGTATAAAAAAAAATCCCTTCATTTAGCCATCAGGCCCTTTAAAAGTCATCCACTTTTGGGTTGCCAGGATGATTAAACTGGCATGCAGGAAGTACCCTTTTCTGCTCTGAAATAATTGCAAGCCTATTTTGACTAGAGGGGTGGCAACCTTTGAGGCAATTATGCCAGGATTGCTTGGAGGATATAGGTAAGGCCTAGCTTGAAGGTTGGTTGCAGCCTTCATTCAACCTTACAAACTAAATAAGTGACCAGCGTGTTTGGGACCAGAGAGATCAATTCCTTCTGGTTTTAGCATCTTTTCTTAGATGTTAGTGTCTCTCTTAATTGTTCTCTCCCACCCTAATATTAAGCTTTGGTATATACCATTGTGTGCTGATGGGAGGATGGGCCAGAAAAACTGAAAATTGTTATCAAATACCATCATTTTCCTTTCCTGGCCCATCTGCTGTCTTAGTTGGGGAGGAGCTGCCTTTTATTCAGCTATACAGGTGGTAATGTGGGGCTCAAGAGGAGATGTTAACCCATTGTGTGCTGACGTGATAATGGGACAGGAAAGGACAATTACAGTAAGTATTCGATAATAATTTTCTGTTACATATACACAGTATCTGACAAAAGTGAGTACACCCCTCACATTTTTGTAAATATTTTTGTTTATCTTTTCATGTGACAACACTGAAGAAATTACACTTTGCTACAATGTAAAGTTGTGAGTGTACAGCTTGTATAACAGTGTAAATTTGCTGTCCCCTCAAAATAACTCAACACACAGTCATTAATGTCTAAACTGCTGGTAACAAAAGTGAGTACAAGCTGTACACTCACTACTTTACATTGAGTAGTGTAAATTTCTTCAGTGTTGTCACATGAAAAGATATAATAAAATATCTAAATAAGGGTGTACTCATTTTTGTGAGATACTGTGTGTGTGTGTGTGTGTATGTATACGTATACGTGTTTGTGTGTATATATATATATATATATATATATATATATATATATATATATATAATCTGTTCACAATGTTTTATCAACTGCAGTGATGGCAGCTACAGAGTTTCATGTTTACATTTAGCGCGGTATTCCTTACTATATAATGATTATGTATGCTATACATCCTTTGATGTATTCTGGTATGACCTGTCCATGCTGTAGCTGCCCATATATTTTATCTGAAACTTCAACTACTGTTGCTTGCATTTCTCTAGTCTGTCTTTCCTGTTCCCCTGGGTCTATGCTACAAATAGCCATAACATGGACACATGCCTTGAGAATATACACCGTTTAATAAAGACACAACTTTTTTCCAAAAGACCATATTAAGCCTAAGCGAATTACACTTCCAGCCTGTACTTAAAAATCTTCATGCTCCATCTATTCCTTTATGCCGCGTACACACGACCAGACTTTCTGGCAGAATAGGTTCGACTGAATCAATCCGTCGGATATTCCGATCGTGTGTGGGATAATCCGATCGTTTTTTCTTTTAAAAATTCAGATGGACCTAGAAATAGAACATGTTTCAAATCTGTCCGAAGGACTCAATTCCTATCTGGGAAATGCATTCGTCTGTATGCTAGTCCGACGGACCAAATACGACGCAAGGGCAGCTATTGGCTACTGGCTATTGAACTTCCTTTTCTAGTCCCATCGTATGTCATCACATTCAAAATGAACAGACTTTTGAATGGATTTTAGTCCGTTCTTGTGTGTGGACAAGTCCGTTCGTTCGGAAGTCTGTCAAAAGTTCGTCGGGAAGACCATCGGACCATTTCTGCCGGAAAGTCCGGTTGTGTATACGCTGCATAAGTTGTCATTATGATGGGCCTTTCCATTAACAGAACATATGTGTGTTAATGTGTTAAAGGAAACACAAGTATTCATACTGGTGGACAGAAGTGTCCTCTTCCATCTAGTTCATTCTTTAGAGACCATTCTCTACTGTGTAACACTCAATACACCTGTCATTTCTGATTATATATTTTTTTCCAAGTTAAAAGGATTTTAGCATCTGTTATCTTGCAGAAGAAGATAAGCATAATACAATATATATATATATATATATATATATATATATATATATATATATATATATTCATCAAGCTGTAACCTTGCATTTAAAGTGGTTGTATACTCGATTTTTACCTACAGGAAAGCCTATAATAAGGCTTACCTGTAGGTAAAAAAAATATCTCCTAAACCTGTACGGTTTAGGAGATATCCCCCTCGGTATGCGCCGCTGACTGCAGCGGCGCATGCGCACAAGGGGATTCTCGGCCTGAAAATCCGACAGTGGCCGGCGGCCGGAATGAAATCTCCCACGCGCATGCGCGGGAGTGACGATATCGCGGCTCCGGCCACTCACAGCGCCGGAGCCGCTATACCTGGAAGAAACGCTGAGGGAGCATGTCAGCTCCCTTGGCGTGGATCGGGCCAGATGTCGGGGCCTCGTTCTAAGGTAAGTATTTTTATAATGAGCTAGTATGCACCGCACCGCATACTAGCTCATTATGCCTTTTGCTTTGCAGGTTTAAAAAAAAAACAAAAAAAAAATGTGCGGGTTTGCTACCGCTTTAATCTGTCTAAAAATCTGTCTCATTGCTCCTGTTCAGCATTGATGTGTGTTATAACTAATACATGCCCCCAACCCCATGTTTTAAGCGGCCGTTTCCCACGTTTCCCACGTGATCGCTCCGTCAAATGACGGAGTGATCACTTGTAAACAAACGCCGGTTCCTCCCTCCCCCTCTCTGTACCGATTGGAACAGCGGAGGGGGAAGAGATCGGTGTCAGCAGCGATGTGGGCTGCATCTGCAGTGCCCACATCGCTGCTCACTGAAAATTAACCCCTCAATTCCCTGCAAATACTCTGCAATACCCTGCCATTACTCTGCATTACTCTGCAATACCCTGCATTACTCTGCATTACTCTGCAATACCCTGCATTACTCTGCAATACCCTGAAATACTCTGCAATACTCTGCAATACTCTGCAATACTCTGCAATACTCTGCAATACTCTGCATTACCTGCAATACTCTGCAATACTCTGCAATACCCTGCAATACCCTGCAATACCCTGCAATACTCTGCATTACCCTGCAATACCCTGCAACACTCTGCAACACTCTGCAACACTCTGCAACACTCTGCAACACTCTGCAACACTCTGCAACACTCTGCAATACCCTGCAACGCTCTGCAACACCCACCAATACCCTGAAACACTCTGCAATGCTCTGCAACACCCTCCAATATCCTGCAATGCTCTGCAACGCAATACTCCAGAATGCCATACTCTGCCATACTCTGAGATACCCAGCCATACCCAGCCATAGTCGGTGATACCCTGCAATACCCAGCCATAGACACCCCCCCTCCCACCGCCCTCCGGTGCTTCTACCGACTCGCCAATACGATCAAATCCAGAATATTTTTTTTTTCAGGCTTCCCAGCTTAGAGATGAGATGCGGGGTCTTATTGACCCCATATCTCACTGTAAAGAGGACCTGTCATGCCATATTCCTATTACAAGGGATGTTTACATTCCTTGTAATAGGAATAAAAGTCCAAAAATTTATTTTTGGGGAAAAAAATGTCAAACTAAAATAAATAAAGTAAAATCAACAATAATTTTTTTTATTTTTTTTAAAGCGCCCCTGTCCCCATGTGCTCGCATGCAGAAGCGAACGCATACGTAAGTCCCGCCCACATATGAAAACGGTGTTCAAACCACACATGTGAGGTATCGCTGCGAACGTTAGAGTGAGAGTAATAATTCTAGCCCTAGACCTCCTCTTTAACTCAAAACATATAACCAGTAAAAAAATAAATAAATCGTCGCCTATGGGGATTTTTAAGTAGCGACGTTTGGCGCCATTCCACGAGCCTGTGCAATTTTGAAGAGTGACATGTTAGGTATCGATTTACTCGGTGTAACTTTATCTTTCACATTATGCAAAAATTGGGCTAACTTTACTGTGTGTTTTTTTTTTTAGCACAAAACAGTTTTTTTTCCAAAAAAAAGCATTCGAAAAATTGCTGCGCAAATACCGTGCGAGATAAAAAGTTGCAACGACCACCATTGTATTCTCCAGGGTGTTTGCTAATAAAACATATATAATGTTTTGGGATTCGATGTAATTTTCTAGCAAATAAATGATAATTTTTACATGTAGGAGAGAAATGTCAGAATTGTCCTGGGTGCTCCAGAACGCCTGATGGTGCTCCATGCATGTTGGGCCTCTGTATGTGGCCATACTGTGTAAAAGTCTCACACATGTGGTATCACCGTACTCGGGAGTAATAGCAGAATGTGTTTTGGGGTGTAATTTGTGGTATGCATATGCTGTGTGAGAAATAAACTGATAATATGACAATTTTGTGAAAAAAAAAAAAAGTAAAAAAAATCTTGATTTTGCAAAGAATTGTGGGAAAAAATGACAACTTCAAAAAACTCATCATGCCTCTTACTAAATACCTTGGAATGTCTTCTTTCCAAAAAGGGGTCATTTGGGGGGTATTTGTACTTTTCTGGCATGTTAGGGTCTCAAGAATTGAAATAGGCCGTCAGTACTTCAGGTGTGATCAATTTTCAGATATTGGCACCATAGCTTGTGGACTCTATAACTTTCACAAAGACCAAATAATATCCACCAATTTGTACTTATTTTTACCAAAGATATGTAGTGGTATAAATTTTGGCCAAAATTTATGAAGAAAAAATTACTAATCTGCAAAAGTTTTATAACAGAAACGAAGAAAAATTCATTTTTTTACAGAATTTTCTGTATTTTTTCTTTTATAGCACAAAAAATAAAAAACCCAGCGGTGATTAAATACCACCAAAAGAAATCTCTATTTGTGTGAAAAAAAGGACAAAAATTTCATATAGGTCCAGTGTTGCATGACTGAGTAATTGTCATTCAAAATGTGAGAGCACTGAAAGCTGAAAATTGGTCTGGTTATTAACCACTTGCCGACCGCCGCACGACGATGTACGTCGACAGAATGGCACGGGCAGGCATATGGGCGTACCTGTACGTCCCTGCCTTCCCGCGGGTGGGGGGCTCGATCGGGCCCCCCCGGTGCCTGCGGCGGTCGGTATTCGTTCGGGAGCGATCCGGGATGAGGGGCGGCCATTCATTCATGGCCACCCCCTTGCGATCGCTCCCGACGAATGAAAATGCTCTGTGACATCACTTCCTCTCCTGTAATGTAAACACAGGAGAGGAAGTGATGTAATCTCTCCTCCGTGTCGGTATTTTTCGTTCCGACACCGAGGAGAGAGGATCGGTGAGTTGCATCAACACGACACTACACAGTAGAACATGCCAGGCACACTCACACCCCCCGATCACCCCCCCAATTACCCCTGCCCCCCAGTCACAGTGACACCAATGTCATTTTTTTTTATTTATTTTTTTTGCATTGGTGTCATTTGTGACTGTAATAACTGTTAGGGCAGTTAGGGTTAGCCCCCTTTAGTTCTAATGTACCCCCCTAACCCCCCCAATAAAGGTTTAACCCCGTGATCACCCCCCGTCGCCAGTGTCACTAAGGCTGGGTTCACATTGCAGCGGTTTATGAGAACGAATGTGATTCGCACCGCACTGCTGTGCAAATCACATCCGATCTCTGTGCGATTCGAGTTCAGCCATACAGATAGTATGGCTGAATTCGCGCCGCACCCGCCGCAAATTCGCACGGGACCCTTTTTTTGGTCCGCAGCAGAATCGGATCGCATGGGTGTTCACACCATGCGATCCGAGTTTGCAGATCGCACTGCGATATGCGAACTGATCTGGGGGTGTCATTAACATTTCACTGACACTCCCAGCAGTTCGCATAGGGCAGTGTGAACTGCCGCCGGGAGGCATGTGATGCGGGAACCTGCCGCGGATTTGTGGCGTTCCTGCATCGCTCCAGTGTGAACCCAGCCTAATAAGCGATCGTTTTTCTGATCGCTGTATTAGTGTCACAGGTGATGCTAGTTAGGCAGGTAGGTATTTAGGTTCGCCGCAGCTTTTTATAGCGCCAGGGACCCCCATATACTACCGCATAAAGCCCCCTGATTGCCCCCTAGTTAACCCTTTCACCAGTGATCACCATATAACTGTTACAGGTGACGCTGGTTGGTTAGTTATTTTTTTATAGTTTCAGGGCACCCGCCATTTATTACCTAGTCTCACTAGTGTACCCCTAAATTTAGGGGTGTCTACTTTCCAAAATGGGGTCATTTGGGGGGGGTTTGTGCCATCTTGGCATTTTATGGCCTTCAAAACTGTAACGCCCTTAGAAAGCCTGAAGGCGGTGCTTGGTTTTCGGGGCCCCGTACGCGGCTAGGCTCCCAAAAAGTCCCACATATGTGGTATCCCCATACTCAGGAGAAGCAGAAGAATTTATTTTGGGGTGTCATTTCACATATGCCCATGGCATGCGTGAGCAATATATCATTTAGTGACAACTTTGTGAAAAAAAAAAAAAAGTTTGTAATTTTCCCGCAACTTGTGGCAAAATATAAAATATTCCATGGACTCAACATGCCTCTCAGCAAATAGCTAGGGGTGTCTACTTTCTAAAATGGGGTCATTTGTGGGGGTTTTGTGCCATCTTGGCATTTTATGGCCTTCAAAACTGTAATAGGTAGTGAGGAGTGAAGTCAAATATTTACGCCCTTAGAAAACCCGAAGGCGGTTCTTGGCTTTCAGGGCCCCGTACGCGGCTAGGCTCCCAAAAAATCCCACACATGTGGTATCCCCGTACTCAGGAGAAGCAGCAGAATTTATTTTGGGGTGTCATTTCACATATGCCCATGGCATGTGTGAGCAATATATCATTTAGTGACAACTTTGTGAAAAAAAAAAATAAAAAAAAATTAAAGTTTGTAATTTTCCCACAACTTGTGGCAAAATATAAAATATTCCATGGACTCAACATGCCTCTCAGCAAATAGCTTGGGGTGTCTACTTTCTAAAATGGGGTCATTTGTGGGGGTTTTGTGCCATCTTGGCATTTTATGGCCTTCAAAACTGTAATAGGTAGTGAGAAGTGAAATCAAAAATTTACGCCCTTAGAAAGCCTGAAGGCGGTGCTTGGATTTCGGGGCCTCGTACGCGGCTAGGCTCACAAAAAGTCCCACATATGTGGTATCCCCGTACTCAGGAGAAGCAGCAGAATTTATTTTGGGGTGTCATTTCACATATGCCCATAGCATGTGTGAGCAATATATCATTTAGTGACAACTTTGTGTAAAAAAAAAGAAAAAATTTTTTTCTTGTCATTATTCAATGAGGCAAAAAAATAAAATATTCAATGGGCTCAACATGCCACTTATCAATTTCCTTAGGGGGTCTACTTTCCAAAATGGGGTCATTTGGGGGGGTTTTGTACTGCCCTGCCATTTTAGCACCTCAAGAAATGAGATAGGCAGTCGTAAACTAAAAGCTGCGTAAATTCCAGAAAACGTACCTTAGTTTGTAGATGTGACAACTTTTGCGCAAACCAATAAATATACAGTTGTTGACTTTTTTTTTACCAAAGACATGTGGCTGAATACATTTTGGCCTAAATGTATGACTAAAATTGAGTTTATTGGATTTTTCTAATAACAAAAAGTAGAAGATATCATTTTTTTTCAAAATTTGCGGTCTTTTTACGTTTATATCGCAAAAAATAAAAATCGCAGAGGCAATCAAATACCATCAAAAGAAAGCTCTATTTGTGGGAAGAAAAGGACGCAAATTTTGTTTGGGTACAACATTGCATGACCGCGCAATTACCAGTTAAAGCAGCGCAGTGCCAAATTGTAAAAAGACCTCTGGTCATTGACCAGCAAAATGGTCCGGTCTGAAAGTGGTTAAGGGTGTTTAAGTGCCCAGTGGTCAAGTGGTTAATCCTTTCTAAACTACTGCCATAGTGGTTATCTAAAAAGATATACATGCATCCTGCATGTATCCCTTACTTGTCAAATGTCTCCCCTCTGTCTGTTATGATACCCAAAAAAATACAGATTCTGTGGGTGGGTCTGTTGTCTGGAGCTCAGTGAATGGAGTCGAGATGTCAGACTCCCCACCCACCTCTACACTCCTCTTGTCAACATGAATTTTCTCCTGAGTATCTCTTACACTGAACTTCTGCTATGATCACTCTCATCCAGTCAAAACCCAGAAAGGTCACCACATGACTTCAGCATGCCCAATCATGCTGAGGTGGGGAGAAGCCAGTCCTGTGAGAGCTGGAGAAGAAAGGGGGAGGGGATGAGAATTACATATAATGCCATGCATGAGATATGTAAAACATCTGTCACTCATACCAAGGGGGAAGAACTGACTGGTATTTCTCTGTCTGTCAGTTTTTATTTCACTGAAAAAAGGATAAGAGGATTGTTCAGAGCTGGATTAACCCTTTTTGGCAAGACTGGGCACAGATGATATCAAATCTTATACTGTACAAGTTACAAGCCTAAATAAAAAAAAAATTTTTTCGGGTTTACATCCAATTTAATTTCACATATTTCAACAAACATGCAGTGGACAAATAATTTGTTAAAACCTAATTTCATGTTTTAGTGAACTTTAATATTTTTAAATAGTTTGGTCTAAATTAAATTTTTCTTTTGCTAAAACATGCACAGCTGTCAACAAAAGCTGTATACAAGGCTTAGAGTGAGAGGCAAGCAAATGACATCACAGTCTCTGCCGTAGTCAATCCAAGGATGCTTTGTATCCATTCAGAAAATACAAAGCTTTCTGTGAATGACTGAGCAGTGCCTAGCCCAACTCAATTTTATTCCAGGAGCAGACCACAGCATTGTAAACTGTATGTAGTTGATGATACAGCACAAAAAGCCACTGCATGTTTTTGTAAAATTAATAGTTTGTTTGGACCTGCTTTGTCAAAACAAACTATTTCAAGTTTACTAAAACATGGAGTTAGGCTTTAAGCTAGCCATACATAAAAGGAATTTTGACTTACCTGTAAACTCTATATTCCATATCTTTGAGTACAATACAGAGCTCAGGCAACTTATTCATACACAGTGGGTCACAGGCTCATATCTTCTGGTGATTGGACACTTCCAAATGTTTGAGGACACGTTATCCTCAGTTTTGTAACAAGCAATACAGAGTAACAAGGAGAGTTTATGGAGGGTGTCCTGTGCCCTGTACTGTACTCTAAGATATGGAATTTAAAAGTAAGTCAAAATTCCTTTGATCTTAATCACAACGTACAGGACACAGGACACCTATTCATATACCATGGGATGTCATCAAGCAATGGATACATGGATAGAAAACAACTAGGCAAAAGTAACTGTGCCAACATGCCCAAAAAACAACAGCCGTCAAAAGACACGTTTAGAGTGTCGTTGCAAAAATCATCTGCCAAAAGCTGCATCTGCCGTAGACTGGAACTCCACCCCAAAAAGCTGTAAGAAAGAAGGAACAGAAGTCTAAGAAGATGGGAGGGGTTGAAAAATTGGGCATCAGATGCTTGGTGTCTAAAAGCCCAGGATAATCCTACAGATTTGGTGGATTGAGTGCACAACAGCACGGAAGGAGATTTTTGTTTAGGGGCATAAGTGGTTTCTATCAAGTTCCTGATCCACCTTACAATGGTGGATTTTGAAGAAAGGTGCCCCTTTCAAGGTCTGAAGAAAAGATCAAAAAGGGAATGTGTGTATCTAATGGAAGCAGTCATTTTTAGGTATACTCTAATGGCTCATATTATGTCCAGGCAATGTAGAGAGACTACCTTTGGATGCTTAAGAGCAGGCCAGAAAAATGTCCTCATTGAGATGGAACACTGAAACCACCTTCGGAAGAAAATATCATCTCAGGTGTAATATAATCTTGTCACTGTGAAGTATGGGGAAAGGGCCACTCATTTAGAAACATGACTGACAATGTTGTAACCAAAAATAATACATTTCTGTTAAAGATCTTTTAGGCGATATCCCTGATGGGTTCAAAAGGTGGTCTCTGCAAGGCAGAGAGAACCAAATTAAGGTCCCAGGCAAGCACTGAGTGCTGCAAAGGGAGCCTGATATGAGAAACACATGTAATGAATGTGAAGCCAAAAATCATTTAAAGGGATGGATAAGGCTGAAACCTGCCTTTTTATGGTGCTGTGAACTAGATTCTGGTCAAGACATTTGTTTGTGGGAAGGCCAGAATGTGAGGGACAAAGTAATCTCTGGGACTGAATTGGCTATACTTACATCAGGCAAAGTAAGATGTCCAGGTATGATAATAAATCTTCCTGGAAGTAGCTTGTCTTGCCTTTAGCAAAGTAGGAATTACAGACTCAGAAACCCCTTTATACTTTAAGACCTGAGTTTCAACGGCCAAGCTGTTAAAAGCAGAGATTGTGAAGCAGGTTGGAATAGAAGGCCTTGATATAGCAGATCTGGTCTGCTGGGAAAAGACCAGACGTCAAGTTTGAGTATGTCTGTATACCAGATTCTTCTCAGCCAATTCTGTTCTAAAAGAATCATTGTCTTCCTCTCTTGCTCTATTTGGTGGAGCAGGCAAGGTGAAATGCTCAGTGGAGGTAGGGCATAAATGTTTTGAACTGAGATCAGGGGATAAGTACACCATCCAAGGTCAGAACCAGAGGATCCAAAGGTTTTGGATACATACATAGGAAGTTTGTTGTTGTATCTGAAGACTAGTATGCCCACATCCAGAATCTCCCATTTTTGCCCTATCAGACTGAGCACATCTGGATGAAGAGACCATTCCTCTTCATACAAGCGGTGGTGGCTGACATAATCTGCCTGCCAGTTGTCCACTTCTGGGATGTGTACAGCAGAAATCACTTGGCAGTATGTTTCTGTCCATGACAGAATCTGGCATCTCCCTCAAGGTCAGGCTCTTTGTGCTCCCTTGATGATTAATGTCTGCCATTTTGGTGGTATTGTTTGACTGCATCCAAGTTGGGTGTCCCCTTAAAAGGGGAATCCAGTGCAGAAGGGACTGCCTGACAGCTCTGAGCTCTAAGATGTTGATGGGGAGTTTGGTTGCTTCTCTTGACCACAACGACCACAACATATACAATGTAATACTGACATATAATAATGCACATAGGTTGGACTTGATGGACTTGTGTCTTTTTTCAACCTCACCTATGTAATTATGTAACTATATGTTCCTTGAACTGTCAAGGACTGGAAGAATCCTCCTAAGCCTAGCAGACATGTATCTGTTGTAAAAATGTTTAAATAACGGGGAAGAAAAGATTTTTTCGCTGTTAGAGTGATCCACCAGGACAAGAATTGGTAAAATGGTAACTGGTAACTGGTAAAATGTATAACTGGATAATTCTTCAATAAAAATAGGTGAAAGGTACTGCCTTGAAGGAAGTCAGCATTAGGCTCAGAACTCTCATGGCAAATCTAACCGTGGGATTTTTTGACTCTCAGCTGTCAAGCATGATCTCTTAGAGAGAAAACTTTATTTTCTGGATGAAGGACCTTTGCCTGAGATGTATTTAGGATTAGGCACAAGTAATCTAGGTGCAGGTAGAGCTGAAGAGCAAATTTTATGAAGTTGATCACCTAGTCAAAGGCATGAAGAAGCTGAATTGTCTTTTGGACATTTCCAAGAACTGTAAGGGAGATTAATTGTTCAGGAAAAGGTAATGTATGCCCGCAGTTCTGAGACTTGCATCTTGGGAATACCCTGGGAACAGAAGAGGGGCCAAAAGGCAGTGCAGCAAACTGGAAGTGGTCGTCTACCACTGCAAAATGTATAAATCACTCATGAGGTGGGTATATGGGAACATACAGTTAAGCATCTTGGATGACCATAATGCCATGTATCCCCATTGTCTCACAGAGGAAATTACTGGCCTTGCAGATTCCATAAGAAACGTTGGAACATAAAGGAATTTTTTGAGGGATTTTAGGTCCAGGATAAAATGGATATCTCTGTTCGGTTTTGACACCATGAATAGGTATGAGTAAAATGCCTTGAGCCTGTCCTGTGGTGATGCTGGTACAACTACTCTATGTGACAAGAGGTGGTTTAGGGACTTTTGCAAATCTGACTGCCCTTAGTCAGTTTTTGATTAATTAAAAAAAAAAAAGTGGTGAGGTGGGTAGAACTCTATCTTGTACCCTTTGGAAGACAACTAATTGGACCCACGGATTTGGGTCGCCTGGGACCCAGAGGAATAGAGAAATGGAAACTGTAGCAGACCCCCCCCCCCCTATTATAAATGAGCATGCCCCTTGATTGTGAAGGGGGCTTTAGAGAGAGCTTGGAGGGCTTAGTTGGTCAAGCCTTGTGTTGAAAGAAAGGGCTGCACATAAGTTTTGAAGTTGAAGCCTGGGTAGGGTAGAGTGTGTACATGCTCTGCGTTTAGCTCCTGAGGAAGGAGGTTTTGTCACCTTTTTCTGAGAAAGCAAAACATTCTCACCTGTGATCTCTTATAAACTGATCAAATGCCTCACCAAACAGATGTTTTACTTGAAAGGGCATATCTCTGAAGCTTCTTGTGCAGACAGCTTATGCCATCCAAACCTTTAAAGTGGTTCCAAAGTCAGAAGTTTTTTTATCTTAATGCATTGGGGTAAAAAAAACATTCTGTGAGCAGGAGCCCCCCTCAGCCCTGCTAATACTTACCTGAGCCCATCTCCATCCAATGATGTTGCATGAGAGGCTCTCCGGGACTTTCCCTCCTCATTGGCTGTCAATAAAAGTTAGTGAGATAATGAGGGCCAAACTGCAACTCTGTGTCTGAATGGACACATCGAGCAGTGGCTTGGCTAGGGTGCGCCCATAACAAGCTGTTTGCTGTGGGAGCACTTGGCAATAGGGAGGGACCTGAGAAGAGGAGGATCTGGGCTACTCTGTGCAAAACCACTGCACAGAGCCGGTAAGTATAACATATTTGTTATTTTTAAAATCAAAATCATCCATCAACCATCAGCACTGCCTCCTACTTCAGTGTCCCCCTCTTTTCTGTATGATTTATAAATATGAATGCTGCAAATAGCTAATTTCAAAGCCGAGATTGTGATCACATGACCAGCCAGCTCTCTCCTTTCTTCCTCTGAGAGATGCAGTGGGAGGGGCTGAGGTTCCCCTGCTGACATCAGTCTGGAGGAGAGGAAGAGGGGAGGAGGAGAGGTGAAGAGAGCTGGCTGGTCATGTGATCGCAATCTCGGCTGTGAAATTAGGTATTTGAAGCATTTGTATTTATAAATCATACACAGAGGGGGACGCTGCAATAGGAGGCAGTGCTGATTGTGCATACAGGTTAGTGCTATGCAAGCAGCAGGAGGGGGGAAAGGCGGCACTGTCACTAGCAGAGAGGGGAGGGGAGGAGGACACGGGAGCGGAGAGGAGAGCAGATAGCAGGCTGCTGATGATGGAGGCAGGTAAACGGACCACGGTGTCTGGTCTCAGCAGCCATGATACACCGTGGTCAGTTTACATAGGAGAGGGCAGAAACTGGCAGGATCAGCCAGGTATTTCAAGTGTTACATGGGGCCAAATGACATAGGACAAGCAGCATGCTTTAAAGGAGCAGGATCCATTGGAGGGGGGGGGGGGGGGGGGGTTAACAAACACTTTAAGCAGAGAATTCTTTGCATATGAATGGAGATTAGAACCATTCTGGATGTTTGTCTCATGACATGCAGTTGTAATTGCTCTGCAAATATATGATCCTGAAAAACAGGGTCATTTTGGTATTTGTGGTCCTTGTCCAGTTAGCTGCAGTTTTATAAAGAGAATGGCCATGAGAGCTGATTGCAGGGAGGGGCCTGCTAAGTTAAAGAGAACTTTTAAGAGCATATCAAATTTTCTGTCACCAGATTCTTTAAAAGAAGAAACATCTATCTTCAATAGTCAGAGTGAGATGTTTGCTTAAGACAGATATGTCACGGTCTACCACAGGAGTAGCCCACTTTTTTTTTCAAACTTTTTTCCACTGGATATATAGTTCTTTTTTAATGCCCAAGGGGGCGTGACGAGATGGAAGAGAGTCAGCCTGCACTATGCCCCAGCATTTGAGAAGAGCTGCAATGAGCTTTTTAAAATTTACCAACATATTGCTGAAGCTCCCTCTTTATTCTAGTGACAATGTGGGGGAGAATGAGCTGAATGAAAAAAAATAATAAATACTGACAGATTCCCCTAGCCACACATCTGCCACTGTTAGCCCCTGTACACACGGTCGGAGATTTCCACAACCAAATCCGTCGGATTTTGCCTGTCGGATTTTTTCCGTCGGATCTTGTCCGAAACTGTTGCATACACACGGTCGGACTAAGTTGTCAAAAAATCCGATCATTCAGAACGTGATGACATCATTTCGTTACGACGGGACTACGTTCAGGCTAGTAGCCAATAGCTTTGATGTAGGAATTTGATCTGAGCATGCGTGGCACTTGATCAAAATTCCCTACACATGATCGGAGTATATCCGATCAAACTAGTTGGTCGGGAAATATTTCCAACATGTTGGAAAATTGGGTCCGATGGATATTCCGACGGAATCAGTCCAATGCATACCACACACAGTCGGATTATCCGACAACACGGTCCGATAGGACACATTCTGACGGATTCTCCGACCGTGTGTACAAGGGCTTAGAATACGTTGATCAGTTGCTGAATGAGAACAGTTTTCCAACATTCTGCTTCAACAGGAGTCAATCAAATGATTGGCTTTTGTCAAGCAGGGAAAGCAACTCGCTGATCGCAATTCAGCCAGTCACTGCTGAACCGACTGAATTTTAATTGAACTATGGTAAGCTTAATGCCCTGTACACACGGATTTTGGCTGAAACTTGTGTTGCATACACACAGTCAGACAAAGTTGTCGTAAAATCCGATAGTTTGGAACGAGGTGACATTCGTTGTGTATGATGGGACTACGTAGAGGCTAGTAGCCAATAGCTTTGGTCTCGTAATTTAATCCAAGCATGCGTGGCACTTTGTCCATTGGAATTCTCTACAAATGATTGGAAAAAGTCAGATCTGATTTTGTTGTCAGAAAATTTTAGATCCAGCTCTCAAACTTATTTCCGATGGAAAAGGTCCAACAGAGCCCACACACGATCGGATTTTCCGACAACATAATCCGATCGGACCTTTTCCGTCGGAATTTCTGACGGTGTGTACAGGGCATAACAGTTACTTGTTGTTGTTTGCTTCAATGGTTCTCTACTTTACATATTTATTCAGTTAGATAATAATCTCCACAATGTTGTTGCATCTCATTTGCTGTGTTACTACACTGACAAAGATGTATGCCTATATTTCGTTATGTAAATGTTGTACTTTTTATTTTATTATGTACATGTAAGCAATACTATTCAAACACATCACAGTAACCATTTACTTTATTACATTATTACAATATTATTTCAACCTATTTTATATTGCTATAAACAACCCTGATTCATATAATTTCTTGATTAAATATGCTTAATATTGACAACATTGTAATAAGAGAATTATTTCCAAACCATTATAAATAATCAGCACATTTACTCATAAAGCATAGAAAAATGGAGATCAAGAAGACACTATCTTCAACATACTTTACAATAACACACTTTGGACATCCAGGGATTCTGTTTCATGTCATCTGCAAAAGAAAAACGAAAATAAATTTGATTAGCAGACTGTAAAGTTTTTTTATGCGAGGAGGTGAATATTAAAAGTTAGTCAAAGCTGAAAATAAATCCATTAACATTTTCTGCCCAGCTCCTTTGATTTTCAGACAGGACAGGCGGGTGCCAACAGGGCCACCCATGGCTTAAATTTCAGTTCATTGGGAAGTGGACAAAATTCACTTCTGTGCACTCTTTCCAAGCTCTGCAGCATTTTTTGTGATCTGGTAAATAAAACAGCAGAGACATCACCCTACTGACAAAATGCCATATAGTCAAAGCTATGGTATTCCCAGTAGTAACCTATGGATGTGAAAGTTGGACCATAAGGAAGGCTGAATGTTGAAGAATTTATGCTTTTGAACTATGGTGTTGAAGAAGACTCTTGAAAGTCCCTTGGATAGCAAGAAGATTAAACCAGTCAATCCTGAAGGAAATCAAGCCTGAATATTAACTGGAAGGACAGATCCTGAAGCTGAAACTCCAATACTTTGGCCATCTAATGCGAAGAGAGGACTCATTGGAAAAGACCCTGATGCTGGGAATCATGGAAGGAAAAAGGAGAAGAGGACGACAGAAAACAAGATGGATTGCTAGCATAATCAAAACAATATAATGAAGTTAAGCAAGCTTCGGGAGGCAGTGGAGGATTTTCTCTCTCTCTTGTCTATACTTATGTTAATACAAGAAAATATTTTGTGGGCTATAGAAGCTGCAGATTGGTATTGCAAACTGTTATTAAAGCGTACCTTCACTTTTTTAGATTTTTTGATTTTTTAAAAAAATGTTTTAGATTTCTACCTTTTGTTATTCTGAAGAAATCCCTGTGTGTTTGTCTTTTTCGATGGGGGAAAGTGAATCTAATGGGAGTGGGTCCATAATTATCAATCAGCTGCTGCACCTGCAGGGCACTAATGACAAAAGCTGCTGGGCCTGTATCCCTTTAGACGTGTTCCTATTGTAATTATCTCTCCAAAAATTACATTTTTGATGCAGGGGATGCGTGAAATCTGACTTGTATCTTAGTGTAGACTTCTGGGAAAATCCAATTACACAAGCAGAAAATTATGCACTAAGAGGTGTCTGATGATATCCTATGGCAGGGATATGCAATTAGCGGACCTCCAGCTGTTGCAGAACTACAAGTCCCATGAGGCATAGCAAGATTCTGACAGCCACAAGCATGACACCCAGAGGCAGAGGCATGATGGGACTTGTAGTTTGGCAACAGCTGGAGGTCCGCTAATTGCATATGCCTGTCCTATGGGATGAAACATGTCAGGCTGGCCGATGCAAGCATGCTGTGTGCCACGTAATTTTTTTTACACATCATGATGCCTGTATTTTCCTACCACCTGTAAGTAGACTATAATAAATTATACCTTAGGGGCTTCACTATTGCTGTCTTATTTTCTTCTATTTGGGTTATATCACATTGATGAGCGTTTATCATATGCATCCCTGTCTTGGAGTCTGAAGAGTTGGTGGCTATATGCGATCTAGATATGGAGTCCCTGTGATCGATTTACATTATCTGGAGTGTGATACATTGATCCTCTGTTTCATGATACATGGCTTTTTACCATTTCCCTCTGGTAAGCAGATTGGATTTACTTGGGTGTGGTGTGCTGTCTTGTACACACTGAAGTTAGTGAAGGGTTCCTCAACACTAACAAGTTACATGACACCAGGCAGGCAAAATGGCTTATTGGGCACAATTTGAACATTTTCACTTAGGGCTGTACTCACTTTTGTTTAGACATTAGTGGCTGTGTGTTGTTATTTTTAGGGGACAGCAAATTTACACTGTTATACAAGCTGTACACTCACTACTTTACATTGTAACAAAGTGTAATTTCTTCAGTGTTGTCACATGAAAAGATATAATAAAATACTTGATACAATATGTAAGAGGAGAATACAAAAATGTAAGGCGTATACTCACTTTTTTGAGATACTGTACATAAAAAGCTTTAAAAAAAAAGTCCAAATATTCTACACCAACAGCTACCAGTTTGTCTAGGTTTTTGTTTATTTCCTCATAAAAGGAAAGTAGACTTGTTTGACAATGTCTGTCTTCTTTAAATCCATGCTGGCTATTACTTACGCCATTTTTTTTTAGCGGATACACTTGTATGTGGTCCTTCACAAGTCCCTTAAGTATCTTCACCTATAGTATAAGTCAAAGTTACAGGTCTATAGTTCTGCGTGAAGAATATGACTTAGAAAGAACTCATGGGTATAAACCATCTAGCCTAGGTGCTTTATTCATGGTTATCCCTTTCATGCCTAAGCCTATTTCTGGTATTTGTTGCTTTTTACTAGAAAATTACTTAGAACCCCCAAACATCATATATTTTTTTTTTAGCAGACACCGTAGAGAATAAAATGGTGATTATTGCAACATTTTATGTCACATGGTATTTGTGAAACGGTCTTTCAAACGCTATTTTAAATCGCAATTACAGTAAAGTTATCCCAATTTTTTTGTGTAATGTGAAAGATGATGTTACACTGAGTAAACAGATACCTAACATGTCATACTTTGAAATTGTGTACACTTGTGGAAAGGCGTCAAACTACGGTATCTAAAAACCTCTATAGGTGACACTTTAAAAATAATTAACGGTTACCAGGTTAGAGTTACAGAGGAGGTCTGGTGCTAGAAATTTTGCTCACGCTCTAATGATCCAAGCGATATATCATATGTGATTGGAACATATGAAGCAACTTACGCATGCGTTTTCTGTGCTGCACAAGCTCGCGGCAACGGGGGCGCTTAACATTTTTTTTTAATTATTATTTAGGTGGTGACAGGTACCCTTTTTTCTAAGGATCGGGGGTCAAAATTTTTCTAAGGATCGGTAAAAGACCTCAAATCCCTCCTTTGCACTTCAAAGTATTCATGTTACCAAAAATGGCGGTTCTGAATACTGTAGTTTTTTTTTTTAAATGGCACCATTTGCAGCCGAGTAAACCGGAAGTGACGTTGTGATGTCGCTTCCGTGTTTACACATAGAAGAACCATTTCTGGCTGCGTTCCAGTCTCTTTCTAGCCTGTGGGACGGGAGAACCGGGAAGAGCGGTGGAAGGCAGCGGGAGAGGCGGTGGAGAGCGGCGTGAGGGGGACTTTTAGCTGCATCGGTTGTTATCCCTAAAGAGCCGACCACCCCCTTTAAAAAATGGTACCAGGGTGATGCATGCAGCTGCATGCATCTCCATGGTATAACCCCTGAAAGCCATTAACGCAAATGTGCGTACGGTTGGCGCAAAGGGGTTATTTTGCCAAATTTTTTGAATGATGCTCATTTTGTAAATCGGCACCACAGATTCTTTCTTTCATTACTCAGAACTAAGGAAGACATTAAATAAGTTTATAATTGGGAAGGGAGGCAAAGCTCTACTTATTAAAACTGGGATTTGACCCAGATCAGGGCAACTCACTGGAAAACATTCCTTATTAGCAAGAAATATAATGTTAATTTACTGGGAAAATAAAACTATTGGGAATCGAGAATCTGCAAATTAGAATGAGCAGGATCTTCATTAGATCACACTCACTCATTGACCAGACTTCAATAAGTAAGAGGCCCTCTTAGTGATGTAGTAAAGGTTTAATTGGGCCCATTTACTAGTTTTCACCAAGCTAGACAGATAGAAAATTGTCACTCTGCTTGTTTCTGGTAGCAGAGTTGATGAAATTTATCTTAGTGATTACCAACATTGCCTAGATAACACAGATAACACAGATAACACAGATAAAAAGTATTGACTTCAGATATACTTCAATGAAATCCAATGTATTGATAATTATACATTTGAAGCCATTGCAGTTCTATTTATTATAGATGCATTTTTTATACCAGTTTTATTTATTAGTACTAGAACTGTTCATATCCCAAGGTAGCTAGATACAGTAACCCATAGCAACCAGTCAGTATTCATTTTGCACTGACTTCTGCAGAATTAATTCCAATTAGCTGCTACGGGTTGTTGGACTTGAAAATAAATTTTCTTTTTATTAAATTTGGCTTTTGGTGTCTGTTAGTAGTTAGGAGGAAAATGATCAGTAAGCAGTTTTACCTATATACATTTTTGGACACACTATGATAGGCTGATTGTTTTGAGTCTAATCCAACTGAAATAGCAATATTCATTAATTGAAAGAATGTGCTCTGTTTTGTTCTATCTATATAAAATACAATCAGTAATAATGCAATTGTTTTCGTTTTAATGGTTATCATGTTTTAGGTAATTTAACAATGTCCCCTTTGCATGACTGGGGATTCCTAGTAAAACTGAAAATGTCCTATCAAATATTTATGCCGCATACACACGACCAGTTTTCCCATCGGAATAAACTCTGAAGGTTTTTCCGACGGAGTTCCACTGAAACTGTCTTGCATACACACGATCACACCAAAGTCCGATCATCAAGGACGCGGTGACGTACAACATGTACAATGGGACTAGAAAAAGGAAGTTCAATAGCTAATAGCCTCCGTCTCCTAATTGCTTCAGAGCATGCGTCGTTTTTGGTCCGTCGGAACAGCACACAGACGAGCGGTTTTCCCGATAGGATTTGGTTCCGTGGGAAATATTTAAAACATGTTCTATTTCTAGGTTCGTCAGAATTTTTGAAAAAAAAAGTCAGATGAGGCATACACACGATCGGAATATATGATGAAAAGATTCTGTCTGACTTTTTCTGTCGGACATTCCGCTCATGTGTACACGGAATTACCGTAATTTTCCTTTCCTGATGAACTCCATAGCAGCATACATATGGGTTAATCCCGGCTCCACTCCTCCCCTATAGGACCCCACTTACATAAATCTTTGCTATGAGCCAGAGGCCCCGTTCTGTAACTAGCCACTTCAAGACACTGGGGGGGGGGGGGGACTCCTGCTGTCATGGATTTCATCAGGGAAAGAAAATTACGGTGAGTATTTGATAGGAAATTTTCCGTTTTTCTGACTGACTGCATGGCAGCATACGCATGGAAACGAACTCGCCATACACCCAATGGGCAGGCAATACTGACACAAAGGCCTTAATTTGTACCATCAACAGACAGAACCTGCAAGCCAAAATAGACAGAGGATAAAGACTCTACACAATAATGAGCCATAATCATATTGATTGAGGACCACAAAGCCCCTTACAGACTACTTTGGCAGACTACTTTGGCAACCACATGCTGCGAAGCTGCCCAAGGTGTATTCCCACTCCTGGTCAGATGAGCAGACACTACCTCCAAAGGAGCCAAGCCCTTGGTTCTGTGAGCCTATTGGATGGCCTAGGCAATCTGTGCCACAGATTCCTAGATGAAGCACATTTCTCTGTACTTTCTGGCAAAAGAATGAACAGGCGTTCAAAAGCATGAAGAAAGTTGTAGCTTTGTAGATATAACTTCACAATATCTGAGGGATTCCTAGAACTGAAGGAAGGCACTGCTGGGAGTCAACTCAGGATTTCCTGTCTACTAGAAATGTGCCAATGAAGTCACAGCGTGCCCTCTCTCACATCTAAAACTCTTGGCAGAACAATTTCTTGGCTCCCATGAAAGACTCTTGGGAATTGAGTCAAGCATAGGTACCATCACCACTCGAACTGGAAAGAACGTAAGAAAAGTTTTCTATGACGAGAAAAGGTTTCCATGACCGCTAAGGTTTTTCATGCTGACATGATGGCCAGGAAAAAGCTGAACTTCAAAGAGTGGCCTTTAATGTAGACAGCCCTAGAACACTCTACTTCAACTCCAGAGGGGGGCTTGAGAACAAGAGGGAGACTCCATTTGGAAAAACTCCACTTACTCCAAGGTCTGAGCCTAGCTCCTCCCTTGAAAAATTGTTGGACAGGAAAAGATGCCTAGACCGGGATACACCTGTGCATAAAGCTGACACTTGAACTCAGTGGGAGCTGACCAATAGAGCCAGCTCTAAATTCGACTGGAGGAAGCCTAGAATATTTAGAGCAGACACGTATTTGAACCAACGTTGAGCAGATTCTCCTGTAAACTTTGTTTGTGTTCATTCTTCTAGTATTCAAGGGAGCAGAGATGACTCTGGTGAAGCAGCCGAGGACTTCCAATCTCGAGAACCAGGCCATCAGATGCAACTGTGCTGGACATGGATGTAGAATTATACCCAGTGACAGAAGGTCTGGCCTGAGGAGAAGGTGCATTGGGTTCCAGAATTTCAACTGTGCTAGCAAGGGGAACCATGGCCTAATTGGCCAATAAGGCATCAATGCCGCTACCTCCACAATCTCTGTTTGGAATCTTCGTAGAAACCTGAGGTTGACCAGGACTGAAGGAAATGCACAGCTCCTACTGTATTTCCAATGATCCATCAGGGCATCTGTGCCTGAAAACCTCCACAAGTAGAGATCATTCGTTGTTGTTCAATTGGACTCTGGAAAGAAAGTCTGCTAGACTATTTTGGACTCTGGGGACATAAGCCACTGAGATGTAAGCTCAATTCTTCTAAGACCAAGATATAATTGGTTCTGCTTCCTGTAATAGAGAACAAGCTGTGAGTCCCCCTTTTCTTTTAAGGTAGGAGACCACCGTAGTGTTGACTAACCTAAAAGTACTGATGCTCCCTTCATTATATGGTGAAAGACCTGTAGCAGAAGGCTGCTCGTAGCCTCAGAATGTTCAAAACAATTTTGTGAAATCGACAGTCCCGCCTGCCTTGAGTTTTTCCCCAGCAGGTAGCAAACTCCCTCATTCCATATTGCTAGCATGGGACATGATTGTGAACCAGGAAATGGGGCAATGGAATGGCAAATTAGTCAGTTTCTCCATTGCAACCACCAGGGGACTCACTCTCATGACTGGGGTTATGTAGATGGCCAGAATACTGCTTCCTAGCTGCCGGAGAAACCCCTTCTGGGAAGGGCCGGCTTCTCCAGCTTGACCTTCGGAACCGTAGACATTACAGTGCCAATCATTTTAGACACTGAAAGGCACGCAGGTGTGAAGAAGACAGGGCCAGGAATATTCTGTTCCATAACATCAGGATCCAAAGTCAAGGCAATGGTCCCCTTGAGTATATTGACCTGAGCCCTGCAGTACACAAGAGACTGAGTGGGCCCCTAGGTGACTCTTTTCCAGATTCAGCTGCCAGCCAAATTTGAGGAGCATTAAAAAGACCTGAGCTCTAGGCTTCAGCAGCTGCCATTTGTTTTGGGACAGTAGGAGAAGGACATCCACGCAATTATGCAGGTGTATGCTCCTGATTTTGTTAAAGACCATAAACACCAATAAGACCCTGAAAATACACAGGGTGATGTTGAAAGCTTGAATGGCTGGAGCTGGTCTTGACCTACAGCGAACCGCAGGAACTTACAGAGGTCTTCTACAATGGGAACATAAAACTAAGCATCTTAGGACTATTGGCAACAAGTCAGTCACCTGGCTGACCCCCCTATGAATCAGTGACAATGCTTCCACCTTGAACTTCTCACTTGCTGAAAACTGTCTCAGGTGCAGAAGGTCCACAATAATTCATATGAAATGAGGAGAACTTCTGATGGACCATGGATGTCCCAAAAAAGACCATTCTGACCTCCCAATAGTCTGAAGCCCAAACTCAGAAGCTTCTTGGATACCCGAGTTCAAGCTTTAGCATACTTCTGAGGGAAATCTGGTCTCCACACCAGCTTTTCCTAAAATCCCGACCTGGTCTGTAAAAACGCATGACCCTCGCACGCTCCAAACTTTGTTTTCTGGACTGTCATCTTCTGGTCTATCAGGCGTCGGTCCTGATTCAGGACCCCAACTTGCCAACTGTGGCACAGGTTGTAGTGCTGTCCAGCTTGCCAAAGATGAAACTCCCTGAAAGGGAATGCTATATTACGCCTATTAGAGGTGGGATCAGCATCAGCAAGCCCAGGCCCCAACCATAGTCCTCACTTGCCATAACTGACGAGAGCATAACCCACGCCACTATGCAGATTATGTCAATTGGAGCCTCACCATGGAAACCAACACCAGCTCCAGCTCCTGAAATACAGAGTTTCTGAACACGATCTTAAATATTATGTCCACACTCTCCAACAACATTATTATTCTTTTCAACATGGCCACAAGAGCCCAGGCCGACTTTGGGCTATTCACTGCATCTTTCAAATAAAACCGACATGTTTTCTCAGAAGGGAGGTACTGATACGATTGAGACCCGAACCAACTTTACAGTCTCCTGGATCAAAGCTCAATCAAAAGTCGTACCAAATAGTGCAGGAACCTTCCCAGAGTCGTTGCAACTTTAAGTCACATAGATTGGAACGGGTGCCGTTGAAATCAATGGTATTCAAATCCCAAGATAAGTCACACTAGTTGAAAACTGAGCCCAAGGTGCTTACAGAACTTAATGTTGCTTTGCAGGATACTCTACAGGTTATGTTCATGTAAATGCACCCATCATTGCCTTGACCAAAAGGCGTTACCAGGGTAAAGAGACTCATCTCCTCTTTCCTCACTGTCTGAGGTCATAGATGGATAGATTGGCTGAGACAGATCCAGTTCTTTCTAGTCATCTTAGTGGGAGAACACATCGCAATGGCTTGTTGAACTTTGCGTGTGGCTTGTATCCCACTCTTTAGGGGATTCTTGCATCATGTGCCTCACCAGAGATTCCATTTGCTGGGAATCACCACCCTTTTTTCCAACTGCCTGGGCTTAGCATAGCTCAAACAGAGACTTGTTCTCTGGGACTGGAGTCCCGAATCCCCAGCAGGCTCCCTCCTTGGAGTGGCTGACATAGCAGTGGGTGCCTGCAGGAGGATTCATAGCTTCTGCTTTGAAGGCTGGACAGTGACCTATGCCAAATACTGTACATTTGGAAGAGGAATGTTGTGACCAATGAGGTCTTTATTATCTTGTACCGTGTATTGTCAATCTGATATAGAAGGACTCACAAAAGAAAAATAGGGTAGAAAGGAAATAGTTAAAGAATCCAAATCGAATACCCAGGCCAGCAAGGAAAGTAAAGGGTTAAACCCACCCTCTCATACCTGCTACACAAGGGCTGGCCACGGGTGGGGGCAGTGATACACCCACAGTGTGAACTGCACATACAGATAGACAACCTGCACAGGTGATCAAATCTTAGCAGAAACATGAGGCAGCATACCAGGGTGTTAATGTTGTGCATATACATGTGATAATTGCACACAGCATTTAGGGAAACTGCTGCAAGCTGCCCACAGAGAAATCCCAATATCAACAGTACTGACCGCTGATTGAATTTCTCCACTGAAATTACATCACCACCACCCCTATGCACTGAACCCCTGGGCAGAAGTAACCCAGGAGAGAAAGCAGCAGCTTGGAATGCCAATGCGCTCCAGCTGCCAAAGACAGGAAGGCATTAAATGAGCCACGGAAGAAAACAGACAAACAGAAAAACACACAAACTGCTGCCATGGAATATGTAATATCAAAGTTGACATCACCGAACATGGTATGAACAACGATCTGCAATTCATTCCTGCTTCCACGATCAAGGTAGGCTGATCACGCCGTACTTGGAACAGATAGGGTCACCCGCTAATAGCTGGGCTATGTGGCCATTGCATTGCTTGCCTGCCAATTAGGGATGATCTTCGAGTTCGAGTTGAACTCATGTTCGACTCGAACATTGCCTGTTCGCCTGTTCAGCGAACAGTGAACAATTTGGGCTGTTTGCGGCAAATTCTAAAAGCCGGAACACCCTGTACAAGTCTATGGGAGTTATCTAAAGTGCTAATTTTAAAGGGTAATATGCAAGTTACTGTCCTAAAAAGTGTTTGGGGACCCGGGTCCTGCCCCAGGGGACATGGATCAATGCAAAAAAAGTTTTAAAAACAGACATTTTTTCAGGAGCAGTGTTTTTAATAATGATTAAAGTAAAACAATAAAAGTGTAATATTCCTTTAAATTTCGTACCTGGGGGGTGTCTATAGTATGCCTGTGAAGGGGCGCATGTTTCCCGTGCTTAGAACTAAGAACTTAGAAAAAATTTGACGTGGGGGGTCCCCCTAAAAATCCATACCAGACCCTTTACCCGAGCACGCAACCTGGCAGGCCGCAGGAAAAGAGGGGGGACGAGAGACCGCCCCCCCCTCCTGAACCATACCAGGCCACATGCCCTCAACATTGGGAGGATGCTTTTGGGGTCTGTGACCCCTCAAAGCACCATGTTGGGGACAAGGGCCTCATCCCCACAACCCTGGCCGGTGTTTGTGGGGGTCTGTGGGCGGGGGGCTTATCAGAATCTCCTGGAATACCTTAATGTGCCTGGATCCCCAGATCCTGCCCCCCCCTGTTTGAAATGGTAAGGGGGTACAAAAGTACCCCAACCATTTCACAAAGAAAGTGTAAAAATGGTTAAATAAGACAAGCACACTTTTGAAAAATTTCTTTATTAAAAATAAAAAAAATAAAAAAAAGATTCCAGCAGTGCTAATCCACTCTTGCTATCCAGCGACGGATGATCATCTCTCCGGGGTCCAGCGATGGCTGATCTGATCCAGCGACGGGGGATCTCTCAGTCCAGCGCTGTCCATACATGCATCCGTCTTCTGTCTCCACTGCGGAGACACTGCGGGGATCCCAGCGCTGACGTTTCTTATATTAGGAGGGCGGGGCCACCCATCACCTGACCCCGCCCCCTCTGACGCTGGTGAGGGAAGCCATGGGGTTCCCCAGTGACGTATGAGTGACTCCGCCCCCCTCTGATGTAACACAGGTTTCTGCGTTACATTAGAGGGGGACGGGGTCACCCATACGTTACGTACTAAGTGGAACTATTACGATTATTATTCCCCTGTACTTCAGGTTCTCAAGCTGAGCAGGTTACCCCATGGACTGTCTCCTCGTCCTTCCTTTTCACAGATTCACACCACTCTGAGCTCATTGGCAGCCTTCTGTCAGGAGTTGCGGGGCAGAGTTGAGGCTTTGGAAAGCCATCCAAGTCTGGCCCTGGTGGTTCTTGCCGTTCCAGGCACATCAGCAGGTTCCAGGACCCCCTTGGTACCAAGCCCCAGGCCTTTAGCTTAGTAGAAGCGCAAGTGCTCCATCCATTCCCTGGCTCACTTCATTCTTGGGAATATGAAAAAAAAAAAAAATATTTAATGTTAATTTGGCATCCCTCTTAATTGCCGCCACAATGTAGCCGACAAGTCGTACGGTTGCCGTGACATCTCCATGGTTGTAAAGTCCAGGGGCCACAGGCTCAACCATAAGCTTTCCATCCCAAAGTTTTATCTGGCCCTGACTCAGACTCTCGGGTCAAGTTAAATTCTGTGGCTCTATCTGACTTGCGTATGTGGAACGAGTTCCTTCAACACTGGAACAGGCTCGCCGTGTTCATCCTTGCAGAGTCGGTTTTTCATTTAAGGTTTTCAGTGATGTAGTAGCCACTAAAGGCTATGCGGCTATTTCGTGGCACTCACTGGCAGCTGGGCCATGGCCAGACAAGATCTTGAATGTTCCAGGGTTTGCAAAGATATCGGCTTTATTTGAGATTTATCCCATAATGTCAGCAGCACAGGCTGGGGTTCGCTTTTTGATAGAGGAGACAGTGATTTTCTCCACGGATAATTAGGTTACCTCAGAATTATTTAACAAAGCAGATCCAGGTCTTTGCTCATTATGTCTTTTGTATGCAGGCTGATTTGGCTGTCCCTTCAGTTCCATTTCCACATTTACTGTAGGTTCGACGTGGTGCAGAGCATACAGCAGTGGATGCTCTTTCTTGTTTGAACTACCCTCTATTTTCAGACAGGTTGCAGACTCAAACACCTGTGCTACACTGTCCCCGGTTTTCTCTCTGCTAACAATGGATTTGATTCCAACTGGGCCAGCGCAACAGTTTTATAAAGCTATAGACAGTTTGGATTCCCAGTTTGATAAAGTCTGGGAACCCTGGGACCGGTCGGAATTTGGGTCCCCCCGGTCCGTACACCCTTAACGGCTGCAGTCGCCGATGGCAGTGCCTTCTTTCCGGCTTTTGCGCCCACCTTTCCCCCTCCCATTAACTTTCTTCTTTTTTTTTTTTTGCAAGAAAAGTTTATTGAATCCAAAAATGTGAACATACAGATATGCATACATTGAGCTACAAAGATGTTCCAAACAGAATGATGTACAAAGATTTATAAATTAGTGCAAGAAGTTTAAACAATCACTAGAGTAGGCGTTGTATTGGAGTTTAATACCTCCACATCATTGAGAAAGAGGGGAACAATTGAATGTAGGCAGATAAGAATGCAAAGAGATCATATAAGGAATCAATACGTGTAAAATGGGTAACTGAAGCCATGAATCAGATAATACATATCATTCTAAGTTGTAAAAAAAAAAAAAAAAAAAATAAAGTTGACCCAAACATACTGATATAGGTGACCAAGTGCGGACTGGGGAGGTCCGGTCCTCCCATGGCACAGCCACGGAACCACCAGACAACCGTCCAACAATAGAAGTGTGCTTCGTGTACGGAAATACAGTAACATGGAAAGAGTGAACTGTAAGGCCGCGTACACACGGGCGGACTGTTCGCTCAACTTTGTCCGCTGAACAGTGTTTCAGCGGACAGTCCACTCGTGGGTGGGGCTTCAGCGGACAGTTTCAGCGGACAGTTTGACGAACAAAGTTTTTCGGAAATTCCGAAAAACTGTCCGCTGAAACTTGGTTTGAGCGGACAGTCGAGTTGTTGAGTCCGTGTGTAGGCCACTTTCGAAATGAGCAAACTGTTCCCGCTCGGAGGAAAGTCTGCTCATTTCGAGCGCGTCTCCAGGTAGGCGGGGCCCGCGAAGGAGACGTCGCGGGCCCCGCCGCCTGGTATGGACTTAAAGGGGAACCCCAACGCCGAAAAAAATCGGCGTGGGGGTCCCCCCAAAGTCCACAACAGACCCACTATATAAGTGGCCGCACAGCGCGGCTCTGGCATTCCGGCTGGAGAGAGCGACGTGTCAACATCTCCTGGAGAAGAAGAAGAAGAAGAAGAAGAAGAAGAACGGAAGGCGACCGGAAGGCAACAGCGGCGACAGAAGACCGGGCCACCGCCTCTAAAAGAGCTATAAGAAGGCGCGGTGGCCCGGCAGAAGAACGGAAGGCGGCGGCGACAGAAGACCGGGCCACCGCCTGTAAAAGAGCTATAAGAAGGCGCGGTGGCCCGGCAGAAGAACCGAAGAGGGGGACAAGACCCCCGAAGTCGGGAGAAGAGGCCGGCGGCGGGGAGGAAGAAAGCCGGACTCCTCCGCTAGCAAAAGAGCTACAAGAAGATAGCGGAGGAGTCCGGCGAGAAGACCCCCGAAGACGGAAGACCCCCGGAGCTGTGCAATAAAATATTTTATCTCGTGTGTTGTGTTTTTTTTTTGGGTACTTTTATTTTACAGGTGAATGGGTAGGGGTACATTGTACCCCATACTCATTCACATAGGGTGGGGGGCCGGTATCCGGGGGCCCCCTTATTAAAGGGGGCTACCGGATTCCGATAAGCCCCCCGCCCGCAGACCCCGACAACCAACGGCCAGGGTTGTCGGGAAGAGGCCCTTGTCCTCATCAACATGGGGACAAGGTGCTTTGGGGTGGGGGGGCCGCGCGGCCCCCCCTTCCCCAAGGCACCCCCCATGTTGAGGGCACGCGGCCTGGTCTGGCTCGGGAGGGGGGCACGCTCGCTCGCCCCCCTTTCCTGGCCGGCCGGGTAGCGTGCTCGGACAAGGGTCTGTTGTGGACTTTGGGGGGACCCCACGCCGATTTTTTTCGGCGTTGGGGTTCCCCTTTAAGTACATTCCAGGCGGCGGAGCCCGCGACGTCTCCGTTGCGGGCCCGCCTACCTGCACACGCGCTCGAAATGAGCGGACTGTTGCCTCGTGTGTGGGCGAGTCCGTTCATTTCAAAAGTTGCGCGGACTTAGTACGACGAACAAAGTTTGCTGTATTTGTCCGCTCAAAAAGTGCCGTGTGTGGGCGTGTTCGTTCATTCAAAAGTTTGAGCGGACTGTTTGACGAACTTAGTTTCGGCAGACAGTCCCCGCGTGTGTACGCGGCCTAAGGAAAATGGGCGTGACCCGTCATGAAGTTCATCACCCCAAGGTCAGAAAGGAGGTGTTGAGCCACTGAACTGGCCACTGAGCCAAAAGATGTAAAGCTAGAGATTTGTGATACGTTTTCATAGGTAAGGAAGAGTGGTGCAGTAATGCTTAGGCTGGAGTGAAGTCTAGGAGGAGAGTGGTTATGTGGGAAATGAGTTGAAAGACTTTAGTCCAGAAGTTGGAAAGTTTGGGACATTCCCACCAGATGTGAAGGAGGGACCCGTTTTTTTTATTACACCGCCAACAATTGGGTGGGATTGTTGGATCAATTCTGTGAAGTTGAAGGGGTGTTTTATACCACCTGGAAAAGATTTTATATCCATTTTCCTGCGTTGTGACACATTAACTTTCTATATGTATCAGTCTGGGTATCTTTCTCTCCTTCCCCTGAGAATTGTCATGATGTTCTTATGGTTGTTCTGTTGCTTTGTCTACCTTTGGCCTCCAGCCTATTGTCGTACCGACTTTTGTTTTTCATAAACTGTATGTTATTTATTTTAACTGAAACAGGTATGCAGTTCACTTTTGTGCCTGCATCTATGGACATTAATATCTGACTTCTATGGTTAACGTTTACGTTATAATCTATGCTTATTTCTGCTTACTGATCATTTCTTTGCTTGATTATTTTGTACTTGCTTTGAAATTTAATAAAAAATACAATTTAAAAAAAAAAAAAAAAAAGCCATAGACAGTTAATGTAAGGTGGGCTCATGACACATTAAGGTATTCCAGGCTTCCAGGCTTTCTAGTCCAGATATCCTAGGTGTGATTGCCACAACATCCTATGTCTACTTGCATCCGTTGCTTTCTGCCACTCATAGCTCAAGCTATCCACAGTACTATAAAGACATATCCGGTAGATGTCCAGCATTGTTGCCCTTGCGGGACCCTAATAAGCCTTCTATTTATGCAGCACATCCTGTATAGGCAATTTTTAAGGAGATTCAGAAGTGTAGCACCACGGTTAGCAGACTCCCCATTACAGGGCATATTTTCCGGGGCATGTCCGTTTTACTATCCAGTGGCCCTTTTCGGGCTGCTACCCAGCTTGGTCCTCAAGGTGGCCATGTATCTGGCTTTCTATGGTTTTCTCAGGCCAGGTAAATTAATTTGTACTGGACAAAATCCTGCATACTCTTGATCTACCAGTTAGGTAGGTACACTGATTATTTCCGGTTGCATCTGGACACTCGCAAAATGTAGCAGACAGGAGCCGGTACTGACGTTAGAGTTTTCGAGACCAGCGATGCCTGGAGCCCAGTGACCGTTTTAGATCAGCTCATGGTGATCACTGTAGACAAACCCAGGAATAATCCACTTTTACCTTTCCCTAGTACTCCCCTCTCCACTACACAGTTCATGAAACATTGCCGCGCCCTGCTGTCAAACCTAAGTAGGTCACCAAAGCTCATCCTGGCCATTCTATCAGGGTAGGGGAGGTTTCCGCTGTTTCTCGCCAAGGGATCACCGTTCACGTAATTAAGAAGTTAGGTAGGTGGATTTCAGCATGCTTCTACATATATCCCAGTTCCACATGTGGAGATGTCATGGGCATTTCATGCATTTTGCTGATTCGCTGCATACGGTGACTTCAATAAATCTGTTTTTGTTAGCTCATCCTACTATCTTTGTTTTGTCCCTTTTAGGCATACTGTCCATGTGACTACGGCACATCCTAGGTCACGTCCTGTTTCCCTTCATACCTTTCCTTATATGGTCTACTAGAGACTCAGAGTACAAGTGAGACGGCCGACCGCAGGTAAGCCTGATTTTGTAGGAGGAGTTGGGCTGTATTTAAGCCCGCCCTCTAGCCTCCATTTCCTGTCGACGTTTCTGTCCCACCCGCTCTTTCCCTTTCCATTTCTTCTCTTTTAATTATACTTGGGTTTTAGGTGTACTGTCTACATGACTATGGCACACCCCAGGTCACTTCCTGTTTCCCTTCATACCTTTCCTTATAAGGTCTACTAGAGACTCTGAGTACAAATAACCTCTTATAGATGCAACAACCATACATATCCCACACACCGCAGAGAACTCAGAAAATTACATCGTAGGTCATTTTTGTTTAATATTTCAAAATGCCTTTTAAGGCATAACTATGAATTTTGATTGGTTTCTGTGAGTAACACACTTTTCTTTTTTTTGGCAAGTATATAAATAGGCTTCACTGTATAAGATATATTCTAGTCTAGTCAGTAGAAATGCTCAGTTTCATAGAATAAAAAGACCAATATTCATCTCTGTTGCCAACAAAGCATAGGAACTGCAGATTAGACTAATACTATTTAAGGAAGGCACCACCTACACAATCTGTGCAATAAAGCAGAAAACGTATATAGAGATATAATTTTGAGTTGGCTTTGCAGGTCCCAGTTTCAATATCTGTAAACCTGGCCATCTTGGTAGGTGCAAGGCTTTGCTTTTCCATGCCAGAGCTTCCTGCTGGAGGACCCGTGAACAGCACAACCATGACATTCATTGGTGGCTGGTGCTCAATATTTGGGGGGGGGGGGAGGTTTGCAAACCAACGATTTACATAACGGACAGCAAGATGGCGATCTCCAAATCCCCCCGTGGGAGACTGACATGAAAATGGCAATCAAATCCATCACCCTGCGGGAGATGGATGGACAGAGGCCTCCTTACCTTAGGAGGCATATGACAAGGATCCAGGGTAGGGCTTCCTGATTGGCTGGGAGGAGAATCAGGAAGACATTAGTGAATAATAATTTGCTATTGTCAAAGTGGGTGGGCTCAGGGCACAGTGCTCTGTGCCCCCAAGCCAACCCTTTTTTAAAGCCAATTAGAGCCTCAGGCAACGTGCTTCAAAAAAAAAAAAAAAACACTGTTGAAATCCATGCGTCCGGTGCCTTGCATGGAGACATTTTCAAATCTCCAGAGAGCCCGGAGCACAGTAAAGAGAAAGCACTAAGCGCAGGGCGGCATGACAGAGGGAATAGGGGGTTAAATAAATAAGGCTCTGGTCATGCGGGGAGGGGGCGGAGGAGCAGGCATCCAGAGGGGGGAGTGGCTTCCCACACAGGATCAGTCTGGCCACGAGGAGAGAACTTCCCACCCTCCCTCCCTAATCTTTGGGGGGTTTTGTTGTGGTTATTAATGTTTATACTTTGCATTTCAGATACCAGGATGTCGTGGCAGCGGCGTGGTGTTGGTCTTTGCGGTTAAACCCCAGTTATGGAAGAGGGCGGGACTCATTGGTGATATGGGGCCCGTGGGTGGTGGTCCAGCTAACGGTGGTTTTAGCTGGAAGGTGGTTACCGGGTGCACTGCGGTCAGTGGTTTGTGTTTTCGAGCCAGCAGGTCAGCTGGAGGCCTATTTTAGTTTTAAGGTACCGCAGTGCCGGATTGGAGATGGTGTTTAGAGTGGTGGGTTTTTCCTGCAAAGACCAACGGGTGGAGTTAATGGATACTACAGTTTTATTACAGTTTTTATACAGTTATGTTTATTGATGTTAATTTATTTGAATATTTAATAAACAAAGTTAATTGGCTGCTACGGCCAATTATTTACTCCAGTTTGGTGTGGTCTCCTTTTCTGGGGGGAGTATGGGGACGTAGCAGTGGTTAAGATATATGTTTACAATATGGGGGATAGTAACCCATCTATTATACGAGGGTCATGAAAATAGCAGTCAGATGCAGTAGTGCCTTAGATCTCAACTTAATGAATGTAGTTACTAGAGTTCCTAGGCCACCCCCCCCCCCCACACACACACACACACACAAACACACAAACACACACAAACACACAAGCAAGCTCACTTCTATTTTCAGGAGCTGCTTTAAGGCTGCATTCACACCTGAGCGTAGCGTGTTTGAACGTTTTTACCGGCGTTTTGTCGCGCGACAACGAGCGTTTTGTCACACTACAATGCGCGACAACGAGCGTTTTGTCATACTACAACGTGCGTCAACGAGCGTTTTGTTACACTACAATGCGCGACAACGAGCGTTTTGTCACACTACAACGCGCGACAACGAGCGTTTTTTAACTTCAGCGTTTTTTTTTTCAGCCAATAGGAAAAATATTTTTCATCTGCTTATTTTTTCTTGAGCAGATACAGCGTCAAAACGCCCGTAGAAACGCTCGTTGTCGCGCTAAACGCTCGAATCGAGCGTTTCCATTAGTTTCTATGGGAATGAAAACGCCCAAATCAGCCCAATTTGCGCGACAAAAAAGGGTCCGGAACTTGTTTGAGCTTCAGGCGTAGGGCTTCAGGCGACATGGAGTGGAGATGTGAACCATCTCCATTGAGAATAATGGATTTTTTCCCCTCCAGCGTTTTGTAGCTTCAGGCGTAGGGCTACAAAACGTTCAGGTGTGAACGGGCTGTCAAAGAGATTTTACAGACTGGTGCTAAAGCACAATTAAAGTGGGATTAAAACCAAAACCAGAATTTTAAAATATTGCAGCTTACTAATCATTAAATATGGTGGCTGTGTTCGTTTTATTTTTCAGGCTTTTTTCCCTGGGCAGTAACACACCTCCTGTAGTATAGTGCCTCCTTTCTGGATGAAGAAGCATTGTTAATCTAGGGGGAGGGGAGTGTTAGTGTATCTAACAAATTTACTGTAAATGCCCTAACAAACTGAAGCCAAACTTCAGCTAACACTTCTACAGCAACAGTTTTTACCCCTGTCAGTGGTAAACAGTTTGTCTCAACCCTCCAACTGCTACATTTGCATTAGCACTTGAGCGTTAGTTCATTTCAGTGGGCAGAATAAATTATTATTCTGACGAATTAAATGAATTAAAGCCCAAGCTCTTGATGTGCCTAAAAGCATTATACTTGGTTACAAGCATCAATCATTTTTTTCTGCCAAAACACAGTTGCTAGGAGAAAAGGCATCTAGGAGAAATGGCCAAACGTCTAGTGTGCATGAAGCCTAAAAGAAGAAAACGGATGCAGCCATTACATCTAATAACTGGTAAGCTGCAATATAGTAAATGTTTACTTCTGGTTTTAACACCACTTTAACATTTGTAGATGGTCCATATAACTGAATAAAATCATACATCTAGATTGTATTGCAGTGATCAAAGACATTTTCTATGAATAATATTTTCTGTTATTTTACAGTTAACATTTTGCAATATAAATTTTTAGGGTTTGTTTTTCAGTGGCATGCAAAAAACAGACATTTAATTTCCTGAATAAAATGTTATGGCCAGCTCACACCAGGAATCACACAGGAACGCACGCGTTTCTTTGTGATTCACATACGGTTCAATGTGGTGCAATTTCAGCCTATTCGTTTTTTTTTATTTTTTATTTATTTAAGGTTATGTGACAGATACAACAAAAAGATAGCTTCATTGAAAATACAGTCCAGATAAAGTAGTATATGTTCAGTCTGTGCATAGTTACATCTAGGAAAAAGCAAAATCCCTTAAAGGGGTTGTAAAGGCAGAAGGTTTTTTATCTGAATGCATTCTCATCCCCCCGTAATACTTACCTAAGCTCCCTCTATATCCAGTGATGTCCATGAGTCCCTCAGCCATACGGGACTTTCCCTCCCGATTGGCTGAGACACAGCAGCAGCTCCATTGGCTCCTGCTGCCAAAGTCTGTTAAACAATCAGGAGAGAGAGGGGACAGGGCCAAACTGCTTCTCTGTGTCTGAATGGACGCACAGAGCTGCAGATCGGCTTGGGTACCCCCATTGCAAGCTACCAGCTGTGGGGGCATTTGACAGGAGGGAAGGGCCAGGAGCAGCAAAGAGGAGGATCCAGGCCACTCTGTGCAAATCCACTGCACAGAGCAGGTAAGTATGACATGTTTGTTACTTAAAAAAAAAAAACAACACTGTACCATTACTTTAAAGCAACAATAAATGGGTAAGACTATATGTAGACTGGTAGCAACCTCAAAAATGTAACAAAGGTTCCAAGGTTTGGAGACCCTCCTAAGTGGACCATGTAGACGCAAACCCAGGTTTAGAGAAGGGTTCTTCAGACATACATGAAAATGTACCATTACATGAGGAGAAGACTGGTGTGGGATGGTCAACTAGGCCAACTAGGGTCTGGGCATACCAATTTAAAGAAGCATACAAGAAAAGAAAAACTAGGGTGAAAAGAAGAAAGGAAACATAGAAAGAGAAGTATGTATAACGAGGGAGAGAAAAAAGGAAAAGATGAAGAAGAAGAAAAAAAAAGGGGGAGGGGGAGCAATGGGGAGAAGGGAGAAGGGAGAGGGGAGATATGGAAGTGGAGGGGGTGAGGGAGACTAGATGAAAGAAAGAGTCCCTCCCAGGGAGCAGAGAGCATTGGTTGTGAGTCAAGCATCGTAACTTGCCAGTACATGTCAAGTGCCATTTGTATTGGACGAATTCGTCAGAGAGAACCTTTTCATTTTGAATGACATGTCAAATCGAATTTCAAAATGATGGTTATTGCCGGCAATGGCACCGTCTGAATCAGTTCGACGCCACACCGATTCCCAAAAGTAGTTCCTGTAGTACTTTTGGTGACCTTAGGGGCGATTTCAATAGACATCTGTGCATGAACCCACACATATGTCTGTCAAATTGCCCCCCTGAAGTCGGACTGCATTGCTGGTTTGAAATGTCTAACCCGCATCAATGTGAACCTGGGCTACGGCTTCATCTGGGTGTCGGGTCTTTGGCTGTCTTGATATGCCTGCGCTGAATAAAGTAATTCCTGCACATGCACAGGAATTCATTCATCCTGGCATCAAGGCACTACTGTATGCATGTGTGCATTCTAAAATGTACATTGTAAAGAAAATAGCGAACAGGCAGGTAAGTATGCTTTATTGTAGAAAATACTTTGCCTGTCCCTTCTGTAATAAAGAGCCTGCCTGCTGGCATTTTTTTTTTACACTTTAGTCACACTTTAACTAAATTAATTAGAATTTATAACTACAGTGATAGCTCGATTCACAAACGATTCCGTTCATGAACAACTCGGTACGCAAACTCCACTTCAGTTCACGAACATGAGTCACGACCATCTTTCCCTACTCTGACACGTTCATATTGAGAAGAGCAATGCAAGATGAGAGTCTTAAGCGAACCAGTCCATTCAGATAGGGGTTTCTGCCCCCTGACTACCATGGGTGGGCTCACTTGATTGGGAATCATGGAAAAACAGTTCATATGAATTCTACAACTTTATAATGCCCTCAAATGATCTTCTCCTGTATGTGCAGTGCTGTTTTCTGGCCCCTAGATTAGTCATTTAAATTGGGGTTTGGGATTGTTTTAACCACTTCACCCCCTGGATGGATTTACCCGCTTCCCAACCAGAGCACTTTAACTGACAATTGCACGGCCGTGCGACGTTGCACCCAAACAAAATTTACATCCTTGTTTTACCACAAATAGAGCTTTCTTTTGGTGGTATTTGATCAGCTCTGCGGTTTTTATTTTTTGCGCTATAACAAAATAACTGCGTCAATTTTGAAAAAAACACATTATTTTTTACTTTTTGATATAATAAATATCCCCCCAAAATATATAAAAAAAATATCAGCACCGCTTCTTAAAGGGAACGTTTCTGTACTCCCTTTTGCCCACCAGTGCCATTCTGCTGACATATATCGGTGTGCGCTGGTTGGGAAAAAATGGCAAGGATTAAAGAGGAGCTATAGTTTTTTTCTTTTTTTTTTCTTTTTAGATGTACAGACGAAAGAGGTGAGCTTAATGTAATATGTTTAAAATCCTTTTTTTTTGTACATACATTTCATAATTTTATATATATAAACAAAAAAATAAGTTCAGAACGGACTAACCTATTACCCTATAATTACCCTATTGGAAAATTTGCCTCGGTTCACAAACAATTCGGTTCACGAATTATGTTCGTGAACCAAGGTATCACTGTACATTATAAAACCTTTGTTTAGTTATAGTTGCCTGTTTCTTTACATGCAAATTATTTACTCTTTAAGTAAGCCCTATGCATTGTGTCGCTCCCTACTTAAACCACAGGTTACATGTAGAGGTTTTTGGTTGCTTATTTATGAAGGTCAACTGTGGCCACACTTCAGCAGCACAATAGAAATGGGACCTGAAAATTACATATGGCGCATTGTGTTTGTTTGCATTCCTTGTGCCTTAAAGCATCTTCATATCACAGACTTAAGCGTGCAATTACCTGATCAAACCTGATTTGCCCTGTGCCCTATTGGAAGTGTGTTCATTTCTTATCACAGAATTTCATCCACATGGCAGTCAATAAATAATTCATGTTCCTGGCTCTTTGTTGCGAGTCCCTGTACTGCACACAGAGCATTGGGGCTGACAGCTGTGTCAGGACAAGCACCAAAGATCTGACATGACAAGTGACTAACAAGTTTCTTTCACTCTATAGTAAGAGAAAACAATGACCCAAGGTACACAAACCCAAATCCTGCAACAAAAAAAATGATACAGTTTCTTTCTCTACACCTAGTATTGTGCGTTTTCTCTGAACCAATTCCCATCCCATAACCTCTGGTCATTTTTGTGCTGCCCACCCCTTTTATTCTCCTCACTAGCTTGGCCATTTACGCTTGTCCACGGATCAATATGAACAATTCTTGAAGAAATACGATGTCACTATGGCAACCAAGCCACAAATTCTCAGTGGAAGGCAGTGAGACCAGTTCAGAATTCTCCTGAGGTTTCCAGAGTTATAAGGAACAGTGTTTTAAAATTCAGGGATGGACACACAAGGAAGCCAGAGCAATTCATTGTTTACTGCCAATATAATGATACCATATTTGAAGAATCCTATTCTCAATCTGGATCCCTGTCATCAGTTTTGTTCAAGCTTGAGTGTGCCTCATATATCTTCTGTAAGTGGGAATGCAGTGTATGTTGTAGATCGACTTCTGCTGTTTCATTCTTCGTTAGAATAAAATAAAGAGCAATCGTAACAATAATCCACAATTATTAGGATGTGATCGTAATCTAGAGGTGTTTGAGATATTGCTAAATATAAATGGATCAGATCTGCTTTAAGCTTTTGTATGTAGTGCATTATTTATATTGCTGTTTTATTCCAGCTAGCAAAACTGTTGCAGGTGCAAACGCTGTGTTGTGTGTATGTTTGAGCATTTCTTGAATGCTATATTTCAGATAGTGATAAGCTGTTATCTAGTTTACTAGGAGCATAGATCCCTATAGCAAGATAACCTTGATATACAGAAAATATTTGAAAGACCATCAGAAGTGTAAAAAGATGAGCCAGAGTGCTTGTTATATGAATGCTTTCATCTGATTTCTTAAAGCAAATGTAAACTCAGTTTGAAAAAAAAGTAAAAAAAAAAAAAAGAGCCCCTAGGAACACAGGAACTTAGAACAAAAAGATAAAAAAACAAAACATGTACAAACTCTGTCTTTTTCTTGGTCTTTTTTCTGCCATCACTTTTCTATGTTTCTATATTATGGCACATTTACCTGCCGAACAATCTCCTCCAGCACTGTGCTGTCAGCACCCTTAGCTGTCATGGGCTCTTCCATCTTCTTCCAGGTTAAGGCTCTTTGGCCCCTTAATGCCGCGTACACACGACCAGACTTTTCTACATCAAAGGTCCGACGGAACGATTCCGGCAGACCATTCGATCGTGTGTGGGCTGCAGCGGACTTTTGATTTGCAAAAATCCGTCAGACTTTAGAAATGGAACATGTTTCAAATTTTTCCGCCGGAACTCCGCTGGACCCAGTTCCTACCGAGAAATCCGCTCATGTGTATGCTAGTCCGACGGACAAAAACCGACGCGAGGGCAGCTATTGGCTACTGGCTATGAACTTCCTTATTCTAGTCCGGTCGTACGTCATCACGTTCGAATCCGTCGGACTTTGGTGTGATTGTGTGTGGCCGAGTCCGTTCATTCGGAAAGTCCATCAGAACTCTGTCAGAACTCTGCCGAAAATCCGTCGGACCTAGTCCCTCGAAAAGTCCGGTCGTGTGTATGCGGCATTACTGCGCACAGGAGGCACATCATCATGCCACAGAGCCATACCATAAATGTATGGGAGATACACAAGCGTGGTCCGGTGTACATTAATACTGACGGGCAGGGAAAAGCACTTATGATGGAAGAGACCAATATGGTCGATCATCAAAATTCTACCTGTCAACTTTTTTTTTTTTTTTTAGATTATTTCAGCTTTAAATTTGTTAAAAAGGGGCAAATTTTAGAGATGTTACAGAGGTGAATTCTACAAACTTTTGACAATGATTGAACTTGGGGCTAAAATGACAGTCAGAGTCTAGGATTACACCTAGTACCCTGGCGTGAGGGGAGGGCCTGATGGTTGCATTGTTGATTTTGATGGAAAAGTCATGGGGGGGGGGCATGTGCAGGGGGGAATATTAATAGCTCAGTCTTAGCCCTTGTACACATGATCAGACATTCCGACCACAAAATCCGTCTGATTTTTTCAGACGGATTTTGTCCGAAACTGGTGTTGCAATACACACGGTCGAACAAAGTTGTTGGAAATCCGATCGTTCTGAACGTGATGACGTTAGTTTGTTCCGACGAGACTACGTTCAGGCTAGTAGCCAGTAGCTTTGGTCTCGTAATTTGATCTGAGCATGTGTGGCACTTTGTCCGATCGGAATTCTCTACAAACGATCGGACAAAGTCCGATCAGATCATGTTGTCAGAAAATTTTATATCCAGCTCTCAAACTGTGTTGGTTGGACATTCTGATGGAAAAAGTCCAATGGAGCCCCCACACGGTCGGATTATCCAACAACACGGTCCGATCGGACATTTTCCGTCGGAATGTCCGACCGTGTGTACAAGGGCTTAGAGAGATTTAGTTTAAGGAAGTGGTGGGACATCCATGCTGATATGTCAGTTAGTAAGTTAGTAATGCGAGAGGAGACTGATAGATCACTTTTTTTTAAAGTGATACTAAAGTCTTGTTTTTTTTTCTCTTAAATCATAATAATAAACATTTTATCATTAACCCCTATGTGCAGTGGTTTTGCACAGATCAGCACAGATCATCCTCTTCTCGGGTCCTCTCTGGTGCTCCTGGCCCCTCCCTCCTGTTGAGTGCCCCCACAACACATGGCTTGCTATGGGGGAATCCGAGTTGCTGCTCACTGTGTTCATTCAGACATGGAGCTGCGGCCCAGCCCCACCTTCTCTCTCTCTCCTCTTTGGTTCACTGACTCTGATTGACAGCAGTGGGAGCCTATGGCAATTCGCTGCTGTCTCAGCCAATGAGAGGGAGAGTTCCGGACAGTCGAGTCTCTCGCACAACATTGCTTTAAAGCACAACTCCCTCAATCAACATTAACTATTTTTTTTTTTAATCATATGCTGCTACTGTAGAATTAATATTGTTTTCTTGTTTTAACTTTTTTTTTTTTTTTTACATTTCTTTTGCTTTCAGGTTTCTAAGCAAGGCCAAAATTTTGCTAGACATCTTGAGGTTGGGAGGAGGAGCTTTCTTATCTAAGCACACCCTCCTGCCTGCATGCCTAAGCTAAGGGCAGATGGATTCCAGGAAGCAAATGCTACAATCATCATCTGCCCTTACTCAAGATGGCTGTGGCTGGAAAAGCCAGGGGGTTGTTTTTCAAAGAGATTTCATAACAAAAAAAAAAGCCTGAAGACATGGATGGATGAGTGAGTTTGTCTACTTTTATTGAAATGTAAAAAAGTGTAATTTCATTCATTGCTATGCACTTCAACTTAGCTGCTGTGCATAGGAACACACAGATAGACAGAAAGTTCTTGTGCAGTGCTGATCTCTGTACAGCTCTGCACTGCACCGCCTGCCTGTATTGTAATGCAAACAGGCCACATAGAAAACACGTGTTGTGCCTTTGCCTCCAGTTTTCAAATGCAGAAAAAGTCAAGTGTCTGCACAAGTGTGAACAAGCACTTGGCAAAGCAGTTGCCATAGCATGAATAAAGCAATTATCCACTGCTCTCATTTGCTGATTTGCAGTGTGTATACAGAAAGTATAGTGTGGCATATAGAGATGATGGAACCAGGCAAAGTTTGGTTGGCAGAGAGATTGGCAAACCCAGCAGGAAGTCCACAAACCCTGAGTACAGTGCTGCATCCTAATCAATCTATAGTAGGTGAATCTTTTTCTGGCAAGGCCAATTTGCAAGCTTTATATAGGGCATTGGTAGCTGAGCACTGCCATGGGCATGTACCAATTACAGCACTTTACACAATCACTGCCACAACCATTGCGGAGAAAATGACACGTGAGGTTAATAGAGAAATTACTTGGCTCCCCTTTAAGTTTTAATCAAAGTATATCTAAAATATATAAAATTCTGAAGGAAGCAGAACCCGAACACCCACCCTATTTGGGGAAATGGGAAGAGGAAACAGGCCCCCTTAGAGATGAACACAGGAAAAAAATCTTAATAATAGCTTGTTTTTCCTCAAGTGACGTTAGGACAGTGCAAATGTGCTATAAACTATTAACAAGATGGTACGTGATCCCTCAGAGAGCATATAGGCTCGGGGCAGATGGCCCTCCAACTTGCTGGAGAGGCCGTGACACCCCGGGGACCTTTGCGCATCTGTGGTGGGAATGCATAAAGATACAACCTTATTGGGAGTGAATTATAGGAGCGATTTATCAAATAACGGGAGAACAGATTCAGAAGGACCCCTGGAAATGTTTATTACATACGAGAAAAAACATCTCCCAATGCAGAACACCTTAATCCCATATCTCCTAAACGCAGCTAAAAGCTTGATTCCGAGTCTATGGAGAACCCAAGAAGCCTCAAAGATGAAGGAGTGGGTAGCAAGGGTGGAATGGGTGAGATCCATAGAGGAAACAATACACACAGTAAAGGACTCATTGGAGGTATACCGAAATATGGGGAAAATGGATGAAGTTCAAAAAATTCTGTGGATATATGTCCATAATGGAGGCTTAGGGGGATCGGGGGGGGGGGGGGGCGGAGGGATTGTTTGGGAGGTGGTAGGTCCTTTCACTTTTTTTCCCCATTTTTTATTTTTTTTTGGGTGGGATTGGGGATATGGGGAGAATAAATTAATTAATGTAACAAAGAACTTAAATATAGGAATGTGATATATATAATGTATACTTGTTAATATCTTTTAATAAAAGAGAGAATATATAAAAAGAAAATACACAAATCTTTTAAATAACATGGTTGGAAACCATATAATTTACCCCCTTGGAAGTCGCAAACAAATTCAAAAAGGAAAATAAATGTGCGAGGTTCCCCGTAAAAAAAAAATCCAGACCCACATTCAGACATGTAGCCTGGGAGGCCAGGAAAGAGAGGCTAGAGAGTTTGCTTTTAGCATGGCGAGGCAGCAAACTATTCCCCATTGCAAGGCCCCTAGTCCTCATGTTGAAGAGAGCCTGGGGATGTGGGGCTTTATCGGAAGGGGAGGGTGATAACTATTGGAACCTGGAAGCTCTTTTATAATAGTGCCACCAGATACACCCCCCCCCCCCTTTCCAGTCTTGACTCAAAATACATTTACAAATATCTGACAGGCATAATCCAGCTCAACCCCGGTGAGTGGACAATGGCATTTAGGCATTTTAAGGCTGTACAATGTAGTTGCTGTACATCTGCCTGATATAATTTTCATTACAAGTTCTATATTTTTTTTAATTAAAGGCAACTGTCTTAAGTAAAAAAAGCAATGCCGACATATAATAAGAGTGCTAACCAATGGCATGCACTGAAAGCTTTGAAAAATGAATGATTCTTGGATGTTATGTCATAGTACAGTTTGCACATTGCTCTATGCCCCAGTCAAAATGAAACTTGTATTACTAATATGAGCAGCACAGTGGCTTAGTGGGTAGCACTCCTGATTTGCAGCACTGGGATCCTTGATTTGAATCCCGACCAAGACAATTTTTTCCACGAATGGGGATTGCATGTCTTCTTTGTGCTTGCGTGAGTTCAGCTGAACTTGCGCGATTTCAAACCCGCTTTTCATTGCAAGTTCGAGGGCAGTTTGAAAGACATCTGTGCGGGTTTATACACAGATGTCTATTGCATCTGTGCGGGCTCATGCACAGATGTCTATTGAAACTGCCCCCAAAATTGCCTAAAGTAGTGCAGGAACTACTTTTTGTAATGAGTGTGGCGCCTCAAAGTCGGTATCGCATCGATTTGGGCAGTGCCATTGCCAGAAATAGGCTGCAATTTGGCATGTCAAATCGCCCCGATGTGGGGCTGCAAGACATGCTGGTAGGTTGAATAGCTCTTTCTAAATTGGCCCCAGTATGTGCATGCATGCATGCATATGAAATAGGGACCTTAGATTGTAAGCTCCCAGAGAGAAGGAAACAAGAAAAGGAGGGAAGGGACCAGAGGGATGGGGCCAATGTGAATGTTCAACATGCAAAGCACTGCATAAAATATCAGAGCTATATAAATACCTGTAATAAAGAATGAATGAATGAATTAATTAAACTACTGTAGTGGTGAAGAAGCACAATTTATGGGTAGTGTGACTAGAACTCTTGCTTAACGAATGTACTATTGAGAGAATGATTAGGATAGCGATGCAAAGTGATACTTTATCACAGGATTGATGCGCTATAATATAAATGTACAACCATCAGTCACTCATGGCAATTTGAAATGACCCAGGGTACATACCATGCTGCACTCTTTCACTGGAAATGAAATCTCAAGCCTTTTCCTTGGGGACAGGTCAGGGGATACTGTCAGCTGTCCCCTGTCAACTCGGCTACAAGCTTTTGAGATTTCTTAACTAAACTGACAGGCCAAAGAGGATGAATCGCACGTTCAGATAGCACACAAGTAAGCGTTTGAAGCAAAATTTAATTTGTTAAAAAATACACCAATGTCAAAATATATCATATAATAATTTAACTTCATATTTGTTAAACCTATACATTTGAAAAATGTAAAAAAAAAGAAGGGCCCTAAGCACTGTAAGCTCTTTAAGCTGCATGCTTTGGGATAGCTTCAAATTAATTAAGTGTATGTAAAAATGAGTTTGCCTGCGTCAGCCTCCACACTCAGCTCTTTATACTGCCATTCTAATACTGACACCAAGTCTACTTTCAGAGGTTGCACCTTGCACATATATTTAAAAAATGTTTCAGTCTAAAACTAATTATAATGAAGTGGTAGTGTCAGCTTTATTTTCCTAGCCATAAAGGCTTTGGCCAATCTGAGCCTGGAATTCTTGATGAAAGAGCAAAATGAACTATCTCCACACTGGGTGACCCTTAGAGGTGATTATTAATTTGCAGCAGCAGCTGCTAAAATGGTATTAGTCTGTTGTATTTTACGAGCACAGATGAGTGATGGTGGTTTAAGTCCAAATGCCACTTCTTACCTGGACTGTCTGAGTCCTCCAATCCATTCTTCTCTTGAATTGACTCTGGCTCTTGGAAGATGACAGTCTTTTCACTTTTTGGCAAAATCTCAGGTGCTGCAAATATAGAGAGACATTTATTAGGACCGTATCGTAACCTTAGTTTAATAATTTTTGCTACCACTAGGAGATTATTCCATGATAAAAAAAAAATGTTCAGCATTATGAAATTTGGACTGTTATAGAACATTTCGAGCATTTTGAACATTTTGTAAACTTTTAATATGCTACAATGCATGAAAATATGCATATATTGTTTAGGTAGATGTTGTTTTTGTCACATACTGTATATACTAAACAATTCAGGAATGTTCCTTTACATTTAAATATAGATTATATAAAAGTTAAAAGAGATCTAAACCATAACTGCCATTTAGTTTGCTAAAGGATTGCACTTCTTCATTAAATTCAGTTTTAATTTTTTTTTTTTTATTCATCCTCTTGTGCATCTCAGTGCTGCTGTGTGCAGCTTCAAGTGCAATCAGTAATTTGTATTGAATTTCTGATAATGATGTCTCTGGATGCAGACAATCTGCATCCGCGACTGAGCATCGTAGGTAATCGCTGCATGTTCGATTACATGTGAACAGTTTCAAATGGGGTGTCAGCCTCTCATTGCTTTGAATGGGGCTTCCCACCTTTAGCTGTTTACAGGAAACCCTGCTGAGTGTCCTGTGGGTAACGTCAGCCCTATATGCAAGTATGAATTGGGCCTTAGGCAAACCCCTCTATTAAAAATGTCAGGGGAGGTAGTAGTGGGAGAGCAGGTCCTGCAAGACAAAGAGCTGGTTGGACTGCACCATACAGAGGCAGGGCATGTTTGCCTTTTGTTTCCGATAATACCCAAGCTATACAGATTGAGCATGTGAAGAAGGTAGTTGAGTGGTTGACATAGCTTTCCTCATCTTCTTCCACCCTGACGTAGAACAGCCAGTTGTCTGCAATGACTGCAAATGTACTCTTTTCTTCTTCCTCTTCCTCTGTAAATCCAGCAAGGTCCAGCAAGCATGGGTAGAAATGTTGCATCTTCTTCACATCACAATGCATCAATTTGCTGGGAAGAAGGCAGGATACAGCACATTGCTGGAGCTTGTGGTGGTACCCCATGTCATGCGCATTGGTGGAGGTGACAGTACAGTCACCTCTACCACCTACTTCTCAATGGTCTCTTCCTCTGGCTTCTCAGAACCACCAGTCTCTCCAAGTACCCCAGAGTCTATGCAAAAAGCTGACTCCTTGCTATCCTTTGGAAGGCAGGGTCAAGTGTGATGGTGGGAGCAGCCTACTGTCCATCTTTCGGCAGGTTAAGTTCACACACATATCTTGGCCAGGCATATCATGAGCCACTTATATTGTGGCCTAAACAAGCTGCTTATATACTGTTTATTTACTGTTCAATATGCAAGGCTATTGTCTCTGGAATAATACATTCTATCTTTTTGGGGGGTTAAAACTAAGGATGAGCCGAATAGCCCCCCCCCCCCCCCACCAAAACTTGCGAACAGGCAAAAAATTTGGATGAACACACGAACACCATTAAAGTCTATGGGACACGAACATGAAAAATGAAAAGTGCTAATTTTAACAGCTTACATGCAAGTTATTGTCATAAAAAGTGTGTGGGGAACCGGGTTCTGCCCCAGGAGAGATGTATCAATGCAAAAAAAAAGTTTTAAAAATGGCAGTTTTTTTTCGGGAGCAGTGATTTTAATAATGGTTAAAGTGAAACAAAAAATGAAATATTCCTTTAAATATCATGCCTTGGGGGTGTCTATAATATGACATTTATGACTAAAATGACATTTCTAAAGGAGAAAGGTAATTTAAAACTGATCGCGGCTGTAAAGAATTGTCGGGTTTCGGCAATATAGATAAAACTCATTGAAAAAAAACAGCATGCCCTCCCCGTCCATTGCCAGGCCCTTTGGCTCTAGTGTGAATATTAAGGGGAACCCCAAACCAAAAATGTAAAAAATAATTGTGTGGGGTCCCCCCAAAATCCATAGAGAGCCCTTCATTTCTGATATGGATTTTAAGGGGAACCCTGTTCAAAAATGTGAAAAAAATGGCGTAGGGCCCCCCAAAATCCATACCAGGCTGTTCAGGTCAGTTATGGATATTAAGGGGAACCTTGGGCCAAATTAAAAAAAAAAGGTGTAGGGGTCCCCCCAAAATCCATACCAGACCCTTCAGGGCTGGTATTGATTTTAAGGGGAACCCTGCGTCAACATTTAAAAAAAAATGGTGTACGGCCCCCCCCAAAATCCATACCAGGCTCTTTAGGTCTGGTATGGATATTAAGGGGAACCCTGTGCCAAATTTAAAAAAAGCATAGGGATACCCCCAAAATCCAGACCTGAATGGTCTGGTATGGATGTTAAGGGGAACCCCACACCACTACCCGAGCATGCAACCTGGCAGGCCGTAGGAAAAGAGGGAGGGACGAGAGATCGCCCCCCCCTCCTGATCCCTACCAGGCCACATACCCTCAACATGGGGAGGGTGCTTTGGAGTAGCCCCCCAAAGCATCCTGGTTCCCATGTTGATGGGGACAAGGGGCTCATCCCCACATCCCTTGCTTGATGTTTGTTTGGGTCTGTGGGCAGGGGGGCTTATCGGAATCTGGAAGCCCCCTTTAACATGGGGACCCCCAGATCCCAGCTTCCCCCCAATGGGAATTGGTAACAGTAACAGGTGACCCTGCCCCCCTCTGATGCCACGTGATGTCAAAGGAAGGCGAGGTCGTCTGTTTACATCACATGGCCCCTCCCTCAGCTATATAACAGCTGTCATCGAGAAGAAGTGTCACACGGTGCGAGCCTTCCATGGAGGCGGAGCTGTTATATTTTTTTTCTTTTTTCATTTCATCGGGTGGTGTGAGATGGATCTACATGGTGGGACATTTAATTTTTTTTTATAAAGGACTAGTCTCCTGTCTTTTTTGCTATTTTTGACACTTTTTTGTGAAATGGTAGGGGTACAATGTACCCGTTACCAATTCACATGGGGGGAGGCTGGGATCTGGGAGTCCCCTTGTTAAAGGGGGCTTCCAGATTCCGATAAGCCCCCTGCCCACAGACCCTTGTCCCCATCAACATGGGGACAAGGTGCTTTGGGGGGGCTAATCCAAAGCACCCTCCCCATGTTGAGGGCATGTGGCCTGGTATGGTTCAAGGGGGGGGGCGCTCTCTCATCCCCTCTCTTTTCCTGTGGCCTGCCAGGTTGCATGCTCAGATAAGGGTCTGATATGGTTTTTGGGGGGACCCATACACCATTTTTTTTTATTTTGGCACTGGGTTCCCCTTAAAATCCACACCAAACCTGAAGGGTCTAGTATGAATTTTGGGGGGACCCCTACGCCAAGTTTTTTTTTATTATTTCCGAGACCTGACAATATATTACAGCAGTGATCAGTTTTGAATTACCTTTTTTTCCTTTGGAAATGTAATTTTGCTGTGGTACTGTTCTAAACATGGGAAAACTGCGCCACTTTACAGGCATACTATATACACCCCCCCCCCCCCCCGGCACAATATTTAAAGGAATATAAAAATGTTATTGTTTCACTTTAAGCATTATTAAAATCACTGCTCCCGAAAAAACTGCAGTTTTTAAAACTTTTTTTTTGCATTGATACATGTCCCCTGGGGCAGGACCCAGGTCCCCAAACACTATTTATGACAATAACTTGCCTTTAAGCCTTTAAAATTAGCACTTTTGTTTTTTTTATGTTAGTGTCCCACAGACTTTAACGGGTTCGGCGGGTTTTGAATTTGCCACAAACACCGCATAATGTTCATTTTTCGCCGAACGTCCGAACAACCAAAGTTCAGCTCGTATGCTCGGGCTGAGCCGTTCACCTAGCCCTAGTTAAAACCTGTCTGGTCTCTCTATTTTACATTGTGGCCTAACCAAGCTGCTTAATCTGTATACCATTCAGCCAATGTACAATATGTGTGGCTATAGTCGGTCCGGCACTTACTCCATCTTGGCAGGTGGCGGGCAGCGGCTTCCAGTCCTCTCCTCCATGGTGGATTGCAGCTCCTCCCCTTCTCCTCCTAGAGTAGAGTAGAATAGAATCGCCCATCCTTTCAGCCAATCAGGTGACGGGTATCAGACCCGCTTCCCGATTGGCCAGGAGGAGGATCAGTGTTGCAAAAGCGAATATTCATTCACTGTTGCAACACACATGGGGGTTTTGGACGCAATGCTCTGCGCTTCGAGACCACCCTATTATGATACCTATAGGCTCTAATCAGGTGCTTCAAAAAACACACCCCCACCCACCCCCTGCCATAAGAATTAATGTGCCCGCCACCCTGAAAGAAGCCAGGCGCATGCATATGGGGCAGCGGCGAAAGGAATAGCGGAGGTGGCGCCCGTGCGCCCACAATAGATGGGCTGCTCCTGGGTATCTCCAAAGCATATAATTTAGGGAGATTGGTGTTCTTTTTTCATGAAGTTTGCCTTGAAGCCCCATTAAAAGCTGGACCCTCTCCTCACTGTACAGTATTTTAAATTTTTTGCATTGGTATATGTTCCTCATAGCGGTGCCCAGTTCACCATGGCCTTTTTTTACAATCCCTTGCCTGGTAAAAATTTCCACAATTGATATTCAAGATTTATTTCATATAACATCCTCACTTCCATCACAAACCTTAAAACGGGGAGCTCAGTCTCTGCTTATAGTTAAGTGAGTGGAGTCATGCAAATAATTTATTTTTGTCCCTTTTAGCCATCAGAGCATTGGGATGATGTATAACACAAATATAGCTGTAATTGTACATCAGTGGGCCTGAATGCACTGATGGCTAAAAGGGACAAAAAATAATGTTTTGTATGACCTCGCCTACCAACCATAAGCAGAGACGACCCATAGGCAGAGAGTAAACGTCTTGCTTTTCGGTTTTTTGCTGGAAGTGAGGAAATGTAAATCCCTTCTGTTATAAGAGGGCAATGTAGTATCTCACAGTATTTTAGAGATGGGCTTCTGCGTGCCTTTTGTACCATCTCACTGTGACTTTAACGGATCTTTCACCAAAGCCTTGGACATATGCAGTGCTATCTCTGTCCTGTTGCAGCAGCTGAGCTCATCTGCAACATCAGGAGTGCACACTGCATATGCTTGAGGCCAGTGCATGCTCTGTACTATTAGGGGCGCTAACTGATTCATCATAAAAAGAAGATGGGACAGAGCTTTGAAAATTGTCAGGAGTGTTTGGACCAAATGGCCACATGGAGAGCATAAGTACATATATGCATACATTTGAAATTTGATTAGTTAGGGTTATGGAATGATGTATATGGACTGCATAAAGGTATTTTATTTATATAAAGATGAACTAACTAACCCTTTAATGGTTGTATTGTTTCCGAAGATTTGCTTCAAAAATAGTGGGCTTATGAGTAGAAACTGAAAGGAAAATTCATTGTAATGGCTACCAATGACTGGGCTAAAATCACATTGGGTTTAAATTAAATGAAATCTACAATTTCCAGAACAGCCAAAAAGATGCCAACTTTCTTTATCAAATCAGAACTTGAAAATGTCAATCACGATCATATTGAGTTTTGGAGTTTAACTACTTGCCAACCACCCACCGTTAAATGACGGAGGGACGGTGCCGCTCACGTTCTGGGTGGACGTCATATGAGGGCGCACCAGAACGGCCACTCTAGCAGACCCGCAGGGTATACAGTGAGGTGATCATGGCCACGTTGTGTTGCTAGGGCGCGTTGTGAGCCCGATCACTGTAAAGACCTGCTAATGTGGCTCTTTAATCATGTGATCTTCTGTGTCCAATCACAGCCAGTCATATGTAAAAGCGGAATTGCCGTAAATCGGCTCTCCTCATCTCACACTGACAGAGTGTGTGGCAAGGAGAGACGATCAGTGGGATCCCTTTGCAGGGGAGAACAGGGAAGGTAATCAGGGCATTGATCATCAGTGCCCTGATTACAAGAAAGCTGCAGAAGTGCCCCCAATCAGTGCCAATGAATGCCACCAATCAGTGCCCACGAGTGCAACCAATCAGTGCCACAAATCAGTGCCCATCAGTGACAGAAATTAATGCCTATTACTGGTGCCAGCCAGTGCTTCCTTTTAGTGCCCATCAGTGCCTGCTCATCCGTGCTGCCCATCAATTCCCATCATTGCTGCCCATCAGTACCCATCAGTGCTGCCTATCTGTGATGCCTATCAGTGCCCATCAGTGCCACCTATCAGTGCTAATCAATGCCGCATAATAATGCCACCTATCAGTGCTGATCAATGCCGCATAATAGTGCCTACTCATCAGTGCCGCCTAATCAGTGCGCCTCATCAGTGCCCATAAGGGCCGCCTCATCAGTATCCAAAAGTGCCACCTCTTCCGTGCCATCAGTGCTGCGTAATCAGTGCACATGAGTGAAGGAGAAAAGTTACCTATTGACAAAAGTTCCTGACAGAAACTAAGAAAACCTTTTTTTTCAAATTTTCTGTCTTTTTTCTTGTAAAAAATAAAAAACCAAACAGTGATTTAATTTTTTAAATCCAAAGGGCGACAGCGCTGAAAGCTGAAAAATGGCTTGGGCAGGAAGGGGGTGAAAGTGTCTGGTATTGAGGTGGTTAAAGACTGGTCCACTTTTTGAAAAGTGTGACAGTACGGTACATTCATTTGCTGACACATTAATTAAGTGAACAGGCACATTTGTACTCTTTTGTTAGTGAATCAGCCTCTGTGAGTGTTCAAAGATGACCACATAACATTTAATGGCATTCACTTACTAATTTTCTGCTTTGAACTGCCTGTATTTACCGTATTTATTGGCGTATAACATGCACATTAATTTTAAGAGGGAAGTTTCAGGAAAAAAACCTTACATTTGAAATAAGGAACTTTCAAGCAAAATAAGGGTCAGTGCCCATCTTCAGCCTCACCATTGCCATCAATGCAGCCTGATCAATACCCATCTGCAGCCTCATCAGTCCACATCAATGCAGCCTCACCATTGTCATCAATGCCCACCTGTAGCTTAGAGGGGACAGGGAGGAGGAGGGCGGGATGATCTCCGACAGATTACATACAATGAGAATCTCCTATGATAGACAGAACAGTGATCCAATGGTGGCCCAGGAGATGGGACTTCCAGTTACAGAGGCCGCCAAGTAAACATGAGATTATCTCTGTAAGTAATCTGACGGCGCTCATCCCCGCCCCCCTCCCTGTCCCCTTCCGAGGCAGCTAAAATTAAAGTATTAGCGTATAACACGCACACGCTATTTTCAACCGATTTTTATGGTGAAAAGTGAGTGTTATACGCCAAAAAAATATAGTAATTATGGGATTCCTGTAGTACTGATGCAGTTAGTTTTTGTACCCATTGCAAGAAAAGGTTTCTGTAAACATATAAACAATAAATGATTTAAAACAATATGATAACCAGGGTGATTGGCGCTACCTACAAGTAAAACTCCTTATATGTATGTATATCAATATATAATTCTGAATATATCATGTATTCATCTAGAAGAATATATATATAATAAAGGGAGGCATAACCCCCAAAAAAACTACCAATCTGCAATTTGAAATTCACAAGCTACTCAGAATTCCCAAAAAAACAACAAAGTTCCTACTAAAGATATGTTCCTGGGATTAACAAATAATTCCAATAAGCAACAGAAAAGGAAAAAACGAAACCAGACAACAAACTAGAAACCAAAAAGAATTTTTTGTATCTATATCGCTAAGAGACAGTATTCCCTAAAATCGCATAAATGCCGAAGTGTGGTTTGAGTAGGCAAATTCCCAGTAAGAGGCGTATGTAAATGTGCTAGTGAGCTTATAATCCCAAACATGCAAACTGTAAGTGTAAACGCTAATATAGATACATATGCAAGAATTTTTTGCCTAAAGTCGCATTATCGCCAAGATGTGCAAAAAACCAAATATAAGGTGTATATAAATGTGCTTAATAAAATTAAAATTCACAATACAAAATTCAGATTATACAACCTATGCATGCAATATGCTAATATAAGCATATATATATGGAAAAACAAAAATATATTAATAGTATGGTATATAAGTATATAAAAAATTATATCAAAAAATATATATCAAAAAAGTGCAGCTGAAAAAACAAAGGGCAAAAAAATGTGTACAAAAAAGAAGAAAGAATATATATATAAAAAAATATATATATATATAAAAAAGCAAAGGGTCTCTTAAAAAAACAGTAAATAACAAAAAATACAAAAATAGTGTCCAAATTCCCAAAAAATCTCTTCAACAGTGCAATTATAAAAAGTTCAAAAGATGTGACTAAAGTGCTCCTCGTGCAATCTCCAACGTGACTTCTGTGTTCCCCCACAAGATCCCCCACTCACCAGAAGAATAAACCCCTGCAGGGGTAATTCGCCTTGGAATCAAAGTCTACCGATAATCAGCTCTTCATTCGCATCCAGAGAGAGTTTTTTCAGTTCCTGCTGATGTCCGGCTCATCAATCGTAACCAAGGGGGAGATTTCCTCATAGGAAAAAAATTGTAGTCTCCATAGTGTGATTTGTATAAAAAATCAATTTATTGCCACAAAAATATAAACAAATAAAAACATAAAAAATGATAAAACAGAAAAAACAATTCTCATATGTTGAGACAAGATGTGGAACCACAGTCCATTAAAAAACCTTTCCAGCCTCCATATATGAATGATAACGTTCCAGGAAAAAGATAAAAAATCCTAGAACAGGGCTGAGAGAAAGGTAATAACCATACGCTAATGGTGCTTTATCCCAGATAACACAAAGGACTAGACACCAAAAAATATATATAATGGTGATGTCCCAGGATATAACCTGTTGTCTAGAGTCACTCCAGTGTTTGTAAGTCCCCCAGGGATAGAGCCCTTCTAGCGCGAAAAAATAACAATAATAATCCGAACGTGAAAACCGCCCGGTGGACACGCAGCTACGGCTTGCACTCCAACTGCGCTCCAACGAACGGAACTGACGTAATAGGCGTAACTCCGTCGAACGCGTTTCGTCATTGACGTCTTCAGCATAGGTTGTATAATCTGAATTTTGTATTGTGAATTTTAATTTTATTAAGCATGCAAACTGTAAGTGTAAACGCTAATATAGATACATATGCAAGAATTTTTTGCCTAAAGTCGCATTATCGCCAAGATGTGCAAAAAACCAAATATAAGGTGTATATAAATGTGCCGCTGAAGACGTCAATGACGAAACGCGTTCGACGGAGTTACGCCTATTACGTCAGTTCCGTTCGTTGGAGCGCAGTTGGAGTGCAAGCCGTAGCTGCGTGTCCACCGGGCGGTTTTCACGTTCGGATTATTATTGTTATTTTTTCGCGCTAGAAGGGCTCTATCCCTGGGGGACTTACAAACACTGGAGTGACTCTAGACAACAGGTTATATCCTGGGACATCACCATTATATATATTTTTTGGTGTCTAGTCCTTTGTGTTATCTGGGATAAAGCACCATTAGCGTATGGTTATTACCTTTCTCTCAGCCCTGTTCTAGGATTTTTTATCTTTTTCCTGGAACGTTATCATTCATATATGGAGGCTGGAAAGGTTTTTTAATGGACTGTGGTTCCACATCTTGTCTCAACATATGAGAATTGTTTTTTCTGTTTTATCATTTTTTATGTTTTTATTTGTTTATATTTTTGTGGCAATAAATTGATTTTTTATACAAATCACACTATGGAGACTACAATTTTTTTCCTATGAGGAAATCTCCCCCTTGGTTACGATTGATGAGCCGGACATCAGCAGGAACTGAAAAAACTCTCTCTGGATGCGAATGAAGAGCTGATTATCGGTAGACTTTGATTCCAAGGCGAATTACCCCTGCAGGGGTTTATTCTTCTGGTGAGTGGGGGATCTTGTGGGGGAACACAGAAGTCACGTTGGAGATTGCACGAGGAGCACTTTAGTCACATCTTTTGAACTTTTTATAATTGCACTGTTGAAGAGATTTTTTGGGAATTTGGACACTATTTTTGTATTTTTTGTTATTTACTGTTTTTTTAAGAGACCCTTTGCTTTTTTATATATATATATATTTTTTTATATATATATTTTTTCTTCTTTTTTGTACACATTTTTTTGCCCTTTGTTTTTTCAGCTGCACTTTTTTGATATATATTTTTTGATATAATTTTTTATATACTTATATACCATACTATTAATATATTTTTGTTTTTCCATATATATATGCTTATATTAGCATATTGCATGCATAGGTTGTATAATCTGAATTTTGTATTGTGAATTTTAATTTTATTAAGCACATTTATATACACCTTATATTTGGTTTTTTGCACATCTTGGCGATAATGCGACTTTAGGCAAAAAATTCTTGCATATGTATCTATATTAGCGTTTACACTTACAGTTTGCATGTTTGGGATTATAAGCTCACTAGCACATTTACATACGCCTCTTACTGGGAATTTGCCTACTCAAACCACACTTCGGCATTTATGCGATTTTAGGGAATACTGTCTCTTAGCGATATAGATACAAAAAATTCTTTTTGGTTTCTAGTTTGTTGTCTGGTTTCGTTTTTTCCTTTTCTGTTGCTTATTGGAATTATTTGTTAATCCCAGGAACATATCTTTAGTAGGAACTTTGTTGTTTTTTGGGGAATTCTGAGTAGCTTGTGAATTTCAAATTGCAGATTGGTAGTTTTTTTGGGGGTTATGCCTCCCTTTATTATATATATATTCTTCTAGATGAATACATGATATATTCAGAATTATATATTGATATACATACATATAAGGAGTTTTACTTGTAGGTAGCGCCAATCACCCTGGTTATCATATTGTTTTATTTTTTGGAGGAAACACCTTTTGGAGTTTCTTTCTTTTGTGGGTGGCAGCAACCTAATGATATAACTAGTATTTAGCCGTAGCCACTGTTATTACTATCCTCTCTTACTTCCCACCGTTGTCGAGCGCGGTTTTTTCCTTTATTTTAATAAATGATTTAAGTGCACTTCAGTGATTCTTTTTGTCATCCTATTTATTCATGTCACTATTGTCCTAAAGATGACACATGAAAATGTAGGACATGAATAAATGAAAAGCTATTCAAAGGTTACCGCAAAAATGGACCGCAGGGGATATCTATAGATTTATAGATATTTTCATACCATGTGTTATATATGTGTAAGAATGTAGAAATGTATCTACATGAAACAAATGTATCTCTGTTTTTTTTTAACACCAGAAGTTTTTTGGCTTTTGAACAAAATAATATGGAATGTCACGTGAATCTTAGACAATAATGGAATTCTTTTCTACTGTCTCCATTAAATTAAGGATCCATTGCCCAAAGGAAACAAAGAAACCATGTTTTTTCCAACTTGATTTGACATTTAAATGCATAGCTGAATAATTAAGTTGAAGTTGCACTTAAAGTGGAGGGCCACTGTAAAAGAAAAAAAATTGCATAAAAATGTTCCTAAAAAATTGGAGGAAAAAATGTTTTCTTTTTAACTTACCAGAAATGCCTGTTGCTAGGCAGATCGTCCTAATCTGCTTCTTCCTATTCCGCGGTGATACTTCAGTCCTCTCCTCCTCACGCCATCTTCTAGTGAATGGGGCATGGTGTGTTCTGGGAACTGTGCATGTCCCAGAACACAGCGCGCCCCATTCACAAAGCGCTGCGTGACTCACACATGCGCAGTAGGAAATGGGCAGTGAAGCCGCAAGGCTCCACTGCCTGTTTCCCTTAGTTGGAATGGCAGCGCCGGGACCCGAGAGCTGAGGGATGGTCGGCCTCGGGCGGCTGACATCGCGGGCACCCAAGACAGGAAAGTGTGCTTATTAAAAGTCAGCAGCTACAGTGTTTGTAGCTGCTGACTTTAAAAAAAAAGTTTTCACAGCTGGCCCTCCCCTTTAAACCCAAAACTAGGGATGGGTGAAGGGTTCGGCCCAAACACATGTCCTCAATTTGGTGGTGCAGCGTTTTCTTAAGTACATACCCAGGGTTGCAATATGTACTAAAGGAGGCCAGAAGAGTCTGTAGCCATTTCAGGCAGTCATACACAGCCAGTGCTCGGTTAGCTGAAACTCAGCGGAAATTCCACCTGCCTGTAAATTGCCTGATCTGTGGCATGCCCACCAGGTGGAACTCAACTTTGGGAATGCTGCAGCTATACATGCAGCAGAGGGTGGTCAAAGAGTACCTCTGCCAGTATGGCAATACGACAGGCTCAGGCCACCTCAGCTTTTTTCCCCATGCCAATGGCTGATCATTAAGGATGAATGCACTGTATTGTGACTATTTGAGGAGGCCACAAGGATGGTAAGCAGTGACAGTGCATGCATCAGTGACATAATCCCTGTTGTGTTCCTGCTGGAGCAGACTCTGTGTGGCATTATGGACAGGAAACTGGAGGAAGAGCAGCAGGAGGAAGAGCAGGACTTTCTTTCCTCTCAAGGCCCACTTTATCCAGACACCATCTTTCCAATGTCACAGAACACACAGGAGGAGGGAAGGGAAGAGGATGAGGAAGAGGATTCTGGCACTTTCATAGGCTTCGAAGAAGAGGCAGACATGCATCAATCTGTAAGCGATGGCTTTCCAACCCCAGGACCCTTGGGAGTGGTACGTGGCTGGGAGGAGGAAGTTACAGATGCTGTCATCCTGAGTGACCCCGGGGAGTCTGCTTCTCAAGCCTCTGCAAATGTGAGGTGCATGGGCAACCTCAAGCTTCAAAGCCTGCAAAAGGACACAATAATAAAGGAGAAGGTTGATTACTGGTTGGCAATCCTCCTTGACCACTGTTATAAGGAGAAGATCTCAGAACTCATCCTGTCCCCACAGAGTGCAGAAGATAAAATCTCTTGAGGATACGTTAACCTCTTCCCGCCCAAGGTACGTCCAGGGACGTCCTTGATTTTCCGGGGGTATATCTGAATGATGCCTGAGGCCACAGACATCATTCAGATATCAGCGTTTTCAGCCAGCGATTCCCTGCATCATAAGAATGATCATAGTGGCTGTTCCGCCGCTTGATCGTTCTTACGGGAGGTGGGAGGGGACGTCCCCCCCCTCCCGCCGCCCCCTCCGGTGCTTCTACCGACTCACCGCTTCCATCGGTGAGTCGTCACAGGATCCGCCAGCCCCCAGATAATACCATAGAGACTTCCGGCGGACCAGATCGTCCCCGGAGTCTCTATGATCGTTCGGAGGCCGGGCGCGATGCTATGACGTCACGCCCGGCCTCTGCATTCAAAATAATGGCACCGATTTGGCTAGGAAGCCAGGATTGTTTTTTGTTTTTTTTTATTTTAGGCTTCCCAGCCTAGAGGTGAGATATGGGGTCTTATTGACCCCATATCCCACTGTAAATAGGTCAGATCGTGCCATATTCCTATTACAAGGGATGTTTGCATTCCTTGTAATAGGAATAAAAGTAATCAATTTATTTATTTTTTTTAAGTGTCAAACTAAAAATATAAAAGTAAAATTAACAATAAAAAAAAAAAATTAAAGCGCCCCTGTCCCAGTGAGCTCGTACGCAGAAGCGAATGCATACGCAAGTCCCGCCCACATATGAAAACGGTGTGCAAACCACACATGTGAGGTATCACCGCAAACGTTAGAGCGAGAGTAATAATTCTAGCACTAGACCTCCTCTGTAACGCAAAATATGTAACCAGTAAAAAAATGTAAAGTGTCGCCTATGGGGATTTTTAAATACCAAAGTTTGGCGCCATTCCACGAGCACGTGCAATTTTGAAGCATGACATGTTGGGTATCTATTTACTCGGCATATCTTCATCTATCACATTATGCAAAAAAATTGGGCTAACCTTACTGTTTTTTTAAGCATGAAACAGTTTTTTTTCTGAAAAAAAACGCGTTTGAAAAATTTCTGCACAAATACCGTGCGAGATAAAAAGTTGCAACAACCGCCATTGTATTCTCTAGGGTCTTTGCTAAAAAAAAATATATAATGTTTGGGGGTTCTATGTAATTTTCTAGCAAAAAAATGATGAATTTTACTTCTAGGAGAGAAATGTCAGAATTGGCCTGGATGCGAAGTGGTTAAAGAGGATTTTATTGAACATTTTTTCTGACTCCAGTAGGTTAAAGTGTCATGGAAAACTTTGTTTTAAGTCTTCTGTTGGTCAAGAGAGGAGCGTTGGAGAAGGCGCCTGCCTAAGTGTGGCATTTCGGAATTTTTTAAGTCCTCGCTGCCCAGGGCTGTCAGCTTCCACATCCCATCTGCAGCATCTGCATCACATGGTGGACGATTACCTCTGGGCCAAAGCAGAGATAGAGAGCTTTCCAGATGAGGATCCACTGACTTACTGAGTCATGAGAATAGACCACTGGCCAGAACTTGCCCAGTATTGCTATTGATTTGTTGGGCTGCCCTGCATCCAGCGTGCTTTCAGAATGGGCATTCAGTACTGCAGGAGGTTTCGTTATTGATCATAGAACGTGTCTGTCCACAGACTCCATGGACTGTTTGACTTTTATAAAAATAAATCAGTCCTATATTACCAGCTATGAAGCCCCTGATGCCGATGTCACTGATTAAGTCCTTTTGGGATGTGGAATCTCTGAAGGACTTCGAGGCTGCCTAGCTTTGAGGGTGTTCGATCATTTAATGTGGAAGAATGTTTTTGGTATAAGTTTCATGGGCACAATTAACACCCAAAGACCAATTTTTCTGCACATGTTTGCAAATTTTTACAGCAAGGCCAATTCTCGCTTTCATCAAGAGTACCTCTATAGGGTTACGGGGGGGAACCATTGACACCAAAAGACCAATTTTTATGCACATGTTACTTCTATCCAAAGTCAAAGTGACACCAGAATGTAACCAAAAAATCTCTAATCTTGTTCCCAGTGCACTACATTGTGGCCTCATTATAAACACTGTCTCCAAAGCTGTTGTTGAGCAAAATAAAGGCAGCTTGCAGGGAAAATGTATTTTTTTTGGCTTTATAAATGCAATTATCGCTGCAGCAGATTCTAGACATGGCACAGATCTGCTACTTTACAGGTAGACTAAGGGGACCCCCCAGGCATTATATTGGAAGGATTTTTTTTATTTTTATGCTTTCAATCAAAAAATCACTGCTCATATAAAAATGAAGTTTTTCACAAAGTTTTTTTTATTAATACATGTCCCCCAGGGCAGGACCCGGACCCCTATAACCATTGTATGCACAATTACTTGCATATAAGCCTTCAAAATGGGCACTTTTGATTTTTGACGTTCGGGTCAAACTGACTTTAATGGGGTTTGTTATTCAGGTCTGAACTTTTGCGGTGTTCGAAAGTTCTGGTGCGAACCAGGGTAGGGATGGGTCTGTTTGGCACATTCCTACTCAAAATCCTAAAGGGTTATTATGCCAGAAACAATGTATCAGAAGGTGTCCATATCGTAGTGACTTGACAGCCACCTCCATTATAATAGAAATTTACTTAGGAAACAAGTTTTTTTGTTTGTTTTACAACAAAAGTCATAAGCAGGTTTACCCAACTATAAGAGCCACAGGATCCTCAGGAATCTTTCATGATTACACTAAGTTTAAACTTGCTCCTACCTCCATTCTAAGTCCTATACTTACTATACTGTAAAGCAGGGGTCTCAAAACTCCAACCTTCGGGCAACATGCGACCCGTTAGTACATTTTATCTGGCCCTCAAAATCACTGCATTGCCAGGCTTCTCTTGCCACCGCACTGTCACTAATTCAGGCCATACATGAGTCGAATTCAAAAACAAATGTTGTTTTGAAAATCAGAAATGTTGTCAATCGATGGCACCACCACTGATTTTGAAATTGGGATAAGGTTTTACATGAATAAATAAAAGCTGACCATTGTAAGCACCCTTTCCATTGTAAATGGTTTGTCTCAGTGCTCTAACTGCTATATTTGCAGGAGAGCTTGTTCTGTTGAAAAAAAAAAACAGACTTACTGGCCAGATCCCCAAGGGAAAATAAAGGAGAGAAAAGCCTAAAAAAAGGAAACTAATGCAGACATCACATCTTAGCCCTTGTACACACAGTCGGACATTCTGCCAACCAAATCCGTTGGATTTTGTCCGACGGATTGTGTCCGACGGATTGTGTCCAAAACTGTTGCATACACACGGTCGGACCAAGTTGTCGGAAAATCCGATCGTTCAGAACGTGATGATGTTTTTTTCGTTACGATGGGACTACGTTCAGGCTAGTAGCCAATAGCTTTGATGTAGGAATTTGATCTGAGCATGCGTGGCACTTTGTCCGATTAAAATTCTCTACACATGATCGGAGTATGTCAGATCAGACCAGTTTGTCGGAAAATATTTCCAACAAGTTGGAAAATTGGGTCCAACGGATATTCCGACGGAAACAGCCCGATGCATACCACACACAGTCGGATTATCCAACAAAACGGTCCGATAGGACACATTCCGTCGGAATCTCCGATCGTGTGTACAAGGGCTAAGAATTTGTAAGCTGCCGTATAATTAATGTTTGCTTTTGGGTTTAATACCACTTTAACAATTGATTGTAATCTTTTTTTTTAAATTGGGTTTTCTTCCTGACCTCAGACAACATGATAATCAGTTGCCAATTTACACAACATTACTTGTTTAGTTATGCAAAGTATTATGACATCTGGTAGATTTACCCCCTTCATGACTAGAGCATTTTTTGTTATTCGGCTATGCACTACTTTAACTGGCAACACTGGAAAAAACGTCCGCTTTTAATTCTTTTTTTTGCATTGATACATGTCCTCTGGGGCAGGATCCAGGTCCCCAAACACTTTTTATGACAATACCATGCATATAAGCCTTTAAAATTAGCACTTTTGATTTCTCATAGACAATTCATTATAGCCTATTAAATAACATTTCTAATAATGTGAAGTTAATTACAAGAGTCCCCCTTTACATCAGAGTCCACAGAGTTCACACTCGCAGAGTTCCCTTTCACTGAAAGGGGGGGACTCTGCAGACACTGATGTAAGGGAGAACATTGTGGGCTCTAACATAAAGGAATCTCTGGGAACCCTGATTTAAACAGGAACACTGAGAATTCTGATGTACAGAGAGGAATCTGATGTTATATAGTTACATAGTAAGTGAGGTCGAAAAAAGACACAAGTCCATCAAGTCCAACCTATGTGTGTGATTATATGTCAGTATTACATTGTATATCCCTGTATGTTGTGGTCATTCAGGTGCTTATCTAATAGTTTCTTGAAACTATCGATGCCCCCGCTGAGACCACCACCTGTGGAAGGGAATTCCACAACCTTGCTGCTCTTACAGTAAAGAGCCCTCTACATAGTTTAAGGTTAAACCTCTTTTCTTCTCATTTTAATGCATGGCCACGAGTCTTGTTAAACTCCCTTCCGCAAAAAAGTTTTATCCCTATTATGCGGTCACCAGTATGGTATTTGTATATTATAATCATATCCCCTCTCAAGCGTCTCTTCTCCAGAGAGAATAAGATCAGTGCTCGCAACCTTTCTTCATCACTAATATCCTCCAGGCCCTTTATTAGCTTTGTTGCCCTTCTTTGTACTCGCTCCATTTCCAGTAGATCCTTCCTGAGGACTGGTGCCCAGAACTGGACACCATACGCCAGGTGCGGCTGGACCAGAGTCTTGTAGAGAGGGAGAATTATCGTTTTATCTCTGGAATTAATCCCCTCTCTAATGCATGCCAATATTCTGTTTGTTTGTTAGCAGCAGCTTAGCATTGCATGCCATTGCTGAACCTATCATCTACTTGGACCCCCAGGTCCTTTTCCATCCTAGGTTCCCCAGAGGTTGTCCCCCCAGTGTATAGATTACATTCATATTTTTGCCACCCAAATGCATTATTTTATATTTTTCTACATTAAACCTCATTTGCCATGTAGTTGTCCACCCCATTAATTTGATGTAAGGGGGAACACTGTGGCCTCCGGTGTAAAGGGGAACTCTGATGTAAGGGGTGCTCTGAGAACCCTGATTTACCTTTGTGTACTCACTCAGAGGCAGGAGAGAGAAGGGGGGAGACTTCAATCACAGTCATGGATGGATGGTGAGCTCACTCACCCTTTGGCAGTCAACACCTCTCATCCAGATGTATCTGAGGCTGTCGGACTTCAAATTTTTGGCCCCCACGTTCCTTTTCTGAGGAATAGCACTGGGGATTGGAGTGTGGTCAGACACAGAGGGATAGGGGCAGGAGGAAGAGGTGCAGATCGAGCCCTCTCTCCTCTCCCATCTGTGTGTGTTTAAGGGGGGGTTGTTAGTGCTGGCTTTGGGCAGTGTGAAAGAGAGTGTAACAGACACTTTCAGCTTAGACAACTGCCGCCAGAAACCCTGCTGGGAAGCCATAGTCCAGTGTGAAACCCAGACACATGATTCCAAACCTGAACTGTCTGGGTGAATCCCGGACAGGTGACAACCCTAGCCAGCAGATTGAACGGAAAACAAACAAACAAATAAATTCTTCAATGTACACAATTGAGGCGGAAAGCGGCTGCAACCACTGATCAGGAAAACATTTCCAATAAGCCCATTCAACAGAGATCAACTGTTAGATTGAGTTTTCTGTGCAGGTGCAGCCAAACATGAATCAAAATTTGGCCTGTTCCTGCTGAACCAGCTGAATTTCGATCCATCTGTGGCCATCTTTAGGCTGGGTACACATGTAAAAAAATGTTTTTTTGTTCAGCCCAGTGGGGGCGCCATACTAACTAATAGTACACACGATCAGAAAATTGGACGAAAAATGCCGCTTTTGAAGCAATCGTCTAATATTCTGATTGTTAGTACACAGCTTTCAAAAGCCAATCATGAAATGTCATCCAAAATTATCCAAATGGACAAACATGAACATGTTTTGTTTAATCAGAACAATTTTCATCCAAAAATACAATACAAATACAATTTCCTGGCTAAGCCCCATGTCATCATGTGCTGGCCAGTAAAGGAAAATTATGGTAAGTATTGATTACAATTTTCTGTTTTACTGGCTCAGCCCCATGCCAGCACATGCTGGCATGGGGCAGAGCCAGCAAAGGAAAATTATGGTAAGTTTTGGTAACAATTTTCCTTGCAATACATTACATCACTTCAGGACTTTTCTTCTGTCGTGCTCTTCATTTTTAATATGGAGATTAGTATGCAAAAAAAAAAAACAGACACTCATTTGTCCAATAATCTCATTGTGTGTACCAGGCTTAAGCGATGTTAGTGTGGTTGTCTACCCCACTGTGCCTTTGTGTTCTTACAGGGGGACTGCCCCCCCCCCTTCCATCAGAACACACTGATCAGCATTGACAGCCATTGGCTGTAAGCGCTGATTGGATGCTGTTTTATCAGCATGTTCCTATGGCAAAAGCCGGTTGTTAGATCGGCTTTTGTCGGAAAGACAGCTGTATACAAAGACTGAATGTTGGCTGGTTCCTTTTGTAGCTTAATGGCCCATACCCACAATCCGAATATTGTACGACTGATTGTACGCCCGTTTTCGGTTAATAGCCGGAAGTAGAAATTGAATAGCTAAATAAAGTCACGAAAGTTCTCGTACGATAGAAAAAAAAATAGATGTCATGTGTTTTTGTGTTTTAATGTATTTGTATTGAATTTTCGGATGATAACTATACTGACTAACTGAAAATCGTACGATCTGGAATCATACAAGGAAAATTTTCGTGAATGTCCGAACAAGATCAGATGAATGGTCATGATCGGCTGTCGAAAGTATCCGAAAATCGTACTATCCTTCCTCGGACAACCGTTTTCGTACGATATTCGGATCGTGTGTACGGCCATAAGTCTTGTGCAGGCAATTTGATTTGTATTACCAGCTCAATAATTACTACAGCTGTTTTTACTAGGGAAAATCATGAAAACATGATGTGGTGAAGATACTTCAGGATTGGAATTGAGAAACGGTGTTCAAAAGCTGTCTAAAAAAATAAAATAAAAAGGTAGATCCAGTGCCATTTAGTGAAGAATAGACTTTCCTGGATGGAAATGATTTATTTACACCCAGCTGCTGTAGGAAGTCCACAGTACAGGACAAGCAAGGGAACAATTAGAAATGTAGACATACTGGGTCTTATATGGAGTTTGAGAAAAGTAATTCAATTACGTCTTTAGAAGGAGAGCTCCTATTATTTCTCACCCTGGGATGATTTCCTGGGCACCCAGGGGGAGGATTTACTGGTAAATTAATTAGTTTAGCAGTGCCATTTTAGGAAGTTGCAAATGAAACTGACAGAGATTTCAGGAATCAGGGCTACTTCTCAGTGACCCCCTACATGAGAGGCCATGGGCTTTTGTGTCTGCAGGCTAGTTACCCCTACATTTAGGGCTGACACGCAGATTGACTGGTTCACTCTAATTTACTTCACACAGATTTCATTTATCTCCTGGAAGATCCCCTGGCAGCAGCTTATAAAAGCATATCTGTGGATGCCTGCCTGCATGAGATTTTAAAGCCCTGGAGCTTGAAAAATCTACTGTCTGGAAAAGAGTTCACAGATTGAGCACTGGGTGCAATCAGAAAACATAAAGCAGAACAGCTGGGACTTGTGTCTCGCCTGACTCCATGGAGCAGCTGAGCATTAAGTGCACTTGATTTGCTCCTAGCAGCATTGTGTCACCAGGGCAAATGAAAGCAACAACCTAGTGTCACCCAGGAATGTAGAAACCCAAGTGGGGAGATAATAGTGAACACTAGAAACAAGAAAACCTCTAAAATTATGTTCAGCTGATGAGATTCCTCCTACAACCTGGTCCCGAGAAGCTGAAAAAAAAAATGCTCCCTGTTGGGTTCTCACGCTTTTTTTTGTTTTGATCTCAACACATGTAGAAAGTAATACAGGTGACACCATCATTGGATAGAGTGTGGACTGCTAAATGTGGTTTACTAATTTCCTTTGGGGTAATGTAGTGGTGATACTAAACATATAAATACTAATTAAAAGCAATTCATTTGGCTCACACATGTGGCCACCCTTAAAAAGATTTCTTCACGAGACTTATCAAAATGTTATATTTGCAAATGTATGCAGACTTTTATTTATAATCTAAATGCTAGAAATAGTTTTGTATTGCCCATTTAATCCATTTACCACTTGCATGTGCCTGCTGGAACCGTTAGTCTAGGTTCATATCTATGCGGTTGTGGTTGATGCATTTTTCAGGCATTTCGCATTTTGTGTTATTTTTTTCCCCCTTTAAAAACACTGTATATAGCTTGTTGATTAAGAGCGGGCTGACCGCCGCGTACTTAAGAACGGATGAGTCATTAGCTGGAAACACCGCTGACAGCTGAATGTAAAAATAGAAATGCTGGTTAAAAAATGTATAAAAAAAAAAAAAAAACGATGTGGGTCCCCCCCTAAATCCATACCAGGTCCTTATTCGAGCATGCACCCAGGTCAGGAAAGGGAGGGACGAGTGGGTGCCCCCCCCTCCTGAATAATACCAGGCTGCATGCCCTCAACATGGAGTGGTGCTTTGGGGTTCCTCCTTACCCCAAAGTACCTTGTCCCCATGTTGATGGGAACAAGAGCCTCTTCCCCACAATCCTGGGTGGTGTGGTTGTGGGGTCTTCGGGTGGGTGGCCTATCAGAATCTGGAAGCCCCCTTTAACAAGGGGGTCCCCAGATCCTGCCCCCTACGTGAATGAGTAAGTTATTCATTCACTGAAAAAATGTCACAATTCTTTTATTAAAAATCTAAAAATAATGTCCCCCAATGTAGATCCATAATCAATCCCGCCTCCCCGACGGACCCGAAAAAAAAGCTCTGCACTCGACAAAGGATAACCACCGACTGCCTGCGCCTCCATCTGACAGTTCCTAATAGGTAAGGGACAGGGCCACCTGGTGACGTCACTGGGTGGACCTGCCCGTTGTTACTTCACATGCTGTCATTGCTTTGCCATGTGACATAGCAAATAATATCTATACATTGTCCCATTTGGCAGACAGTACCAACCAATAAATTTGACAATCCAAGTGAATAGGGCTGTGCTGTGGGCTTTTAGGGGCTAAAACAGGTGGGGACAAGGTAACACAATGCCTCCTTGCTGCCTGTTAAACACACTCTAATCACTACTGATCACTCTTCAGAGGTCTACCACTACTGTAAACAAATCCTTAGAAATACATTCCAGATAAGGGACAACCCTTTGCCCTTCCTCCTGTGATGCAGTACATGACACATGAGTAACCGATCACCAGGCCTGGGTTTTAGCCCTGGGTAAGCTTCGGTACAGACTAGCATGGCACTTACATTTAACACCTAGCATTTAACTCTACCAGCAAACAGTGCTACAGGTGAGGGTAAGAAGAGCCGCCATAAATAGTTCACTTTAATAGAAAATGTATAATAAATTCTTTGTTTTTATATACTGTTGATTCATTTTGTGATAACCTAAGTCCTCAAAGACTATCAAACATCCTTTTTTTTCTAGACATCTAGGCATTTGCAAAGATTTTTTTACTTCATTAATTGCTTCCCCAGCTCAACATTTAAATGTTTTCTATTTTTTTTAAATCATACCAGTCTCATAAGTCCGACCTTTGAATAATTATACCTCTCTGGACATGCCAAGGGAAAATAAGTTCCTCCGCTTCCTTCCCCCAGCAGCTCAGAGAGGCCACACCTGATGAGGAAGAGATAGCTGGGAAACTGATATGCAGCCAAGTAATCGGCCTGCCACTGTCAAAACTGACATGCAGGTAGCCATGCCAACATGAGGCTTCTTCATAAATCCCAGCTACTGTTGGAGACCCCAACTTTTTTTTTTGTTCAATAGTTTTTATTGAAAAGTTTTCAAGTAACAATATTCAAGAATATTTGTAGCATTAAAAGTACAGGCATTAATTGGTAAGGAGAAGAAAAATAAGAAAATTAATAAAAAAATAAAAAAATACTAACACAAAAGAAAATAGAAATTCTACTCATGTAGTACTCGGCAGACACAATATGAAATTGTACAATAAGGTTAAAAGTGTATCATTGTTTTATAAAGAACAAAGATAGGTAATATGAAGTATCCATAGAATTCGATATCAGTGAGAATTATACTTAACCCAAGTAACCCATTGTTTATCAAATTTCTGGCCCTGCATAGCGTTAAGTGCAATAAGACGCTCAAAGGTGTAATTTCTATGTACAGCCCTGGTCACATCGGAGAGGTTTATCACTGTGTTGGTTTTCCAGTGGCGTAAAATTAGAGCTCTGGTTTCCAATAGAATGTGGCTAACCATTTGTCTATGTTTGGCAGGAAAGTCTTCCGTACCAATGTGTAATAAAGCCAATGCTGGTGAGGAGGTACAACATTTCTCCGTGAGGGAGGAAATTAATTTGAATACCTGGTTCCAGAGACTTCTGATGTTTGGGCAATTCCAGAACATGTGTAGTAGATTGCCTACCCCGCCACAGTCTCTCCAACACTGTGAAGACGACCCCAAAAAGTATTTGGACAATCTAAAGGGTGTATATTGCCACCTATTTACAATTTTTAGAGTCATCTCCCAGTGCTTAATGCAATGTGTCGATGAGTGGATGGACTTGAAGGTCGTCCGCCACTGAGTATCAGAGAAGACAGTCTGCAAGTCCCCCTCCCAGTTGGTCATTGCTCTCGTCCTTTTAAAAATAAGTTTATCTTGTAGTTGGGTATAAAAAAACGAGATGCCCCGAGTTTGCTTGGTATGACCGGAGTAAAAGTGCCACAGTAGTCTTGGGACATAGGTTTCCGGATAGGGAAGTAATTTGAGGAAATTAGTAATGCGTAAGCAAGTGAACAATTCTGTACGTGGTAGATTATAGTGTGTAGATAATTGATCTACGCTTCTGAGTTTGTTTCCGTTATAAATATCCGACAAGGACGCTATACCATATTTCAGGAGGGATTTAACCGATAACAGTGGTATTTTCGTCTCAAGTATTGTTACAGGGATCTGATAGGGTATTTTTTGGGTCTCTCTATGCTTCAGATTGAGACCCCAACTTTGAAACCCTTCCTAGACTGATACATGTTCATTATTTGTTTCCAATCTGTTCTTGATTTTTTTTAGATTGTGGAATTATGTGTGGCTTTTTGTGATCTGTTAGAATGCTTCACTTTGTCAGACAGCTTCTATTAATGGGATTTCTTGATTCAGCAGGTCTGGCAGTAATCAGGCCTGGATGTGGCAAGTGAAATTTAACTCAGCTTTCCAAAAAATTGTGGTTAATCACAGTTCATTCATGATTCAGCATGGGAGGGGGCAACTATTTTTTCACATAGGGCCAGGCAGGTTTGGACAGCTTTTTTCCCTTAATAAATGAAATAATAATTTAAAAACTGCATCTTGGATTTTCTTGGGTTATCTTTGTGTAATATTAAAATTAGTTTGATGATCTGAATCTATATACATAGACAGTTTACATTTTTTTTTTAATTGGCATGGAGCCCCCCAAAATCCATACCAGATCCTTATCTGAGTAAGCACAACAAGGGGGGCCCCAGATTCCAGCCCCCGCTATGTGAATGGGTATGAGGTACATTGTACCCCTACCAATTCACCCAAAAAAGTGTCAAAAAGTAAAAACCACAAAAGACAGTTTTTGACAATTCCTATATTAAAAAAAAAAAAAAAAAAAAAAGAGAATCCCGCAATGTCATCCCTCTTCAATCACGCAGCCCAATGGACCCGAAAAATATGAGCGGGGCCGCACGGTGATGCAAGGTACGCTGCCCCTTCTGATGTCATGTGCCTTCAGAGGGGGCGGGTCATCTGGTTACATCACCGGGTGGCCCCACCCTTGCATTTATAACAGCTGTCACAGCAGTCGCCAAGAGGCCTCCCATGGAGGCAGAGTTTTTTCTTTTTTTTCTATTTTCTGGTCTATTGGGCGCCATAATTGGTGATGGCTGTACATCGTGGGACACTTTTTTTTTTAATAAAGGAATTGTTAAAAACTGTCTATCATGTTTTTTACTTTTTAACACTTTTTTTGGAGAATGGGTAGGGGTACAATGTACCCGATACCCATTCACATGGGGAGGGGTCAGGATCTGGGGGCTCCCTTGTTAAAGGGGGCTTCCAGATTCCAATAAGCCCCCCTGCCTGCAGACCCCCCACAACCACCAGGTAAGGGTTGCGGAGATGAGGCCCTTGTCCCCATCAACATGAAGACCCCAAAGCACCCTCCCCATGTTGAGGGCATGTGGCCTGGTATGGTTCAGGAGGGGGATGCTCCTTTTACCCCCCATGCTGTTCTCTAGGCTGCATGCTCAGATAAGGGTCTGGTATGAATTTTGGGGAGACCCCACGCTGTTTTCTTCTTTAACTTGTTGCCGCCTGCCCACTGTCACATGACGTGATGGACTTTGAGCGGGGATATCTGAATGATGCCTGTAGCTACAGACATCATTCAGATATTGCCGTTTTCAGCCGGCGATTCCCTATACAATAAGAATGATCATAGTGGCTTTTCCACCACCTGATCCCTCTTACGGGAGGCGAGAGGGGATGTCCCTGCCCTTCAGTGCTTTTATGGACTCATCGATATGATCGGTGAGTCGGAGACAGGATCCGCCGGCCCCACAAGTTGATCATAGAGATTTCTGGCGGACCAGATGGTCGCCAGAGTCTCTATGATCGTTGGAGGCCAGGCGTGATGTTATGATGTCACGCCTGGCCTCTGCATTTAAAAAAAATTTCGCCGCCTCAGCTGGGAAGCCGTGATCGGTTTATTTTTTTATTTCAGGCTTCCCAGCCTAGTGGTGAGATGTGGGGTCTTATTGACCCCATATCTCACTGTAAAGAGGATCTGTCATCAAAAAATGTATTAAAAAATTGTAATACAAACGATCATAATAAAAACAAAGTGAAAAAACGCATATGTTCCTGCAGACAGTCTTTACACAAACAAAAACAAAAAACACCGCTGATTTCAGCTATGCAGCTATGGCAGGAATGACGTATCATGTTTGGTATACCCTACCAGTTTTGTCAGCACGTTCTGACAAAACTGGAAGGGTATACCGAACGTGATACGTCATTCCTGCCATAGCCGCGTAGCTGAATATCAGCAGCGTTTGTGTTTGTGTAAAGACTGTCTGCACGGTGTCTGATTGGTTTTATTATGATCGTTTGTATTACGATCTTTTAATACATTTTTGATATTTTGACATACTTCACTATGGGAACATTCCTTTTTTCTCCCAACCTATGGAATTGATGGTCTAATGATCAATCCCACACCGAGGGTTTAAACAAGTACACCCAGTGTCCAGGCAGGTCACAGGATTCCTATCTTCACAACACTTGGATCAATCCGCAGCGGTGAGATTCCAATCGGCATTTTCCATACAAGCGTGCTCGACTCCTGTAATGAGAGTCACTACTTTATGGTGAGTAGACTGTGTGACCGGTGTTGTTGGTGGAAGATTAACCCTTGTGATGATCGCCAAATACTAGGAAGACCTCATTTCCAGAAATCATTCAGATTTTGTCTGTCAAGCTTGAATAACATTTTATTTAAACACAATAACATTTATATTTTGGACTTTTAGCTTAAAAAGCACTTATGGTGTCAGAAATTGTTGGTATTTTTCACAATTTTTTTTTTGCTTTAACTAATTGGTTGTTTTTGTACTCGCACTTTGTAGAGAGAGCGGTTTTAACTACTGGTTTCTTGTTAGTTTTCTCTTTCTTCATCTAATTTATACAAGGTGCTGCTCTCATATTTTCATGATTTAATATCTCACGATACACCAATTAAGTAATCAATTATTCCATTTGGTGGTATTTCCATTTTTTTTTTTTACAAAGTTTACTGACAGAAAAAAAGTAAGTTTCAAAATGTTTGTTCTTTTATTTGTAAAAAATTTAAAAAAAAACAGCAGTGATTAAATACCACCAAAAGAAAGCTCTATTTGTGTGAAGAAAATGATAACAAATTTGTTTGGGTACAGTGTAGCATGACCACGCAATTGTCATTCAAAGTGCGACAGTGCTGAAAGCTGAAAAATGGCTTGGGCAGGAAGGGGGTGTAAGTGCCTGGTAGGCAAGTGGTTAAACTATACATTCTAAAACTAAAAATGTCTAAGATAGCTGTATATACTTAAAGTGGTTGTAAACCCTTACAAACCACTTTGACCTACAGGTAAGCCTAGATTAAGGCTTACCTGTAGGTCCAAGCAATATCTCCTAAACCTATATGGTTTAGGAGATATTTGGCCGAAAATGGGCACCGCTGTCTACGGCGCATGCGCCGTAGACAGCGGCGCGCAGGCGCACTAAACGCGGCAAGTCCAAGAATGGAGCTGCCTAATTTGTCGACTCCCGTGCGCATGCGCGGGAGTGACGTCATCGCGGCTTCGCCGAATGACAGCGGCGGAGCTGCGAGACACGACTCCCGTGCGCATGCGCGGGAGTGACGTCATCGCGGCTTCGCCGCTGTCATTCGGCGGAGCTGCGAGACGCCACCAGCAAGATGGATGCGGCGGACTACAGGGGACAGCGGCGACTTCGCTGGCTCCTGTGTCAGGTAAGTGACACATAATGAACTACTATGCGATGCATAGTAGTCCATTATGCTTTACCTTTGCAGGGGAAAAAAGAGGAAGTAAACCCATCAGGGTTTACTTCCTCTTTAACTTGGCTATAAAGACCAACTCTACTTTGTGTGCCTAATTTTCAAAAATTTTCTCTGCTTTTTATATATAATAATAGCTAATGACACTTTTATATGGATACAAATTTGACCACAAACATGCATAACTTTATCACAATAGCAACATGAAAATAATACAACTGAAAAGATGAAACAGGTGCTATAGACAAAAGACACTATGAATTTTGTATGCGGTTCAAAGTTTGCAGAATAGATACTTTCTGTGGCTTACTGACAAACTGCAGAGTACTGCATTGATGCCATATAGGAAAATCTGGGACATACATGATATTTGTGAGGTTTTAGACACTTCTGCAGTGTTACTTGATGAAAAGAGGATTAAAGCCCTTTGAATAACTCTTGACATGATCATATGGTCTGTTTGGCTTCCTTAAGCTTTAGAAACAGATGCAATCATTTGCCTCGTAAAATCTAAGCTGTTTCCAATCCAATTAGTATAAACACAGAGAGTGTGAATCCATAATAATTTTATTGATAAAAAAATTATTAGTTATACACTTTTTTCTGTTACACTTACAGCCCTTTAGCATAAGGAACTATAATATCTAGATAATTTATACAGTGCACAGAGTGAATGATTGACCTGCAATTTTAACTGGGTATGCATGGTCATTACTATATTACTTTGTTCCTCTATAAGTCTCTGCTACCAATGTATCTTCTTTGCCAAAAAACATATTTTTCTCTGATAATAGCTGTCGAATAAATCTAACTAGTAATAATATTTATAACTTTAGTGGGTCACTTTAAAGAGAGCAGGGGATTTAGAGAGTTTTAAAAATCTGTTTGAAACTGTATCCATTAATTAAGTAAGAAAAGTTGATGAGATACCGGTGTGCATGTCCAGCTTAACAGATAAAAGCTTATTGTTAAAGAGGTGTTAAACCCACAAAACAAGAATTTATTATAGTACAGCTTACATGTTCTAATGCCGCGTACACACGGTCGGAGAATCCGTCGGAATGCGTCTTATCGGACCGCGTCGTCAGATAATCCGACTGTGTGTGGTATGCATCAGACTGATTCCGTCCGAATCTCCGTCGGACCCAATTTTCCAACATGTTGGAAATATTTCCTGACCAACTGGGCCGGTCGGACGTAATCCGATCATGTGTAGAGAATTTTGAGGTGCCATGCATGCTCAGATCAAATTTCTACATCAAAGCTATTGGCTACTAGCCTGAATCTAGTACCATCGTAACGAAATTACGTCATCACGCTCTGAAAGATCGGATTTTTCGACAACTTAGTCCGACCGTGTGTGCGCAACAGTTTCGGACACAATCCGTCAGACTAAATCTGACAGACAAAATCCGACGGATTTGGTTGTGGAAATCTCCGACAGTGTGTACAGGGGCTTAGATGTGATAGCTGCTTTGCAGAAACACAAGATCTCCATTTTCCCCGCTGGCAGGACAGCAATCGGCCTTGTTTACATAGGCAGACCGCTATTCTGCCTCTCCTCAGAACTATCAGCAGGTCCCAGCAGACATTGCGTCCACCAGACCCACTGATTGGCTCCCATGTGAGATGCCATGCACAAAATAATGTACAGGTACGTCATTTCATACAGGAGGGCCCCCCTGCCGTAGTATATCTGTGTGGGGCACTCTTAAAGTGGTTAAGAAAATAAAACTGATGCAGCCATCATTAAGTTCTTAATGAAGGAGGGGGTGTAGATTCATTAACATCCACAGAAGGCTACAGAATGTTTAAAGCGGACCTTTAATCTCCCAAGGATGATCCCACCTCTCCACCCCTACTCCTTTCCTCTGCAGGAATGTTTTTTTTTCTTTGTTTGCTTCTTTTTTTAATTTAAAGCGGGAGTCCGCGTTTTTTTTTTTTTTTTTTTTTAAGTCAGCAGCTACAAATACTGCAGCTGCTGACTTTTAAAATAGTGACACTTACCTGTCCAGCGCGCCCGCGATGTCGGCACCCGAAGTCGATCTCTCGATCGTCTCTCGGGTGCTGCCGCCGCCATCTTGGGTATGGGAATCAGGAAGTGGAGCCTTTCGGCTTCATTTCCCGGTTCCCTACTGCGCATGCGCGAGTCGGGCTGCGCAATAAGAATGGACCCGCTGCCTCTGGGATCTGTGTGTTTCCCAGCAGGCAGCGGGGGACCTTCGGAAAGGGGCGTAATGTACGCCCCTTTCCGCAGAGAGCTATCCCGGAAGTGGGTGCAGATACCTGTGCTGTACAGGTACCTGCACCCCCCTCCCCCCTGAAAGGTGCCAATTGTGGCGCCGGAGGGGGGGAGGGTTCCGATGAGCGGAAGGTCCACTTTAGGGTGGACCTCCGCTTTAAAGACTGCCCCACCTCTCAATGCACGTCACTCGCCTCTGGTGCATGACTCCCACACTGCCATCTTTGACTCCTGGGATATGTACGTGTAGCGCTGGTATTTTTGCCTGCTAGTGTTATGCAGTGTTAAACTATCATAGTGTTAGAACTTGGTATTTGGCACCATCTAGTGGCCTATACTGGAAATGGACTTCAATTATTTTCTTTTCATGAACATGGAGAAATATTACAGGAAGTGACTGTTTGTTTATACTTTACAATGACCTACCTACCCAGAATACCGAGTGACCTACCCAGGAACACTCAGTACTGAATTACATGCTGGGAAGGATATAATAGGACACGTGCAGCCATTTTCTCTCTCTTCTGGACGCATGGCCTGCCTACAAGGACCTGTGAGGAGGTTTCCAGAGAGAGCAGCCTACACCAACTGTTGAGCAGAACAGCCAGTGACTCTACTTTACATCTGTGTGCTGGAAAGACTGTGATCGGACCGGGAAGGATTCAGAGGCACCAGTCGGAGCCATCAGAGGGTCCCAGTTCATCTTGCAGAGCGGAGCGGTGTGACGGCGCCAGCTGGCATGAAGCAAGACTGAGACAACCGGAGAGTAGCTGTTTAGTCTTCAGGCCGGATTGGGTAAGAGGGCTGCCGCCCATAGTTATTAACGCACTTTGTCACACTTAGACTCAAAGCACAGTGTCGCTGGGACCTGTGATCCCACAGAGGAGATCTTATCTAAAGGACTGAGTTTAAGCAGGCTTCAAGCTTACACTCCATTGATTACTGATACTGTGCGGTTCAGAACTAATTGCACCAAAGGCAGTTGTAAGTGTGCTGCATTGCAAGGACAGTTTTCACACTCACTCTGCAATAACTTTTTTTTTTTTTTTTATTCAAATCTTTTTTATTTTATTTGTATTCAAGTTAAAAGATACAACCCAAAAAAATATATACAATGATTTCCCATACATACCTACCCTCCCCCACCCATACCCTCCTTCCCCATCGGACCTCTACACCCCCAATTCCCCCACCCGGAGATATTTAATACACAACTATATCAACAACATACCAAGAGAAAAAAAATAAATAAAAAAATAATAATTGGACAGTCTTCTCTTTCCTTTATCCCTCCCACCTCCCCAGCCCTTGTTCACTCTCTCCTCCATCCATAAACCTTATGCCCCTTTCGCTCTTGCTCACCTCTCACACCACTTTCCCCATATTCTTACAAATTTCCCATGGTTACCTCTTTTCCTATATATATATTCCTCTTTCTTTATCGTATCTTTAACTATTTCCGTCCATTCCTTTACTGTGGGTGCTTCTTTCCTCTGCCATTTGTAAGCGATTAACTTTCTCCCTTGAAAAAGGCATCTAATTACAGCTATATGGATATCCCCCAGGCCATCCTCCCTTTCTATCAATCCCATTATACAAATTTTAGCTTCTACTTCTAATGTTATCCCAAATACTTGGTTTATTTTTCCTATAACTCCTTTCCAATATCTGTATAACCTTGGACATCTCCAAATAATGTGTATTAAGTCCCCTCTCCGGTCTCCACATCTTGGACATTCTGCATCTTGCCTTCTCCCAAACCTAAACAACTTAAGGGGAGTGTAATATACCCTGTGTATCAAATACAATTGAGATATAATATGTGATGGAGATAATGAAACTTTCGCTCCCAGCGCCATAACCCTCTCCCACTGTTCAACCGATATTGGACCCACATCTCTCTCCCACTTTACTCTTTATATATTCTCTATCTCCCCCTCTTGTTCTATTCTCTTTAAATACCCATAAATATCTGAGATAACTCCTTTTGATGTATTACTATTTATAATTTTCCTAAGTGCAGGCATCTTACTCCACTCCAAAATCCTTCCTCTGAATTGTACCTCCAACGCATGTTTAATTTGTATATAATTAAAGAAGGTGTGGGCAGGTAACCCATATTCGTCCCTTAATTCCTGAAAAGTTTTCAACCTCCCATCCCTGTACAGTTGTGGTAAGAAGTGGATGCCCCTCCGATCCCATTCTGCTAATCTCCCCATTTTTCTAATTTCCGCTAAATTTTTATTTTCCCACACTGGGGAAAATTCCATATATCCACTATATCCCAACATTGCTTTTACTTCCTCCCAGCTCTTTACCATCAGTTGAGCTGTAGGGCATCTGGACCTAAATGAGTCAGCCTCCACTGCCTCCACAACTGTATTATGCAGGGTATCATTCACTAGGAGGCAACCTCCCTTCTCCTCTGCTACCGTTAGATTACCTCCTTTCATATACTGTAATTGGGCTGCCAAAAAATAATATCTCATATTGGGTAATGCCAACCCTCCCAGTTCCCTTGGTCTTTGCAATGCTTGTAAGCTAATTCTTGCCACTCCATTCTTCCATATTACTTCTCTAAACATACTCTCCATTTTCTTAAACCAATGTTTTGGAATCCAAACTGGTGAATTTTGCAAAACATATAATATTTGAGGCATTCAAACCATCTTAATTAAATTACACCTACCGGCTACTGATAAGGGGAGGTTTTTCCATACCCTAATTTTTCGCCTCAGTTTTGCCATAAGTGGGACTAAATTCCCTGCTATATACTGCCTCGGATCTGGTGTCACATTCACTCCCAAATATTTAATTTGCTTAACTATTTTAATTTGGGATACCTGTCCTGGCAATGGGACATTTAAGGGGTCCACTGGAAGGAGAACAGATTTTTCCCAATTAATTTCAAGTCCGGAGAAATATCCGAATTCTTTTATCAATGTCATTGCCTTTACCAATGAGGGCCCCGTGTCCCCCAAAAACAGCAGCACATTGTCCGCATACATAGGGACCTTTTCCTCTTCATTCCCCCTTTTGAAACCCTGGATCTCCTGCGCTTCTCTCAAGGCTATGGCCAGTGGCTCCACCGAGAGGGCGAAAAGCAGGGGCGACAATGGGCACCCCTGCCTTGTCCCCCTCTCCAAATGGAACCCCTCTGAGCATTCCCCGTTTATCCTCACTTTCGCCCTTGGTCCTGTATACAACACTCTTATCCATTGCACAAACCTCGGCCCGAACTGAAATTCCACTAGCACCTTCCTCAAATAATGCCATTCCAGGCTGTTGAAGGCTTTAGTCGCATCTAGGGACATGACTGCTCTATTCCCTTCATTTGTTGATGGAATCTGCATATTTAAATAAGTTCACCTCACATTCATACTTGTGGACCGCCCTGGGATAAACCCAATTTGGTCCCGATGTACTAATTTAGTGATTATTTTTTTTACTCTTGTTGCTAGTGCTTTTGCCAGAATCTTTACGTCTGAACACAATAACGATATAGGCCTATATGATGCAGTCTCCAACTGGTTTTTCCCTTCTTTTGCCAACACCACCACTGTGGCCTCCGTCATCGATAGCGGCAACTGCCCCACTTCAAAGGCTCCATTGAAAACCTGCAGGAGAGCAGGTAATAGTATATCCCCAAATTTTTTTTAAATCTCTATCGGCAATCCATCCGGACCTGGGGCTTTCTGGTTTATCATTTCTGCTGTTGCTTTTTGCAACTCCTCCAGGGTCAATGGCGCCTCCAAACCTTCCCTGTCTTCCTCCGATAATTTGGGTAATATTATTTTCCCAAAGAATTCCTGCATCTCCCCTTCTACAATAACTGTTTGGATTACAATTTTCACAACACAAAAAGCTAGCAGAAGACAGACAATTAAAGACTGCATCTCTTACTGCAAGGCCTTGCATTCTATTGATATTAAGAGGAACTGCATTATAAAGTAGGGGGAGCTCCCTAATAATTGTATTGATAACTTAACATTACTATGGTTACATAGGTGTGCTAGAAGTAGAAAGGTGCCCAGAGATAATGCATTGTCACTCTGCGCACTAGTCCCACTTGGAGACGCACTCTCAGGGGTCATCCAAGACAACTTCATATGTACAGATTGTTGTGAATACCCATCGTGCTGTTGCATTACGTTTATGTGACATTGCTAATACTGTAATTACTGTTTTATACCAGTTCCAGTAAAAACACATTTCTGGTTAAATACAATTGGTGTGAAGCATTGTTCCTTTTTCAGCAGGTGAAGCATCAGATACCCAGGTAATAACAAAGGTATACTATTGTTATATTGTATATTGTGGGGTTATCCTTTATTGTTAGCTTCACACCAACATTGCACCATAGCTGTGTCAAGGGGATTGAGCCAAGTTATTGGGGGTATAGTAGCAGAGTGCAGGCCCAATCAAACATCAGCAGATCCTTCGGGGGTCAGTGCTACATATGTCACATATCCCAGGAGGCATTAAAGGAAAGGAGGAGAGGCAGGCCTATTACCGCTGAACCCGGAAGAGCTGGCGGGTCTCTCGATGATGTCAGAGAAAACATGGTGGCGTGGGATGGAGCTGTGGCTAGGCATGAGATGATCTTAGTGGCACAATGTTGGATCCACTAGATGGGTGAGTATCTGTAATGTGCAGATACCACCTTCAGGTAAGTTGGGTAAAAAAAAAATGGGGATGCCAGGCGGAGTTCCTCTTTAAGTAGATTACATTATTGACCAGTGTCACCAATGACAAGACTTGTCAATAGAGTCATCTTCATAAACATTCTATAGACTTCTGTGGATGTTAGTCAGCCATCAAAAACGCAGTGATGGCACATTGCCTCTGCTTGGAATCCATTACTTTTCTGCAATAAAAAAGGTGTTGCTATAGAGGAAGAGTTAATTACTCTATAATGGGGACCGGCAACCCATCGATCTCATCCCTGTCTTGCCAACCTCCGGTCTGCACTGCTCCTCCACCTACTGTGAAGTTATTCACCATCTGCGCATGCCCGACCTCTTCTCTGTTTTCTCGGGAGCCGGCACAGAGGTTGAACAATTACACAGGAAGCAGAGGAGCAGAGAGTAACTATGCCAGGCAAGATCAAAGGCACGGGTACGCAATTTTATGGGCGGGATTGAGAACCGTGTCCAGTTTAACAACCAAGCAGAGACATGGACATGTCAGTACTTATAGCAGAGGCAATCTCCCGGGTAAACACAGAACTTCAAGGATGGTCTGTATGAGGAAAGGTGAGCTGAGTGACCACACACAGATTTAATCTCGCAGCTGCCAGGCAGACAGCCAAGTGGGTGGCTCACAATTAACCCTTGAATTGCCAGGTATCTCGGTCACCAGTCACTGCCCCACTGTCACCATCCATTGCCTTACTGACACCGGCCACTGCCCTACTGACACCAGTAACAGCCCTACTGTCACCGTCCTCTGCCTTACTGACTGTCAGGGCTGGGCTTAGCCCTTCCTTCTCTGAGCTGGCCACTTAGCTGTCGGCTAATTGCCAACTCCTATCTCTCCACAGTGACTCACCTGTTGATGATATCCTGCTCGTCAGTCCTGCCTACTTAAGCCATCCAGCCCAGATGATCTCTGCCTTCGCCTTGGTCAGCATCACAGAGACTACCTCCTGTGTTCCTGATAAAGACTCATTTGGCTGACATTCCTTCTGGCTCCAGGTCCTGCTTGCTGTTCCACTACGATGATCTCTGATCTTCCTGACTTTCTGGCTTGTCTGACTATCCGTTCCGGTTACCAAACTTTGACTATGTTTTGAATATGTTTGTTCTATTTACTTTTGTTATTAAACAAGTGTGGTTTAACTGTACTTCTGTCTCAGTCTGATTCATGGTTTCTGACACTGACACCGTCCACTGCCCTACTGACACCACCCACAACTCTACTGACACCGTCCACTGCCTTACTGTCACTGTCCACTACCCTATCGACACCATCCACTGCCCTACTGACACTGTTCACTGCCTTACTGTCACCATCTACTGCCCTGACACCGTCCACTGCTCTACTGACCATGAGGAAAAAACGCAGGCAACTGCACACAGTGTAAAAAAAAAATGTGCCAAACCCTGTTGATCTCCTCCATGTTGTTAAGGTAGATCTCCACCTCTCAGGTAGGTTGCCTACCCCTGCTCTATAAAAATGTGAAATTCAAACAACCTAAGTTAGTAAAAAAGTTATGCCCACTTTTGCATTAATTTCGATACAGCCCTTTATAAATGATTATTAGAGTGGAAATTAAGAAGTAGGACATTTCCTATTTGACATTTGTGAAATAGCTCCAAGCTACATAATCTAGCCTGTTTGGAAACTCTCTATAAAACAAATGATAACTTGTGTCCTTCATGAAGTTTCACAGATCTATGTGTGTTGGAAATCATTAGCACAGATGGCCTGTCTGAAGCTAATGCTTTACAATATGAAACCAGCAGAAAATGCTTCTGAGTTTTAAATGTTTTACTCAGTTTTTGCATTTTATAATTCTTTTGAACACCACTGTTTTGTTCATAATTGTATAACAATATCTTTAATTAAAGGCTACATTTTACAATAGTATGTTTAAGGAAATGCACATGTTAATATACATCATATTATACATTATAATTTTAAGTCTGGAAATAACATTTTATTCATACGTAAGGCTAATTCTAATACATGCATTTAACTATATATAGTTCATTTAACTATATGGCTGCATTAAAGGTATTCATTCTAAGGTATGAACTCATCTAACCATTCAAGCTAATTGTATTACATGATGTACACAGCCCAATTAATTTTCAAGCTCTGGATGCTTCCCTAGTAAATAGCCCAGTGATATAAGTGCAGCATGGTATAATTCAAAGATATGAATAATCTTTAATTTAAATATATACCGTAGGTATAACCTAACCACAGTGTCTTAACACCGATTTCAAGATGTGGCATCATCAAAATCATGCTAGCTAATCCTATTTAAAAAGAAGCCCCAAAATACAGACCCACCCCTTTCGGATATATGGATGAATTCTAACCATATAAACTAATCCTATTTTGGCATACAGCTGCAGCTTAAAAATACAACCCAACCCCATTCAGGGGTATGAATCCAATGTGTCAATATGGCCTCAACATATTTAGATGCAGTATATGAATGATTTCTTAATATAACATCTAATCCCAGAGTAGTTCATGGATGAAGTCTGACCATAAAAGCTAATCCTGTTTCAAGATGTGGCTTGACCTAATATATGTAGCTATCAATTAATACTTATCAATATAATATATGCGTTTCTTCCTGTGACAGCTGTGAACCTTTTTGCACTCTATTAGTATGATGGTTGTTTTGAGAGGTAGACCAATAATAATTGTTCTGCGTATAATTACACCATATAATATCATCTCTACAACTCATATAATCATCACAGGACACCCTCTGATCCAAATGTAAGTTTAAAAATTAGTAAGCATATAAACAATTATTCGTGGTGCCATCTAAACACACCAAATAGGGCTTTAGATCCTTTGAACACTGTTGTAAATGAGAACTGGTGAACTTGTGAAGCCAATATGTGAACGTAAGTGATAGCAGATTTTTCTTATCTTGGCCACAATTCTATTAGCTGTCAAAATGTGTGGAACCAAGGCAGTGTGTAATACAAACTTTTTTGTAATTGTTTTGATTTTTTAAGTGCCCGTACCTAGAGTCATTTCTGTGAGTCTACTACACTGTTTCATCAAGACCTTTCTGGTTACCATCATCAGAGAACAAGGCTAGAATGCAAATGCATTGCTTGTACCTACATAGTGCTCTTACTATCTAGTACAGCAATCTTACAACCTCCTCATCTATGGGTATCTCATTCAGCTCATATTCCCCACTTAGGTCCATGGGAATGGCCAAAATATTAAGATTAACAAATACATATATACAAGGGTTCTTCAAAAAGTTTCTGTACTTTTTTAAAGTCTATTAAATATAAAAAAGTGCAGAAACTTTGTGAAGACCCCCTGTGAAGACATCATTTCAAAACTAAGGGTTGCAGGATACTGTATATAAAGTTTATTTAAATGTTCATAAAACAAAAAAGTTAGCTTGACTACAGTGTTGTGCAACAAGCCCTTTGTCAGGCCTGCAACCTCAGGTTTTGAAATCTTGCTACATATGGCACATGGTTGCATGCATCAGCTATAACAGCTTTAATAGTTGCAGATGCAGTTTACATTCTTTTTATCTACACTATATTGCCAAAAGTATTGGGACACGCCTCCAAATCATTGGATTCAGGTGTTCCAACTACCTCCATGGCCACAGGTGTATAACATGAAGCACCTAGGCATGCAGACTGCTTCTACAAACATTTGCGAAAGAATGGGTCACTCTGAGGAGCTCAGTGAATTCAAGCGTGGTACTCTGATAGGTTGCCACCTGTGCAATAAGTCCATCCATGACATTTCCTTGCTACTAAATATTCCACTGTCAACTGTTAGTGGTATTATAACAAAGTGGAAACAACTGGGAACAACATCAACTCAGCCACAAAGTGGTAGGCCACATAAAATGATAGAAAGGAGTCAGTGCATCCTGAAGCACACAATGTGCATAAATTGTCAACTGTCTGCCAGAGTCAATAGTTACAGACCTCCAAAATTTGTGTGGCCTTGAGATTAGCACAACAATAGCTTCATGGAATGAGTTTCCACAGCTGAGCAGCTGCATCCAAGCCTTACATCACTAAGGAATAAGCAATGGAGGCTTACCAAAAAGCCAGCGCCCACCCTTGTTCAGGGGGGTCACATAAGGCTTAGTAGAACAGCAGGGTTGCTGTTAGGATACCACTGACTGTCCTCACAGGTAACCGGCCAGCCTCTGTGGAAAGTGGTTTCGAAGGCGCTTCTGTTAGGAGACGATCGCTGCCCATCAATGGACGTTTTCCTTCCACCAGTGGGATGTGGTCATCCAATGGATTTACGCAAAAAGTTATGAGGAGAAAAAAGTCTCCAATAGTGCAGAGATACCTTTGACTAATTTATTCAAAAAAGGTACCAACAGGTTCACAATGCATAAAAACATTCCTTGCAAGGATAAAAGATAAAAAGGCTCTGCTAATCTCCAAAAAAAGCAATATGCGCATGTGCACTGCGTGTATGTGCAGCATCCCTATGGCCGTTTCATCACACCTAACATCATCAGGCACTATTGAAGTCTTTTTTTCTCCTCATAACTTTTTGCAGAAATCGATTGGATGACCACATCCCACTGGTGGAAGGAAACGTCCACTGATGCGCATCAAAACCACTTTCCACAAACGCTGGCCGGTTACCTGTGAGGACAGTTGGTGGTACTTCAACAGCAAGCCCGCTGTTCTACTAAGCCTTATGTGACCCCCCTGAACAAGGGTGGTCACTGGCTTTTTGGTAAGCCTCCATTGCTTATTCCTAGATGACGGGCTGCACTAGTGGTGGAAACGTATTATCTGGATTTCATTTGTGAACATTTGTGAACACTTCTTTGTTGGATTATTTCACCCATGAACTGTTTTTGCATTTGATACAAGTGTTTGTTGCTCATGGATTGATCATATTAACACATATGGACTATTATAATGTTTTTTGTGATCACTTGATTATTTAGAATACACCCATTTATAATCACGGTTTTTATTCATAATCACATTACTAGTTTATTACCCAGTGCTGCACTTTTTGTCTATTTATATTTCTTTGTGTTTCTTGTCTATATTGGGGTTATAGTGCTTAGCTGCAGGGTATCCTTCACGGTTTATTTATTCATTTATTTATGTATTGTTCATTTCACACCTAGTGCAATTCTTTTCTTTTTTAATGTTTTGCATCACACAGGTTGAACCCAAACAGAATGGATGGTGGATGGAGTAAAAATTTTTTTAATAATAAAAATAAACTTTAAAAGGCGTCCGGAGCGAGGACAAAAAACGAACACTGGTGTGGGCAGACAGTCGCCCTTTATTGGCTAAGAAAAAGGTGGTCCTGGAGAGGTCAGAGGGGAGCGGAGCTGACCCATAGTAGGTTGACATGGGGAAGTCCAGGAAAAAAAAAAAAAAAAAAAAAAAAATATATATATATATATATATATATATATATATATATATATACACACACACACACATACATATACACTCTGCATTTAGCATAGGCTATATATTCAGTGTTTACCCGATATTCAGTCACAGGCAGTGTAAAAAAAAAAATAATAATAATAATATATATATATACATACATACACTCTGCATCAGGTATAGCCTATATCTACAGTGCATTCTGTGGTGTACTGTTTCTAATACACTTAAGGTGGTGTACACAGTATCTTACACAGTGTGTACAGTTTCTACTACACTTCTGGTGGTATACACAGTATCTAATACAGTGTGTATAGTTTTTTCTACACTTCTGGTGGTGTACACAGTATACAATACAGTGAAGCTGTAGTACAGTTGCTAATACAGTGCAGGCGGTGTACAAAGTATCTAATACAGTGTGTACAGTTTCTTCTACATTTCTTAGAAAGAAAAGACAGAATGTTTAACGTAATTCAATAAAAATATTCACCACTTACATGTGGTTAAGTACAGATGTGCTCATGGGAGATGAAAAATCTCACAGAGGTGTAGCTGATGTCTGGAACGTGTCCCAAGTGATGCCAAATCCAGGCTGTGGAAGCTGCAAGGAGCGGAGAGGAAGCCTGCTGTATCCTCTGGAGGAGAAGGTGACGATCTGCTAGTGGAGTAGTGTGTGAGGTCAGCAAAGTCAGGGGAAACAGCGTTTCAGAGCATGCATGAAGTCCATATGAAGCATGTGCACTCCTTTCTCAAGTGCCAGTGTGTGTCTGGTGGTGTAAACAGTACACAATACAGTGCAGCCATAGTACAGTTGCTAATACAGTACAGGCAGTGTACACAGTATCTAATACAGTGTGTACAGTTTCTACTACGCTTCTGGTGGTGTATACAGTACACAATACAATGCAGCCATAGTACAGTTGCTATTATAGTGCAGGTGGTGTACACAGTATTAAATACAGTGTGTACAGTTTTACTACACTTCTGGTGGTGCATCCTCTGCAGGTAGCCGTAAGACATGCTTGTCCTTTTTTTCTGTTGCTGGACGTGTTATTGAGCCAGAACATGCAGAATAGTTGCAGAATGGATAACAAAGCCATCCTCATCCTCCTCATCCTCTGTCACCCAGGCTCAGAGTAGTTTGCCTTCCAACGCAGCTGCCAAAGTGGCCTATTCCATCGACTCCTTGTCCACAGTCACTCCTTTCCTAGACCCACCATCATGCACGGAGGAGTCTCCAGAATTATTCAATCCCATTTGAAGGCTCTGATGTTGGTTGCCAGGTTCAGGAAGGGAGCAATGTGAGCCTAGAGAGAGGGGGTGCCCAAGAAGGACAAGAAATTGGCAGTCATGTTCCCCCAGCTGCAGCATACTTCCAAGTTTGCTCCAGTGATGAGGAGGAAGGGGATGATGAGATCACTGACTGTACTTAGGTGTCTGAGAGAAGAGAGGAGGAGGAGGAGGCACAACTCCAATGAGGCAGGATGTCCTCTAGAGGGCAGCTTAAGGGAAGTCACCCTATTGCATCACATCGCAGAACTCTGCAGGTGCAGGGCACTACTGACTCCCTGCTGACTTTTAAAAGTTCCTTAATGTGGGCTTTTTTGACACGTGTGCAGCAGATCGTACATCTGAAGTGGATCAAGCGTGGCCAGAACAGCAGCCACTTTGGCACCACATGCTTGACCATACATATAACGGCCTTCCATGCAGTCTTTTGGCAACAGCATATGAAGCACCCACATAAAAAAAAGGTGGACTTCTCCTTGCTCCTCATCTGGGATCTCCAACCTTACTATACCTCCAGTCCTCTCAAAAACATGCACTGAGAGGAATGAAGGTATAGCAATAGGTGTCCCAAGTATTTGCAGCCAATCTGCTAGCAGTACACCACCATCTGATTTTAGCAGGCAGATTTCCCTACCTCAGTTGCTGAACCTTTAAAAGAAATGTGGTCCCAGCCATCCACATGCTCAGCGTCTAAATGCTAGCTTGGCCAATTTGCTAGCACTGCAACTGCTGCCTTTTCAGCTGGTAGACTTTGCCCCTTTTATGAATTTGTGGAATGTGCTGTACCTCAGTAGTAGATTCCAAAATGCCATTTCTTTTCACAGAAGGCCATTACGGCTCTCTACCAGCATGTAGAAGGCAATGTTTTGGCCTAGTTGGACAGGGTGGTCAGCAGTAAGGTTCCTATTACTGCCGACTTATGGTCCAGCAGGCTTGAGCAGGGACACTACCTTTCCTTCATGGCGCACTGGGTAACTCTGCTGACAGCTGGGAAGAATGCAGGACAGGTTTCAGTGTTGTTGATTGTACCACCACCATGCCTCCAAAATGCTAGTGGTGATTCTGCCACAGCTCTCTCCTCCACCACTCCACTTCTTTTTCTTCTATGGCCTCTTATGCAGATTTGTCCTCTGAACCAGTGGTGCTCCGTAAGCGCTCAAGGGGCTGCGCAAGCAGTCAGGCTAAAAGATGCCATACAGTGCTTGAGTTGGTCTGCCTAGGGGACAAGAGCCACACTGGAGCAGAGATTCTGTCAGCTCTGCAGGGGCAGGCTCAGAGGTGGTTGATGCCATGCCAGTTTCAGCCAGGAATGGTTGTATGCAATAATGGCACCAACCTTCGCTCTGCCCTCCAATAGGGACACTTGACCCATGTTCCATGTTTGGCACAGTTCCTGAATTTGGTAGTGCAGCGGTTCTTGAGCAGGTACCCAGGATCCCCTGAGACAGGCCAGAAAATGTTATGGTCATTTCCACTGGCCATACAATGCCAGTGCTTGGCTGGCTGACTGTCACGTACCTGAAGGGAGACTGAAATTACAAGGTTGACCGCTCTTGTATCTCTAGCCCAGGTCCCACTGAGAGTGGAACAGAAGGAGCCGAGGGACAGGGGGAACATGAGTGCCTGCAGGTAAAGACCTGGATACTTGTAGTAGGAAGTTGCAGCTGGTTGCAGGACCGTAGTTGCGGACACTCGGATGGCAGTGTTGAGCCAAGCAGGAAACAGAAGAGAAGTCACAAAGATAACCAGGTTCCATAGCTGATGGGCAGCAAGGTACAAGGCATCACGCGGGACCTGGGTCAAATAGGAAGCCGGGATTAGGAGCCAGCAATCAAAGTAAAGCAGAGTCCAGAAGCAAGGTCAAATGGGAAGCCGGGATCAGGAGCCAGTAATCAAGTATAGCAGAGTCCAGAAGCAGGGTCAAGAAAAGCCAAGTTCAGCAACAGGTATCAACAGGATAATCACAGGATTCAAGGTATCAGGAGTAGGGATGAGCCGAACACCCCCCTGTTCGGTTCGCATCCAGAACATGCGAACAAGCAAAAAATTAGTTTGAACATGCGAACACGGTTAAAGTCTATGGGACTCGAACGTGAAAAAACAAAAATGCTCATTTTAAAGGCTAATACAAAAGTTATTGTCTTAAAAAGGGTTTGGGGACCTGGGTCCTGCCCCAGGGGACATGTATCAATGCAAAAAAAGTTTTAAAAACTGATGTTTTTTTGGGAGCAGTGATTTTAATAATGCTTAAAGTGAAACAATAAAAGTATAATATTCCTTTAAATTTCGTACCTGGGGTGTGTCTATAATATGCCTGTAAAGTGGCGCATGTTTCCTATTTTTAGAAAAGTCCCTGCACAAAATGTCATTTCTAAAGGAAAAAAAGTAATTTAAAAGTACTCGCGGCTATAACGAAGTTGGGTCTTGGCAATACAGATGAAAGTCATTGAAAAAAACGGCATGGGGATTCCTCCCAGTCCATTACCAGGCCCTTTGGGTCTGGTATAAATATTAAGTAAGTAAGGGGAAGCCCGAACCAAAATTAAAAAAAATATTTTGCATGGGGGTCCCCTCAAATTCCATTACCAGGCCCTTTTAAAAAAATGGCGTAGGGGCCCCCCTTAAAATCTATACCAGACCTGAAGGGGACGGGGTCACCCATACATGTCACTGGGTAACCCCGGCATTCCCCCTCATATCATAGGGGTGGGGTCACCCATCCACATGTCACGGATGGCCCCGTCCTCGGTTATTTAAGAACTGTCATCCGAGTCGAGTGTCATTCTGCCGGGCTGCTCCTACAGAGGAGGCTGTATCGTTCATGCATCGTAGAAGGATTACATTGCTGGAATTTTTTTGTTTTGTTTTTATTAAAGGACTTGTGCCAAGCTGTATGTGTGTTTTTTTTTACCTTTTCGTCACTTTTTTGAGTGAAATGGTAGGAGTACAATGTACCCCAATGTACACCATCACACGGGGGAGCCGGGATCTGGGAGTCCCCTTTGTTAAAGGGGGCTTCCAGATTCTGATAAGCCCCCCGCCTGCAGACCCCCACAACCACCGGGCAAGGGTTGTGGGGATGAGGTCCTTTTCCCCATCAACATGGGGACGAGGTGCTTTGGGAGGCTACCTCAAAGCACCGTCCCAATGTTGAGGGCATGTGGCCTGGTTCAGGAGGAGCGGGGCACTCTCTCCTCCCCCCTCTTTTCCTGCAGCCTGCCAGGTTGCGTGCTCGGATAAGGGTCTGATATGGATTTTGAGGAGGACCCCTACACCATTTTTTTTTTTAATTTGGTGTGGGATTCCCCTAAATATCCATGCCAGACCTGAAGGACCTGGTAATGAAATTTTGGGGACCCCCACGCACATTTTTTTTTTTACATTTTGGACCCAAAGGGCCTGGTAATGGACTGTGAAGAACCCCCATGCCGTTTTTTTTCAATGACTTTCATCTGTATTGCCAAGACCCAACAATTCATTATAGCCGCGAGTACTTTTAAATTACTTTTTTTTCCTTCAGAAATAACACTTTGTGCAGGAACTTTTCTAAACTATTTACAGGCATACTATAGACACCCCCCAGGTATGAAATTTAAAGGAATATTACACTTTTATTGTTTCACTTTAAGCATTATTAAAATCACTGCTCCTGAAAAAAGGCAGTTTTTTAAACTTTTTTTTGTATTGATACATGTCCCCTGAGGCAGGACTCCCCAAACACTTTTTATGGCAATAATTTGCATATTAGCCTTTAAAATTACCACTTTTGATTTCTCCCAGAAACTTTTAAAGGGTGTTCCGTGGCTTTCAAATTTGCTGCAAACACTCCAAATTTGGCGAACGGGCGAACAGCCAATGTTCGAGTCAAACTCATGTTCGACTTAAACAGACAGCCCATCCCTAATCAGGAGAACAGCTGAAGACCATTCAGCACTGATCAGTGGTCAGGGCACTCTTTAAATAGGCCCCCTGGCACTAGGGACACACTCCTGCACGTGCACACTGCCTGCCACGCACGAGCATGCGCATAGGCGACTATGGGCATTTGCAGTCTTCATTGAGCGCACACATGCACACGAGTGTGCACCAGATGTTTTACAATGGTTTGCTTACACTGACATTCAAAGCAGATGCAACCTGCCCACCAACAGCCTCATTTGGGATATGCCCATCAGGTGGAACTCAACGGCAGCACACACAGCAGAGGGCCATCAATGAGTACCTGTGGGAGTATGGCACGAGAACAGGGTCAGAGGGGCTTGGCTTCTTTTCACTATGCCAGTTGCTATTAAACAAGGATGCATGCACTGTCCTGTCACCATTTGAAGAGGCCACAAGGATGGTGAGCAGTGACAATGCATGCATCAGTGACACTGTCCTTCTAGTCTTCCTGTTGGAGCACGCATTTGATGGAATTATGGGCAGGGCACTAAAACAGCGGGAGGAAGAGGAGGACTTCCTTACCTCTCAAGGCCCCCTTTATCCAGATAGCATTCCTGCGGGCCCGCCAAACACATAGGAAGAAGAGCAGGATCATGGAGTCAGCATGGATGTAGAGGAAAACACTCAGCAACAGTGTTCAAGGGATGGCTTTCAGTCCCCAGAAACCCAAGGAGTTGTACGTGGCTGGGAGCAGGTAGCTACGGATCATGCGATCCTTAGTGACCCAGAGGAATCGAATGCCTCTGCAAACTTACACTGCATGGCCTCCCTGATTCTGCAAAGCCTGCAAAAGCACCCTAGGATTCATGGTATCAAGGAGATGGATCATTACTGCCTGGCAACCATTCTTGATCCATGTTACAAGCATAAGGCTGCAGAACTCATCCTGCCTTCGAAGATCTTCAGGAGGCCTTGAAGAAAGGTTTGTGCAATGCATTTTCAGACCCTTGGAGGTTACAATTTCCTGGTGCTAGACAAAGTGTGCCTGAGGCTTTGTTAAGAAGAGCAGTGGAGAAGGTGGCCAGCTGACTGATGCCTTTAAACAATTTTTCAGTCCTCAGCACCAAGGTCTGATCGGTTCAAGCAACCATCGCCAGCGTCTGCATTACATAGTGCAGGAATATCTAGGGGCAAAAGAAGACCTTTCCAACAGAGCATCAATTGGGTTACTTGGTCTTGAGGATGGACCACTGGTCAGAACTTGCTCAATATGCAGTTGAGCTACTGGCCTGTCCTGCATCCAGCCTGCTTTCTGAAGGCACATTCAGTGCTGCTGGAGGGTTTGCAATGGATCAAAGAGTGCACCTGTCCACAGACTCCATTTATAGGCCCACATTCATAAAAATGAATCAGTCTTGGATCAGCAGCTATCAAGCACCTGATGCTGATGTAACTGATTGAATTTGCTATTGAAGACTGCCTATGCTGACTAGCCTATTCCTTCTCAATCTTGATGATACTAGCTTCCAACAATATTTTTGGTTTAGGGCACCACCACCACCCAAGGCCCAATTTGTCTGTCCCTGTTTAACAGGGGAATGCAATTACAATTTTGTACCTAATATTTCACAGCAGGGCCCGTTCCTGTGCCCAACAAGAGTATCTGTGAGGGGTTACAGTGTAGTGGCACCACCACCATCCAAGGCCCAATTTTCTGCCCCTGTTTAACAGGGGCATGTAATTCCTGAAGGGTCTGGTATGAATTTTGGGGGTGACATCCATGCCAATTTTTTGGGGTATTTTTTGGAATTGTTATCTATATTGCCTGGATCTGACAATACATTACAGCCGCGAGCAGTTTTAAATGACGTTTTTTCCTTTAGAAATGTAATTTTGCTGTGGCACTGTTATAAACATGGGAAAGATGCGCTACTTTGCAGGCATACTAAGGACACCCCCAGGCACGATATTTAAGGGAAAATATAACAATTTTATTTTCACTTTAAGAATTTAAAGAAAACTGCAGTTTTTAAAACTTTTTTTGCATTGATACATGTCCCTTGGGGGAGAACCTGGGTACTCAAACACTTTTTATGGCAATAACTTGCATATAAGCCTTTAAAATGAGCACTTTTGATTTTTCACATTCGTGTCTCATAGACTTTAATCGTGTTCATGTGTTCGAACTAATTTTTTATGCCTGTTCGCATGTTCTGCTGCAAACCGAATCGGGGGGTGGGGTGTTTGGCTCATCTCTATTTGGCAGCACCATTAACAGGCTGCACATTTGCCCAGCTAGCACACTGGTGGGATACTAAATCTCTAACCACATAGGAATCAATATCTGCTGATCTTGGTTTCTTCTTTGCCTTGCTACTTTTTCATTTCTGGATGTTCACTGTTGAATACATACCTGTTCGTCCTTAACTTTGATGATCATATAAACTCTTTGAAAGTCTACTTTTTGCACTTTATTCAGCACATTTTAAGCCTGTGTGACGACATGTATGAGTTGGCGATTCTTCTCTCTAATGGTTATTGATATATATCGGGACATTTGCCAGCCTACAGAATACTAATGTAACGGGCAACATGTGTGACACTTTTGTGGTCAGAATTTGACATAGTAAATCTACCAATACCGTAAAGGGGATCCTGAAGAAGCCCTCCATGTGGGCAAAACGCGTTGATACAATTAACTGTGTGCTATACACTGAGGCACAGAACGGTTATGTCTTAAAGTGTTGATATAACATGTTTTTTCTGTAGATGTATTTTAAACTTATATTAATAAAGAATCTGGATACATTGTATATGGTACTATATATGTATACTAATTGCAGACACCTTAAAAATCCCTTTCCTTACCATAATTTCTCCTTGTGGGGAATAATGGGGACTCTCTTTCTCTATAAATTTACCTCATATAAGGGATGATGCCATGTTTTTTTCCTTATTTCAAGCAACCCTCCACATCATTACCCTAGTGTGTGTGTGCGTATATATATATATATATATATATATATATATATATATATATATATATATATATATATATATATATATATATATATATATATATCTATCTATCTATCTATCTATCTATCTATCTATCTATCTATATATATATATATATATATATATATATATATATATATATATATATATATATATATATATATAAATAACATGTATATATAGTACAATGTATGTACTACTAAATTAAGTGCAGCGTCCAACTAAGGAAATGGCACATTTGCAGACAGATTTTATGTATTGTTAACACACTTTTATTAACTGTCCTATAATAATATTACTTGAAGATGCAGTAGTCACTGCTGGTAGTGATTGATTTTGGTTCATTTTGTGACACAGTCATCAGTAACTACGGGTTTGCTTTAGACAAGATAATTCTTCTCTGAAACTTTTCTGATGCCTAATTTGGCATGAAATTACTCAAATATGTTCAAAAAAGTCGTTACCCTTAGAAAACAAGTCATTCATGAATTATTGGGAAGAATGGTGAAATTGCATACACATAATCAATATCTCAAGCTCTTTGATTGGTATTTTAGTTTTGTAATTTTGCGCATAAAGGGTAGTATCTTACAAAGAACTACAAAATAAAATTTGAAAAAATGTATGGTCTTTGACTTCTATGTGGTAAGCTTGACATACAGAGTAATCCTATGAACCTGCAGTATACATACATACATTTGACAAAAACACGTGACTACCTGGTTGAAGACCAAACCACAGAAAGGCAGATAAATTGGTAAATTTGAAATTATTCTACAACAATGCACAGGGCCTCTGCATCTTAATGATCAAATCTTTAAACAGGAAGACACAAAAAGGAGCTCTAAAAGACACATATATTCATATATAAATCACCATAAAAAAGGAAACAGAAGAGTTGTCACAGAAATCACTTACATTACAGCTGCCACTTTTCTTAATTAACCACTTCCAGACCAGCTGCCATAACCTCAGTATCCTCTTCTTTGGCTGACGTTCCGGTTTCTGATAATGGTGATCTCTGCGGCGGATTCGCCACAGGATCACTTTTATCGGTGACGGGAGAGGGGACCCCTCCCGCTTTTCTCCAGTGCCCTCCTCTGCTTACCGGAGCTGTCAGGGGAGGTGATCGGATGCTCTTCCTTACTGGGTATGAAGACGAGTGAGGGGAAAATGGCCAACCGTCTCCATACCATTGCAGGGCGGAAGCAACGTCAAAACATCACTTCCGCCCACAGCTCTTAAAGGAACATTTTTTTTTTTTTTTAAATTACAATTTTTTTTAATGCATTTTTGTGTAAATATGATATCGGAGGTCTTTTTGACCCCAGATCTCATATTTAAGAGGTCCTAGCATGCTTTTTTTTCTATTACAAGGGATGTTTACATTCTTTGTAATAGCAATAAAAGTGACACCATTTAAAAAAAAAAAAGAATAGTGTAAAAATAAAAAAAATCAAAGGTAAAATAAATAAGAAACATTTTTTTTTAAATGCACCTTGTCCCGCCAAGCTCGAGCACAGAAGCGAACGCATACATGAGCAGCGGTCGCATATGAAAACGGTGTACAAACCACACATGTGAGGTATCAAAACAATTGGTAGAGCGAGAGCAATAATTCTAGCCCTATATCTCCTCTGTAACTCAAAACATGCAACCTGTAAAATCTTTTAAACGTCACCTATGGAGATTTTTAAGTTTGTCGCCATTCCATGAGCGGGCGCAATTTTGAAGCGTGACATGTTGGGTATCAATTTACTCAGCGTAACTATATCTTTCACAATTTAAAAAAAATTGGGCTAACTTTACTGATGTCTTATTTTTTTATTTAAAAAAGTGTATTTTTTCCCAAAAAGTGTGTTTGTAAAACCGCTGCACAAATACGGTGTGACAGAAGGTATTGCAACACCTGCCATTTTATTCTCTAAAGTGTTGGAAAAAAAAGTATAATGTTTGGGGATTCTACATAATTTTCTAGCAAAAAAAAATGTTTTTAACTTGTAAACAACAAATCTCAAAAAGAGGCTTGGTTCTTAAGTGGTTAAGTCTTTACTTTGTGCTACCCAAGGCAACATTTCAGAAGAAACTCCCTACCTATACTCATCAGGCTAAGCCAAATGTATTAGCACCAAGCTGGGCCTGCCTATTCTTTCCACAAGAGAAAACATGAACATGTACATTAAATTGTAACTGGGTTTGTGGACATAAATTGACCACTAATGGCGCGTACACACGATCTGAATTTTGGTCGGAAAAAGCTCTGATGGTTTTCCTGACGGAATTCCGATGGGATTTCGCTCAAGCTGTCTTGCATACACACAGTCACACCAAATTCTGACCGTCAAGAACGTGGTGGTGTACAACACGTACAACGGGACTAGAAAAAGGAAGTTCAATAGCCAGTAGCCAATAGCTTTCATCTCGTAGTTAAATCTGAGCATGTGTGAGTTTTTGCGCATACACACGAATGCATTTTCGCATAGGAACTTTTTCCGACCGAAAAATTGAGAACGTGCTCTCAATCTTTTGCTGGCCAAAATTCGGCCAGTAAAAGTCAGATGGAGAATACACACGATCGCATTTTCTGACCAAAAGCTCTCATCAGTCTTTTGCTGGCCGAATTTCCGATCATGTGTATGCGGCATTAAAGATTATACCCATATTCACGTCTGAAGTGGAGGGAGCAGAAATAAAACAATAACCCTCCTGTATGCCTCTACTGACTAAAGAAGCCCCCTTTCATATAAGAGAAAGCATCTGTGTACAGGGCATCATGCAATGCATCTTTTTGCACACCCATAATTAACCACTTAAGCCCCGGACCAATTTGCAGCCAAAGGACCAAGCCCTTTTTTGCGAATTCGGCACTGCGAAGCTTTAACTGACAATTGCGCTGTTGTGTGATGTGGCTCCCAAACAAAATTGGCTTCCTTTTTTTCCCACAAATAGAGCTTTCTTTTGGAGGTATTTCATCACCTCTGTGTTTTTTATTTTTTGCGCTATAAACAAAAATAGAGCGTTTGAAAAAAATGCTATATTTTTTACTTTTTGCTATAATAAATATCCCCCAAAAATATATTAAAAAAACTTTTTTTTTCTCAGTTTAGGCTGATACATATTCTTCTACATATTTTTGGTAAAAAAAAAATCGCAATTAGCGATTATTGACTGATTTGCCCAAAATAGGGGATAGTTTTGTAGCATTTTTATAATTTTTTTTTTTTACTAGTAATGGCAGCGATCAGTGATTTGTATTGTGACTGCGTCATTATGGCGGACACATTGGACATTTTTGACACATTTTTGGAACCATTGTCATTTATGCAGCAATCAGTGCTATTTAAATGCACTGATTCCTGTGTAAATGACACTGGCAGTGAAGGAGTTAACCACTAGGGGGCAGTGTTGGTGTTATGTATGACGTTATGTGTTTTTTTTATTGTAGGGGGCGTGGCCTGGCATGTGACGTCACTGATCGTCCTTCCCTATAAAAGGGAACAGACGATTGGTAACAGCCACACAGGGAAGCACGGGGAGAGGTTTGTTAACACAGACCTCTCCTCGTTCTTCAGCTCTGTGACCCATTCACGGTACACCACCGGCGATCGGGTCCACTGGTCCTGCGGGCACGGTCACAGAACTCAGGACCAGGTGGGGAGCGTGCCGCCAGCGACGCGCTCCCGACCCATGGCTGGGCACTTAAAAAGCAACGTACAGGTACGTGCTTGTGCCCAGTCATTCCATTCTGCCGACGTATATCGGCGTGAAGCGGTCCTTAAAGTGGGAGTCCGCCGGGAGTCCGCGTTTTTTTTTTTTAAAATCCAGCAGCTACAAATACTGCAGCTGCTGACTTTTAAAATAGTGACACTTACCTGTCCAGCGCGCCCGCGATGTCGGCACCCGAAGCCGATCTCTCGATCGTCTCTCGGGTGCTGCCGCCGCCATCTTGGGTATGGGAATCAGGAAGTGGAGCCTTTCGGCTTCATTTCCCGGTTCCCTACTGCGCATGCGCGAGTCGCGCTGCGCAATAAGGATGGACCCGCTGCCTCTGAGATCTGTGTGTTTCCCAGCAGGCAGCGGGGGACTTTCGGAAAGGGGCGTAATCTACGCCCCTTTCCGCAGAGAGCTATCCCGGAAGTGGGTGCGGATACCTGTACTGTACAGGTACCTGCACCCCCCTCCCCCCTGAAAGGTGCCAATTGTGGCGCCGGAGGGGGGGAGGAATCCAATGAGCGGAAGGTCCACTTTAGGGTGGACCTCCGCTTTAAGTGGTTAATGGGCTATGAAAAGAAAAACAGGAGTCCACTCCCTCCTACAGCTAATGTATATACGAATAGACATGAAAATTCTCCACCATGCCCTCTTTTGTGAATTCTTATTAAAATATATATTCACTTATATCAGTTATTGAAACACCAAGGTTAGCTTGCCAATGTTGTGCCAGTGACAGGGTAAATCTCAGTCAGTAGTAACATGCTTTTATTAAGATTTTATGTGATAGACCAACACAAAGTGGCACATAATTGTGTAGTGAAAGTTAAATGATAAATGGTTTTCAATTTTTTTTACAAATAAATATCTGAAAAGTGTGGCGTGCATTTGTAGTCAACCCCCTTTACTCCGATACCCCTAATTGAAATCTGGTGGAACCAATTGCCTTCAGAAGTCTACTAATTAGTAAATATACTCCACCTGTGTGAAATTTATTCTCAGTATAAATACAGCTGTTCTTTGAAGCCCTCAGATGTTTGTAGAGATGCTTAGTGAACAAATAGCATCACGAAGGCCAAATACAGATAATAAATTAAAGAAAACCTGTTATAGCCTGAAAAAGGCTTGAGACTGGAGTGGAGGTTCACCTTCCAACAGGTCAACGACCCTAAACATACAGTCAGAGCTACAATGGAATGGTTTTGATCAAAGCATATGTATGTGTTAGAATGGTTCAGTCAAAGTCCAGACTAGACATGTGCATTCGTTTTCGTCCGAATGCATTTTCGTCAGAATTTCAGCTATTTTTCGTTTTCGTTTTGACAAACGATAACGAAAGCACAGAATCCGAAAAACGAAAGATCCGACATAAATAAATGCTTTATTTTCGTTTTCATTGTTACAACAGTTCGATATAGAATAGGAGATTCGACATGACTCTGACAATAACAATGTGTGTCTAAGAACCTGTGGTCGAATGTGCCTAACCTTACCTCTATTAGTCCAAGATTATATAGAGAAAATATTCGACAGAGAAAAAAGTTTTGACAGAGAGAAAAGATTCTGCAAGTTACTGTCCTAAAAAGTGTTTGGGGACCCGGGTCCTGCCCCAGGGGACATGTATCAATGCAAAAAAAAGTTTTAAAAACGGCCGTTTTTCCGGGAGCAGTGATTTTAATAATGATTAAAGTGAAACATTAAAAGTGTAATATTCATTTAAATTTCGTACGGGGGGGGGGGGGGTGTCTATAGTATGCCTGTGAAGGGGCACATGTTTCTGGTGCTTAGAACTGTCCCTGCACAAAGTGTCATTTATGCAGGAAAAAAAGTCCTTTAACCACTTAATAACCGCCCTATAGCCGAATGACGGCTTCAGGGCGGTTTCTTAACTCTGGGAGGCCGTCATATGACGTCCTCCCAGAACTCCGCTCTCGCGCGCCCCCTGGGGCGCGCACTCGAGAGCATCCGTGACCGCCGGGTCCACAGGACCCAGCGCATCACGGATCACGGTAAACGGCCGCTCGTAGCGGCCGTTTACCATGTCATCGCTCCGTCAAATGACTTGTAAACTCCCCCTCTCTGTACCGATCGGAAAATCGGAGGGGGAAGAGATCGGTGTCAGCAGCGATGTGGGCTGCATCTGCAGTGCCCACATCGCTGCTCACCGAAAATTAACCCTGCAATAACCCTGCAATAACCCTGCAATAACTCTGCAATAACCCTGCAATAACTCTGCAATAGGGATGAGCTTCGTGTTCGAGTCGAACGTACGTTCGACTCGAACATTGGCTGTTCGGCCATTCGGCGAATTCCGAACGTTTGGGCCGTTCGCGTCAAAATTCGAGTGACGCGCGTGCGGACCACAATGCACTGCGGTGGCGCAGTGCATTGCTGCCCCATGATTGGCCAAGCTTGCACTGTGACCCCGCATGCTTGGCCAATCGCAGCGCCGGCAGCGAGGAGAGCCATGATTGGCCACAGGCATCCTGCCTGTGGCCAATCATAGCTCAGGCTGTGTAGTGCACGCCCCACACTATATAAGGCCGCCTTTGAGGCGGCTTCGTGTAGTGTGTTACTTAGCATCTGAAGCAGTGGGTGTTCTGTGTACCTTCAACACAGTACACACCAATCGTTTTTGGCTGATTTCCTATCTTGCTGCTGTGTAGTGGTTGTTGTCTGTGCCCTGACTGCAGTATACACCACTATATTCACCTCACCTATATAGCTAGTGATCTAGCTTTAACCACTTAACAACTGCCCATTGCCGATTAACGGCTTCAGGGCGGTTGTTTAACTCTGAGAGGCCGTTAATTAACGGCCTCCCAGAATTCTGCTCTCGCGTGCCCCGAGGTGTGCGCACTCGAGAGCATCCGTGACCGCCGGGTCGCATCACGGATCACGGTAAACGGCCGCTCATAGCGGCCGTTTACCACGTGATTGCTCCGTCAAATGACGGAGTGATCACTTGGAAACAAACCGGCGTCATGTTATGACGCCTGTTCCTCCCTCCCCTCTCTGTACCGATCGGTACAGCGGAGGGGAAAGAGATCGGTGTCAGCAGCGATGTGGGCTGCATCTGCAGTGCCCACATCGCTGCTCACCGAATTTAACCCCTCAATTCCCTGCCAATACTCTGCAATACCAGTGCATACTCTGCAGTACCCTGCCATTACTCTGCAGTACCCCGCCATTACTCTGCAGTACCCCGCCATTACTCTGCAGTGCAGTACCCTGCCATTACTCTGCAGTGCAGTACCCTGCCATTACTCTGCAGTACCCCCCATTACTCTGCAGTAACCCCCATTACTCTGCAGTACCCCCCAATACTCTGCAGTACCCGCCATTACTCTGCAGTACCCGCCATTACTCTGCAGTACCCCCAATACTCTGCAGTACCCTGCCATTACTCTGCAGTGCAGTACCCTGCCATTACTCTGCAGTACCCCCCATTACTCTGCAGTAACCCCCATTACTCTGCAGTACCCCCCAATACTCTGCAGTACCCGCCATTACTCTGCAGTACCCCCAATACTTTGCAGTACCCTGCCATTACTCTGCAGTGCAGTACCCTGCCATTACTCTGCAGTACCCCCCATTACTCTGCAGTAACCCCCATTACTCTGCAGTACCCCCCAATACTCTGCAGTACCCCCCAATACTCTGCAGTACCCGCCATTACTCTGCAGTACCCCCAATACTCTGCAGTACCCTGCCATTACTCTGTAGTACCCCCAATACTCTGCAGTACCCGCCATTACTCTGCAGTACCCCCAATACTCTGCAGTACCCTGCCATTACTCTGTAGTACCCCCCAATACTCTGCAGTACCCTGCTATTACTCTGTAGTACCCCGCCAATACCCCGCCAATACTCTGTAATACCCTGCCATAAATTGCTATACCCAGCCATACTCAGAGATACCCAGCCATACTCGGTGATACCCTGAAATACCCAGCCATAGACGCCCCCCACCCCTCACCGCCCTCCGGTGCTTCTACCAACTCGCCAGTACGATCAAAGCCAGAATCTTTTTTTTTATTTTTTATTTCAGGCTTCCCAGCCTAGAGGTGAGATGTGGGGTCATATTGACCCCCCAGATTTCACTGTAAAGAGGACCTGTCACCCCATATTCCTATTACAAGGGATGTTTACATTTCTTGTAATAGGAATAAAAGTGATCAAAAATATATTTTTGTAGAAAAAAATGTCAAACTAACATAAATAAAGTAAAATGAACAATAAAAAAATAAAATAAAAATTAAAGCGCCCATGTCCCCATGTGCTCGCATGTGCCACACATGTGAGGTATCGCCGAGAATGTTAGAGCGAGAGCAATAATTCTAGTCCTAGACCTCCTCTGCAACTCAAAACATGTAACCAGTAAAAAAAAAATTAAAGCGTCGCCTATGGGGCTTTTTTAAGTAGCGACGTTTGGCGCCATTCCACGGGCATGTGCAATTTTGAAGAGTGACATGTTTGATATCTATTTACTCAGCATAACTTCATCTTTCACTTTATGCAAACATTGGGCTAACAAGTGGTTAATAATAGAGCTTGCAGTCAGTAGTGTTAGGAGATAGTGCGTGCTGTCTGCGTGCTCTGTACCCAGTACATACCGCTATAATATAGGGCAGGCCCCTACTTTCAAACATCCAACTTACAAACATCTCCTACTTGCAAACGCAAGGAGACAGCAGCAAGTGAGATGAAAAAAGATGGATGACAAAACAAATTATACAGGGGTGATAACCCTTCCCTATGTTTTCCAAAAAGCTTAAAGATAGTTTTTTTGACTGGAGCTACACTTTAAAAATGTACCGGTTGAAAATGACAAACAGATTCAACTTAACACAACAAACCTACACAGTCCCTGTCTTGTTTGCACCGCCTGTATACTGCTGTTCTGAGTATATAGGGCCTGGGGGCCACACGCATTTCCTTTTTTTAATATGGGTACGGGGTTCCCCTTAATATGCGTACAAGACCCAAATAGGCTGGTAATGGGCAGGGAGGGCTACCCATGCCATGTTTCTCAATGATTTTCAACCATATTGCAGGAACCAGATATAACATTAAAACCGCAAGCAGTTTTAAATGGTGTTATTTCCGTTTAATGTCATTTTGTGCAGGGACTGTTCTAAACACGGGAAACATGTGGCACTTCACAGGCATACTACAGACACCCCCCAGGCACCATATTTAAAGGAATATTTCACTTTTTTTTTTCACTTTAATCGTCATTAAAATCAGTGCTCCCGCCAAAACGGCAGTTTTTAAAACTTTTTTTTGCAGTGACCCATGTCCCCTGAGGCAGGAGGCAGGTCCCCAAACCCTTTTTAGGACACTATCTTGCATATTAGCCGTTAAAATTAGCACTTTCCAATTCCAACGTTCGAGTCCCATAGACTTCAATGGGGTTCTAACGTTCGTACCGAACGCGGGGGTCGTTCGCAAGTTCTGGTGCGAACCGAACCGGGGGGTGTTCGGCTCATCCCTACTCTGCAATAACCCTGCAATAACTCTGCAATAACCCTGCAATAACCCTGCAATAACTCTGCAATAACTCTGCAATAACCCTGCAATAACCCTGCAATAACCCTGCAATAACTCTGCAATAACTCTGCAATACCCTGCAATACCCTGCAATACTCTGCAATACTCTGCAATACTCTGCATTACCCTGCAATACTCTGCATTACCGTGCAATACTCTGCAATACTCTGCAACACTCTGCAATACCCTGCAACACTCTGCAATACCCTGCAACACTCTGCAACGCTCTGCAACGCTCTGCAACACTCTGCAATGCTCTGCAACACTCTGCAATCCTCTGCAATGCTCTGCAACGCTCTGCAATGCTCTGCAACACTCTGCAATGCTCTGCAATGCTCTGCAACACCCGCCAATACCGTGCAACACTCTGCAATGCTCTGCAACACCCGCCAATATCCTGCAATGCTCTGCAACACAATACTCTGCAACGCCATACTCTGAGATACCCAGCCATACTCTGATATACCCAGCCATAGTCGGTGATACCCTGCAATACCCAGCCATAGACACCCCCCCCCCCCCTCCCGCCGCCCTCCGGTGCTTCTACCGACTCGCCAATACGATCAAATCCAGAATCTTTTTTTTTTTTTTCAGGCTTCCCAGCTTAGAGGTGAGATGTGGGTCTTATTGACCCCATATCTCACTGTAAAGAGGACCTGTCATGCCATATTCCTATTACAAGGGATGTTTACATTCCTTGTAATAGGAATAAAAGTGATCAAAACATTTATTTTTGGGGAAAAAAATGTCAAACTAAAATAAATAAAGTAAAATGAACAATAATTATTTTTTTTTTTTTTAAAGCGCCCCTGTCCCCATGTGCTTGCATGCAGAAGCGAACGCATACGTAAGTCCCGCCCACATATGAAAACGGTGTTCAAACCACACATGTGAGGTATCGCTGCGAACGTTAGAGCGAGAGCAATAATTCTAGCCCTAGACCTCCTCTGTAACTCAAAACATATAACCAGTAAAAAAAAAATTAAATCGTCGCCTATGGGGATTTTTAAGTAGCGACGTTTGGCGCCATTCCACGAGCCTGTGCAATTTTGAAGAGTGACATGTTGTGTATCAATTTACTCGGTGTAACTTCATCTTTCACATTATGCAAAAATTGGGCTAACTTTACTGTGTTTTTTTTTTTTTTTTTTAAGCACAAAACTGTTTTTTTTCAAAAAAAAAGCATTCAAAAAATTGCTGCGCAAATACCGTGCGAGATAAAAAGTTGCAACAACCACCATTGTATTCTCCAGGGTGTTTGCTAAAAAAACATATATAATGTTTTGGGATTCGATGTAATTTTCTAGCAAATAAATGATGTTTTTACATGTAGGAGAGAAATGTCAGAATTGTCCTGGGTGCTCCAGAACGCCTGATGGCGCTCCCTGCATGTTGGGCCTCTGTATGTGGCCACACTGTGTAAAAGTCTCACACATGTGGTATCGCCGTACTCGGGAGTAATAGCAGAATGTGTTTTAGGGTGTAATTTGTGGTATGCATATGCTGTGTGAGAAATAAACTGATAATATGACAATTTTGTGAAAAAAAAAAAAAAAGTAAAAAAAATCTTGATTTTGCAAAGAATTGTGGGAAAAAATGACAACTTCAAAAAACTCATCATGCCTCTTACTAAATACCTTGGAATGTCTTCTTTCCAAAAAGGGGTCATTTGGGGGGTATTTGTACTTTTCTGGCATGTTAGGGTCTCAAGAATTGAAATAGGCTGTCAGTACTTCAGGTGTGATCAATTTTCAGATATTGGCACCACAGCTTGTGGACTCTATAACTTTCACAACGACCAAATAATATCCACCAATTTGTACTTATTTTTACCAAAGATATGTAGTGGTATAAATTTTAGCCAAAATTTATGAAGAAAAAATTACTAATCTGCAAAATTTTATAACAGAAATGAAGAAAAATTCAGAATTTTCAGTATTTTTTCTTTTATAGCACAAAAAATAAAAAACCCAGCGGTGATTAAATACCACCAAAAGAAAGCTCCATTTGTGTGAAAAAAAGGACAAAAATTTCATATAGGTCCAGTGTTGCATGACTGAGTAATTGTCATTCAAAATGTGAGAGCACCGAAAGCTGAAAATTGGTCTGGTTATTAAGGGTGTTTAAGTGCCCAGTGGTCAAGTGGTTAAAATCACTCGCAGCTATTATAAATTGTCGGCTCCATAATACAGAGAACACTCATTGAAAGTCATTGATAAAATAAAAAAAGCATGGGGGTCCCCCAAATTCCATTACCAGGCCCTTCAGGTCTGGTATGGATATTAAGGGGAACACTGCGTTAAATTTAAAAAAAAAATGGATGTGGGGGTCCCCCTAAAAATCCCCAGATCCCGCCCCCCCAGGTCCCCCTAATTATCCCCAGATCCCGCCCCCCCTGTTTGAAATGGTAAGGGGGTACCCCTACCATTTCACAAAGAAAGTGTAAAAAATAGTTAAATAAGACAAACACACTTTTGAAAAATTCCTTTATTAAAAATAAAAAAAATAAAAAAAAGATTCCAGCGGTGGTAATCCACTCTTGCTATCCAGCGACGGACGATCATCTCTCCGGGGTCCAGCGATGGCTCATCTGAATCAGCGCAGCGAATCCATCCATCTTCTGTCTCCACGGAGGAGATGCAGGGATTCCGGCGGCCTGACGTTTGTTATATGTGGAGGGCGGGGCCACCCGTCACCTGACCCCACCCCCCTCTGATGCAAGGTATGATGCAAGACGTATGGGTGACCCGCACCCCTCTGATGTAACACAGGCAGGTTTCCGTTACATCAGAGGGGGGCGGGGTCAACCATACATCACGGGGAAGCCCGTGTTTAGCCTTGCGTCAGAGGAGGGGGGGTCAGGTGACGGGTGGCCCCGCCCTCCGCATATAACAAGGCCGCCGGAATCCCTGCAGTGTCTCCTCCGTGGAGACAGAAGATGGATGGATTTGCTGCGCTGATTCAGATGAGCCATTGCTGGACCCTGGAGAGATGATCGTCCGTCGCTGGATAGCAAGAGTGGATTACCACCGCTGGAATCTTTATTTATTTTTAATAAAGGGATTTTTCACAAGTGTGTTTGTCTTATTTAACAATTTTTTACACTTTCTTTGTGAAATGGTAGGGGTACTTTTTTACCCCCTTACCATTTCAAACAGGGGGGGCGGGATCTGGGGGTTCCCTTGTTAAAGGTGGCTTCCAGATTCTGATAAGCCCCCAGCCCGCAGACCCCCACAACCACCGGCCAGGGTTGTGGGGATGAGGCCCTTTTCCGCATCAACATGGGGACAAACTGCTTTGAGGGGTCACAGACCCCCAACGCATCCTCCCAATGTTGAGGGCATGTGTCCTGGTACGGTTCAGGAGAGAGGGGGCCGCTCTCTCGCCCCCCCTCTTTTCCTGCGGCCTGACAGGTTGCGTGCTCGGATAAAGGGTCTGGTGTGGATTTTTAGGGTGACCCCACGTCAATTTTTTTAAAAATTTTACCTAACCTGAAGGGTCTGGTATGGATTTTTAAAATTTGATGCAGGGTTCCCCTTAATATCCATACCAGACCTGAAGGGCCTGGTAATTGAATTCGGGGGAGCCTCACGCTTTTTATTTATTTATTTATTTTTATCAATGACTTTCAATGAGTGTTCTCTGTATTACGGAGCCGACAATTCATAATAGCTGCGAGTGATTTTAAAGGACTTTTTTTCCTGCATAAATTACACTTTGTGCAGGGACAGTTCTAAGCACCAGAAACATGCGCCCCTTCACAGGTATACTATAGACACCCCCCGTACGAAATTTAAAGGAATATTACACTTTTATTGTTTCACTTTAATCATTATTAAAATCACTGATCCCGAAAAAACTGCCTTTTTAAAACTTTTTTTTGCATTGATACATGTCCCCTGGGGCAGGACCCGGGTCCCCAAACACTTTTTAGGACAGTAACTTGCATATTAGCATTTAAAATTAGCACTTTAGATTTTGAACGTTGGAGTCCCATAGACTTTAATAGGGTTCTAAAGTTCACACGAAGTATGCTATATACTAGCTCCGTCAAATCTTCTTTATACATTCGACAGACACCATAAGCCTTCAAAGACAGATTCGACCGTAATTCATGTGGATTTTTGGGCGAATGCAATTTTTGAATGAAAAACTAAATAAATAAAAGCGAATTTCGGGAGTAACTAAATAAATGAACTTTTCAGACGAAAACGAAATTCCGAGACAAAATATTTTACTCTGCACATGTCTAGTCCAGACCTAAATCCAATTAAGAATCTGTGGCAAGACTTGAAAATTGCTGTTCACAGACGCTCTCCATCCAATATGAGAGAGCTTGAGCTATTTTGTAAAGAAGAATGGGCAAACATGTCACTCTCTAAATGTGCAAAGCTGATAGAAACATTCCCAAAAAGACTTGCAGCTGTAATTGCAGCAAAAGGTGGTTCTACAAAGTATTGACGCGGGGGGCTGAATAAAAATTAATACCACACTTTTCACATATTTATTTGTAAAAAAAATTGAAAACCATTTATCATTTTCCTTCAACTTCACAATTATGTGCCACTGTGTGTTGGTCTATCACATAAAATCCCAATAAAATACATTTATGTTTTTGGTTGTAAAATTACAAAATGTGGAACATTTTAATGAGGATGAACAAGTTTTCAAGCCACTGTATTTTATGCATTGTGTCTCACCATTATCAGCCTAAAGCAAGGTTAAACATGTTATTGCCAAAATGGTGTGTGAGGGAAGGAATATCAAACAGAAGGATCCTTGAATTCTGAAAACCTGATAGCCAATGGAAGCTCTTGCTATCTAGGAAAAATCCATCCGTTTAGAGAGACATACCATTAAAGAACTAAACATAAAACTTTTTTCATTTTGTATAGTGTAAGGAAGAGTTAAATGCCCTGTCAGGTTTTTTTGCCATCTGCAGCCCACTGGGGAGTTTTCCCTTCCTATCCTTTCCCAAACCAAGAAGGGAGAGGAAGGGAGAGGAAATCCCTCCAAGGTCCCAATTGGAAGGTTTTCATTTCTTTTCCTGTTTTGGTGACAAACTGACAACCCAGCTTTTGGGATTTTGCAGACAGCAATAAAAACTGAATAGGTGTTCTAAGCCCGCTCCACTCTAAAACTAAAAAGAAAAATCCATCTGTAGTCAGCAAATATTTTTACTGTTTAAAAATACATCTCAAAAAATATATTTCCTAGAGTGATGCCTCCAACCCCCAGGTGGGGCTGCTATGCCAACTGTTACACCCAATGTGTTGCTTAAAGTGGTTGTAAACCTCTGGTATGAAATATGAACAAAATATATCTCTCTATAAGAGCGAGGGGGCAACCCATCGATCACGGGCTACCTGTCGACCGCGGGTAGATAACCAGGAACAGGTGCTAGGTACTGCTAGCTGCCATTTTTTCTCCACCCCCAGCCTCCTCTGCCACGCCTTCAGTCCTTCTATGTCCCTCCCCTCCAGCCTCCTCCACCGCTGTCATCAGTACACAGCGGAGAGAGAGAGAGGAAGCACAGGTCAGGATGGAGGGCAGGGGGAGGAGCTGGCCAAATTAACTTTTCAAATTAACCTACCGGTGATTGATTGCTACATCCTAAGCAACCAATCACCAAATTGTTAATGTGAAAAGTCACTCTGCCAGCTTCTGCCCCCTGTGTATAACTGTGCTGCCTCTTGGTCTTCTGTGTGCAGAGGTAGGATGCAATGAAACAATGCTATGGGAGGGAAGGGGGGAGGAGATCATTAATGTGTGTGTGGGGGGTCGAATGAGGTGAAGGGGGCAGTGGACACTGCTATGGGCAGGGCCACCCCCATAGCAGTGTCCTCTTACACCCTTCACATCACCCCTCCCAGTTCCTGCATTCTGAGCATAACACACTCCTTAACCCTGCATTCTGAGTGTAACGCATTCCTTAACCCTGCATTCTGAGTGTAACGCATTCTTTAACCCTGCATTTTAAGCATAACGCACTCCTGATTCCTGCATTTTCGGCACAGTGCACTCCTGATCCCTGCATTCTACATGTAACACACTGCTGATCCCTGCATTCTCACCACAGCACACTCCTGAATTCTGAGCATAACGCTCACCTGAACCCTTCATTCTGAGTATAACGCACTTCTGAACCCTGCTTTCTGAGCGTAACACCCTCCTGAATCCTGCATTCTCTTGTAATACTTTTTGTTTATATTCACTTTGTTTGCGATCTACATTTGGGGTTAACAATGTATTACCACCCACAGTACATCACAAAGGCAGTGCATTTTGAACATGGTGCAGAAAACACACATGGAATGCCTTTCTGGCATTGTGTTCTGGTGTGAACCAGCCCTAAAAACAGGACACTGCCTGGTGATCTTTGACTTCATCAGTGTTGTTCAAGTAGATCTCCATCTGTATAATGTTGCCAATCCCTACTCTATAGTGTGTGCTTGTCTCAACTCCAATCACTGTGTAATTTCTGTTTTATGCCTCATTTTCTTCTATCAACATTAATCACATTTGTTACATTTTCCTGACACTAAGCCCTTGTACACACGGTCAGAGATTCAGACGGAATGTGTCCGATCGGACCTTATTGTCGGATAATCCGACTGTGCGTGGTCTCCATCGGACTGTTTCCGTCGGAATATCCGACGGACCAAGTTTTCCAACTTGTCTTTAAAATTTTCCGACAACATGCTCCGATCGGACATACTCCGATCATGTGTAGCCTACTCCGAAGGACAAAGTGCCACGCATGCTCAGAACAAATTAATAGACCCAAGCTATTGGCTACTAGCCTGAACGTAGTCCCATCGTAACGAAATAACGTCATCACGTTATGTTCAATCGGATTTTCCGACAACTTTGTCCGACCGTGTGTATGCAACAGTTTCGGACAAAATCCGTCGGACAAAATCCAATGGACTTGGTTGTCAGAATGTCCGACCGTGTGTACAAGGGCTAAGAGAAAAAAAGATGACAGGGGATGGATCTCCAGCACGCAGCCTATGGTTGACAGCATCAGCTCTGTTCCTGTGCTGTGTAAAGAGGGGTATGTCCCTTCTGTCCAATCAGCTCTCTGATTTCTTCTTACTGAGCTCTGCAGAGTGTAACTTTAGCTCCCTACCCCCTGCTTTCGGAAAGCTCAGCCACACTTTAAATGGCTATAAAGAGAAGTCAGCAGATAAACACGTACAACTTATGTAGGAGGCTTTGTTTCATCTCCGTGTATCATCTGAGGCTAATCATTTCAGTGGGTATATGTAAGGATTTACAACCTCTTTAAATCCTTTTGCCTTTGCATGTAACTGACCTGGAAAAGAATGCCTTTTTTCTCAGTAAAGGCTGGAGTAACACTTTAAAAACTGGCTTATTAGAATCCTTCACATGTACTCAATGCCTCTCATGCTTAGGTGGGATCTAGTCTGAGAATCACATCCTTCACTTTTAAGCCAAGACATAATTAAATGTTATTATTTTACAAAGCAAAAGGCAGCATAGATATTCTTAGCAGACTATTCAAAAAGTCTTCAAATACTTCGTATTTATTTCAACCATGAAAAGTTATTCCTATTTTTAAGAACATGTGGCATCCAAAGTAATTGGTGAAAGTCAGGGGGCAAACGTGAGCCCAAAGCTAGTGAACCTCCTGCTACACCTATACAAAGATAACAATAATTTGTGTAGCTCCAGGCAGTCTGTAAGTAGCTGAGCCAGTGTGTGTTCTGATTGTTAATAAGAGCTGTTACTGCTTGGAATATCACAGGTATACTAGCTGTAAACCAGTATCATTTCTCTGTATAAAAATGGCTAAGGGTATTTTCTTGAATATACTATATTATGGACAATATCAGCTTACATGTCTAGACAGCAATACACATAAAATGATTTCAGAGTGTATTTACTGAAACACGCTAATATATGGGGTTTATTTTTAAAGTATATGTAAAAAATAAAATAATAAATAAATAAATAAAATATATATTATAAACTTTAACATGTTAAGGTAATTTCAAAAGTAATTTCTGATACTTTTGAATCATAGTTTTTATTTAAGTAACACCTGGTGATTCTGCTATGAAGGTCCTTGTTCAGGCACTTCCTGATAAAGGGTGACAATGCATTGGGGTTGATTAACTAAACCTAGAGCTTGCAAAAACTAGTACAGCAGTAATCAGAAACCAATCAGCTTCCATTTTTTTTTTGTCAAAGCTTAATTAAACAAGCTGAGGTTAGAAGCTGATTGGCTATCATGCACAGCTGCACTAGATTTGGCATTCTCTAGTTTTAGTATGCCACCCCCAATGTCTCTGTCACCTAATTGTGCTTCTGAATTGCCGACCTAATACACATGCTGCTGATGGACACTAAAAACAGTCATTTCGACACACATTATGCAGTAATGATTCACCGTTACCACTATCAGGAAACATGCTCTGAGAGAGTCAATGCAGCTGTCACTGGATTGCTCGTCATCTTCAGGCGGTGGGTTGTCCTGGTGGCAGATTATTGTGATTGACAAGGATCTACATTACTGGATGACATGATTGATATCAAATTTCTATTGAGGGGCATTGCTTAATTTTTATTTTTAAGGAGATTTATTTTAGGACTTTGTCTAAGGTGTTTGCACACTTATTTACTTTGAACTCATTCTGGGAATGAGTAGTGAGGGGTACTAATGCACCATGCACTCATTCCTCTAGGACCGGGCCAAAGTAAATAAGTACACTCTCACATTCTGATACATCCCTTCCCAAAAGCACTCATCTTCTCTTGGGAACTAGCTGTAGGGATGGGGTCCTTGTTCCCTAAATACCTTGCGGGGGTGGGACTTTTGTGGCCGTCTTTGAAAGTACCTTTCTATTGTGGAATGCATGTGGCCTTGAATGGTTCAGGAGGGGGTTGCATCAGGGCCGTCTTTAATAAATTGGACCCTGGGCAAACATTTTCTTGGGTCCCCCCACCCCATGCAATTTCACTCTCCATCTGCTCTGAGACATACCTGTACAATAAATAGCAGCTAGACTTAAAATACGTTTACTGTATCAGATCAGACAGCAATTGTGATTGGTTTCCAGCAGTTACAGTCATTACTGCCTACTGACTGGTTGCTAGAGGTTACAGCATACATTACGGCTCACTGATTAGTTGCTAGAGGTTACAGCACATCATCTCCTCACTGCTGGGGAGCATGATATATATATCAATGCCGCCTGCCGCAGCTATTTACTTAGTATTGCCACCGCAATTTACATATGAATGCCGGTTATGTACATGTAAACACAGGGTCTGCATGTGAGTCATCTGTACCCAACAATAGGGCAGAGCTGGGCAGCATTAGTACCAGCACTTCACACTGAGGACACAGTACAGGACTAAAACTTCGAGGGACAAGGGAATTTAAACCTGGATAGTTGGCAAGTATCAGGCAGCTGTTTTGGGCCCCACAACAATGACAGGGCCCAGGGCAGCTGTCCCTTTTGCCCTGCCTTAAAGATAGCCCTGGGTTGCATGCTGACCCCCCCCCCCCCCTCTTCCTTGGCCACCAATATATATATATATATATATATATATGCCTGGATAACAGTGTGGTGTGAAATGTAGGGGAAACCCATGTTGATTTTTCTCATTTTTAAATCTGTATTGTCCCTTTAAAAAAAAAAAACTCTGGCTTAGGTTTTTAAAGTTAATACCAGACCATTAAGCCTTCTCTCTCTTGCAAGGCACCTTGTCCTTATGTTAAGGGGGCAAGGGCCTTATCCCCACATTATAATTGCCAAGAGAATTTCAGAGTTTGTGGTGTGGATAAAAATCTGGAAGCCCCTTTTATAATAAGTGTGCCCCCAGGAATCCAGACTCCAGGGGATTAAGTGCATAGTAAGTTAGTATCTGTTCTTACTTATTTATACTAAAAAAGTTACAAGTAACACAGACACTATGACAAACCTTTATTTGAAAAAAAAATCATGTCATGCAGCCACATAGATCTTCATCACTATCACAATGACCCTCAACGTGATGATGTTTCCAAAGTGCCACAGTGACCTACCACCTGATAATGTTGACCCATTGCACTACCACCAGAAAATGACAGATTTCTGGCTAGCTGGGGATCCTAGGTGATGTCATTGACCAGATATGATCATGATCGCCATATCTTTTCCTAACCCCCTTGCAAGGTACTCTCCTTATACTATGCAAGGCATATCTTATACATACTATGCAAGGCACCTTGTTCTCATGTTGAAGGGACAAGGGACAACCTCATCTCCAGTTCCCGAGAGTACCTGGGTTTTGTGGGACCACCATATATCTTGCAAGTGGAATGAGACATTAGTACCCCTTAATACTCATCCAAAAAAAAAAGGTAAAAAGTCAAGGGAAGGCACTGAGATAAAATCCTTTTTAGAAATGTAAGTACTATCCAGTGATGTCAACAATGTCCTTATCAATTGTCTATTCATTTAGGTTATAGTCAGTCATAATGACTCAACTTGAAGATGACTCACTATTGGCAGGATAAGTATTGCAGAGTATTGGCAGGGTAAGTATTGCAGAGTATTGGCAGGGTAAGTATTGCAGAGTATTGGCAGGGTATTGCAGAGTATTGGCAGGGTATTGCAGAGTATTAGCAGGGTATTGCAGAGTATTGGCAGGGTAAGTATTGCAGAGGATTGGCAGGGTAAGTATTGCAGAGTATTGGCAGGGTATGTATTGCAGAGTATTGGCAGGGTATGTATTACAGAGTATTGGCAGGGTAAGTAATGCAGAGTATTGGCATGGTAAGTATTGCAGAGTATTGGCAGGGTAAGTATTGCAGAGTATTGGCAGGGTATGTATTGCAGAGTATTGGCAGGGTATGTATTGCAGAGTATTGGCAGGGTAAGTATTGCAGAGTATTGGCAGGGTATTGCTGGGAAGGCTGTGGCTGTCATCCGATTTCTCCCCTCCACTGTACAGATCAGTACAGAGAGGGGAGAGAGGAACTGGTGTCATCATGACGCCGGTTTGTTTACAGGTGATCGCTCTGTCATTTGACAGAGCGATCACATTGTAAACGCCGATGGGTGTACCAAGATGGCCGCCGCTCTGGAACTAGGCCAAAGCCGCAGCCTTTCCGTGGATCGCGGCGTGTGCAGATCTGAGCGGGGTGATTCAGTATGCCTCTAAAGCCAGTAACAAGGGGCTTATATGTTCTGTGGAAGTTGCTAACAAGCAGGCAATCAACTTTGGATACGCTCTCTGTTCAATCAACTTCAGATTTGACAAAATTTGAGGCACTACCTACCATTCTTGTGTAACCCTTTGAATGTGGAGGTACCCTTTAAATAATATTCCAGTCTCAGAGTATAATCCCTATCTTATACATAACTAAAAAGATTATTGGCTTCAGTGGCAGAAATTGCTCCTTGCTCAAGAACCCCCCCAGCAACCTCTGGAGGAACCCCAGGGTTCCATGGAAACCTGGTTAATAAAACCTGACCTAAATTATCCAAAACAATATGTATTCAATCAAGCAGAGCCTTGCACTACATACATTTTGGTAAATCTAACACTTTTTAGAATTGATGACAGCACAGAGGTAACTGAATCCCCTGTAATATTTGTTTATCATTGACCAAACCTGGACCAGTGTTAAAATGACAGCCCTAAAAATGGAGAAAAAAAACACTGCCCCAGGAACCCTCAGAGTTATCTCATTTATATAAAACAATATGAAATATGCAACTTATGAATCACTGCTTACACAATGTCTTGTCACAGTAACACTGTCACTGCAGTGGCCTAAATTAAAAGAATAATCTTCACTTTAGAGCAGTGGTCATCAACCCTGTCCTCAGGGCTCATTAACAGGCCAGGTTTGCAAGATAACTGAAATACTTCACATGTGATATCATTTGCTGCTTAGTAATTGCTGTATTCTAGTCTGCATCTCCCCAAAGGTAATACATAAAACCTGGCCTGTTAGTGGGCCCCGAGGACAGGCTTGATGACCACTGCTTTAGAGTGAAGGACTGTTTAAGCAGATACAATTAAAGCCACCAAGAAGGTAGAAGCCATGCTACCAGACTTTAAGAAGAATGCAAGATCCACGCATTCATGGATAATACAGATCTACATAAATGTTAAAGCTGAACTCCAGGCAAAAAGCTATATTCTTGGTCTTGAACAGCTTTACCTGCCAAAGGGTTTATACAGCTCTGTACAGCCAATCTTGCAATTTATACAACTCTGTACCACTGCACACTTATGCAGGTGACAGATCTATTTCATGTTCAGAAATGTCATTTCCTATGTCGCCTCTCCACCTCCAGCCCGGTCAATAAATATTGAATCAACATCATCCCTTATGTGATCCATAAGTCAGTAAAGTGAAAACAGGATCTAGTCACTTAACAAAAGTGAATAAATCTCAAAAGTTGCTTAACGGATTTAGAAATCTTTTGGGCTGATTTGTGGTGGTACTATAAGTGGTAATTTTTTACTAAGACTACAGTGACAGTATATTTTTAACTTACAAGTTTCAGCTAATATGCAATTATTTAAAAAAAATACTAATTTCCCTACATTAGTTGCATTATGTTTTCATTATTTGCAGCCATACCATTTTTTTCCACTCCTTTTGCTAAAAATGATGGTGGATATAGCAAAGAACAGCCATTGGCACTTTATAAAAATTATTCTGTATTGTTATGAACAGATTGACATTAGCCTGTTATAGTTGTATTTGTTAAATATTATTATTAAACAATATTAATACAATTATATGCTTTACTTATAAGTTAATAACTAAATTATCTATTTGAATTAAAATAATACTAATGATGATATGACGCCATTTTCTCGAAAGGATACATTTATGTTACTTCTATTACACAGTACTGATTGCAATCTATTACACAGCATGTTCCCTAAGCAAATTGTATAGGATATCTATCTAAATATATGAATATATATATATATATATATATATATATATATATATATATGTGTGTGTTTATTTTATCTCACAAAAGTGAGTACACCCCTCACATTTTTGTAAATATTTTTATTATATCTTTTCATGTGAGAACACTGAAGGAATGCCACTTTGCTACAATGTAAAGTAGTGAGTGCACAACTTGCATAACAGTGTACATTTGCTGTTCCCTCAAAATAACTCAACACAGCCATTAATGTCTAAAACGCTGGCAACAAAAGTGAGTACACCACTAAGTGAAAATGTCCAAATTGGGCCCGTAGTGTCCTGTTAAACTGCTGTATGTTCTTGGCCACCATGCTGCAGATCAGTTTCAGGGTCTTGGCAATCTTCTTATAGCCTATGCCATCTTTATGTAGAGCAACAATTATTTTTTTCAGATCCTCATAGAGTTCTTCGCCCATAAGGTGCCATATTGAACTTTCAGTGACCAGTATGAGAGAGTGAGAGCGATAACACCAAATTTAACACACTTGCTCCCCATTCACACCTGAGACCTTGTAACCCTAACAAATCACATGACACCGGGGAGGGAAAATGGCTAATTGGGTCCAATATGGACATTTTCATTCATACAAGCTGTACACTCACTACTTTACATTATAGCAAAGACTTGCAGCTGTACTTGTAGCGAAAGGTATTTTCTCGGGGAGGGGGGGGGGGGGGCTGAATACAAATGCACGCCCTACATTTCAGATTTCTATTTGTAAAAAATCTTGAAAACTATTTATCATTTTCCTTCAACTTCACAATTATGTGCCACATTGGGTTGGCCTATCACACAAAATCCCAATAAAATACATTTATGTTTTTGGTTGTAACATGGCAAAATGTGGAAAATTTCAAGGGGTATGAATACATTTTTCAAGGCACTGTATATTTTGATGGTATGCGAGGTGAGATACATGACAATAGGTACATTTCACCTCGCATTTGTTCCATTGTAAGGGACTGAACTGGAATCTGGCCCCGTTTTTCCAGCCTCTGTGGCAGGCTGGGTTCCAGTCCAGATGTTTGGGTCCACTGGAGTCCATAGTCAGCTGGACTTTAAATATCCAGGAAAAGAGCACAACAGGGCTCTGGTTTTGAGACTCAGAAAGGAACCTGAGTGAGAGGAGCTCTGGCTGTTAGACTAAAAATAAGGTTTGCTTTTCCAGCTGTTTTGTGGGTGATGAGGACCAGCCCCGCACTGTATACAGAGGAGATTATTTGTTTTGTTAGGGCCGGACGGCAAGGATTTATTTTACTGGAGGGCCACCCTAAAAAACAAAACTACATTAAAATGTTCCAAAAATATATATTTTTTTAATAATGAAAAAAATATGTTTTTTAAACTTACCAGAAATGCCAGATCGTCCTAATCTGCCTCTTCCTAAACAGTGGTGATCTTTGCTGGTTTTCGGTCTTCTCCTACACAAGTTGTCTTCTAGGGGAATGATGCACGGTGTGTTCTGGGAACTGTCTGTGTCCCAGAACAAAGCAATCCCCATTCACAAAGCGCTGCGCGACTCGCGCATGCACAGCAGGAAATGGGCAGTGAAGCCTCAAGGCTTCACTGCCCTTTTTCCCTTAGATTGAATGGCGGCTACGGGACCCGAGAGCCGAGGGACGGGTCAGCCTCAGACGGCCAACATCACTAGCACCCTTAACAGGTAAGTGAACTTATTAAAAGTCAGCTGCTACAGTGTTTTTAGCTGCTGACTTAAAAAATAAAAAAGAATTCAGCTGTAATAAAGAAAAGTATATGAAAATTCAGCGGTTCAGTAATTTGGCCTGCCAAGGCTGCAATTGTTAGAACTAATGCCACATTGTAATACTAAATGTGGAGTGGTCATGACCATTTTCAAAATTCTAATCCAGAAGCAAAGAGCAGTGATAAGCATTTCTGTCTATTTAGGTTTCTGCTAGTGGGCAACTAAATAGCACCCAAACGACGGATTTTACACTGCTGATCATCTGGTTTATCTGGATCAACAGAAGCAGAGGTAACTGTGATTTCTTAATTGATTTGTTCTACTCTACCATCTTGTCACTGTATATTACACATGACAGATTCAGCTTTAAACTAGAGAGAAAATCTGTGGCAAATAGATGTGCTCGTCAATTGCTATAGGACTGTTGGCTGACTATAGCATGCAATGTGTGTGGTCCACACTTAGCTTACCTAGAATGGAAAGGTAGATTGCAACCCCCTCCTCCTTCCCAACTAACTGCCTGCAGAATGTTTAGGTGCGCCTCATTTGCAGGCAGCTGCAATGTGAGCTCTTGTGCCATGCCCTGCCATTGACCCCCAACCTGATTTGAAAGAGCCATCCTCTTTCCGAGTGAGAAGTTATTCATTTGCTATAATAGCTCTATTTCAGGCCTGCATCCAGAGATAGACAATTGTGCAAAAATGGGATGGTTTAGAGATATCGACAACTGTTCTGCAAGAACAACACTGAACCCATTTTCAGCTTTGATCAAAGTGTAGCAGGCTGAAAGAAAGAAAGTTACTATTTAATGACGTTTCCTGATGTGGACCATTTGAAAGGAACATTAATAGCTGACACTTGGATTAGATGGCCTGCATTAGCCTCCCAATTGCAGGCCCTTTTACAAAAGCTTTGTACGCATTCTAACAAACACCACCGGGCTAAAATATGCCTAATTGATGTGTCGGCAAAATAAATAAATAAATGCATAACCAATTTGCAGGGAAGAAAAAAAAAAAAAAGTGCAGATATGAGCAGGTTGATTTGGCAATTAGTCCGAGTAAATAAAAATGCATAAAATAAAAACTGCTTTGTGCAAGGGAAAGCGTATTGAAATTCTGCCCAATGTTAAATGAACAGTTTAAGAGAACATGCCACATTTATCACAGCTTCACAGACAAGTTATTGAGCTGTCTATGAAAAGCAGAGCCAAACAGGAAGGCTTTCAGCAGAAAGCAGTGGTTGAGGTCCTTGATTGATAGAGTTAGATGATGCAAAGCTGTCTGATGACCTTTCTGCAAAATAAAGTGAAGGAGCTCAAGGACTTTTATGGTGATCTCTGACCACAGATCAACAGCTACTTTATTACAGAACAGATTCAGGATGCACTATATTCATGGTTTTGCTGCTTTCTACTGCACAGAGTTATGTGCCCAGTTGTAGTTATAACCCAGTGATGTCATTATGTAATGCTAGCACAAACAATAGACAGTGAGGTCTCTGTTTCTGCTTCTGTTGGGCAAAGACAGCTCACAAATGAAATAGGATCTCACAGTATTCACAAGCAGGTACATTTCCACCTACAGTGCCTTGCAAACGTATTCACCCGCTTGGCTTTTTACCTATTTTGTTACATAGCAGCCTTTAGTTCAATGTTTTTTTTTTTTTAATCTGAATTTTAGGTGATGGATCAGAACTCAAGAGTCTAAGTTGCTGAAGTAAAATTAGAATAATATATACACAAAACAATTTTTCAGATAATTGTGTGTGTGTGTATTCATCCCCTTTGTTTTGAAGCCCATAAAAAGCTCTGGTGCAACCAATTACCTTCAGAAGTCACATAATTAGTGAAATGATGTCCACCTATGTGCAATCTAAGTGTCACATGATCTGTCATTACATATACACACCTTTTTGAAGGTCCCCAGAGGCTTCAACACCTAAACAAGAGGCACCACAAAGCAAACACTGCCATGAAGACCAAGGAACTCTCCAAACAAGTAGGGGACGATGTTGTTGAGAAGTACAAGTCAGGGTAAGGTTATAAAAAATATTCCAATCTTTGATGATTCCTAGGAACACCATCAAATCTATAATAACCAAATGGAAAGAACATGGCACAACAGCAAACCTGCCAAGAGACAGACGCACACCAAAACTCACGGACTGGGCAAGAAGGGCATTAATAAGAGATGCAGCAAAGAGACCTAAGGTAACCCTGGAGGAGCTGCAGAGTTCCACAGGAGAGACTGGAGATCTGTACATAGGACGACAATAAGCTGTACGCTCCATAGAGTTGGGTTTTATGGCAGAGTGGCCAGAAAAAAGACATTACTTTCAGCAAAAAACAAAATGGCACGTTTTGATTTTGAGAAAAGGCATGTGGGAGACTCCCAAAATGTATGGAGGAAGGTGCTCTGGTCTAATCAGACTAAAATGTAACTTTTTGGTCATCAAAGAAAATGTTATGTCTGGCGCAAACCCAATCAAAACCTGAACCACTCTGTGTGTGATTTGATGCTAGGACAGAGGTTCACCTTCCGGCAGGACGATGATCCCAAACACACTGCTAAAGCAACACTTGAGTGGTTTAAGGGGAAACATGTAAATGTGTTGAAATGGCCTAGTCAATAGATAAATGGAAGCTCTCTCCATGTCAGATATTAAAGTGAGTGTGCCACATCCCTGTATGTATAAGAGAAAAAGCCCCAAATATTTGGAACTTTAAATTGGCAAAGACACTGGAGGTTTCATTAAAAAATGAATTGTAATTTATTACATAAAGACAAGAAGACTATGCTTAAAAAAATCATCCACAGGTTAATGGTTTAAACAAACACTGACAGAAAACACAGTTACATATATAACAATATCTTGTATTGAAAATATGTTGATACATATACAGAGTGGTATCACTTCAATGTCTGGTAGTACTTTCCAGTGTCCAACATTTTGGGTAAGTTCTATTGAATACTAATGCATTTCTGGCTCAAAGTCCTTTCATCAGGGGTAATTATATAGGAGGATTAATACTCCAGACCAGTGGAGTATGATCAGATCAACTGGTCCTTCCAATAGAAGTGTTTGATAAGGTACAGACAAACAGCTTGTACTTTTAAATGAGGAATATCACAAAATAAGCAACTAGGGGATCTTTAAATGAAATCCTGCAATAAATAATACTGTTGCAAGATGATAACCGCTGGCATCCATTCAAGCTGTATTGCAGGGGTCCATAACTACTTCAATGTATATTTATGGCCAGGTGGAAGCTCTCTCCTTCTGACTGGACGTTCAGGAATGTCTTTCAGAAGGAGGGAGATCACGCACGCGTGCCTGTGCAGCGGCGCGATCCTGATGCGCTCGTGTCACCCGGACACGGCGCATCTCAGATCGGCAGGAGGGCTCTGTGATTGGCCCTCCTGATCACATGACGGCCATGTCCAATCACAGCTGTCATGTGATGTAAACAAACAGCCGGTTGCTAGGCAATCGGCTCTCCTCTCCTCACACGGAAGTCGTCGCTAAGGAGAGGAGAGCGGATTGCTGCAGCCGGCTAGTGATCAGTGAGTATGAGCTGTTTTTTACAGCTTTTTACTCACTGATCACCAGTCTAGTGCAAAACACACATGTCCCCGAACAATAAAAACACCTGTCCCCCACATATGTCCCACTAAAATCACATGTCCCAATGATTATCTGCACACATATATCTGTGATCACCTGCCCACATCTGTACATGATCATTTGCATACATATGTCCGTGATCACACAAACCAATTATTATACACTTAACGGATTTTTTTTACCAAAAACATGTAGCAGAATACATTTTGGCTTAAATTTATGACAAAATTTTATTTTATTGGGTTTCTTTTAAAGTAGAAAGAAGAAAATATAATTTTTCTCCAAATTGCCGCAGTTTTTCCGCTTATATCGCAAAAAAATTTGAACTGGAGTCGTGAATAAATACCACCAAAATAAAGCTCTATTTGTGCAAAAGTGCCCTGTATTGTGGTGGTTAAAGTGCATCCACACTGGCAAGGTTTGTCAGCAAACTTTGCCAGCGTGGATGTACTTTACAGACCCCAGCAAAGAAACCTGGGCTTCCATAACACCTCAGCAATGCCACAGGCTTATCACCTCCATGCCACGCTGCATTGATGCAATAATTCATGCAATAGGAGCCCAAGTATTGAGTGCATGCTATATTGTACATAGACATACATTTCAGTAAACCAGCATTTCTGTATTGAAAATCCCTTTTCTTTATTGATCTTATGTAATATTACAATTTTCTGAGATACAGAATTTTGGGTTTTCACTAGATGTAAGACAATCATGAAAATAAAAAAAAAGAAATGCTTGAAATATATCACTCTGTACGTAACGCATCTAAATAAAATATACGAGTTTCACTTTTTTTATTGAATTACTGAAATAAATAAAGTTTTGGATTATATTTGAATTTTATGAGATGCACCTGTATATATAGCTACATTGGTCCAAGCTGGACCAAAGTAACTATGTAAAATTATAACTTTTGGGCTACAAAGCCTTACTCTGTTGATTACGTGTAGACTCCAGCCATGACTTTTTTGAGTATAAACTAAATAGGGCTGACAGGGGCTCAGCTTGGAGACTGACACCTGCTTCATGAGAGAACAACCAGGAGGCAGGACTAAACTCATTTGTTTGGTGACACATCCATACATCATTTATTCTTATTCGCAGCCTAACACACCTTACTAATACAATGTGTTGCAGTAGTAGAAATGTGCAATTTGTTTTATTCCAAATTAGTTTTTTTAAGGAATTTGGACAAATTTGTTAATTCAGAAAAATCTGAACTAATGAATATCAAAAATGTGAATATTCAAAAATTTGTACATTTTAAAATTCAAAAATTTTAACATTTTAAATCCGAAAATCTGAAAAACCTGAAAAATTCCCAAATCTCAAATAATAACTAACTAATAATAACCTAACTATTACATTATATGTGTTGGAATTTCCTTTCAAATTTGGCTGTTAGTGAATGTAACAAATACAAATGTATCCGAATTTAGGAATTATCTGAAATAACGAATGCCGTAAACGACTTGAACATAACAAATTAATAATAAATAACAATAATAGTAAAAACTTTTTATTATTATTATTTGATATTAATTAGTTCCATTCCATTTGCTAGATGCAGCATTTGTTATCTCAGAGAATTCGTAACTTTGGATAAATTCCTATTCATTACGTTCACTAACAGCCAAATTTGAAAGGAAATTCCAATACCTATAATTCAATAGTTAATTATTATTAGTTAGTTAGTAATTCTTTCAAATTTTCTTTCTTATTTTCGGACTTTTGAATTTACGAATTTATGAATTGCGATCATAACAAATGACCCGAAAAAGAAAAAAAAACAAACGAATAAAACGAAAATGAACACATTTTTCGGCATGTGCACATGTCTATGCAGTATATCACAACACATGGTAACCATGCACTGTGGTGTGCATGTTTTTTTTCTCCCTCATTCTAGGTTGGGAGGTAGGTTTATATGCTACAAGTTTGGTAAAAATCACTAAATGGTTTAGTAAAAGCTATCGAGGTTCAATGTGTGTAAATCATATTATATGGAAATATTATTATAAGTACAAATTAATACGCTGTTCATCAATGGCAGAGCTATACCAATACATTATGCTGCTTTGGGCCCAGGGGCATAAGGGAGGTGGTTTTGCATTAGTTTAAACTTTTATTTGTTTTTTTTGTTTTTTTATACTTAAGAAACCATTATTCCATGTCTAAGAATGATAGGAGTGAATAAGCTATGAGCAGCTTTTTGCATCATGGATATAAGGTATACTCTGCATTTTAGCTGTACCCATGTTTTTTACCAACAATTATGACTTGGCTATAAAAGTGCAAACTAAATATTATATGTCTCTGCCCGCAGTCTGTAAGTAAATCAGTCCTTTTGGCTGTAAGAAAAGGGACAACTGCTGTAATTAGGTGACTTGAAGTTAAGGATTTTGATTCCTATTGGCCCTCCTCATCATAATCCTATTTAACCACTTCCCACCCACCATATAGTAGAATGACGTGCGAAAAGTGGTTAAGTTATCCTGATTGAACATCATATGATCACCTATCTCAAGTAAAGAGCCTCTAATGTAAGCTCTTTACCATGTGATCAGCTGTGCCCAATCACAGCGTAAACAGGAAGAGCCTATTATCGGCTTTTCCTCCACTCGCACTGACAGACACGAGTAGAGGAGAACCGATCAGCTGCTCTCCTGACAGGGAGGGTCTGCGCTGATTATCAGTGCAGCCCCCCGAGAATGCCCACCCGTGCCCACCAGGGATGCCCACCCAGGGCCACCAGGTATGCCCACCCATGACCACCAGGGGTGCCAATCACTACCCATTAGTAATGCCTGCCAGTGCCTCCTCATCAGTGCCGCCTATCAGAGCCCATCAGTGCTAGCTATCAGTGCCCATCAGTGCCACATATAAGTGCACATCAGTACCACCTATAAGTGTCCATCAGTGCGGCCTTTCAGTGCCCATCAGTGTTGCCTATCAGTGCCCATCAGTGCCACCTATGAGTGCCCATCAGTTCCGCCTATCAATGGCCATTAGTGCTGCATATCAGTGCTGCCTATCAGTGCCCATCAGTGCTGCATATTAGCATCTCATCATCAGTACCACCCCATCCGTGCCGCCTCACCAGTGCCCACCAGTGCTGCCTTATCAATGCCTGTCAGTACAGTTTATCGGTGCCCATCAGTGAAGGAGAAAACTTACTTATTTACAAAATGTTATAACAGAAACAAAGAAAATCCTTTTTTTTTTCAAAATGTTAGGTCTTTTTTGATTTATTAAGCAATAAATAAAACCCCAGAGGTGATCAAATACCACCAAAAGAAAGCTCTATTTGTGGGAACAGAATGATAAAACATTTTGTTTGAGTCCAGTGTTGCATAACTGCACAATTGTCATTTAAAGTGCTGAAAGCTGAAAATTGGCTTGGGCAGGAAGGGGGAAAGTGCCCTGTATTGAAGTGGTTAAAGTGCATTCAATTTTTTTTCATTTTATATAGAGCAGGAAAGGGTTAAAACGTATGCCAGGTTCTTGTGAAAATTGTCATTGGGACTGAAAATGAAGGGAAAAAAAATCTTTTGAGTTATCACTGAAACAGGAATAAAGGGAAAAGCTGCTGTGTAACGCTCATTGCAAATGTGGTTTCTAACCATTGCACATGCAATTCACCCAGGAGGCATAAGTGCAGTTCTTCTCTCTGTAGCCTGGCAAAGTCTATGTCAGGATGCACTACCCTACGGCTGGATGGGGCTGACCAAGTGGTAGATCCATTTAGGGCCCTTTGCATTTAGGGAAAGCCTGCTATTAATCCTTTGAGGACCATAAGATTACTGTCATCAATATAAAAAGAATGATTTCTCTTTCCCTTTAAGAATGTATTTGAACAATAAATAAAACCACACTTGTGTAATTTTTGGGGGAGAAATTATGATCCAATAACATCTGACTATTTAGGTTACTTTTTATGGAAAAAAAAAGAAGCAACTTTGCCAAACAAAAAACACATACACTGTTAGAAATTCATTAATTTGAGAAAAAATGTCCATCCTACTCCCTTGAATTTTTATCTCGCTGCAGTCGAAAACCAATTTTTTAATTTGACCCCACTAATGATTAGAGAAATGTACAAACTTTCTTAGAATATTCTTTTCCTAAGAATTGTGTTTGAAGTTCTACCCATCTATGGCATGCTTTGGACTTTGACATGCTGCAGGCAGCAAGGCTGAGTGCTGCAATTGTGCCTCCCAGGTGCACTAAAAAGCCGTAATTGCATGGACAGGCTTTTATTTACTTTGCAGAGATCTCCCTTCACTTCCTTGTGTCTAGAGAAGTAGAATTACCCCAATAGAATATGGACAGCAAAAAAAAAACACTTCTCGGAGGTTTCAACTATTCCCTTACTTTAAAATTAGTTCTGTTCTTACCTAAAAACACATGTTTAAAAGTACACTAAAGTACAAACTATTTGGATGCGAACATTTTTTTTCCATTTTAAAATTTCAAATCATATTCTCATAACACAAGACATATCTTTCTTTCGATTCCTATTTTATTGTTCCTTAATTAGACACTTAATTTATGTTCTTCATAGGCCATTGGCGGCTAATATCTCCTAGATGAAATATTACCAGGTTTTAAAAAGAAGTAGACCTAGCATTAGTTATCATGTTTCATAACAAAGCTGAAGTTTAGAGATCTCCAGCTTTCTTGTCACTTTAACTAGTTTTTTTTGGGTAACCTGGTCCAAATAAACTATTTCCTAAACTAGCAGGTGTACCTGCTGGGCGCTCTGTATAAACTGTATAAACTAGCCTCAGCTAAATATATAATATACAGTTCTGTGTTCCATCTGTGGGACATGAACTCCCCATCCTGCTCTGGGAACAAAATTGAGTTGGGCTGAGCGCTGCACATATTATGTATGGAAAGCTTTGTATTTTGTGAATTAAAACAAAGCTAACACTGACTGGCTGAAGCAGAGATTGTGACGTCATCGACCCACCTCTCTGCTTTAGAAAATCAGAGGAAGCTTTGTATTCATTCAGAGAACACAAAGCTGCTTGTGAATGGCTGAACATCACTCAGCCTGACTCAGTTTTGTTCTGGGAGGGGGGATGAGGAGTTCGCGTCCCATTGCTTGAACACAATATAAAAAAAGTCCACTTTAAGAAGCTTCATGTGCATCAAAAGACCATTGTCTATTCATTGATTCACTGAGTCCTCAAATACTACCATCATTCTTGGGCCTGAGGAAGAAGGAGATTTTTGAGCCCTGGAAATGTGTTGACTGTTATTGGTTGTTTGAGAACAAATATCAACATTAAAGGCTTTTGGGTGGATTTTTTTGTTTGGTGCTCTTATTTGTGAATGTGAGGCCGCGTACACACGCGGGGACTGTTCGCCCAACTTTGTCCGCTGAACAGTGTTTCGGCGGACAGTCCGCTCGTGTGTGGGCTTTCAGCGGACAGTTTCAGCGAACAGTCCGCTGAACAAGGTTTTTCGGAATTTCCGAAAAACTGTCCGCTGAAACAATGTTTCAGCGAACAGTCCCCTCGTGTGTAGGCTTGTTCGTCAAACTAAGTTCCGCGCATGCTCAGAAAGGATTTACACGCCGAAAGTTATAATGCAGTGTATAGGACGTCGTATTTTTCGTCCCGTCGTACGTGCCGTTCACGTCTTCGCGCACGGTTTCAGCAAACTGTTCGTTCGTCGTGTGTGGCCATGTCCGTCCATGCTAATTTTGAGCGGACTGTTTGCTGAAACTGTTTGACGGACAAAGTTGGGCGAACAGTCCCCGCGTGTGTACGCGGCCTCAATCTTCAAAATTTGGGCTTTTGGAACACCCCACTTTGGTTGATTGCAGCCTTGCCAGAGCAAATATTCCTTGTCACAATCTGATCTATTTTTTAGTCCAGTCCTTATTCAAATGTTCCATTTTAACAGCTAGGTCATTAACATGAGCTCCTATAAGACTTTTTTTGTACACAAAAAAAAGTCTTTGCAGTTTGTCATCATCAGATCATCAGGCATCAGAATCCAGAAGAATATGCAGGACTCTGGTGACACATAATGAAGATGATGCCATCATTGCAGGGCAGAGATAGAGTAAAGAATCACCATGGGGGATCTGTATTGACTGAAGAAGAGTGATAGTGATGTAAGCATGTCATTCCTCTTTTCTAAAAAATAGCACATTTTTAATTTTTTTTTAACTGATGGGTGATAAGTCTGCTTTAAGGGTTCTCTACACTACAATGCATGCATTCATTGTGCAGTTTTGTGTACACATTTACATGCATTTACGGCATACTTGCAGTGCATTTTGTAGGTATTAGTCATTAGTTTGTCTTTTTTTTTTAACTGAGTTGCAGTTACATGCTTTTGTAGTGCTTTCATTAAGCACACATGAAAATACCACAATGGTGTAAACTAGGCTCATTGAAATGCATTCATTTTTCTTGCATATGCGTTTGCACTGCGTTTAAAAATGTGTTTGACTGCATCTGGTGTACACAAGGCCTAATCATTACTTCCCAACCTGACTCTTTTTTCACAGTGTCACAGTAATATGACACAATCCTCTGTGTTCTGTGCAGAGCAGGTGCATAATTGCTCTTTGCCTTAACCCTGTCATTGTATCACTTTGCCTATGCTCCGGGGTTCGGTGGGAGCCAAAAATAAGCCTACCAGGAAATGCACAGCCTGACTCTGATGCAAATATGTCAACATCATTTAGCCATATGAAGTTCCATGACAATACACATCGCCGTCATATTATAAACACTGACAGCGAATATATCTGAAGCATACTGTCCTTTAAAAAAGTAAGACATTTGGAGAGGTGACATAAAGTGCATGGGTTTCCCTACCATACTGATTACTCGATGTAATGGTAAGCAATCCTAAGTGAACTGTGTGTCTTCAATCTTTGCAATCACTTAGGGCTGGGCACAGAGGATATCATCCATCATTCCTGGCCTGAAACATATGGTGCATCAGCAATCTTCAGTTGACCTAAATGAACATAAAAGCTGCAATACTGTTCACAATAAGAAATTGTTGTCCGCAGAATTACAGGTTTGTGATTAGATTGCTAACATTGCCAGTTTGATGTATCCGTAAGGTGTCCTGTGGGGGGAGAAAAACCCTGAATTTGAGTGAGGATTTTTTTATTTTTTGTCCTTGTAGAAAAAATCTGCAGTAATAGCAATAGTGGTAATAGTAAACGTCATACATTTATCTCTCTACAAACATAATGAACATTTGAACAAAAGTATTGACAATTTAAAATACTGTGTCATTCCCACCATGTGAATCACATGTATTTGTCAGGATTTACTGAAGTATGCTAACCTAGTCATTTTAAGTGTGCAATAATTTTGAGAAAAAGTTTTTTTCCCCTGCAGTATGAACTAAAATTTGCATACTTTACAGACAACATTTTCAAATTTTTTTTTTTAACCACTTTCAGACCGGACCAATTTGCTGGTCAAAGACCAGACCACTTTTTGCGATTCGGCACTGCGTCGCTTTAACTGACAATTGCGCGGTCGTGCGACGTGGCTCCCAAACAAAATTGACGTCCTTTTTTTCCCACAAATAGAGCTTTCTTTTGGTGGTATTTGGTCACCCCTGCGGTTTTTATTTTTTGCGCTATAAACAAAAATAGAGCGACAATTTTGAAAAAAACGCATTATTTTTTACTTTTTGTTATAATAAATATCCCCCAAAAATATATAAAAAAACATTTTTTTCCCTCAGTTTAGGCCGATACGTATTCTTCTACATATTTTTGGTAAAAAAAATCGCAATAAGCAATTATTGATTGGTTTGCGCAAAAGTTATAGCGTTTACTAAATACGGATAGTTTTATAGCATTTTTATTAATAATTTTTTATTATTTTTTTTTTTTACTAGTAATGGTGGCGATCAGCGATTTTTATTGTGACTGCGACATTATGGCAGACACATCGGACATTTTTGACACATTTTTGGGACCATTGTCATTTATACAGTAATCACTGCTATATAAATGCAGTGATTCCTGTGTAAATGACACTGGCAGTGAAAGGGTTAACCAGTGGGTGGCAGTGTAGGGGTTAAGTGTTCCTAGGGGAGTGTTACTAACTGTGGGGGGGTTGGGCTTTCATTTAGTGTACACTGATCTCTGCTCCAATCACATGGAGCAGAGATCAGCGTCACTAGTTGCTAGGCAGAATGGAAAAATGTTGTTTACACAGCATTTTCTCCATTCAGCTGCTCCGTGAGCCGATCGCGGGGATGCCCGCGGCGATCGAGTCTGCGGGTCCCGCGACTGGACTCACAGGGGTCCCGACCAGCGCGGGAGCGCGCCGCCGGCGGCGCGCTCCCGATGGCAGGGCGGCATCGAATATTGGACGTACCTGTACGCCAATATGCCTGCCCGTGCCATTCTGTCGACGTAAATCGTCGTGCACTGGTCGGGAAGTGGTTAATCTGAAAAATGTATTTCTTATACATTTAGTGGATGATGTGTATATGTAATAGCACTGGACCAATGAAAATTAGGCTTTGTTTTGATTGATATACAATAGAGTGCATCTTCCTTCAAAGGAGCTAATATGTAATTATGGTATAGAGCAGGGATATGCAATTAGCGGACCTCCAGCTGTTGCAGAACTACAAGTCCCATCATGCCTCTGCCTCTGGGTGTCATGCTTGTGGCTTTCAGAGTCTTGCTATGCCTCATGGGACTTGTAGTTCTGCAACAGCTGGAGGTCCACTAATTGCATATCCCTGGTATAGCGTATGTGGCCCTTGTTCGGGTCCTAGACTGCTACCCCTTGTTCAGCAGATGATAAACTCTGGAGTGGATATTGAGGTGCACCTAGTACAAAAGTTCATATCACTGAGAGGTATTTTTGAAATGTTCATTGGTTAGGAACATCATATTAATCCAATATGTTTCAGGGGAAAAGCCTCCCTCTTCTTCAGGACCTTAACCAGTAGATGCTATTGGAATCTTGAAATCTATATTAGAGCTTGCTAAAAACTGTCAGATTCTAATGGCACTATGAACTGCTGGCTGTGGATGTCAGTCATCTTCTACTTCCACATTTGGCTTTACCAATAATGTTAAAATAAATCAGGGCTTCCAAACCTTGCTCCTCAAGGACCACATAGAAATATAGGCCCAGACATATTACAGGTCATATTACTTAGTGATCACATATACCTTTTTTCACTGTTGTCTTTAATAGCATCCCAATCTTAGTCCATAGGGTTCAATATTGAGTTGGCCCACCCTTTGTAGCTATAACAGCTTCAAACTCTTCTGGGAAGGCTGTCCACAAGGTTTAAGAGTGTGTCTATGAGAATGTTTGACCATTCTTTCGGAAGCGCATTTGTGAGGTCAGTCAGTGCTGTTAGAGAGAAAGCCTGGCTCCCAGTCTGTGCTCTCATTCATCCCAAAGATGTTTTATTGGGTTGAGGTCAGGACAGTCAAGTTCCTCCATCCAAAACGTGCTCATCCATGTCTTTATGGACCTTGCTTTGTGCACTTGGGTGCAGTCATAGTGGAGCAGGAAGGGGTCATCCCCAAACTGTTCCCGCAAACTTGGGAGCATGAAATTGTCCAATATGTCTTGGTATGCTGACATCTTAAGAGTTCCCTTCACTAGAACTAAGGGACCACGCTCAACCCCTGAAAGACAACCCAATGCCATAATTCTCCCTCCGCCATATAATTTGGACCAGTGCACAAAGCAAGGTCCATAAAGACATGAATGAGAGAGTCTGGGGTGGAGGAACTTGACTGGCCTGCACAGAGTCCTGACCTCAACCCGATAGATCACCCTTGGGATGAATTTGAGCAGAGACTGCAACCCAGGCCTTCTCATCCAGCATCAGTGCCTGACATCATAAATGCGCTTCTGGAAGAATGGTCAAACATTTGCATAGACACACTCCTAAAACTTGTGTACAGCCTTCCCAGAAGAGTTGAAGCTTTTATAGCTGCAAAGGGTGGCCCAACCCAATATTAAACTCTACGGACTGAGACTCGGATGCCATTAAAGTTCATGTGCATGTAAAGACAATACTTTTGGTAATATAGCATATATAAATATACAGTTTTGTTCATAAGTTTAGTTTTTAATACCGTGTATTGTCCCCTTTGACATCAATTGTTAACTTGAAGACTTTTGTGGTATTTGTGGATGAGGCTCTTTGTCTTCTCAGATGGTAAAGCTGCCCATTCATCTTGTCAAAAAGCCTCCAGTTCCTGTAAATTCTTGGGCTGTCTTGCATGAACTGCACGTTTGAGATCTCCCCAGAGTGGCTCAATGATAATGAGGTCAGGAGACTGAGATGGTCACTCCAGAACCTCCAATTTATTCTGCTGTAGCCAATGACAGGTCGACTTGGCCTTGTGTTTTGGATCATTGTCATGTTGGATGTCCAAGTACGTCCCATGCGCAGCTTCCTGGCTGGTGAATGCAAATGTTCCTCCTGTATTTTTTGATAACATTCAACTGCATTCTTCTTGCCATCAATTTTGACCAAATTTCCTGTGCCTTTGTAGCTCACACATCCCTAAAACATCAGCAATCCACCTCTGTACCTTTCATCATAGGCCTTGTTGGCTCCTCTCCAAATGTAGCGTTTATGGCTGTGGCCAGAAAGCTAAATTTTGGTCTCATCACTCCAAATGACTTTGTGCCAGGTTTGAGGTTTGTCTCTGTGCTGTTTGGAGTGTTGTAAGTGGGATACTTTGTGGCATTTGCGTAGTAATGGCTTTCTTCTGGCAACTCGACCATGCAGCCCATCTTTCATCAAGTGCCTCCTTATTGTGCATCTTGAAACAGCCGCATCACGTGTTTTCAGAGAGTCCTGTATTTCACCTGAAGTTATTTGTGAGGTTTTCTTTACATCCTGAACAATTTTCCTGGGAGTTGTGGCTGAAATTTTAGTTGTTCTACCTGACCGAGGTTTGGTTTCAAGAGAACCTCTCATTTTACACTTTTTGATTAGAGTTTAATCATTGCTGATTGGCATTCTCAGTTCCTTGGATATCTTTTTATATTCTTTTCTGTTTTATACAGTTCAACTACCTTTTCCCCCAGATCCTTTGACAATTCTTTTGCTTTCCCCATGACTAAGAATCCAGAAACATCAGTGCAGCACTGGATGAAAGATGTAAGGGTCTGTTAGGAGTCCAGGAACTCATTGACCTTTTAAACACACACACTTATTACAAGCAAACAGATCACAGGTGAGGATGGTTACCTTTAATAGCCATTCAAACCCCTTTGTTTCAACTTGTGTGCATGTTATCAGGCCAAAATCACCAGGATATGTAAACTTTTTATCAGGGTAATTTGGGTAGTTTCTGTTGCCATTATGATTTAAAAAGAGTAAACACATTTGATTGATAATAAATGGCTTCAGCAGCTTGATCCCGGATGGGGTGTGGGAGGTGAAGGAGATGGAAACACCTAGCTTACACGCTGTAGAAGAGTAAAACGCATGGTTACCTACTATGTATCAATGTTCTTTGTATTCAAAATTGCTCTGGACTTTGTTGCTGGTCCATTATTGTACTTTTGCATACTTTCAATAAAAACTATTTGAAAATCCCCCCCCCAAAAAAAAAAAAAAGATATAATAAACTATTTACAAAAAATAAATAAATAAATGGCTTTAGCCAAACACTAACCATGAGTGAAATAAATATTTTATGCTATTCATATTCTCTGAAAAGTGGCCAAGAAATCATAACTTCTACCAGGGTAAACTTATGAGCACTGTATATATATATATATATATATATATATATATATATATATATATATATATATATATATATATATATATATTCATTCCTAAAAAGTAAGCTATATACAGCATATACATGGGGCACTCATAATGGCTGTACCTTGTTGATTTGATGTCTAATGATATGAAGCACATAATGCTTCTGGTGGCCTTTGCATTTGTTTTTTATCCATAGCAAAACAATGTACTTGGTCATGTTGACATGTGCCCTATTGATTCCTATGAATTGTCAATATTAATGATAGGTTCATTTTAAGTCCTACTATTTGTCCTCGGAATGAGTCATTGTTATGTTAGAAAAGTTAATAGCTACAGTCGTGCTCAAAAGTTTGCATACCCTGGCAGAAATTGTGAAATGTTTGCATTAATATTGAAAATATGACTGATCATGCAAAAAAACTGTCTTTTATTTAGGGATAGCAATCATATGAAGCCATTTATTATCACATAGTTTTTTGGATCCTTTCTAAATCATAATGATAACAGAAATCACCCAAATGTCCCTTCTTTTGAAAGGACCAAATGTCCTTTCTAAATCATAATGATAACAGAAATCACCCAAATGTGCCTGATCAAAATTCTACATAACCTGGAATGTCTGGCCTTGGTACAGACACAGAAAGTGGCACACACAGGTTAAAATGGCAATTAAAAGGTTAATTTCCCACATTTGTGGCTTTTTAAATCACAATTAGTGTCTATGTATAAATAGTCAATAAGTTTATTAGCTCTCACATGGATGCACTAAGCAGGATAGACTCTGAGCCATGAGGAGGTAGAAAAGAACAGTCAAAAGACCTGCGTAACAAGGTAATGAAATTTTACAAAGATGGAAAAGCATATAAAAAGATATCCAAAGCCTTGAATATGCCAGCCAGTACTGTTTAACCGCTTGCCGACTGGCTTACACCACGTTGGCAGAAGGGCACGTACAGGCATATTACCTGTATGTTGCCCTTTAAGAAGCAGTTTGCCACGAGCTCTGTGAATGTGATCGCGGGTCCCGCAGACTCAATATCCGCAGGGATACCCGAGATCATCTCAGGGAGGGGAAGAATGGGGAAATGCTGATGTTAACAAGCATTTCCCCATTCTGCCTAGTGACAATGATCACAGCTCCCTGTAATCGGGAGTGGTGATCAGTGTCATGTCACACATAGCCCCTCCCCCCACAGTTAGAATCACTCCCTAGGACACACTTAACCCCTACAGTATTACCTAGTGGTTAACTCCTTCATTGCCAGTCACATTTACACAGCAATCAATGCATATTTAATCGTATCGGCCTAAACTGAGGGGAAAAAATATATATTTTTTTGGGGATATTTATTATAGCAAAAAGTAAAAAATAATGCGTGATCAGGGCCATTTGGGTGATTTCTGTTATCACTATAATTTATATAGGATCCAAATGTAGTGCCCCCCCTCGGGTCTACTGGGAGCAGAAAGTACCTTCAGATACAGGGAGCAAGACTTACATTCACCCCAAGGCTGAGTCAATGGCTATAATGGGAATCTGAACAGAATTTAGGCACCTGTCACATTAGGTATTTTTCAATGCTTTGATGAAAAGTTGAGAAATGTTGTAGGAAAGAGGTTTAGTGGAGGTTTCAGATACACTTTTTAGCAGATCACTTACAGACTCCTTGAATCCAAAGGACAAAACAGCTTTCTTTTAGCAGATCTTGAATACCTAGCTAAGCCTCTCTAACAGACTTAGCAGCCAGCAGAGCTCCTGGATACGTCTCTCCCTCACAGACCTGGCAACCAGTAGAACTCTTGGATAAGTCTCTCTCACAGACTTAGCAGCCAGGAGCTAGTTCTCTAGATTAGATTGTAGAACAGCTTGACAGTAAGGATGAGCTTCGTGTTCGAGTCGAACAATGATTTTCAACCATATTGCAGGAACTAGATATAACATTAAAACCGCAAGCAGTTTTAAATGGTGTTATTTCCGTTTAATGTCATTTTGTGCAGGGACTGTTCTAAACACGGGAAACACGTGGCACTTCACAGGCATACTACAGACACCCCCCAGGCACCATATTTAAAGGAATATTTCACTTTTTTTTTCACTTTAATCGTCATTAAAATCAGTGCTCCCGCCAAAACGGCCGTTTTTAAAACTTTATTTTGCATTGACCCATGTCCCCTGAGGCAGGAGTCAGGTCCCCAAACCCTTTTTAGGACAATATCTTGCATATTAGCCGTTAAAATTAGCACTTTCCATTTCGAACGTTCGAGTCCCATAGACTTCAATGGGGTTCTAACGTTCGTAACGAACGCGGGGTCCGTTCGAAAGTTCTGGTGCGAACCGAACTGGGGGGTGTTCTGCTCATCCCTACTTGACAGTACCAGAACCTTTAAGCTGACCTGGCAGTACTGTAAGGATAGTTTCAATATAGGGGAATCCTACAAATGAGTCACCAGGCCCTCCTGAGAGATCAGCCTTCATCCTGGTTCTCGCCAGCAAGGGTCCTCCCCTGGATCTCCTCAGCTTGGCTCGGCTTCTTCCACACAGGCAAAACAGCCTAAGGACACCCTCAAGGTTAATAGGCCCCAGACAGGCTTCTGGGCCTACTACAGAACTTGCAGCAGCACATCCTCAGGCCAGAAGGGCCCTGAGGTAAGAATGACTAGAACACATGGCATCTGTCCAATAAATACCCCTTCCCAGAATGCACAGCAGCCAGGAACCTCCTACTGGGCTGTTTCCAGACAAAGAATATTAATTACAGCTCAACCTAGTTGTAATTCTTACACTGTTCTGTGGTACCAGTGACACCTACTGGCAACAGTAGGAAATGCACAACCCAGCCAAGTTGAGAACAGAACCAAATATACAATCAAATCTGAGCTGTTTACAGCTCAGCCAAGAACTAAATTGACATGATAGCCACATTTATAGGAACGGGGGGGCTACACAAAAAACTACGTGTTAATAAATGGCTTTGTGTGATTACTATCCTTAAATAAAAGACAGTTTTTTGGCATGATCAGTCATATGTTCAATATTAATGCCAAAATTGCACAATTTCTGCCAGAGTATGCAAACTTTTGAACACAACTGTATAAATTGCATTCATCTCATCATAGTAAAAAGAAAGTTTGTTAAACTATGATTTATTGTAGTTACATGAGTATTACCATACTGTGTTGGCCATACACATATTGATTTATGGCAAATTCAAATATAATTGCAATATCATTCATGATAAAATTAAGCATTAACCAAATGAAACAAGTGTTTCATAGAAAACAGCAAAAGTACAAACTTTGTTCCAATGTGGTTGTAAAAAGTCTTTGCCATCATAGGCTGGGAATTCCATTCTTAGTGAGAATTAAAATGTGGCCTGCAATGTGATTGCAGAAGGTTTAGCAGGCATGTTTTACCAAGAGGTACATAACAATTGATAAGTGAAAAACTGCTGACAAGTTCTTTTTTTAAATGCCTAATTGAAATTGTTTGCCTAGTAAAAGTTTCTAGGAGGAATACCTTGAATTATTAGACAGCAAAGTCTCTTTGACCGTTATAAGTGAGAGTAGTATTAAAACCTCAATTGTTTTTTAAATAAATGCATTCTCTTCCAAATATCAATCATCCCCAATCCATAATTTTAAATTTTGAAATGTGGGCACCATACACATAGCACCACCTCCAGCTCCAGGTTCACAGCATCTCTTCCCCAAACTTCATATGCACAGTGCACTAGAGACAGTGTAGGCTACGGCCAATGCCAGTCACTCACAGGAAGGAGGGAAGAAATGCGGATGGCTTGCCACTGGGGCTATCTCTTCCTAGGTAAAAAAACTCATGCATTGTGGCAGCAGGGATAGCAAAGGTGGCTCCATGGGAATCTGTAAAGTGACTGAGAAACCTAAAGACAGGAACCACACAAGGGTGTTTTGAAGACATCAAATGTGAGCCAACCACAGGCTGCAAACAAAGTGCTGAGGTCTGTAGCGCTATATCATTTTTTTAATTTTTTTTAATTGAGGGTTTATTTGAAAGTATTTCTAGGCAAAACCTTTTATTTTAGTTTTTAGATGGAATGGGGGAAGGGTTAGACCCTCTGCCAAGTTTCTAATGGTGTCTCCATTTAGGAGATTCTCCTGTTTGTAATAATGTCAATTGTCACCAAAAAGGAAAGTGAGTGGTAATCCAAAATGTTAGAGTTGTTTCCAGAAAAAAAGGTGTGGGGAAAACTTGCAATGGGAACACTGTTCAGGGGGGCTGTGGAAGATGGTGTTTTTTTATGGGGGGCACAAACAGCCATCCCCCTGGTTGGCTAGTGGCACCCCAGAGGTCTCGTGGAGGTTGGTTGATCACCCATCACTTACCCCATCTAGGTTGCGGGCAGGCAGCGATGCAACAGGCGGCGGACAGGTGTCTCCTCCTCCTCTGCATCACAGTGTGTGTTTCATCTTTCCTCATCCTTTGTCTCCAATAGGATTGCCTGTCCTTTCAGTTAACCAGGTGACAGGTCCCGCGACCCACTTCCTGATTGGCTGGGGGGAGAATCAGTGTGAAAATAGCAAATATTAATTTGTTATTCTCACACAACTGGGTGGGCTTAGAGTGTAAACTCTTTTCTACTCTGTCCAAAACTGAAAAAATGTCTATACATGCACTTTACAGTTACATAGTTAGCCAGATTGAAAAAAGACACAAGTCCATCCAGTTTAACCAAAAAAAAAAAATCATACAATCCCATATTTACAATCCTTTACCCACAGTTGATCCAAAGGAAGGCAAAAACCCCACCAAAGCATGTTCCAGTTTGCTACAGCAGGGGAAAAAAATCCTTCTTGATCCCCTCAGTGGCAAACTGTGAAGCTCTGGTGAACTCCATGCCCAAGCGGGTTAAGGCAGTCCTGGAAAATAATGTTGGCCACACAAAATATTGACATTTTGGGCACAATTTGGACATTTTCACTTAGGGGTGTACTCACTTTTGTTGCCAGCCGTTTAGGCATTATTGGCTGTGTGTTGTTATTTTGAGGGAACAGCAAATTGACTCTGTTATACAAGCTGTACACTCACTACTTTACATTGTAGCAAAGTGTAATCTATTCAGTGTTGTCACATGAAAAGATATAATAAAATATTTACAAAAATGTGAGGGGTGTACTGACTTTTGTGAGATACTGTATTTTTCTTTCCCCACGACTCAGAATTCAGAAACATCAGTGCAGCACTGGATGAAAATTGCAAGGGTCTGTCAGGAGTCCAGAACTGCATTGACCTTTTATACACACTAATTACAAGAAAACAGATCACAGGTGAGGATGGTTACCTTTAATAGGCATTCGAACCCCTTTGTGTCAACTTGTGCGCATGTTTTTCTATCAAATTGACAAATTGATCTTTCCAAGCATGTCAACTTTACCTTACACATGGTACCATTCCAGTCATTAATGAGTGCCTAAATCAGTGATGGTGAACCTTGGCACCCCAGATGTTTTGGAACTACATTTCCCATGGTGCTCAACTACACTGAAGAGTGCATGAGCATCATGGGATGTGTAGTTCCAAAACATCTGGGGTGACAAGGTTCGCCATCACTGCCCTAAATGTTAGAAATAATGTCTTAAATTCTTTTAGGCTCCGTGGGTGGATGCCATATGGTCCAGGTACTTTATCCACCTTTATTCTGTCTAAATGTTAAAGTGGAACTAAACATTAACTATTTTAATCCTTAAGATGCTAGCATTAGTAATTAGAAAGTAATGAATATTATATTTACTTTTTACATTTCAGTTGCTTCTTGGTTTCTAGCCTAGGCCAAAATTATGTCATACATCCCTCCTGGAGAAGGGCAGGAGGGGCTTTCTCAGCTAACTACCCTCTGCCTACATGACTGAGCTAATGGCACATGAATTCCAGGAAGTAAATGCTACATGAATCTACCCTTACTTAAGGCAGTGGTTAGACGTCCTAGGGGGTGTTTAAGAACAAAATTTCTCAAAAAATAAGGTATAGAGACCTAGATGGATGTGTGAGTGTTCCTTGAGTATTAAAAATGAATTAAATAGTGCTTTCATTTTGTGGTTCTCAGATACAGTTACATTCAGCTTCAAATATACCCCTGCAACACCCTTCTCAGTGGCCTGCCTTTACACAAGCTACCCCCCCCCCCCCCTTCAGTCTCTTATGAATGCTGCGCTAGACTAATATATACCTTACTAACCGATCTGTGACTGTTGCCCCTCTCTGCCAATCTCCTCACTGGCTTTCACTAGTTCAACATATAAAATTCAAAATACTAACCACAACATACAAAGCCATCCACTACATCACCCCAAACTACATCATCAACCTCATCTGCAAATATCGCCCAAATCGTCCTCTCTGGTCCTCTCAAGACATCTTGCTCTCTAGCTCCCTTGTTACCTCCTCCCATACTCGCCCCCAGGACTTTTCCAGAACGTCTCCCATCCTCTGGGACTCCCTACCCCATTATATCTAATCAGCTCCTACCCTGTCCGTCTTTAGCCAATTCTTGAAAACTCATTTATTCAAGGTAGCCTACCCCATCTCTACCAAAGACCTGTGCTTGAGTCACTCATCAGATCCCCCCCTGCGGCTATTACCTTTTGTACCACCTCCCCCCCCCCCTTTGGATTGTAAGCTCCATGAGCAGGGCCCTCCTATTGCTTCTGTATTGAACTGTATTGTAATTGTATTGTACTGTCCCCCTTTATATTGTAAAGCACTACGTGAATTATTGGTGCTATAAAAACCCTGTATAATAATAAAAATATCCCTTGTAGCACTCCAGTTGTATGTTAATATTTTTAATAATTAAAGCCAAAGTTGTCAAAAGCTACAACAGAACCATTCCTAACTTTATGTCACTTTAATGTTCCAAGGTTTAAGGCTGTGGTTGTCCGTACCTTATACATTGTGCAATTATTAAACAACCCTTCACATCAGACACAAATCTAATGCCCTCAGACATTTAAGGAATTTTACTTCTATAGCTTTCTTTACGCATTTGAAAATGAATACTTAGATTCTCTCCCAAGGACCTAAATTAGATCTGGTGTTCCTTTACATCAGCGCTCCAACTTTGTTTGGCCCAGTTTCCTCCAGATGAAGTATAAGTTCATTGCTGCTAAACGTAATTAGGGTTGTAGCAGAACCTTCTGTATCATGCGCTATGTTCCTGCTTTGCAGAGCATTCATATGTGGGATCTCTCTATTTTATGTTTAACTGCTTCTTTGAAAACATAGATAAAAGCAAAATCCACTTAAGTTATGTAACTGTACAAAAATAGATTTGGTTTTTAGTGAACATAAAGATGTATTGATCGTCATTGTTAATATTTGCCTCTCTATACCCTTATTGAGACAGAAATGGAGCAGTTGTGAGGCTGAATCAATAAAATCCAAAAAGCATAGTTCTCTAAAAGGCATTCTTTTTTTCCTCTTTTCAAGATGAAACATAGATTAGAAAAATTAAATGGATCTCATCCTTAGATTTTTATGTAATCAGACGTATTGTGTTACATTTTATATGCTAATTTTTTTCCATTTAACAGTATTTGTATCAAAACTTACTGAAAATATACAGGAGCATATTCTATATACAAACATTGTGTTTGTCATTGTTTCAGTGTTCAGTTTGAAGACAATACAAAATTAGTGATAAATGCCCTTACTGGTTATTTAAGAGCTAAGTCCACCTTTTACAAAAAATAATAAAAATAAATAAATGCACATATACTTAAAGGAAATAAAATTAGCTTAATTTTCGCAACTGTGATGTGGAAGTTCCTGTCCCTTTAAGGCATGCTAAGGTGCATAGTGATCTTGCATTGTTATTTAATCCTTACAATATTTTACAGTACCTGGTTGATCCCGTCTGTTCCTGTGTTCCTCTTTGTAAACTGTCGACGCTAATCATGGCTGTCGATCCATTATAGCGTGGTCAGTTTACTTCTTTCAGTCAGCTCTCTATTCAGTGTCTCTGTATCTGCCTTCTCTCCCACTCCCTGTTATTCCTGTGGTCTGTGTCTGTGTGAAGCCGATCAACTCCCCACCCCTCCCCTCCAGCCTTGCATGACTGATCATTTCACAGCATCTGCTCTTCCCCTCTGATTTTTACAAATGTCAATGTAAAGAAACTACCTTTCCATCATGTGTAAGCCCTTGTACACACGGTCGGACATTCTGACAGAAAGTGTCCGACCGGACCGTGTTGTCGGATAATCCGACTGTGTGTGGGCTCCATCGGACTGTTTCCGTCGGAATATCCGACGGACAAAGTTTTAGAGCTGGGCTATAAACTTTCGGACAACATGATTGTGCGTCCGATTGTGTGTAGAGAATTCCGATTGGACAGTGCCACGCATGCTCAGATCAAATTCCTAGACCAAAGCTATTGGCTACTAGCCTGAACGTAGTCCCGTCGTAACGAAATAACGTCATCACGTTACTTATGATCGGATTTTCCGACAACTTTGTCTGACCGTGTGTATGCAACACAAGTTTTGGACAAAATCCGATGGATTTTGTTGTCAGAATGTCCGTCCGTGTGTACAAGGGCTAAGTCAGCACATAACATTTGAATAAAAAATAATAATTACATTTGGTCAATATATATGTATATATACAGTTGTGCTCATAAGTTTACATATTCTGGCAGAATTTATGCTTTCTTGGCCATTTTTCAGAGAATATGAATGATAACAAAAACGTTTCTTTGGCTGAAGCCATTTATTATCAATCAACTGTGTTTACCCTTTTTAACTCACAATGAAAAGAGAAACTACACAAATGACCCTTAACAAAAGTTTACATACCCTGGTGATATTGGCCTGAAAACATGCACACAAGTTGACACAAAGGGGTTTGAATGGCTATTAAAGGTAATCATCCTCACCTGTGATCTGTTTGCTTGTAATTCGTGTAGGTGTATAAAAGGTCAGTGAGTTTCTGGACTCCTGACAGACCCTTGCATCTATCATCCAGTGCTGCACTGACGTTTCTGGATTCTGAGTCATGGGGAAAGCAAAAGAATTGTCAAAGGATCTGCTGTTTCAAGATGAACAATAAGGAGGCACTTGAAGAAAGATGGGCTGCATGGTCGAGTCGCCAGAAGAAAGCCATTACTATGCAAATGCCACAAAGCACCCCCCTTACAATACCCTAAACAGCACAGAGACAAGCCTCAAACCTTCTGGCACAGTTATTTGGAGTGAAGAGACCCACATTTAGCTTTTTGGCCACAACGATAAACGCTTCATTTGGAGAGGAGTCAACAAGGCCTTTGATGAAAGGTACACCATTCCTACTGTGAAACACGGAGGTGGATTGCTGATGTTTTGGGGATGTGTGAGCAAAGGCACAGGAAATTTGTTCAAAATTGATGGCAAGATGAATGCAGTATGTTATCAAAAAATACTGGAGGAATATTTGAATTCATCAGCCAGAAAGCTGCACATAGGACGTACTTGGACATTCCAAAATGACAATGATCCAAAACACCAGGCCAAGTCGACCTGTAATTGACTACAACAGGATAAAGTGAAGGTTCTGGAGTGGCCATCTCAGTCTCCTGACCTGAATATCATTGAGCCATCATTGAGCCACTCTGGGGAGATCTCAAACATGCAGTTCATGCAAGACAGCCCAAGAATTTACAGGAACTGGAGGCTTTTTGCCAAGAGGAATGGGCAGCTTTACCATCTGAGAAGATAAAGAGCCCCATCCACAAATATCACAAAAGATTTCAAGCTGTCATTGATGTTAAAGGGGTATTAAGAACTGGGGCATGTAAACTTTCTGATCAGGGTCATTTGGGTAGTTTCTGTTTATGATTTAAAAAGAGTAAACACAGTTGATTGATAATAAATGGCTTCAGCCAAACACTAACCATGAGTGAAAGAAAAGTTTTTGTGTTATTCATATTCTCTGAAAAATGGCCAAGAAATCATCAACTCTGCCAGGGTATGTAAACTTATGAGCACAACAGTATATATACAGTATCTCACAAAAGTGAGTACACTCCTCACAGTTTTGTAAATAATTTATTATATCTTTTCATGTGACAACACTAAAGAAATGACACCTTGCTGCAATGTAATGTACAGCTTATATAACAGTGTAAATTAGCTGTCCCCTCAAAATAACTCAACACACAGCCATTAATGTCTAAACCGCTTGCAACAAAAGTGAGTACACCCTAAGTGAAAATGTCCAAATTGGGCCCAATTAGCCATTTTCCCTCCCTGATATCATGTGACTCGTTAGTGTTACAAGGTCATAGGTGTGAATGGAGAGCAGGTGTGTTAAACGTCATGTTATTGCTCTCACTCTCTCATACTGGTCACTGGAAGTTCAACATGACACCTCATGGCAAAGAACTCTGTGAGGATCTGAAAAAAAGAATTGTTGCTCTATATAAAGATGTCCTAGGCTATAAGAAGACTGCCAAGATCCTGGAAATGAGCTGCAAACTGGTAGCCAAGACCATTCAGCGGTTTAACAGGACAGGTTCTCAGCGTCATATATAGAGGTTGTCTTTAATAAACAGACGTATGAGTGCTGTCAGGATTGCTGCAGAGGTTGAAGGGGGGGGGGGGGTTAGCCTGTCTGTGCTCAGATCGTACGGTACCCACTGCATCAAATTGGTCTGCATGGCTGTCTCAGAAGGAAGCTTCTTCTAAAGATGATGTGCAAGAAAGCCCACAAACAGTTTGCTGAAGACAAGCAGACGAAGGACATGGATTACTGGAACCATGTCCTGTGGTATGATGAGACCAAGATGAACTTATTTGGTTCAGATGGTGTCAAGTATGTGTGGCAGCAACCAAGTGAGAAACACAAAGACAAGTGTGTCTTGCCTACAGTCAAGCATGGTGGTGGGAGTGTCATGGTATGAGGCTGCATGAGTGGTGCCGGCACTGGGGAGCTACAGTTCATTGGGGAAAGCATGAATGCCAACATGCACTGTGAAATACTGAAGCAGAGCATGATCCCCTCCCTTTGGAGACTGGGCCGCAGGGCAGTATTCCAACATGATAACGACCCCAAACACACCTCCAAGACGACCACTGCCTTGCTAAAGAAGCTGAGGGTAAAGGTGATGGACTGGCCAAGCATGTCTCAAGACCTAAACCCCATTAAGCATCTGTGGGGTATCCTCAAATGGAAGTTGGAGCGCAAGGTCTCTAACATCCACCAGCTCTGTGATGTTGTCATGGAGGAGTGGAAGAGGACTCCAGTAATATTTTATGTATTTATTATTATTTATTTAATTGACTTTAACTGTCTGTCTCTGCATTACACACACTTGCCATGGTGTCCGTTTAACAGCGTAATGTCTTTAAAAAATGGCTAACCCTAGAAAAAATTAAGACGAGGAGGCCAACTTAAAGGAATATAATATTGTGGGTTATTTTGTAGCAATATGTCTAATTATTGGAGATAATGGCTATTATGGGCCATGCTTTTTTCAGCTTTATATTCTGATTATTGCAATATGCAGAAAAAAATGCTTTTTCATGGTAAATTATGGTAAATGGGGAACGAATTGCTTTAATTTGACTGCTGTTGAACCTTACCACATGAAACTTTGGAACAAGCGAATCATATCAGAAGGTATATAATAATGTTATATTACATTGTCCCTGGTACCAAGCAACTTGAAATAAGTACAGGTATGGCAGCAAAAAAGTGCAAGAAAGACGAAAGTGCCTATAAGAGTACGAAAAGCCAAAGGTCATACATAATTCACACCAATGACATATACTGTATGAGTAAAACAGTCAAAACATGAAGCTATATATATCTGAAAGGGTTAAAGAACACTTATGTACAATAGCCATTTTATCACAGTTAATACTGCAGAGTGCTTAACAAAAGCGTTTCACTTGACCTTTAGTTTGCTTGAAAACAACATGAGATTGGAAAGTAAAAAATCACAAAGGAAAAGCAAATGCTTTTCTGGTATAGAACTTGGTAGAACTGCCTGCCAACATCACAGGATATGTCTGAATAAAAAAGAATTAAAAAATAAACAGTTTTTTTTTGTTCGCTAAAACCAAACAAAAAGGAAAAGAAAAGCGGTAGACACTTAACCAGCTGCGTGCAGCGTTACAAAGTTTTATTTTAGCCTAGGAAGTCATTGCAATCCAGTCTAGTAATTTTCTCTTACAAGTAGCATCTAGAAGACACATGTTTTCAATTGTCAGAAGAGAACTGGAACATAGCAATGTTCTGCATTTCCATGCATAGGTTAATGAAACAACTGTGGACAAGTGGATGAAAATATTATTATTATAATACAGGATTTATATAATGCCAACAGCTTGTGCAGCTCTTAATAAAATGAAGGCCGACATTACAGTTACATTACAATTTGGTACAAGAGGAATCAGAGGGCCCTGCTCGTTAGAGAGTACAATCTAAGAGGGAGGATCAATTGATATAAAAGCCAATAGCTGTGGGGGATGAGCTGATGGAGAAAGTAAAGCGGTGTATTAGTTAGAAGCAGGATAAGTTTCTTTAAAGCGGTAGTAAACCCGCAATTTTTTATTTTTTTTTAAAACCTGCAAAGCAAAAGGCATAATGAGCTAGTATGCACCGCATACTAGCTCATTATGAAATACTTACCTTAGAACGAGGCCCCGACATCTCGCCCGATCCACGCCGAGGGAGCCGACATGCTCCCTCGGCGTCTCTTCCGGGTATCGCGGCTCCGGCGCTGTGAGTGGCCGGAGCCGCGATATCGTCACTCCCGCGCATGCGCGCGGGAGATTTAAATCCGGCCGGACGAGCGCTGCCGGATTTTCACGGAGAGAACCCCCTTGTGCGCATGCGCCGCTGCAGTCAGCGGCGCATACCGAGGGGAATATTTTTTTTACCTACAGGTAAGCCTTATTATAGGCTTTCCTGTAGGTAAAAGTTAAAAAAGTGGGTATACAACCACTTTAAATAGAAGGGTTTTCAGAAAATATTCCTCGTCATTGTGGACATTTCCAATAAGGTCACTAATAGTAAACCAGCATTATTGATCCATAGCTATAAATATATACATTATATAGGCGAGGGGGAGGGGGCTGGTTGGGGGGGATCTGTACTGGGGAGAGTTGTATTGATGGGGTAAATCTGTACTGAGAAAAGCTGGACTGGCGGTGGGTGTGAGATCTTTACCGTGGAAATCTATACTGGCGGGAGAAGATCTGTACTGATGGGAGCTGTACTGTTGGGGAGGAGGGAAATGTACTGGGAGGAGTTGTGATGGTGGGAGAATCTATAAAGGGTGAAGCTCTACTAGTGGGGGAAAGGCTGTACTGGGGGGAGCTGTACTAGTGGAAGGAGGATGATCTGTACTGATGGGAGCTCTACTAGTGGGGCAGGGGTTTCTGTACTGGAGGAAGCTATACTGGTGGTGGGGAGATCTGAGCTGGGGGAAGCTGTACTGGTGGTGGGGAGATCTGTGCTGGGGGGAGTTGTACTGGTGAGAGGGTTTGTACTAGCTGGAGCAATAAGATAAGGTCCGCAACCTTACCCTTGTACCGTGGATCAAGGAGAGTGGCCAGCCAGTAATGGTCCCTCTCCTTGATCTGAAGAATACAAGGATCCTTCCGCAGGCTTTGCAGGATCAGGGAGGCCATGCAGCGTAGGTTAGCTGAGGCATTCGGTCCAGAGTCCTCTGGGTCACTAAGGACAACATGATCCGCAGCCACCTCCTCCCAGCCACGTAGAAGTCCATGGGTTTCTTGGGACTGTAAATCATCCCTACAAGACTGCTGCTGCTGAATGCCAGGCTCCATCTCCATGCTGACACAATCATCCTCCTCCTCCTCCTCCTCCTCTTCCTCTTCCTGTGTGATGGGTGTGGGACAGCAGGAACACTGTCTGGATAAAGGGGGCCTTGAGAGGCAAGGAAGTCCTCCTCTTCCTCCCTCTGTTCTGCCTCAAGTGCCCTGTCCATTATTCCATGCAGCGTATGCTCCAAGAGGTGGACAAGAGGTACAGTGTCACTGATGCATGCATTATCACTGCTCACCATCCCTGATCATGTCTCACTGTCGTGGTGAGAAAAAAACCGAGCTCCACTGACCCTGTCCTGGTGCCGTAGTCGCACAGGTACTCATTGATGGCTCTCTGCTGCATGTGCAGCCGCTGCAGCATGGCCAACGTTGAGTTCCACCTGGTGGGCATGTCACATATAAGGCGGTTCTTGGGCAGGTTCAACTCCTTTTGGAGCTCAGCCAGCCGAGCACTGGCATTAAATGATCAGCGGAAATGCACACAGACTTTCCTGGCTTTCCTGCTTCAGGACATCCTGTAAGCCGGGTAGTGATGGCCGAACGGTTCGCCCGGCGGTCGTTTCGCGGCGAATTTCCGACATTCGCGGTCCGCACGTTCGAACGCCTTTTTCCGTCGTTCGCCGCGGCGGACTTACGTGTTTAATGTATACAAGAACTTTAACCTTTGGTGACACGTTTATCATGTGATACAGGACAGCCAATTGAGACATGACAGCACATGGACACTTGTACATTCCCCCTAACCTATAAATACACCCGATCCGGTGGCCATTTTACATTCTTTCTTCTGTTAAGATAGGGACAGGTTCCTGTGTGGAGTAGGGAGAGATAAACCACTAGCTATTTGGTACACAAAAGTTCTTTTCAGGACTGGTATAGGTGTTAGGTGTTGATAGGTTTGCTGTGCTGCTGATTCTTGCAGCAGCCTGAGTGTCTTTTGTTAGTTTAGAGAAAGGGAAAGGACGGTGTATGCTACAGGGACAGCCAGATTAGTCTTTCATCATCATCATCATCATCATCATCATTAGCTGTTACTATCAAGGTCCACAAAAGAGCTGTTCCAGTAACCACTAATCGTTCTCTTTTTTTGCCAATTTGTATAGGGACAGGAAGGAAGCAGTGTTGTCAGGCAGTGAGGGTAATTTTAAAGACTTGCTGTTATTATTAGTTCCACAAAGGTTCTTTTCAGGACTGGTATCAGTGGTACAGTAATAGGCTTGTACATGTATAATATTCTTTCTTCCAAATATAGAAAGGATATTATACTTGACTGCTGCCCTTCTGCTGCAGTCTGCTAAACATTCACAACTCACTTGTTCCACAAAAGTTCTTATAAGGACTGGTAACTTGGTATAGGGTGCTACGGTACATAGGCTTGAGTGCGGTACAGTCTGCTGTTCTGTAAGGACCGCTATCGGTCCACAATAGATAGGGTTGACGTGCACCACTGCTGACCGCTGCCCTATACTGCAGCAGTCCTTCAGCGGTATAGGGACTGACGTACAGTCTGCTAATCACTAACACACAACCTGCTTGTTCCACAAAAGTTCTTATAAGGACTGGTAACTTGGTATAGGGTGCTACGGTACATAGGCTTGAGTGCGGTACAGTCTGCTGTTCTGTAAGGACCGCTATCGGTCCACAATAGATAGGGTTGACGTGCACCACTGCTGACCGCTGCCCTATACTGCAGCAGTCCTTCAGCGGTATAGGGACTGACGTACAGTCTGCTAAACACTAATACACAACCTGCTTGGTCCACAAAAGTTCTTATAAGGACTGGTAACTTGGTATAGGGTGCTACGGTACATAGGCTTGAGTGCGGTACAGTCTGCTGTTCTGTAAGGACCGCTATCGGTCCACAATAGATAGGGTTGACGTGCACCACTGCTGACCGCTGCCCTATACTGCAGCAGTCCTTCAGCGGTATAGGGACTGACGTACAGTCTGCTAAACACTAATACACAACCTGCTTGTTCCACAAAAGTTCTTATAAGGACTGGTAACTTGGTATAGGGTGCTACGGTACATAGGCTTGAGTGCGGTACAGTCTGCTGTTCTGTAAGGACCGCTATCGGTCCACAATAGATAGGGTTGACGTGCACCACTGCTGACCGCTGCCCTATACTGCAGCAGTCCTTCAGCGGTATAGGGACTGACGTACAGTCTGCTAATCACTAACACACAACCTGCTTGTTCCACAAAAGTTCTTATAAGGACTGGTAACTTGGTATAGGGTGCTACGGTACATAGGCTTGAGTGCGGTACAGTCTGCTGTTCTGTAAGGACCGCTATCGGTCCACAATAGATAGGGTTGACGTGCACCACTGCTGACCGCTGCCCTATACTGCAGCAGTCCTTCAGCGGTATAGGGACTGACGTACAGTCTGCTAAACACTAATACACAACCTGCTTGGTCCACAAAAGTTCTTATAAGGACTGGTAACTTGGTATAGGGTGCTACGGTACATAGGCTTGAGTGCGGTACAGTCTGCTGTTCTGTAAGGACCGCTATCGGTCCACAATAGATAGGGTTGACGTGCACCACTGCTGACCGCTGCCCTATACTGCAGCAGTCCTTCAGCGGTATAGGGACTGACGTACAGTCTGCTAAACACTAATACACAACCTGCTTGGTCCACAAAAGTTCTTATAAGGACTGGTAACTTGGTATAGGGTGCTACGGTACATAGGCTTGAGTGCGGTACAGTCTGCTGTTCTGTAAGGACCGCTATCGGTCCACAATAGATAGGGTTGACGTGCACCACTGCTGACCGCTCACCTATACTGCAGCAGTCCTTCAGCGGTATAGGGACTGACGTACAGTCTGCTAATCACTAACACACAACCTGCTTGTTCCACAAAAGTTCTTATAAGGACTGGTAACTTGGTATAGGGTGCTACGGTACATAGGCTTGAGTGCGGTACAGTCTGCTGTTCTGTAAGGACCGCTATCGGTCCACAATAGATAGGGTTGACGTGCACCACTGCTGACCGCTCACCTATACTGCAGCAGTCCTTCAGCGGTATAGGGACTGACGTACAGTCTGCTAATCACTAACACACAACCTGCTTGTTCCACAAAAGTTCTTATAAGGACTGGTAACTTGGTATAGGGTGCTACGGTACATAGGCTTGAGTGCGGTACAGTCTGCTGTTCTGTAAGGACCGCTATCGGTCCACAATAGATAGGGTTGACGTGCACCACTGCTGACCGCTCACCTATACTGCAGCAGTCCTTCAGCGGTATAGGGACTGACGTACAGTCTGCTAATCACTAACACACAACCTGCTTGTTCCACAAAAGTTCTTATAAGGACTGGTAACTTGGTATAGGGTGCTACGGTACATAGGCTTGAGTGCGATACAGTCTGCTGTTCTGTAAGGACCGCTATCGGTCCACAATAGATAGGGTTGACGTGCACCACTGCTGACCGCTGCCCTATACTGCAGCAGTCCTTCAGCGGTATAGGGACTGACGTACAGTCTGCTAAACACTAATACACAACCTGCTTGGTCCACAAAAGTTCTTATAAGGACTGGTAACTTGGTATAGGGTGCTACGGTACATAGGCTTGAGTGCGATACAGTCTGCTGTTCTGTAAGGACCGCTATCGGTCCACAATAGATAGGGTTGACGTGCACCACTGCTGACCGCTGCCCTATACTGCAGCAGTCCTTCAGCGGTATAGGGACTGACGTACAGTCTGCTAAACACTAATACACAACCTGCTTGGTCCACAAAAGTTCTTATAAGGACTGGTAACTTGGTATAGGGTGCTACGGTACATAGGCTTGAGTGCGATACAGTCTGCTGTTCTGTAAGGACCGCTATCGGTCCACAATAGATAGGGTTGACGTGCACCACTGCTGACCGCTCACCTATACTGCAGCAGTCCTTCAGCGGTATAGGGACTAAGAGTTTTGTCACAGGGTCATTTAAAAAATGACATGCAGAGGAAGAGGCAGGCCCTTCCGCAGGGGTGGTAGGGGTAGGGCAGGAGCAACAGGCTTGAGCCAAAGTGGGAAGTTGCAGAAGGTGCGTTCAATTACTTTAAAGGATGCACCAGACTTGGTTGAGTGGCTCGCTCAGCCTTACTCTTCTGCACCCTCCTCATCCTCTCGATCTGCACCCTCTTCTTCACTCTCTGCTATGTGCACCCCCAAAGACACTACCACCAACAACACGACCACCACCACCACCACCACATACCTTCCGCTTGAGTCACTGGAATTATTTTCCGATCCATATCAAGAGGACATTTCTGATGCGCAGCCACTCTTGGTATTGGATCAGGAAGAGGAGGTAGCAACAAGCGCTACTCAGCAGTCTGACGCCAGTACCCAGATCAGCCCAAGGAGGAGGTTGGTCTCCGGTGTTGCTGCCTACTCCGAGATCTCTACTTATAGCGGTGGGGAAGGTGACGTTGATGATGACGTGTCTAGTGATGTCACGTGGGTGCCCACAAGAGAGGAAGAGGAGGGGAGTTCAGAGGGAGATATGGACCAGCAGATAGGGAGGAGAAGCAGCAATGACTTACATTACACAGCAGGGACAAAGCAGACTGCAAATGTATCAGGAGCGAGTCATCGACCATGTACGGTCACATCTGGCGCTCCCAGGACACCGGCACATGGCTCCGCAGTGTGGGCTTTTTTTAACGTGTCCGCTGCTGACAATAGCGTTGCCATCTGCAATCTTTGCAGTCAACGCGTTAGTCGCGGTAAGCCCAATACTCACCTAGGGACGACCGCCTTAAGAAGGCACATGAGCAGCCATCACCGAGCCCAGTGGGAGCAACGGAACACACAAAGCCACACTGCAGGCTCTCAGCGTCCAGCCTCGTCTTCTACTTCTCCTTCTCCTCTCTCCTCACAATTGTCCTCCACTCCACCTTCCATCACGCCAAGCTCACATTTTTCTGCAAAAAGGCAGGCTTCCGTGGGCCTAATGTTTGAGCGTAAAAAAATGATGATGCCGGATAACCCTCTTGCCCAACGGTTGGCGGCTGGCTTGTCAGAACTCATAGCCCGCCAACTACTGCCATATAAACTGGTGGACTCGGAGGCCTTTCGCAAATTTGTGGCCATTGGAACACCACAATGGAAGGTCCCAGGAAGGAAGTATTTCTCAGAGAAGGGCATCCCAGAGCTATATGGCCATGTTCAGCGGCAAGTGAATGTATCTCTGGCACACAGTGTCGGTGCCAAGATACATCTGACCACAGACACGTGGTCTAGCAAACACGGGCAGGGAAGGTATATCAGTTTTACTGCCCACTGGGTGAACCTTCTGACGGCCGTCAAGCATGTAACCCGTGGCACCCGTGTAGATTTGGTTTTACCGCCACGGATTGCATGCAGGCCTGACTCTTCTTCTCCTCCTCCTACTCCATCCTCCTCCCTCTCCTCCTCAGCTGCCTCCTCCTTTTCCGCTGCTAGCGTCTCTTCCACTGCACCGCCCAAGCTCCCCAGAACCTATTCCACATGCCAGGTGAGACGTTGCCATGCCGTGCTGCGTCTGTTGTGCCTGGAAGCAAAGAGCCACACTGGCCCGGCACTCCTTTCAGCTTTGCGTTCACAGGCAGATGAGTGGCTAACACCGCTCAATTTGACAGTTGGTAAAGTGGTGTGTGACAACGGTGCCAATCTGCTTAGCGCATTGAAACAGGGCAAAATCACGCACGTGCCGTGCATGGCACACGTCTTAAACTTGGTCGTGCAGCGATTCCTTGTCAAATACCCTGGGGTCCAGGACATCTTGCGGCAGGCAAGGAAAATCTCGGCCCATTTCAGAAGATCTTACACGGCCATGGCTCGCCTTGCTGACATTCAGCGGCGACACCATCTGCCGGTCAGACGTCTTATTTGCGATTGCCCGACGCGATGGAACTCAACCTTCTATATGCTTGATAGGCTGCTCCAGCAGAAACGTGCAGTTAACGTCTACCTGTATGAACTCTGCGAAAGAAACGGTTCTGGGGAGCTGGGTTTTTTTTCACCGCGCCAGTGGCTGCTCATGCGCGACACATGCAGACTTCTGCGGCCATTTGAGGAGATCACCAAACTGGTCAGTCGCAGCCATGGCGCCATCAGTGACATGGTACCTTATGCCTTCTTTCTGGAGCGTGCATTGCGTCGTGTCATTGATCAGGCTGTGGAGGAGCAGGAGCGGGAAGATGAGGAAGTCGCAATGCTGGATGAATTCCCAGGGGGGGCTACTCTATCTGAGACAAGTCAACAACAGGAGTCTGATGAGGAGTCAGAGGAGGATGGTGCCGGGGCGGATGAGCAGGAGCAAGAAGAGCATGCTTTAAACCTTTCTGGGATCCCTGTTGTGCGAGGATGGGGAGAGGAGAATGAAGAGGACGACATTATCCTGGATGATGAGCAGGAGCCAGGCCACCACACCGCTTCCACTTTAGTGCAAATGGGGGCCTTCATGCTCCAGTGTTTTAATAGGGACCCCCGTATAAAAAGCATGAGGGTCAAGGACCAGTACTGGGTGGCAACGTACTTAGACCCCCGGTACAAACACAAAATGGCGGAAATGTTACCGCCGTCGCAGAGGGCTGTCAGAATGCAGCACTTCCAGGCCTTGCTTCGAGAAATGCTGCATTCTGCTTTTGCGTGCGCTGGCAGAGGAGCAATTCCCACTCCCAGAGAAGGATTTGCGGGTACCAATCCAACAGCGCCTGCAAGAAGAGGCCGGTTTGAAGATGTGTTGGTGACTTCGGATATGAGGTCATTCTTTCAGCCGACCCATCGACAGGTGTCATCCGGATCCAGCATCAGGGAACGCCTAGACCGTCAGGTGTCCGACTACATTGGGTTAACGGCCGATGTGGACGCTCTGAGGAGTGATGAACCCCTAGACTACTGGGTGGGCAGGCTTGACCTCTGGCCAGAGCTTGCCCAATTTGCAATCGAACTGTTGGCTTGCCCCTCATCCAGTGTCCTGTCCGAAAGGACGTTCAGCGCAGCAGGGGGGATTGTGACCGATAAGCGTACTCGCCTAGCTCACCACAGTGTTAACTACCTCACATTTCTAAAAATGAATGAGGCATGGATCTCGGAGGAATTCAACACATGTGACCAGTAGACCATGTATATGTCTATAAACTATTTTTTTAATCAAGCACACAGACCTTCTTAATTCATTTGGCTCACTTCCTTGACCCAAAAAAGCACACCGTACTATATGCCCCTACCCTCCTCTTTGAAGAGGTTGAGCGGTGTCATATTTCTACTGGGGCTGCTTATGATATCCCTGTGCTGTGCTGACTTCCTCCTGGGGGTTCTTATTATGAAGGGATCACACTATCCCTGTGCTGTGCTGACTTCCTCCTGGGGGTTCTTATTATGAGGGGATCACACCATCCCTGTGCTGTGCTGACTTCCTCCTGGGGCTGCTTACGGTGCTGCTGTCAGTGCTGTATGTCACGGTGCTGCTGTCAGCGCTGTATGTCACGGTGCTGCTGTCAGCGCTGTATGTCACGGTGCTGCTGTCAGCGCTGTATGTCACGGTGCTGCTGTCAGCGCTGTATGTCACGGTGCTGCTGTCAGCGCTGTATGTCACGGTGCTGCTGTCAGCGCTGTATGTCACGGTGCTGCTGTCAGCGCTGTATGTCACGGTGCTGCTGTCAGCGCTGTATGTCACGGTGCTGCTGTCAGCGCTGTATGTCACGGTGCTGCTGTCAGCGCTGTATGTCACGGTGCTGCTGTCAGCGCTGTATGTCACGGTGCTGCTGTCAGCGCTGTATGTCACGGTGCTGCTGTCAGTGCTCTGTATTACGGTGCTGCTGTCAGATGCCTCTATCACGGTGCATGTGTCATTCCGGTATGTCACGCTGCTGGTGATCATCTCCTGCACCCTCTTCTTTGCCTACCCTGGTCCCTGACCTTCCCTCTCCTCCATTGCCTTCATTAGCTCCATAGTCCTGAATTGTTAGAACAATTTCCCAAATAAAATAAAAATGCTTGTAGTTATCGATCCCAAATTCACCTCATACATGTATTATGTCATTGTCCAGATGGTGGGACTACGTTTTACCCCCTAATAATTACCACGTGGCCGCAAATTCGACATGAAGGTTTGCAAAGTTCGCCTCCCATTGAAGTCAATGGGGCCCGCGGCGAACGGTCGGTTTCGCGAACGTTTGGGTCCGTTCGCATTTCGCGTTCGCGAAACGTCCCGTCGGAAGTTCGTCCATCACTAAAGCCGGGTACCTGAACCGCTGCACCACTAGGTTAAGGACGTGAGCCATACAGGGCACATGGGTCAGTTGTCCCTGTCGGAGGGCGGAGAGGAGGTTAGTGCCATTGTCGCAAAACACCATTCCTGGCTTAAGCTGGCGTGGCGTCAACCACCTCTCGGCCTGCCCCTGCAGAGCTGACAAAATATCTGCCCCAGTGTGGCTCCTGTTCCCCGAACAAACAAACAAACCAGCGCAAGCACGGTATGGCATCATTTTGCCTGCGTACTTGCATAGACCCTTGAACGCCTACGGAGCACCGCTGGTTCCGAGGACAGAGCACTGGAAGAGGCCATGGAGGAAGAAGAGGAGGAGGGGGTGGAGGAGAGAGGTGTGTCACAACCAGTAGTAGCATTTTGGAGGTGTGGTGGCGGAACAACCTCCAACACTACTGCACCTTGTCCTGCATCCTTCCCAGCTGCCATAAGAGTGACCCAATGGGCCGTGAAAGACAGGTAAAGTCCCTGTTCATGCCTGCTGGACCATGAGTCAGCGGTAATATGCACCTTACCGCTGACCGCCCTGTCCAACGAGGCAAGGACATTGCCTTCCACATGCCGGTAGAGACCCAGAATCGCCTTCCGTGAGAAAAAGTGGCGTTTGGGGACCTGCTACTGAGGAACCGCACATTGCACAAACTCACGGAAGGGGCCGAGTCTACCAACTAAAAAGGCAGCAGTTGAAGTGCTAGCAATTTAGCCAAGCTAGCATTCAACCGCTGGGCATGTGGATGGCTGGGAGTGAACTTCTTTCTATGGTCCAGCAGCTGGGGCAGGGAAATTTGCCTGCTACAATTGGATGTGGGTGTACTGCTAGCAGAGTGTCCGCAACCACTTGGCTGTGACACAACTAATTCTGCACCTTCATTCCTCTCAGTGCAGGTTTCAGAGAGGACTAAAGGTCTAGTGGGGTTGGAAATCACAGCTGATGAGGAGCAAGGAGAGGTCCACTTTGTTCTTTGGTGTCAGTCTCTGAGGTACGCTTGCCAACGAGCTGCATGGCAAGTCAACATATGTCTGGCCAAGCATGTGGTGCCCAAGCGGCTGATGTTTGGGCCACGCGAGATACACTTGAGACATATGTTGCAAATAGCAGCGGTGCAATCTGATGCACTCGTCTCAAAAAAGGCCCACACCAAAGAACTTTTAGAATAACGCGCAGAGGCAGCGCCCTGCACAGTCGGAGCTCTGCGGTGTGATTCAGTCAGTATGCTGCCCCTAAGCTGGCCCCCGGAGGGCATCCTGTCTCATTGGAGATTTGCCTCCTCCTCTCTCCTACCAGGCACCCACATGGAGTCAGTGACCTCATCATCCCCTCCCTCTTCATCACTGGAGCAAATCTGGCAGTATGCTTCAGCTTGTGGAACATGACTGCCAGATTGCTGTCCTTCTTGAGCATCCCCTCTCTCTGCACTCACGCTACTGCCTTCTTCTAAGCTGAGTATCATCATCAGAGCCTACAAAACACCGGGCATCCTCCTGGAGCATGTACCCAACACTGTGCTCAAACAGTTCGGGGGACTCCTCAGGAGGACATGGTGGGTCTAAGGAAGGAGAGACTGATGATGGCATTGAGACGAGGGAAGAGGATGCGTTGGCAGCTGCTTTGCTAGTACTCTGAGCCTGGGTGACAGAGCATGAGGAGGATGAAGAGGGCTTGGTCATCCACTCTACCAAGTCTTTGGCATGATGCGGCTCAACACGTCCAGCTGTCGAAAATAAGGACAAGCGTGTCACCTTGGCCACGTGCTGATGACAATGCACCGCATCCACGACCAGCACTGTTGTCTCTAGACACAGAGCCTGTTTGCCCTCTTTTATTGGCTCGTGCCTGTCTGTCTCTCCTTGCTGGTCTTCCAGACATGGTAATGGCCTGCAGGAAGATGGGAAAAGCAGCAATTGGGTAGTGTAATTTGTGCTGGAGGCACACAACACCCACTAACTCCTGCAGATGCCTGTATGATAGAACACCAGAAATAAAGGGCAGATACAGGTGTATACTGTGCTGTGCTGGAGGCACACAACACCCACTAACTCCTGCAGATGGCTTTATTTGAGAAAAGCAATAAAGGGTAGATACAGGTGTAAACTGCGCTGGAGGCACACAACACCAACTAACTCCTGCAGATGGCTGTATTAGAGAACACCAGCAATAAAGGGTAGATACAGGTGTATTTTGTGCTGTGCTGGAGGCACACAACACCCACTAATTCCTGCAGATGTCTCTATCAGAGAACAGCAATAAAGGTAGATACAGGTGTATACTGCGCTGGAGGCACACAACACCCACTAACTCCTGCAGATGGCTGTATTAGAGAACACCAGCAATCAAGGGTAGATACAGGTGTATATTGTGCTGTGCTGGAGGCACACACCACCCACTAATTCCTGCAGATGGCTGCATTAGAGAACACCAGCAATAAAGGGTAGATACAGATGTATATTGTGCTGTGCTGGAGGCACACAACACCCACTAACTCCTGCAGATGCCTTTATTATAGAACACCAGCAATTAAAGGGTAGATACAGGTGTATACTGCTCTGGAGGCACATAACACCCACTAACTCCTTCAGATGGCTGCATTAGAGAACACCAGCAATAGAGGGTAGATACAGATGTATATTGTGCTGTGCTGGAGGCACACAACACCCACTAACTACTGCAGATTCCTTTATTATAGAACACCAGTAATAGAGGGTAGATACAGGTGTGTGCTGTGCTGGAGGCACACAACACCCGCTAATTCCTGCAGATGGCTCTATTAGAGTACAGCAATAAACATAGATACAGGTGTATACTGCGCTGAAAGCACACAAAACCCACTAATTCCTGCAGGTGGCTGTATTAGAGAACACCAGCAATAAACGTAGATACAGGTGTATACTGCGCTGGAAGCACACAACACCCACTAACTCCTGCAGATGGCTCTATTAGAGAACAGCAATAAACATAGATACAGGTGTATACTGTGCTGGAAGCACACAACACCCACTAATTCCTGCAGATGGCTGTATTAGAGAACACCAGCAATAAACGTAGATACAGGTGTATACTGCACTGGAGGCACACAACACCCACTAACTCCTGCAGATGGCTCAATTAGAAAACAGCAATAAACGTACATACAGGTTTATACTGCACTGGAAGCACACAACACCCACTAATTCCTGCAGATGGCTGCATTAGAGAACATCAGCAATAAACGTAGATACAGGTGTATACTGCACTGGAGGCACACAACACCCACTAACTCCTGCAGATGGCTCAATTAGAGAACAGCAATAAAGGGTAGATACAGGTGTATACTGCGCTGAAGGCACACAACACCCACTTACTCCTGCAGACGCCGGAACACTACACAAGGCCGCCGCGTTGCCGGCGCTGTGATTGGCCAAGAATGGGGGGTCACAGTGGATGCTTGGCCAATCATGAGCCAGCAAAACACTGCGATGGCGCAGTGCATTGTGGGCCGCGAGCGCCATGCGAATTTGGCGCGAACGACCCACAGAGTTCTTGCTTCACCCAATGGGCGAACAGCCGTTGTTCGAGTCGAACATGCATTCAACTCGAACACCAAGCTCATCCCTAATGAGGAGGATGAGAATGGTTTAGTAAGCCAGTCCACCACTACCTCTGAATGCTGTGGCTGGATAGCACAGGCAAAATCACTAAACAGAGAACAATGTACCCTGCCTGAGGATGGATCATGTTTACCTTTGTGGACACAGACACTGCTGGCACCCTCATGGTGGCATGGAAACATCTGCCTCTCCTTGTTGGCCTCACAGAAATTATGTAGGGGGGGGGGGGGGGCTTATTATCCTAATTAATTAGAAACTGGGAAATGTGTGATTGTATGCACTATGTTGAATGAAAAGTAGTTTTTGATGCACTTTAAATTGAGGACTAATGTTGACAGAAATTTGAAAACTTTATAAAAAAAGGAGGGCAGGCAGGAGACAAAGAAAGACAAAATTAAAACACGCAGCAAACACCCTCTTGACAGTTTAAACTTTCCCACCTGGGCCACTTTCTTTTTTCTCCAATCCCAATGTTTTCCTCCACTTTTATTCTTCTGTTATAATTTCACTACTAGCAGGTGGCAAAAATATGAATGCAATTTATACGAATCTAGGATGGAAAAGGACCTGGGGTTCCTTGTAGATGATAGGCTCAGCAATGGCATACAATGCCAAGCTGCTGCTAACAAAGCAAACAGAATATTGGCATGCATTAAAAAGGGGATTAATTCCAGAGATAAAACGATAATTCTCCTGCTCTAAAAGACTCTGGTCTGGCTGCACCTTGAGTATGCTGTCCAGTTCTGGGCACCAGTCCACAGGAACGATGTACTGGAAATGGAGTACAAAGAAGGGCAGCAAAGCTAATAAAGGGTCTGGAGGATATTAGTTATGAGGAAAGGTTGCGAGCACTGAACTTATTCTCTATGTAGAAGAGACGCTTGAGAGGGGATATGATTTCAATATACAAATACCATACTGGTGACCCCACAACTTTTTTGTGGAAGGGAGTTGAATAAGACTTGTGACCACTCATTAAAATTAGAAGAAAAAAGGTTAAAGCTTAAACTACGTAGAGGGTTCTTTACTGTAAGAGCGGCAAGGATGTGGATTTCCCTTCCACAATCGTTGGTCTGAGCGGGGGGAGCATCGATAGTTTCGATAAGCACCTGAACGACCGCAACATACAGGGATATACAATGTAATAGTGACACATAATCACACACATAGGTTGGACTTGATGGACTTGTGTCTTTTTTCGACCTCACCTACTATGTAACTATGTAGCTAATCAATACTGCTTTGTTCTTTGATTTTTTACAAAGTCTCCAAAAATAAACCCTCTATAAAAATCAAGGAGATTCCCTAGACCCTGGACATTTACTGTACTTCAGGGGTTTCCAATCTGTGGCCCAAGACCTCTAGGAATGCGGCCCAACACAAAATTGTAATCCTACTTAAAAATGTTGATTTTTTTGTAAAAATTTGTTTACACTTAGTGAACACATTCGGCAAAAGAAAAATTTTACAGGTCTCTTTATTGGACTTTACTGGAGTTTTATCTTCTCAAAGAAACATATCCAACTCTTCACAACCATGCCTTATTCATGTCATCACCAGTTTTCGGCAGAACTTAAATTTGTGACCAACTATTTTCAAGGATAAAGCACACGAAGGGCAAAATTAGAACAAAAATATCTGATGAACACCTTGAGAATTCATTGAGAATTGCTACTGCATCAAATATTGTCAAATATCATGCTAGCTTTATGTTGCCCTCTTTTACTTTTATAATACTAAATATTAAAAAAAAATACATTTTATTACTCAGCTAAATGCATTATCTATATCAGTGATCATTAACTTGTGATCTGCCTGACCTTTTCTGCTCATGAGCTATCCTTATAGTTATTGTATTTCATGTGTGGCCCAAGGCAATTTCTCTTCTTCCAATGTGGTACAGGAAGTTCAAAAGGTTGGACACACTTGCTTGTTCCATATCTTTCCTCCTAGGCTCTGTGTTTATATGGACTGATATGATTTCAGTAGTTATATAAGTGTCAAGTTTATCATATTTATGTAAAACTCATGACATGATTGTTAAATACTGTGGCAGTTCTGTGCCCTGCCACGGTGTGAAAGGAGTTAATGACCCAGGATTCTCATCCAGGTAGGTTGAAGGCATCCAGCGAATTTGTATCATTCAGAGGAAAATGACTTTGCCAGTTTCCTCATCAGTTGGTTAAAAGTGGATTTGGGATCTGGAGCCTGGAGATTTTATAGAGATCTGGGAGGGATGAAATCTCAGATTCTGGGTCCAAGTTTTGAGAACCACCAGCTCACTATTTGGGCAGGTGTGTGCTGGGCTTTCAGAAGAATCCCGATTAAGGTTCTGGGCTCCACCCTGGCAGACAGAGGACATTCCTGCTCCGAAATCAGGAGGGCTCATCCTATCTGAGACAGAAGCAAGGGGCTGCTAGATATGTGCACAGAATGGTGTATGAAGACGGTCTGTAGGAGATTGTTGACCACTCGCTCCTTCTCAATAAACTCCGTTCCCATGGCCTCCAAGAATCTGCTCTATCCTGGTTCTCCTCCTACCTATCACAGCGCTCTTTCATTGTTATTCACAACTCTGTCTCCTCCTCTCCATTGACCCTTTCTGTGGGGATCCCCCAAGGCTCTGTTCTTGGACCCCTGCTCTATCTAAATCTCCTCCCTTGGTCACTTGATAACCGCCCATCAGGGATGAGCTTTATGTTCAAGTCAAACTCATGTTCAACTCGAACATTGGCTGTTCGCCAGTTCGCCGAACAGCGAACAATTTTGGGTGTTCATGGCAAATTCGAAAGCCACAGAACACCCTTTAAAAGTCTATAGGAGAAATCAAAAGTGCTCATTTTAAAGGCTTATATGCATGGTATTATTATCAAAAGTGTTTGGGGACCTCGGTCCTGCTCCAGGGGACATGTATCAATGCAAAAAAAGTTTTAAAAAGGGCAGTTTTTTCGGGAGCAGTGATTTTAATAATGCCTAAAGTGAAACAATAAAAGTGTAATATTCCTTTAAATTTCATACTTGGGGGGGTGTCTATAGTATGCCTGTAAAGGGGCGCATGTTTCCCGTGTTTAGAACAGTCTGACAGCAAAATTAAATTTTTAAAGGAAAAAAACTAATTTAAAACTTCTCGCGGCTACAATGAATTGTCAGTCCGCAATACACATAAAAGTTCAGGGGAACCCTGAACCAAAATTAAAAAAAAAAAAAGCGTGGGAGTCCCCCTAAATTCCATACCAAGCCCTTCAGGTCTGGTATGGGTATTAAGAGGAACCACGTGCCAAAATTAAAACAAAAATGGTGTGGGGGTCCCCCTCAAAATCCACACCAGACCCTTCAGGTCTGGTATGGATTTTAAGGGGAACCTTTTTTTTAAATGGCGTGGGGTTCCACAAAAAATCCATACCAGACCCTTATCCGAGCACGCAACCTGGAAGGCTGCAGGAAAAGAGGGGGGAGATGAGAGAGCGCCCCCCCTCCTGAACCGTACCAGGCCACATGCCCTCAACATTGGGAGGGTGCTTTGAGCTAGTCCCTCAAAGCACCTTGTGCCCATGTTGATGGGGAGAAGGGCCTCACCCCCACAACCCTTGCACGATGGTTGTGGGGATCTGCGGGCAGGGGGCTTATCGGAATCCGGAAGCCCCCTTTAACAAGGGGACCCCCAGATCCCAACCCTCTGTGTGAATTGGTAATGGGGTACAAATGTACCCCTACCATTTCACAAAAAAAGTGACAAAAAGGTTAAAAAAAAGAAAAGAGACAATTTTTTATTAAATTCTTCTTCTTTGCCTTTCTTCTCTCATCTTCTTTCATCTGGTCTTCCTTTGGTGTTGTTCTTCATCTCCATCTTCTTCTTCTCCATCTTCTTCTTAATCTTCTTCTTCTTCTTCTTCCTCTGCTCTTCTCATCCCGCATCTTGCTCCGGCTTCTTCTCCGCGACGTCCGCACGTTCCGCCTCTGTAGGAGTCTTCAGCAGTGTGATGCTTCACTTCTTCTGACACTTCTTAAATAATGGAGGGTGGGGCCACCTGGGGCCCTCCTCTGATGCAAGGGGGCTTCCCTATGGCTTTCCTTATGATGTCAGAGAGGGGCGGGTCACCCAAACACTTTTTATGACAATACCATGCATATAAGCCTTTAAATTTAGCACTTTTGCTTATTCATGTTCGTGTCCCATAGACTTTAACGGTGTTCGCGCGTTCAAACTAATTTTTTGCCTGTTCGCATGTTCTGGTGCAAACCAAACGAGGGGGGGGGGGGGTGTTCGGCTCATCCCTGCCACCCATGGCTTCCAATACCATCTTTACAACGATGACACCCAAATCTATCTGTCTACTCCTCACCTCACTCCTTCAGCCTCCTCTTGCATTACTAACTTACTAACTGACATATCAGCATGGATGTCACACCACTTCCTTAAACTAAATCTCTCTAAAACCGAGCTGGTAATATTCTCCTGTGCCCGTGCTCCCCTCCATGACTTTTCTATCAAAATCAATAATGCAATCATCAATCTCTCCCCTCATGCCAGGGTACTAGGTGTAATCCTAGACTCTGACCTGTCCTTTCAGCCCCAAATTCAATTGTTGTCAAAAGCTTGTAGACTTCTGTAGCTCTGTAACATCTCTAAAATATGCCCCTTTTTAACAAATGAAACCACCAAGCACCTCATTTACTCCCTTGTCATCTCTCACCTTGACTATTGCATCTCCCTTTTCATTGGCCTACCTCTCCATAGTCTATCGCCTTTTCAGTCTATCATGAATGCTGCTACCAGACTTATCCACCTTACCAACCGCTCAGTGTCTGCTACCCCTCTCCGCCAATCCCTACACTGGCTCTCGATCACCCAGCAAATTAAATTCAAAATACTAATCACAACATACAAAGCCATTCACAACTCTGCCCTACATCACCAACCTTGTCTCCAAAATATAACTCAAACCGCCCTCTACGCTCCCACTCTCAAGCTCCCTTGTCTCCTCCTCTCATGCTCATCTCCAGGATTTCTCCAGAGCCTCTCCCATCTTCTGGAACTCTCTACCTCAACCAGCTATCTCCTACTCTAGCTGCCTTCAGGCAATCCGTGAAAACTCATCTCTTCAGGGAAGCCTATCACACCTCCACCTAATCGTTTACCACTTCCATCAGCTTATTCCCCACAATTACAAACTTTTTTACCACCTTCCCCACCCTATTAGATTGTAAGATCCTCTAAACAGGGCCCTCTTAATCCTCTTGTATTGTAACTGTATCATCTCCCTTTTATATTGTAATGTGCACTATAAAAATTCTGTATAATAATAAAAATATAATAATAATAATAATAGGAGACAAAGTGCTTCAATTGTAATGCCAGAGCAGCAATGCTAAAGGTGTAAGCTAGGAGGCTGAATATCATCTGTTTTGTTTGATAGAAGAGTAATGCTGAATACCCCTGCAAGGGAATCTCATGTTTTGTGTTTTCTGAGCTTTCTTTCTAATAAATTTGGGCAAGAAAAGCTCTCAAAAAGAAGAAAGCGAGTGACTGAGCCCTTAAAATTTATTATCACTTGAAGTGAGTTCTTACAATACTTCAAAGCTAATGATGCAATTTGTGATCCCTAACTTGCTCATGTTTTCCAAAACACTTTAATGTTATGTTATGTTAAAGATTAAAAATGAAAGGAGGACATGGTAGCACCATGTGTATGATAATTCTACAGGGTTATATTAACATCTGTATTTAAACAATCATTGCTATATCATTTGCACCAGAAAATATTTCACTTCCATGTCCAGTACAGTAAGCTGACATGAAAATAAAGAAGGTGATTTCTAAGAAATAAGCCAGGTCCGTTGTATAGCAAGGCCTTTCCTGTAAGGTAGCTTCCCTGCGGTGGGAACTGGTGGTGGAACCTTATCCTCCTTAGTGTTTGGAAAGAAATGGAAGTGCCGTTGTGGCGCCTGTGCAATTTGATTTTGTGTAAAAATACACACCAAATCTGATTTCTACTACATTAAGGAGTTCTCCAGTAAAAAGCAAAAAAGGAAAGAGCAAATAAGCTTTAAGTTTAGAAGACTCAGCATGCTTGCCATTCTCCATACAGAACATTTATGGATAAGCCATGGGAAGGAAAGAAAAAAAATGCAATTGAATAAGATAAAGATGATTTAATATTAAGCTGAAGTGGAAAGCTGGAAGGTAAAATATAAATGGATATGCTTTCGCTTACGAGAAATAAGTGCCATTTGAAACTCAAAATATTATGCTAGCAATTTTAAAGGGGAAAATAGAATTAAAATAAACAGAATATAGTCTGGGGAATATTAAATCAGGAAACTCACTTTCAGCCATTTACCAGTTTATAACACATGGTTTATGTAAATAAATACTAACCTAATAGAGTTTCCTGGGTTCCTAGTAATGATGGCAGAAAGAGACTTACTGGTGGTCATTTACTGTACAATAACATCTCTGTTTACAATCAGTGTTCCTGGTGTGACTATGCTGCAGGTATTATTGATGTAGAGAGAGAAAATATGGAAATAGTCCACCATATACAGAAACTTATCGGTTGCTAGACAACATCGACAACTATTATTTCATGCATTATCAGTCATGATTCCCAATGTACCAAATAAACAATGCCATGTAAATTTTTTTTTTTAAATTAAGGCCCCCAGAAAGCAGATTTTGGAAACTCAATTTTTGGTCTTTTCTCTTGATGACCATGGTTCTTACTCATTAAGACCATGCAAACAATGAACACAATGTGCAAGTAAAGCAACTGTTAGTAATTAGATTAAGCGGGTGGTGTTGCGCTGTTCTACAGAGTAGTAAGATAGGAAAAATAGTGATAAAAATTAGGGAGATGCGTTACTATAATCCGCAGTACTGGTAGAGAGCCAGTAAGTGTAGAGTGCAACAGATATAGTTCTTCAGTATAGGGAAACAAGGAATGTATTTTAATAATACTAGAATAAAGTAAAATTAGAGTATAGATTAAAGTGTAGTAAAAGTTCATATAATACGATCCTGTGCACAAAGATGTATCAGTATCTACACCATTCAATTAAAGTGCTACATAACATCAGAAAAACATATCACTTAGTACAAAAAATGCAAAATCTCATCTGTGCAAATAATGCAAATTTAAACAATAATATATAAAAATCTGTGCAAAAAATCTGTAATAAAGTGCAAAGTGAATGATATCAAAAAAAATAAATGATATAAATATATATACAGTACACTACGGAGGTGTAAAGGTAGTGACACCATGCAAGAAAGAACAATATTCATATGTTCTGTGAACCTAACCTGTGCAAAGTAATGCAAACAACAGTGTAACAGCTGATATATGAATTTCTATCACACAAATAATAGATTAAATTTGTGAAAATCCAACAAAAAATAAAAATAAGTGATAGTCTATTTATCCAAAAAAATCTTCTATATATAAATCGGCATATAAATATATTAACGTTCGGCCATGCATATAGTGCAGATCTTCCAAAGTGCAGGTGCTTCACTGTGCAAGTATTTTAGATGTGCAACAATTCCAAAAAGGTAAAAACATCCACTTCGTGCAAACACACACTAATAGGTAGTGGCCCCTTACCTTGCGGTAAAGAGGTAACCTCATGTACACAAACACTGGATGTATTAGGTTCTTCTCCCCATATCCCTAGATAGTTATCCCAATGGGTCCTTATTTTCCTTTTACGTCTCTCTTCATGTGTTCAGACTAAGAGGAGAGACGTAAAAGAAAACAGCTGAAAACAGAGGTTATGTGATCACTTATAACAATGGGGAAAAGGGTATATATATATATATATATATATATATATATGTAAATTTAGGACATGGTTCCAGTAATCCATGTCCTTAGTCTGCTTGTCTTCAGCAAACTCTTTGCGGGTTTTCTTGTCCATCATCTTCTGGGACGACAGCCATGCAAACCATGTTGATGCAGTGTGCAGTGTATGGTCTGGGCACTGACAGTCTGTCCCCCCACCCCTTCAACCTCTGCAGCAATGCTGGCAGCACTCATACATCTATTTCCCAAAGACAATCTCTGTACATGACGCTGAGCACATGCACTCAACTTCTTTGGTTGACCATGGCGAGGCCTGTTCTGAGTGGAACATGTGCTGTTAAACCGCTGTATGGTCTTGGCCACCATGCTGCAGCTCAGTTGCAGGGTCTTGGCAATCTTCTTATAGCCTAGATCAGTGATGGCGCACCTTGACATCCTATATGTTTAAGAACTACATTTCCCATGATGCTCATGCACTCTGTAGTGTAGTTGAGCATCATGGGAAATGTAGTTCCAAAAACAATCACCATCACTGGCTAAGGCCATCTTTATGTAGAGCAACAATTCTTTTTTTCAGATCCTCAGAGAGTTCTTTGCCATGAGGTGCCATGTTGAACTTCCAGTGACCAGTATGTGAGTTAGAGCGATAACACCAAATTTAACATACCTGCTCCTTGTGCCAGCAGTTTATACATTAATGGCTGTGTGTTGACTTATTTGGAGGGGACAGCAAATTTGCATTGCTTTACAAGCTGTACACTCACTACTTTACATTGTAACAAAGTGCAATTTCTTCAGTGTTGTCACATGAAAACATATAATAAAATATTTACAAAAATATGAGGGGCATACTCACTTTTGTGAGTGGAAATCATCCAAAGATGCTGGTAGGTTAATTGGTCCTGGTAAGTATGAATGTGAGTCAGGGACCTTAGATTGTAATCTCCTTGAGAGCAGTCACCGTGAATGTAATATATATATATATATATATATATATATATATATATATATATATATATGTGTGTGTGTGTGTGTGTGTGTGTGTGTGTGTGTGTGCTGCAAAAATTGACAGCCCTATATACAGTGGGTGCCACAGATTATTTTGTCAATCTCGCCACCCCCCAATACATTGACACCCGCGGCGAGCCCCGTCGTGGGAACAAGCGTCGAGCTATGCCGCTCCAACTGCGAGCGCGAGAAGCACAGCTTGCAGTGGTGATTTCCAGCCCAATCCCATCTTGCTGGAAACACAATATTGGCTGCACCTACTGTAAGTACCTGAAATAAAATGGTAACCCCTGGAATAACACAGTTTCTGTTCTAGACTGGCTGCACTTACTCCTACACTGTATAAATAGAGGGAGATGCCGTTGTCACCCAGGCTGCTCTCCTGATTTAGAATACAAATAGGTCTTCCTCTATTATATGAGGGAAGTTTATAGTTTACAGAAGACAAGAAAAGTTTGATAAAAAGATCAAATATTTGTGTTTTAAGTTTTTAAGTCAGCTTATAGGAAGTGACAAGTACATTTAATTTCTGACAAGATCAACAGGTATTTTATGTACTTTATGAAAGCTTTCTTAAAACAAATATGTTTAACACATCTATCGACTGGTAAGCAAAGATGGGCCAAACACCCCCCCCACCCCCCCCTGTTCGGATTGCACCAGAACTCCCAAACAGAGAAAACGTTCTGACCCAAATGGTAAACCCTATTAAAGTCTAGGGACGCAAACTTGAAAAATCAAAAGTCCCCATTTTGAAGGCTTATATGCAAGTAATTGGCCATAAAAAGGGTATAGGGGTCCGGTGACTGCCTTGGGGGATATGTATTAATGCAATAATAAAAAATTGTTTTTACAGGAGCAGTGATTTTAATGCTGCTTAAAGTGCAACAATAAAAATGAAAAAATTATTTTAATATAGTGTCTGGGGGGCGGGGGGTCCCCTTGGTCTGCCTGTAAAGTTGTGCATCTATAGCAGGGATATGCAATTAGCGGACCTCCAGCTGTTGCAAAACTACAAGTCCCATCATGCCTCTGCCCCTGGGTGTCATGCTTGTGGCTGTCAGAGTCTTGCTATGCCTCCTGGGACTTGTAGTTCTGCAACAGCTGGATGTCCGCTAATTGCATATCTCTGATCTATAGCATATATAGAACATGCTGCAGCAAAAATGACATTTCTAAATAAAAGAAAAAAATTATAAATTGACATTTAAATTGCCAGCAATGGTATTGTATTGAAAAAAATGGTAAAAATAAAAAGATATGGGACCTCCCAGTCCATACGCAGGCCAGGAAAGGGGGGTGAGGGAGCACCCCCCCTTCTGAACCATACGAGGCCACATGCCCTCAACATAGGGGAGCGGGTGCTTTGGGGCAGGAAGGCTTTGCCCACCCCAAAGCACTTTTTCCCCCTGTTGATGGGCACAAGGGCCTCATCCCCACAACCCTGAGCTGTGGTTGTGGGGGTCTGTGGACAGGGGGCTTATTGGAATCTGGAAGCCCCCATTAACAAGGGTGCCCCCAGATCTCAGCCCCACATAGTATCCCTACCCATTCACCAAAAAATGTATCAAAAAGTAATAAAAACACAGAGAACGTTTTTGAAAATAAGTTTATTAAAAAATAAAAAAACAGTATCTCCGATTCATCTTCAATCACGAGGCACGTCGCACCGCCAGACCCGAAAATGAAAAAAATAGCTCTACAGTCAACTAAGGATAATGCCTGGCTTGCTGTTTGACAGTTCTTATATAGGTAAGGTTGGGGCCACCTGGCGATATCACCTGGTCGCACCACCACCCCCTTGTGATGTCACCGTCCCAGCATACCCTGGTCAGTGAAGTCACAAGGGGATGGTACCACCAGGTGACATTGCCTGGTGGCAAGCCCATTGACAGCTGCTAATGTGGAAGCTCATTGACAGCTGATGACTCATCGATTTTTAGGGACGCCGTGGCCGGCTTCCTGGCCTGCTCCTTAACAACCAGCTATTCACTACGCTGAGCTTAGAATGCACTGCGCAGTGCATAGTGCATTGTAGGGTGTCTGCCAGGGCAAACACATGCCGAACGCCTGCAAATTCGAATAGGCGAACAGTCGATGTTCAGGCCAAACTTCTGCTTGGCCCGAATCGTTCACTCAACTCTACTGGTAAGCTGCATTTTAAAATGGTTGTTCTTCGAGTTCAGTGATCCTTCAAAGTGCACCTCTCTGTAAAACTTTTTTATAGTTTTGGATAGCGTGGGAAAGGACTGGATCTTCTGTCAAGTATCTGTCACTGGTGGAAAGACTTGCCACTACTTTTAGACACCTATTCGAGGGCAGCTGTCTATAATAATAGGAACCCCACTACCATTTGAAGATTTCTTCTAATGTCCTTTTGCATCTCTGTGAAAGGAAGTGACAGGAAGTTTTCCTAACGGTATACATAGTACAACAAAATAATGTGACACTAGTTTTAACCCTTCCCTATTGTATTCAAAGTTTAAAAAATAGTTTTGAGTATAAACACACTTTACCAGTTTAAAAAACCTCCTACAGTAACACAAAAGAAGGATTTTGTCTCTGAGAGATTTTTCCATTGTCTTGATTAAAAATCATCCATGCAGTGCTTGGCTAAGGGTACATATTGTATTTCCCAATGCACCAATTTGCAGCTGTGTTTTGGTGATTGCTGTGGGCTTCCTGTGTGTAGTTGTAGAAATACTGTACGTCTAAATAGTTTTTGAGTACTTGCAGGCTCACAAGTTAAAAAACAAGATTTATTTTTTTAATCATTCAAAGTTTTGTCCTAATTTTTTTTCCTAAGTATATATTCCACTTACAGTATACGGTATGTAAGAAGTAGTAACAGTTTAGATTTAATGGATCCATCTAAAAAAGATTATATCAGATTGAACTAATTCATGTGATTTTAATGATTCCTGATGTTTCAATAGGGTTTTTTATTAAAAATGTAACAGAATAGTGCAACAGTAAGTGTTTGTTTTTTTGTTTTTTTCGGTATCATCTATCTATGTGAAGCTACAGTACTTCAAAGAGAGCTTGGTGCTGTGCTGCCAGCATTGATCTGCTCCATGTTATACTCGAATAAAGCTCAACTGCAATATCGGAGAACACTACAGCAACAAATCAGTGACTTAGTCAGAGAAGGCAAGAAAATAAAACAGAAAAAAAAAGGTTAGTGGCTTTCTTTAACTAGCTAAATTAGTATTAAATGCTCATTCATAATTCCCTCTAGTCCCACTTTATTGGGCATACTCTTCAAATTTATAGTAATTTTGCTCCAAAACATTTTTTTTTTTTACGTTTTTAAAAGTTGCCATTATTTTTCTTTCCCAGCTGTATCACCAAACTTCCAGTTTAAAAGCATGCACTGTACACATTGTACAATCTTTACCTGGCTATATGCTAAAGGACTAAATATCCCATATACAAGCCAGCATTTCAGCATGTCAGTTATGATACCACATTCGATTTCATAGCTCATGGGTGTAAAAACAGTGGAAGTTCAACTGAAAATGGATGTTCCTCTTTTCCTCGTCCTCCTTCCCTGCTTTTTTTTTTTCCGGGATCGGGTACCTACTTCTAACAGGTACCCGCTCCCACTTCTGCTCTGCTTGCTTTAGCAAGAAGAGCAGAAGTTTAACTCCCCCTTCCCTGTCCACAACCTCCTAGGACACATCACATGTCCTAGGAGATTGCGGGATCATTCAGAAAGTACAATGCATCTTGCACATGCACAATGGTTAGCCAGCTGTGAGACACAACCAGCTTCCTACAGTCAAGATGGCTAAAAGACCTGAAGATTGGTGAAGAATCAGCCTGGGTGAGTACAGCACTGGATCCCCAGCTGGTAGCTGTTGACTTTTTTAAAGATTGATGATCCTCTTTGAATATCTTAAAGTGTGAAACAAATAGTTATGTTGACCTTGATGTTCTAATGATAAAACACCAATACAATTTTTTATAGAATTCCATAAATTCAACTTACTTATCGTAGGAGAATTGTTAAACACTTGCGCTGATTGCTCATAGGGCTCACATTGTAAAGGTAGTTGTAACTGTCCATAATCGACTGTACAGACTGGTTGAGATGTTATCGCTGTTTGTCTCAATGCTTCCATCCATCTTTTGATTTCGGCCAGTAAAACTGCTTGCATTGCTTCTGTTACCTAGAATGCAAAAATAATAACAAGTTACTGTCTGCACTACTTTAAAAAAAACATGTTGTCCAAATAGGACAGGGGTACTTTGCTGTCATCTGTCTCACATGTACATTACTATAAATTTAAGCTGCCAAATAGTTCAAAATGCAACAAAAAAATATAGAACACCTGGAGCGCTGAGAGTCTAGTGGGCCAAGTAGAGTACTCTGATGAGGAGTAATCAGATTAGTGGATCGGACCCAGTGCAGCCAGCACAGCATGGAAAGAGATGCAACAGTCAAAGAAAAAACACAAAATGCAGCGCTCTGAAAGAATGATCAAATAAATTCCAACATAGTACCGTATGCATAAACAATGATATTTATTTCATTAAGTTAAATAAAGGGTTGAACAGTCGAAGTTTAAAATAATTGTTAGTGAATGTTACCAGTGACCTCAGAGTGGATAAGAGGGAAACAATCATCCTGGAGGCTTGCCTGGAGATGGTTTGAACATCGATCACCATCCAAGGAAATGGAGAGGAGAAAATTCAGTTCCCAGAGGGGGAGCATACTGGCTGCTGGCAAAACCTGCCAGCTCCAGGTGGGAACAACCAAGCCGAGCAGGGTCGATATTCTGAGCATGTCTATGCACCTTCTGTGACATCACTGCTGTACCAGAGATGAAGAGGAAAGGTGTCCTGAAGTCAGTTGTGTAAGCGTCCACTGTTCTGTTGCCATGACTTACATGTTTTGCACGTATGCGCTTTGTCAAAATCACTGGTGACTTTAACAAAGCGCATGTGTGCAAAACATGTAAGTCACGGCAACAGAATGGGTCTGTACATGCCATGCATTCCGTCCTGAATTAGCAATCCAAGTTAATATGTGTTGGTCTTATACATTGGCAATGACACCATGACAAGATGATTATCATCAGAAATGTTACGGACATGCTGGTGAGCTCACCAAGACTCTGACAGCTTCCACGCTCTTTTGTTATTGTGAAATCATACCTCTCTTTAATTAGGCTGAATTATGAAGCAAGATTATTCCATATGTGGTAAACATATTTATCTGTCTGCAGAATTGTCTCTCGAACTATAACTGGCCGAACCCCCCCCAACACCACTTCTTCCTCTCCCTTTCAGCTAGCTTTCCTTCTTTGGAAAGTACTACTATCTTTAAAGTGAGAATGGGAACAGAAACGCATCAATGGGGATGCATTTTTAGGTGGGAAATGTTGTTTTTGAAGAGCTGTGCAAATGACTGCAGTAAAAGGCACAGCTCGAAGCTTCTGAGTGGTAATTTGGGCTATCATTTAATGGAAAAGAGGTATAAGAAAAAAATATATATCATTTTAAGAAAATGAGGTGTTACAATACTCTACGCTGGATTAGTTGTTAAGTTTAACTTAGATTGTTTAGTGACACTTACTACGGGAATTACATATTGTTATTTGTATTTCACAGTGGGAAATTTAGCCCCAACAAGCATGCTATAATAAATATATGTATGTACATAAATGTTTAAAACATTCTTCTTTCTAGCCTTTTGTTTTGCAAAACAGGTCTAGCACACAATTTGGTAGTGAACAAAATTTTTTTTTCTGAATTAGTTTTACAACCAGGACTGATCATCGCCACACAATAATGCCCAGAGTGCCATTTGAGTGATGCAAATTAATTAAAACAATATATTTGTATTTAACATTGGAAGTTCTTACTTGTATCGTTTGATCCTTCCAAGTAGATACTATTTTCATTAATGCAGTGTTTTCTGGATCAGTGGAACTGGACCCATTCTTATCTTTTAGTGGATAGACAAAAAAAAAACATGCATTGACTTAAGCTAATAAAATTGCATAACATTTATTCATTCTTTAACAGTTTAGGAAGTTTAGAAAAACTGGAGCTTGATTTATTTAACATTTTTGTCATTTGGTAAACTCACCATGTAGTATCTCTGTAGTAAATGCAGGAAATGATGAAGTAAAATGTTCAGAACTTCTCCATTTGCCACGTAAAGCCTCCATTTTTTCCATGCTGTAAGACCATATATAGATATGAACATATGAGCTTGGAGGAAACTTTAGGTCCTTGGATCCAGTTACAAGACTGAGCCTTTGTAATCAAATTGTAATTACCCATCACTGTGTGCCTGACCTTCCCTGACATGTAGGCATTTTTGCAACTTGTATGATAATGTTACTTAAACAAGTCTATAGCCAGCATCCTTTAAATTTTCAATGATAATATTTCAGTACAGAAAGCCTCATGCACATAAGGTGAGTATGCCTTCTGTAAGGGTGAAAATGTTCTTCGAGATTAGGTTATTAGTTAGGCTAGATTAGTGACAGAGTGAAAGGTTAGAAGAATAAGGTTAAGTGGTAGGGTTATGGTTAGAGTCTAGGGCAGTGATGGCGAACCTTGGCACCCCAGATGTTTTGGAACTACATTTCCCATGATGCTCTGGCACTCTGCAGTGTACTGGAGCATCATGGGAAATGTAGTTCCAAAACATCTGGGGTGCCAAGGTTCGCCATCACTGGTCTAGGGGGTAACATGATTGTATTAAATATAAGGTTATAAATGATTTGTTGAGAACTATATTTAAGGGTTTGGCTATTGTTGGGATTATGATGGAGTTAAAGTGTTAAAGGAGAAGTTCAGTCAAAGCTTGTTTGGCTGTACTTCTCCTGTGGATCACAGGAGCGCATTTCGTTCTGCACTCCTGTGACCTGTTTTTAGCAGACATTGGGCTAAAGCCCGCAGTCAGCTGCCATCACCGAGCTGGTCCAGGCTAGGTAAAGATTGAGACCATATAATTGGGATCCACCCAGAAGCCTGGACCAGCCACTCCACCCCCTCCAGAAAGCGCCGGAGGGGCAGAGCATACAGCGGTGACTGACAGTCACCACTCTCTGCTCAGAGTGGCAAGGAGAACTGAGAGTTCAGAGGAAGACACAGCAGAGAACAGATACAGCATTGATACTACATCCACCTAGGTAAGTATGATTAAAAAAAAATAAGTCCACATTGAAGCTAAACAGTAATGCCTGATTCAGGGCTCTGAACTGAACTACAATGATAAGATCATCTACTTGCTCTCTGCTTCTGTGGGCATGCCTGTGCAAAGCAAAAGTGCCCAGACATGCTCAGAGCTCCTCTGTCCTCTGTGTTTTATATCTGTCAAGTATTCATGGTTAGAAATCAGGTGAAGAAATATGTGTTACTTTTTGGGTTATGTAAAGGGTTGTGGTTAAAGCATAATTAACGGCAAAACTTGTGGTTAGAACCCCTCTAAGGTTTTTATTGCTGTCTCTGCCATCATCAGGGAAAGTCACTCTCTCTCTATTTGTTTGTCCTGTTTTCTGTTATCCCTGAAAGTGAAAGAAAAATAAAATCCCACATTTTGGGTTGTCACACAAACAGAAATAGAGGGGAAATCCTGCAATGGGAACACTGCTGACCGTGGTGATGGCCAGAGATTTCCTCACTTTGGAGGGATTACCTCTCACTTCCTGTTTTGGTTCTGGGACAGGAGGCAAAGGGAACTCTCCTCAATGAGACTCAAATGGCAAAAAAACTGAAAGGGGTATAATGCTACCTTACCTTTATCCAAAATGAAGAAAATGGTGGCCTTTACTATCACGTTAAAGTGGTTCTAAAGCCTGAACTTTTTTTTTCCCTAATATATTCACTGCATTAAGTTAAAAAATGCCCACTGACTATGCCCCTCCCTGCTCCCTAAGCACTTACCTGACTCTTCCCACCGATCCAGCACTGTCCCCAGCTGCAGCACTGCTCAGGAAGAGACACAAGCAGCAGCAGTTATACTTACCTGCTGTGTGTGTCTATGGGAACACACAGCAGGCAAGTATAACATTTTTATTTTTATTAAAAAAAAGCCATTAATATCACTTTAACTTTTTGTGTCTTCATAACAACTATGGATAAATCAGAGTTCCGGAACACTTAGGGGAAACCTCAAAAACCTCAATAGTACATTGCTGGCCTCAGGGGCGGCCCATCCCATGCCACCCCCACATGGTTTCCCGATTGGTTTAAAGTTTAGGAGATCCTATTTGATGCCTAGGAGGAGGGGGATGCACGACAGAAGGTTCAGTGATCCACACCACAGGGGGAGGAAGAAAGCCACTGGACACGCTGCCTGCCTGCTTCCTAGATGAGGTAAGTGCAGAACTTTGAAGTCCCTCTGCCCTGGCTGTCCCCCCCCCCCCCCCCAAAGAAAAAAAACACCAGCCGCCACTGGCTGGGCTTCTAGCTTTAAGAACAAATGTACCTTCTTTTATTAGCTATACACATTTTATTGGACCTGTTATATTAATTGTGCAAATTTTATTTACATAAAAATGCATGCAAAAATCTGTAAAATATCATACTAAATAATCATTTTTTTTATCTAGATACCCACAATTTCAGACAGTGGTTTAGACTGTACTGTTCATAATGCTTATCTTAATGCATTTTTTGATGCAGAGGTGCATGAACGCTTGGATAAAGAACCACTCATCTAATTCTGCTACCTCATGAAAAAAGCTGTTACAAGAATAAATAAAGATCATTTAATAATGCATCTAAACTGAAAGGACATTTTGTGCTTGGGCTTTGCTGTTTGGTTGTGTTTTGTAAAAAATGTTGCATAATAAAAATGCACAGGATTATTTAAAGCTACAATAACACACAAAATTTTTCCATAGGAAAAATCCCAGGTATGAATAATGCCTTAAGCCCCATACACACGATCAGAAATTCTGCCAGCAAAAGTTGAATGTGAGCTTTTGGTCAGACATTCCGACCGTGTGTATGCTCCATCTGACTTTTGCTGGCAGAATTCCAGCCAGCAAAAGATTGAGAGCAGGTTCTCTATTTTTTGTTCAGAAAAAGTTCCGATCAGAAATTACGATCGTCTGTACAAATTCCGATGCACAAAATTCCTATACACGCTCGGAAACAATTCGACACATGCTCGGAAGCATTGAACTTCATTTTCCCGGCTTGCCATAGTGTTGTACGTCACCGCGTTCTTGACGGACAAAAGTTCAGAGAACTTTTGTGTGACCGTGTGTATGCAAGCCAAGCTTGAGCGGAATTCCGTCAGAAAAACCATCCAATTTAGAGGAGGGGCAATGGGGGTGGAAATCTGCTCATGTGTACTGGGCATAACATGTTTCTTTCTTTGATCATTCAGGAGTAAATATCACATATAATAGCAATTTGTTCCTTAACATGTTATACTGATGCATCAATCTCTTCATATCTTTGTGATGGCAAAGTCCCATTACAAAAGGAGCAGAAAAAAGCTCACTGTGTTTTTTATAGTTCCCCTGCATGTGGCTTGGTATTCAAAGTTAAGACAGCTTGATTTCTCTAAGAGAATGTAAGCCCTTGTACGCACGGTCAGAGATTCTGACAGAATGTGTCCTGTCGGACCGTTTTGTCGGATAATCCGACTGTGTGTGGTCTGCATCGGACTGTTTCCATTGGAGTATCCGACAGACCAAGTTTTCCAACTTGTCCGTAAAATTTTCCGACAAAATGCTCCGATCGGACATACTCCGATCATGTATAGCCTACTTCGACGGACAAAGTGCCACGCATGCTCAGATCAAATTCCTAGACCAAAGCTATTGGCTACTAGCCTGAACGTAGTCCTGTCGTAACGAAATAACGTCATCACGTTATGTACAATTGGATTTTCCAACAACTTTGCCCGACCGTGTGTATGCAACAGTTTCGGACATAATCCGTCAGACAAAATACAACGGATTTGGTTGTCAGAATGTCCGACCGTGTGTACAGGGGCTTATAGTTTCTCTATCTATTAAGAAAATCAACCCTATTGACTTCTTATGACTATCTACCCCTTTTCTTGAAAGGTTGATGTGATCTAGTAGTTAGAAGACCATTCAGCATTCCTTGGAAAAAAGTACCAGTATTTAATGTACTTACTAAAAGGTGCAAAGTCCAACTTTTAGCACATACTGCTAAATACAAAATCACCTTTTCAAAATATTTTACCTGCCAGACTGGTTAAATTTTGAGCCATCCATCCGAAGAGTTTTACTGACACATAACAGTTTCTTGAGAAAATGTAAAAGGGGATCCAAACCTATCATGTCTGAAATGTGGTTTTCTAGTTGATCTTTTTTGTTTTTTTGTTTTTGTGTCACTAAGGAGTATTTTGCTGAAAGTTCATTCACTTTCTTTGACAGTAGATTATGTGAAAATTCTCCAGTTGTTTCATTGTTTGTTTGATTCCATCCAGGTAGCATTAAACATACATGATCCACATCTGATATGAGTCCAAAAGTAATAGATCCTTGCAGCTTTAGGATGTCCAAGTGTTTAACACAAAAGTTGTCCAGTTCCTTATCTATACCCCAAGGGAAAAAACAGGAAAGTAGAAGTTTTGCAGCATCCGTAACCATATTTACATCTATTTTTCCAGACATCTGGGTCTTGTTCTTTTTTGTACTTTTGAATTTCTTATGTCTTTTTATGCCACCAATTTCTTCTAAAGGTCGGGTGAAGATTTCCTTGACAACAATGTCTGAAACTGGACCATCCATCTGATACAATGACCCAGCAGTTTTATTTCTTTTAAGCGTTAGTGGTCTTTTTTCTGAGGAACTTTTTGCTGCTTTCAGTGCATCATAGCTGTGAAAAGAGTTTGCTGACTTCAGGCCACTGGCTTGAGAAGATTGTAAAAGTTCTAAAACTTGTTCCAAGTCAAACAAAAGCAGATGAAGACTGACATTATGCATAGATCTCACTGGTAGAACGTTGAAGGGGTTGGGAGAGTAACTGGAATCAACAATCTAGAATCAAAATACGGTAATCATTTAATGGTAATTGTGTAAAATTTCATTCTAGTTTATCGCATTAAAAAACAAAATTAGTGAAATAAATAATCAAATAATGACAACGTCTAGTATTTACGAAATCTCTCTCATAATTCTTCTATATGTTAAGCTAAATGTACTTTGGTGTCAGGAGCAACCAAAATGATAATACCTGCTTTCAGGTACAAAAAAAATTGATTATTCTAAGGAATCACTAGATCTGCTATGTTTTTAACCACTTATGGACCGCCCTATAGCAGATATACTGCCACAGGGTGGCTGTTCTGTGCAGAATCACATATATATACGTGATTCTGCACTTCCACCTAGAGGGCACGCACCACCGACGGGCTGCTTCTGCTGTAATTACTCACAGCAAAAAACGATCTGTGGGTGCCAGAGGACATCCATTGCCCAGCACCCGCAGATCGTCTTCTGCTGCGAATAATCACAGCTGAAGCAACCCGCTGGTGGTGTGTGTGTGTGCCCCCTTGGCCAGAAGTGCAGAATGGATGTCCTCTGGCACCCACCAATCGTTGGACAGAGACATGGAACAGAGATTTGAGTGCCACAAGAAAAATACAAACAATAAATATGTAACGTGCCACGTGCTTAAAGGCAGTAAAAACCTCAATTGGTTAAATCATATAAACATGACTAAAAAATATAAGTAAAAAGAAATACAAAAAGAACAGTATTAAAAATTGAATAATAGTCTCAGAAAATGTCCTTATTTGATAACAAAAACAGTGAATACACAAAATTTTAAATTCCTCTGATATTCTGTGCAAATAGCAATGTAAACTGTGACTTTTCTTCCGTGCAACTATAGCAAACTAACCCGTGAATAATGTTCAGTACAAATATAGCAGTATAAACGGTGACTTTTCTTCCGTTCAAGTGTAGAAAACTAGAAGGTGGATAATCTTCAGTGCAGATATAGCAATGTAAACGGTGACTTTTCTTCAGTGGAAGAACACCTCAATGAGAGGTGGCCCCTTACCTTACCACTGTAAGGTAACAATGTGTATATAAAGCAAATGCAGATCCCCAATCCCACAGTGGGTCCCTCTGCTGGTTTCCTATCAATGGCGTAATGTGGGGCCCATCTAAACAGCCTTGTGTCCTGGTCAATGGTTTAGGATGATGTATATGCGCAAGGATAAATGACGTGGAAAGTTCTCCCAGATAGGTACATATATGGAGGAAAAAAAAAGGGATCCCAGATAGTGTAGTATGTAAAATATAAGCTTTTTATTTAATAGATCCAATTGCAGTGCTCACATTCAAAAATAAGATAAAATGCAAAACACCACAAGCAGCGAGCTCGCTCACTGATGTCACTTCCGATGCTTGTCTGTCTGCTGCAGAGGATTAGGGGAGTGGAGAGGATTTGTTCCAGGATGGAAAGGACCGGGGCGTATGTACATGGGTTATAATTGCAGCGTATAAAGGAGGGGCAGTGCGGGTGGCATATAAAGCAACCAACCCCCTCCGTTTTCCTCCTGCAGTCTTTCAGTGGCTGCAGGAGGAAAATGGATGGGATTGGTTCTTCTATATGTTGCCCCCACCGCCCCTACTATCCAGCTCCTGCTGCCCCCAGGCCCCTGTGTACTCCACTAGGTCTCCCGCCAGCTGCTGTGGGGGATGTGTCAGGATGGAGAGCGGGGAAAGGGCTGGTAAATGTGTAATTTACCAGCCCTTTACTTATCTTAATGATTAGAATCAGTGATTTACACCAATCACTGTTCATTCATAACTGAGGCATAATAAACTGTTTTTACTATGCTTCTAATGAAGGGAAAGCTCTGTACAGAGCAATTCCTGTCCATTCATTCTGTGCAGCTGAGACTGCCAATATGGAGATTGAGGGCTGTGTCCTCAGTCTCCTTTCTCTGTTTGTACCCCTGATATTACACCAAAGCCCCCAACGGGACTCCTAAAAAAAAATAAAAAATAAAGAATATCACTGCTTTCCCCAGCCTGTGTGGCCTTTCCACATATCTAGACTCACTCTTTATCATGTCACACTGGAAATATGACATGCAGATATTTTGCAACACATTGTACATTTTTTTGTCACTCAGCAGTTATTTCTTTTTTAACTTAAAGCTCATGTCACGGTTTAGCCTGCAGTCTCCTACCTGTGTAATTCTTAACTCCTTGGTGCAGTGGTTCTGCTAGACCAATGATTATATTCACGTGTGTTTGGCTTCTGTGCTCACCTATGGGCTTCACCTGCTGCACTTTGGGTTTATATTTCCTTCCTTTCTGTCTCTTCCTGGCCCATTGCCTAGTTTACTTTTTTATATAAGACATGCTCAGTGCAGCCCACGTTGACTGAGCAACTTCCTGGTTTTCTGAGCTCCTGTTCATCTAGTGTTTTGTGCATTCAGTATCTGACTTCCCATGTACTGACCACAGCTTTGCCTCTGTCTGTGCTTGTCTGCTGCCCACCCTGACCTTGGCTTGTTTCCCAGGTCCTCTCTTGCCATCTGTACTCTGCATACGTGAGTGGTCTCAGTATCGTCAGCTGGGTGTACCTGGGGGGCCCAACCTGGTTCCAGCTTGTTACAAGCTTATCCCCATTATCGGGGGCCTAGTGAAGAAGAAGGCTGGGCTGAGGCTTAGTCTCAGTGCTCTGGGGAACCCTGGTTTGGCATTCTACAAGGGCTTACTACCACAGACACCTGACAGCTCAACCTAAGCTTCAGGTTAATACAAGTATCAGCTGAATACATTTCAGTTGCATAAACATTTGACATGTATTTAGCTGGTTTAAACTGTGCATCCAGAATTGTACACAGCTCTGAGCACTGAGACAGCACACTAAGTATGGTGACCTAACTTATCTCTGCTAAAGTTAAGAAATAAAGCTAGATCAGCTCCTTACTAGGGATGGGCCAAACTTCACTGGAATTGGTTTAAGCAGGGTTTAGCGAACTTTACAGAAGTTTAGATGCTGAACTCGAACCGCCACTGAAATCAATGGGAGACAAATGTGTCAAATCAAAATTGTCAATTTTTTGAGCTAATAGGCAAAGGGTGTAAGGTGCGCCCCTCCTTGTTCTGCTCGAGCTCGATTTTAGTGGTCACTGGAAAGCCCTTTCAATCGATTGGGTAAATCAAGACAACCACGCACAATTGAATGGATTATCATGAATACGATTTATTATTTCCTGTATAAAGCATTTAATACATTTCAGGCATTGCACAAAGACAGAGGGAATTCCTCTTGTCAGCCAATCAAATTACATAAGACACAATGGGTTAGGCCAATGTTCCACTACGCCCTAAAATGTTCTAAGTCTGCACAACTTAAATGTCAGCTGCGACCGCAAGCGCGTCCTGTTTTTCGCGAATTTGCACTTCAGAAGAAACTTGCAAAGCTTTGCATATGAAGCTGTTTCCAATCATTTCTATCAAATATATATATATATATATATATATATATATATATATATATATATATATATATATATATATTGTGACAGAGCGAGGCTCTGTCCTTATGAAATCGGAGGAAAAAGAGACAGAGTTTGCATATCTCCAGCCCTGTGTCCAGGTCTTGATAATAATGAGCAGGGTGTGTGCCCAGCTGCACACAGGCCATATAATGAAGGGCTGTTGGGAATGGAGTGTGGAGGATGGTGGAGTAGCTTGCTGCTGTGCATGTCCAAAGAGCCCAAAGCTGTGTGCGTTGAAGGGTTGAAGCTGTGTGTGTCCAAAGAGCCCAAAGCTGTGTGCGTTGAAGGGTTGAAGCTGTGTGCGTCCAAAGAGCCCAAAGCTGTGTGCGTTGAAGGGTTGAAGCTGTGTGCGTCCAAGGAGTCAAAAGCTGTGTGTTGAAGGGCTTGAAGCTGTGTGCGTCCAAGGAGCCTAAGACTGTGTGTATCCAAGCAGCTCATTTGAGGGGCAAGTACTTATAGCAGCACTACTGCTGAAAAGTAGCCAGGTGGGCTAGCATTTTTCATTTGGATTGTGTGTATTTAATTTAAGATTGGACCCCTGCGTGGGATTCCTGGATGGACTATTTTGTTTTTCCTTTTAATAAACGTGGGCTACCAGGCCCTTAACTATAAACGCCTGCCTGATGTGGACTGAAAAATGCCTCTAACCACTTGAGCTAAACACCCCAATGTCACAAGTGGTGCTCGAATGCGGGCACAAGACGGTGGAATCCGGGTCCCTGCCCTACAGTAAGTTCAAGTCAGGAACTATTGGCTGTGTGTGGAAGTGCAGCCAGGCAAAAGGCATTGCGTGTTGCAGGTGGTGTACCTGTGAATGAAAAGTCACATTTTTTTTTTTTCTTGCTATGAAATGTGTTTGTGTGCATGAGACAGCACAATCAGTGTGTGCAATGTGCAGGTGAGGAAAGCTTGCATGAAGAGAAAAGCAACTTGCTTTAAAAGAGACACTTTCATTTTCCTGGACTGTTTAAAGTTGTTCTGAAGTCTCTAAGTATGGGGCGGTCAAAGCTCCTAAAAGAGGCAAGGTTTGCTGAAATGAGAGACAGAGCTCTGTGGTTGGAGGGGTTGTTACCGCCCGAACGAGCCCCATACATACCTGATCAGAGTGTATCAAGGAGAAAAAGGGGCTGGGGTTGTCCCTAGCAACACTGGTGCAATGAGTGCACAGGTGACTGCTGTTATGGAGAGTCCACCAGCATTTGAATCTGCAGTGGATTTGTGCAAGCGGCATTTAGCAGCACTGAACCAAGCTACAGAGGAAAGGAAGCCAACCCTCAGTGCAAGGGGAAAGCCGCTGGATGTCCATAACTGGAAGAGGGCTGTTGTTGCCCCTGGCAAAGCTGATGCAGTTAAAACAGCTATTGTGAAAGATGTGAATTTGTCACAGCATGAGACGGGATCCAGCAGAGAGAAGCCCATGCTATATGCAAGGAGCGAGGCTGATCAAAGGCTGAGGATGAGAGTGGTTGCCCATAGCAACACAGAGGAAGCCAGTCGGGCTGTCTCTGTACCATGGGCTATGTCTAATAAGGATCGTGGAAAGTGGCTTAAGGAGGAGCCAATTTATCATGTTGGAGAGAGCCAGCAAAGTTCAGCTGGAAGAGTGCCATCTCCCTTGGCAACAGGAGATGGAGTGTTAACCGGAAGGAGGAGCTACAGTGGAGATGTGGAACGGTGTCCCACTAAAGATATGTGCAGAAATGTACCATGCCTGGAATGTGGTCAACTGGGGCATGGTATTTTTTCTTGTCCCAGGTTATGGAACATGCCTGGAGATGTGGTTACTGGGCAGAAGTCTTTGTCCGCAAGCCCAGATTTTTGTGCAAACATGTTGTCAGTCACCTCTGGCAACAGTGAGGAAGTACCTGTTGTGCTTGCAGGGGGTGCTAAGGAGTCAGAAGTGGCTGCTGCAGTTTCGTTCCATGGCCACCAGGGAGAGTTGGCCAGTAAAAGCGCGATAAAGGAGAGACCACGTACTCAAATGAAGCCAGAGTTACTTGCTACAGATTATGGTAAGACTGTTGCAGTTTGTGGGACTGATCCCAGTGAAGTGGGAGTATATCCGGCTGGAAGATCAGCAGAAGGTGTAAAAATGGACTTGCTGCAGTGTGCTACCCTGAGTAGTGGGGAGACACAGGTTGAATCTCAACCTGCAGCAAGGTTAAGAACTCAAAAAGACTGGACTCTGTGTGTGCCTGGTGTAATCCACCAGAGTGCTGGAAGTGGTAACCTAGGGGTGACCAATACAGTTTGTATGCCATGTTCCCTAGTGACTGGTGCTACAGAGATGCCCAGGGAAACCTACCAGGAGCCCGCAGTGGTGAGGCACGTGGTTTCCCAGGACAACTGTGGAGCCACCCTAATGGGCAAAATAATGCCTTTGGAGAGGAAGGGTGGTGTGCTGAGCGGTACATGGGGTGCTGAGTGTTCTGACCAAAAACAGGCTGTTAAAGCTTATAACACTGCTATGTCTATGAATGCTGATGGTAAAGGTATTGCCGATGATAAATGTACTTATTCTGATTTGTTCAAAAGTAATGAGGAAAGAGTGATGTCTCCCTTGGCAACCAGACGCAGAGCCACAGGGTTGTCCATGGAAGTCTCAGGGGCCCTCCATGCGTTTGAGCCAGAGATTTTCCAGGACAGCACTGAATTTGCTCTGGTGGAACAGACTGGGTCTACACCATGCAGTGATAGTTTGTGTGAGCAGTCTGTTTACCATATGTGTAACCCAGTTGGTAAGGGGTTAAGTCCACTAGCCAAAGCTGAAGGTACACAGCTGAGTGTGCTTGCACCCCAGAAGCAAGGTGGTGATGGTGTGTTGCACCCTGCCTTGTTTGCTGAAGCATTAGCAAAGAATAAAAGCATCTTGTCAAAATGTGATTTGTATAGAACTGACAAAGGTACTGATTGTGCTGCAGAATCCCACGTGCCTCCTAAAGCAGAAGAGGTACTGCTGAGCCCTCATTATGGAAGCATAATGGTTTGGGACAAACCATTACTAGCCATGTTAGACAAGGCTATGTTGAGTGACAGGGGTCTGAATACAACAACTGCTATGCCAGACAGGGAGTTTGCAGAGCGACCGATGGTTGAGGGTGCGTTGGTCACTGCAAGGGATGTTTCCCTCCTGTCGGAAGGACCAGATCAGGGCGCATGCATAGCAGATGTGGTGCTCACAACCCAGCCGCTAAATGTCAAGTGTCAAGGTGACACGGTAATAAATTTTGACTTGCAGAGGCTTATTGGTGAGTTGGAGGGGATGAATGGGAGACATGCATCTAACAGTGGTCCAGAGGAGCATCAGGCTGTGATGGATACCTCTAGTGAGGTGGAGGCCCCCTTAAATGTCGTGGCCCCTCACACTGCAGTGAATGAGCCCCTCTATGTCTCTGATAAGGGAAAGGTCCCCAAAAATGTTTTGCATATTGATGTTGAGTGTGTAGAATCTACAGATATGCTAGTAGAACTGTTTGAACTGATGAAAGCACATTCCTTGTACACCTGGGTGCCTCTGTTACAGTCAGATGTGGTAATACTGCATGGTACCAAAGGGTGGAGCCAGGTAATGCAAGCTGTGCTGGGTTACATTAATCACCAGTGGAACTGGGTGGTATGGTGCTTAATAGTCTGGAAAGTGATGTCACAGTTCCCTGTGAGAGTGCTTCCGGATACGGTTCAGTACGGAAGGCGCTCTAGGGGGCTGCTGGAGACATCAGAGGTCTCTCCGCCTGGTGCAGTGATAGACATGTCTGCTAGTGCAGTCCGAGGTGCGGCTGAGCAGGGTTCAGTAAATGGTGTGGATACTGCGTCACCCGCTAGACCTCGTAAGAAGGAAGGGCCAGATATGGACACAGCAGAAGCAGAGATTCTGTCTATCACCTGCAGAGAGGTACAAGTTTGGGTACCCGGAGACACTCTCAAATATAGTATGGAGAGGAACAAAAATTGTGACATGGAAAAGTGTGAGCTGGCAAAGATTGATACTGGTGAAAATAGGTCATGCGTTGTTCAATGTCAATTGTTAGGACAATTGCCCACAGAGATTTGGACAACAGGTGAAGTGAAGCCTTATGAAGATCCCATAGGGGATAGCTGCTCACCTGTGTGTTGTCCCTCCTTGGGCCTGGCCCTAACAAATCCCGAGCAAGAAAGAACTGACAGTATTGGTAATTGGAGAAATGGTGGTGTATTCCTGAATGTTAGTTTAAATAATGGCCTTGATATGAACATGAATAATTTCTTGGAAAATGAGCGTGATACACAGATGTTAAGCTCTGGGGAGTTGGTGGTCAAGGGTAAAGGTAAAGGAGTTGGTAAACCCAAGAGACCTGTTGTGATGGGGAACACAGGTACCAGTGAGGGAAAAGGTAGTTCCTCATCAGGTGTAGTGTCTGAAGCAGGTTCCCTACGGAATCTGGAAACAGAGTTGAAAGGAAGTAGCAGGAAAGGCGGTGGGCCACCAGAAAATAAATGGGAGCTCAGGAACCCCAAGGACAGAGGAAGTAGGCTGCGGATACAGAACTGTAGGACCCCGTTGCGATCCAGGGTAAGGCGTGCCTGGAAGCACACCCGGAAAAAAGGTTGGGCCTACGTGGCTGACAGCCAGCACAGAGGTGTCCCAACCTTTATGATGGGTGCTGGTGTTCCTCCCTCCGGATCGAAACAAAGGGGGGGGGATATGTGACAGAGCGAGGCTCTGTCCTTATGAAATCGGAGGAAAAAGAGACAGAGTTTGCATATCTCCAGCCCTGTGTCCAGGTCTTGATGATAATGAGCAGGGTGTGTGCCCAGCTGCACACAGGCCATATAATGAAGGGCTGTTGGGAATGGAGTGTGGAGGATGGTGGAGTAGCTTGCTGCTGTGCATGTCCAAAGAGCCCAAAGCTGTGTGCGTTGAAGGGTTGAAGCTGTGTGCGTCCAAAGAGCCCAAAGCTGTGTGCGTTGAAGGGTTGAAGCTGTGTGCGTCCAAAGAGCCCAAAGCTGTGTGCGTTGAAGGGTTGAAGCTGTGTGCGTCCAAGGAGTCAAAAGCTGTGTGTTGAAGGGCTTGAAGCTGTGTGCGTCCAAGGAGCCTAAGACTGTGTGTATCCAAGCAGCTCGTTTGAGGGGCAAGTACTTATAGCAGCACTACTGCTGAAGAGTAGCCAGGTGGGCTAGCATTTTTCATTTGGATTGTGTGTATTTAATTTAAGATTGGACCCCTGCGTGGGATTCCTGGATGGACTATTTTGTTTTTCCTTTTAATAAACGTGGGCTACCAGGCCCTTAACTATAAACGCCTGCCTGATGTGGACTGAAAAATGCCTCTAACCACTTGAGCTAAACACCCCAATGTCACAATATACATCAGATATATATATCTATGCAAGCTGTTTCTAGTATAATAAGATGAGTATAAACTTAAAGGGTGACTCTCCCTATCCTTACAAAGGGTTGTCAGAAAAATTGCATGGGAGTGCCAGTGCAAACATGCTTTACAAAATTCAATTTGGCCATGTCTCTATGATTTAAACTTTGAGTAATGATTTCTGGTTTTAAACAATAAAATATGAGTTTGAAGAAAAACTAGTCTAGTCTAGATATCAGATAGGCTTAAATCTAGAGTCACATGAATGTTTCCCAGTCTCAGAGCTAAGGCTCGGTTCACACAGGACGCGGCACGACTTGCAGCGCCGCGACCTGCCGCGACCTCAGCGGCGACTTGCAAAACGACTTCTGTATAGAAGTCAATGCAAGTCGCCCGAAGTCGCCGCAAAAGTAGTACAGGAACCTTTTTTCTAAGTCGGAGCGACTCGAGTCGCTCCTATTAGAACGGTTCCGTAGTACAGAACGGGGGCGACTTGTCAGGTGGCGAAGTCGCCTGGACAAGTCGCCCCTGTGTGAACCGAGCCTAAAGGGACCTTGATGGAATATTTCTCAAAACAAAGAGATATTGCTGAGTACAAATAACCCAAAACAAAGAGCTGAGATTAATAATGAAATACTCCAAAAAAAGGTACAATCCTGAGTACACTCCAATTGTATCAGGCATTGGGATATGGTCATTCTCCTGGGGGACACAACGTGAAAGTTAAATACAACTACTCTGCCATGTTTACAAGGCCTGCAGAAACCTACAAGTTTACTATTGGGAAAAGACTAAATCTATTTACTCTGGTGATTAATAAAAGTCAACACTCCTGTATACTCAATTTAATGACAGAGATCTCTATTATTTACGGTACTGAGAAATACTAACAACTGAAGGACACTTTAAAAAAACTAGTAACCAAAAGATGATATTCTTGTATATTTCTATAAGTGTCTTAGAGACAAAGGGAAAACTTTTCAGTATTTTATTGGACAAAACAGTTGATACTTTTGGAGACACTGAAAGGACTATAAAAGGAACATCACTCTTTCAATACATGTATATATTTATTAGGGGTGTCCCAATATTTACTATATATTGGGACACCCCTATACATTACTTTTTTAAGACCAAGTACCAGTACCGATTACCGACACTTTTTTTAATGTCATGTGACAGTGGCACTAATATGTAGCACTGATGATGCATGGACTGTGTCATTCGTTTTTATTTTAGTTTTTTTTTACAATTTTATTTTTTACGGTGTCTTTTTTTCATTTTTACAAATGTATTTTTTGTTATTATCGTTTTTTTTACAATGCTTTCTTTTTTTTGAGGGGGGGGGGGGGGGGTGAGGAAGGGAGTGGACGGTGTCTCAGTGTGTTTTTTATTTTATTTTGTATTATTTTTGCAATTTAAATTTTTTTATATTTATTTATTACAATTCTTTTTTTTCTTATTAGCCCTGTTGGGGGTTGGCTTTGGTGAGATATCAGGGGTCTTAACAAACCCCTGGCATCTCCCTTTTGAGACATGTAAAGGGACTGAGGACAGAGATTCCCCAGTCCCTTTCTCTGCAGCCTCAGCTGCACCAAAGATGAATGGACAGGAGATAGCGGCTCCTCTCCATTCATAAACAGAAGCATCATAGTTTCGATGCTCAGTGACAGTTATGAATGAACAGTGATCACTGACTCTGAGCATTCGGAAAAGGGAGGAACTGGTAATTGATTACTGGCTCCTTCCTCCGCTCTCCATCCTGAGAGATCGAGAACAGAGGGGGCAGAGGAACATGGAGGGGGACTGAGGAGCACGGAGGAGGACCGGAGCATGGAGGGGGACTGGAGGAGGATATGGGGGACAGTTGGGGGCGATTGGTGCGGCGCTGGAGAGGAGTTACAAAAAAGCAGCTGAAAGACATGGGAGGGAGAGGAGGAAAGGCGGCTGTCAGCTGCTTTATTGAAATCTATACAGGGAGATCAGTGATTGTAACTCCTTCCCATGCTGCACCGATCAACCCTGACTGTACAGGTATCGGATTAAGCATTTGCCCGAGTACAAGTACACTCAAGTACTTGGGCAAATGCTCAGAATATCATCAGAAAGTTAATTTATTTCAGTAATTCAATTTAAAAAGTGAAACCCATATATTATATACATTCATTACACAGAGTGATATACTTCAACATTTCTTTCTTTTAATTTTGATGTTTATGGCTTACAGCTAGTGAAAACCACAAAATATATATCCCAGATATATTATATAATATTGTAAAATAGTTCAATATTGTAGACTCATGGTATCACACTCTAATCAGCTAATTAACTCAAAACACCTGTAAAGGTTTCCTAAGCCTTTAAATGGTCTCTCAGTCTGGTTCAGTAGCATACACAGTCATAAGAAAGACTGCTGACTTGACAGTTGTCCAGAAGACAGTCATTAACACGCTCCAAAAGGAGGGTAAGTCACAAAAGGCCATTGCCAAAGAAGCTGGCCATTCACAGAGTGCTGTATCCAAGCATATTAATGGCAAGTTAAGTGGAAGGAAAATGCATGGTAGAAAAGGGTGCACAAGCAACAGGGATAACCACAGCCTTGAGAGGATTGTGAAGCAAAGGCCATTCAGGAAAGTGCAGGAGATTAACAAGGTGTGGACTATGGCTGGTGTCAGTTCTTCAAGAGCCACCACACACAGGCATATCCAGGACATGGGCTACAACTGTCACATTCCTTGCGTCAAGCCACTCCTGAACCAGAGACAATGTCAGAGTGTCTTACCTGGTCTAAGGAGGAAAATGACTGGTCTGTTACTCAGTGATCCAAAGTTCTCTTTTCTGATGAAAGTAAATTTAGCATATCATTTGGAAATCAGGGTCCCAGAGTCTGGAGGAAGAGGGGAGAGGCACAAAATCTAAGTTGCATGAGGTCCAGTGTGAAGTTTCCACAGTCAGTGATGATTTGTGGAGCCATGTCATCTGCTGGTGTTGTTCCACTGTGTTTTATCAAGTCAAAGGTCAGCGCAGCCCTCTACCAGGAAATTTTAGAGCCCTTCATGCTTCCATCTGCTGACTAGCTTTATGGAGATGCTGATTTCATTTTCCAGCAGGACTCGGCATCTGCCCACACTGCCAAAAGTATCAATACCTGGTTTAATGCTCATGGTATCACTGTGCTGGTTGGCCAGCAAACTCGCCTGACCTAAACCCCATAGAGAATCTGTAGGGTATTGTCAAAAGGAAGATGAGAGACACCATACCCAACAATGCAGATGAGCTGAAGGCTGCTATCAAAGTAACCTGGGCTTCCATAACACCTCAGCAGTGCCACAGGCTGATTGTCTCTATGCCACACTGCATTGATGCAGTAATTCATGCAAAAGGAGCCCAGACCAAGTATTGGGTGCATACTATACTGTACATGGACATGCTTTTCAGTAGGCCAACATTTCTGTATTAAAAATTCTTTTTTTTATTGGTCTAATGTAATATTCAAGTTTGGGTTTTCACTATCTGCAAGCCATAATTATCAAAATTAAAAGTAAGAAATTCTTGAAATATATCACTCCGTGTCTAATGAATCTACTGTATATAATACATGAGTTTCACGTTTTGGATTTAATTATTGAAATACATGAACTTTTTGACAATATTAACATTTTTTGAGATGCACCTGTAAGGCATAATGATATACAAAAGAACTCAATCATGAATAAGATAAAATTATTACTTCAATATTTTTCTTGTAATCCTTATGATAAGAAATATATGTATTTCTGTGTATTTCCATAATCTATACATTCTCAGAAGTAGGATGGAAAGGGTACAAAATGTATCCAAACATTTTAAGGAGTATAATCAACATAACCATCAAAAATGGATCACAGGGGGGGGGGGGGGGCTGGGTGTCTAGCACACATGTCAGATGGCTGCCTGAACAAAAAGCTCCGGAGCCTGTATTTGATACTCAACTTAAAGGGATGCTTCTCTCACTACACAACTCCTTGCATGCTGAGTTCACCAACATCACCTATATATTCTCAAAATAATTATCTATAATGGGTGACAGAGTTAACCAGGTAGAGCATGCAATTACAGACATTACCAGGGCAGTTAATTATATAATTGACACAAATAAGGAAAGTGAATAAGAAAGACACTGGATGCATGCAAAAATTGCCGATCTAGAATATCACTCACGGCAAAACAACTTAAAATGAAGGGGATACCTGAGAATGTGCCCTCCAAGACCTCACGCAATATGTCAAAGAGCTTTTTCACTCACTTGTGCCTGAATTAACCCCTTTAAATCTTACGAAAGATTGCGAACACTGTATACCTAAACCCTCTTTTCTGCCCAATGAAGTCCACAGGGATGTGTTCATGAGGGTGCACTTCTTCTCTACCAAAGTGCAAATACTGAGGAAGTCACGTTCCTTAGGGAAAATCCCTAATCCCTATGCAAACATACAAATCTATGCAGACCTCTCCAGATATACCTTGGATCTAGGTAGGCAACTAAATACAGTTACCAAAACACTCCGCAAACAATATCGCATTCATGTGGAAACACCCCACCAAACTAATAGTGGAACACAATGGAGCATCATTCAATATCACATCTCTTTTTTTTTTTTTTAAAGGGTACATTTTTATTGAATTGCACATGAATATACATTACAGTATTACAACATACTTTTTCATACAGTATATCTTGCGTACATTACAATTTAAACGAAAAATTTTTTTAAACCATAAAACTGTTGAATACAAGCATTCTATTTCTGCAATATAAGTAATAACCCGTTCATCATAATGCTAAGTCTATTGCGTGTTCTTTCCGTGTTCCAATTCTGTGTCTATAGTATATCCCATTATGCATATAGTACACATAGTAATATGACACTTCTCATGGTATATATTCCATTGATCACTGTGCAGTTTCTCCTGCTACCTTTTCGTTCCAACTTCCCCACACTTTATCAAACTTTTTCATGCTCCCTCTCACCTGATATGTGAGTTTGTATAATGGTAGGGCGTTATTAACTAACTTCAGCCAGTCTCTCACTGAGGGGGGAGTCTGACTTTTCCATTTAAGACCCAATGCCTTTTTGGCGTGGCAGAATACTATTCTTAAGAGAGTTTTCTATGATGTGGGTAGTTCTTCTCCCTCCAGGTCTCCTAGGAGACATTTGGCTGGAAAATATATATTTGGGAGCCCCAGTGTGACCTCGAGATATGCAAGGATCCACCTCCAGTATGTCATTACCTTTGGGCATTGCCATATCATGTGCAAAAAATCTCCCACTTCCGCATTGCATCGATGGCACTCTGGAGACTCCCTCCTACCCATCTTATGCAACCGCTTGGGGGTATAATAAATTCTGTGTAGATAGTTGAACTGAAGCATTTTATCCCTTGCTGAGATCACCGAGGGTAACAACGTGTCCATTATCTCAGACCAGGATTCTTCCGTGGGAGACGGAATATCAGCTTTCCACTGTGCCGCCACCCTCTCCATTCTAGGAGAAGAGGATGTTAGCAGAGCGAAATAATATTTGGCAATCAGTTTCGAGTGATCCTCATCAGCAATCATTTTTTCCATTTTTGAAGGGGAGAGAACTACTCCTCCCCCGCCATATTGGGCTCTCGCTGCGTGACGCAACTGTAGATATCTAAAGAAAAAGGTGTTCGGGATGCCATATTCTATTTTTAAGAAAAAAAATGATCTAAATACACCTTCCTTAAACAGCTGATGGGCATATTTAACTCCGTAGGCTGCCCAACATACCCCATCTGGTACCTTAGCTATTTCTTTTAGTTGAGAGTTATACCATAGAGGTGCATTAGGAGATTCCGTTAGGCTGGTGCCCCCCATTTTAGCATTGCAGACATGAAATATTTTGTATGACATTTTTCGAATTTCTGAACCCTGGTCTAGGTATGGGCCATTTCTGTAAAGGACATTGATCAGCGCTTCATGCGAGGGAACTTGAGCTGCTTGGGTTGCTACTGAAGCTATGTTCATTTGAGGGAAGCCCCACCAGTGCTCATGCGTTAATTGTGCAGCAAGATAGTAACACTGTAGATTTGGCAATGCCAATCCCCCTGATCTTATAGGTAAGTGAAGTTTCTCTAGTTATACTCTGGGCGGCCTGGGACCCCATAAAAAGGTGGAGATCGTCTTGTTTACTTCAGTGAACCATTTCTTAGGAATATATATCGGAGCATGCCAGAACAGATATAAGAACCTAGGAAGATATATCATTTTAAATATTTTGATTTTCCCAAGGAGGCCAAGGGACAGCTTAGCCCACGTTTGCACACTGTCCCTCAACATCCTCCAAAGGGGAGACAAGTTATTGGACATATAGGAACTCAGTGAAAGCTGGACCCCCAAGTATCTAAATTTAGAAACTATTTCTAGTGGAGCTTCCGGGGGAGCCCCGGGAGATAATCACCTTGAAATGGGAATAGTATGGATTTACTCCAATTCACTTTGAATCCAGAATATTTCCCGAAATCCAAGATTCTATCTAGGGCCATGGATAATGATTCCCCTGCCTCTTCTAAATACAAGCGCATGTCATCTGCATATAAAGATGTCTTCTCCTCCCTATCATTAACTTTGCAACCCTTGATACCTCCATCTGTTCTCAACCGAGCCGCTAGCGGCTCTATAGCCAGGGCAAACAGAAGGGGTGACAAAGGGCACCCCTGCAGTGTGCCCCTCATAATGCTGAATGGTTCTGTAATAGTGTTGTTGACTCTCAATCTGGCCCTTGGTTCAGTGTATAGAAGTTTGACCCAGGTTATAAATCTAGGGCCGAAGCCCAGCTGCCCAAGGACTGCCATCCGGTATGGCCACTCGATAGAATCAAATGCTTTGTGCGTATCGAATGACGCTACCACTCAGGTGTCCGGGGTGGGGCCTTTTGATTGCAGTATAGTGAAGAGGCGCCTCAGATTTATGGCAGTTGACCTCTCAGGTATGAAGCCTGTCTGATCAGGATGGACAATAGAGGCAATTACTTTATTCAAACGTCTGGCTAAGAGTTTGGCCAGGATTTTTGTGTCAACATTAATAAGAGATATTGGTCTGTATGACTCACATAAGTCATGGTCCTTGTGCGCCTTTGGGATTAACACTATCAATGCTTCTCTTATAGATTCAGTGAGTATGCCTTTGTTATAGGCATCCTCATACATTCCTAGAAGTTTAGGTGCTAGGCTAGCAGTGTATGTAGCATATCACTCAACTGGGAGTCCGTCTAGACCTGACGTTTTATTAGGATTCAGGGATTTTATTGCTGCTACAACCTCTTCTACCATAAAGGGAAGGTCGAGTTCTTCTGCCCCCTCCCTTGAGAGCTCCAGTAAGGGTATAGGGGTCAGATATTCCTCTACCTCCTCCGTCCCATATTCCACCCTCGAGGTGTATAGGTCAGCGTAAAATGACACAAAAGCATCCGCTATATCTGCATGAGACATGCAGATTGATATATACGTATTATAGATACGAGGGATGGAGGTTAGGGCTTGATGTGAATGCGCTAAGTATGCTAATAACCTACTGTTTTTATCACCAAATTCGAATATTCGCTGTGCTTGGTATAGTAGTTTCTTCTGCGTGCTTTCTATCACAATATCACATTTCTAGATAAAGACCTCTCACTGCTTGGGGAATGGGGCATCATTCCCACTCAAGCCCCCAATCTGGAGCTCACAACCTGCCCAATAAAATTCTATAACCCTGGTTCAAAGCACAATCTGGCCCCCCACACCAGAAATCTCTGACACCTAGCTACTGAAGGTGCTATTACCTCCAACCACCCAAAGTCCGTTTCCCTCCCCTCTGGCTATAGCAGCCCACTTGGTTCCATATAAGGCTGCACAGTTATGATTGTTTTGTTCTTGAACCCTGTTAACACCTTTTTTGTTTCACCCCACATGCATGAAACATCAGAAAATCACCCAAGTGATTACTTCGAAGGACAACTTACCGTTACACCCAGCAACCATCCTGCGATCCACCACTACCTTCTGATGGAACAACTGCCTCTTGCCCCAGCATGTATCTTAATACACCACACCTTAAATGGCAATTAAAATCATATTGCTAAATGGTAAAGGACTTAACCATCCTGAAAAGAGGGCATTGCTATGGCAGACAGAGCAACAGTTGCACTGCGATATAATCTATGTTTAAGTAACCCATATATTAGAATCCGCCACCTCCTCCATTTTCTCTCTGACCCCAATGAAAGGTATTTAATCCTGATCTGCACCATCGCAGGATTCAAATATACCTTAGCATGCATCTATGCTTCAAACTCACGCCAAATACACTTCCTAAACAAAGTGATGAAAAGAATCAATATATACAGACAAGGCTCCTTGATGATATGTGGGGACTCCAACATAGCACCAGATCAATCACTGGATACCTCCAACCCCTCCCTCAGACGCCCTTCACCCATGCTGAACTTCCTCCGATCCCACGATCTCCATGATTTCTGGAGATGCCACAACACAACAGAGAAGGACTACACCTTTTTGTTCGGGCCCCCACAACTCGTACTCCCAAATCAATTATTTTTTAGTTGACAAATGGTTACTACAATGAATCCCCTGCTCAAACATTCATCCTATAACATGGTCAGACCAAGCGCCTGTGAGCATCACCATTTCCTCTTCTACAGCCTCTAATCAAACCAGGCTATGGAAAGCCAATACTAACGCCCTGCAAACATCCCCATTTAATGAACAAATCCAATGACACTTAACTGACTTTTTCCTACAGAACTTGGGATCAGTCCCCCACTCCTCTATGCTCTGGATGGCACATAAGGCCTTCATTAGAGGAATACTGATTCAACTAAGCTCATTGGCAAAAAAAAAAAAGGAGGACACAACGTCTTGACGAGCTTACCACCAAAATCTCTAATAATGACTCCCAAAATACACTAAACACAACCCATAACCTAAAAATCAAACTATTAGCCCTTCCGCCAAGAATTATGAAGCTCTCTCCTTAAACTCCTTTGAAAAAGCCCATCACAGGCCCAAGGCCACATCCTATTCTACATCTAATAAAGCAGGGAAAGCCATAGCTCAGCGTATCCATGGTCAATATATCAAATCCTCAATTTTCAAAATTTTGCATCCTTTACGCAAGAAAAATGTATCAACCCGCAAGACATAGCCAACGTCTTTAGTTCATATTATGAATCCCTCTACAACCCTTAAACATGACCAAACGACTCCCTAACCCACCCAAGATCTAGTCAGGAGATTGTTGTGTAGCACTAACCCCCAAAGGAGCTGCTGGTTTTATTCAGGCTTACTGTTACCTCACCTGCTCGCCTCTTCATCTTAGGGGAGTCCCGTGGAAAGTAGTCCAAATGATGATAGATCAGACACGTGGTCCTTTTTGAAGATTTTTTTTAGGGATAACACCAAAGAAAGACACAAGACACAGTCCTTCAACAGAGGGTTATAAAATAAGGTGGAGTTCAGGCACCGAGTAATTGCAGGTTAGAGGTATTAGTCAGATCCAGAGGACAAACAGCTCCACAGACTGGATCCAGCAGTCATCGGATAGGCCACTCTCACTTGACCTAGCAGATGCCAAACAAAGTCTCTGCCACAGACTTGTTAATTGAACTTAGTGGTTTTGAAAGAAGATGCACAACAAAGTCTCTGCCACAGACTTGTTAACTTAACTTAGAGATTTTTGAGAGTTTTTAGGAAAAAACTACCATACAGTACCAGATTCTTTCAGCCAACCCGGCGATACTTTAACCACTTGAGACCCGCGATATAGCCGAATGACGGCTACAGCGCGGATCTCCTTTTCCGGGACTACGTCTATTGACGTCGTCCCGTGCACGAGCGGCCTGCGCGCCCCCTGAGGGGCCGCGCGCGGCGCGCTCTGTGATCGGCGAGTCTACGATACTCGCCTGATCACTGATCCGTGCAAGGGGTCGATCCCGACCCCTTATCACGTGATCAGCTGTCAGACAATGACAGCTGATCATGTGATATAACGGAGCCGGTAATCGGCTATTATTCCTCCTCGCACTGACAGCGCGAGGAGAAAAAAAAAAGCCGATCACCGGCGGCCGTGATCGGGACATCAGTCCCGATCACGGCCAGCCCTGCTAGTGCCCACCTGCCCCCTGCCAGTGCCACATTAAAAAAAGTAAGTGCCCCCCGTCAGTGCCACCCAGCAGTGCCCATAGTGCCACCCAGCAGTGCCCACAGTGCCACCCAGCAGTGCCCACAGTGCCACCCAGCAGTGCCCACAATCTGCCTTAACAAAGGTGCTGCACCCCAGTGCCACATATCCGTGCCCATCAGTGTCATCTACCAGTGGCCAGCAGTGCCACCCATCAGTGCCCAGCAGTGCCACCTATCAGTGCCCATCAGTCCCATCTATCAGTGGTACCTATCAGTGCCCATCCGTGCCACCCATCCGTGCCAACCATCTGTGCCACCCATCCGTGCCATCTTATGTGCCCATCTTTGCCCATCAGTGCCGCCTTATCTGTGCCCATCGGTGCCACCTTATCTGTGCCCACCAGTGCAGCCTATCAGTGCCCACCAATGCAGCCCATCAGTGCCCACCAATGCAGCCCATCAGTGCCCACCAGTGCAGCCTATCAGTGCCGCCTCATCAGCGCACTTCAATGAAGGAGAAAAATGACCGTTTGCAAAATTTTATAACAAACTATTAAACATGTTTTTTTTATTTAATTTGTTTGCATCTTTTTTTGTTTGTTTAGCAAAAAAAAAAACTCCGAGCTGTAATTAAATACCACCAAAAGAAAGCTCTATTTGTGGGAAAAAAATTATAAAAATTTCATTTGGGTACAGTGTTGTATGCCCGCGCAATTGTCATTCAAAGTGCATCAGCGCTGAAAGCTGAAAATTGGTCTGGGACTGAGGGGGGTTTAAGTGCCCAGAAAGCAAGTGGTTAAGGATATCGATCTGGGTTGCGTCCTCAAACTGAGTTTCCAGGCTCCTTCAGAAACACCAGCCTTGCACTCGGTCCTCCACTGGATCCTCCAGCTTTTTTTGGCTTCTCCCCGCAGGCGAGACAGCACAGGACCACCCCTGGATCAGTAGGCCCCAAGACATTCCTGGGCCTACACTCTCAGTTGCGAAGCCTCGGGCCAGCCGGCCTCGAGGCACAAGACCATGCGACACAGACCCTAAGCCAGGAGGGCCCTGGGGTCGGGATCACGGACCCGGGAAAACAAACAAAAAATGGCGTTGGTACCTTAAATACCATCTCACAGAATGCACAGCAGGGAAACCACACCCACTGAACCATTTCCAAGCAAGAGGTGGCATTCAATGCATCCAGCCTGCTGCTATTCCACACCCACCGATGGTGACAGCGACACCTATGGTCAGGTGGGAATCAGTGCAACCCAGCTGGACTGGTACAGAAACCAGAACTTTTAGAGAAATTAGTCTGAGCCAAACTACAGCTTCAGACAATTACATTTAAAAAAACAATAGCATCTGCTCATCAGGAGCAGGGCACTACACTTGTCACAGATAAATCTCCCTACCCCAGTGAGGACCAATTACAGATGTTGTAAACATCCATTTTCAGGTTGTACCTATAGGTATCCTATATGAGGCTTACCTATAGGTACAGTAAATATCTCTGAATTTAGGTACTTAAAATAGTGGTACTTGAAAATATTTCTTTAATACATAAATAAACTTATGTTTATTTTTTTTTATTTTTTAATCTGCCTTGGGTTAGATGTTAAAGTAATGAAAATGTAATTTAAAAAATGAATGTGGCATAGTCAAACCTTTATCATGCAACTGTACCTAGGTGAATTGTGCCGCTTGAAAAATACCAAGTTCTGACAGTGCTATTTGCCAGCTACCCAGACTTTAAACAGCAATTTAATACATTCTGTTTTTATGTGCCACTGCTGAATTTGCAGACATACAATTCTTTTTTCAAACAGTCTGAGGCCTGGTGACTCTCATATAAAACTCAATGTAACATTGAGGAAAAAGCTTCCAAACTATAACAGCATGAATCAAACTTAATATACTTTACAATGCCATGCTTCTGCAACAATTGGGTACCGACTATAATACATTTCCTTTAACATGATGGCTGCATTTCATATTTTCAGCACTAGCAGTTTTAACCATGGGAGTTTTATTTGGCTATCTCAACTCACAGTAGTGGTAACTTACAGAGACCTGCAGGAACGCAAGTGACTTGCTGTTGCCAGCAGAGTTGACAGCTTTCTTGGATGTGACCAGTTCTCCCTGCAGCTATCACACACCAAGGTCTCTCCATTTGAAGTGTTTCTTTATAGGCTTGAAATATAAAACTAAAATACATTTCTTTCAAGAATTATATTGAATGCACATAGAGCAATCACTTAGAAAGAGACCTATCCTCTTTATTTATTTCTTTCAAAGTAAAACTATTTTACAGGGATTTCTTAAGATATATCTACAATCAACTTATAGCAGAGCGCCTGCGAGAAAAGGAGACAACATATTTGGCAGCACTGCATCGTGTAGGTGTGGAGGGAATTTGTGAAACTTTAAAGTGGTTATAAAGCTGCATTTTTAAAAAAAATAAAAATAACAAACATGCCTCTACATACTTGCTCTGTGCAATGGTTTTGCACAGAGCAGCCCCGATAGCATTCTCCTGGGTTATCTCGCCAGAGCTCCTGGCTCCTCCTCTTCATCAGGTGCCCCCATGGAAAGACGCTGACCCTGGGGGCACCCATGCATGCTTGCTCCCGAGTCCCGCTGCTGCGTCCAATGACACAGACAGTGGAACTCGACCCTGCCCCCCGCTCCTGTGTCACCGGGTTTGATTGACAGCAGCTATCAATCTGCCCAATGGAGAGAGAGGCAGCGTCAGGAGCTGCTGCGCTCATGCACATCGCTGGATTGGATTGGCTCAGTTAAGGTAAAGGGGGGGCTGGGGGGGAGCTGCAGCACAGAAGGTTTTTCACCTTAAGACATAAAATGCCTTAAAAGCTAAGTTCACTTTTTTTTCCCCCTAAATTCCAGCTCACCTATGTACCAATATAGCATGACTTTACTTATTTTTCATAAACAAAACAGCTTTCCATTAATCCTACACTGGCTTACCCAACTCTCTTCATAGCTGTTTAACCACTTAAGAACCAGAAGGATTTACCCCCTTAATGACCAGGCCATTTTTTGCAATATGGCACTATGTTACTTTAACTGACAATTGGGCTGGCATGCAATGCTATACCCAAAAGAAAGATGTCATTTTTTTCCCACAAATAGAGCTTTCTCTTGATGGTATTTGATCACCTCTGCGTTTTTGTTTTTTTTTGTGCTAAAAACAAAAAAAGATAGACAATTTTGAAAAAAAACTATATTTCTTACTTTTTGTTATATACATATCCAATAAAAAAAAAAAAAAAAAAGTATTCATCAGTTTAGGCCAATATGTATTCTTCCATATACTTTTGGTAAAAAAAAAATCGCAATAAGCGTTTGAAAAAATATAGCGTCTACAAAATAGAGTATATATCTATGGCATTTTTATAATTTTTTTTTTACTAATAGTGGCGGTGATCGGTTATTTTTAGTGGGACTGTGACTTTGCGGCAGACAGATCGGACACTTTTGTCACTTTTTGGGGACCAGTGACAATATTAAAGTGATCAAAGATAAAAATATGCACTGATCACTGTATAAATTACACTGGCAGGGAATGGGGTTAACACTATGGGACAATTAAAGGGGCGCTATAACTGTGAAAGGCAGATCCCCGTTCTGCATCTCTGATGAGCGATCGTGGGTGGCCAGCGAAAATCACGACGTCCGGACCCATGCATCAGCTCTGGTGGCATGCACGCACCCGTAGTGTCTCCTGCACAAAACAACGTATGGGTATATCGTTTTGCGTAATAGGGCCACCCTGACATAGTATATATGTGATGGGCGGTCCGTTAGTGGTTAAACACACTGCTCGATTACTTCTGCCTTACTTTCTGGTCAGACTTTAGGAAAGGGGTCTCAAACTGGTGGCCCTCTAGCTGTTGCAAAACTACAAGTCCCATCAGACATTGCAAGGCTGACAGTTATAAGCACAACTCCCACAGGCAGAGGCATGATGGGACTTGTAGTTTCGCAACAGCTGGAGGGCCACCAGTTTCAGAACCCTGCTTTAGGACATGACACAGGAAGGAGTTGACCAGCTGAGGGTAGATGATGCAGGGTGTGTGCTAATGAGATTAGCTGGTCAACACCTTCCTGTGTCATGAGTGTCATGACCTAAAGTCTGACCAGGAGGTAAGGCAGAAGTGTTCAAGCAGTGTGTTTAACCACTTCAGTCCTGGAAGGATTTACCCACTTCCTTACCAGGTAATTTTTTGCGATACGACACTGCGTTACTTTAACTGACAATTGCATGGTCATGCAACACCATACCCAAATAAAATTATCCTTTTTTCCCACAAATAGAGCTTTCTTTTGCTGGTATTTGATCACCTCTGTGTTTTTTTTTTTTTTTTTATAAACAAAAAAATACTGACAATTTTGAAAAAAAACTATATTTTTTATTTTTTGCTATAAAGCATACCTGATTTTATTTTTATTTTTTTAAACGAATTTCTTCATCAATTTAAAGCCAATATGTATTCTGCTACATATTTTTATTAAAAAAAAAACAATAAGATATGTAATAAGATTACACATAAATCATCAGATGACATTCATCATTAGCAGCGCTCATGTCATTCCTATAATGACCAAATATAATTCTTGTCCAATATAACACCAAAGGTATTAATTATAATAATAAAACTGAACACTTGACACCTAATAGTGGTTTTAAAATAGTGATAAAAAGTGCAGAGAAAAAGTCCAGACTCAGATGGTGATATTTTATCTATCAATTATGCACCCATCCACCGGATTCCTCCACACGTACATTTCACACTCCCCTCTGGGGTTTGCACTCACCGCAATTCTGATAATATCAGACCTTACTTAAAATATCCTTAGGGTGGTTTGACAAAGTCGTGATGATGAAACGCATTCCAAAGTACTGAGGAGAATAACCGTAAGTGGTCCAGGACTGTGTGAGGAGCAGTGAACTGTGCCCATAGCAAGCTGTAATATCACCTCATACCATGCCCATATAAATATAGCCTAGAGAATTGACATATTTTTATATTGCATGGGTGACCTTAAAATGACCCCCCCCCCCCGTAAAACGTTATGAGGACGGCCATGCCATCTTTTACAATGTGTGGGGGTACAGTGTCTACACCTCAGTGCAGGTGTGGGGAAATATGAAATTGGAATGTATTAGGCCACGTACACACGGGCGGACTGTCTGTCCAACTTAGTCCGCTGAAACACATTTCAGCGGACAGTCCGCTCGTGTGTGGGCTTCAGCGGACTTTTTCAGCGGACAGTCTGGCGGACTAAGTATTTCGGAATTTCCGTAATATTGTCCGTCCAACTTTGGTTTCAGCGGACAGTCCACTCGTGAGTAGGCAAGTTGGACGGACTAAGTATGGCGCATGCTCAGAAAGGATTTACACGGCTGAAGGTTGCATTGCAGTGTATTGGACGTCGTATTTCTAGTCCCGTCGTACGTGCTGTACACGTCATCGCGCAAGCTTTCAACGGACTGTCTGTTCATCGTGTGTGGTCAAGTCCGTTCATTCAAAAGTAGGACGGACTGTCCATCGGATTGTCTGACGGAATTAGTTGGCCAGACAGTCCGCCCGTGTGTACGCGGCTTAAGTGTCTAACTTACACTTCTCTGCGCTGCTCTGCTGATGGGGAGGGAGTCGAGTGCCGGCAAAAGAGGCTTTGCATACCAGGGGTTGCTTACCCCTGCATTAGTGTGTATCACCTGATATTGTGTTGACACTTTTGATGTAATGGTCAGGCATATCTTTGTTTCTATAATAATGAAATTCAAACTATAATTATAGTCTTTAAAGGACCTAACTAGTAACAGTATCAGTAGAACAATCTCCAATAGCTAGTATGTTCCATCATAGGTGACCTAAGGTAAAATGAGAGTCTGTAGTATTTTTTTTATTTGTTTTGGCATCCCAGGTGGTAGTGAGGGGCAGAGCCCTAAAAAAAATGTATGCAATCAGCAGGCTTGAATTTTGACGCCCAGATATAGATGAAGTACTTTTAACATGAGCATAGGCTCTGAAACCTATTACAAACAAGACATGGAGGAAGCAACTGTGGACAATTTTAGAAGTGCTCAGGCTAGAACATATGTTATATAATTATGCTATATCAAATAATTTCTGAACATTAAGAAATCTCTTTCAGTTAAAAATGTATTTAACAACTTCTACTGATTTAATCTGTTGGGACTCAGTAATATGCACAAAACATTAAAATTTATGAAAGTTAAAGAGATGGACTTAAAGAAACCAAAATGCTCTCCACCAAATCAAAATGAAGCATAATATGACTTTCTAATAAGAGGAGGTATCTACATGTCTCATTTGTATCATAAATCCATAAAAATAAAAAATAAATCCTTGATTTTAGGATAGTGGCTGGAGACCAGGGACAATACTTGGATTCGAGGCAAAGATAAGTTCAAGGTGAACCCGAGTCATACTCATTGTAGGAAAACTGCATATTAATGAAGCCATTCGCCAATATAGCAATCAATTACCAGTAATGTCATTTTTGGCCTTTGAAACATGGTCAGGTGGTTTTAAAGGACCAATAACAGGAGTTTTCTTATGTGCCTACCCTTTTCTAAAAAGGCAAGGTTCTCAGGGTGTGTTGAAGACTTACAATATAAGAAGAGTTGATACCGTATTTTCAGGTTTCAGGAAGGATCAGTTGCTGTTATACAGTGCTATACACAGTTCTGTAGTGTGCTACATTACAATGAAGTGTAATGTGGTGGCTACATACTAGTGTTTGAGTTACATACACTGTTGTTCTCTGCGACACTAAAGATTTAGGGACCTTTTCCACAGAGAGTTAAGGGAAAATGACTTATGCATGCAAAAATGTCTGTGCAAGAACCCCATGACTAATGCATGGGGGACCATTACTGGTTGGCTACCCTTTTGGATCCCGGATACAAGTGGAATATTGCAGATCTCATGCTACCATCCAAGCGGGATGCCTCCATGATTAAATTCATATCTAATACAACTGATTAAAAAATCAGGTGTTACAGCCAAAACTATCTTTTCAAGTTGCCATAAATTGATTCAGGGGGTTATCACAGAAATCAAGCCAAGCAATAATGTAATCGTGAAAAAATCAATTACACATTCAAAATTGGTAATGACAGAATATGGTGTAACCGATATTGTCATGAAAATTGTACTGTTCTGTAACACCACATACAGGGACCCCTCATGTATTTAATTGAAAATTAGTTCCCCCTATCACTTTTGATTCTTGTAAAAACCGGCACCCTCTCCCCACTGTATAGCATTTTTGTACATTTTTTTTACATTGGTACCTGTCCTCCATGCCAGTGCCCAGCTTCTTGTGCACTTTATTTGACAAATCCCTTGTCTAGTAGCTCTAAAAATGGGCAGAATTGATTTTCAACATTCACTTCCTCCATACACTTTAATCAGGTTCTAGAGGCACTACAGGCAGTCCTCGAGTTACAAATTGTGTTGGACGAATTGTTCAGCACGAGCATGAGTTTGAGTCGAATATTGGCTGTTTGCCTATTCGACAAACACCCAAATTATCAGGGCATTCGACCGTTTGTTCGCCCAATAAACGACCACAATGCACTGTGCATTGGAAGCCCAGGGCATATAGCAATGTCAGGGCCATGATTGGACACTGTCATGATGACTCGATCCAATCATGACTCATTGCTCTTAGTCCCACCGCTCACTATAAAAATATTCTTCCCATAGTGGCCATTTGCAGTGTGATATTGGCGTGGTGAGAGATAGAACAGGGCTCTGTTCAGTGCTACTAGCGAGTTAGTGTGTTATAGTGGGCTATTATGATTCTATTGTGAGTGTAAAGTATCAGTTTAGTGTGTATCTAGTAATAGTAAAGCGTAAGTGTATTGTGACCATTCATTTTTAATTTGGTGTCATTTTATGTTGTCAGGGCAGGATTCCTGCAGAATATTGCAGTGCGGTATTGCAGTTTTACCGCAGTATATTTCAGTGCGCTGGTGCACACTTACTGCAGTACATTTCAATGCAATTTTGCAAGTTTACCACAGTATATTGCAAAGTGTTAGTGTACATTTAACACAGTACATTTCAGTGCGTTACTGGACGTTTCCTGTAGTATTTTGCAATGCGTTTGTGTACACTTAACGCAGTATATTTCAGTGTGTTAGAGCACGTTGAACGCAGTATATTTAAGTGCATTATTGCTCATTTAGCGCAGTGCATTGCAGTGTGCGTTAGTGCACTTTTAAAGCAATATATTGTAGTGCATCAGGGCAGTTTTACTGCAGTATATTGTAGAGTGTCTGTGTGGTTAGTACTCAAGTTAAAGTGCAAATAGCACTTTCCATTGATTAAAGTGCATCCATGTACACATTTCCCCATCTTTATTACATTTAGTTAATAACCACCCCCCCCCATCATGTCTGGGAGGCCAACAAGGAGAGGCAGACGTCCCCATGGCACTGTGAGGGGGCCAGCAGCATCTGTGTCCATAGGCAAAGGTGGATGTGGTCCGTCTTCAGGTAGGGAATTATTTCCTCTGTTTGCTGATGTTGCCAGTATTATCCAACCACAGCATGCAGAGGAGGTGGTGGACTGGCTTACTAAACCCTCCTCATCCTCCATCACTTAAGCAAAGATTAGTGTGCAGTCCACCGCAGCTGCCAGAGTGGCTTATTTTGTTTACTTGTTCACAGCTACTCCTGTCATAGCCCCAGCATTAGGCATGAAAGTGTCAGCTTAGTTATTTGAACACAGCATAAGCCACTTGCTCCTTGACCATGCACAGCCATTACTTGATTCAGATGTTGGTTCTGAGGTGGAGGAAGGTAGCAACATGAGCCTATAGAGAGGAGAGAACACTGGTAAACAATAAATTGGCAGTCATGGTCCTTCAGCCGCAGCTTATTGCCAAGTTGGCTCTAGTGATGATGAGGATGGAGGAGATGATGATGAGGTCACTGACGTGACTTCGGTGCCAGATAGAGCAGAGGAGGAAAGTGAGGGTGAGGCACAACCCAACGAGTTAGCCATCATGAAAGAGCACAGAGCAGCCACCCTATTCCACTAGATTGTGGAGATGTTATCTCCTGGACCACTTTCAACAGCTCTGCTGTCTGGCACTTTTTTAGCACATGTGCGGTCGATCGCACTGTTGCAATTTGCAAACTTTGCCTCAAGCAGATCAAGCGTTACAAAAACACCAGTCATTTGGGTACCACATGCTTGACAAGGCATTTAACCTCCTACCACTCAGCTCATTGGCAAGATTACCTGAAAGCCACACAAAAGGGACACAATTCTGTTCCTCCTCACCTTTCTGGTCTACCCCGCTATACCTCATGACCTCCTTACAGTCTTCACTGACATGGATGATGGTATGGCAAGGGGGGGGGGGGGGGGGTCACAGGTCCTTGCAGCGCATCTTCCAGTAGCACACCACCAACTGTAGACTACAGCAGGCAAATGTCTCCGTCCCAACTGCTGCAGCAAAAATAAAAAATACAGTCACTGCCACCCACATTCTAGGAGACTAAATTCAAGCTTGTCAAAGGTGCTGGTTTTACATCTCCTGCCTTTCCATCTTGTGGATTCTGACACCTTCCGAGAATTAGCAGTGGCAGGTTCCCAATCGCTATTTATTTGTATGTAAAGCCATTCCAGCTCTGTACCATCACATGGAAGGCAACGTTGTGGCATCACTGGGTAAGGTAGTCAGCAGCAAGGTCCATGTTTCTGTTGACACATGGTCCAGCAAGCATAGTCAGGGACGATATATTTCAGTCACAGCACACTGGGTAACTATGCTTGTAACTCAGAAGGATGCAGGACAGGGCTAAGTGCTGCAGCTTGTTGTGCCACCATGTCTCCATACAGCTAGTAGTGATGATGCAAGATTTGTCAGCATCACCCCCTCCTCCTCCTTCTCCATGTCCTCCTCTTCTGAATTGTCCTATGAACCAGCAATACTCCCTAATTCTGCATACACCCGATTGTAATTCTTGTTGGAAAAAGCTCTGATGGTTTTCCCATTGAAAATTCTGACGGAATTATGCTCAAACTGTCTTGCATACAAGTTTTTCCATCAGGAAAATTGAGAACATGTTATCAAATTTTTGCAGCCAGCTAAATTCCGATGGAGCATACATACGGTCGCATTTTCCGATGAAAACCCTCATCGGTCTTTTGATGTCTGAAATCCCTATTGTGTGCACGCGGCATTAGCGTTCAAGGGGCTATTCAATGAGTCGGGGTAAAAATTGCCATGCAGTGCTTCAGATGGTCTGTGTAGGGGACAGGAGCCACACAGGAGCAGAGATTCTTGCAGCTCTGCAGTGGCAGGCTCAGTGTCAGGAACTGGTGTGACCAGACATGTGTGAACTGTCACAGAGAATATCAGGCATGAAAAGAATGTATAATGTTATCATTTATTTAAAAATAAATAAATAACACAAAACTAAACACACCTCCAGTATACTAAAACTGTAAATCAAACCAGGTAACCCAACAATAGTGACACACAACAAAAACAACTGCCCAAACCAAATATATGCAGAAAGCAGAATAAACAAACCGTAACAGAGCCAGGCTCATACTATGGAGATCAGCAGAGGGAGCTGGGAACCGGACAGGACAAGGAGAGGGTAACAGGAGATGGAATAAGCAGGAAGGGATCAGGCTGCAGGGTCGGGATTAGGGTCCAGGAACAGAAAACAAGATGCAGGAAACAGTAACACTGAAACGCAGGTCAGGGGCACATGAAGACAACACCAAGGCAGTGAGGAGTAGCATGCACATTGTTGAAATACACTTCCTACAATCAGTATCAGGTGATGACTGATTTCAGGAGATGATGTCAGCTTCTGACTGCTGAGAGACACCCACTGGTGGACATCGGTACAACAGCGTATAGATCTGGGAGCCACAGTTCCACAAGCAGGCGAATCCTTTCCTAACACCCAGCAGTGGTTCACGCCATGCTAGCTGGAGCCAGAAATGGTGGCGGGTGATAATGGCACAAACCACCTGTACACCCTTACACATGGAAAGTTGGAAAGTTGACACATGTGCCATGCCAAGAGTCTGTAGCGATTTCAGGCAGTCAAACAAAGCCACTACTCGGTTTGCTGAAAATCAGCAGAAATTCCACCTGATTTGTGACATGCCCACCAGGTGGGACTCGACTTTGGCAAATCTGCAGCGGCTGCACATGCAGCAGAGGGCTGTCAACGAGTGCCTGTGTGAGTATGGCACAACAGCAGGCTCAGGCTGGCTTTTTTCTTACGCCAATAGCTGCTGGTAAGCATGCATGGTGAGCCGTAACAATGCTTGCATCAGTGACACAATCTCTGTTGTGTTCCTGCTGGAGCAGACTCTGTGTGGCATTGTGGATAGGGCACTCAAGGCCCACTTTATACAAACACCATTCTTGTGATGCCACACAACATACAAGAGGAGAGTCAGGATGATTCTGGCAGTCTTGGAGGCATTGAAGCAGAGGAAGACATACATCAACCCTTAACAGATGGTTTTCCATCCCCAGAACTCTTGGGAGTAGTATGTGGCTGGGAGGAGGCAGTTCCAGATATTGTAATCCTCAGTGACCTCGAGGAGTTTTGCAGTGCATTCTTCAAAGCCTGCGAAAGGACCCAAGAATATGTAGCATCTAGGAGAAGGATCACTATTGGTTGGCAACCCTCATTGACCACTGTTACAAGGGGAAAGTCTCGATACTCATTCCATACCCACAGAGGGAGCAGAAGATGAAATTTCTTGAGGACACCTTAAAGAAGAGTTTATGTAATGCCTTTCCAGACTCTGGTAGGTTACATTATTGTGGAAAACATCATTTTGAGGCTTCTGTTGGTCAAGAGAGGAGTGGAGGAGAAGGGAGCTGCCTCAATGATGCTTTTCAGAATTTTAGTCCTCCGCGCCGAGGGCTGTCAACTTACAAATCCCATCTGCAGCATCTGCATCATATGGTGGGAGATTATCTAGAGGCAAAAACAGACATGGAGAGCTTTCCAGCTGACGATCCACTGGCTTATGAGAATAGACCACTGGCCAGAACTTGCCCAGTATGCAAATGAGCTATTGGGCTCCCCTGCAATAAGCGTGCTTTCCAAACGGGTATTAAGTGCTTCTGGAGGTTTTGTGACAGATAAGAGAATGCATCTGTCCACAGACTCCGTGGACTGGCTGACATTTATCAAAATTAATCAGTCCTGGATTAGCAGCAGCTATTAAGCCCCTGATGCTGATTTCGCTGTTTAAGTGCTTTCTGAATATGGAATCTCTGAAAGACTGTCTAGGCTGCCTAGCTTTATGGGTGTTTATTTCATCTGGTAGATGTTTTTTGGTGTAGGTTTCATGGGCACTATTAACACCCAAAGGGCAATTTTTCCACACCTGTTTTGACAAGTGCATATCATTTACATTTTTGACAGAAATGCCAACTCTTGCTTTCATCAAGAGTGTCTCTATAGAGTTATGGTGTGAAGACACCACCAACACCCAAAGACCAATTTTTCCACACCTGTTTGACAGATGCATATCATTTAAATTTTTGACAGCAAGGCCAATTCTTGCTTTCATCAAGAGTAACCCTATAAGGTTACAGTTTGAAGGCACAACCAGCACCAAAAGCGCAATTTTTCTACACCTGTTACTTCTATCCAAAGTCTGTAAAAGAGACACCAGAATTTATCCAAAAAATCTTTAATCTTGTTCCGAATGCACTAAATTGTGGCCTCATCGTACAGACTGGCTCCCCAAGCCGTCGTTTACAAAATAAAGAAAGCTTGGAAGGAAATTTTCATTTTTTTGGCTTTATAAATGTCATTATTGCTGCACCAGGTTCTATACATGGTACAGATGTGCTACTTTACAGGCAGACTAAGGGGAACCCTCAGGCACTATATTTAAAGGAATTTTTCATTATTTATTGTTATTTCTCATTTTCGTGGTTTTGTTTTAAGCATCAGTAAATCACTGCTCATTTAAAAAATATTTACAATCTCTTTTTTCATTGATACATGTCCCCCAGGGCAGTACCCGGACCACATAACCCTTGTATGCCACATTACTTGCATATGAGCCTTCAAAATGGACACTTGATTTTTTCAGTTCAGATTCCATAGATTTCAATGGGGTTCGTTATTCTGTTCAGAACTTTTCCAATGTGGGAACCAAACCTGGGGGCATTCAGTCCATGCCTAGTTACAAACATCCAACTTGCATATGACTCATACTTATATAGCGCCCTGCTCCTGATGGGCAGATGCTATTATTTTTTCAAATTTAGTTGTCTGAAGCTGTAGTTTGGATCAGGCTGATTTTTCCTAAAAGTTCTGGATTCTGTGCCAGTCCAGCTGGGTTGCACTGGTTCCCACTTGACCATAGGTGTCGCTGTCACCGTCGGTAAGTGTAGAAATGCAGTAGGCTGGATGTATTAAATGCCACCTCTTGCTCGGAAATAGCTCAGTGGGAGTGTCTTTCCTGCTGTGCATTCTGGGAGAGGGTATTTAAGGTACTGATGCCATTTTTCGTGGTTCGTTTTCCAGGGTCCGCTACCCCGACCTCATGGCCCTTCCGGCCTGGGGTCTGTGTCGCATGGTCCTACGCCTTCGGGGCCGGCTGGCCCGAGGCTCTGCAACTGAGAGGGTAGGCCCAGAAAAGTCTTACAGGGCCTACTGATCCAGGGGTGGGGCAAACGAGAACCGGTATCTGTGTGTGTAAACACACAGTATCCGGTTCTCTGAGGGGAGAACGGACAGACTGTCTGATCATACAGAGTATGAACAGTGATCTGTCATCTCCCATGCACAGTCCCCTCCCCCCTTCAGTTAGAACACACAATAGCAAACACATTAACCCCTTGATTAAGCCCAAGTGATTAACCCCTTCACTGCCAGTGGCATTTTTACAGTAATCAATGCATTTCCATAGCACTGATCGCTGTAAAAATGCCAATGGTCCCAAAAATGTGTCACAATTGTCCAACACGTCCGCCATAATTTTGCAGTCCTGATAAAAATCACAGATCGCCGCCATTTCTAGTAAAAAAAAAAAATTATAATAAAAAATGCCACAAAACAATGCCCTGTTTTGTAGATACTACAATTTTTGCACAAACCAATCAATATACGCTTATTGCAATTTTTTTTACCAAAAATATGTAGAAGAATACATATGGGCCTAAACTGAGGAAAAAAATTGCTTTTTTATATATTTTTGGAGGATATTTATTATAGAAAAGTCAAAAATATAGCGTTTTTCAAAATTGAATTTCAAATTATTTAAAAAATAAAAACCGCAGCGGTGATCAAATAACACCAAAAGAAAGCTTGATTTGTGGGGAAAAAGGGACTTAAATTTTGTCGCATGACTGCATAATTGTCAGTTAAAGTGACGCAGTGCTGAATTTCAAAAAGAGCTCTGGTCAGGAAGGGGGTAAACTCTTTTGAGACTGAAGCGGTTAATAATGTGCAAAATCCCCTGGCTGTCAGAACCCAGATCCTCTGCTGGTGGCACTGTGGTTACCAGAACCAAAGGTTGTAGTCCTGGTGTCCATCGACAGCCAGCAGATCCCAGCAATTAGTCCTCACTTGATGCTGGCTGCTGGGAGGATATTTAGTCCCTCCTCTACTGTTCCACAATACCTCAGTGTTTTGCCTGTGCCCCCCCCCCCCCCCGCATGTGCTCCGCTCCTTATAACCTGTGATCCTGTTCTATCTGCCACCCTGTTTATCCTGCCATCTGTACATAGTCTTGTTTAGTTTAGTACATTTAGGTAGGTTAATTTAGTTGTGTTCACTTCCACTGTTTAGGTTGCCTTATTTAGGTTCATTAGGTTTTGCATTTTTTGGTGTATTGGAAGTTTGTATTTACTGCCATGCTTGTTATTTGGGCTGTTTCCTTAAATGAACCCCATTGCAAATATTTAGTATTGAATCTGGTGATCTCTGTGCAGATCCATACATACCTGGTCATGGCTGTTACAATATACCAGCATTTGGTATCTTAACACTAGCACATGATTGGGTTTTCAAACTAAACTTTGGGTTTTCAATCCAATAAGCCGCATCCTATTTACTAATATCCATATCCATATCCATAAGCCATATCTAATCATATTCATTTTGCTAAGTAAGCAGTCGCTAGGCCTTTAGTAAATCAACCCCACAGTATTAGCATTGTTTGTTTTATGTACTGGACCTGGTAACATATTGCAGGCTGATCTAATAGAATTTTTTGCAAAAGTACAATGTAAAGGGGAGTCTTCATGGAAATTATAATCATCCAAAACAGCATTGCTTTGCTCACAGTAGGCAGCTAGGATGATGATTCAGCTTATCAATAGCATAGGTTTGCTAGGCTGTCTAGTACCATATCCAGAGCCTGGCTGTTGATAGGTAAGTAGAGTGTCAGTATAAAAAAGTGCTGCGCTTTAGTTCATATATGTCCACATGCAAATAAAAACATCTAAAGTGATAAAAAGTTCACAAATAAGTGATGTGCAAAGAGTCCATTGGGTCTTCTCTAATAAAAGTGCTGAAGTGCAAAAGTATCAATAGTCAAGGTGACACCTTTCACCATTAAGTGCTCCCACCACTCCCATGGGCACACTTGCTTACCAGAACATATTGACTTTCTAAAATAGACCAGTCAAAACAAGCCTGATATGTAGCCGGACTCTCTTTGCAGGGCTTTCAAAACCTTCTACTGGCCCTATGCCGACTCATTGCTGTTTTGAAGTGTGTGCAGGCAGCTGGATTCTGGAGAAATCTTCACTGCAGGAATGCCTTGTCCTCTTCCTGGCTCTGAACTTTGTTAGGCAACTAAGCAATAAGTAATGATATGAACTACTATTACTATTGCTCAGTTAAATCAAGCTACAGCACAGGCACAACTGGTTCTTTAGTAATGCTGTAAAACAATAAGCTATTCACATAATATTTCTTACTCAGTCAAAAATGTTAACTGCTCCCCTGTTCTTTGTCAATTAGAGATTACAGGTATCTATCATTTTATATATTATATATATGCATATGCTGTGAATAAATATATACTGTACTTTATATAAAACGGTGAAACTATTTTCACCTTTCTGAAATCATATATAAGACTATAAATTAGATAATCTTTACTAAAACTAGATTGACTTAAAAAAGTCATGCTGATGTCTTAAATAAAAACATCGCTTTTTCCCTTTTCAGTGTCAGAGGACCCAGTTTGTTCAACAGATGTCTGTCAGCAACGAGGAAAAAAAAACTTGGCTCCTTAAAATTCACTTGGTGGATAGCAGAGGAGTGATTGGCAGCACAAATAGAACACAAACTAGAAAGCCTTCAATCTGCAGCTGATGCACACAAGGAACACAGGGATCTGAGTTTACAATAGAGAAAACATTACCAAGCTAATGGCATAGGCAATCATTTGACCACCATGCATCTCTGCTAGCAGCAGGACTTCCATTTTCGGCTAAGTGTTAGAGTACCTTTTTGCTTTCTCTGGCCACTGCAGGGGTAAAGCAACCCAGTGTGCAAAACCCACTGACTGGTAATAAATTACTATATTGGATACTTTTTGTTTTCTTTTAGCAATGACTTTACTGAGAATACCTGCTATCATTACCAATTAAAGCAGGGGCTTGCTAAGCAGACATGCAATTCTTTTGCTTCACTTGACTTGCCATGAATCACTAGGTCAGGATACTGCGCTGACCCCTCTACCTTAACAGATGTCATGTAAAACTATCTGTATATGCACAGGTGATTCAGGAAATAGCAAGTCTTATAAATCAAGAGCTAAAAATTGCTTAATATTGTTTTATTTAATACAACTCTAGCAATGTTTTTACGGACAACATTGTGATCTGGTAATAGCAGGGCTTTTTTTAGTGGGTACGCAGGGAATTGCAGTTATGGCACCTCCAGCACTGCATGTATGTAATGCCAAGGAGTGCTGGGGTATTCTGGAGGATCCATTGCTGATGGCTGCTGGAGATATATTGTTTCTGGGGATATCTATGGTTGAGAGGGGGGAGAATCTTATGTTGCTGGGGGTCAATTGTTGCTGGGAGGAATCCACAGTTGAAGGAGGAATGTAATGATCCTGGCTGCTGGAGGATCTATTAATGGTGGCTGGTGGGAGATCTGTTGTTGCTGGCTGGGGTTTATTGTTCCTGGGGTCGATCTATTGTTTCCGGTGGGTATTTTGTTGCATGTGATCTATAGTTGCTGGGGAGTATTGTTGCTGGCTGTCTTCCATGTTCTCATTAACAAATTCCATACAAATTACTTAGCACCACAAAAGGATTCTTGGTTCTGTTTTCTCTGAAAGGAGCAGTACTCGGAGGTTGGTAGGGGGTACAACCAAGGGATGGTGCTCAGAGGTGGATAGGAGGCGGAGACAAGGTGTGACTTGGAAGGGCGGAAAACCTGCACCTATTCTCTGAGAAAAAAAAAAACTTTGGGTAATAGTAACAGTTAAGACTCACGGCTAGCTTATTAACAACTTGAGACCCGCGCTATAGCCAAATGACGGCTACAGCGCGGACCTCCTTTTGCCGGGACTACGTCTATTGACATCATCCCGTGCACGAGCGGCCTGTGCGCCCCCTGAGGGGCGTGCGCGGCGCGCTCTGTGATCGGCGAGTCTATGAGACTCGCCTGATCACTGATCCGAGCAAGGGGTCGATCCCGACCCCTTACCACGTGATCAGCTGTCAGCCAATGACAGCTGATCATGTGATACAACGGAGCCGGTAATCGGCTATTATTCTTCCTCGCGCTGACAGCGCAAGGAGAAAAAAAAAAGAGCCGATCACCGGCGGCCGTAATCGGGACATCAGTCCCGATCACGGCCAGCCCTGCCAGTGCCACCTCATTAAAAAATAAGTGCCCCCCGTCAGTGCCACCCAGCAGTGCCCATAGTGCCACCCAGCAGTGCCCACAGTGCCACCCATCAGTGCCCACAATCTGCCTCAACAACGGTGCTGCACCCCAGTGCCACATATCCGTGCCCATCAGTGTCATCTACCAGTGCCCATCAGTGCCGCCCATCAGTGCCCAGCAGTGCCACCTATCAGAGCCACCTATCAGTGCCACCTATCAGTGCCCATCAGTCCCATCTATTAGTGGTACCTATCAGTGCCCCTTAGTGCCACCCATCCGTGCCACCCATCCGTGCCACCCATCCATGCCATCTTATCTGTGCCCATCTTTGCCCATTAGTGCCGCCTTAACTATGCCTATCAGTGCCCACCAGTGCAGCCTATCAGTGCCCACCAATGCAGCCTATCAGTGCCCACCAATGCAGCCTATCAGCGCCGCCTCATCAGCGCACTTCAATGAAGGAGAAAAATGACCTGTTTGCAAAATTTTATAACAAACTATTAAACATGTTTTGATTTTTTTGCATTTTTTTTGTTTGTTTAGCAAAAAATAAAACTCCCAGCTGTAATTAAATACCACCAAAAGAAAGCTCTATTTGTGGGAAAAAAATGATAAAAATTTCATTTGGGTACAGTGTTGTATGCCCGCGCAATTGTCATTCAAATTGCATCAGCGCTGAAAGCTGAAAATTGGTCTGGGCAGGAGGGGGGTTTAAGTGCCCAGTAAGCAAGTGGTTAAAGTAGATGTAAACCCTCACATATACCCAGAGAAATTAACAGCCTCAAATGATACACAGGGATGAAACCAATCCTCCTACATAAGGTTTATTTGTATATTTGCTGGCTTCCCCTTTCAACACTCTTTGGAAAGTGCAGATTGTGTTTTTTAGCAGTGGGCGGAGTGTCTGCAATTACACTGTGAGAGCTGATTGGAGGAAATGGACCCCCCCGCCTCCACATAGGCAGAGGAATGAAGGGACATGCAGAGCTGTATGCTGAATAGACAAACTCAGTGCTTAGCTCCCTCTCCAACACATGATTTCTCTTGTGTTGGAAAACTTGTCAAAAGTGACTCATGCTGATAACAGAGGAATGGAGCACCAGAGATAAACTACCATTAGAACTTTGGAGAGAGATAAGTAAACACTACAGATGATGAATGGGGTTTACAACCACTTTAACCCCTTTGCACCTAAGGGTAAAACAGATGTTAATGCCTAAGCACAATTTTGCAACTTTGACATGTGTTAGTAAAACCATATATATCATCACAACTACTTTGTGCATCCAGGTGCATTATACCTTGTTTTTTGTTTTTTTTCAGGACAAATTGGGCTTTCATTTCATATTTAAATAATAATAGACACCTCCTCATTTTTTTTTATTAGCAAAATAGTAAAAAAAAAAAAAAAAAACATTTTTTTAAAATGTATCTGTATATTTCTTGTTAGTTGTTGTACCCGTGGTAGAGCCAAAAAACAATAACGCACATTTTGTTTTGTTTTTTATCCTACCTAAAACACACTGACACCGACACTAACTGACACGGACATTAATTTAAATAAAAAGACAAAAAAATCGGTCCCAAAAAATTACTGACCCTGACCTTAACCTTTGACCCTGACCTTGACCCAAACACTAACCCTGGCACTGACCTAAATCAAATCTTGATTTGGTTTGAGCTTGGTCTTATTATTTTTTTTTATTTTTTTTTTACACACACTTTTTTTTCTCTGCAAGGAGAGAGAGAAATAAAATGTATCTCTCTCCTCCATTCACAGAGAACGAAAACACAGCAGCGATCTGGTCACCCAGAATCTTGAGTTTCCGTTCGCGATCATTAGTATGAGGCCTGGGGCTCACAGTAAGACCAGCACAAAGGGAGATATGCAAATAGGTGGCCCCACAGAAAAAAGCCCAGTCTAGTGGGGCCTCATATTTGCGTTACGTTGGCATTAAGTGGTTAATATTGCTTTTCTTTATTATACCAGCCAGTATTATTACAGTGGACTGACTGTAGTCTAAAACTACACTTTTATTAGACACGTCAGCCATGAAATATTCTTTCAACGCTATTTTTTCAGGAATGCAATATTCTGCAAATTATCTGCCTTGGAAGAGGGTAGAAATGAGTGTTTCACATTCAGTCATTGCAAAGATCAAAAAACTTTTGAAAACTTTAGAAATGCACACTGGATACTTTTATATAGTGCTGCATCAGAAACAACCAGTGCTGGAACTATAGCCATAGCAGCCCATGTGGCTGCTCTTGGGCTAGGGGGTGGTGAACAAGGCCTAACTAGGAAAATTGTGAAGGCAAATTAATTATGGAAATATGGTGTTACTGTGAAGGTAAATATATATTTAGTACTGCATAATTAAGGGTTGGGGAGCTTGAATTTGACTTTGAGGTCTCCAGTAAAGAGGAGCTAACATCATGTGCACAGGAGAATTCTTTGGGATAGTGGTGTCACTAGTCACAGCGCACCCCTACTTTCCCCATCTGTGAGTAGATGTATTGCCTTCAAAGCTCCTTATCACACAGTCTTTATAATTCTGTAAAATATCAATCTCTCCTTAGTTAAAAATGGAGAAGACGGCTGCGTTTGGTAACAGACATCCCAACCTGCAAAAACGAATTTCAGGGAGGTGGCAAACTCATTTCAGTGAGGTGCTGCCCCACTAATTTACCACAACTAGAAAACTAAAGGAATGATCAAATTAAATGGAATCAGTATACAGAAGTTTACTTCTTCTGAGAGATATTAAAGGATCACTCTAATCACAACTACCACCTCAGCAATTTTAAGTGGTCATAGTGGTAGGAGTCAATATGTGCAGCATTTCTCCTCAAAACAGGTAGGGGGCGGGCTGAGAGAGAGAGAGAGAGAGAGAGATTGGGGTGAGAGAGAGGGGGGCTGACAGAGAGGGTGGTTGAGAGAGAGAGATAGAGAGGGGGCTGAGAGAGAGGAGGGCTGACAGAGAGGGGGGCTGAGAGAGAGGCAAGGGGCTGAGAGAGAGGGAGGATGAGAGAGGGTGATTAAGAGAGAGAGGACTGACAGAGAGGGTAGCTGAGAGAGAGAGGGACTGAGAGAAAGGGGGGCTCAGAGAGAGGGGCTAAGAGAGAGGGGGCTGAGAGAGATAGAAGGAGTCTGGGCTTTGAGACTCTGGTGATGCTTATGCGTGCCATTTTGGTGGTCAAGAAGGCTGTGAAGCTCGTCTCTCTCCTGAGCTCCCAGCTGCCCTCTGTGTTCGCCTTCCATGCCGTCACCCAACTGACATTAGAGGCACTTTGGCGCCCCCCCCTACATTTTTTTTTGGTTCGGGGTTCCCCTTAATATTCATACCAGACCCAAAGGGCCTGGTAATGGACTGTGGGGGAATCCCATGCCGTTTTTTTTCAATTACTTTTACGTGTATTGCCAGGACCGACAATTCATTATAGCAGCGAGTACTTTTAAATGACTTTTTCTCCTTTAGAAATGTCATTTTTCTCTCGGACTGGGTCTGGGAAACATGCCCCACTTTACAGGTATACTAGAGACACCCCCAGGTACGAAATTTAAAGGAATATTTTACTTTTATTGTTTCACTTTAAGCATTATTAAAATCACTGCTCTCGAAAAAAAGGCCCTTTTTAAAACTTTTTTTTGCATTGATACATGTCCCCTGGGGCAGGACCCAGGTCCCCAAACACTTTTTATGACAATAGCATGCATATAAGCCTTTAAAATGAACACTTTTGATTTCTCCCATAGACTTTTAAAGGGTGTTCTGCGGCTTTTGAATTTGCCGCGAACACCCCAAATTGTTGAACCCCCGATGTTCAAGTCAAACTTACGTTTGACTGGAACATCAGGTTCATCCCTAATTTATCACTGATCAATGTATTAGTGTCACTAGAGATGTCAGACTATAAGTCACTGATCACCGTTATAACTAATATAGTGTCTGTACAGATCAGTTTCTTGATCTCAATCAGTATTATACCAGTGTCCCGAATAGTACAGTGTCCCCAAAAATGCAGTGTTAGCAAGATCAGCCCCTGATCACTGCCAGCACATGCAAACGTTTGCATTTTTTACATTTATATCATAAAAAATAATAAAAAAGCCCAGTGGTAATTAAATACCACCAAAAGAAAGCTCTATTTGTATGAAAAACATGATATAAATGTCATTTGTGTACAGTATTACATGACCGCGCAACTGCCAATTAAAATAACACAGTGCTGAATAGGAAAAAATGGCCTGGTCATAAAGGAGGTAAAATTTTCCAAAGGTCAAATGGTTAAAGAAGTTTGTCATAGGTGTTAGAATAATGGTGTGCAGAAGCACTAACAATTATGCAATAATTTAAGATGTCATTATGGTTAGGGCCTGTGTTGACAGGCTTTGAATTGTGTTGATGCTATCCGCTGAATATCAATTTGAGACAATTCTGAAATCATTCAGAATTCACTGAAAGGTACATTTGACCAGTAGCTGACCTTTTTCTGATCTGATTCAAATTGGTTTGCATTTCCATAGACATGTATATTGTAGGGATGCAATACCTGTTTAAAGTGAACAGGTCATTCATATTATTGATTTTTATTGACTACTAAACACAATGTTCAGCATGCTTGTGGAGGTAGAAGGGGTGGGAATACCTTATACACCCAAAAAGAATGGTTATCTACTGAGCACAGAGTAGTTGTAAAATGAAGGTTAAAAGTTCATTCCATGTACTGCTGCTCTTAACTGGTAATTTATATCATCAGTACTGGTCTAGTGAATATGTCAACAGTTTACATTGTACCTGTCATTGATTTTGATAAAAAAATGATATTGTCAAAAGTATTGGGCTAAAGCCCCATACACGTTATCCGATTTTCTGCTGATTTTTGTCTTCAGATTTACTAAAACCATGTAGTGGAAGGGCCTGCCTGATTTCATACAAATTGTAACTACTAAGGTTTGACCTCATATTATATGGTTTTGGTAAATCTGAAGGAAAAATCCAGCAGAAAATCTGATAGTGTGTATGGGGCTTTAGTCTGTAGGGTCCAATATTGAGTTGGCCCACCCTTTGCAACTATAACAGCTTCAACTCTTCTGGGAAGATTTTCCACATGGTTTAGGAGTGTGTCTATGGGAATATTTGACCATTCTTCCAGAAGCGCATTTGTGAGGTCAGGCACTGATTTTAGACAAGATGGTCTGGCCTCGCGGTCTCCACTCTAATTCATCCCAAAGGTGTTCTATCGGGTTGAGGTCAGAACTCTGTGCAGGCCAGTCAAGTTCCTCCACCCCAAATTCGCTCATCCAGCACTGGGAAGTGAACACTACATATTTAGAACATTAGCATTATGTGCACCCGTGTTTTAGAGTTACTTCAATACAGTGTAACTAGGAAAATTCCTCTCCGAAACTCGGGCAGTCATCTGCGGAGTCCCTCAAGGCTCTCCTTTATCACCCGTTCTCTTCAACATTTACATTCGCCCTCTCCTTCAAATCATCAGATGCTCAGATCTCTGCTTCCACTCTTATGCTGACGACACGCAACTTTATTTCCGGATCAATGGAAAAAAAGATCACCAACAACAACTTGAAAACTGCCTCAAATCAATAGAGGACTGGATGACCACTAACTCCCTCCAGCTGAACGAATCAAAGACAGAGCTTCTTATCTTACACCCAAATCATAAGCCCGCAACCAAAACCTCTTGGTCTCCACCAACCGTCTTTGGGCAGACTATCTCCCCAAAGACCAAAGCCAAGAGTCTCGGGGTTATTTTAGACGCACAAATGTCAATGGATGCGCAAATAGGATCTGTAGTCAGTGGATCTCACCATCTGCTGCGCATGCTTCGCAGACTCATCCCTTTTATCCCAAAGAATGACAAAGCAGTGGTAGTTGGAACAATCATTAATTCACGACTGGACTATGCAAACTCGCTTTACATAGGATTACCACAATATCAACTTGCGCGATTACAACTGATCCAAAACACGGCGGCAAGGCCGATAACAGGAAAAAAACCATGGGAATCCATCTCTCCTTCGCTGAGGAGCTTACATTGGCTAACCGTAAAAAATCGGATCACGTTCAAGACCCTTTGCCTCACCCACAAATGCGTGCATAGAGAAGCTCCGCAATACCTAATGGAGAAAATAAATCATTACACACCAAACCGCAGTCTTCGATCAGCCAACAAAAACCTCCTCCTCGTGCCCAAAGCCCGGTATAAATCCAAGGGGGATCGGAGATTCGCTGTCCAAGGGCCTCGGCTATGGAATGCTCTACCAATCAACATCCGCCTGGAAGAAAATCACCTGGCTTTTAGGAAAAAACTCAAGACCTTCCTCTTTTAGCAGATGATCAAAGCTCGCCACAGCGCCTAGAGGCGATTCAGTTCGCATTGTGCGCTATACAAGTATTTCATTCATTCATTCATTCAGTGTGAACAGGTCTGAAAAACTGCTGCAACTGCATAAAAGTGATATCTGGAGTTTGTTAGTTAAGTCCATCTAAATCTCCTAGCACATCTAACAATATCCTCTGCTCAGGTTGAGAATGCTGCTGTCCAAAGATGTTTTTGTTGCTTCTCCATCCAAACTTGTCTTGCATACACACGGTCGCACAAAGTTTTCGGAAAATCCAATCGTTCAGAACGAGGTGACGTACAACACGTACGACGGGACTATAAAGAGGCCAGTAGCCAATAGCTTTCATCTCGTAATTAATTCTGAGCATGCGTGGCACTTTGTGCGTCGGAATTGTATACACACAATCGGAATTTAAATGATCGGATTTTGTTGTCGGAAAATTTTAGATACAGATCTCAAACTTTGTGTGTCGGAAATTCCGACGGAAAAAGTCAGATGGAGCCCACACACGATCATAATTTCCAACAACACATTCCGATCGCACATTTTCCGTCTGAAAGTCTGACCGCGTGTAAAGGGCATAAGGCTGGGTTTATGCCACAGCATGGAGCAGCTCACAGCAGGGGTCCAGTGCGTCTCTATTCTACACTTCGAGTCCGATTTCAGTCTGAATTTTTGGCTGAATTCGGACCTGAAATGGACCAGAAGATGCACAGAACTCCTGTGTAATTCGCACTGGTGCAGCTCCATAGAGAGCTGGTCAGGTGAATGTGAATTGGATGCATTCAATTCAAACTAGTGTGAACTCCTAAGACAGGAAGTGTGAACATAAAGGGGAAAAAGCCTAAAAAAACATTAATGCAGCCACCACATTTAGGGATTGTACACCGCAATAAAGAACATTTTTGTGGCAAATAATGACTGTGTTGTGTACATTTAACCACTTACAACCCGTTTCCGCTAGAAAACATTTGAAAATAAACAATCTTTCTTCATAAATTTTGGCAAAAATGCATTCAGTTACATAAAAAAATGTGTAGATCATTTAGCCTGTGTGAAAGTTATAGAGTCTAAAAATTATGGTATGCACTGCATATTTGAAATTTGTCAACTATTTATTGGGTAAAAGCTGAATTTAACCTCATTTATTATCAAGTTACTATTTGCAAAATATATGCAAAAAAGGGGAGATAAAATTATTTAAAACTTTTTTTTTTTTAGTTTGTACTTCTTAACCTTTATGAATGGATCTGTGTTTGCACGCATGTTCACTATCTAGGAAGTACATACCTGAGTCATTATCGTCTTCACTTTACCTCATTCATTTTTAATAGGCTTGTGCAATTTGTTTCATAAGGAATCGAAATTTGGCAGAATTTTGCATCTTTTGGGCATTCGGATGCATCCAAATGTCCGCATAAAAAAAATAACGGATTTCAACGAATACGAAAAAAATCATAGTGGATATAACAAATGAATTTGTCATGATTCGGTCATTTTTTAAAGATCGAATGAAACAAAAGGTCAACTCAAAGTAAATCTTACAGTCCAATCAGCTGATTAATTTTATGCTGGAGGTTACTGGATTACTGGCAAAGTGCATTCCTGAGAACTGAGTGAGAAGAGTGTTGAATTGTATTTGAGCCGAGGAGAAGAGATCATGGGGGTTATTTACTAAAGGAAAATCCACTTTGCACTGCAAGTGCACTTGGAAGTAAAGTCGCTGTAGATCCGAGGGGGACATGAAAGGAAAATAAAAAACAGCATTTTGGCTTGCACATGATTGGATGATAAAATCAGCAGAGCTTCCCCTCATTTCAGATCTACCCCTCAGATTTAGAGCAACTGCACTTCCAAGTACACTTGCAGTGCAAAGTGAATTTGCCTTTTGTAAATTACCCTCATTGTCATTATGTGTGTTAGAAGATTCAATAAACAAACGACTTTCCAAACTATGAATTATTATCACGAATATATATACATACACAAATATCATAAGTTGAGCTGGGAATTTTTCTTTGTTGTTGAAATTTCTGCAATTTCACAGCAAAATCAAGTTTGCTTGTTTCTCCAATCGTTCCTGTCTGTCCTTTTAGGTCATTAACCTCCCTGGCGGTATTCCCGAATCTGGCTTGGGGTGAAATTTCAGAACCAAAAGCGGTAACCTTGAGCCAGACTCGGAATCGCATCGCAAGATCAAGGAAGAGCTTACTTAACTTGTCCCCTGGATCCTGTCTCCCTGCAGTCTAAGCGGCTCATCCTCAGCTCGATTCATCACGGAGCCGGGCTCTGTTCTCTTCGAGCGTTGCGACACACGGGGACAGAGAATGGCGCCAAATTCAAAAAGTGAAACAAACACTATACATACAATACACTGTAATCTTACAGATTACATTACTGTATGTAATTATTTCACATCCCTTTTGCCCCTAGTGGTTTCCCCAGTGCCCTGCATGCAGTTTTATATTATATATACTGTTCTTTCTGCCTGGAAACTGGAGATTGTCCATAGCAACCAAAATCGTCCCTTTACATCAAAAGTGGTTTTAGATCAGCTAGAAAACAGAGATAATAAATTAGAATCACTCGCAGAATTGAGCGATAGCGATTTGTGGGGAGATCTGTCATCAAATACTGAAAGTAATGACAGTGACAATTCTGTAACTGAGCAAATTTCAGTGTTTTTGATTTGATTACATTATTGAATAATTTTTATTATTGTTATATTATTATTTGGTATAATTATTTATAGCTATTTATTATATTATAATTTATGATTTCGTTTTTCAAACTTTATCATACCCGGGATGTCTGCTAGACTCTGGTTTGGACAGATTTAAGTGAGTTATTCCTAAGAATTACAGGACTACAATATAAAAATAATTGTACCGCTTTCAGCATCAAAAATCTGAAATAATCATACCGCCAGGGAGGTTAAAAAGGCATTATCGTATAAAGACCAAATATAGCTGAAAATGTTTTGGACAGAGCAGTAAATGAACGCTACTGTATATCTATCAGGTTTTTATTCCTGCCAGGAGGGCTTATATCTATCACACTTAAGACCCATATCCAATGCTGCAAGATACCAATGACTGACTTCTAGGAGTAGTATCAGTTTCAGGGCAGACCTAACCAATTAGGAAAGTATCGTGCTTTTTCTTAAAGAAATTTACCACCATTGCTAAGATGCGTAAGATCTGAATACATCCAGGTGTAAAGACCCCACAGTACATTAGGGATGGTGAAATCATTTAGGTTCTTTATCTTGGGTGCGATATGCATTACTGACCACAATTTTTTACATAACAGACAATTTTATTTTACATAAAATGACAGTTTGTCAGATTTAAAGTGTTACTAAACCCAGGACTCTGCATTCATTATATCTGGTCTCCCACAGTACACAGAACATGGAAATGCAACTATTTTAGTGAATATAAACTGCTAAATACCTTTTCTCATCAGCAGTATATAGCAGTCTTGTGACTTCTATGTGTGTCTGGTTAAAGTGGAATTCCTCCACTCCAAAAAGTTAAAGCCAGCAGCTACACATACTGTAGCTGCTGACTTTTAATATTAGGACACTTACCTGTCCTGGAGTGCAGCGATGTTTCCATCAGCTGTCAGGTGCTACTGCTGCCATTGCCTGTAAGGGAACCCGGCAGTGAAGCATTGCAGCTTCTTGGCCGGATCTCTACTGTGCATGCGTGAAGCGCACTGCTCTCTCTTACTGGCCTGGCGGCGGGGGAAGGAAGAGGGAGCAGGACCTCTGACACCAATGTGGCACCAAAGGAGGGGGGGAGACAGACAAGAGGAAGTTCCACTTTTGAGTGGAACTCCGCTTTAATGCTTGTAGGAGGAGTTTTCATTCTCCTCTGACTGAGGCTGCATGACCCCTGACCCTCTGTCTGGACAGTGCTAATTGGCCCTGTGCTGATCACATGCACCTTCCTAGAATAAAATAAAAAACTCTTTAGCAATTCACAACAAATTGAGCATGTGCAAAGTGCCTCCAAAGTATATGTGCGATCAGGAGATGGTTTGGGGACAGTGGAAGAAGAGGAGGATCAGAGAACACAGGATCAAACAAGTTTTTTACAAAATTAACAGGATTAACCCCTTAGGTTCCACAGTGAGTAAAACAAGCATGCTTTACTGCATCTACAGACTGATTTTACTGCTGTGGCTTTAGTAACACTTTAATGGTTCTGCAAAGGACCAGATTTTTATTTTCACACCAAAAATAATTAAGTTAAAAGGAACACAAATATTGTTGTGTGAACGAATATGAGTGGGATAATGTTTTCCTTCTTCTTGGCACTTTCCATCTTGCTTGTGGGCATGTGAAGCCCACAAGCACTATGTTCCGGGCTCTGGTGCAGCTGAGCGACTGGCATGCACCGCCCGTTCTCATGCATGCGCCGTATGTACGGCGCAGCGCCGTACACTTCTGACGTTGCCGTCACAACAGGCGGTGTCGTCAGAAGTGCCACCCCCTTTGTGATGGCAACGAAGCCCTCGGCACTTCCCACTGACTCCTAGGAAATGATGACAAGCATCTCCCAAGAGCACTAGTGAGCACGGGCGCCAAGGGAAATGACGCCAGACGCCAGGGAGAGGAAGGGGCAGATTCCGAGGCACCCCTTAGCAAAAGACATGAAAACGTGAATAAAAAAAAAAATATTTTTTTCAAATGTTGTTTATTGTGTTTAATGCTGCTGAATAATTTTATGAGTGGAACTCCACTTTAAAACAAATGATCACTTTTATGTTGAGTCAGTTCTGCAAGAATGTTGAGCTTTAATTTTCCCTTTACAGTTTTACAGCCTTGGGTTTGTTGTCATCCACATAAGCTGAACCAAGGCCATGTGTGAACCAATCAACACATTTAGCAGTTTCACAGATGACCCTTAATGCGTTCCTCCTTCATTTGTAAGCTTGTATGCTTGGAAGGATGAGTGCCTTGCCTGACACGTACATTTTCTGAAAATTGCTGTACAACAATAAATTATCGGCTGCGTACTTCTGAGTTTCAAGCAAGTATTTTTCGGCACAAGAGGAATCTGTCCGACGTGTCTGAGCTAGCGGTCCAGCAGTTGTCTCAGCTGCACAATGCAAATGTTTGTCTTCCCTCATGAGCCTCTTTTGGGCTGCACAGCTTTATCAGCTCTCTGTGTATGACAGACCTCTTTATCAGCCTGGCAGATAGGAAGAAACCATCATACATCATGCTCCATACACTGCACAGGAACCTACATTAATGAATGTCTGTCACTGGCATAAACCTGGAAAATGAATACAGTCCCACATAAAAAAGATGAAATATATAACACAATCCAATGACCCTTTCTGTGGTGCTTGGACGCATTAGAGACAATAAAAAGGATAAAAATAAATAAAAATGGTTTTCTGTCCGGCGAGACAGAGAAGCGTTCCGTGTGATATTTTACAACATAATGACGATGTATTTACTCGAGCTTTAGGAAACAAATATTTGTGACGTGTCCACAAAAAAATCCTTCTTTAGAATTTTAATGCATGCACTGCATTAAGGGAAATTGACAATAAATTATTAATTAAATTATTATTTCAAGGACCCTTTTTCTCTATTTCTTGTGTTTATAACAATTGTTGTGAACCCACTTTTCATTAAATCTGTGAAATCCAAAAATTCGATAATTTTTATTTATTTTTTTTAAATTTATTTTTATGTCATTTTTATTGTTAATAGAATTATTATTTGATTATTTATAAATGTGTAACTTGGGTTATATTCACATGTATACACTTTTGCCACGCTAAAAAACACCTTTCCAATGTGACTATTCCCCCTTACATCCTATGGGACTCTTCAAACCACTGCGCTGTGGATGCAGTGCATTTTGAAAAGTCTTGCATGCTGCATTTCTTGTGAATTTTTCAAAACTGCACCAAAAACACAGCTCCATATTGAAATTAGTAGAAAATACAACAAAAGAGCATCTAAAATGCATCAAAAATGTTTGTGTTTTGGTGAGTTTTTTGAGACACATGTCCATTTTTCACAGGGGCAGGGAACAAGAAAACACAGAAAACGCATCAAAAACATATATGCGGTTTTACTTGATTTTTGGTACAGGGCAGTGTGAAAGCAGCCTTACTGCCCAGATCTGAAAATTTTCTACGACCATATGACAATATGACCTCAATATGACCTCAACTAAGGTGCAAAAAGAGTTAAAGCAGTACTAACCCCTTGTCACTGGTCCTTTAAGTTTTTTTATGCTGAGAGGTGGGGCGGGGCTTATGGCCATGTGACTGCTGTGATTGGCTGTCATATGATCGGAAAAGTCCCAATCACAAACAGTGATCAGGAACTTTGTGTGCCGTCGGTCACCGTGCCGGGAGCGAGTAAGGCGCATGCTCTTGTGTTGGCGCTATTGCACGCAAATATGCAGCCACTCGGCTTGGCCAAAGCTTGGCCAATTGTCAAGCTGTATATTCATTAGACGTGGTGGCTGCATTCTTTATCCTTTTTTTTTCCCTTTGTTTTCGGTTGATGATCCTGCCAGTAACACACCTTCTGTATTTGAGTGTCTACACTCCGGATGAAAGAGAAACAGAGATACCTTTGGATAACAACATTGTCAGCCTGGGGGATGGATGGGTAGTATTAGATGTACTAGCAGATTTAGATATTCGAACAAATTGAAGCCAAACTCCAGCTAACGCTTTTTAACCACTTCAATACTGGGCATTTTCACCCCCTTCTTGCCCAGGCCAATTTTCAGCTTTCAGCACTGTAACATTTTGAATGAAAATTGCGCGGTCATGCAACACTGTACCCAAATTGAATTTTTATAATTTTTTCCCCACAAATAGAGCTTTCTTTTGGTGGTATTTGATCACCTCTGCGGTTTTAAATTTTTGCGTAAAAAAGGAGTGTCAACTTTGAAAAAAACACAATCGTTTTTTACTTTTTGCTATAATAAATATCCCAATTTTTTTTTTTGTTTTAAACACACATTTTTTTCCTCAGGTTAGGCTGATACGTATTCTTCTACATTATTTTGGTAAAAAAAAATCGCAATAAGTGTATATTGATTGGTTTGTGCAAAAGTTAGAGCCCTACAAAATAGAGGATAGATTTATGGCATTTTTATTATAATTTCTTTTTTTTTTACTAGTAATGACGGCAATCTGGGATTTTTATCGTGACTACGACATTGGGGCAGACAGATCGGACTCTGTCTCCTCTCCCCTGACAGGACATGGATCTGTGTGTTTACACACACAGATCCACGTTCCTGTTCTGTCACCAGCAATCACTGGTGTCCGGCAGACATCGTGGCCCCGAATGACGCCCCCTATACCACCGGGAAGCCAAGGACGCCATATGACGCCCACTCGGAGGGACAGAGTGATCCTGCAGACGTCATATGACTATGGGCGGGTAGAGAAGTGGTTAAGCAGTTATAGCATTTTTTTGTTTTATTTTTCATTTTGACATAAAGGTTTTACATAAATAAATAAAAGGTGATCATTGTAAGCACCACTCTCAGTATTAAATGATTTGTCTCAACCCACTAGATGCTACATCTGCAGGACAGCTTGTTCTGTTGAAAAGCAACAGGCTTACTGGCCAGATCACCAGGTGAAAATAAAGGAAAAAAGGATTAAAAACTCAAAGTAGTACAGACATCACATGAAGTGTACAAATTAGTTGAATTCCACCAGCTTATACAATTCAATGTTTAGAGTTTATGTTTATTGAATGTTTAAAGGGAAACCGTTATCTTTTTACGGACGTATTAGCTATATATGTAAACGTGGTTAGCTCAATGTAAATACGTGTATTGATGAGTCTTAAGCGATTGTAAAGCTTTGTTTATTTATTTTTAAATAACAAACAGTTTAAACTTACCTCCTCTGTGCAAGGGTGTTGCCCACAGTGGCCCCCGATCCTCCTCTTCTGGGCCCCCCCTGCAGTGCTCCTGGCTCCTCCTCCATATTGAGTGCCCCCATGGAGAGCTGCATTGTATGGGGATACTCATGCGGGCGTGCTCCCAAGTCCTGCTATTGCGTTCATTGACACAGACAGCAGGACTGGGCTCCACCCCGGCTCCCATGTCGCTGGATTTGATTGACAGCATTGGAAGCCAATGGCTCCTGCTGCTATCAATCCATCCAATGAGGACCAGAGACAGTGGCTGGAGTTGCTGAGTTTGAGTTCTGGTAAGAAAAAGGGGGGCTCTGTGGGGCTGCTGCACCACAGAAGGTTTTTCACTTTAAAGCATAGAATGCATTAAGGTAAAAAACCTTGAGATATTACAACTACTTTAATGTTTTTGTTTTAGAAACCATTTTTCTGTTTAGAACTGTAAATATACAGTATATGTAGCCAAGTGCTACTATTTGAGGCCACTGCCCTGCCGTGCTGAACTGGTCACCGGCTATTTCAGCAAGATAAGGGAGCTGAGCAGAAGGAGTTCAATAGAGCCAGGAAGCAATGCACTGTGGGAACTGTAGTCCTGACGAGAGACCCTACTGTGTAATCAAAACCTTCTAAGCTACATTCCCTATAAAGGAGATGCTGGTAAGTGTATTTGAGTTCTCTAAAAAATGTCATCTAACAATTAATAATATTCATATACCCTGATATACAGATAGGACAGGAACATTTCAAAATCTATAAATGATAACATATATGGAATAACAAAACGAAATATGTAAAATATTATGAAAAATACTTTCATGTTAGTATTATAATACTAGTATTATAATAATGACGCAAAACATGTAGTCTAGAAACTTTCCCTTTCCAGAACAGTCCAGCAACTTGAAATATTTGTTTTGGACACATGCTCTCAAAGTAAATTATCTATTATTATTATTATTATTATTATTATTATACAGGTTTTATATAGCGCCAACAGTTTGGCGGGCAGACATGAGGGCATGAGGGCAGACATTACATGAGGGCAGACATTACAGTTACATTACAATTTGACACAAGAGGAATCAGCGGGCCCTGCTCGTTAGAGTTTACAATCTAAAAACCAGGGAAAATAACTGTTAACAACACTTAAAGAATAAGTGCACCTTTGTAAAAAAAAAAAAAAAAATGTACATCTTTTTGCAGGTAAAAAGAAATTGCATGTATAATTTTTTTTTGGAGCCTGCAAAGCATTGCACTCACAATCAGCAGATCGGAGGTGCAATGCAGGACTCCTGATGGTTGTCTGTGTAAGCTTTCTGCTCATACCTTGTACGGGCAGGCAGCTATCCAATGACAGGAAGAAACAATGAACTACCTATAGCGCTCAACAGCTCCCCGTTAGTTCATTGAGAACTAAAAGCCGACAGTCGCAAAGGCTGCTGATACTTGTAATTCTCCCGTTCACGGAACTCTGTGAATGCATGATGTGGCTGGGTGGGCGGAGCCCCGCACGGCCGTGTTTTTTTGGAAATTGTGACAGTGAGTTTGGGGAGAAGATCCCTGGTTCACTGTGACTAGAGGAGGAGGGTCTTAGAGTGGCTGCAGCAGTGGGAACAAATGTGTGGAACATGTAACATGTTCCCAAAGGTGAAATTATCCTTTCAGCCCCAGAAAGAATAACCCCCTTAATGACCAGGCCATTTTTTGAGATATGGCACTGCATCTCTGACAACGTGCAATGCTGTATGTAAGCAAAATTGATGTCCTTTTTTTCCTACAAATAGAGCTTTCTTTTGGTGGTATTTGATCACCTCTGCGGTTTTTATTTTTTGCGCTATAAACAAAAAAAAGAGCAACAATTTTGAAAAAAAGAAAACAATATTTTTTACATTCAGCTATAATACATATCCAAAAAAATAAGTTAAAAATGTCTTCATCAATTTCGGCCAATTTGTATTCTTCTACATATTTTGGTTAAAAGAAAATCCCAATATTGATTGGTTTGCAGAAAGGTTTAAGGGCGTCTACAAAATAGGGGATAGATTTAGGGACTTTTCATTTTTTTATTGTTTTTACTGGTAATGGCGATGATCTGCGATTTTTTAATAGGACTGCAGCATTTTAGCAGACAAATCTGACCCTAATGCCGCGTACACACGATCAAACAATCCGGTGGAAAAGTCCGGCAAACTCAAGTCCGCCAAACAATCCCCCCGTGTGTAGCCTTCGGCATACTTTTTTGACCCGAAAGCACGGCGGACTTAGAATGCCGTGTTGCACTCCAATCTTCCCGCCGGACTGGCATTTCGGCGGACAATCCGGCCGCGTGTATGCCAGTCCGCCTTACTTTTGAAATGAGCGGACTTTTCCCGCCCGGAGAAAAGTCCGCTCATTTTGAGCGGGTCTCCAGGTAGGCGGGGCCCGCGAAGGAGACGTCGCTGGCCCCACCGCCTGGTATGGACTTAAAGGGGAACCCCAACGCCGAAAAAAATCGGCGGGGGGGTCCCCCCAAGTCCACAACAGACCCTTGTCCGATCACGCTACCCGGCCGGCCAGGAAAGGGGGGCGAGCGAGCCCTCCTGAGCCGTACCAGGCTGCGTGCCCTCAACATGGGGGGTGCCTTGGGGAAGGGGGGCCGTGTGGCCCCCCCACCCCAAAGCACCTTGTCCCCATGTTGATGAGGACAAGGGCCTCTTCCCGACAACCCTGGCCGTTGGTTGTCGGGGTCTGCGGGCAGGGGGCTTATCGGAATCCGGGAGCCCCCTTTAATAAGCAGATCCCCATTCCTCCTCTGTGTATCACGATCGCAGGTGGCCAGTGGATTAAAGTCCGTTAGACTCGCGCGTGTGCTCCCCGGCATGCAGCAGGCACATGTACTCATAGTATCTCATGCAGGAAACTACGTACAGGTAGGTTGTTTCACACAGCCTGGCCGCCCTGCCACAGTATAAGTGCAGTGGGCGGTCCGGAAGTGGTTAAACAATGATATTGTGATGATAATGAGATACTCATAACTTTACCTGGAATATCGACTTGCTAAAAACCTGAATTTGTGGATTTGTAATGCAGGGCAACAGCCACTTAGAGAAAAGAGAGTTAGTTCTGTTTATTCTTCCGGTCATGCACATATCTGACAGTCATTAGCTATGCACCAGCAATGTCACTTGGGAAGAAAGGGATTGCGTCACATCCTTCATCATAATCAGAAATATTGCATATATTTCATCACTCCATGCAACTAAATGGAGAGGTAGGGAAGAGAATACAAGGTATGTGCTACTATTGGCACTTTACTAATTTAGTAGATCAATCCCATTGAATCAGTACACATAATACGATAGAGGTGGAAGTGTTCATGAGATTAAGGAACAGCAATATAGGGTACAATGATACAATCTGTAAGTATAATTGAAATCAATACTATACCACCAGTGATTAGCTGGCCAGGAAACTGTCAAAGCTGACAGCCAATCATAGGCAGCGGAGCCATTACCCATCCCGCAACCGCATTTATACATTCCCCTTGCATATGTGCGGTTGTAGGACAGGGAATGCCTCCATTGCCTATGATTGGCTGTCAGCTTTGGCAGCTTCCCATCAGTACTTGTGTTTGAACCCCTCTGAGCTTATCCCCTATTTACCATCTGGTGGACAGGTTTGCACCGCAGTACTTTTTTTAATCTTTAAAATTTTGTTTGCCAGTTAAATTAGTTATTTTGCTATTACAGCCATTTTACATAATAATTATGCATCAGGTAATTAAAGTCTAACTATAGCCTTGGTTTTTTTTAAAACAAAGAGAGGTTATACCCCCATAAATACAGTTGGCTGTACAGAAGTAAGAGGGGAAAATCCCCAATGGGGCCACAGACAGCAAGAGAAACCTCTTAAATTCTATCTAATCCCAACTCTATCCAAAACTAAAAAAAAAAAAAAATGCCTAAATTCCATGCACTATTTTTATTTTATTTAAAGATGATAAAAAAATAAATTTAACAAAAATACAATTGACTATTATGTTTTTTGCTCTTTGTACCTCGCCAAGGAAGCTAATTCCAATCTATTGTTAGAGCTTTACACAAACATAATAAAAAATTAATGAAAAAAAAAATGAAAAATACTAGCCCTATACACATTATCAGTTTTTCTGCTGATTTTTGTCTTCAGATTTACCAAAACCATGTAGTGCAAGGGCCTGCCTGATTGCATACAAATTGAAACTCCTAAGGTTTGACCTCATATTATATGGTTTTAGAAAATCTGAAGGAAAAAATCAGCAGAAAATCTGAGTGTGTATGGGGTTTAAGGGGTTGATTTTCTAAAACTGGGGAATGCAAAATCTGGTGAAACCAATCAGCTTCCATGTTTTATTGTGAAATTGAACAAGCTGAAATTAGAAGCTGACTGGCTACCATGCACAGCTACACCAGATTTTGTATAAACCAACCCTATAGTATTAGTTATAAAAAACATCTGATGGAAAAAGATATCACAACAGTTAAGATATGAATAATTGTTAGTTGGATTTTAACACTTTTTCTCAAAGCCATGTAAATAATCTCCCAATGTACAATATGGCTGAGGAATGAAAAGCACACTAGAATAAAATCCTTCTCGCCAATAGCAACCAAGCAGCATCCTATTGCCATATCAGCAGTCTATGTCAAAAAAATGAAAACTAGAATTCTGATTGTTGCTAGAGGCAAAAAAATCAAAAATAAATAGTGGTTAGCACTTGTTTCACACATGAGTTGATATACACTTTCTAAATAAAAGAACTGAAACCTTTGCAAACAACTTGTTTAAAACCTATGGAGACTACATATAAAAATGAAACATTTAATAATTATTTTACTGCATTGCCCCTAATCATTACTGCTCCGGGTTATATATTTTTGATTAGAAAATATTTCATGTTTCTGTGTACCATAATATCAACTGTTATCAAGTACAAAATACCTTACAGATAAACAAGCAGGTCTGGGAATGCACAATCTTTACCTGTTACCTTGTCTCAAAAAGCTAAAATAAAGTCATACATTTGGATTCATTTATATTTCGTTATGCATACATTTTTAATATATATTTTTGTTAATACTGTTGAGTAAAAAAAATAAAAAATTCTGTCTAAAAATATTTTTTTATTTGTTCAGCTATTGTATTTATTTTTACATAATGTTTTATAATAATTGCAAGTGTTGTTATAAAACACAAAAATCCTGATGCACATTGCTGCAAGCACTATAAAGCAATCCTGCTCCTCCTTTCATCAGTTAATAAAGCTACATATATCAATCATAACAATTATAAAAATATCATAAGTAAAAAAAAAAATGTATAAAATATTTTCCATTTTTAAGCTATTCTATCTATTTTTACATAATGTTTTATAATGGTTTTATAACACAAAAAATCCATTGCTCATTTGCACATTGCTGCAAGCACTATAAAGCAAGCCTCCTCCTCCTCTCACCAGTTAATAAAGCTACATATATCAGTTTTAAAGTCTGAGTTGAAAAAAAAAAAAAAAAAACAACAAAAAAGATGGCAGTCATAATTATTTCCTATATTCCTCCATTTTTTGGCAACAATATGCAAAGAAATTGCAATGCTTCTTTTATTGGGTCTTTTTTTTCTTTTCTCCTCTGTAAGGACCATATATGATTGTATAAATCTACAGAAAAGAGCAGGTTACTGTGAACAAGAACCCAATATTGATTTTTCTGCGGTGCAGTAAAGCATCTCCATTCTATTTGGCTTCTGTCAGAGACACTCTTTAACAGCTGGAGTCAAATTGCACTATTTACAGCAAGAGTCCCTGTCAAACGGACCATAAGTATTCGAACAATACACTATTCAAATGGCACTTTGCCACACAAATTGGTGACTTGATGAATGCCCTTTTGTTGAACGTGGAAGCCAATATTAAAGTTATTTCTTTTTTTTTTTTTTTTTTTTACTACAAGATTTTTAAATAAAATGAAATATATTTTTTTATTACTGCACAGTCACACTGAAACTTGTCCTGGAATGAGTTAAAAATGTTGACTGAAAAAAAAAAAAAAGAACGATTGCACTGCATAACATAGGGATTGTGATGTTGAAAATAATTAAAATCTGCTTAGATACATCAAAGATCCTTGACAACATTAATATGGATCTTGTGTCAACTGCATTTGTCACACAAGGCCGAGCAGTGGCCTTCTGTTACTGGGAGTCCACTCGGCACGTGCACTACAATAACTAAATAAGAAAGGACAGGGGACCATGAAATTAAGGCATTCTTCTTTTGTAACACAGATTTACATGAGCACAAACGCTGTGACATGGCAAAGTCTTTGAAGTTTGGCTGTGCTGAACAGCCCTCTTCCTGCATTAATACGCAAATCGGAATAGCTTAACCTGCGGGTCTCCCTGAAAGCATGACAACAGCAGTAACTGAGATACAACCAGAGCAATACTTTCCTATTGTCTACTGTTATAGCAAATTTAATGCCCTATAATAAAATGCCAAAAGGTAAACTTCATGTGGATTTTAGAATTATTTTAAAATATTGCAATATATTTTTAAAAGTAATTTAAACTCAAAAAAATATTTTTTTAATAACTAGGAATAAAATTAAGAAATAGGTTGTAAAATACTCTGGTGTAATCTGCTAGAATGTAGAATAATATACTATGGCTTACTATAAGATATTCATTTTAATTAAGTCTTGACATCTCATGTTTGCTTCAAGTGCTGAGTCAAGGTAAGAAGAAATAAAAAGTCCACTTTAAAATAATTAGCAACTACAAAGTGAAAATTTGACCATACAGCACTTCATAAATTAGTCAAAGTGACATAATTCTGTTGAGCTTGCCAGTGCCAATTTGAAAGTTACAAAAAATTGAGTTATAAGAGTTTGAATGATCTACAGCGGAACTCGAGCACAGAATAGTTAAAAAAAAAAAAAAAAAAAACATGCAGCCTTTATTTAACCGTTCCTAAAAAATATTTTTTTTTAAAAAAGTGTCGGAAAGGTAATTAAAAGGCATCAATGCTTCTTATTTTCTACAGTTGATTACTTAGCAGTATGAATGTAGAGGTAAAAGCAATGTCTGTATTGAACCCTGACATTAGACAGATCTGCTTTAACTTAAAATGCCTGCCACATTGGTTCTACTGGTTTTAATTGTTTTTTTGCTTATTTTTATGTACAGGGTCCACTACTGTACAATTACACAAATCGCATCACTAAATTCCATCTTAAATCTACTTTCCTGCAACAGTTATTGTAAGAAAGGGTTTGTCAGATTTAAATATATTAGAGGTTCATTCAGGTACTATGAAATAAAAAAAAGGGGACAGTTTAATTGTGTTCAAGCAAAAATATGAACCTCAACCTCAACATCACTTATTTACCATTCACTAAGAAACTAGTCCAGCGTTTTTAAAGGGAACCTGTCAGACATAGTCTTTTGGCACCCAAGACAAAAAATTTAATATTTTCCCTCCACCTTTCCCCTGGGCTGAGATGGCATGGTTGCCCATAAAGCAGTTGGGTTACATAAATGACATTCGCCTTCCACTTTTCCATAAAATACTAAATAATATTGGGGTAGGGGGAGGTTGCATTGGGTTTATACCAGTTTGCTTTAATAATAATGAGTATGGTAAAACATAGCCAGATTTTTATTATCAGTATGATAACCAAAATGTGCCCTTCTATTTATGAAGTACGGTAGGTTATAACTCAAATGCATATTTTATTCATACAATTTCTCCCTTTACTAAAGGCAGCCAAATGATATGGTTCAAACAATCAGAATGATTTTTATATAAATGAAATAAAGATTTGTTTTTAAATTGGGGAATTTTTACAATATGACACTACAAATAGACAAAAATGAAAAAAAGGTTTATATACAAGTAGTAAAAAAAAATCAGCACAAAAAAAAGTGAAAAAAAAAAGGTGAAAGATGAGGTTAGAAAACACTAATTAGGGTTTACTACAGGTTAATAAAGGGTTAAATAGAAACTTATTTAATGAAAAATACACTTCTTTTTTCTTTTTTTTTTACACTCAGGTTTGCTGAAACTGACATTACGTGCAGACAAATGCAGTGTTCATTCATATGGGAACCAATGTCAATGCTTCTGAGCCACAGAGCTAACAGCCCAGCCCTCCTGATTACAACAGGAGAATATCTTTTCCCTATGTAATTTGCAATGCACCTGCTCTGCTGTCAGGGTGACAATTGGTTCCTGCTCCAGACACATTCATGGAAACCGTTCTGCCTGTGTATTGTGCAAGACACTGCTGTCAGTTTGACAGCAGGGTCCTCTGGAAAACTAGTGAAGGCAAAAGAGGCTCCTACCTCAGTACCACAAAATCTTCCACGTCAAGACGTGGTCATGCTGTCAAGGATCCCACCCCCCACTCAAGGCTGACATTTTTGACACCCAGAACTAGTTTTAGTTCCAGGAATGCACATCACTGTACAAGGAGGTATAAAGGTACAAACATTCCCAGCATGGGAGTTGAACTAACATTTTAAAATGTCTACTATGTCCAAAGTCTTCCAAGTTTTGTTTCTGCCATCTTCATTATGTTTGTTAAATAACTTTATAGTAGCAAACGTAGATCATTTTAAAAATAACCCATCATAAAATTATTAGAGCTGAACTTGCCAACTTGTCAGAAGATTCAGGTTTCAGAGGAAGTCATCTGTATTGTGGCTTCACCATTTATTGAGTCATCTCTCTGGAACATGCCTTGTACATATCAGATATTAGGCTTTACGTACACTAGCCTACACTCAAGTTTAGGAGTTTTTGGCGTTTTTTTTTTTTTTTTGCCAAAGCTCTTAAACTCCAGTCCATAAAAGCCTATGAGGTTGATTTACTAAAGGAACATAGATTGTGCACTTTGCAAAGTGCAGTTGCTCTGCAAGAGCAGTTGCTTCAGAGCTTAGTAAATGAGCAAAAGCTCTGCTGCTTTCCATCATCCAATCATGTGCAAGCAAAAATTAGTTTTTTTTTAATTTTCCTTGCATGTGATTGGGTATTCTTTGCAGAGTGAAGCTTTTCCTAATTTACTAAGCTCTGGACAACTGCACTTTGCAAAGTTCACAGTCTATTTGCCTTTAGTAAATCAACCCCTATGTGTCGATGTACACATAGGTTTTAAGCAAAGTTTAGGAATTGCCGCATCTCCTGAATATGGCAGAGTTCAGGATAGGAACGTTTTGAGCGACGGCCATGGGAAAATGCAAAACATGCCAAAAACTCAGTGATATTGCTGTGTTTTACATTTTCCCATGGCCACAGTAAATGTAGGCCAGTGTACATGAAGCCTTAGGACACTTGATATGCACTGGCTGGTTCCAGGACAGGGACTCAATACGAATGACCTGAATTCTACACCATTAAAACCAAGTCAGCAATAGCAACTCCCATATTTCTATTCCCTTGAAGCAAGCATGTTGATCTAAGCAAACTTGGTACACACTATACATGTTCATCCGCCACTCAACAATGAAAGGAGAGTTACAGTGAACCTGTTATTTTCTTTGTGGGAAAACTACATTTTACTTTAACCATTTAAAAAGAAAATACAGAATAAAACCTCAGCAGGGCAATAATGTCCAGTTCCACCTCACCTTTCCTTCCAAATACCTAGGAATCTCCATGAGTTTAAATCTGGCCATACACATATCAAATTCTATAGGAATGGCATGGGTGGCCCTGTCGGCACCACCTGGCTCAAAGTTGTTTTTTCCAATGACTTTTGTCAGAAAAGCCAGGCAGAAAATTCTCGGCTGAACAGCACCTGCATCCACTCCGATGCAGATACTGTTCAGGTATTCTGACAGCCACAAATTTTGTCTGTCAGATTATAATAGCAAGCAATGCAGATTTGTCCAGCCACACTGTTTAGTGGGGATTGGAGGATTGAGTGGATAGAGGGATCTATGAGGCTGAACGAGAAAAATGTTTACATGCCCAACTTTGGAGGTAACCTTTATCACCAGTACACTTACAACAAAAAAAAAAAATCATTGAAATACTGTAGGTGTAGCAAGGCTATTATAATCAGTGAGAATCTTGTATGGGAGCTGGGCACATGCTGAAGGTTAACAATTGATTAAAGGGATTTTTGTTTTTTCATATATGTTTACTGAAAATAAATATTTATTCTAATGACACGTACACACGGTCATATTTTCCGACAGGAAATGTTGGATGTGAGCTTGTTGTCGGAAAGTCCAATCGTGTGTATGCTCCATCGAACATTTGCTGTCAGACTTTCCGCCAACAAATGTTTGATAGCAGGTTCTCCTATTTTCCGCCAACAAAACTTTGTTGCGGGAATCTCCGATCGTGTGTACACAAGTCCGTCACACAAAAGTTTACGCATGCTCGGAATCAAGCAGAAGGAGCCACACTGGCTATTGAACTTCCTTTTTCTCGGCTCATTGTACATGTTGTACGTCACCGCGTTCCCACGTTCGGAATTGTTGGCTAATATGTGTGTGGCCGTGTGTATGCAAGATAAGTTTGAGCCAAAAACCTTCGAACAAAAATCCACGGTTTTGTTGGCGGAAAGTCCGATCGTGTGTACGGGGCATAAGAGATGCTTCAAATACAACTCCAAAACTGTGTCATGAGAAACAACCAAAGTGTTGATCGATTTAAACCGAGGTAACAGATAACACTGGTCTATTTTTTGTTTCCTACCTAGACCTGGTACTGTCAATGCATTGTAGGGTGGGACTTTGTGCACTGATATAATAAAAAATAGCAATATTTGCTACACATAGTGGACTCACAAAACATTTGAATATACATTCTCAAATCACAGACCAAGAATCGGCAGTTCAGGTCTAAGCAGTATTATCTGACATGCTATGTTGTCTCCTTACTTTGTTTGTTGACTTCTCTGGATGGATCAGATTATGGGACAGGTTTCCAAGTTTGTATGAGTTTGATGACTTGAACGTTGTCCTCGAGTTTCTTTGTGTCTCTTGCGAAGTGTTTATAATGGAATCTGTCATTTCAATGGTAAAATCTTCACAGGAGGTAAGGATCGCTTTTGCCATCTCTCCCGTTTCATGGCGTTCCAAAGTACCTAAACAAATTGCAAATGAAAGGCGCTATCAGTGGCTAGTCAGTGGAGATGTAACTTGGAATAAACAAACAGTGTTGACATCTGAAGCGTCTTCTCCTTTTTTAAATTGGAAGAAAAGCCTAAGTATAACTATTCTTAAAAACATTCTTTCCCCTACTTATCCTGCCTGACATATATCAGTAAGATCTGTACACACCTATTTTAAAACTTCTCTGGTGCGGTCATGTGTTCATACAGCTCCCATTCATCTCTGTTAGTAAGCGGTTGCTGCAGGGGAGAAGAGGGCATTCCAACAATAGCTGAGCCATGGGAGCCTATGGGTGACCTCACGGCTCCTGGTATTCCCAGGCATTATTGAGCGCTTGCTGATACAGGGGGGCTGGGGCTTCAGGATCATGTGACCAGGCATAAAAGCGGAATAAAAATAGGTATGTAAGTAGAGCTTTTTTTATACAAGATAGGTAGGAGGTGGGTGGAGGGGACCTTTTTAATCTTTGCTTCCACTTTAACCACTTTAAGCTCACATATAACCTACAGAGATGCAATGTTTCCCTATTATCTGATGGGACAAGCACAAAGATTTTCTCATAGGATACCAAATTTTAATTTAATCAGTACAGTTGTCATTCAAAAATACAATACAAATACACTACAACACATTACATCACTTCCCAATTTTTATTCTGTCCTATGAGAATTTTTGTCAGTTTAGTAAACTCTTCATTTTAGATATGAGACTAGCATGCAAAAAAAAGAAAAAAACGGACGATCCTTCATCCAATAATTTCATTGTGTGCTTTTCTTTAACTTCTTCCGAATTAATAAAATCTCCCAGAAAAATCTAGGAAGCAGGTTTAGGTTTCTTTTTTACCAATCTTGTTCCTACTGTGACGGTGCTGCAGCAGGAATTTTCCTGAATACTGTTTATCTCTTATTTAGACATGTCACGATTTATCCCTTTATTATCTGCACCAAAATTAGAAGGCAGAAAATTATGGATAAAGGTGTAGAAGAGCCAGCAGTAGTGCCTGATAAAGATCATTCAGCTCCATGATCACAGCAAAAAGGAAAAAATCTCAATCAAATAAAAGAAATACACAGCATAAGACTGATATAACCAGGTTCAGCTTTAAAATATGTTGAGCATTATGCAATATGTACTGAAATATATGGAATCTATAATGTTTAATAGAGGGATGCTAAATTATTTTAGGCAGTCATTAACTAATATACTCCAAACGAATAGTAAGCATTTTACTAGTAATTAGCTTCTACCGGGCCAATACAAGATAGACAATGAAAACCAGAATTTGATTGATTGTTCAGCAAAGCCCCTATACAGGAGGACCAGGAAAGGTATAAATTCAAATACTGCCCTCTAGTGCTCAAAAAGGTAAATAGCAAAGCATGTTATGAATAAGGCCACTTTTTATAGGGCAATAAATAGCGTGATCCATTTTTATGATGAAAAACCTTTACAGTCTCTGCACTTGATAGCACTCATTGTCTCAGCGGGATATCCATCTCTATGCAGAGAAAAGATGGTCTAATGCAATTCGGTCAGTCATTTCCATGCTTGTCCTCAGACACTGAATGCCATGTGATATTTGTGAGTCTTCAGAAGGCATTTTCTTAATAGCAAGACATGCATATACAGTAGGTACCTGCCTGGGCTGCCCTCAGTTCAGATAAACCTGGGGTTATCTTGATCTATGAACATGCAGAGTTATAGCAAAATCCAGTTATAATTATGTTTACTTATACATGTTACATACTTAGCTGATGTGTGTACTTATTAAAAATCTTTTGGTGACTAATGCCGCGTACACACGTAGCGGACTTCCCACCAAACTGTCCGTCTGACTTTCCGAACGGGCTACTTGCCCACACACGGCACTTTTTCAGCGGACTAATATGGTGTACTAAGTCCGCCGTACTATCCGCCCTACTTTTGAAATGAACGGACTCGCTCACACACGCGGAGGAAAGTCCGCTCATTTCGAGCGCCTCTCCAGGTAGGTGGGGCTCGCAAAGGAGACATCGCTGGGCCCGCCATCTGGTATGGACTTAAAGGGGAACCCCAAAGCCAAAAAAAAACGGCGTGGGGGTCCCCCCAGGTCCACATCAGACCCTTGTCCGAGCACGCTACCCGGCCGGCCAGGAAAGGGGGACGAGCGAGCGCCCCCCCCCCTCCGAGCCGCACCAGGCCATGTGCCCTCAATATGGGGGGTGCCTTGGGGAAGGGGGGGGCCGCGCAGCCCCCCCACCCCAAAGCACCTTGTCCCCATGTTGATGAGGACAAGGGCCTCTTCCCTACAACCCTGACCGTTGGTTGTCGGGGTCTGCGTCCGGCGGGCTTATCGGAATCCGGGAGCCCCCTTTAATAAGGGGTCCCCCCGATACCGGCCCCCCACCCTATGTGAATGAGTATGGGGTACAATGTACCCCTACCCATTCACCTGTAAAATAAAGTACAAAAAAAAACACAACACACAAGATAAAATAGTTTATTGCACAGCTCCGGGGGTCTTCCGTCTTCGGGGGTCTTCTCGCCGGACTCCTCCGCTATCTTCTTGTAGCTCTTTTACTAGCGGAGGAGCCCAGCTTTCTTCCTCGCCGCCGGCCTCTTCTTCCGACTTCGGGGGTCTTGTCCCCCTCTTCGGTTCTTCTGCCCGGCCACCACGCCTTCTTATAGCTCTTTTACAGGCGGTGGCCCGGTCTTCTGTCGCCGCCGCCGCCTTCCGTTCCTCTTCTTCTTCTTCTTCTCCTGGAGATGTTGACTCGACGCTCTCTCCGGCCGCAATGCCAGGGACGCGCTGCGCGGCGACTTATATAGGGACAAGGGGCGGGGTCATCGGTTGATGTCACATGGGTTGATGTCACATGGGTTCATGTGACATCAACCAATGTGACATCAACCGATGACCCCGCCCCCTTGTCCCTATATAAGTCGCCGCGCAGCGCGTCCCTGGCATTGCGGCCGGAGAGAACGTCGAGTCAACATCTCCAGGAGAAGAAGAAGAAGAATGGAAGGCGGCGGCGGCGACAGAAGACCGGGCCACCGCCTGTAAAAGAGCTATAAGAAGGCCCGGTGGCCCGGCAGAAGAACCGAAGAGGGGGACAAGACCCCCGAAGTCGGAAGAAGAGGCCGGCGGCGAGGAAGAAAGCCGGGCTCCTCCGCTAGTAAAAGAGATACAAGAAGATAGCGAAGGAGTCCGGCGAGAAGACCCCCCGAAGACGGAAGACCCCCGGAGCTGTGCAATAAACTATTTTATCTTGTGTGTTGTGTTTTTTTTTGTACTTTATTTTACAGGTGAATGGGTAGGGGTACATTGTACCCCATACTCATTCACATAGGGTGGGGGGCCGGTATCCGGGGGCCCCCTTATTAAAGGGGGCTCCCGGATTCCGATAAGCCCCCCGGACACAGACCCCGACAACCAACGGTCAGGGTTGTCGGGAAGAGGCCCTTGTCCTCATCAACATGGGGACAAGGTGCTTTGGCACCCCCCATGTTGAGGGCACCAGGCCTGGTACGGCTCAGGAGGGGGGGACACTCGCTCGCCCCCCTTTCCTGGCCGGCCGGGTAGCGTGCTCGGACAAGGGTCTGATGTGGACCTGGGGGGACCCCCACGCCGATTTTTTTCGGCATTGGGGTTCCCCTTTAAGTTCATAACAGGCGGCGGGGCCAGCGACGTCTCCCTCGCGGGCCCCGCCTACCTAAAGACCCGCTCGAAATGAGCGGACTTTTCTCCGGGCGGGAAAAGTCCGCTCATTTCAAAAGTACGGTGGACTGGCACACACACGGCCAGATTGTCGGCCGAAATGCGAGTCCGGCGGGAAGATTGGAGTGCAAAACTACTTTATAAGTCCGCCGTACTTTCGGGTCAAAAAAGTATGCCGGAGGCTACACACGGGGGGATTGTCCGGCGGATTTGAGTTTGCCTGACTTTTCCACCCACTTATTTGATCGTGTGTACGCGGCATAAGGAATCTAAAAACATTAAGTTAGGTTTGCATAATGATAGAGGAGACCATACACTAGATAATAATAATGCTCAAACTACCCAGGAACTCTGTACATATTCAGATATCAGCTCTGAGCTGAACTTCATAATAACATAGTAAGTATAGTAACACATACACAGACATTGTGCGGTCGTAATTACAGCTTCAATCATTTCATATCAGGTCACTATTGATTGGTACCACTAGTTATTTTTGCTCATAGGAGTTATTTTTTGCTTTGGGATCTAACATCAAAGGAGTCAGCCTGGCCGAATAATGATCTATCCAGGCAGCAGTAAGAAAGGCAAAAATGTAGGGACAAATGAATGCGTGCATACTTCAGGGGTCTTGATATGTTATATAAGCTTGGTTTTTGCTAGCGGCAGTAATAAGCATGTGTGCTCAGTGTGGGTGCCCCAACCTCATGCCTATCTCCTCCCCTTCTTCAATTGGGTGTACAATTAGAGTTCTTGTTGTCTTCTGTCCCAGAAAGTTAATGTAACCACATGACAGAATTAAACAGCTATTTAAAAAGACTGGAAACAGTTTTAAATTGGATAAAGCCTCGTACACAACACACATTTTTATTTATTTTTTATTCAACCCAGCGGGCTGAACGAAAAAAACCTGACAGCTCTGGTCGGAGCAGCTTTACTAACAATCCGATGTTAGTACAGTGATCTCTGCTGCTGTTCTATTGTGTTTGGACAGGCGGAGGGCGGCTTCTGTCAGACCGGCTGCCATAAACATGGGCCAAATGTCGGGCGCTTTTTTATTGAACCAGCTGATGTCACCCGACATTCGACCCGTGTGTACTAGACTTAAGATCAGTTTGAGGAGCACTTTGAAGGATCACTGTGATGGTTGGGAATATCCCAACAAAAATTCATACTACTGTGGTTTCATGGCTAGTAGCTGGCAATTTATGGTGAATAAGGATATCCCTGCCAAAGACCTGCACACATTCTTCATTGGAAATGTGCTTTTAGTAAGTAATGCATGACTCTTGTAATGTCCCAGGTAAAAGTGAATTTTTGGAAATATATTTATTAGGGTAAGTAGTGGTAAGCGAACTAAGCAAAGTTCAGTTTGCATGTGGTTTAGTGAACCCAGTGGGAAGTCTGCGAACCTTGCCTCCCACCTTGCAATCCACCTTGTCCCCATGTTGGTGGGACAAAGTCATACACACAGGCTTAATGTAGGCTGGTTTTTATTGAACCGGCTGATGTAGCCCAACATTCGACCCATGTGTACTGGGCTTAAGATTAGTTTGAGGAGCATTTGAAGGATCGCTGTGAATAAATGATGGTTGGGGATATCCCACCACAAATTCATACTACTATGGTTTCATGGCTAGTAAGTGGCAATTTATGGTGAATAAGAATATCCCTACCAAAGACCTGCACACAGTCTTCAATGGAAATGTGCTTTTAGTAATGCATGACCTTTGTAATGTTCCAGGTAAAAGTGATTTTTTTGGAAATATATTTACTAAGGTAAGTAGTGATGAATGAACTAAGTAAAGTTCAGTTTGCATGTGGTTTAGTGAACCCAGTCTGCGAACCCTGCCTCCCACCTTGCAGTCCACCTTGTCCCCATGTTGGTGGAACAAAGATTCATCCTCACATTCTGTCCCCCAAAAGGAATGTGGGTTTTGCATTGAGGGGGGGCTTCTTGGAATCTAGAAGTCCCCTTTATAACAAGGAGGCCCCCAGATATTCAACCATCTGCCCACCCCCCCCCCCCCAGCAGAATGAGTATGTCATAAAAGTATACTATGTTTCGCAATTTAAATACATTGTCAATCACTTTGTCCAGCAATGTATATCCAACATCAATCATGATGACCCGCTACCATGGTGACCAGCTGCTTGGCTATGTTGACCCCCACCACAACAATTCACCTCTGATGATCTACAACTGCAGCAAAATGACAGATCCCTGGCTGGCTGATATTTGTTAAACAAATTTAAAAAAATACAACCAGTGAGCTATCATTTAGTGGTGGTAGCACTACCGCAGCGCTAACTCGAGAGCTTATGGAGCTCTAGTGCTACTTATGCTAAAAGATGACTACCCAGGTGTTTTTTTTTAAAGGGACAGTACACATTAAAGAAAAAAAAAAATCCTCTTAAAATTTATACTAGGCCCTCATGTACGCATGCAGGCTTGGTGGCCAGAAAAAGTGAATATCAGTTTGAGTTTTATAGGTTTCCGACAAATGTACGTTAAAGGTAACAATACATAACACAGACAGACTACAGAGTCCTACAAGCTTTAAAAACTTCCCATTCTCAACTAGTGGGGGGAGCCCACCACAAAATTACTACCTCCAAAAACCAAATACCCCTGAGGTAGAGCTCATATCCATTTCTTTTTTGGTGGTAAAGTTAACAATGGTTTTGTGGTATTACTCCATAGCAGGGACACAGACAGCAATAGACACCTTAGAGGGCTTCTAAACATTTCCCACTCCCCAAAAAAAAAAGTTTTGACTTAAGATATACGTGAAAGGATACATTTACCACCCACCATCTCACCCTCCAAGGCAAACTTGTGAATGGATGTATATAAAACAGATTAGAAGAAGATGCAATTTACAGACACTATATGTACCTTTCTGATGGCCTGGGGGTTGAAATGCTGCCTATTCATTGTTACCCACTCACTGTATGTATTTTTCATTCTTAGGTGTGTAGAACACCAGATCCCCAACCATTTGCAGTAGCTCCGCCCATCGGTTTGTGCGTCACTACAGGACATATGATCCAGCAACAGGAACCACAGCAAATGGTGTGGGTAACAGTTATTCAACACACAAAGGGTGGAACTACTGCTGAGCCAGGGAGCAGAGGCACATATTTTATTAATCCAGCACTGTGCCTGTCTGCAGTGGCTCTCCCCTTTCTCTGCTCACAGAGGCAGCAGGGTGAGCCATTGGCTCCTGGTGCTGTCAATCAAATCCTGTGAGGGGGGAGCAGGGGGCAGGGCTAAGCCATGCTGTGTGTGTCAATATACACACACAGCCCAGCTTGGAAACAAGCCCACAGGTTCACCCCCATAGGAACTGGCTTCCTATAGTGTCACCCTAAGAAGAGGAGGAGCCAAGAGTACTGGCAGGAGACCACAGAAGAGGAGGTCCAGGACTGCTCTATGCAATACTATTACACAGAGCAGGTAAGTAAAAAGAAACCTAGTGACCATGAGCACTAGGTTTATTTTTTCATCTATTGGATTGGCCAGACCGAGCCATACACACACTGTCAATCTTCTATCTTTTAGTATAGAGCAGGTAAGTATGTTATTTTTTAGAGGAAAAAAAGCCCTTATGACTGGTTCAAGGACTTAATCCAATTATTTACTTAAGTTTTAACACAATAATTTGATTTTGAAAGCAAATTTTTAATTTGTTTTAAATCTGTGGCTTTACTACCTGATTATTTTAATTGGGGTCCTTTTTTTGGGTATTTCATATTATAGGGGGGAAACATAGGGTCCTGCTTCTGTGTTGTTTGCTAGACAAAGTCCACTGTTATCACCATCAGGAAGCCATTGTTGAGAAATGCCACGAGGCCATTGCTGGTGTACATGCATGTGAACAGGAAGTGGATGCAAAGAGGCCGCAGGAGCTCAGCAGCATTGAAATGCAGCAAATGAACAAAAAGAGTTTTATTGAAAAAGAAACATGGCAGTTTATGATTCATAGTGCTTTCACAAACTAAATGTCATCCAGTTAAGGTTATGGTCTGGCTCAGAACCTAATTTGCCAAGACCTGTACCACTGACAAGAATAAAAAAATAATGATAAATGTTTTGTTATTCAATTCATATACATTATTCATATTTACCTATATACTTAAGCATGGATAATGAAACCAAATCTCACCCCAGGCACATACATATTGCTGTGTTCTACATATTTTTGCTATTATTCCATGTCAGTAGGACATAAGCCCTTAGACCGCCTGTGGCTTGTCAGTTATTGACAGAGCAGCCTACTTCAGTACATGCTGTGCAGATATACAAGATTAGAATCCCAGATTTCATAGTATAGTTTTAGAACAACAAAAAAAAAACAGGCAAAAGTGTTATCCCTGGAAATCTTAGTTCCATTTATTTTAAATCAGAATTGCCCGGTACATTTACAAAGTCTTAACATACACTCACTAACTTCAAAAAAATGATGTGCTATGCATAGATATTGGATTTTGCATACCTACGAAAGCCCAAGTTGATGCTAACCCATCAGTTCTGCCCTTTAGTGATCAAGTCCATTTAGTCAGTGGTGTCAGGAAAGCTTGCAGCCGACCCGCCATCATCTACTGACTGAGCTCTCAGCTAAATTGTACTCAGTCATTTGAGGTTTCACTTCTGAAATACTGCAATCCCCTTGTGGTCCAATTAGGGATTGTTTTCCACATACAAAACTTATTGAACAAAATACTGTATAAAAAATAACATTTTCAGACTCAGAACTACAAAATAGCAGAAAAAGTGCATCTAGAAGTATTTAGATTTAACTCAATTGTTTCCATAAGGTAAGTTTTATTGATTAACTATTGCTACCTAGAGGTGACCTTAAGCAACGATATACTTGCAATTTTTATCTATTTGGAAAGAAATGACTTATGATAGTATAGCTTGGAAGTCTTACTTATTACTTATTTTTGTCAACTTTGAGCAATTGTATGTTTTCCTAGCTCTACCTTCCTGCGGTAGATTACAACTGCTGCAGAATGTCAGTTAATAATATCAGAAGATTGCATTCTAATTTCCATTGAGCAAGCCTTTCCCGTTCTGTGAAACATACTGGGATTGATTTACTAAAGCTGGAGTGTGCAAAATCTGGTGGGGTTTTACATAGAATCCAATCAGCTTCCAGATTTTATTGTCAAGGCCTAAATAAACAAGCTGATGTTAGAAGCTGATTGGTTACCATGCACAGCTGCAACCGATTCTTTGCGCAGTTTTAGTAAATCCCCCTCATTGTACCTATAAGGTATACGTGCACCTGTAACTGGCTATTCCAAATGACACTTATTTGCTCTTAGCAAAAAAATAAAACTATTTAATTCACAGTACCTATCACATTTTTGCAATAACTGATCCACCTTGTCCTGGCCAGCATTGGCCTGGGCCTTTGAAAATAATGTGGCAATCTAAAGACACAGACATGGCTTCTCTACAGACAGACCTGATACTGGCATGCTGGATTCTGGCCATAAAGTGTTGTGACAACCCAGGGCAGGTTAGGCAGTGCAACTGGAACTGAGGAGAGGGCATGGAGTTAAAGGTACGCTAAAGCCTTGTACACACGGTTTGATTGTTGGCAGGTGATTGTCTGTTAACAGACTGTTGTCCTAAAATCTTACCGTTAGTACGGTCCTTTTGACAATTGTTGTCCAATTTTCGGCCAACAAACGTTGGCGGACAACAGCTTGACGTCTGTTTTTCCTATGGTCAGTACACAAATCCGTCACACAAAAGTCAAAAGTAGAAAAACACATGCTCGGAATCAATGCTCACCAAACACGAAATTAGCAGAAGGGGCCCAAAGGGTGGCACTCAAGAGCTGAAATTCCTTGTAGTACGTCACTACGTTCGTGTTTGTGGCACAACAATTGTGTAACGTTGGTATGCAAGACAAGATCCTGGCACACGCCCTTTTGACAAAAATCAGACGCTCGGTTGGCCAACAATTGTACAGTGTGTACAAGGCTTTATAATTTAAATATTAATGCCCTTTTGTCAATACAAAAATCACTGCTAAACTGGTAGGATATCAATACATTTCTATCTCAAAATGATGCTTTTATTGCCAATTTAGTTAATTTGCATCATATATTAATAGAATACCAATTAATTATGAAAATTATCCACTTAGTGTAAATAATATCAGTGGGTTAATGTTTTTTTTAAATTGTTTATGTTTAGTTTTTAATTATACGATATCTGTACAAAGAGGAAGCCATATTTGATCCTTGCATACACAGGCCTTGCTTCTTGCATACTAGTGCTGCATTGTAATTATGCCCTTTTCTTTCTCAGTTTCTGGGTCTTGGGCTTATGAAAAAGAATTTACAGGCAGTCCCCAGCGTTACAAACAAGATAGGTTCTTTAGGTTTGTTCTGAAGTTGAATTTGTATGTAAGTCGGAACAGGTAAATTTACAGGTAAAAAGTGCAACTCCAGCCTAAAAAACTTTTTATAGGTTTTTTTTTGGATAGCAAGGGAAAAATAAACACCAGTGGCGGCCGGTTTGACAGGGGGCACAGGGGCGCCACCCCCCAGCCCGTGTTGCTGCCCCCTAGCTCACACTGAGTGGGGCATCAAACCAATAGGTTTCTACCAGGTCCGTCACCCCTCACAGGCACGTAACCACATGCTGAGGCTCCAATTGGTCAGTTTACATTGTCCTCAGGGCACAGTGCTCTGTGCCCCGAGCCTTCCCATCCTGCAATGCCAGCGAATCAACGTTGGCTTCCCGGCCATCAGCTGAACATTAGCTACAAGGCAATATTTTATATCGTTACAGGATGCTTTGGGCAAAATGGCTTTTTCTCTCATTTGTAACATGGATTTTTTTTTTTCCTTTTTTATGTCAATGGGAATCATACTATACATAATTCAGACAATTCAGACAATACAGATACAGATTCAGATAATACGGACTTTTAAAAAAATATGACGCGCATCTGCATTTTACAACTATCCAATCACATGAAATAGAAGCTTTGTTTTTTAATTCTCCTGCACACGATCGGCTTTAAAATCAGATAACCCCTCCACCTCACTGCACTTACTCAAACTTCACACTTTTTAAAATCAGGCTCCACGTCTCACTGTGGCGGATTTTTTATCTCAGGAGCTGTTAAACATTTAGACACAGGGGTTGATTTACTAAAACTGGAGAGTGCAAAATCTGGTACTGCTGTATTGGGTAGCCAATCAGCTTCTAACTTCAGCTTGTTCAATTAAGCTTTGACAATAAAACCTGCAAGCTGATTGGTTTCTATGTAGAACTGCACCCAATTTTGTACTCTCCAGTTTTAGTAAATCAACCCCTTGGAGACTAAAGTGAAACAAGATAGCAAAATATTCTATGGCGGGAATTTGAAAAATTATATGGCTATTTCAGTATAGTGAAGAATACACTGTACTTTCCCTGTTCAGATTTCTTAAGAAATTCTAAATCTGTTTTTCAGCTTAGATCCCAGTTGGCATAAAGAAGGATAAGCAATCGATTCTGGACTTTCAATAGATTAGCAGTGGGCAAAACATGGCCTAAAGGCCATATAAAACAGTCTTGAGAAAGGTCATGTGAGGCCACTTTTACAAGAAGTAATTTTCCCCCCGTAGATGTTCCCTCTATATCATGACTTGAATTATCCAAGTGGTTACAAACCCAACATCCCATGTAACTGGCACACCGTCCAGACAGTACCCTGCTATATTAACTGTTTCAGTAGAAACAAAAAGTTCTGATATCTTGTCACCCCTAAATCATTTTTCCTGACTTCATATAGACTGTGTTATATTACAAAGAAGTAACCTCATGCACATACAAATCCCTGGACGTTAGAACACTCACCAATCCCCTGCAGGTATATTCGTTTTCTGGCAAGTCAATGACTTTGATCTTAACCTAACATAAAATCATCAAAAAAGAAAACTATAATGCTAAAACTATGGCAGATTTATATTTTAGGACAATGGCGGATTGATTTATTTTATCAGATTAACTTTTTACTGTAACATTGAAAATGTCTGTCTGTACGAAGTTAAAATACTCTTTTTCAACAGAGTAAATAAAACAGGCACCTGAAAAGGAAAGGCATTGCTTTTAACCTTGCAGAGAAGACTTTTGTGTTCTTGAAAGTTCATCTATACAATATTTATCAGAATTTACCCAAGCTGTTTTCTGCCGCTAGCTGCTGTACAGTACATGGTGTCCATTCCACGATGTACAAATACTTTGGGGTCTTTTGTAGAATTCTTTGCCATCCAATATCTCATAGATCAAATACGTCTAAATCATAAACAATGGAGCTCTCAAAAAAAGGTAGGTAAAGAGTAAAAGAAGGAATGTATTCTTGATTTATAGCGCAACAAGGTCTTGTATGGTGGTAAGATGCTGGTAACAAATACCAGGTCACAGTCTAAAGGATGATCTTTACTCAAAATTCAAGCAAAGCTAAGGGCACATTAACATTTTCTATTATGTCTATTATACCTCTAGAAAAGAAGAAGGGAGAGGTTAAATCTTTCCTGGAGATCATTGATCTATATATAATAATGAACTTCCAGTCTTCATGGCCACAAGCTAAACAGAAATATAAGGCAAGGGAGGAAACAAAGTAGGGTTTGTAAAATAGGTATATTAGAGAAGTGGATTAGAACTACAAAGGACCACAGTATAAGAACTTCAAATAGCCCCTTTTCACGGCCACACTGCCAGGAGCTTTTATTCCCTCTTATTCTATGCCATTATTGACACAACTATGAGCTAGAAGGTCTAATATGCACACAGACCCTTGGGGATCATTTCCACTAGATGCTTTATCACACATTCTCTAGCACAGGTCAAAATCTGTGGACATCAGAACTTCCAATAGTGTCAGTTCTGACCAAAGCTCTCCATTGGTGGTGTGCTGGATAAAGACTTATGCCACGCACACACGACCGGACTTTTCGAGGGACTAGGTCCGACGGTCTTTCCGATGGACTTTCGGCGGAGTTCCGATGGACTTTCCGAATCAACGGACTTGGCCACACACAATTACACCAAAGTCCGACGGATTCGAACATGATAACGGACGACCGGACTAGAATAAGGAAGTTCATAGCCAATAGCTGCCCTAGCGTCCGTTTTTGTCCATCGGTCTAGCATACACACGAATGGATTTCTCGGTCTGGCGGAGTTGTGGTGGTACAATTTAAAACATGTTCTATTTCTAAAGTCCGCCAGATTTTTGGCAAGCAAAGATCCGATGGAGCCCACACACGATCGAATTGTCTGACGGACTTGTTCCGTTGGACCTTTGCTGTCAAAAAGTCTGGTCGTGTGTACGTGGCATTACATGATGATTTTGTTTGTATTGACCTGCAGTTTGCCATTCATGGCCCTTTAAATACAGTGTTTCAAAAATATAAAATAACACAAGTCAATACAAGGTAACACACTTCAAAGCAATGTGCATTACTGCATGTGTTCAAGTAAGCACAAGTCTAGTAGTAAAAATACACTGGTTTTAGGCTTCAAACTGATCTCTATGGTAAGAGCAGGTACAGCCATCATGTAGGTCACACCTAATTTTATTATATTATATTTAGCTATATTTAAATAGGAAAGAGCACATGCATTTAACATTTAGGAGAACAAGGATGATGTTACCAAAAACATGTAGTAGAATAGATATTGGCCTAAATGGAAGAATACATTTGATTTTGCGTTGCTTTAACTGACAATTGCGTGGTCGTGTGACATGGCTCCCAAACAAAATTGATGTCCTTTTTTTCCCCACAAATAGAGCTTTCTTTTGGTGGTATTTGATCACCTCTGCTGTTTTTATTTTTTGCGCTATAAACAAAATATAAAAAAATAGCGACAATTTTGAAAATAAACCATTACGTTTTGCTATAATAAATATCATCAAAAAATATATAAAAAATATTTTTTTCCTCAGTTTAGGCCGATACATAGTCTACATATTTTTGGTAAAAAAAAATTACATTAAACGTTTATTGATTGGTTTTGCGCAAAAGCGTATAGCGCTTACAAAATAGCCGATAGTTTTATGGCATTTTTTTTTTTATTTTTTTTTACTAGTAGTGGCGGCGATCAGCGATTTTTTATTGTGACTGCGACATTATGGCGGACAGATCGGACACTTTTGGCACAATTTTGGGACCTTGATTACTGTGTAAATGTGACTGATATTGGAGGGCTTAACCACTAGGTGGCACTGTAGTGGTTAAGTGTGTCCTAAGGTAATGATTCTAACTGTGGGGGGGGGGGGGGGCTGTGTGTGACACGACACCGATCAGTGTCCTGTCACTAGGCAGAACGGGGAAATGCTTGTTTACAGATGACGTCAGTTATAGACGAAGCGTACGCCGGGAGGTTGACACGCTGATGTCATCGCGACCTGTATACGAATGGGTGTATGCAAGCCGGCTGGCAAACTGCTTTTAATGGATGCCTTTTTTCCACTTATTTCTTGTAAGTGCATTTTTTCTACTTAAATAAATTTATCTATATGGATTCACACTATGGTTGGCTTTCTTCCATTCCTATGAGCCCTTGATTGGTATGTGCTCCGTGTACCTGCTGAGATTCCTGTTTTACTTTTGGTGCTGACTACAGAGAGGTGACTCTGCTGGTTTGGTGTCTGGATGTCAATCCATCATACAGGCTTATCTAAGCTTGCCCTCTGGTAAGCGCGTTATTCATGTGGTGGTGGATCACATCAAGTGGTGTCTGTTTACCAAGGATTTTTACTCATTCTTCACTTGGATTTATTGGATTTTTCTCTTATTTGAACTGTTTAATGTTCACTTAGTTTTTGGTCACATATTATTCTATATTCTTATATTTTGGCATTGGATTATTATTTAATTTTAGTTTTATTTGAGCAGCTTTTTTCTGTATTTTGTTTACATTAGCATTTCCCCATTCTTCCTCTCCGTGAGACGATCGTGGGTATCCCCGCTGACATTGAGTCCGCGGGACCTGTGGTCATGTTGCCGGAGCTCCCGGTGGGCGCACGCACCTGCAACCCGCCTCTTAAAGGGCAACGTATATGTGATTCTGCCTGTACGCACCCTTCTGGCGCAGTATATCTAAGACCCCTTTCACACTGGGGCATTTTTCAGGCGTTTTTCAGGCGCTTTAGCGTTAAAAAAAGCGCCTTAAAGCGCTTGAAAGAAGCCGCAACAGCAATCTCAATGTAAAAGCCCAAGTGCTTTCACACTGAGATCCCTTTCACACTGGAGCGTTTTTCAGACGCTTTAGCATTAAAAAAAGCACCTAAAAGAAGCTGAAACTGCAATCCCAATGTAAAAGCCCGAGTGCTCACACTGAGGAGCTGCGCTGGCAGGGAAAAAAAGCGCTTGTAAAGCGCTTGAAAGAAGCCGCAACAGCAATCTCAATGTAAAAGCCCGAGTGCTTTCACACTGAGATCCCTTTCACACTGGGGTGTTTTTCAGACGCTTTAGCATTAAAAAAAGCGCCTGAAAGAAGGTGCAACTGCGATCCCAATGTAAAAGCCCGAGTGCTTTCACGCTGAGGCGCTGCGCTGGCAGAGCGTCAAAAAAAGTCCTGCAAGCAGCTTCTTTGCAGCGATTTTGGAGCGGTGAATACACCGCTCCTAAACCGCCCCTTCCCATTGAAATCAATGGGAAGTGCCTGAAAAACGCCTGAAAAGTGCCTAAAAAACGCTTTTGGCAGCAGCGTTTTGTGGGCGCATTTAACCCTTTATTTGGCCACTAGCAGGGGTTAAAAGAGCCCCAAAAGCGCTGCTAGTTTAAGTGGCGCTTTACGAGCGTTTTTTGGGCACTGACATTGTGAAAGGGCTCTTAAAGCACTTGGGGTTTTACATTGGGATTGCAGATGAGGCTTCTTTCAAGCACTTCACAGGCGCTTGAAAAACGCCTGAAAAGCGAGGCGGTCGGGAAGCGGTTAAACTGATTTAAGCAGTACAATAAAAGAAAAAAATAATAATACATGAAAGGAATAATCCAGCATATTCTACTAGCTATTTTTATGCGTTATTTACTAGACTGACATTTACACATTGAGATATGTCATGTACATTTACACGGTACCATAATTATATAAGGATTTTTATTGCAGACAATTTTTTTCTCTTTGATGTTGCTTTAAATTTAACAAGAAAACCTTTCATGTTTTATTGAACTATGGCGTCTCTCCTCGTACATACAAGGCACAAGGATTATAGTGATAATTAGCTGTAAAGAAGAAGAAGAAGAAAAAAAAAAACACAATAGGAATATTATTCCAGGAGAAGAATCCTTTATTGGAATGACTGGTTGTTTGCTATGACAAACTAAGGTTTCTTTTTGTCAAACAATAAAATGTGTTTCATTGACAGGGTTGCTTATTATTTTAAGCCTTCTGTCAGAGTTCAAGAAGCCAGTGAGTGACAGCTGAATCATGCTGTATCTATCATGGAATTTTGAGCAATTGAAGATGTATCATTTTTCATCACTTACAGATGAAGTTCATTGCCTCACTCACATGAACGGAATAAAGATCAACCCAGTGCCCTCTTTCTAGCAAAACCATTTCACACTTAGTGCATTTGAGTGCAGGAATACATGGAAAGGCAAGAATTTTGACACACGTATCCAAATCTGCAGGATTGTACACAAGAGTGCACAGATTTATAGTTACTGACATATTTGATTTATTTAGGCAGCATGCGATTTGCAAAATGAAGTAAATCATAGATAAATTAAACCTAGTTATTTCTATACATTATATACAGGATAACTTTAGCAGAGAACAAAGTAGGTTAATTTTAACCACTTCAATACCGGGCACTCATCCTCTTCCTGCCCAGGCCAATTTTCAGCTTTCAGCGCTGTCGCATTTGGAATGACAATTGCGCGGTCATGCAACACTGTACTCAAACTAGATTGGAGATAGATAGTACCTTTTTTTGGTGGTATTTAGACTCCTTTCACACTGGAGGTCTTTTTCTGGCATTTTATAGCGCCTGAAAAAAGCCTCATCGGGCTTTCACTGGGGCGCAGCGTTGGCAGGACGTAAAAAAAGTCCTGCAAGCAGCTTCTTTGAGGCTCTTTAGGAGCGGTGTATACTCGGCTCCTAAAGCACCCCTGCCCATTGGAATCAAAGTGGGCACTTTTAATCCTTTATTTGCCCACTAGCGGGGGTTAAAAGCACCCCACTAGCGCCCAAAAAGCGCAGCAAAGAGTGCCACTAAAACTAGTGGTGCTTTACCGCCGTTGCCCAGGCGCTGGCAGTATGAACGGGCTCTCATGCTGCATTCACACCTATGCATATTGGATGCGGCTTACACGGCATCCAATTCGCAGTGTATTTTAAAATCTATTACTTTCAATCAGTCTGGTACACATATGTGTGTTGCATTCGCACTCCGCATTGCCCAAAAAAAGTGTGCGTTTTCTAGGAAGTGTGGTGCGAATTGCAGGCACATATTCTTCTATAGGAACACATCTGATTCGGAGATGCGTTCCGTTGTGAACAGGTATTCTCTGCCCCTCCTCATTACACCTCCCACTCTCCCTGCTCAGCTGATCTGCAGATACAACGGAGAGGAAGCGCTGAGCTGCTTTTTCTCTTCACACAGGGAACGGAGATGGAAATCAAGCCTTAACCCTTTCATGACTAAGCCTATTTCTGACATTTGGTGTTTACAATCTGTATTTTTGCTAGAAAATTACTTAGAACCCCCAACCATTATGTATATTTTTTTTAGCAGAGAATCTAGAGAATAAAATGTCGATTGTTGCAATATTTTATGTCACACGGTATTTGTGCAGTGGTCTTTTAAACAAAACTTTTTGGGGAAAAGGACACTTTAATAAATAAAAAACAGTAATGTAAACATCCCTTGTGACAATAATAGGTGGTGACAAGTAATCTAGGGGTTTAAAAGACTCAAATCCCTCCTTTGCACTTCAAAGTATTCAGATCGCTGAAAACGACGATTCTGAAAACTGTATATTTTTTAAAAACCGGCGCCATTGGCAGCCGAGTAAACAGGAAGTGATGTTGTGACGTCACTTCCGTGTTTACGGAGAGAAGACTGGCACAAAGCCATTTCCGGCTTCATGCCAGTCTGTCCCTAGGCGCCGGAAGTGGCAGATCGAGAATTGGGTCTCCCAGTGGGACAGGAGGCCCGATAAGAGCGGCATAAGGCAGCGGGAGGGGGGGTGTCCTCTCCCGCTCCTCCGGGATATCCCTGGATAGCCGTTTGCCCGCTCTAAAAAACAGTACCGGTATGATGCCTGCAGCTGCGGGCATCATCCAGGTATAACCCCCTAAAGCTGAGGCCGCATATCTGCGTACGCTTGGCGGCAAGGGGTTAATTAATCACCACTCAGGTTTACGTTCATCAAACAGAGATAACTTATCTCATTTCAGTTCTCAGATACCTCAGATACCTCTCCTCTGGCACCCTGTTTATGAAGCGGAGAACATTTGTTCTCAGAAGGAGAAGAGAGGAGACGTTCCTCTGAGAACAGCTGAGATCTGATTAGAAGGAGAAGGACTGCAGTTTTGTTAATGTGCATTTTGATTTGCTTTTTATGTGTATTTTGGCAAACAGCACATTTGCTAGCCACTTTTGGGGTGCCATTAATGGTTAATGGCACTGCAAGCATATCATGCATTTTGCATGTGTTTCCAGAATGCACACAAAAACACAAGTAAAAAATTAGCCAAAATCCATGTTAAAAAAGCACCAAAATGCACATAAAAATATGCTAAAATGCATTTTAAAAAACAAGCCAAGATGTGTATTAAAAAAAAGCAGTAAAAGGTGCATCAAAAACTGTACCAAAATGCATACAAAAGAGGCTCAAAAAGCCAAATTGAAAATTTTTTGGGCATAGAGCGTTGAGCATTTTTTCAATGCGCATTTTGCCACATTGGTAGTATGTTTGTCAAATGACAAAATGTGTGGCAAAATGCATGCCTGCTAATTGCATTTGGGTCCCATTAATAATGAATGCACATTAAGTATTTTGACACAATTTTACAACAATTTGAAATTGTGGTGAGAATTGCGCAATTCTGCCAACATTTCTGCATTGCTCAGATGTGAATGGGTCCTAAAAGAAAATACATTATTACTATACTGTGTGTGTTTGTACTGTGTGTATATATATATATATATATATATATATATATATATATATATATATATATATATACAGTATACGTATATATAAAACACATATATACACACACATAAACACATGGGGGTTATTTACTAAAGGAAAATCCACTTTGCACTGAAAGTGCACTTGGAAGTACAAGCATACCCCACTTTTAAGTACACAATGGGATTTATTTACTAAAACTGGAAAGTGCGAAATCAGGCTTACTTCTGCATAGAAACCAATGAGCTTCCAGGTTTTATTACCAAAGCTTAATTGAACAAGCTGAGGTTAGAAGCTGATTGGTTTCTATGCAGAAGTGAGCCTGATTTTGCACTTTCCAGCTTTAGTAAATAAACCCCATTGTGTACTTGAAAGTGGGGTATGCCTGTAAAGTCACTGTAGATCCGAAGGGGACATGCAAGGAAAAAAAAAGCAGCATTTTAGCTGGCACATGATTGGATGATCAAATCAGCAGAGCTTCCCCTCATTTCAGATCTACCCCTTAGATTTAGGGTGACTGCACTTCCAAGTGCACTTGCAGTGCAAAGTGGATTTGCCTTTCATAAATAACCCCCATAGTTATCATATCAATCTTTAAGATTGCTGTTGCTGAGATTAGGAAGAAAGAAGCCTTCTTCTTCACATCACAGCAGCTTCTCATCCAAATTCTCCACCTCTGGGCTGGAGAATCAGGGACAGAGATATTTTACAGAGATGGCCAGTGAGATCCTCAGATCTCACCTTCATAAACTGGCCATCTGTGTAAAAGTGAATGACAGAAGGGTGTGTCCTGTGATGAGAAGTGAAGAACACGTTCTCCACTCCTCATCTCTGCTTCTAAAAGCTGAGTTCCACCCACTTTTGAGAGGTGATCTCAAAGGAAAGACCACCTCTCCACTCCTCGTTTTTGGATATAAAAAAAAAATTCTTCTTCTATCGTACCTTTTTATGAAGTACAGCCTATACTTCTGATCCATCCGGTCCGCGGCGCAGGAGATAATTTCCTTTTGTGCGGCTAGCCCCCCTGCTGTCTTCTGGGACCTGTGTGCATCCCAGAAGATGATAGGGCCATTCACAAAGTGCCACGCGACTCACGCATGCGTGTTAGAATGGTGGCACCTGTACCCGAACCAATGGACGCATCGGCCTTGGGGAGTCGACATCGTGGGCTCCCCGGACAGGTAGGTGTCCCTATTAAAATTCAGCAGCTACAGTGCTTGTGACTGATGGTCACTGATAAGCAGCACTGATGTACAGCACTGATAAGCAGCACTGATGGGCAGCCTTTATGGGCACTGGTTGGCGGTACTGGTTGGCACCACTGATGGGCACGACTGGTGAGCACTGGCAGGCATCGCTGATGGAACTGCACTAATAATCAATGCACTGGTTATCAGTGCAGACCCCCCTGTCAGGAAAGCCACTTATCAGCTCCCCTTTACTCACGTGCAGTCAGTGGACACAGCTGATCACATGGTAAATGACGTCCAATCAGAACAATGAAACCCCTGCTTGACCTTTGTTTTGCTATAGGCCGAGTGGAAAGGTGTTAAAAGAAAAGAATAATTGATTTCTTTGAACTAGGGTGCTAAAGAAAGAATTTGATTTTGAACGGCCCTCCTACAAGCTACTGAAGATAATAAAAACACTTTAACGTGGTTGTAGACCCTTGCATATACCCAGTGAAGTGACTAGGTGACACCTAGAGATTACACCAATCCTCCTAAATAAGTTGTGCCTCTTTATCTGCTGTGTTCGCTTCTCTACAGCCATTCAAAGTTCCGAATTTATAAAGCTTGTCTGAGCTGTCAGAAATCAGAGGCAGGGAGCTGAAATTACACACTGCAGAGCTTAATGAGAAGAGCTCTGAGAGCTGATTGGATGCAATGGACACAACCCGCATCACACAGGAACAGAGCTGAGGCTGTCAAACATGGGCCGTGTGCAGGAGATCCCTAACCTGTAACCTTTTTTCCATTGGTGTCAGGAAAACCTGTCAGAAGTGAGTTATGCAGATAGCATAGGAAGAAGGCAGCAGACATAAATGACACTTTCACATTTAGGAGCTGGCCGTATTGACGGTAAAACACCCCTAGTTTTAGCGGCGCTTTACCGCTATTACAGCAGCGCTTTTCAGCTGCTAGCGGGACGCTTTTAACCCCCACTAGTGGCCCAAGAAGGGTTAAAAGCACCGCAGCCGAATCAATGGCAGGGGCGGTTTAGGAGTGCTGCATACACTGCTCCAGCACCACCCCAAAGATGCTGCTTGCAGAACTTTTTTTTCCTGTCCTGCAAGCGCACCGCCCCAGTGTGAAAGCACTCAGGCTTCCACACTGGGGCTGCAGAAGAGGCAGTTTGCAGGTGCTATTTTTAATGCAAAAACGCCTGTAAACCGCCTCAGTGTGAAAGTGGCCTTAGGTGATGATTTACTAAAGGCAACCAGACTCTGCGAGTATAATTGCTCCAAAACTTAGTAAATGAGGTAAAGATTCTCTTGGCAAAGAATACATATTTCACCTTTTAGATGCTTCTGAGGAGGAGGTATCATGACTGACTGCAAGGTTGTTAGAGCAATGTTACAGTGAGCCTGTCCCAAGTTTGTCTTCATTAACCACTTGCAGACACCCGCACACCAATGTACGTCCCTAATTTGAGGATGGATATCGTTGTTATGGCAGCAACTAGCTGCCATAACCCCGGTATCCCCGTGTTCGGCCGGCAGTCGGCTACAAGATAAAAGTGGTCTCTGCAGCGGATTTGCAGGGAGATTACTTTTATCGGTGGCAGGAGAGGGGCTCGATCTGGTGCCCTCCTCCGCTTACCAGAGCCGTCGGTAGCGGCGGAGGCGATTGCCTCTGTCCCCTGGGCTGACATGGAGACGAGTGAGGGGAAGATGGCCCCCACCAGTCTCCATGACACTGCAGGGCAGAAGCAACGTCAAAACATCACTTCCGCCCATAGCTCTTAAAGGGCCATTTTATTTTTTTTATTTTTTAAATTACAACATTTTTTTATTTTTTTTATTGCATTTTGGCAATAAAAAACATATCTGGCAGTGTAAGCTGGCGCTCGCTTGCACTGAAACCCCCTGGCGCTCGCTTGATCTGGAAGGGGGCGATCCACTCGCACCATCCCCCGGGGCTTGATCGAACGATCGAGAAGGTGGCGATCCATGGCCTTACCTTATGCTGCGGTAGAGGGGCTTGGAGGAGGTTGCGGAGGAAAGAGCCGGGTCCGTTGCTTCTCCTCGGCCGAACAGGAAGTGGGTCCTGAGACCTGATTGGTGGGGAGTCCTAAGACTCCCTGGCCAATCGGGTCTCAGGACCCACTTCCTGATTGGCAGTGCCCCGAGCCCACCTTTTTTAAGTCAATTAGAGCCTCAGGCTCCAATCATGTGCTTTAAAAAAAAAACATTGAAATACATGCATCCGCCACCCTACATGGAGATTAGGGGCCTGGCCCATGAATTAGGGGGGCAGCGCCCTTGATGAGCAGGCCACCACTGGTATTATTATTATTATACAGGTTTTATATAGCGCCAACAGTTTACTCAGCGCTTTACAACATGAGGGCAGACATTACAGTTACATTACAATTTGGTACAAGAGGAATCAGAGGGCCCTGCTCGTTAGAGCTTACAATCTAGTTTTTTAGTGTGAACCAGTTCTAATCAAGTCATTTTGTTCAAGGTGAAATGAATTAGGTGCTGCTACCATACGGAAGCCAAGCTAAATGTAATAGTTACATATAGAGTACATAGTTACATAGTTAGTCTGGCTGAAAAAAGACAAAAGTCCATCTAGTTCAACCAATAAAAAGGGGAAAAAAAAGTACAATCCTATATACACAATCCTATACCCACAGTTGATCCAGAGAAAGGCAAAAACCCCAATAAAGCATGATCCAATTTTCTCCAGCAGAGGACAAAAATCCTTCCCGATCCCCCCAAGAGGCAATTGGATATTTCCTGGATCAACTTTACATATAGATGTTAAAAAAAATGTGATGCCAGAATACATCGTCACTGACACTGGCCATGGAAATCATACTGTAGTGCCACATCATTTACAGTATACAGACATATCCCAAACATGTAAGGATTGGTATTTTTCCTTCAAAGAACCAATAAAAAGACCATCTACTCGTTGTATAGTAAATGTCCTTGAAAACAGTGCCCAGCTACCCATGTACTTTTTTGAACAATAGCTTGCATATTAGCCTTGAAAATGGACAGAAAGGGAAAGCAGGATTATAGACCTCAGTGATGTTCACTGCAAAGATTGGGCTTTACAGTCAGGATTTAATTACTTGGCGACCGCTGCATACCGATATATGCCGGCACAATGGCAGCTGTGGGCAAATGGGCGTACCTGTACATCCCCTTTAATTGGCCGGGCTAGCGGGCGAACGCCTGCCACATACAGCGTGACTGTGCATATGGGTCCCGCAGACTCAATGTCCGCCGGTGTCCTGTGATCATGTCACAGAGCCACAGAACAGGGAGAGGCCTATGTAAACAAGGCATTTCCCTGTTCTGCCTACTGACATGACAGGGATCTACTTCCCTGTCATTGGGAGCAGTGATCGCTGTCATGTCAGTGGTAGCCCACCCCCCCACAGTTAGAATCACTCCCTAGGACACACTTAACCCCTTGATCGCCCCCTAGTGTTTAACCCCTTCCCTGACAGTGTCATTTACACAGTAATTAGTGCATTTTTATAGCACTGATGGCTGTATAAATGACAACGGTCCCACAATAGTGTCAAAAGTGTCAAAAGTGTCCAATGTGTCTGCCATAATGTCACAGTCATGATAAAAATCGCAGATCGCCGCCATTACTAATAAAAAAAAATTAAAATAAAGATGCCATAAAACTATCCCCCCTATTTTGTAGACACTATAACATTTGCACAAACCAATCAATATGCGCTTATGGCGCTTTTTTACCAAAAATATGTAGAAGAATACATATTGGCCTAAACTATTATAAATATTATAGCAAAAAGTAAAACATATTGCTGTATTTTTCTAAATTGTTGCTGTTTTTTGTTTATAGCAACAAAAAAATAAAAACTGCAGAGGTGATCAAATACCACCAAAATAAATCTGTGGGGAAAAAAGGAAGTCAATTTTGTTTGGGTGCAACGTCGCACAACCGCGCAATTGTCAGTTAAAGCGTCGCAGTGCCGAATCGCAAAAAGTGCTCTGGTCAGGAAGGGGGTGAAATCTTCTGGGGCTGAAGCAGTTAATGACGTTCTCCCCCACCACAAATCAAATTCAAACCTGGGCAGATTCGCTCATCCCTAATGTGTATAGAATACCTTTCAGCAGTGATCTAAATATGAAAAGGGTGCTCAGAATTGCACATAGATTTCGCCACATGTTAGAATAAACTGATAACACTGAGCCATTCCTCACTAGTTAAATAGTAATAAAATAGAACGGTCCCTTCAACATACAGTACAGCAGAAAAAGCTTCGCTAGCAACACATTTTTAGGGCTCTTGAATTGGTCACCATTATCCTCAGCGATAGATCTGCCCATGTTTAAATGAATAAATATATACAGTCAAAGGTATAATTATTTGAAATCAATAAAGCAAAAAATACAATTGGATCTTGGTTAAATAACAACAGCAATCCAAGCTTAATAAATGCAATAATACAGAAAGCAAATTTAAGCTTAAAAAAAAAAAAACGTATTGTTCCATGTTTTTGGCACAGATGTATTGAACACAAGATTCAATTACAGAGCGACCACCACAACAAAAGATGGTGCAGTAAATTGAGGCGTGTGGCAAGGGTTAACATCGCAGGCCCCACTCACAAGCCTGTTACAAAGCTTTGCACATATATGAGCCTTAAGGGTAAACACAGCGTATTTCAAATACGTGCTGCTGCTGACCACTGTGACCTTGACCCCTGCAACGTCCCAGCCTCCAGCAGCTGAAAAGCCCCTGCAGAATTTATCAGTCTAGGTCTACATCCCTTCTCAAATCTAATTCTGACTGATGACTATGCCGGGTGAAAGACAAAGAGTGATGGGAACAAAAGGAAGCCAGCGGCATGGCTCACAGACAAAAGACTAGCCACATGACCACAGTACTGTAGGAAAAGTTTTAGTGTTCTGAATATTTGGGTTTGAAAAGTGTAGCTGAAAGTAAAATATAGTTAAACACATCCTTAAACATCCTAAAATATTAACTGGACTAGAATTAAGTACTTTTTTTAATTTATGTATAGGATTAGAAATTCTCTACATAATTAATTATATAATACAAAAGCTCAAAAGCTCAACTCAAGCTTTAAAAAAAATAAAAAAATAAAGAAAAGATAATTTCTCAGCCACTTTCCTCATCTCTGGTGCCATCCCTAACAGAATTACTGTTCTCTGATCAAGACATTTTTGGATTAAATGTGTCCTGGAAGAATCCTCCAGAGAAAGGTGCCATGTCAATAGGTGACACTGCTCTCTGTGGCATCCATGGCCCATCCACCGCTGGAGAACTAAGACCCTTTTCACACTGAGTGCGTTTTGCAGGAGATATAGCGTTAAAAATAGCGCCTGCAAAACGCCCTAAAACAGCTGCTCCATGCACTCCAGTGTGAAAACCAGCGGGCTTTCACACTGGTCGGTGTGCTGGCATGGCACCAGGAAAAGTCCTGCCAGCAGCTTCTTTGGAGCGGTGAAGGAGCGTAACTCATCACGCCTCCACCGCTCCTCCATCGCTCCTCCTAAAAATACCACTGACACCCTTGGCGGAGCAATGTGAAAGGGCCTTTAAGAGGTTCCATGATGTCAGGATAGAAAACACCTGCAGAAAGCGATATATGTATGTATATATATATATATGTAGCGGCGGGCTCCTAAAGCGCACGCAATATGTGTTTTCAAAATGGAACGTTACCCAAACTGCAGTTTGATTTGGGTCTATTTGTCTAAATTTTACTTCTGTGTCAGTCTGACTGGACTGTGAGATGGTCAGCCTGGCCACGGAGGGCGCCGCCTCTGGTGGCAGGCGTGGAACTTTGGCCTGGTCAGGCGCTTAAGTTACTCTCTTTCGGAGTCAGGTGAGTGGGAGTGGCCCTCTCACTGTGCCCTCTGGGAGAGATTATTTAAGATGCGGACATCACGTGGTTCGGGGTTCCGGTCCAGTATGCTGTGCTGATTACATGGTCTTGGCCCTCCTGACCAGCCCCCAGGAAGGTTATGGCCTGGGGTGCGGTTCCACCTAGCCAGCTCCGAGGCATGGAAATTAAGCAAGGATTCTGAGGTAGATGGGTGCCGTCTCTGGTCCAGGAGAGACCCATTGGACTTTGAGCATTCCAGGGGAGGACTCTTTAGAAGAACACCATGAGTGAGTTTGGTTTTCTTAACAAGAGCCTGGAAGGGCTGAAGTAACCGAGAGAATGCGGTCTTGTGGATATCACCAAGCAGGCTGAAAGATCCAGGTATCCTACAGCTTCGTTTTCTACGTGTTCTGTAACAACATCTGTGACAAAGACTTTGTGCTCTGATGGGGCACCTGGTGGCATCTGGTGGCAGGCAACGTGAGTAGTGATGCGCTCATGGCTCCCACTGATTCGGCATTATGGTGAGTTGAATGATTTCATTTCATATTACAATGTAATAATAGAAATAATGCGCTTCAATCATCCTGACACCATAACAATCATGGCGCCGGGATGATTGAAGTGCTAACACCAGGTATTTGGAGTATCTTTATCTGATTGTCAAACTCTGGAAAACACATTGCTATTGTGGTGTAGGATTGGGGGGGTGCTGTCCCTCCATCCCTCCACCCCCCCTTCCCTCTCCATCCCGCCTTCATCTCAGACAATAACCACACCCCTTTGAGCCACGCCCCATGCAAGCCACACCCAATATTTTACGTAACCACGTCCATACTTTGCCGCGGCGCACGCAGCGCGCCGCATTTTATCCTTGTCCTATGCCACACCTATAACTGCATGCCCCACCCCCTAATTATAACACAACTCTGCCTACTACCAAAAAAGTGTCCCGATTTTTTTTTTACAATGTTGGCAACTATGGCAACAAGAAGAAGCGGAAGGTAACGGTAAGCCCAAAAGCAACCAGCAGGCCCTTCGGGGGTTAGTGCTACATATATATTATATATATATATATATATATATATATATATATATATATATATATATATATATATTATTTATTTTTTTTTTTTTTTTTTTTGAGGCTGCAGGGGTTCTCCAAGGAAGGTAGAGGCAGAAAAGGTTTGCTGGAGAGATCTGTAGCTGAAAATTTTAAAAACATTGTAAAGCAAAGTCCATTAGGGCCTATATACACATGCACTAGCACAAATCCCTGATCCTCCTGATAGTTAGTACACCCATTTTGTTATGTAATCCTGACAGCACTTTTGACAGTTCATTGAATGTCTGTTATCAGTAGACATGTGCAATTCCTTTAGTGCAGAATTCATTTTTTTTTACAAATTTCAATACATTTATTAATTCGTAAATACCTGTTTAACTAATTGTTTCCAAATATTGTTAAATATTCGTAAATTTGAATAGTCATAAATTTGAATAGTCGAAAATTCATAAACTCATAAATTGGAAAATTTGTACATTCGTAAATTCAAAAATTTTGAAATTCAGAAATTGGAAAATTCTAACATCCCAAAATTTGAAAATCTGAAATAATAACTAACCAATAATAATAACTTAATTATTACTAACTATTAAATTATATAGATACAGCCTGACATCTCTGCTATGACAGAGAGAGATCACAAGTAAATAAAAGTGGTAAGGCTGCACTAATATAGCAAGATTTCCATTATTACAAATGCTAATTGGTGTCTAGTTATCATTAAAGGAGTTGTAAAGTCCCCATTGGATAGATTGATAGCAGCAGTAGCCTCCTGCAGCTGTCAATCAAATCCAGTGACATGAGAGCCGGGTGGTGGGGTTAAAGCGGTAGTAAACCCGCAATTTTTTTATTTATTTTTTTAAACCTGCAAAGCAAAAGGCATAATGAGCTAGTATGCACCGCATACTAGCTCATTATGAAATACTTACCTTAGAACGAGGCCCCGACATCTGGCCCGATCCACGCCGAGGGAGCCGACATGCTCCCTCAGCGTCTCTTCCGGGTATCGCGGCTCCGGCGCTGTGAGTGGCCGGAGCCGCGATATCGTCACTCCCGCGCATGCGCGCGGGAGATTTCAGTCCGGCCGCACGAGCGCTGCCGGATTTTCACGGAGAGAACCCCCTTGTGCGCATGCGCCGCTGCAGTCAGCGGCGCATACCGAGGGGAATATCTCCTAAACCATACAGGTTTAGGAGATATTTTTTTTACCTACAGGTAAGCCTTATTATAGGCTTTCCTGTAGGTAAAAGTTAAAAAATTGACCATACTACCACTTTAAGTCCTGCTGTCTGTGTCAATGGATGCAGCAGCGGGACTCGTGAGTGTGCCAACACGGGTGCCCCCATGGAAAGCAGCTCTCTGTGGGGGCACCCAATAAAGAGCACTGCCGGGCAGTCCAGAAGAGGAGGATCGGGGCCGCTCTGTGCAAAACCCTTGCACAAACAACTCCTTTAATGAGAACTAGTCACTAGTGATGGCCGAACGGTTCGCCCGGCGGTCGTTTCGCGGCGAATTTCCGACTTTCGCCGTCCGCGGGTTCGAACGCCTTTTTCCGTCGTTCGCCCCGGCGGACTTACGTGTTTAATGTATACAAGAACTTTAACCTTTCGTGACACGTTTATCATGTGTTACAGGACAACCAATTGAGACATGACAGCTCATGGACACTTGGACATTCCCCCTAACCTATAAATACACCCGATCCGGTGGCCATTTTACATTCTTTCTTCTGTCACTGTAGGGAAAGGATCCTGTGTGGAGTAGGGACAGAGAAAACGCTAGCTATTTGGTACACAAAAGTTCTTTTCAGGACTGGTATAGGTGTTAGGTCAGCAGCCTGAGTTTCTTTTGTCAGTTTAGATAAAGGGACAGAGCGCTGTATGCTGCTATTTTAGGGACAGCTCAGCCAGATTAGTCTTTCTTCATCATCATCATCATCATCATCATTAGCTGTTACTATCAGGTCCACAAAAGAGCTATTCCAGCTAATCGTTCCAGCCTACTCTTTTTTGCCAATTTGTATAGGGACAGGCAGGAAGCAGTGTGTCAGGCAGTGAGGATAATTTTAAAGACTTGCTGTTACTATTAGTTCCACAAAGGTTCTTTTCAGGACTGGTATCAGTGGTACGGTAATAGGCTTGTACACGTATAATATTCTTTCTTCCAAATATAGAAAGAATATTATACTTGACTGCTGCCCTTCTGCTGCAGTCTGCTAATCATTCACAACTCACTTGTTCCACAAAGCTCTTTATCAGGACTGGTAACTTGGTCTGTCTAGGGTGCTACGGTACATAGGCTTGGGTGCGGTACAGTCTGCTGTTCTGTAAGGACCGCTATCGGTCCACAATACATAGGGTTGCCGTGCACTACTGCTGACCGCTGCCCTATACTGCAGCAGTCCTTCAGCGGTATAGGGACTGACGCACAGTCTGCTAAACACTAATACACAACCTGCTTGGTCCACAAAAGTTCTTATAAGGACTGGTAACTTGGTATAGGGTGCTACGGTACATAGGCCTGAGTGCGTTACAGTCTGCTGTTCTGTAAGGACCGCTATCGGTCCACAATACATAGGGTTGACGTGCACTACTGCTGACCGCTGCCCTATACTGCAGCAGTCCTTCAGCGGTATAGGGACTGACGCACAGTCTGCTAAACACTAACACACAACCTGCTTGGTCCACAAAAGTTTTTATAAGGACTGGTAACTTGGTATAGGGTGCTACGGTACATAGGCCTGAGTGCAGTACAGTCTGCTGTTCTGTAAGGACCGCTATCGGTCCACAATACATAGGGTTGCCGTGCACTACTGCTGACCGCTGCCCTATACTGCAGCAGTCCTTCAGCGGTATAGGGACTGACGCACAGTCTGCTAAACACTAATACACAACCTGCTTGGTCCACAAAAGTTCTTATAAGGACTGGTAACTTGGTATAGGGTGCTACGGTACATAGGCCTGAGTGCGTTACAGTCTGCTGTTCTGTAAGGACCGCTATCGGTCCACAATACATAGGGTTGACGTGCACTACTGCTGACCGCTGCCCTATACTGCAGCAGTCCTTCAGCGGTATAGGGACTGACGCACAGTCTGCTAAACACTAATACACAACCTGCTTGGTCCACAAAAGTTCTTATAAGGACTGGTAACTTGGTATAGGGTGCTACGGTACATAGGCCTGAGTGCGTTACAGTCTGCTGTTCTGTAAGGACCGCTATCGGTCCACAATACATAGGGTTGACGTGCACTACTGCTGACCGCTGCCCTATACTGCAGCAGTCCTTCAGCGGTATAGGGACTGACGCACAGTCTGCTAAACACTAATACACAACCTGCTTGGTCCACAAAAGTTCTTATAAGGACTGGTAACTTGGTATAGGGTGCTACGGTACATAGGCCTGAGTGCGTTACAGTCTGCTGTTCTGTAAGGACCGCTATCGGTCCACAATACATAGGGTTGACGTGCACTACTGCTGACCGCTGCCCTATACTGCAGCAGTCCTTCAGCGGTATAGGGACTGACGCACAGTCTGCTAAACACTAATACACAACCTGCTTGGTCCACAAAAGTTCTTATAAGGACTGGTAACTTGGTATAGGGTGCTACGGTACATAGGCCTGAGTGCGTTACAGTCTGCTGTTCTGTAAGGACCGCTATCGGTCCACAATACATAGGGTTGACGTGCACTACTGCTGACCGCTGCCCTATACTGCAGCAGTCCTTCAGCGGTATAGGGACTGACGCACAGTCTGCTAAACACTAATACACAACCTGCTTGGTCCACAAAAGTTCTTATAAGGACTGGTAACTTGGTATAGGGTGCTACGGTACATAGGCCTGAGTGCGTTACAGTCTGCTGTTCTGTAAGGACCGCTATCGGTCCACAATACATAGGGTTGACGTGCACTACTGCTGACCGCTGCCCTATACTGCAGCAGTCCTTCAGCGGTATAGGGACTGACGTACAGTCTGCTAATCACTAACACACAACCTGCTTGTTCCACAAAAGTTCTTATAAGGACTGGTAACTTGGTATAGGGTGCTACGGTACATAGGCTTGAGTGCGGTACAGTCTGCTGTTCTGTAAGGACCGCTATCGGTCCACAATAGATAGGGTTGACGTGCACCACTGCTGACCGCTGCCCTATACTGCAGCAGTCCTTCAGCGGTATAGGGACTGACGTACAGTCTGCTAAACACTAATACACAACCTGCTTGGTCCACAAAAGTTCTTATAAGGACTGGTAACTTGGTATAGGGTGCTACGGTACATAGGCTTGAGTGCGGTACAGTCTGCTGTTCTGTAAGGACCGCTATCGGTCCACAATAGATAGGGTTGACGTGCACCACTGCTGACCGCTGCCCTATACTGCAGCAGTCCTTCAGCGGTATAGGGACTGACGTACAGTCTGCTAAACACTAATACACAACCTGCTTGGTCCACAAAAGTTCTTATAAGGACTGGTAACTTGGTATAGGGTGCTACGGTACATAGGCTTGAGTGCGATACAGTCTGCTGTTCTGTAAGGACCGCTATCGGTCCACAATAGATAGGGTTGACGTGCACCACTGCTGACCGCTGCCCTATACTGCAGCAGTCCTTCAGCGGTATAGGGACTGACGTACAGTCTGCTAAACACTAATACACAACCTGCTTGGTCCACAAAAGTTCTTATAAGGACTGGTAACTTGGTATAGGGTGCTACGGTACATAGGCTTGAGTGCGGTACAGTCTGCTGTTCTGTAAGGACCGCTATCGGTCCACAATAGATAGGGTTGACGTGCACCACTGCTGACCGCTGCCCTATACTGCAGCAGTCCTTCAGCGGTATAGGGACTGACGTACAGTCTGCTAAACACTAATACACAACCTGCTTGGTCCACAAAAGTTCTTATAAGGACTGGTAACTTGGTATAGGGTGCTACGGTACATAGGCTTGAGTGCGGTACAGTCTGCTGTTCTGTAAGGACCGCTATAGGTCCACAATAGATAGGGTTGACGTGCACCACTGCTGACCGCTCACCTATACTGCAGCAGTCCTTCAGCGGTATAGGGACTAAGAGTTTTGTCACAGGGTCATTTAAAAAATGACATGCAGAGGAAGAGGCAGGCCCTTCCGCAGGGGTGGTAGGGGTAGGGCAGGAGCAACAGGCTTGAGCCAAAGTGGGAAGTTGCAGAAGGTGCGTTCAATTACTTTAAAGGATGCACCAGACTTGGTTGAGTGGCTCGCTCAGCCTTACTCTTCTGCACCCTCCTCATCCTCTCGATCTGCACCCTCTTCTTCACTCTCTGCTATGTGCACCCCCAAAGACACTACCACCAACAACACGACCACCACCACCACCACCACATACCTTCCGCTTGAGTCACTGGAATTATTTTCCGATCCATATCAAGAGGACATTTCTGATGCGCAGCCACTCTTGGTATTGGATCAGGAAGAGGAGGTAGCAACAAGCGCTACTCAGCAGTCTGACGCCAGTACCCAGATCAGCCCAAGGAGGAGGTTGGTCCCCGGTGTTGCTGCCTACTCTACTTATAGCGGTGGGGAAGGTGACGTTGATGATGACGTGTCTAGTGATGTCACGTGGGTGCCCACAAGAGAGGAAGAGGAGGGGAGTTCAGAGGGAGATATGGACCAGCAGATAGGGAGGAGAAGCAGCAATGACTTACATTGCACAGCAGGGACAAAGCAGACTGCAAATGTATCAGGAGCGAGTCATCGACCATGTACGGTCACATCTGGCGCTCCCAGGACACCGGCACATGGCTCCGCAGTGTGGGCTTTTTTTAACGTGTCCGCTGCTGACAATAGCGTTGCCATCTGCAATCTTTGCAGTCAACGCGTTAGTCGCGGTAAGCCCAATACTCACCTAGGGACGACCGCCTTAAGAAGGCACATGAGCAGCCATCACCGAGCCCAGTGGGAGCAACGGAACACACAAAGCCACACTGCAGGCTCTCACCGTCCAGCCTCGTCTTCTACTTCTCCTTCTCCTCTCTCCTCACAATTGTCCTCCACTCCACCTTCCATCACGCCAAGCTCACATTTTTCTGCAAAAAGGCAGGCTTCCGTGGGCCTAATGTTTGAGCGTAAAAAAATGATGACGCCGGATAACCCTCTTGCCCAACGGTTGGCGGCTGGCTTGTCAGAACTCATAGCCCGCCAACTACTGCCATATAAACTGGTGGACTCGGAGGCCTTTCGCAAATTTGTGGCCATTGGAACACCACAATGGAAGGTCCCAGGAAGGAAGTATTTCTCAGAGAAGGGCATCCCAGAGCTATATGGCCATGTTCAGCGGCAAGTGAATGTATCTCTGGCACACAGTGTCGGTGCCAAGATACATCTGACCACAGACACGTGGTCTAGCAAACACGGGCAGGGAAGGTATATCAGTTTTACTGCCCACTGGGTGAACCTTCTGACGGCCGTCAAGCATGTAACCCGTGGCACCCGTGTAGATTTGGTTTTACCGCCACGGATTGCATGCAGGCCTGACTCTTCTTCTCCTCCTCCTACTCCATCCTCCTCCCTCTCCTCCTCAGCTGCCTCCTCCTTTTCCGCTGCTAGCGTCTCTTCCACTGCACCGCCCAAGCTCCCCAGAACCTATTCCACATGCCAGGTGAGACGTTGCCATGCCGTGCTGCGTCTGTTGTGCCTGGAAGCAAAGAGCCACACTGGCCCGGCACTCCTTTCAGCTTTGCGTTCACAGGCAGATGAGTGGCTAACACCGCTCAATTTGACAGTTGGTAAAGTGGTGTGTGACAACGGTGCCAATCTGCTTAGCGCATTGAAACAGGGCAAAATCACGCACGTGCCGTGCATGGCACACGTCTTAAACTTGGTCGTGCAGCGATTCCTTGTCAAATACCCTGGGGTCCAGGACATCTTGCGGCAGGCAAGGAAAATCTCGGCCCATTTCAGAAGATCTTACACGGCCATGGCTCGCCTTGCTGACATTCAGCGGCGACACCATCTGCCGGTCAGACGTCTTATTTGCGATTGCCCGACGCGATGGAACTCAACCTTCTATATGCTTGATAGGCTGCTCCAGCAGAAACGTGCAGTTAACGTCTACCTGTATGAACTCTGCGAAAGAAACGGTTCTGGGGAGCTGGGTTTTTTTTCACCGCGCCAGTGGCTGCTCATGCGCGACACATGCAGACTTCTGCGGCCATTTGAGGAGATCACCAAACTGGTCAGTCGCAGCCATGGCGCCATCAGTGACATGGTACCTTATGCCTTCTTTCTGGAGCGTGCATTGCGTCGTGTCATTGATCAGGCTGTGGAGGAGCAGGAGCGGGAAGATGAGGAAGTCGCAATGCTGGATGAATTCCCAGGGGGGGCTACTCTATCTGAGACAAGTCAACAACAGGAGTCTGATGAGGAGTCAGAGGAGGATGGTGCCGGGGCGGATGAGCAGGAGCAAGAAGAGCATGCTTTAAACCTTTCTGGGATCCCTGTTGTGCGAGGATGGGGAGAGGAGAATGAAGAGGACGACATTATCCTGGATGATGAGCAGGAGCCAGGCCACCACACCGCTTCCACTTTAGTGCAAATGGGGGCCTTCATGCTCCAGTGTTTTAATAGGGACCCCCGTATAAAAAGCATGAGGGTCAAGGACCAGTACTGGGTGGCAACGTACTTAGACCCCCGGTACAAACACAAAATGGCGGAAATGTTACCGCCGTCGCAGAGGGCTGTCAGAATGCAGCACTTCCAGGCCTTGCTTCGAGAAATGCTGCATTCTGCTTTTGCGTGCGCTGGCAGAGGAGCAATTCCCACTCCCAGAGAAGGATTTGCGGGTACCAATCCAACAGCGCCTGCAAGAAGAGGCCGGTTTGAAGATGTGTTGGTGACTTCGGATATGAGGTCATTCTTTCAGCCGACCCATCGACAGGTGTCATCCGGATCCAGCATCAGGGAACGCCTAGACCGTCAGGTGTCCGACTACATTGGGTTAACGGCCGATGTGGACGCTCTGAGGAGTGATGAACCCCTAGACTACTGGGTGGGCAGGCTTGACCTCTGGCCAGAGCTTGCCCAATTTGCAATCGAACTGTTGGCTTGCCCCTCATCCAGTGTCCTGTCCGAAAGGACGTTCAGCGCAGCAGGGGGGATTGTGACCGATAAGCGTACTCGCCTAGCTCACCACAGTGTTAACTACCTCACATTTCTAAAAATGAATGAGGCATGGATCTCGGAGGAATTCAACACATGTGATCAGTAGACCATGTATATGTCTATAAACAATTTTTGGAATCAAGCACACAGACCTTCTTAATTCATTTGGCTCACTTCCCTGACCCAAAAAAGCACACCGTACTATATGCCCCTACCCTCCTCTTTGAAGAGGTTGAGCGGTGTCATATTTCTACTGGGGCTGCTTATTATGAGGGGTTCCCACCATCCCTGTGCTGTGCTGACTTCCTCCTGGGTGTTCTTATTATGAGGGGCTCCCACCATCCCTGTGCTGTGCTGACTTCCTCCTGGGGGTTCTTATTATGAGGGGATCACACCATCCCTGTGCTGTGCTGACTTCCTCCTGGGGCTGCTTACGGTGCTGCTGTCAGCGCTGTATGTCACGGAGCTGCTGTCAGCGCTGTATGTCACGGAGCTGCTGTCAGCGCTGTATGTCACGGAGCTGCTGTCAGCGCTGTATGTCACGGAGCTGCTGTCAGCGCTGTATGTCACGGAGCTGCTGTCAGCGCTGTATGTCACGGAGCTGCTGTCAGCGCTGTATGTCACGGAGCTGCTGTCAGCGCTGTATGTCACGGAGCTGCTGTCAGCGCTGTATGTCACGGAGCTGCTGTCAGCGCTGTATGTCACGGAGCTGCTGTCAGCGCTGTATGTCACGGAGCTGCTGTCAGCGCTGTATGTCACGGAGCTGCTGTCAGCGCTGTATGTCACGGAGCTGCTGTCAGCGCTGTATGTCACGGTGCTGCTGTCAGCGCTGTATGTCACGGAGCTGCTGTCAGCGCTGTATGTCACGGAGCTGCTGTCAGTGCTGTATGTCACGGAGCTGCTGTCAGCGCTGTATGTCACGGAGCTGCTGTCAGCGCTGTATGTCACGGAGCTGCTGTCAGCGCTGTATGTCACGGTGCTGCTGTCAGCGCTGTATGTCACGGAGCTGCTGTCAGCGCTGTATGTCACGGAGCTGCTGTCAGCGCTGTATGTCACGGAGCTGCTGTCAGCGCTGTATGTCACGGAGCTGCTGTCAGCGCTGTATGTCACGGAGCTGCTGTCAGCGCTGTATGTCACGGTGCTGATGTCAGTGCTCTGTATTACGGTGCTGCTGTCAGTGCTCTGTATCTCCTGCACCCTCTTGTTTGCCTACCCTGGTCCCTGACCTTCCCTCTCCTCCATTGCCTTCATTAGCTCCATAGTCCTGAATTGTCAGAACAATTTCCCAAATAAAAAAAAAATGCTTGTAGTTATCGATCCCAAATTCACCTCATACATGTATTATGCTATTGTCCAGGTGGTGGGACTACGTGCTACCCCCTAATAATTACCCCGTGGCCGCAAATTCGACCTAAAGGTTTGCGAAATTCGCCTCCCATTGAAGTCAATGGAGCCCGCGGCGAACGGTCGTTTTCGCGAACGTTTGTGTCCGTTCGCGTTTCGCGTTCGCGAAACGTCCCGTCGGAAGTTCGTCCATCACTACTAGTCACCAATTTGCATTTGTAATAATGGAAATCTTGTTATATTAGTGCAGCCTTACCACTTTTATTTACATGTTTACAAAAACAAAAAGCCTTTAAAATCAATTTAAGATGCAGCAACTTTCAACTAATTCATAGATTTGAGAATCCCTCCTGATTGTTGTATTAATTATTTTATTTGTTAGTCAATAAAATGTTCAAGAATATTGGGAAATTGTCATTCATGATGGCCAGTGGCCATTGCAATAATTCTGTCCATGTCTATCATTGAAATGTTCCTTTCATTATTCAGGATTTTACAACAAAATATACTGTAGATAAAATCTTAAATCTGTTTGTCTACAAAACTGTAAATTAGAAAATCAATGTATGCCTACTGGACTATATTCTGTATTCTGAACATACCACAATGTCTTTCCATCTGTGGCCAACATCAGTGTATCCTCTATGGGTGATAAGTAAACTGAGTAGAAAACTACAGAAAACACACCAGGAATTCATAAAGAGTGTTGCAGATACTCTTTAGAAACCCGCAAGCCGCCTCTTAAAGGGCAATGTACAGGTAGGTTAATCTGCCTGTACGCGCCTTTCTGCCGCAGTATATCTACGTGAGGCGGTCGGGAAGCGGTTAAAAGAGAAGTATGGATTTGGGCTTTTTTGTTAGCTTAATACTTACCTAGGTGGATGCAGCTTTGGTCCAATGCTGCATCTGTCTCCCGTCACCTCTGCACTGAGAACCGAGCGATCAAACATCGCCAATCACTCAGTTCTGACAGCTCCCCGAGCAGAGCGCTACTGACTGTCAGTCACCACTCTCCACTCCCTCATCGCTCACTGGAGCACTGAGCGGTGGAGGGGGTGGGAGTCGTTGGCTCAGTCTCTCAGCGGCTCGTTGAGAGTCTGAGTGGGATCGACTTCTGTGACGTCATCAGAGAACGGACTTCAGCCCGCTCTCTGATGAAAATGGGTCACAGGAGTGCAAAACAAATTGCACTCCTGTTATCCATAGAAGTACAGCCAAACAAGCTTTGGCTGAACTTCTCCTTTAAGACCCCTTTCACACTGGGGCGCTTTTCAGGCACTACAGCTCTAAAAGTAGTGCCTGCAAAGCACCCTGAAAGAGTCACTGCTGTGTCTCCAGTGTGAAAGCCCTGAGCGCTTTCACACTGGAGCAGTGAGCTGGCAGGATGGTAAAAAAAGTCCTGCTAGCAGCATCTTTGGAGCGGTGAAGGAGCGGTGTATACGCAAATCAATGCGGCATAGCGCTGCTGCAGCAGCACTTTGCAGTAGTTTTAACCCCTATCTCGGCTGTAAGCGCAGGGTAAAAGCACCCCGCTAGCAGCCGAATAGCGCCACGAAATTGATGCAAAAAATGTCAGCGTTTTACAGTCAATGCCACCCCTGCCCCAGTGAGAAAGGGATCTTCTATACAACTTATTCGAACATTTATTGATATGTAAAAACAAATTGCAATCAAAAATAGTCAAATGTCATGCGACTTTAAATCGCCATAGCAGTGCTCATGTCAATCTAAGCATATGGCATGCTTATGTACAATCCCTTATTCAAGAAAAAAATCCCTTGAGGTGGTTTCCAGTGAATAAATCAGGATTTTGTTATAGGTGAAAAATGTTCTCAAATCCATGTACCAAACACCCAGGCTTGTCACCACGTGAAAGGTAAACTCAACCCTTTGGGGTTAAACTCACCTTAAATCTGGTAAAACCAAGCATCCCAAATATATCTTTGTGTTTCCACCTCTAGGGGTATCCACTGACTGCTAGTAGTATTCCTATTAGGTGTTGGCAGCTCCAAAAAAACAGGATCATGTGAGAAAATTTAAATCACATAGCGTAATCACGTTTAATTTGCTTCATTGAAGCCCACAAACCCCCTTTCACAGGTTATACGTACAGGATAAACTAATCCATAAAGCATAAAGGTGTGGGCAGCTCCAAAAAACAGGATCATGTGAGAAAATAAAAATCACATAGCGTAATCCCGTTTAATTTGCCTTTTGAACTCCACAAACCCCCCTACAGGTTATAAGTACAGGATAAAAGAATTAATTTGCCACCAATCCCCCCTCAGTCGAAGTCGGAAGTGACGAAATGTGCCAGGTGTGTGATCTCCATGATAGCCGGAAGTGATGTTTGTGGGTCACCGACAGCTGGGAAACCAGGAAGCAGCCAAACGCGGTGGTCCCTCTTGGTCCCTCTCCCATCCTGCTCTCGCCGATGTCTCCTTGTGGCTAGCGATCGGTGGCAACGCTGCAGTTTGCATTTTATGCTTTATGAATTCTTTTATCTTGTACGTATAACTTATAAAGGAGGGTTTGTGGACTTCAAAAAGCAAATTGAACAGGATTACGCTATGTGATTTTTATTTTCTCACATGATCCTGCTTTTTTGGAGGTGCCCACACCTAAAAGAAATACTACTAGCAGTCAGTGGATACCCCTGAGAAGTGGCAACACAAAAATATATTTGGGATGCTTGGTTTTACCAGATTTCTGGTGAGTTTAACCCCAAAGGGGTGAGTTTTCCTTTCACGTGGTGACAAGCCTGGGTGTTTGTTGCATGAATTTAAGAACTTTTTTCACCTATAAGAAAATTCAGATTTTTTCAGCGGAAACTACCTCAAGGGACTTTTTTCTTGTATAAGGGATTGTACATAAGCATGTCATATGCATAGATTGACATGAGTGCTGCTATCGTGATTTAAAGTCGCATGGCATTTGACTATTTTTAATTGCCATTTGTTTTATATTTGTTTCATGTTCAGTAGCTGCTATTTTATGATTTAAGATTATAAGCTGTAATCTTGACATTTTACTTCCTTAGGAGGATCATTCAACCATGGCGCTTAGCGGTGCATTTGGGCCATTTTTGTGCACTTTGTGTTTTATTTATTGATATGTAACTGGTTCCGCATTCTGATTATGGATGATCTCAAGAAGTTTTCAACTGAGAAAATTCAAACCAATTCAATTGAAAAAGTTGATTTTGCCAAAAAAAAAAAAAGAACATATAGCAAGTACAATTTCTTATAAGAAATTAGAATATTAGTAAATACATTTTACAATTTTTATTTTTATTTTATTTCTTTATAGATCAGGAAAAACCAATTTTACATAGGAGTTCCTTATAAGTTAGCCAGGAAAACTTGAGCCACAGTAAGCAGAATCATAATTCATCATTTACCCCTTCTGGAATAGATATGAATCTGTTAGAATTGGGGTTGTATTAATTCCCAGAGTAGCTCAAAGCCAATTAATTTTAAATTCCTCGGTAGGAGAGAAAAAAAAAAGCTGATTTTTATCTTGCTCTTGAAAATACCGTACCCATCTTAGCTGACTCAATCTGCCACTCATTGTCACTGAACAAACAAACAATTACGCTAAGAGCAGTTATGGCAGAGAGCAAGTCCAGAAGACAGACAGAATCACTAACTACAAAGGTCAAATGGAGCATCTGACAGATACTGCTTATGACAAGCAGATCTAGGTGCAAACTGGCCAGCTTTTGTTCTAGTGAAAAGCCTTGGAAGTATAATATTCAGTTACATGCTTACCTTATTATTTCTGTGTGTACATTATTTAATGTCATTTATTCTTTATTGGTGTAACTGTGCACATACTATTTTTTCATTATGAGACTGCTGGGTATATGCAATAGCAAGTCTGTAGACCAGTGATTCTCAACCAGGGTTCTATGGAACCCTAGGTTTCCTTCAGAGGTTGCTAGGGGTTCCTTTAGCATTGGACAATTTCTGCCTCTCAGATAAGTTCCCACTAACATCATTGATCTTTTTATGGAGGTAATTCTTCCCAATGACCACAAGTGTAAGGAGCATTCTTCCCACTGACCATCGCACTATTGTATAATGAGTTGTAGAGTTCTCATTTTTAGCAGGGGTTCCTGGAGCCCGGAGAACCATTTCAAGGGTTCCTCCATGTTGAAAAGGTTGAGAAAGGCTGCTGTAGACTGTGGGTGTATAGCAGCCAGTCAGCAGTCAGTTTTTATTAGCCTGCCTGTAAAAAAGCTTTCCATAGGCATAGGAGGGACAGATGTACAGGCATTATCACCCACACCCCTATGGAGGGGAGGAGAGGTGGAGGCCAAACCAACCCGAAAAGCTCACAACAAGCATAAAATGACTGCCCAAGTGCATATGTACTGTCATTTTATTTGAAACATCTAGACAGATTTGGTTGTCGGAATCTCCGACCGTGTGTACAAGGGCTTAGAGATGGGAATGAGGGACACCTACCAGCAAATGTATATAGGCATGGGAAATGCCCCCTGTCACACCCCCTTAAAGGAGAATGAACTCCCAAAAAAAGGTTAATTCAATCCAAAAGGGCCTTTTTTACCACTACTATTCCTTTATATTGGCTTTTAAAATGTACAAATGCAGCAATTTATCATTTGGAAGAATGGTTTAGCATTGAGAAGCGCTTTTTGAAAGATAAAAAGTGCATTTTTTTATACAGCTATATGGATCAGACCAAAATGAGGGACACATGAGGGGGGAAGAGGGACAGAGGGACATTGCCCCAAATCAGGGACAGTCCCTCGAAATCAAGGACAGTTGGGAGCAATGTCTAAACACCTGCCCAGCCTCCCCCACATTTGTTTCTTTACACACACCTAGTCCCTTTTTGGGACCTATATAGAGGTGCACAGCAGGGTGTGTCTCCTTAACCACTTTCAGACCGGACCATTTTGCTGGTAAATGACCAGAGGTCTTTTTACACTTTGGCACTGCGCTGCTTTAACTGGTAATTGCGCGGTCATGCAATGTTGTACCCAAACAAAATTTGCGTCCTTTTCTTCCCACAAATAGAGCTTTCTTTTGATGGTATTTGATTGCCTCTGCGATTTTTATTTTTTGCGATATAAACGTAAAAAGACCGCAAATTTTGAAAAAAAATGATATTTTCTACTTTTTGTTATTAGAAAAATCCGATAAACTCAATTTTAGTCATACATTTAGGCCAAAATGTATTCAGCCACATGTCTTTGGTAAAAAAAAAGTCAATAATTGTATATTTATTGGTTTGCGCAAAAGTTGTCACATCTACAAACTAAGGTACGTTTTCTGGAATTTACGCAGTTTTTAGTTTACGACTGCCTATCTCATTTCTTGAGGTGCTAAAATGGCAGGGCAGTACAAAACCCACCCAAATGACCCCATTTTGGAAAGTAGACCCCCTAAGGAAATTGATAAGAGGCATGTTGAGCCCATTGAATATTTTATTTTTTTGCCTCAAGCGATTGAATAATGACAAAAAAAATTTTTTTATTTTTTTTTACACAAAGTTGTCACTAAATGATATATTGCTCACACATGCTATGGGCGTATGTGAAATGACACCCCAAAATAAATTCTGCTGCTTCTCCTGAGTACGGGGATACCAGATATGTGGGACTTTTTGGGAGCCTAGCTGCGTACGGGGCCCCGAAAACCAAGCACCGCCTTCAGGCTTTCTAATGCCCCGTACACACGAGAGGGATTAAGTCTGACAGACTTCCGACGGAGTTCTAGCGGAGTTCCGCCGGAGTTCTGGCGGACTTTTCGACCGAACGGACTTGACCACACACCATCACACCAAACTCCGACGGAGTCGAACGTGATGACGTACGACTGGATTCGACGTAGGAAGTTCATAGACAGTAGCCAATAGCTGCCCTAGCGTCGGTTTTAGTCCGTCGGAGTAGCACACACACGAGCGAATTTTTCGAAGGGGACCGGGTCCGGCGGAGTTCCGTCGGGAAAATTTGAAGCATGCTTCATTTCTAAAGTCCGTCAGACTTTTGCGAAGCTAAAGTCCGTTGCAGCCCACACACGAGCGGATAGTCCGCCGGACTCAGTTCGTCGGAGTTTGGATGTCGAAAAGTCCGCTCGTGTGTACGGGGCATTAGGGCGTAAATTTTTGAGTTCACTTCTCACTACCTATTACAGTTTTGAAGGCCATAAAATGCCAAGATGGCACAAAACCCCCACAAATGACCCCATTTTAGAAAGTAGACACCCCAAGCTATTTGCTGAGAGGCATGTTGAGTTCATGGAATATTTTATATTTTGCCACAAGTTGCGGGAAAATTACAAACTTTTTTTTTTTTTTTTTTTTTTTCACAAAGTTGTCACTAAATGATATATTGCTCACACATGCCATGGGCATATGTGAAATGACACCCCAAAATAAATTCTGCTGCTTCTCCTGAGTACGGGGATACCACATATGTGGGACTTTTTGGGAGCCTAGCTGCGTACGGGGCCCCGAAAACCAAGCACCGCCTTCAGGCTTTCTAAGGGCGTTACAGTTTTGAAGGCCATAAAATGCCAAGATGGCACAAACCCCCCCCAAATGACCCAATTTTGGAAAGTAGACACCCCTAAATTTAGGGGTACACTAGTGAGACTAGGTAATAAATGGCGGGTGCCCTGAAACTATAAAAAAATAACTAACCAACCAGCGTCACCTGTAACAGTTATATGGTGATCACTGGTGAAAGGGTTAACTAGGGGGCAATCAGGGGGCTTTATGCGGTAGTATATGGGGGTCCCTGGCGCTATAAAAAGCTGCGGCGAACCTAAATACCTACCTGCCTAACTAGCGTCACCTGTGACACTAATACAGCGATCAGAAAAACGATCGCTTATTAGGCTGGGTTCACACTGGAGCGATGCGGGAACGCCACGAATGCGCGGCGGGTTCCCGCATCGCATGCCTCCCGGCGGCAGTTCACACTGCCCTATGCGAACTGCTGGGAGTGTCAGTGAAATGTTACTGACACCCCCAGATCAGTTCGCATATCGCAGTGCGATCTGCAAACTCGGATCGCATGGTGTGAACACCCATGCGATCCGATTCTGCTGCGGGCCAAAAAAAGGGTCCCGTGCGAATTTGCGGCGGGTGCGGCGGGTGTGGCGGGTGCGGCGGGTGCGGCGAATGGCTGAACTCGAATCGCACAGAGATCGGATGTGATTTGCACTGCAGTGCGGTGCGAATCACATCCGTTCTCAAACCGCTGCAATGTGAACCCAGCCTTAGTGACACTGGCGACGGGGGGTGATCACGGGGTTAAACCTTTATTGGGGGGGTTAGGGGGGTACCTTAGAACTAAAGGGGGCTAACCCTAACTGCCCTAACAGTTATTAGTCACAAATGACACCCGCCGGGTGATCAGGGGGTTAAACCTTTATTAGGTAATAAATGGCGGGTGCCCTGAAACTATAAAAAAAGAACTAACCAACCAGCGTCACCTGTAACAGTTATATGGTGATCACAGGTGAAAGGGTTAACTAGGGGGCAATCAGGGGGCTTTATGCGGTAGTATATGGGGGTCCCTGGCGCTATAAAAAGCTGCGGCGAACCTAAATACCTACCTGCCTAACTAGCGTCACCTGTGACACTAATACGGCGATCAGAAAAATGATCGCTTATTAGGCTGGGTTCACACTGGAGCGATGCGGAAACGCCGCGAATCCGCGGCGGGTTCCCGCATCGCATGCCTCCCGGCGGCAGTTCACACTGCCCTATGCGAACTGCTGGGAGTGTCAGTGAAATGTTACTGACACCCCCAGATCAGTTCGCATATCGCAGTGCGATCTGCAAACTCGGATCGCATGGTGTGAACACCCATGCGATCCGATTCTGCTGCGGGCCAAAAAAAGGGTCCCGTGCGAATTTGCGGCGGGTGCGGCGGGTGTGGCGGGTGCGGCGGGTGCGGCGAATGGCTGAACTCGAATCGCACAGAGATCGGATGTGATTTGCACTGCAGTGCGGTGCGAATCACATTCGTTCTCATAAACCGCTGCAATGTGAACCCAGCCTTAGTGACACTGGCGACGGGGGGTGATCACGGGGTTAAACCTTTATTGGGGGGGTTAGGGGGGTACATTAGAACTAAAGGGGGCTAACTCTAACTGCCCTAACAGTTATTACAGTCACAAATGACACCAATGCAAAAAAAAAAAACAAAAAAAAAAAAAATGACATTGGTGTCACTGTGACTGGGGGGCAGGGGTAATTGGGGGGGTGATCGGGGGGTAAAGGGGGGGTGTGAGTGTGCCTGGCATGTTCTACTGTGTGTGTAGAGTGTTGGTGCAACTCACCGATCCGCTCTCCTCCGTGTCGGAACGAAAAATACCGACACGGAGGAGAGAATACATCACTTCCTCTCCTGTGTTTACATTACAGGAGAGGAAGTGATGTCACGGGGGATTTCCATTCGTCGAGAGCGATCGCGAGGGGGTGGCCATGAATGAATGGCCGCCCCCTCATCCCGGATCGCTCTCGAAGGAATGCCGACCGCCGCAGGCACCGGGGGGGGGCCCGATCGGGCCCCCCACCCGCGGGCAGGCAGGGACTTATATATACGCCCATATGCCTGCCCGTGCCATTCTGCCGACGTATATCGTCGTGCGGCGGTCGGCAAGTGGTTAAAGTGATACAAAACCCTAATTAAAAAAATGCTGTGGCTGCTTTCCAGTCCTCTGTAGAAAAGTCCTCTCTTTAGGTTCCTGCAGGTGACTCCATTCCCTTATAGGGACCCATGGAGACAACTTTGCATGCCTGCTCCCTGTTGGCTCTGTGAATGAGTCTCCTTACATATATAAACGTATAGCCCTGGCAGTAAGCCACACCCCTTCTCCTCCCTCCAACTGCTCATTGACAGTGGCAAGAGCCTGTGTCCCCAAAACACACAAATAATAAAAACACATGTCCCCCATGTATGTCCCACTAAAATCACATGTCCCAATGATTATCTGCACACATATGTCTGTGATCACCTGCACACATCTGTGCATGATCATTTGCGTACATATGTCCGTGATCACACAAACCAATTATTATACACTTAATGGAATTTGTTTTACCAAAAACATGTAGCAGAATAAATTTTGCCTCAAATTTATGTCAAAATTCAATTTTATTGGATTTCTTTTAACATAGAAAGAAGAAAATATTGTTGTTTTTTTTTCAAATTTCCGCTATTTTTTTAGCTTATATCGCAAAAAATAAAAAACTGAGTCGTGAATAAATACAACCAAAATAAAGCTCTGTTTGTGCAAACAAAATGATAAAAATTTAATTTGGGTACAGTGTAGCATGACCACGCAATTGTCATTGAAAGGGCGAGAGTGCTGAAAGCTGAAAATAGGGCTGGGAAGGAAGGGGGCGAAAGTGCCCTGTATTGTAGTGGTTAAAAAACCTTTAATAGTACTGATATTATTCACTGTGTATTTTTTGTACACCAAGGATAAACGTTGATGCAATGAGTCTTCATGTACTGACGTGTTTTGCCAACTTTTGCTTCATTAGGGCTCATGAAAACCCTACATCACTCATCCAGGGAGAAACAATAACATTTACATACTATCCATAGATTTACATGTTATTCATAACTCTAAGCCCTTGTACACACGGTCGGACATTCCGACAACAAAGTCCGTCTGATTTTTTCCAGACGGATTTTGTCCGAAACTGGTGTTGCATACACATGGTCGGACAAAGTTGTCGGAAAATCCAATCGTTCGGAACGTGATGATGTTTGTTTGTTACGACAGGACTATGTTGCGGCTAGTAGCCAATAGCTTTGATTTCGTAATTTGATCTGAGCATGCGTGGCACTTTGTCCGATCGGAATTCTCTACAATTAATATCATGTTGTTGGAAAATTTTATATCCAGCTCTCAAACTTTGGTCGGACATTCCGACAGAAAAAGTCCAATGTAGCCCACACAGGGTTGGTAATCCGACAAAATGGTCCGATCTGACCTTTTCCGTCGGAATTTCTGACCGTGTGTACAGGGGCTTATAGCCATGCATTTACCGTGTGGGACCCACCTCAGCACAGAATAGCACCAGCACAGTATCTCCCTGGGTGGGCGCTGGTGCATCAAGGGAAACCCTGATCTAAAATGTGCCGTAAAACGCGATAGATCACAAATTATGGGAAAAACATAAATATAACGCTCATCCTACCAATGTGTATCTATTAGGGATATCATCTAAAAAACGATGAAAAATATATTTCTGTTTCAGGCACCTGGTGTCAAAACGGGGAGGGAAAAGGGGGGGGGGGGGAGGGGAAAAGGGTGAAGGTAAGGGGGAGGGGGAAAGGGGGAAGGAAAGGGAAGGGAAAAAATAGGGGAAAGCGAATATAGGAAGGGTCGGGGTGCTGGGAGACGAATGGGGCTAGCATAACAGTATAGTATGCTCTCAGAAAGTTACATCTGCTAGTAGCTACCAACGGGTATGTATATACAGATTATTAGAGTATTTCTCATAACAAAACAATATTATACCTCGTGCAAGCCTACTATCAGTTTACAATATGTATTCCATCCACCTGATGCCAGGGATTGGGGGCTGGGGGACTCTATCTCTGTCATCAAATAAATCATATGATTTTACAGTACGAATTGTTTGCTCCTTGTGTGGCTTGTACATTCCGATATATCTTTTTGTTCGGGTTCTATATATATACATACACACACACACACACACGATAGCCCTGAATGTCACAATAATGTACTGATGCTTTACTGCATATACAGACTGGTTTTACTGTTGTGGAATTAGTAACACTTTAATACTACTCTAATTACCATATAGCATCTCTTTGTATGTTTTTTTTTTTATGTTCACACATTTATTATGGAGGAGTTTGAGAACATTATCCTAAAATTACAAGAACACTGAATCCAGATGATGCACAGGATATCAGGATATAGTTGAACACTTTTGTACACATTTAGGTTGTAATATACTAATAAGGTAGTCATGCTAATGTAGTTGTTGCTTTAATGTTAGCTCCTAAAGCCTCTTTACTGTAGTTTAAAAGGGAAGCATGGGGGGGGGGGTTCTTTAAAAAAAAAAAAATGATGCTTGTGGGTGATGCATTGGTATGATGCTGCATTTGTCCCCCACTGCTTTTAGGACTGAGAACTAGGCGCTCAGTTCTCGGTCTTTACTGAGCAGATTGCCAGGGACTTTCAGGCACCGTCTCCTTTCTCTAACCCTCCAACTCTCACTGGAGTGCTGGGGTGTGGAGGGTCAGGAGCAGCTGGCTCAGTCTCCCAGTGGCTCACTGAGAGGCTGAGCCAGCTGCTGGTCTAGGCATCTGGGTGGATCTCAGCTGTAAAGCGATATCAGCCAGCTTTATAACTCGCTGATGGCTGAAAACTGGTCCCAGGAGTGTAGAACGAACTGCACACCTTTGGTCCACAGGAGAAATAGAGGCAAGAATGCTTGGCCAGAACTGACACCCCCCCCCTGTATCAGAGGCAGCCGGGGGCTCACAGCATTGCCAGCTGCCAGCATATCCCCCCCGAAGGTCCGGCACTTACTGGGTCAGTGTAGGCAGTGGCGGTGAGCTCTCCTCTTCTCCTCCATGCAGGCAGCGGTGGTGTGCTCTCCTCTTCTCCTCCTCCATGCAGGCAGCGGTAGTGTGCTTTCCTCTCCTCCTTCCCTAATGCAGGCAGCGGTGGTGTGCTCTCCCATCTTTCATTCAGGCTGCGGTGGCCCCCACACTTACTCACTTCTGTGTGGGCTTCTGTGATGTGCAGTGGCGGCTCCGACTCAGGCGTGTCTCCTCTTCCAAAGCACTAGGCATCCGATAGGATCGCCTGGCGCTTTGGCCAATTGGGAAACAGGTCGACCTGCCTGCTGATTGGTGGGGAGGAACTGTAGTGTGACCATAGCGAAAATTTATTCTTTTCCCCAGGTCCACCCTATTTTGAAGCCTATTAGGGCCCCTGACTCTAATCAGGTGCTTTAAATTACACACCCCCGCCTATCCCCCCACCATAGTAATTCATGCGCCCAGCGTCCTGAAAGGGGCTGGGCCCATGCACCCACGATGTACGGGCCGCCACTGATTCTGAATGTACACTAATCTCACCAAAAAAACCTCCAAGCTCCAACACTGGGCCATGAAATAAACCCATGGTCAAATCATGCACCCTAAAGTATTTACATATTCTGAGGGAGCAGTTAAAAATAAATCAAAATTAATGTTTATACCTATAAGCACTTGTAGGATATTAATTTTCAAGTTTCACAATAGAGTCATTGAAATCTTAGCTCTTTCCTTATTAGTTTCTTTTGCACCAGAATCTTGCCAGGCCTCCACTATTTCTAATGCCGCGTACACATGACCGGACTGTCCAACGGTCTTCTTGACGGACTTTCGACGGAGTTCCGACGGACTTCCAAATTAACGGACTTGCCCACACTAAGTCCGTTCGAAAGTCTGTTCGCTCTGAACCTGATGACGTAAGACGTAATTGAAAAAAAGAAGTTCAATAGCCAGTAGCCAATAGCTTCCCTTGCGTCATATTTGGTCCGTCGGGCCAGCATACAGACGAACAGTTTTCCCAATAGGAATTGAGTCTGTCGGACATATTTGTTCTATTTCTAGGTTCATCAGATTTTTTTAAAGAAAAACAATCGGATTATCCCACACACGATCGGAATGTCCAACAGACTGATTCCGTCGGACCTAGTCTGCCAGAAAGTCCGGTAGTGTACGCGGCATAAGCTGTTAGAAACCAACTAAAGCCTGACTCTAGAGTCTTTGTTATGCCCCTTCTCCCTGGTTGCCCCCTTGTTATAATGTGACATACATAAAATTGAAAATACCATCTTTTATTCTACAGGGTCTCTGCTTTAGGAAAGCATATATAATGCTTTGGGGTTTTTAAGCAATTCTCTAGTTAAAAATGCAAATTTTACCATGTGTTCAAAAAATAAAATGCTCTGGAGGCAAATGCGTTAATATCTATATTCTGGACTAGTGCTCAGCCTAGTGCCGCGTACACACGGGCGGACTGTATGGCGTACTTAGTCCGTCGAAACACATTTCAGCGGACAGTCCGCTCGTGTTTGGCTTCAGCTGACTTTTTCAGCGTGCAGTCTGGCGTACTAAGTATTTCGGATTTTTCGAAATTCTGTCCGTCGTACTTTGGTTTCAGCGGACAATCCGCTCGTCAGTAGGCTAGTTCGACGGACTAAGAATGGCGCATGCCCAGAAAGGATTTACACAGCGGAAGGGTGCTTTGCTGTGTATTGGACTTCCTATTTCTAGTCCCGTCGTACGTGCTGTACACGTCATCGCGCAAGCTTTCGACGGACTGTTTGGGTATCCTTGTGTGGTCAAGTCCGTTCAGTCGAAAGTATGACGGACTGTCCGTCGGATTGTATGACGGACTAAGTACGCCATACAGTCCACCCGTGTGTACGCGGCATAGGTTCACACTTGTGTGATGCGGGAACCAGCACGATTACAGCACACTGCCCTCTGCAAACCGCTGCCTGTGTCAATACATTGTTAATGGCACCCCAGATCTGTTCACATATCGCAGTGCGAACTGTGAACTCGCACAGGAATCAGATCGCATAGGTGAGAACACCCATACGATCCGATTTCAGTGCAGGGGAAAAAAAGTCCTTGCACCATTTTTGGGTGAATTCAATGTAAGTTCAGCCATACAGCTAAACTCCCATTGCACAGACATCGCATGCGATCGGCCCCACATGTCTGTGTTCGCACAAATGTGAACTTAGGCTAAAGGGTACATTTCGTTTAATAGCTTACCACACCTACAATAAGCACCGAGTAGAGAGTTCACTACTTTTCAAAATGTGGAGCACTGGCACAAGGTACCTTTCTTTTTTTTCTTAAAATAAAAATGTGATTTATTAATGTTAATATGTGCCATATTAAATCTTGTGAAGTATGAATTTCTATCACAGGTTTACTTTAAATACATTGCATATATATAGGATTACCCGTTTCTATCTCCCAAACGTAAACTGAGCCATCTCCACAACCAACAACCAAAGCCTCTTCCACAGGGTGCCATTTCATGGTCTTCACAGGAAATAGATGTTTTCTGGCATGGAAAAAACATATTCGATCCTGCAGATTCAGAAGTGCCACTGAATTATCACTGCAGATGCAAAAGATGGTCTGGAACAATTTTACCTATGTATGAAAAACACAATAAGAGTAAGGTTTTTAATGAGAAATCTTTATCTGACCTAATTGTAAATATTATTTTCTTGTGGGCCAGTAAAAAGTTCTGTAACATTCAACAAATAAAATACGTCTTTCCCGGGTTGGACTACGGCAAACTAAAATCTGATGGCTTGTTATAAATTACCATTAAAAATGAGTTTAAAGCTGCATTTTGCAAATGTGTTTCAGCGTATTTAGATGCGTCAAATATTTCAGAGTTTATTCATTTAATTGGTCAGAATAATAATTTATTCTGGCCATTGGAATGAATGAATGCTCATGCCCTAAACGCACCTATTGTTTAGGCAGGTTTACAAGCATTAGGCAGTGTTTACCATTTTTTCCACCAAAACGCTCCTCTACTGAATTTTAAAAGTTATGGCTTTTCCCGGCCTTTAAATACTCCCACCTCTAAATTCCTGTAATCACCATGTGTACAAGGACTAACCACCAATCAGCTTCTAACTTCAGCTTGTTAATTTTATCTTTGAGAATAGAATCTAGAAGCTGATTGGTTACTATGCACAGCTACACCAAATTCTGTGTGCACCAGTTTTAGTAAATCTCCTCCATAGGCTAACATAGAGAGGGGTGTTTAGAGGCAGAAAAAAAAAAAACATTAAATGCCTTGAACAGCTGAGTTTTTAATGCCCTTGTGTGCATGAAGCCTAAAAAGTTCTTTGCAACATGGCAAACTATTAGCATTGTACAGAACTCCCACACAATTTGTGTCCTCCTTGGTGAATGGCTGATTGCTTTTGCCCGGGAGATTTTACCCCCTTCTTGACCAGAACACTTTTTGCGATTCGTCACTGCGTCGCTTTAACTAACAATTGCAGGGTCGTGCGACGTTGTGCCCAAACAAAATCAATGTCCTTTTCTCACTGCAAATAGAGCTTTCTTTTGGTGGTATTTGGTAACCTCTGTGTTTTTTTTGTTTTTTTTTGCTATAAACAAAAAAAGAGCATCGATTTTGAAAAAAAAAAAAAACACAATATTTTTTACTTTTTGCTATAATAAATATCCCCCAAAAATATATTTAAAAAAAAAAAATTTTCCTCAGTTTAGGCCAATATATATTCTTCTACATATTTTTGGTAAAAAAATAAAAATTAAAATCGCAATAAGCGTATATTGATTGGTTTGCACAAAAGTTATAGCATCTACAAAATAGGGAATAGTTTTGTGCCATTTTTATTATTAATTTTTTTTTTTTTACTAGTAATGACGGCGATCTGCGATGACACATTTTTGAGACCATTGGCATTTTTACAGCAATCAGTGCTATAAAAATGCATTGATTACTGTAAAAATGCCACTAAGTGTGAAGGAGTTAACCATTAGGGGGCGATCAAGGGGTTAATGTGTTCCCTATTGTGTGTTCTAACTGAAGGGAGGAGGGGACTGTGTACGGGAGATGACAGATCGCTGTTCATACTCTGTATGTACAAACGATTTGTCTGTGAACCTCAGAGAACCGGGTTCTGTGTGTGTGCCCGAGCGATCACGGGAGCCCAACGGTGATTGCAACCACTGGGCACACCCATTGGCTCCATGGAAGAGGAAGTGGAGCTTGCACGCCCCTAGTGGCCCGAATCTAGAAGCGACATAAGATAATGGAGATTCAGAGCCGAGCCATTTTGCCGCAATACAACTGCAGCGGCTGGTCGGCAAGTGGTTAACCACTTCCCACGCGGCCAATGCACATATACGGCCGGGTGGGAGCCGTCTACTTCTGATAGGACGTTCAGGAACGTCCTTCAGAAGGAGCGGGATCGCGCGCGCGTGCGCGCGCGCACAGCGGCGCGCTCCCGATGTGCTCGTGTCACCCGGACATGGCGCATCTCAGATCGGCAGGAGGGCTCTGTGATTGGCCCTCCTGATCGCATGATGGCCGTGTCCAATCACGGCCATCATGTGATGTAAACAAACAGCCGGTTGCTAGGCAATCGGCTCCTCCTCTCCTCACACAGAAGTCATCGCTGAGGAGAGGAGAGCAGATCGCTGCAGCCGGCTGGTGATCAGTGAGTATGAGTTGTTTTTTACAGCTTTTTACTCACTGATCATCAGTCTAGTGTAATGCACAACACACCACACAGTATAAACACAGTCCCCACATATGTCCCCAAAACATACCTGTCCCCAAATAATAAAAACACATGTCCCTAATAATAAAAACATGTCCCCCACATACGTCCCACTAAAATCACATTTCCCAATGATTATCTGCACACATATGTACGTGATCACCTGCACACATATGTACATGATCATTTGTGTACATATGTCCGTGATCACACAAACCAATTATTATACACTTAACGGAATTTTTTTTTTACCAAAAACATGTAGCAGAATAAATTTTGGCTTAAATTTATGACAAAATTAGATTTTTTTGGATTTCTTTTAAAATAGAAAAAAAAATATTGTTCTTTTTTCCAAATTTCCGCTTTTTTGCGCTTATAGCGCAAAAAATAAAAAACAGAGTCCTGAATAAATACCACCAAAATAAAGCTCTATTTGTGCGAAAAAAATGATAAAAAATCTATTTGGGTACAGTGTAGCATGACCACGCAATTGTCATAGAAAGCGCTAGAGCGATGAAAGCTGAAAATTGGGCTGGGAAGGAAGGGGGTGAAAGTGCCCTGTATTGAAGTGGTTAAGCTACAAGTTAAATTTTTTTTTTTTTTTTTTTTTTTTTTTTTCTTTCAAAATATTTTATTTTATGGTAAAGGCACTTACATACGTATAACAGTACATAAACAAACTGCAAACTGCAGCAGGGAGGGCCTGCTGTCACAATGTAAGTAATGAAAACAGGAGACATTAGTGAAAGACAGACAATATCAAAAGGGTACAGTCGGCATGCCCTTCCTCATCGAGGGGCTACATGAAAATAGAGGTAAACGGAGGGTGACCCCCCCGGGAGAGCCCACCAAATAGAACTATTAGGGGTAGCCCCCAGGAGCCCCCATCCCGACACCCCTAATAGGGAACTTGCTGTGCCAGGATGGGGGAGTATCCTCCCAGGCTACAAGTTAAATTTTAAGGTATCCTCTGAATCAGAGATTACATTTTTGGTGAGATACGTTCAAAAGAATCCAAAGGAATCCAATTAATGAAATTAGTTTGAAAGTGTGTGTTTGGAATGTCCAGCAGCCAGCTTGGGTGCTTTTGTCAAGATACAGCTGCCTCCTGGAACCAGGAACCAGGTGAGCCAGATCACATAATCGTATCCAATGCAAAAAGTGTAGACAGGAATATAATTGTAACTAAGGATCAAGCAACATAAAAAGAATGCTAATCCTGTTTACATGTTTTGTATGTAGGCAATCTCCAGCTCCCATTCCTGAACAGGTGGAAACTCCAAATCTTCCTGTGCCCAGCACACTTCCGAGATATTCAACATCTGTTCTACTGTCCTGGTTGGTTCTGTCACAGTGTGGTTTGGAGCTACAGTGTACTTTAATTGATAAAAGACACTCAAACATTTTAAGATTGCTGTTCATAGGAAGCATCAGATGACATGATCCATGCCTTGCAAAAAAGGATCTCTCTGAAGTATTTAGGCATCCTACAGTTGACAGGTAGACAAACTTTGTATAAACGCAGACAGTTTAGTACTGTGGCTACTCTTCTTAGAAGTCATCACCTAGTCAAAATGACTCCCAAGGCACAATGCAGTATCCTCAATAAGGGAAAGAAGAACCCATGAGTAACAGCTAAAGGCTTGAAGACATCTCTGGAACTTCCAAACACACCTGTTCATGAGTCTACTCTTCGTAAGTCTTTGAACAGACAAGGTGTCCATGGCAGAACACCATGGAGGACGATGTTGCTCTCCAAAAAAAAAGAGCACCTTAACAAACGGAAAGGCTACTGGGAAAATGTTTTGTGGACTGATGAAACAGACGATGAACTTTTCAGGAGAAATATTCAGCATCATGTATAGTACAAAAAAAGTGCAGCTTACCAACATCAAAACATCATTCCAACTGTGACGTATGGTAGAGGGAACATAATGATTTGGGCTTTGCTTCGTTGCTTCATCGCCTGGACTACTTGCCATCATTGAGTGCAAAAGGAATTCCTAAGTTTACCAAAATATCCTACAGGATAATGTCAGGGTGGCGGTCTGCCACCTGAAGCATACTCATAAAGCCACTAAAGCATTTGTTTTATGTATAGTGAAATATTCCTGGCTGATCCTGCTTTCAACTGTCTCTCCCATCATCTCTGTGTCCCATTGCAAGTTGAGATTGTCTAGACCAGCGAATGTCCTCTGCAGAGCATGCTCAATTTCAGTTTCCTTCTAAGCTGTTCATTTCCTCCTTTTTCTTATCTGCGCAGCCACATGACTATATAGTCATACTTGTGATCATATACCACAGTGGTAAATGACACTCCCCTCCTTTCCTTCTTCAGCACGTCCTCTTAGCAGTGTTGCTAAACACTGTGCGGGTGAGATATAATATGCTGATTGATTACAGTCACTATGAAATTCACAAAAAGCCTAGTTTTAATATAAATCAGTATTAAATATATCTAATGTAATTGATAATACTTGTAAAGTAAAAAAAAGAGCCATGGATGCAGATGTCATCTCAACAAAATGAAAGCTTGTGTCAATCTTTGACTATGCCTACATCATATTAATGCACAAAAAAATCCCATTTGATGCTCAATAGGGATTTATAGGGAGCTGTGAAACAGTTTTTTGATATTTAAAATCTAGTTTGAATTGTTATTTTGTAATTGTTTTTTTTTTTTGTCATGTGACTGCCACAGCACCAATCAGGACTGGCTAGACACAGACTCACACTAAAGAGAACATGCAATAGAAGCCCATCCCAAAGATCTTTCCCTGCAGATACCAACGCAAAGATCATGTGACCATACAACAGTGCTGCAGGACTAAGGTACTTAGAGGATGAACAAAAAAAACACAGAGGCATGATATACTGTATACAGTACCTAAGGTTGTGCAGGTCTGATACAGGGCTACCAAAAGTGCTTGCTTAAAGTCATTGCTGCCAAAGGAGGTTTGACCAGTTATTAACTCCAAGGATGCATTTACTTTTACCTCCAGCACTGTAAATCTTTAATAGGTGTGTTCAATTAACACATGAGCAATTAGAATTGTTTGTCTGTTATCAGCTCAAGCACAATTACTTTGTGTATTGTTGTAAGTGCACATTTTATAGCAAATTACTGCAAACAAAAAAAAACTGTTCATTTCAATGGGTTCACATACTTTTTCCAAGGGGTTGGAATGCGTTTTCTTTCCGCTGTATTTATATAATGCCAACAATTTTACAAACTGTACATTCACATAGAGCCTATCATATATAGTCCCTATCTCACTTGCTTAGATACACATTAGGATTAGTACTAATGCAGAGTGCAGGGCTCTGGAGTGTTTATTGTGATTGGAGAAAACGGTCTACAGCTTTCTCCAGGTTTTGCAATTCTGGATCAGGGCCTGAAGCTTGAAAGCTTCAAAGTGTCTTTGGAGGGGTGAAGTCATCAATCTTGTGTCCAGGTCTTCTCGTAGACCTGCAGGGCATATGTGTGTCCAGATGTTTACACTTGTTATAAGCCAGGAGCTGGCCATAGCTCAGAGCCCTTGCATGGAGATAAGTGTATGCCCTTGTTTGGAGAAGTGTGTGTTCCAGTCAGGAGAGGTGAATCACTCGGAAGACAGTACCACATGTGGGAGAAATTCCCTACAGCTGAGTGAGTTGGCAGGATGAGAGAGCTGAGGCAACTAGCGAGTCCAAGGGTCAGCAGTGAAAGGATGCAGGGAGAACCCCATCCAGGGCCCATGAGTGGACTTGTGCAGCGTGGTGCTGTAATTAAGCCTGAGTAAGCCTGAAGAGCCCATGGTTTGGGAGACTAAGGACAAGAGCAGTAGTGTCACAGTCTAGAGTCAGGCTCAGAGGTCAGTAGCTAAAGCAGTAGAGAGGCACCTACCGAATAGCTGGATAAGTACAGAAGCAGGTCACCCTGACAGATGACACAGGTTCACCTGAGGTGCAGAGTCTAAGTACTAACGAGTGTTCGCCAGAGCTCCTGATGGCGGAGGTGGGTTTTGCTGCATGTTAGTACCATGTTGCAGTCTTCGCGATCGCCTCACCAGGTGGTGAGCAAGCTGGGGTCCAGTAGCAGATATAGCAGGTAGGGATAAGCAGAAGCATAGTCGGTAAACAAGCCAAAGGTCGGTAGTGAGTGGTTACAGGTTGGGATCAAGCAGAAGTGTAGTAAAGGAACAAGCCAATGGTCAGTAACAAGTGGTAGTGAAAATACTGAAGGCAGCAGGAGTGACAAAAGTGAGATATTGGCTGGGAAGGGCATAATAATCTGGCAAACAGAAAGTGCAGAGACATGACTTAAAGCGGAGTTCTGCTTAAAAAATGAATAAAATAAAAGTCAGCAGCTACAAATACTGCAGCTGCTGACTTTTAATAATCAGACACTAACCTATCCCAGGGTCCAGCGATGCGGAGGAACAAAGCCCCACTCATCTCCCCCTCCTCTCTGCGGTACCAGCATTGCAACTGTGGGCGCCCAGCTGTCGCTTCACAACTGGGCACCCACTGTGCATGCGCGAGTCGCGCCGCATGCCGTGACTGGCTGGGCAATCATCTGAGACCTATGACATATCCCAGATGATTGCCGGGGGGGGGGGGGTGATCTCCCTTCCGGTGCCGTGGTGGGGGGGGGGCGGGTACCATCTTTTCAGACGGTGGGGAGCTGGGGCCGTCTGAAAAGTGGGTACTCACTCCCCCCCCAAAAAAATGACATGCCAAATGTGGCATGTCAGGGGGTCACCTCCTTTAAAGCGGAAGTTCCATTTTTGGGTGGAACTCTGTTTTAAATCAGGAAGCCAATGGGAGGAGCAAAGCGTTCAAGGTTCAAGAAAAACAGGTTTCAAGGCAAGATTGAAGGAATTGTCCAGGGAGCTGTCCAGCATCTCAGAAGGCTCAGCAGGAGCAGGCATCACCAGACATATAGGTTCAGACCCGGATCCTGACAAGCAGAAGAGGGTCAGGTGGCTTAGCATGTTTCTGTTATTTGTTTTTTGTTGGAAAACCCCTGCGTGGGCAACCTGTTGTCAAGACTTTCTGTCTCAATTTTATTAAAAGTAAAAATAAAGTCCTTACACCACAGGTTCAAACTGGCATGTCTCACTAAAATGCATCTAACACATGAGATAAACATCCCCATGTGACAAAAGGAAGAACATGCATATTGCAGGTAGGATTCAAACTAGGAACCTCAGTGCTACATGGCAGAAGCACTAACTGCTAGGATGAGCCCTCTGCTTGGTCCGAACACAACTTCGGGAACAAAATTTGCATATTCGGTGAATGTCAACAGAACTAATCTTCATATAGAGTAGAGTTTTTTCTACCACTACTATATTTTACAGCTTCCTTCTTATTCCTGTCAATGGTTGTGAGCACCTGCTTTGTTTTTAGCAACCAGTGATGTCACCTGGCCCCATTAATTTGCTTCACTGAGTCATGTAAAAAAAGGGGCTGGAATAATAACCCCCATGGCCATATTTGGTCAATTAAATCAACAGGTGTTCCCGCCCCTTTGTTTAAATTCCATAAGACAGCTCAGGTTGCTGTCATTCAGTGAGAGTGAGCGAAAGGATTGGATGGGTTGGCCGCTGCGTTTTTTCTTATGGCGAGTGGTTAGGCATAATTTGGATCTGTAACACTAGATGACATGATTGATAATAGATTAACATTTTTTTGATTTTTTAGCTTTTAAAAGGACTTGTCAAAAAGTGTCTTTATTTACTGTTTGCATTTTTTTGTGAATAAGTAGTTCCTCTTACTTCACATGGGGGGGACAGGGGCCAATACCCGGGGGGCTTCCTTATTTTTAAAGAAAGGCCTTCAGACCCCCTCAACCACTGGGCTAGGGTTGTGAGGAAGAGGCCCTTGTCCTTATAAACATGGGGACAAGGTGCTTTGCTAGGGGGTTCCTCTGGCAAGGTACTCCCCTTGTTGAGGGCATGTGGCCTGGTATAGTTCAGGAGGGAGGGGCGCACACAGCCATGGTGAACACTCAGATAATGGTCCGGTGTGAATTACGTGGGAGAGGGCAACACAATTTTTTGCATGAAATTCCATCTTAAACTTCATACTAGACCCGGAGGCTGTGGTATGGAATTTGAAAGAATCCACCCCCCCCCCACCCCCCCCCCCCCGGCCATTTTTTTTTTTTTTTGCGAGGGTTTGCGAGGGCTCCCTTTGACATCCATAGCAGATCTTCATCAAGGTTAAGGGTCTGGTATGTATTTTTAAGAGGCATCCATTCCCATACTGTTTTTTGTGTGTGCTTTGGGGGGGGCTTTAACATTTATAAAATACCCTTTTTTAGGATAATGGTCTGGTACAGATAAGGGGATCTTTAGCTGCTTAGAAACAGTCAGGACCTGTCATTTAATGGCAAAATAAACTACATTTGTTTTCTTTGCAAATGTCTCTTTTACTGTATTAGGTTGTATACATAGTACAGATGTGCCAGGTTAAAGTGGCAGTAAACCGCTGCAGAATTAAGGAAAAAAAAACCCCTGCCCATAAGACAATGGCATAATGTGCTAGTATGCATCACATACTAGCACATTATGAAATACTTACCTTAGAATAAAGCTCATCCAGTGGCACGCTGTCACCACTGAGAGGGCTGACATCTTCTCTCGGTCTTTCTTCTGAGTTTATGGGCTCTGCTGCTGTGAGTGACAGGCTTTACTACTGCTTTAAGGACATTCTTTGAATTGCAGCAATGTCTCTAAAGCCTCGTACACACAATCAGATTTTCCGACAGGAAATGTGTGATGACAGGCTGTAGGTGGAAAATCCGACCATGTGTATGCTCCACTACACTGGATTTTCCATGGACAAATTAGCAGAAGGAGCCCAAAGGGTGGTGCTAAGGAGCTGAAAAACCACATAGTACGTCACTACGTTTGTGTTTGCTGGCTGACAATTCCTTGCCATTTGTATGCAAGACAAGTTTGGGCCAACGCCCGTTGGACAAAAGTCCACGTTTTGTTGGTCAACAATCCGATCGTGTGTACGAGGCATTGAAGTATGGTATGTAGGGATGGAGGGATAGATAGATAGATAGATAGATAGATAGATAGATAGATAGATAGAAAAATAGATAGATAGATAGATAGATAGTCGGTGGGATGGATAGATAGATAGATAGATAGATAGATAGATAGATAGATAGATAGATAGATAGATAGACACTGGTGGGAGTTATGAATAGATAGATGGATGGATGGATGGATGGATGGATAGATAGATAGATAGACAGACAGATACCGGTGTGAGGGATGAATGGATAGATAGATAGACACCGGTGGGAGGGATGGATAGATAGATAGATAGATAGATAGATAGATAGATAGATAGATAGATAGATAGATAGTCGGTGGGAGGGATGGATGGACAGATAGATAGATAGACAGACAGACAGACAGACAGACGGATAAATAGATAGATAGACACCGGTGGGAGGGATGGGTGGACAGATAGATAGATAGATAGATAGATAGACACTGGGTGGGAGTTATGAATAGATAGATGGATGGATGGATGGATGGATAGACAGACAGACAGACAGATAGATAGATACCGGTGTGAGGGATGAAAGGATAGATAAATAGATAGATAGATACCGGTGTGACGGATGAATGGATAGATAGATAGATAGATAGATAGATAGATAGATAGATAGACACTGGGTGGGAGGGATGGATGGATAGATTTTCAGATAGATAGATAGATAGATAGATAGATAGATAGATAGATAGAAAAATAGATAGATAGATAGATAGATAGATAGATAGATAGATAGATAGATAGATAGATAGATAGATAGATAGATAGATAGATAGTCGGTGGGATGGATAGATAGATAGATAGATAGATAGATAGATAGATAGATAGATAGATAGATAGATAGATAGATAGATAGATAGACAGACGGATAAATAGATAGATAGACAGCGGTGGGAGGGATGGGTGGACAGATAGATAGATAGATAGACACTGGGTGGGAGTTATGAATAGATAGATAGATGGATGGATGGATAGATAGACAGACAGACAGACAGACAGATACCGGTGTGAGGGATGAATGGATAGATAAATAGATAGATAGACACCGGTGTGAGGGATGAATGGATAGATAAATAGATAGATAGACACCGGTGGGAGGGATGGATAGATAGATAGATAGATAGATAGATAGATAGATAGATAGATAGATAGATAGATAGTCGGTGGGAGGGATGGATGGACAGATAGATAGATAGACAGACAGACAGACAGACGGATAAATAGATAGATAGACACCGGTGGGAGGGATGGGTGGACAGATAGATAGATAGATAGATAGACACTGGGTGGGAGTTATGAATAGATAGATGGATGGATGGATGGATAGACAGACAGACAGACAGATAGATAGATACCGGTGTGAGGGATGAATGGATAGATAAATAGATAGATAGATACCGGTGTGAGGGATGAATGGATAGATAGATAGATAGATAGATAGATAGATAGACACTGGTGGGAGGGATGGATAGATAGATAGATAGATAGATAGATAGATAGATAGATAGATAGATAGATAGATAGATAGATAGATAGATAGATAGGATTTTATCCTGTATGTTCAGTGAATAGAAGAAAAACATCAATGCAGCAAATATATTTCTTTCCTTAGACAGGCAGCAGATATGCCGTTTAGTAGTTTTTTCCCACTGCAGGATAGAGACTTTGTGCTGCATGCTGACTGTCTGTCAGAGTTCTATGTATTTTATTCAAAAGGTCAGGCATTTTTTTTAAATGTCAACTTTAGCTGACCTAAAGCTGCCTTTTTAAATTATTTTTAACTGAGCCAAAACAAAAGTGCACAGATCAATAATTAAAACGGAATATCACAGCAAGGAATCTAGCAATGTTCTGAAAATATAATATATGTCACAGTATACACAAGTTTTGGATTCACAAAGTAAATATATATATATCACACTTTTGTATACGTGGAATATGATAAATGACTAGTAAATAAAAGATCACCATGACCATGGTTCTTACTTTGTAGTCAGTTGGGGGAACGAGCAGTTTAAGGATTGCTGCGGCCTGTAATATGAATTTGTGGAATATTTCCCCTGTGAACACATCTCTCCAGATTACAGATGAATTCTGATCACCAGAAATAAGCCAGCTTGGATCAAACTTCTCTGAACATGCGTGTGGATAAAGTAAACTGGTCACGCTGCAGTCATGGCCTCCAAATATTTTATGTGGCAATGAGCCTAAGGACAAGGAAACAATAAAACAAATCACTGCTATTTTATTCTGTACTGATCCAAGGAAAAATAGAAACTCTCTGGAAAAACAACATATAAATGAATAAGCTACTTATTTCGAAGATTCATTGCAGATGTCCCTAACATCGGATAAACATATCAAATGTATCTGACATAGCTAGCCAAGCATAGATGCCAATACTTAAAATTGTGTGGTGATTTTCACAATCAGAAAAAAAAGGTGCGTTGAGCTTTTTCCTGGAACAGACAGTTAAATTTCAGATGACGTGCTGATTAGACAACAAAAGCAAACGTTCCCATTTGTTACTATGGACAACATATCTAATCCAAGGCATTGAAACGCAGATGATCGATGAGTCTACCTAGCCTGCACTGCCCTATATATCATTGTACCAATGTCATTATTACCCTTGCTCTCTTCTGTCATCAATGTCTGGAGAATGGCCTCACCATTTTTCATCTAGAATGTCATTATGAAGCTCCTTTTAATCACTAGACATTACCTTTATTTCTATACTTTCCAAGATGGCAGGTTTCCCAATCAGCAGACATTTCCTGCCTCTTAAATGCTATGATAGGATAGCTTGTCATCCATTCTCTGCTGTCACAGATGATGTTTAGGTTTTCTCTCTGTAAAATTCAGGTCAGCCATACTCTAGTCTACCTTATTTTGCTGTTGACCAAAGTCCCAGTAGTAACCATCAAATATTTAAGTGTTAGCAAATGCCCTTAGACCCCTTTCCCACTGAGGCAGTTTTCAGGCGTTTTAGCGCTAGAAATAAAGGCTGTAAAGCGTGTGAAAACTGCCTCCCATGCTGCCCAAATGTGAAAGCCCAAGTGCTTTTATACTGGGGCGGTGCGCTTGCGGGGCGTTAGAAAAAGACCTGCAAGCAGCATCTTTGGGGCGGTTTGGGAGCGCTGTACACAGCTCTCCCAAATGCCCTTTCCCATTGAAATAAATGAGAAGTGCCACAAAATGGGCAATTTTAACGCTTTATTTGGCTGCTAGTGGGGGTTAAGAATGCCCCACTAGCAGGTAAAAAAACGCTGCATAACCACTTCAGCTCTGGAAGGATTTACCCCCTTCCTGACCAGAGCACTTTTTGCGTTTCGCACTGCGAAGATTTAACTGACAATTGCACAGTTGTGCGATGTTGCACCCAAACAAAATTGACATCCTTTTTCCCCACAAATAGAGCTTTCTTTTGGTGGTATTTGATCACCTCTGCATTTTCTTTTTTTGCGCTATAAACAAAAAAAACGGGCTACAATTTTGAAAAAAAAATGCAATATTGTTTACTTTTTGCTATAATAATTATCCCCCAAAAATATCAAAAATTTTTTTTTTTTCCTCAGTTTAGGCCGATATGTATTCTTCTACATATTTTTGGTAAGAAAAAAAATTAAATCGCAATAAGTGTATATTGATTGGTTTGCACAACATTTTAGCATCTACAAAATAGGGGATAGATTAATGGAATTTTTATTATTCATTTTTTTTTATTAGTAATGGCGGCGATCTGTGATATTTATCATGACTGCGACATTATGGTGGACACATCGGACACTTTTGACACTATTTTGGGACCATTGTCATTTATACAGTGATCAGTGCTAGAAAAATGCACTGCTTACAGTGTAAATGACACTGGCAGGGAAGGGGTTAAATACTAGGGGACAATCAAGGGGTTAAGTGTGTCCTAGGGTGTGATTCTAACTGTGGGGGGATGGGCTACTACTCACATGACAGCGATCACTGCTCCAGATGACAGGGAGCAGTGATCTCTGTCATGACACAAGCCAAAATGGGGAAATGCTTGTTTACATAGGCATCTCCCCATTCTTCCACTCCGTGACATCGAGTCCGCGGGACCCACGGTCACGAACCATGCACCGGGTGCAGGCGCGTGCCCACAATGCCGCATCTTAAAGGGGACATACCTGTACGCCCATTTGCCTAGCCATGCCATTGTGCTGACGTATATCATCGTGCGCTGGTCGGCATGTGGTTAAACAGTGCTAAAGCGCCACTAGAACGAGCGGTGCTTTAGTGCTAGCGCACGGGTGGCTACAGTGTAAAAGTGGCCTTAGAGTAGTGATTCTCAAACTGTGTGCCGTGGCACACTTGTGCACCACATGAGATTTGCACATGTGCCGCAGGAGTTTTGAAAAATATTTAAAATGGCTAGCATTTTGAAACATTGAACATATCGAAAAATTAAATGGTAAATCAATGTCGCACATAGTATATAAAAATGCAATCTCTGTCAGTCTGTCATTCATTGGTTCCTTTTGTAATGCGGGACTTGTGCGAGATCTCGGGAGAACCCGATCGCTCAAATTATAACAATAGACACTGTTCCATTTCAACTTTAAAGCTTATAAAGTTTGTTCATTTTTTAGCGATGGAGAAATACTTAAAAGGTGTTGTAAAGGTTTAATAAAAAAATAAATAAAATAACAAACATATACTTACCTCCACTGTGCAGTTTATTTTGCACAGAATGGCCCCGATCCTCGTCTTATGGGGTCCCTTGTGTCGGCTCCTCCCCGCAAGAACTAACCCCCCTCTGGGAAGCGCTCTCCCAAGGGGGTTAGCTTGCGGGTTTTCTCCCGTGTGATACACTTGGTGGCCATAGTCACCTATTGTTTCACTCGGCCCCGCCCCCTAGCACGCCACATCATTGATTTGATTGGCAGCAGAGGGAGCCAATGGCTGCACTGCAATTATCAATCATCCAATGAAGAGCCCACAAGAGCTGGGGGAAAGCAATGCAGGTTCACGCCCATGGAGATTCGGGGCTCAGGTAAGTAAAACGGGGCTCGGGGGGGGGGGGGGGGGGGCGGAGAGTGCAAGGTGTTTTTTCACCTTAATGCACGGGATGCATTAAGGTGAAAAAACCCGAAGCTTTACAACCCCTTTAATCAAGTCTGGAACTCTGTAAGAGAAACTTTTAAATAAAAGCAAGGAAGCATTGAAAGTACAAAGAAGATTACAATCACTTCACTCTGATTTGCTCTCGAAAGCAGGCACATCCTTCAGATTCAATTTAAAATGAAATATATATGTAAAAATAAATACGTTCTTAACCACAAAAATTGTTAAATCATTTCAGGTGTGCCGTGAAAATATTAAATTTTTTTAAGAAAAAAGTTTGAGAAACACTGCCTAATGCCGCGTACACACGACCGGACTTTTCGATGGACTAGGTCCGACAGTCTTCCCGACGGACTTTCGGCAGAGTTCCGACGCACTTTCTGAATGAACGGACTTGGCCACACACAATCACACCAAAGTCCAACGGATTTGAATGTGATGACGTACAACCGGACTAGAATAAGGAAGTCCATAGCCAGTAGCCAATAGCTGCCCTAGCGTCATTTTTTGTCCGTCGGACTAGCATACACACGAACGGATTTCTCGGTCCAGCGGCGTTCCGGTGGGAAAATTTAAAACGTGTTCTATTTCTAAAGTCCGCCAGATTTTTGGCAAGCAAAGGTCCGATGGAGCCCACACACAATTGAATTGTCTGATGGACTTGTTCTGTCTGACCTTTGATGACAAAAAGTCTGGTCGTGTGTACGCGGCATAAGAGCCCTTTCACATTGACAGCGTGGGGGCATCATCAGTAAAGTGCCGCTAAAACTAGCAGCCCTTTTTGTCCGCAAGCAGGGGACTTTTAACCCCCACTACCAGCCGAATAAAGGGTTAAAAGCGCCCGCAAATCTCCGGCTTTCACACTGGAGTATAAGGGGCCAGATTTTTTCAGACGACATTTTTAGTGCTGTAGCGCCTGAAAAACGCCCCAGTGTGAAAGGGGCCTTACCCAAGAAAAGTATACATAAATATAAGATGAACCCGAAGGTATTGGTTCACCCAAATCAAATGTGGTCAGGTAAAAGGGTTGTAAACCCTTACATATACCCACTGAAGTGACTGGATTCAATTGAGATGAAAGAAATCCTCCTACATAAGTCGTCCCTGTTTATATGCAGTCCTCTCTTAAAGTGCAGAATTTATACAGCTTGTCTGACCTTTCAGAAAGCAGGGGGCAGGGATCTGAAGTTATATTCTGCAGAGCACAGTGAGAAGAGCTCTAAGACCTGATTTGAGGGAAGGGACAAACCCCTCTTCACACAGCAACAGAGCTGAAGCTGTCAATCACATGCTGTGTGCTGATGATGCAATGGGATATATACGTGTCAGTTTTGCAAATGTAAAAAAAAAACAATAATGAAAGATGTTTTCCATCGATTCCCAATGGGTAATACAGTGGCATGCTTTGAGTGGAGGCCAGAGCCCGATGCCATTGTGAGATGGTAAAAGTAAGGTGGGTTATCCGTTCCCAATATTGCATTAAAGAGTTTTTGAACGACTACAGTACATTGGATTTATCAGTAGTTTGAAGATGGATGCAATGCCTTTGGAAGTAGGGCTGGGATGGTTGTAGAATTGCACGAAGTCCCAACACAGGATGTGTGCTGAAGCTCCCTCCCCTGTCACCCTTTTATCTTTTGGTGTCAGGAAAGCTTGTCAGAAGTGACCTATGCCGATAGCAGAGGAACGAGGCAGCAGACAGAAATCACACGTAGTGCTCTGGATTGAGACAAGTACACAGTACAGAGGGATATGTTTTGTTCATATTTCATGTCTAAGGTTTACAACCACTCAACCACCGCTGTTGTGTGCACAAATCTTAAAAATTCAATACGCTGACAGTGTTTGGTTTCAGAATTGCCGCCTAGAATATATTGTATTGGGTAGTTATTGTATATGCTGCACAGTTATACTTGCACCCAGGGTTTTATGAACATTTCTTTCTTTGTACATCAATAATACAAGCCTGATGACCAGTTCTAGAGAAGTCACCACTACATAATTTATAAAACAATGATTTGATTTGCCATTTAATGGATCTGGAGTTCTGACTCAGAATATATAAATCCCTTAAGGGAGAATAATATGGAACTCCTTTATGGTTTTGATTTTTTTTTTTACTTTTGTTGTGATTTTTGGGTTTTGTATTTCTTTAGAGACTAGTTTTATGTGTGGCTGGGTTTTTTTTTAAATGTTTTTATACTCCACAGAGGAAACATAAGCGGTATGAATTACATGTGGAGAAAAAGAGATTTAACCTTCATATACAGACAAGGCTTCTTTAAAGAAAGAGCTGTGAAAATGAGGAATAGATTCCTTAACCATTTCAGCCCCGGAAGCTTTACCTCCCACCATTTGTGCTATATGGCACTGCGTTATTTTAATTGACAATTGCGCCGTCATTCAATGCTGTACCCAAATTGTCCTTTTTTTCCCCCACAAATCCAGCTTTCATTTGGTATGATCATCTCTGCGTTATTTATTTTTCGGGCTATAAACCAAAAAAGACCAACAATTTAAAAAACAAAACAAAAAAAAAACAATATTTTTTACTTTCTGCTATAAAACATATCCAATAAAAAAAAAAAAAAATCTAATTTCTTCATCAATTTAGGCCAATATGTATCCTGCTACATATTTTTGGTAAAAAAAAAATCCCAATAAGCGTATATTGATTGGTTTGCGCAAACCTTATAGCGTCTACAAATTATGGGATATTTTTCTTTCTTAATTTTTTTACTTTTTTTTTTACAAGTAATGTCAGTGATCAGGGACAAATCAGACACTTTTGACACTTTTTGGGGACCAGTGACACTTAAACAGTGATCAGTGCTAAAAAAAATATGCACTGTCACTGTACTAATGACACTGGCAGGGAAAGGGTTAACATCAGGGGCGATCAAAGGGTTAACTATGTACCTAGGGAGTGCTTGCTAACTGTGGAAGAGTTGCTTTTACTGGGGAAAGTTAAAGATTCCTGCTCCTGCTTAGCAGAAACACAGGATCAGCACATTTCCCTCTCACAGAATGGCAGTATGCCTTGTTTACATAGGCAGACTGCCATTCGGCATGTCTCCCAAACGATCGTCAGGGCCTGGCAGTTTGATGCCCCAGACCCGGAAGTGTCAGATCACGTAGATGTGGCACAGAGTGGCCTCCCTGCCACAGTGTTTGTGTGTGGAGCGGTCTGCAAGCGGCTCCCCACAAGACCCTGCAAATGAAAAGCATAATGGGCTAGTATGCATCGCATACTAGTCCATTATACAGCACTTACCTGCAAATGAAGCCCACGCTGTCCCCTGAGCAGGCCGCGTCCATCTTTGCCCCTCTTCCTTCCGGTGCCACTGACTCCAGCTCTGTGACTGGCCGGAGTCACGTGACGTGAGGGAGCATTCAGTCATGGAACACACTGGGGGAATACACGGCACATTGGTCCATTTCTTCACAGTGAATGCACCGATAACGACATTGGCGCACTACAAGTGAAATACCTCCAAAACGGCGCATGTTTAGGAGATATTTTCACTACCCATAGGTAAGTCTTATAAGCCTAGGCTTACCTATAGGTAAATGTCAACAAAAAGGGTTTACAAACACTTTAAAGAACTAAATGTAAAGGATAATGGATCGGTGCTACGGCCAGCCCAGGTGAATGACCAATAAAGAGTGGCCTCAGCTAACATGTCTCCACCAATCCATACACCCTGATGCATTTCGCTCCCGCCCACTATGGCTTAGTCATAGGGGTCATCAATTTGTCATTTGGAGTCATATCATTTTTTCACCTTGGCTGGTTGGGAGTTGTGACAATCCTTTACTCTTTACATTTACTAACCCCCTGGATTGGTATTAGAACAAGCCTGCACCCCATTTTGTGAGACACAGGGATATGCTTTCATTTCTACTTTGAGTGGCGCCAAAAGCAATCAATCAGGTCCCTAAAGAACTAATAGTGGCCTGCTCAGGAGAGTGTTTTAAAAAAGATCTGGATGCATTCCTAAATGCACAAAATATAACGGAATACACATTTTTTAGGCAATAACACCAGGAGTAGTTGATCCAGAGTATATAAGATTACCTCCAAGGAATTTTTTTTCCCCCCACTGAAGCAAATTGCTTCATTAGTTTTTTGCCTTCCTCTGAATCAATTGTGGGTATAGGATAGTGTATATTGAGTTTTTTTTTTTTTTCCTTCTCTGTTGGTTGAACTAGATCATTGATGACAAACCTTGGCACCCCAGATGCTTTGGAACTATATTTCCCATGATGCTCAACAACACTACAGAGTGCAGGAGCATCATGGGAAATGTAGTTCTAAAACATCTGGGGTGCCAAGGTTCGCCATCGCTAAACTAGATGGACTTGTGTCTTTTTTCAACCTAACTATTTAACTTTATGTCTTTTGATTTGTACTCTTAAACACATTTTGTATTTTTGGTTATGGATATAAATTGATAGGTAATTGCTGTGTGGAAATATTGGGCACAGTGGTGTAGTGGGTAGCACTCTTGCCTAGCAGTAAATAGGGTCGCTGGTTCGAATCCCAACCATGACACCACCTGCATGGAGTTTGCATGTTCTCCCTGTGCCTGCATGGGTCTCCTCCGGGTACTCCGGTTTCCTCCCACACTCCAAAGACATGCAGGTAGGTTAATTGGCCTCTGTCCAAAATTGGCCCTAGTATATGAATGGGGACCTTGCATTGTGGGCTCCTTGAGGGTAGGGACCAATGTGAGTGTGCAATGTACAGGGATAGGGGCAATTGTAGACACTCACTCAGGATGGACTGGTGTCTTTATTTAACTTTAGTAACTATGTAATGCTTGGCTCTACTGTATATAATATTAATACAACACTAGAATGAAGCCTTACAAAATGACAGAAGTAGACTGGATACCATAGGGAATTATGAAAGATATTGACATGGAACCTGATGCAGCGTGAAAACTTTGATCCCCAACTTTAATTAAAATATACTTCTAAAGCATAAGAGGACACTTATATAAATGACATACCTCTAAGAAGAGGGTGGTCTCGTAAGAGTCTTGCCCTGGCAGCATGCAATGCAAACGTGATAACAATGTTGCCATCTTCACAACCACAAACCAGCTTATCAAGGCTGGATATATACAAAGATGCGGTGACCGAAGCAAGTGTCACCCCTTCACTGGGAGCACACAGGTGATCTATGATTCCTTCAGACATTGATTTATGTCTGTCAAACATCTCCTGGAGAGTTATTGTTACCTTTAGTGGTATCTCTAGAGGGAAAAAAAAAGCACACTGATAACCAAGTGTAATGAAAGTCTAGTTATCGAACACATAAACACATGCTATCTAGAACATAATATAATTATTTGTTGCATTTATCTTGTAAAGTGCTTATCTTCTTTACAATTGATGCTAAGCAAATATTTGCCATTGACAGTTTTTCTTTAACAGAATTATCGATGAAATATGTTAATTGTTAAAGAAAACAATTGTTTTAAAGTATCGATTCTCTTTGTTTTCCCCAATATTCCACAGCTTTTGATTCTTGTCAATAAACAACTGATAAAATACCAAGGGATAAAATTTTACTTTCATTTATTTTTTTTAAATCGTCTTTTTTTATTTTTTTCAAAAATAAAGAGCAAGCACTTGTAGGAAAAGATATCATAATGTTTCAAAAGGTAAAGGTATTTTCCAAAAGTTACATTCTTTACACACAAAGCCCAGTGTAGAGAGCCCCCTATTGGCAGTGCCCTCAGTTCCAGTTTTCTGTTTGGTGTTCACCAAGCCACTACAAAAAGTGACTTCCATACTGTAGCACTCACCCCCGAAAGGGCCCACTGATTTGGCCAAGGTACCTTTTCCAGTTTAGTGCAACAGTACCCAAGCACACAGCAACAGTCACTCTTTAGGCTCAATGAACAGTGCAAGGTTTGTCTTTCTTTTAAAATTATTGCTGAATAACTGGAGTAGAGTGTTGGGAGCTGTGGGATACTCCATAAAACAATAAGCAGTAATAAAAGGGCGCTCTTCACTTTGTAACTAGTCTTTAGAACAGTCCCTTTCAGTGGCGGTCGTCCATTCAGGGTACAGGGGTGCCGCCCCCTAATCCATGCATCCTGCCCCTAATCTACATGTAGGGTGATGGGCGCATAGATTCCAATGGAGTCTTTTGTTAGAAGCACATGATTAGAACCAGGGGCTTTAATTGGCTTAAAAAAGGGTTGGCTCCGGAGCGCAGAACACTGCGAATAATACTCGCTAATGTCTTTCTGTTTCTCCTCCCGGCCAATCAGGAAGTGGGAAGGAAGGAAGTTTGGCCAGGAGTCCTAAGACCCAACTGGCCACGGCTCCTAAGTCTTGATTGGTCGGGAGGAGAACCAACCGTCTGGACTCAGGAGGTGACACAAGGGGGAAGCCGTGACCTGGATGGGGTAAGAGTGGGGGCGGGGGGCCAGGCAGGTGATGGGGAGTGATGCAGCGTTCAAGCCCATCAATGCAGCCTCACCAGAGCCCATCAAATGCAGCCTCACCAGCGCCCATCAATTCAGCCTCACCAGAGCCCATCAATGCAGCCTCACCAGCACCCATCAAATTCAGCCTCACCAGCGTCCATTAATGAATGTTTGCTTGCTTCTATTCATTCGGGAGTCGGGACAAATACATAGTCCTCCTCCACCGCTGCACCTCTGGCACTATGTGCGAACGGAGCTGCAGCTGCCTGCTGATGCTGAGACTTAGTTTGCCTAGTGGTAGCACCGGCCCTGCAGGAGAAGTAAAACCAAATGACCTTTGGCTGTACTCCCCCTACTTAGCACCTACTGTTACCAATCTGTAAAACTTAAAACAAAGCTTGTGAACCTATGCAAGCATGCTTTCAAATAAAAAAGGGAACCTGTAAGGTCAGAAACATATGACCTGGCATATTGTACAGGTTATTCCTTTAATTCGTGGCGGGTCACTGACCTGTAACAGGGATAGGCCAGTGAAGTTTCAGACCACCTGACATGCATTTACTTGTTCTGGGTCAGTGACTCAAGTAGTGACAAAATCATCAGGATTGCAAAGCAGAATATAGTCAATGCATGATTTTGTTTTATTGTTCATTAAATAGACCTGTATTAATAAATATTTTTTTCTGTTCTGTATTTACAGCCAAAACACATGAGTAGATAGTAGTAGTACTATTACAGATTCATTCCAGCAAACCATGCTAACACCATCTTCTTTTAATAAGCTTTAGCAATGCTTGCTTTTTGAATACATTGGAAGTACAAGTTCCCATATATCTTAACTAAAATTTGGTGATTCATTTCCCAGTATGGTGGAAGAAAGGTGTACAGCATTTCTTCTTGCCCCAATGACCAACCTTGTATCCAAATCCACTGGATTATAGCATGTGTGTTTGAGCTTTGGGTTGTACATCCTAGTGCAATAGGCCTTTGGTGTTCTAGGCTCTGTGTACACCAAACATGAATTTGTTAAAGAGGAAGTAAACCCCAGCGGCTTTTACTTCCTCTTTTGCTCCCCGCAAGACCTGAAAATTAAAAGCATAATGGGCTAGCATGCAATGCATACTAGCCCATTATATGACGCTTACCTGCAAACGAAGCCCACGCTGTGCCCTCTACAGGCCACGTCTATCTTTGCTCCTCTTCCTTTCCCAGGCTGCAAACTCCGGCTCTGTGACTGGCCGGAGATGCGTGACATCACTCCCGCGCATGCACGGTGGCATGCAAACTGGCACGGTGGTCCGTTTCTTCACAGCACATGACGACATTGGCGCACTACAAGTGAAATATCTCCTAAACGACACACGTTTACAAGATATTTCCACTACCTATAGGTAAGCCTTATTCTAGGCTTACCTATAGGTAAAAGTAAGACAAAAGAGTTTACAACCACTTTACGGACAAGTTAACTTTAATTAAAATCAGAAGACCAATTTAGAAGATCTGGTGCATGCATGTGCTTAATTACGTCTACTGAACTTATTCAATGTACTTTAATCAACTATATATTATTAAAGAGTATAAATATTGACTTACCTACTGGCGAACCATCAAATTGTGACACTGGAACATCAGGGACATGCCAGAAATGAAGTCTACCGGATGAATTGCCAGAATAAAGTATCTTATAAAATGGCTCTTTCCTTTGGTTCATGAAAGCCATTGTACATGAAAAGCTCTGCAGGAAAATATCAATACAGATTATATGGACTTCTGCATTACTCCAGGTACAGTATGTTATTTTTTTGGCCATTGGATGAATGAACTTTTAAAGCCAATGACATTTACAAATAATAAGCACCAGAAAATTGGGTTATCATTCACAAAAAAATATATATTTAAGCTTACAGATACTGGTACTTGCCAAAATCCCTCCTAATCTTCAAGCTAGTTTAGCACCAAACTATTACTCCTAAAATAAACGTCTAATCCTAATAGCTAACATACTCATAAATCCAAAGGAGAAGTGTGGGAAATCAAAATAACCAACATAAATACTCACCTATATGGCTGCAGCATTAATCTGATGCTGCAGCTGTCCCCCGCCTAAAACCAAGAACTGAGCAATCACGACCACAGCTCACTCAGTTCTCGGTCTTCACTGAGCAGAGAGCGATGACTGTCATTCACAACTCTCTGCTCTTCCTCAGTTGTGGAGGGGCAGGAGCAACTGCCTCGGTCTCTCATCGGTGCACTGAGAGGCTGAGCCAGCTGCTGGTCAGGCATCTGGGTGGATGTCAACCTTAAAGTGATTGTAAAGTCTTGTTTTTTTTCCTATAAAAATAACAAACATGTTATACTTACAGTACCTGCTCTGTTGCAGTGGGTTTGCACAGAGCAGTCAGAATTCTCCTCTCGGGTCACAGGAATGCAAAAATTTGTGCACTCCTGTGACCCACAGGAGACGTATGACCAAATAGCTTTGGCAATACCTCTCTTTTAACCTTACCCATTAACCTAATCCTAACCCTTCGAGTGGTTGTAAACCTCTGTCATGAAATATGAACACAACATATCCTCCATTAGTGTGTACTTGTCTCAATCCAGAGCACCAAGTGTCATTCATCTGCTATCTAAATTAGTCACTTCTGACAGGTTTTATGACACCAGAAATAAATAGGTGACATGGAAGGGAGGTGTCTCCCTTCCCTCCATTCAGCTCTCTGACCTATGCAGAGTGTAACCTCAGCTCCTCACCTTCTGCCTTCTGAAATCTCAGACAAGCTGTATAAAGGAAGAGCTGCAGATAAACAGGTGCAACCTATGTAGGAGGATTTGTTTCATCTCTGCCTATTATCTGAGGCTAGTTACTTCAGTGGGTATATGTAAGGGTTTACAATCCTAAACTGAAATAAAAAAAAAAAAAAATAAGCAGACATGGTAAATACTGCTTTTAGTAGGTAAATCCCTCCCAGAGCCATTCCAAACGTTTGTTCCTGAGCATTCAGCTACTGAGAAGAACTGCTACTATTTCAATGGAAGCAGTGGTCACTCTGCAGAGGTCTGATATAGCTTTGCTTAAGTCAGAGCTAGAACTCTTCGATCAGCAGAGAGCATGTGTGTTGCTATGCCTCTGATTGGCTATTACAGTGATCAGTCACTGTGAAGCCCACCCCAAAATTGTCTCTCTAAATGGAGGAGAGAGATACATTGTATCTCTCTCTCTCTACTTGCAGGGAGAAAAACTGTGTAAAAAAAAAAAATAATAATAATAATAATAATAATAATAATGAAATGAAATACAAAAAAATACAAAAAAAAAAAAAGTAAATCAAAGTTTGATCTAGGTCAGTGCCAGGGTTAGTGTTTGGCATACCTCCCAAAATTTTAAAATAGGAATGAGGGACACCAAACTAGCATGAGGGTCCGTTCACACAGGGCAACTCAGATCCGACTTCAGGTCATCCCTAGTCGCCTCAGGTCGGACATTTAAAAATCAATGTAAAGCCTCATACACACGATAGGACTTTGTACAAACTTTCCCTTGGATTTTTGTACAAAGGGTGTCGGCCCTGAACTTGTATTGCATACACACAGCAGGACTTTTTCAGCCAACTTTCACCAAACTACGTGGTTTTTCTGCTCTTTACTGCCACCTTTGGTCAACTTCTGTAATGTTGTCTGATCTTTTGCATTGGTTCTGAGCATGCCTGTTTGTACTTTGTACAAAAGTCCTATGGTTTTCTGTACACACGATCAGACTTTGCTCCATCGGACTTTTGTTGCCAGAAAGTTTGTCCGTTCACACAGCCAACAAAAGTCCGATGAAAGCCAAAAAAGTTTGTCCGATGCAGCGTACACACAGTCGGATGTTGCTCCAAAACAGCTAATTTGCATGTTTGTTGTCAAAAAGTCTGATCGTGTGTATGGGCCTTAAGTGAATGAGAGCCATCTTAATGCACACTACTGAAGTCGCTCCGACTTCAGAAAAGGTTCCTGTACTACTTCAATCCGACTTGTAGGCGACCGATACCCATTGATTTCAATGGAGGTCGCCTCCAAGTCGGATCTCTGTCTATATAATCATCAGCTCTCAAGAGGGAACTCCACGCCAAATTTATTTTAAAAAAATTGGCGTGGGTTCCCCCTCTGAGAGCATACCAGGCCTGGTATGGATTTTAAGGGGAACCCCCTACGCCGAAAAAACGTCCCTCTCAGATTCATACCAGACCCTTATCCGAGCACGCTACCTGGCCGGCCAGGAAAGGGGGTGGGGACGAGCGAGCGCCTCCCCTCCTGAGCCGTACCAGGCCGCGCGCCCTCAACATGGGGGGGTGCCTTGGGGAAGGGGGCCGCGCGGCCCCCTCACCCCAAAGCACCTTGTCCCCATGTTGATGAGGACAAGGGCCTCTTCCCGACAACCCTGGCCGTTGATTGTCGGGGTCTGCGGGCGGGGGGCTTATCGGAATCCGGGAGATCCCGGCCCCCCACTCTATGTGAATGAGTATGCGGTACAACGTACCCCTACCCATTCACCTGTGAAAAAAAGTTGAAAAAAAACACAACACAGGGTTAAAATAGTTTATTGCACAGCTCCGGGGGTCTTCTCGCCGGACTCCTCTGCTATCTTCTGCTAGCTCTTTTACTAGCGGAGGAGTCTGGCATTGGTACGGCTCAGGAGGGGGGGGGCGCTCGCTCGTCCCCACCCCCTTTCCTGGCCGGCCGGGTAGCGTGCTCGGATAGGGGTCTGGTATGGATCTGGGGGGGACCCCCTCTCTGTTTTTTCAGCGTAGGGGGTTCCCCTTAAAATCCATACCAGACCTAAGGGCCTGGTATGCTCTCGGAGGGGGAACCCAAGCCAAATTTTTTTTAAATAAATTTGGCGTGGAGTTCCCTCTTGAGAGCTCATTTTCTGATTGGCTGCGGCAAAAGTCGCCTGGCCTGGGGCGACTTAAAGTCGTGTTGTAAGTCGCCCCAAGTCGTGTTCAGGTCGTGTCCAAGTTGCCTCCAAAAGTCGTGTTGAAAGTTGTGTTGCCCCTGTGTGAACGGACCCTAAGACATGCCCCCTGCCACACCCCTTAAAGGAGAATTAACCAAAAAAAAAAAGTTAATTAAATCCACAAGGGCTATTTTTAGCACTACTATTTCTTTATATTGACTTTTAAAATTTACAAATACAGCAAATTAGAAATGGAATGAAAAGGTTTAGCCCTGAGAAACACTTTTTGAAAGATAAAAAGAACATTTTATATACAAATATATAGATCAGACCAAAATGAGGAGGAAGAGGGACATTGCTCCAAATCAGGGACAGTTGGGAGCTATGGTGTTTGGGTCAATGTCAGGGTCAGTATTTTTTTGGAGGGGGGCAGCATTTTGTTTAAATAAGTGCCAGTGTGTGTTCAGGTAGGATAAAAAAAAAGCCAAAATGCATTGCACACTATTGTTTCTGGGCTATACTACGGTTACATATAACAACTAACATACAAATATGTGGTATCGCTGCGATCGCCAGGAGCAGTAAATTTTATTTTGTGTTTTTTTTTTTTCTGTTTTAGGCCAGTTTTCCTTATATATCAGGAGATATCCATTACCATTTACTTCCAATTGAAAGCCAAATTTGTCATGAAAAAAAAAAGTGGTATAATCCACCTGGATGCGCAAAGTAGTTTTGTACGGTTTTTACTAACGCGTGTCAAAGTTGTAATATTGTGCATAGGCATTAGCATTTGTTTTACCCTTAGGCGCAAGGGGTTTGGAGAAACTCTGACAATAAATGTATTTTGCTGTTTATCTCTACATAATGTATATTGAATTGGAATGTTTAATTTATAGTTTACATTGTGGTTCTTGGGTTTTGTACCCAAACTTGATTAACAAACTGCTTGACCGATGGCTATGCTGACAAAGCATTATATTTTTTATTATGATGTTGTTAATGTACCTTTTCCATGACACTTGTGGAGCAGAGTAAGTGAGGGGTCATTGTTTCTTTCAGTAATCCTTCTTCTCCCGGACATAAACTTTTGGAAAGGCCACTGTGTAAAGAAAAGGCACAAGGCATTAAAGTGTCATCAAACAAAAGGTGATTGACTGCGTTCAATTCTTAGCACTGAAAGAAAAGTTGCTAAGATGGTAATTCATGACTTTTTTGTTCCTGGAAATCACAGCACCATCTGCCCAATCAAGTTCTACTCGGGTAATCTTATTTCTTCATCTCCTGCTGCTTCACATAAAGACGGAGGACTTGTGCCAAACTCAAGCCAAATGTTCTAATGTCAAAGGGTTTTGTTCTGGGTTTTGATCAAGTGTGACAAGCAGGGATTTTCTACAATGCACTTACAAACAGCTTACTTTGTACCTGGACTTATCATATGCCAGTCCTATGTGGGCCCACCTGTTCAGCAGCTGGTAGATATAGCTGTGCCCATCCTGGGTCCAGATGATAAGTCTGTTAGTAGCCAAGAACTCGCCTCCAGCAAACCTCTGACTATCCCTGCAATCATCACTGCAAAGCATGGAGAAGTCACAGTAATCATAGACCTAAACAACAAAAGGGACACTTTCATTAAAATACAATAGGAAAAAGCAAGTTCACCAAAAAAAGATTAAAGTGCATCTAAAGCAAATGTTTTAGGGCCAGTTCACACCATAGAAACACAGTCTGGATGCGTGTTTTTTATGCGTTTTCAATGCGTTCCAGTGCATTTTTGATACGTTTTTGGGGCATTTTTCATGCAGTCTGATGCATTTTCCCCCCTCTTTTTTCTTAAGGGCCCATTCACATTACATGCAGTCCAGTGCATTTTTTTTCTGCATCAAAATGCAATGGAAGTAGGTTACATGGTCTTTAATGTCATAGCTCACACCAGTGCTTGCAGTTTCAAAAAAAAAAGAAAAACGTGCTGCATTTTTCCTGCACTGGACTGTACTGGAATGATGTAAAATGCATCAAAAATGCATCAAAAATGCACTGAAATACACATGTCCTTATTCAGGGCCAGTTCACTCCATAGAAATGCAGTCCGGATACGTTTCAGATGCTTTTCTGCACACACATTTTTGATGCATTTTTGATGCAGTCCAGTGAATTTTCTTTTTCTCTTTTTTGTTAACCTTACATAAGGACAGGTGTGTTCCAGTGCAGTTTTGATGCGTTTTACAGCATCACTTTCCCACTGATCACAATTAGTCTGTTCTCAGCTGCATACGAGCTGGGGCACACTGAGCTTCCCAGTGAATGGCTGTGCAGTGGGGGGCGTGTCAGGACAAGCCTGATTATTGGAGGAGAGTGGAGGGTTCCCAGAATAGCCAGAGAACTGACCACGGTGTGCTGCCCTGCTTAGTGTGGTCAGTTTTTAATAGGAAAGCAAGGGGACTAGCAGGAACACTAGGGATTTTACATGAAGGAAACACAAAGAGAATAAGATACATATACAATATACAAATACATAGTATAGCAAGCACATATCAGGAATATGAAGTGTTGGGGTAATAAGTGGTTGTATACACTTTTTGAAAATGTTTAGCTACAGGTAAGCCTATAATAAGGCTTACCTGTAGGTAAAATGAATATCTCCTAAATCTGTATGGTTTAGGAGATATTCACTTTATATGCAGCGGCATATGCGTGGTGAAGGTCCGGCTAAAGATCCGGCAGAAGCTGCTGGACCATGTAGGAAAGAAGTCTCCCGCGCGCATGAGTGACAACATCACGGCTCCGGCCACTCACAGTGCCGGTGCCGCAAACCCGGAAGACATGCCGAGGGGAAATGTCAGCTCCCTCAGCAATGGCCGGGATCAGCTGCCAACGCCTTGTTCCAAGATAAGTATTTTATAATTAACTAGTATGCAGAGCATACTAGTTTATTATGCCTTTTGCCTTACAGGTTTAAAAAAAATAAAAATTTGCGAGGGTATACAACTGCTTTAACCACTTGCTTACTGGGCACTTAAACCCCCCCTCCTATCCAGACCAATTTTCAGCTTTCAGCGCTGTCGCACTTTGAATGACAATTGTGCGGTCATACAACACTGTAACCAAATGACATTTTTATAATTTTTTCCCCACAAATAGAGCTTTCTTTTGGTGGCATTTGATCACCTGTGCGATTTTTTATTTTTTATTTTTAAATGTAAAACGACCAAATTTTAATTTTTTTTAAATTTTGTTTAAAAATGTTATAATGGGTAATTTTTGTCTGTCATTAATGCACTGATGGGTGGCAGTGATGGGCACTGATGGGTGGCAGTGATGGACACTGATCGGTTACACTGATAGGCAGCACTTCTAGGTGGCACTGATTGTCACCACTGGTGAGCATTGATAGGTGGCACTGGTGGGCATTTATAGGTGGCACTTGTGGGCATCGATAGGTGGCACTTGTGGGCATCGATAGGTGGCACTTGTGGGCACTGTTAGACGGTATAAATGAGGCATAATTACCTCTTACTTTGCGGGACTGATGTCCCTTTAAGATAAGCCGGTGATCAGCTTTTTTTTACTCCTCTGCTGTCAGCCTGAAGAGAAAAAAAAACGATCACCAAGCCTTAGGTTTTGATCATGTGATCAGCTGTCATTGACTGACAGCTGATCACATGGTAAGGGGCTGGGACCCAGCACCCTGGCATGTGTGGAGGGACCAATGGTTGCGCTTTTGATGGCAAAGTCATGGGGGGGAACTGGGAAGGAAGAAATATTACAAGCTCAGATTTAGAAAGATTGAGTTTGATAAAGTTGTGTGACATCCATACCGAGATGTCATTCAATACGTTTTGGGATCCGTGAGGGATGATGTAATGCAGAGGGGGGCGGGGTCACCCACACGTCATTGGGAAAGCCAGGCTTTCCCACTTGCGTAAAGTGATGGGTGGCCCCGTCCTCCTCATATAAAAAATGTCAGGCTGCCGGGATTCCCGCAGTGTCTCCGCCAGCGGAGACAGAGGATGGATGCGCTGCGCTGGAGGGAGAGATCACCCATCGCTGGATCAGATCAGCCATCGCTGGACCCCGGAGAGATGATCATCCATCGCTGGATAGCAAGAGTGGATTACCACCGCTGGAATCTTTTAAAAAATATAAATATTTTTAATAAAGGACTTTTGCAACGGTGTGTGTGTCTTTTTTAACATTCTTTTACACTTTCTTTGTGAAATGGTAGGGGTACTTTTGTACCCCCTTACCATTTAAAACAGGGGGGATGTGATCTGGGGGTCCCCTTGTTAAAGGGGGCTTCCAGATTCTGATAAGCCTCCAGCCCACAGACCCCCACAACCACTGGCCAGGGTTGTGGGGATGAGGCCCTTGTCCTCATCAACATGGGGACAAGGTGCTTTGAAGGGTCACAGACCCCCAAAGCATCCTCCCACTGTTGGGGGCATGTGGCCTGGTACGGTTCAGGAGGGGGGGCGCTCTCTCGTTCCCCCCTCTTTTCCTGTGGCCTGCCAGGTTGCGTGCTTGGATAAAGGGTCTGGTATGGATTTTTAGGGGGAACTCCACGCCATTTTTTTTTATTTGACGCGGGGTTCCCCTTAATATCCATCACAGACCTGAAGGGCCTGGTAATTGAATTTGGGGGAACCCCACGCTTTTTTTTTTTTTATCAATGACTTTCAATGACTGTTCTCTGTATTACGGGGAGCCAATTCATTATAGCCGCGGATGATTTTAAATTACTTTTTTTCCTGCAAAAATTACACTTTGTGCAGGGACAGTTCTAAGCATGGGAAACATGCGTCCCTTCACAGGCATACTATAGACACCCCCAGGTACGAAATTTAAAGGAATATTACACTTTTATTGTTTCACTTTAAGCATTATTAAAATCCCTGCTCCCCAAAAAACTGCCATTTTTAAAAAAAAATTTGCATTGATACATGTCCCCTGGGGCAGGACCCAGGTCCCCAAACACTTTTTAGGACAATATGTTGCATATTAGCCTTTAAAATTAGCACTTTAGATTTTGAATGTTCGAGTCCCATAGACTTTAATAGGGTTCTAAAGTTCACACGAAGTTTAGGTCTGTTCGCAGGTTCTGGTGCGCACCGAACCTGGGGGGTGTTCGGCTCATCCTTAGTAGAGGAGATAGAGTTGTAAGTGACACTGAAAGTGTGCTGAGATAGGTAGGAGGAGAACCAGGATAAAGCGGAATCACGGAGGCCAAGGGAGTGTAGTTTGCTGAGGAGGAGCAGGTGGTCAATTGTGTTGAAGGCAGCAGAGAGGTCTAAGCCCTTGTACACACAGTCAGAGATTCCGACGGAATGTGTGCAATCGGACCGTATTGTCGGATAATCCGACTGTATGTGGTCTCCATCAGACTGTTTCCATCGGAATTCCGACGGACCAAGTTTTCCAACTTGTCTATAAAATTTTCCGACAACATGCTCCGATCGGACGTATTTCGATCATGTGTAGCCTACTCTGACGGACAAAGTGCCACGCATGCTCAGAACAAATTCCTAGACCAAAGCTATTGGCTACTAGCCTGAACCTAGTCCCGTCGTAACGAAATAACGTCATCACATTATTTACAATCGGATTTTCCGACAATTTTGTCTGACTGTGCGTATGCAACAGTTTCGGACAAAATCCGTCAAACAAAATCCAACGGATTTGGTTGTCAGAATGTCTGACCGTGTGTACAAGGGCTAAGAGTATGAGTATGGAGTAATGGCCATTGGTTTTACATATTAAGATACACTTACACTATCCATTCAAAGAACGATTCGAGAACACGAACAAACAAAATTACGAAAAGACGAACAAACAAAATTACGAATACACAAATGAAAATACGAACATACAAAATTACAGAGGATTGAAAATCTAAAATGTAAATTAGTTATAGATGTCATTTTCTTTCTTTTACTGTTTCGTATTTTCATGTGTTCATTATTTCGCTTATTCGTAATTTTGGTATGTTGGTTCTTTTACCTATTTAGATGTTCGAACTGATCCGAATGTACAAATACTAACAAATTTGTTGTGAACCGAATCACACATGTCTAGACTCCAATTTTCAAGAAAAAAGGGAGAAAGTTGCTTACTGTCCAATAACCAGTATTACGGTTTATTGAAAAGACCGATAGACAGACTCATCCACCTGGTGTTACGAGCTTACGCATTTCACTCCAACATGGAGCATATTTGTACACGTAAGGTTGGTAACACCAGGCGGTGAGTCTATGCATCAGTTTTTTCAATAAATCTGAATACTGGCTTTTGAGCAGCAAGCAACGTTCTCCCTTTTTTCTTAAAGATTGGGGTGTTGCACATAGTGTGGTTCGGGATCGTTAGGAGCCTGCATCTGGTGCCGGAGGAGTAGAGAGAGTGGGAAATGCCTGTAGTAGAATATGACTGCCTTAATATACTGTTTTATATATACCTATGAAAAATGATAACTAGTGCAATATTCAGCATAATATGTATAAATTGGTTAATAGTAAATAAATATAGGTAGCCTGTGCTACTCTACTCAACACCACTATATCAAAACAAAAAACGAAAAAAAGCAACTACAACCTACAACATGTTATCATCACACTGTCAAATGCAATATATTATATCCAATTGGGAAAGCTTCCTCTAAACCTTATTAATATTTAAAATAATGATCATTTATAAAATATAACTATTTAAGTACTAATAATAAGGTGTAGAGGAAGTGATTCACCATCGGATATAATATATAAATAATTTGTTAATATCGTAAGCAGATTTCTATTACAGACCTTTTGATAAAGTAACGTTTATTATCCAAAAAGCTGTACCTTCCCAGAATATGTAGCATTTATATTTTGGACAAAACAATGGTCCAGAAAAAATGCTGTCAAAAGGTTGTTATCTAGCCACATCTTCAAATAATGAAAAAATGATTTTTGTTTAGAGGACAGCCACTGTGCTAACCTCCGAGTGTGTGAAAATAAAATATTTCTTATATCAGCCATGTAATTTCAATTTTTCAGAAGATCTGAAGTGACAATTTGCCAGTATAACATCTCCATAAAGTGAGAAGAAATCTGGATATCAATCTAACATCAACAAAAGCAGTTATTTATTACGGAGGCGACTCTTACTGCCAGAGAGACAGAGGACACATGGGGTGTAACAAGCTGATCATCACCTTCCAAGATGTGGAACAAATCACCAGCAGCAGCCGTTCTGTGTATGTGCAGAAGCACACTGAGCAGTAGTTGGCCATCTCCAGGCACTGGGATTCAGTTTCATATACATTTTGCTTTTCCTAAACAAAAGGACAGATTGTGAAGACCAAATCGCAAGAGAATGCTTAACAATATTTTAAAACCTAAAAAGCAACACATGATATATTCTAATATTCAAATTCCCATATTGTAAGACAACTGTTATCCTAAATTTGGCTTATGCAGGCCATACATGGTCGAAATTCGAACAAATTTTCTTTTCAAAATCAGAAAGTTCATTGTTTTTTTTGTGATCCGATGATGTCACCATTGATTTTCGAAATTCGGCCAACCAAGCCTTCAATTTAACCTCATGTTGCTACAGAAAAGAATTTTCGTGACCGGGAATCTTCTTTTCTCTCCGTAAATTTTCTTTTCTAATGCAGGCCATACACGGTCGAATTTCGAACGAATTTTCTTTTCAAAATCAGAAAATTTGTTTTTTTGTGATCCGATGGTGCAACCATTGATTTTCGAAATTCGGCCGACCAAGCCTTCAATTTCACCTCATGTTGCTACAGAAAATAATTTTCTTGGCCGGGAATCTTCTTTTCTCTCCGTAAATTTTCTTTTATCTCCGTAAATTTTCTTTTCTTATTCCATTTCTCGCATGATTCTCCCATCATTGATTAGAAAATCATTTGTTTTTCCAAAAATTTCCAACATGTCCGATTCCTCAAATTTTATTTCTGCACGAAAATCGGCTTTTGCTGCAGCCCTCTAACAGTGCGAATTTCATACGAAAATTCTTAGATACGATTTTCGAAAGAAAATTCTTTCGAAATTCGAACCATGTATGGCTGGCATTACATATTTTTTTATTATAATTGAGTCATAATTTAAAGGGAAAAGTTGTGGATGGCCATATGACAAGCTAGCCAATCCTATTTCTCATGGCTTTTTTTCTCAAAGAATAGATGCAGGAACTCCCCCCTCTGAGTCGCTACCCTTGGTTCCACCTCCCAGTACTGCCCCTTTTGGAGAATATAGAACCAAGTATCATTTTGTGCTAAATAATAATTTGTAGGGAATTTGTTAATAACAACAAGAAAAGCAAGAAAAGTAGATTACCTGCAGCCATTCCCTCAGCAACAATGGACCCCAATAATATTAGACTCTGGCAGCAACAACAGATTTTCCAGCAGCCAGCCCAGCATCAAAAGACTCTCCAGCAGCCAGCAACAATAGACCCTTACCTTAATAGTAAATCCCTTCCAGCAATAATTAACCCCCCTCCCCCCCAGCAACATAGATCCTTCACCACCACCAATAGACCTTCCCAGTAACAATAGGCTGTCCTGCAAAAACGTATGCTCTCCGGCAATAATAACTCCCCCAGCAGCCAGCAATAGACCCCTCCCTCAACAGTGGATCTCTTCTAGCAACAATTGACCCCCCCGCAACATAAGCACCCGCCCCTCTCTGCAGCAACAATAGATTCCCCCACCAGCAGCAATAATAGACATCCCTAGCAACAATAGACCACCATGAAAAAAATAGATCTACAGGAACAATAGATCGCCCAGTAGGCAGCATTAATGGACCCTTCGGCACACCACAGCATCTTTTGCCATTACATACATTTAGTGCTGGAGGTGCCGGAACTGCATTCTCCAACGTTCTCAGTGAATAAAAGCCCTGCTATTTCCAAAGTAAATCACATAGCAGGAGTACAATTCAACATTCTTTATAGTAATAAAGCTAGATGTGTTTCTCATGGGGAGATCCTGCCTCTAGTTCTGAATTTAGCTGAATGCAGCATCTGCCACCAGTGAGATAGTAAATGGCTGGAGCTGAGTGAAACTAGGCAGAGGGCCAGCATGACTGGGGCCTGCAGAAGAGGCAGAGTATTAGTGGATGATTTAGAATGATGCATTTTGCTTGGCAGATTTGAAGAGTTCACGGCAGAGGGTGTGCCCTGTAGTGGGTAAAGAGGAAGGGGGGTCGTGTCAGAACTCAGTAGGAGCTCATCACAGTATCAGACAGTTTTCTCCCACCCTCCCTTCCATGTTTGTTTTGGTTTGAAGGAGCCTCCTACTTTCTCAAGGTGTTGGGGTATTTGTATTGGGTTTTCGGTTCTTATGTTGTTAGCTTGCCATTCAATTTTTTGGTCATTTTTTCTTGTCATAGCAGCAGGCAGGGGGTCTATTGGGTCTTTGAAGGCAGTTCTGGGTAAATGTTTGTGGAAATTTGTGGGTTGGGCCCATCCTTGGTATGGGTGTCCCTTCTTAACAATACAATGGTAACATTGGAGTATTAATTAGGTTGTATCTGGTAGTACGTAAGTGGTTATTTGTCCCTGAGCCGATGTAGTTGTGGTTGGGGGCCTTTGATTGGGTGGCCGATACAACCAGTTAATCGTGAATATAAAGGCCTTCAAAGACCTTAGACCGGGTATAAGGTGTGGTTGGTTTATTTGTTATGCATTGACTGTATTATATGCATTAAACTTGCTTTCTTGTGAATGTTGTATTTAAAACATTTGTTAACCCAAAAAGAAAAAAAATGGATCCTGTTCACAGTGCTTGTGCTGTGTCATTTGGCCCCTGTCTCACCTGAAATACCAATCTGATCCTGCCCTCCCCTCTGTACGCTGACCACAATTTATCAGGGCTGCTGAGCCCTGACACTGTCATCTGCAGCCCTGCTCTTCTTTGTTTATGTCTCCCTCTGTCCTCCTCCCCCCCCCCCCCCCTGCCTGTCAGCTCCCTGATCCTTCCTTCCTGCTCTACAAATAACCTTTTTTTTTCTTCTATAGTTACCTCTGATATATAACACTAAGCTTCCAGTGGAAGTCATTTATAAAAATACAAGCATACCCCACTTTTAAGTACACAATGGGGTTTATTTACTAAAGCTGGAAAGTGCAAAATCAGGCTCACTTCTGCATAGAAACCAATGAGCTTCCAGGTTTTATTACCAAAGCTTAATTGAACAAGCTGAAGTTAGAAGCTCATTGGTTTCTATGCAGAAGTGAGCCTGATTTTGCATTTTCCAGCTTTAGTAAATAAACCCCATTGTGTACTTAAAAGTGGGGTATGCCTGTATGCTGTATAATAGCTTACTTCAGAGCACCCTTCGGCGTTCACATGACTGCCTGCCAGTCTCCCCCTCTCCTCTTCTCAGCTGACATCAGCGAGGGTTTCCCAGCACCTCCTCCTGCAGCTATCAGATCTGGAGAGGAGACCAGCGTACAGTCAGCTGAGTGCCTAACGGCGCTCTGAATTAAGCTATTATAAAGTATATTTTTATAAATGACATGCACTGGGGAGCTTAGTGTTATATATCAGAGGGAACTATAGAAGAAAACAATTTACCTTAACAAAAACGTTAAGGGTTTGCAAAAAAAAGGCTTCTATGGCCATCCGACTCCAAATAAAATGTGTTGTCTGGTCATTTTAGAAGGGGGGGGGGGAGGAATCGGTCAAGTGTTTAATGTTTTAACTGCCATTCTGCAGGTCCCTCAGTCATGTACACCCAGCAAATCTATTGGTCTTCCTCCTGCCCCCAACAAACACCCTTCTTCCCATCATCCATGCTAACAGTGAGATGGACAATTTCCCCATTTATAAATGGGCTCCCATTTGCTAGTATACATAAAGATTAAGCTATAGCTCTTATTAAGGTCTCGCATAGACAGGTGTTTCCCCACATTTGAAATGCATGTCAAAATTAGGTCTCTGAATGTGTTTTTTTTGCAACCCCATTGGCACATTTTACAGATTACATGTATATGTTAGATGTAGAAGCATTCCAGAGCATGCACATGCAGACGTTCAGTTGGATTCCTACAATCCGTAATAAGATTGTACATGTTGATCAATCTAAAAAGGAGGTAGTCCATAGGTTTTTGAGACCCAAAATAAAGGAATCATATTTATCAATCATTACTTTGTATCGGTATGTCATATCTGGTGTTCTCTCTCATATTACTTTTATCCTTATTATTAACTTTGGTTTGATAAAGGACAGGGATATCTGAAACATTGCTAGATTATCTATGACCAATTGAGCAATAAATGACCAGGTTACACGCATAGACTGGTGCTCACTCATATACATATAGTTATATGCACAACTTGTTGTTAAAGTGGTATTAAACCTCAAACCAACATTTTTATTTATTGCGGCTTACCAATTATTAGATGTTTTTTCTCTCTGTTCTCACCTGGTGATAAGGCCAGTAACACACCTCCTGTATTAGAACTCCCCCACTCTGGATGAATGAGCACAGAGGGCACATTTGGACAGCAGCATTGTCAGTAGGCAGGGTGGGAGGTTAGATGTACTAGCAGATTTAAATACAAATTAAAGCCAAACTCCTGCTAACCTCCGTTTTAGATTCATCAGAATCTACAATCTTACTACGGATTGTAGGGTTCCACCTGAACGTCTGCATGTGCATACTTTGGAATGCTTCTACATCTATACATGCAATCTGAAAAATGTGCCAATGTCGTTTAATACAAGTAAAAAACACATTCAGAGAAGCCAGCGAGCAAAGAGCAAACAGAATCCTCTTTTTTGACTTAACATTGTGCCTGGCCCCTGACACATCTGTCATTTCAGCAGGTTTCTTCCATACCCTGTCTTAAAGTATGAGTAGAAGCATTAGAACCCTTGTCAGATCTTTATTGTTGTCTGTACCCCCTGTTAGGAAGACCCTCTATTTATCCTGGTGATGACCATCTATTTTTTTCAATGTGGTGTTTCTCGCACAGTGTTTCGCGGGTGGTGGTACAATGATGAGGATGTGTTCACACTGTGGCAGGATGAAATGTAATCCCTGCTGGCATTTGATGTGTTTTACTAATAAAGTTCACCCTCAGGTACCTTTTAACATGACATATGACAAAGAATGTATTTCCTCTTTGGACACTTCAATGATACGATTGGGGACCAAACTACGGATCTTTAATCATATTCACTTGTTGGCTTTTATTAGTTTTCATCCATCTTCAGTCTTTGGGTCAGAAGTCAGTTCATTATGCTGAATAACATTGTGAAGCCCCTAATTTTATTAGGAAAAGGTGACTGGAAATTGAAGAGAAATTTATGGTTAGGGGTTACCTATTAATCCTTAGACAGAGTACAGCAGAAACCTACTGACGGGAAACATGGGTCCTAGACCAATGTTAAAAAATTATTATTCTGATTGTATGCCAATAACATGGCATTGGCCTCTCCGTACGTGTTTATTTATTGTATTAGTCAACAATGTCACATCTCGCAGACCGCATAAGCAGACGTGGAACAGATTTTTCCCATATAGGTGTTCAGGCAGAACCCTACATTCCATAATAAGATTGTACAAATGCTGATCAAACCAAAAGAGAAGTTGTCTATTGGTTTTTGGAACCCACAAGAAAAGGATCCTTTCCTTGTTTATCATGCTCTAAATGTGTTAATTTTATCCAAAGAGATTTAAGGGAGATTTGCACTTTAGAATGTGGAATGGGGTATGTCTACACGTCATTTACTGTTTGGTCACATCTGGTCCGTGGAGTGCAGGAGCATCCCAAACAGAGCTTTCTTAACGTCCCATTGCCCTTCATTTTTGGAAGTGAATTTTTAATAGTTTATTCTCATTAAAAACAAAAAAACTGTTTTAAGGCCGCGTACACACGCGCGGACTGTTTGCCCAACCTTGTTCGTCAAACAGTTTCGGCAAACAGTCCGCTCAAAATTTGCATGAGCGGACTTGCCCACACACGAGCGGACTGTTTGACGAACAAGGTTGGGCAAACAGTTCGCTCAACTTTTGAAATGAACGGACTCGCCCACGTAAGGAGGAGGCAAATCCGCCCATTTCGAGCGCGTGTACAGGTAGGCGGGGCCCGCGAAGGAGACGTCGCGGGCTCCGCCGCCTGGAATGGGCTTAAAGGGGAACCCCAACGCCGAAAAAAATCGGCGTGGGGGTTCCCCCAAAGTCCACACCAGACCCTTGTCCGAGCACGCTACCCGGCCGGCCAGGAAAGGGGGGCGAGCGAGCGCGCCCCCCCTCCTGAGCCGTACCAGGCCGCGTGCCCTCAACATGGGGGGGTGCCTTGGGGAAGGGGGGGCCGCGCGCCCCCCCCACCCCAAAGCACCTTGTCCCCATGTTGATGAGGACAAGGGCCTCTTCCCGACAACCCTGGCCGTTGGTTGTCGGGGTCTGCGGGCGGGGGGCTTATCGGAATCCGGGAGCCCCCTTTAAGAAGGGGGCCCCCGGATACCGGCCCCCCACCCTATGTGAATGAGTATGGGGTACAATGTACCCCTACCCATTCACCTGTGAAATAAAGTACAAAAAAAAACACAACACAGGGAAAAAATATTTTATTGCACAGCTCCGGGGGGTCTTCCGTCTTCGGGGGTCTTCTCGCCGGACTCCTCCGCTATCTGTGTGTAGCTCTTTTACTAGCGGAGGAGTCCGGCTTTCTTCCTCCCCGCCGCCGGCCTCTTCTCCCGACTTCGGGGGTCTTGTCCCCCTCTTCGGTTCTTCTGCCGGGCCACCGCGCCTTCTTGTAGCTCTTTTACAGGCGGTGGCCCGGTCTTCTGTCGCCGCTGTCGTCGCCGCCGCCGCCGCCTTCCGTTCTTGTTCTTCTTCTTGTTCTTCTTCTTCTTCTCCTGGAGATGTTGACTCGACGAGCTCTCCGGCCGGAATGCCAGAGCCGCGCTGTGCGGTCACTTATATAGTGACAATGGGGCGGTGTCACATGGTATATGTCACATGGGTTGGTCACATGGTGACCCCGCCCCCTTACGATGTCATAGTCCCCATGTGACATCAACCCATGTGACCAACCCATGTGACATATACCATGTGACACCGCCCCATTGTCACTATATAAGTGGCAGCGGAGCGTGTCCCTGGCATTCCGGCCGGAGAGCTCGTCGAGTCAACATCTCCAGGAGAAGAAGAAGTAGAAGAACAAGAAGAAGAACAAGAACGGAAGGCGGCGGCGGCGGCGGCGACGACAGCGGCGACAGAAGACCGGGCCACCGCCTGTAAAAGAGCTACAAGAAGGCGCGGTGGCCCGGCAGAAGAACCGAAGAGGGGGACAAGACCCCCGAAGTCGGGAGAAGAGGCCGGCGGCGGGGAGGAAGAAAGCCGGACTCCTCCGCTAGTAAAAGAGCTACACACAGATAGCGGAGGAGTCCGGCGAGAAGACCCCCGAAGACGGAAGACCCCCCGGAGCTGTGCAATAAAATATTTTTTCCCTGTGTTGTGTTTTTTTTTGTACTTTATTTCACAGGTGAATGGGTAGGGGTACATTGTACCCCATACTCATTCACATAGGGTGGGGGGCCGGTATCCGGGGGCCCCCTTCTTAAAGGGGGCTCCCGGATTCCGATAAGCCCCCCGCCCGCAGACCCCGACAACCAACGGCCAGGGTTGTCGGGAAGAGGCCCTTGTCCTCATCAACATGGGGACAAGGTGCTTTGGGGTGGGGGGGCCGCGCGGCCTGGTACCCCCCCATGTTGAGGGCACGCGGCCTGGTACGGCTCAGGAGGGGGGGGCGCGCTCGCTCGCCCCCCTTTCCTGGCCGGCCGGGTAGCGTGCTCGGACAAGGGTCTGGTGTGGACTTTGGGGGAACCCCCACGCCGATTTTTTTCGGCGTTGGGGTTCCCCTTTAAGCCCATTCCAGGCGGCGGAGCCCGCGACGTCTCCTTCGCGGGCCCCGCCTACCTGTACACGCGCTCGAAATGGGCGGACTTTCCGAGCGGGAACAGTCCGCTCATTTTGAAAGTACAGCGGACAGGCCCACACACGGGCGGACTGTTCGCTCAAACACAGTTTCAGCGGACAGTTTTTCGGAATTTCCGAAAGACTTTGTCCGTCCAACTGTCCGCTGAAACTGTCCGCTGAAAGCCCACACACGAGCGGACTGTCCGCCCAAACACTGTTCAGCGGACAAGGTTGGGCGAACAGTCCGCCCGTGTGTACGCGGCCTAACACCATCTGTCCCACATGGTCCTATTGAGAGGAGGAGGTAGAGAGAAGATTCAAATTGAAGCCTGAAGGAGATTGTGACTATAGCCTGGAGTAAAAAGGAGGTGTCATCTACAGGTGCTTTTGACTCTCTTAGAGATAAGGGGTCAATATTTTTTGGTGAGTGCAGGCCTGGAGGGGAAGCACAACAGATTTGCATGCAGAGAGCACTTTTTTCCTGCATGTTTATAAGGGTCTGACAATTAAGAGACCTTTTGCACATTATTTAATATATTTTTTTAGTGTGGAAGGTGTTTTAAAAAAAAAAAAACACGTGGATATAATGTAGTCTTATAAAGCACTTTTCTTTGGGATTCATTGATATTTGTGTAGCATTATTCTTGTGTATGCCTATAGTTTAAATAGGTGTATACACAATGGGTGAAATAAGTATTGAACATGTCACCATTTTTCTTGGTAAATATACACAATTTTACCAAAAGTATTGGGACACCTGCATTTACCTCAAATGGCATCCTAATGGGATCCAAGCCTTAGTCCGTAGGGTTTAATATTGAGTTGGCCCACACTTTGCAGCTATAACAGCTTCAACTCCTCTAGGAAGGCTGTCCACTAGGCTTGTGCAATTCGTTTTGTAACAAATTGGAATTCGGCCGAATTTTGCATCTTTCGGACATTCGGATGCATCCGAATGTCCAAATAAAAAAATAACGAATAACAACAAATACGAAAGAAATATAACGAATTAATTCAAATGAAATCGACATGATTCGGTAATTCTTTAAAGAACTAATGAAACAAAAGGTCAGCTCAAAGTAAATCTTATAGTCCAATCAGCGAATTAATTTTGTGCCGGAGGATGGATGACTGGCAAAAGTGCATTCCTGAGAACTGAGTTAGAAGGGTGTTGTATTGTATTTGAGCCGAGGAGAAGAGACGTTGTCATTGTGTGTGTTAAAAGATTCAATAAACAAACGACTTTCCAATTTACAAATCATTATCACGAATGTTTATACATACATAAATATCGAATGTCAACGAATACGAATGAATGAATTCGACACTCTATGAATAATAATAACGAATTATCCGAAAACGTATTAACGTAACATAACGAATATAACAGAACGAAATTATGTATTTTATGAATGACAATGAACCGAAACTAAACAAAATTTTCCATTGTACACAAGTCTACTGTCCACAAGATTTAGGAGTGTGTCTATGGGAATGTTTGACCATTCTTCCAGAAGAGCATTTGTGAGGTCAGGCACTGATGTAGAAGAGAAGGCCTGGCTTGTAGTCTCCACTCTAATTTATCCCAAAGGTAATCTATTGGGTTGAGGTCAGGACTCTATGCAGACCAGTCAAGTTCCTCACTCATTCATGTCTTTATGGACCTTGCTTTGTGCACTGGTCCAAATCATTTGCTAAACGGGGGTGGTGTGGGGTTGTTTTTCAGCTTTTCAACTTTGTGGGAACACCAGTGCACAAACAAGGTGCATTTGGGTTTGATTTGCATTTATTTCTGTGATTTATCTGTTTATACCTTCCATTACAAATTCCTTTTGGATTAGAATACACTTGGCTGATTGTGTTGTTGGAAAGGTGTATACACTTGGTGTAGATGCATGTTGTTACAATGGGGTGGCTTTACTAAAGGCAAATAGACTGTGCACATTGCAAATACAGTTGCACTCATTTTCTCCAGAGTTTAGTAAATGCTCTCTGCTGATTTCCATCATCCAATAATTTCCAAACATTTTTTTTTTACCGTGCACCTGATAGGGTATTTTTTACAAAGTGAAGCCTTATTAACACATTCCATTTACTAAGAAAAATGTGTGCAACTGCACATGCAGAGTGCACAGTGTATTTGCTTTTAGTAAATCAACCCAGTTGCATCTTTTTGTGTTATCCAGTAATTATTTAGTATCTGTTTACATCATATCCAGTGTTCTTCCCTATACTGCTATTATCCTTATTGTTAACCTTTGATAAAATACACAGATGGCTAAAACATTGATGGAGTATCTATAATCAAAAGGAGAATATGTTTAGCTCATTGCGGCCCCAGTATATATATTTTAATTAATTTTTTTTTTTTTTGGGGGGGGGGTTACTGACCTGTATGCTGTTAACAGAAGATGAGAGGTCCCACACCTTTAGGTCACCAGAAGCTGATATTGCAACCAATGAATCTTCTAAACATAAAGTAAAAGAGTAAACTTTATTATATAATAGGTTTTAACTGTATTAATTCTGCTGTTATACTAGAGGTTGTTGTGTTTTGTACTTTGCCATCCAACTACAGCAAGGATGGATGGATGATGGGCACACTGAACACAGCTGGGCATTTAAGTAAACATTAAAAGAATGTAAAATCCGTGCTCGATGTAAATAAGAAACAATTGCAGCTGCTTAGCAAACTGTCATACCAGTTAGTAAAGGGAAAAAAAAGCAGCGCTCCAAATAGTTCAACAATTTGTAACATTCAGTTGTACATAAAAAGTGAAAAGGTGTCCATGTGCAAAATAGAACTTAGTCTTAACCATTTTAGCCCAGTAGATTTTACCCCCTTCCTGACCAGAGCACTTTTTACTATTTGGCACTTTGTGCTTCACTTTAACTGACAATTGCGCAGTCGTGAGACATTGTACCCAAACAAAATTGACGTCCTTTTTTCCCCACAAATAGAGCTTGTTTTGGTGGTATTCAATCACCTCTGCGGTTTTTATTTTTTTGTGCTATAAACAAAAAAAAATGTCAATTTTGAAAAAAACATATTTTTTTTTTACTTTCTGCTATAATAAATATCTTCCTCAGTTTATGCCAATATGCATTCTTCTATATGGTAAAAATAAATAAAAAGCATAATATATGTATATTGATTGGATTGCGCAAAAGTTCTAGCGTCTACAAAATAGGGGATACATTTATGAAATTTTTATTATAATTGTTTTTTTATTAGTATTGATGATCACTGCTTTTTTAGCGTGACTGCGACATTGCGGCTGACAGATTGGACACTTTTGACACAATTTATAAAGTGACCATTGACATTTATAAAGTGATCAGAGCCACTGATTACTGTATAAATGTCAATGGCAGGCAAAGGGTTAAACGATCAAGCGGTTAAGTGTGTTCCCTCAGCGTGTTCTAACTGCAGGGGGAATGGGCTACCACTGACATGACAGTGAAAGAAGATCTCTGTCATGGTACTAGGCAGAACAAGGAAATGCCTTGTTTACATAGGCAGTTCCCCGTTCTGCCTCTCCTCGCCGTGATCGCGGGCCGCTGGAGGACATTGAGACCGTGGGACCTGCGGGCACACTCCCGCAGCACTATCCTGCTTTTGCGGACTGCCATACAGGTACATCAGTTTATATTATTTAGTCTGTAGGAAAATTATAGAGTCCGCAAACTATTGGGTATAGTTGGAAATTGATCAATTCTGATGTAATTCCTGTCTCATTTCTTGAGGCCAAAAACACCAGGACACTACAAATTTCCCCCAAATGACCCCTTTTTGCAAAGTAGACAGTCCAAAGTATTTAGTAACAGGCATGGTGAGCTTTTTGAAGCTGTAATTTTTTGTTAATTTTTTTTGGAAAGCAAAGAAATAAAAATAAATATTTATTTTTCACAATTTTGTTTTCACATACTGCTGCCAGTGCAATACAGCATCATCATGCGCCATCAATTTTAAATTAGTTTTCTTTTACACATGATGATTGCTTATGCCAGTGAATTTCACTGGTATAAGCAATCATTTTTACTTAATAAAACTCATTCATTCAGTGTGTATTGTTCTGATTAGCTATGCCCTCTGTACAGCTAGCAACACAATTGTACACAATGAATGGCAAGCAAGGGATTTCTTTATTTTTTACTATTGTAATGGGATCTGCTGTGATTGGTCGCAGTGATCACATCATATCGGCAGCGGGCTGGTACATCGGCTGTGTCTGATGGGCACAGCCGATGACAGATCATGTTGCAGCATGACCCGTGGGGCGTTAGTGGAGGACATCATATGACATCCATCCAGAATGACTAATGTCCTACCCAGCCATCATTTGGCAATAGGATGGGCGGAAAGTGGTTAATGTTGTAGAAAAGTTTGCTAGAAAGCTTATTAAAGCCTATCATTTATTGTTTTTAGCCATTCTGGTCTAAAAATGTCTCTGACATTTTTCAGTTTCCTAATAGGTGAGAAACTATGGGAAAATATGTTCTCTTAGGGACAAGATGTTATTTAAAACACAGTTCTAATAAGGATAAGAGACATACTCATGACATATATATTGTACATTCTGGCATTACTATGTATTGTATTGATAGAGTAAAATGCCAATGACACATATATCACACATATGTTTCCACCAAGTTGTACTTGTTCAAAATATAACACTCCAATTGAACACTGATATGAGACCATACCCTGGGAGAGACTTAGGTCAAATGTCAATTATTCTAATATTCGGTACCTTGAATCCTGGTAGAGTGAACAATGCACATGCAACTAATCCAATCTGATGACTGTGACTTGAAACTATGAAGGACTTGCAAGGTCTTTGCATCAACAATGAGGACATCTTGATAGTGACCACAGCAGAGCAGCCAGCCTTCCCCTGTCATTCGGAATGAGCAATGGTAGTACTGCCAGCCAACGAGAGCAAAAAAAAAATTAAATGTGTTTATTGAGCGAAGAGCCATATTTTTAAAGACAGGAACTTTCAGCATCAAAAACAGTAAGATTAGTATAAGAACAAATCCTTTTTTACAAATTAAAATAAACAAGTACTATAAAACTATAGTAACAATGTAAGAAAAAAACGAATGTCCATAAATGTTTTTTTTTTACTAAAGATTGCTAATAAAAGTACAAAGAGACGTCTGCCTTAATCTACTGAGCAGGGCACCCTTTATTGACAGATAGGCGCTGTGACTATCTATAAGCAGTAATTCAGCATGCAAATGTAATTTTTTATCCCTTTGTCAGCTGTGTTGTAATTAAAGCTTTGGCCAGCAAAGTGCACTCTGGTGTGTAACTACAGGTCTTTCTTGCTAAAAAAGCAATAGCTGCATTGTCTTCATAATCTTTTCTCTGATTCAGTAAAGCTGAATCAGTAAAGGCAAAATTACCGAGCTTGTGCCTTACCGGCTTTTCCTGTGATCAAGTTTAAAATATACAATGCAGTATACTTGGAAATTGGACACATACTTATACTTTTTCTTTTCCAAACTAGAGTTAAAGTGGTATTGAAGTGAAATGTTTATCTTTGCCCTACAGGTAAAACGGCTTTCACACCAAGCCGCGCGGGGGGTTGTCGTTGGTCATGCGGTGCTATTTTTAGTGTTGCTTTACTATCTTTTTAGTGGCACTATTCAATCGCTAGCGGTTAAATCCACCCGCAAAACGCCCCAGGAGCAGCGCTGCCCCATTGATTTCAGTGGGGAGCAGCGGTGGAGGAGCGGTGAGTTCACTGCTCCTTCACCGCACCAATGAAGATGCTGGCAGGACTTTTTGTGATGCCCTGCCAGCGCACCACTCCAGTGGAGTGAATGGAGCCGCTTTTTTCAGGCACTATACAGGCACTATTTTTAGCGCTGTAGCGCCTGAAAAACGCTGGCAGTGTGAAAGGGGTCTAAGGTTATAAAAATTATCACCTGTAAGTGCCATGAAAACAGCCTGAACTTGTGTGGTGGTTTAATAGATATTAAAGTGGATCTAGAGGTACAAGGCTTTAAGGTAAAAAAACCTTCTGCATGCAACCCCCCCTATACCTACCTGAGCCCAATCTTGATCCAGCGATGTGCACAAAAGCAGCATCTCTCTCTCTCTCTCTCTCTCTCTCTCTCTCTCTCCTCATTGGACAGAGAGGCAGCAGCAGGCTCCATGTATGGGCAAGCTGGTTGTACACAAGTCAGTCTATTGAGCGACTTATGTACATAAGCCTGTCAGGTTTTTCCCGAAAGATCAGTACCACCGGCTATAGCCAGCAACACTCATCATTATATTCTGACAGCAGGCAAGGCTCCCTGCTAGCAGAATACAATGGCTCAAGAGTGATTCCCCCATCCACATCTAATGTGTAAATGGTAGAATCTGTTCATTTTAAGAATGAAAAAAATAACAAATATATGTATGGCCATATTAAACCTTGTTTTTTTTTGTATAGTTTGTAGATAAGTATGTAGATAGATGTTAAGTGCGGTACATAAAAAGGGACTTGCAGCCTGCTTACCCTCCTACCTCGATGAAAAGTTCTGTCTGAAAACAAAACAATTGTTTTCAGTCTCTAATGATGTCAAATATGCACAATGCACCTGATTGTCAGCGACTATGCCCACTTTGCCTAGGCTGTAAGTGACATGATGGATTTCAGAGCATTTTTTTGAAGCAAGAAACAAGTATTTTTTTTTAGCAATGCCATGCCGATATGTGACCTATTAATTTGTGTGAAGTGTGACTTTTTTTGTATGTTCAATTAACAGCCATTTTTTACTATTTGCTTTTTTTTTTTAAAGCTCCTCAATGGATATCCCCCACCTCCCAGTCTAATTGTTGGTATGATACAATAAAAAGAGCTGGCAGTCACATAATGCCACCTACCAAAACCTTTTTTCTGTGTTCTTTCTGTGGGGTCCTTCTTTGAGTGTCCACATCACTTCCTATTAGTTGTCCAGTGGTGGTCCTCTCAGGACCTAGAAGATCACTGACTTTAATTCAAGGACACTGGAGGTCTCCAGCAGATTTGCATCACTAGATCAGAAGTCTCTCACACCTGGAAATGGCAGTGTGGCACCTGGACAGGGGACTTAGGCGAGTATTATATCTTTCTTTACTAGGTAAGCAAAAAAGAAAGCCTGGCAGGACTGGTTAGGAGTTGGTAGAGAGAAAAGGCAGAGAGGTTATATTAGCTCAGAGTGGGGCTTTCATTTGGATACATGCTTTATAAAGCAGGACTGGAAGTAATAGGTTGGGTTACCAGCTAAATATGCTGGGGATGAAACTTAGATCTGCATATGTATCTAAAGCCTCATACACAACAGGGCATCTGTTTAGCCCCTCTGAATGCCTTTTCTCCTGGCAGGAGAAAAGCTGCTTAAAATACGTTCCTCCTAAACCCATACTATAGGCACACGTGTTTAGACGCATCAAACATTTGAGGGCTAATGAATTCCATAAATATACATTTTTTTCTGGCCATTGTAATGAATTTACACTCAAAAACTTTAACCGCTTGCTGACCAGCTGTCAAGCGGTTAAATGGGCAGGCGATTCTCCGTTATGTTACACAGCTCCTTAAGACGGCCACAAGGGGTGCGTGCGCAGCTCGCCCCGAAGCCGATGTGAGTGCCCGATGGTCTCGATGACCGCCAGGCTCCCGCGATCGCTCATAAGACGACGTGAACCGGGATCTCTGTGTGTAAACACAGAGATCCCGCTTCTCTGAAGGGAGAAGTGACAGATTGTCTGTTTATACAAAGTATGAACAGCGATCTGTCATCTCCCATAGTCAGTCCCCACCCACCTTCAGTTAGAAAACACTGTAGGGAACACAATTAACCCCTTGATCGCCCTCTAGTGTTATAACCCCTTTTTTACAGTAAGCAATGCATTTTTATAGCATTGATAACTGTATTAAAGTGGTTGTAAACCCTTACAACCAACTTTGACCTACAGGTAAGCCTAGATTAAGGCTTACCTGTAGGTCCAAGAAATATCTCCTAAACCAGAGATTTGCAATTAGCGGACCTCCAGCTGTTGCAAAACTACAAGTCCCATCATGCCTCTGTCTCTGGGGTTCATGCTTGTGGCTGTCAGAGTCTTGCTATGCCTCATGGGACTTGTAGTTCTGCAACAGCTGGAGGTCCGATAATTGCATATCCCTGTCCTAAACCATGTCCCGAAAGACAGGCACCGCTGTCTACGACGCATGCGCCGTAGACAGCGGCGCGTAGGTCAACGGCGATATGCCGCGAGTAGCGGCTCCCGTGCGCATTCGCGGGAGTGACGTCAACGCGGCTTTGCCGAATGACAGCAGTAGAGCAGCGAGACCCACGAGAAGATGGATGTGGCAGACTACAGGGGACAGCGGTGACTTCGCTGGCTTCTGTGTCAGGTAAGTGACACATAATGGACTACTATGCGATGCATAGTAGTCCATTATGCTTTACCTTTGCAGGGAATGAAAGAGGAAGTAAACTCATCAGGGTTTACTTCCTCTTTAATGCCAATGGTCCCAAAAATGTGTCAAAATTGTCCGATGTGTCAGCCATAATGTTGTAATCCCAATAAAAATCGCAGATTGCCACCATTACTAGTAAAAAAAATTAAATAATAAAAATGCTATAAATCTATCCCAAATTTTGTAGACGCTATAACTTTTGCGCAAACCAATCAGTATATGCTTATTGAGATTTAAATTTGCCAAAAATATGTAGAAGAATACATACCGGTCTAAACTGAGAAAAAAATGTGCTTTTAAAAAAATATATAAAAAATGGGGATATTTTAAAAAAAGTACAAAATATTGTGTTTTTTTTCAAAATTGTCACCCTTTTTTGTTTATAGCGCAAAAAATATAAACCGCAGAGATGATCAAATACCACCAAAAGAAAGCCCTATTTGTGGGAAAAAAAGGAGATCAATTTTGTTTGGGTACAATGTTGCATGACCGCGCAACTGTCAGTTAAAGGTGCCAAATCACAAAAAGTGCTCTGGTCAGGAAGGGGGTAAAATCTTCCGGAGCTGAAGCAGTTAAAAGCACCTAAACGTGTCTAGAGTTTATGTACGTTGCAAATATTTTTTGCTTTTTAGCTCCTCTCCTGGATGAGCTTTTGATGTTTATTTATTTTTCAGCCTGTAGATGCCTATGTGTGCATGCACAGGCTGGGGGTTGGTTTACTGAAACTGGAGCGTGCAAAATCATGTGCAGCTGTGCATGGCAGCCAATCAGCTTCTAACTACAGCTTGTTCAAGTAAGCGTTGACAAAAGAACCTGAAAGCTGATTGGTTTCTCTACAGGGCTGCACCAGATTTTGCACTCTATAATTTTAGTAAATGAACCCCAGAGGCTTACATAGAGGCGCTTTTACAGACTGAAATAGAAAAATGCCAAACGCCTCTAAAAGCGTGCTTTTAAGCCCAGTGTGCTTAAGGACTAATCCAGCTTAATTACCGGTTTCACACTCAATTTTGAATGTCTTGATTTCCTTGACAAATGCATTTATTTTTATTTTTTTGTTTAACTCCGTATGACATACGGAGCACTAAAATGAACTTTTAATGTAGTACTAACATTGCTATTTTTATATTCTGAAGATGCTGTCTTCTCAGCAGTGTTCGTGGTTCAGTTACATAGCTGGGAGTGAAAAGTGAGTATCTCGCAGTAGGGCCATAACTCCATCATGGATTCTTATACTTCACATTGTAATCTAAAGAAAGCCTCTGAAAGAGTGCACTGAGGATAGTGATTGTACTGATTTAAAATATCTCTTTTAGCCTGCGGGGTCACATGACAGCTAAATCCGAGAGCTGACAAACCCGCTTTGATTTTAGCTTATTTTCCTTTCCAAACTGCAGCAAAAATAACAATAAAAAACTCCATTGCAGGTCTTTTCATCTTAAGTGAATCTGTAAGAATGTATTGTTTAGAGTGGCTACTCATGATTCTAAAGGTGTAGACTTCAGGAGTGCCATTAGGGCTGCCACCTTATCCCTTTAAACCTGAACACATATAAATTACATTATGGTTCTGTGGCTTATGAAGGTGGTAATTAAAGTCACATAGGGGGGTTATTTACGAAAGGCAAATCCACTTTGCACTACAAGTGTACTTGGAAGTGCAGTTGTTGTAGATCTGAGGGGAAGATCTGAAATGAGGGGAAGCTCTGCTGACTTTATCATCCAATCATGTACAAGCTAAAATGCTGTTTTTTATTTTCCTTGCATGTCCCCCTAGATCTACAGTGACTGAACTTCCAAGTGCACTTGTAGCGCAAAGTGGATTCGCCTTTCGGAAATAACCCCCTAAGCCCTTGTACACACAGTCGGACATTCCGACAACAAAATCCGTCTGATTTTTTCCGACGGATTTTGTCCGAAACTGGTGTTGCATACACGCGGTAGGACAAAGTTGTCGGAAAATACGAACGTTCAGAACATGATGACGTTCGTTCGTGGCACTTTGTCTGATCGGAATTCTCTACAAACGATCGGACAAGGTCCGATCGGATCATGTTATCGGAAAATTTTATATCCAGCTCTCAAACTTTGTTGGTCGGACATTCCGACGGAAAAAGTCAGATGGAGCCCACACACGGTCAGATTATCCGACAACACGGTCCGATCGGACATTTTACATCGGAATTTCCTACCGTGTGTACAAGAGCTAAGGGATTATCTGCTTTAAATTCGCCTCAGAACCTGTATAATTAATATGTGTTTGGTTTTAAAGGGACGAGGTAGAAGCTGGAAAAGTATGAAAAATCTCAGCTTGCTTCAGGTCAAAGACTTACTCAGGGGTGAAGCCAGGATCAGGAGAACAACCCAGAAGCCTACAACTTTAAAGTCAGCAATTGGAGCCCCCCCCCCCCCCCCCCCTGTATTTTTACGCTTGTAGGTTTCCTTGAAGCGATCGTGTGATTAAAATGAAGCTTCCTCATAAAAGATTTAGTATGTTTTTAGTATACACAATACTGCAACTTCCAACAGAATTCCAGGTATGGGTAGCTTTACATAGTTACGTTGGTCCAGCGTAACAACAGTATGCATATACCAAGCCTGTGAAATCTCTTTAGAAGCTGGAAATCACTTTTATAAACACCGCTATTCCAGTCATCTCCTCTTTCTTCCGGGTCCCATGGCAAGCGGCTGCCCTACTGCATTCTGAACACAGGAGGTTGCCCACTCAACATAGAAGTTATTCAGAGAATGCTTTGCCTTTGCTCAATAAATGCAAAGGGTTCTTTAATTGGATGAGGGGGGAGCAGGATGTCACCAAGCATTCTCTCTCTTGTGCAATCATAGAACACTTTGCATTCATTAGGAAATGTAAATCAATTTCTGAATGGAGCCTCCTGTGTTCACAATGCTGCTTGGCGCAGGACCCGGAAGCAAGTGAATATCACCGTAGCAGCGGTGTATACTTTAGTGATTTCCAGCTTCCAGACGGATCCTAAAGCAGATTTTTTTTTTGTGGGAACTGAATGTATGTGCGAGTAAAGGGGGCTTGGGTGTGCTGGAGGGTCTATAGTCACTGCTGGGAGGGGGGGGGGGGGTGTAATGTTGATAGGGTTGTCTATTGTTGCTAAGGGAATATACTGTTATATATTGTTGCTAGGGGGTATTTTGTTCCTGGGGGAAACTATTGTTGTTGGAGGGGGGTCTAATGTTCCTGAGGAGGATCTATTGCTGCTGGGGGGATCTGTTGTTGCTGGGGAGGATCTATTGTTGCTAGGCTGTCTATTTTTGCTGGGGAGGATCCATTGTTGCAGAGGGGTCTGTTGTTGGTGAGGAGGAAATATTTCTGTTAGATTGGATCAATTGCTGCTGGGGGGGGATTTATTGTTGCTAGGGAGATCTATTTTTGTGTGGGGGGGGGGGGGGTTCTATTTTACTGTCTTGTTATCAATAACACATTCCTACAAATTATATAGCACCACAAAATGATACTTGGTTGTGTAATCTCTAAAAGGGGTGGTACTGGGAGATGAGTCGGGGGCTGATACAAAAGACGGTGCTTGGAGGTGGGTAGTAGGTGGAGACAAGGGGTGACCCAGGGGAGAAGGGGGTGCATGCATCTATTCTCTGAGAAAAAATCTCTGCCTACAGGTATGTTATACATGTATAGCTGGAATAATATACAGTAACTATGTTGAAATATCCATACCTGGAATTCTTCTTTAAAGTGATACTAAAAAAGTCTTAGTTTTTTTTTTTTGTTCAAAAATCACAAACATGATATACATACCTGCTCTGTGCAGTGGTTTTGCACAGAGCAGCCCTGATCCTCCTCTTCTCGGGTCCCTCGCCAGTGCTTCAGGCCCCTCCCTCCTGTCGAATGCCCCCAAAGCGAGCAGATTGCTATGGGGTCACCCAAGCCGAGCTGCTGCTCTGTGTGTCCATACAGACCTGTAGCCCCGGCTCGGTCCTGTCCCCTCTCTCTCTTCATTGGCTCACTGACTTTGATTGACAGCAGTGGGAGCCAATGGCACCCGCTGCTGTCTCAGGACAGCCGAGACTCCCATGTAACATTGCTGGATCGAGATGGGGCTCAGGTAAGTATTAGGGGGGCTGAGGGGGGCTGCTAAACACAAAAAAAATTTCTAGAATGCATCAAGATTTAAAAAAAATCGTATGCCTTTAGATCCACGGTAAGCTGGAGTTAATGACGATAATATTGTGTCATTGGTCTGAGATAGAAGAGCATATTTCAATTGAGAACTCTTGCCATCCAATTGGTGTGTAGCAAGAGAAAATACAGACTTGTCCACGTGAATACCAAGCACAGCATGTTGATTGTGGTGGAGTGTCAAAGCAACAGTATTTTTACCGGCTGTAAGGTTGCAGAGTTTTGGTGAAATATGCCAGAAATCCTCTGGGGTTGATGCCAAACACAGTTCAAGCTGTGGAAAGACTGTCACCAATTAAAAAGAATTTATCAAGCAGCTGTAGGGCTGTCACTCTGAAGCGGCTGAATTTGTTTGGAGCAGGATGGAGCTGTCATTCTATGTGCAATCTGCATTGCCCATGGTCTGTGCCCTTTGTACCACCTAGTATACCATGGGGGACATTTATTAAAGAACTTGCACAGATAATGTGCAATTGATGTGTAAAATTGTTAGTCTGTTTTGCAAACAATCTGGTCAATATTCCTATCGCACACGTTCTTGCCAAATATGGCTCATAAAATGGTGGGTGCTGCAGCGATTACCAGTTGGGTCCTGGAAAAAGAAAGTGTACAACTGTACATATACGCCAGCACACTATGGATCGACAACGTCTGTCTAAAGGTTTCTTTTAATGAAAGAGATCACGTCATAAAGATAATAAAGTGCAACGTTTCGGAGCCCTGCAGGGCCCCTTCATCGTGCCTGACAAAGGGGCCCTGCATGGCTCCGAAACTTTGCACTTATCTTTGTGATGTGATCTCTTTTATTAAAAGAAACCTTTGCACATCCATGGTATGCTGGCAAATAAGTACACTTGTTTTGCAAACAAAGCGACAAATTTAGTTCTGAGTGACTGTAGAACTACATAGCATATGTCTGTCTATTTTCTCTCTATGCCGCAATTAAGTTCATTTAGCTGCACATCTGCTGCAGATTTAAGAAGTGCAATTTTGAAATAGGTACAGATAGTCTATGTATTATGCAACCTGCTTACGGATAATAAATCTGTCCCCATCTTGCGACAGATTAGCAACCACAATCATTAAGATAGTATTGATAAATGTCCCCCAGTGTGTATTACTAGCCTTAAAGAGGCAAGCAGCAGTAAAGATATATGGCGTCACAAGCTTCTGTCTGGGTGTCACTCTCTTATATAGGAACTGCCCATCTGGAAGGCAGCAGGTCTGTGTGATTGCCCAAGCTGCTAGGAAGACTGCATAGCATTTATGTCCAATCCTCATAATGTATAGCTTGTGCAAAGCAATATAGAAAAAGAAATTATATATATATATATATATATATATATATATATATATATATATATATATAATTAAAAATGGTCCATAAGAAATATATTTAGCATAACTGTCTCATATTGTGCACGCTGAATAAATCTATGAAAAAGTAAAAGATGAAATTAAAACCTTTGACTCATTGCAGTTTTGGTAGTCATTATAAAAGCACACATAAGGTTAACTGGAGCAGTAAGGCTTTAACTGCCATCCCAGCTCTCTTGTGTGGTGACCTCATCATCTCAGAAGGTGGTGATTGCTTCAAATGAGAAATATCATTTAGCTCTAGATTTAACATCTCTGACAGCTAATTCAGCTGAGCTAGAGGTAGTAAGATAGTCATATGTTAGTTTCTAATTTCACCTATGTAATGATTTCATTATCAGATACCCATCCTAAACATATTCTGTTCTGTAGGAAAAATCACATATTTCTCAGCTCTCATTTTACACAGAGAGGTTGATTTACTAAAGGGGGTAGAGAATTTTTACCTTTCAGTGATTGCTTATGTACAATATTTTTATATGTGTGTCCAAATGGGTTACAGCATAAATTGAATTTATTGTACATTACCAAGGCAGTTACAAAAAAAAAGAAATAAAATAAATAATTAAAAAGGAAAAAAAAAACAGAAAAAAGATCCTTAAGTGCACTGCGTTCGGGCGGCGGACACAGTGCACTATGGAAAGCGCCATGTCACAAGATTGCAGGCGAGTGGGTGGATTATACAAGGGGTGGGGCTTATGGGAAGTGGGAGGGGTCAAAAATGAAGGGTGGGGTCTGGCAACCCCCCATCCTAAAAGGTCACCAGCCGCCACTGTCTTGGGATATTGATCTGGTCAGTTAAGTAGCAGAGGAGGCTTGGTAATCAGTTTCAGGTGCACTAGATGGGCAACAACGAGACAACCTCCAAAACAGGAATAGTTTTACAGGTGGAGGCCACTGACATTTTTTTCCCATACTCCTCTTTTCTGACTATTTTTCACTAGTGTTGCATTTGGCTAGGGTCAGTGTCACTAATGGTAGCATTAGGCAATACCTGGACCCTATAGAGGTTGCACAGGCGGTCCAACTCCTCCGGGATGGCACATCAATACATGCCTTTGCCAGAAGGTTTGCTGTGTCTCCCAGCACAGTCTTGAGCACGGAGGAGATTCCAGGAGACAGGCAGATACTCTAGGAGAGCTGGGCAGGACCATAGATGGTCCTTAACCCATCAGCAGGACCAGTATCTGCTCCTTTGTACAAAGAGGAACAGGATGAGCATTGCCAGAGCCCTACAGCAAAACCTCCAGCGGGCCACTGATGTGAATGTCTCTGACCAAACAATCAGAAACAGACTTCATAACGGTGGCCTGAGGAGCCGACGTACTTTAGTGGGTCCTGTGCTCACTGCCTGGCACCATGGAGCTTGATTGGCATTTGCAATTAAACACTAGAATTGGTAGGTCCACCATTGGCACCCTGTGCTTTTCACAAATGTGAGCAGGTTTACCCTGAGCACATGTTACAGATGTGAAAGGGTTTGGAGAAGCCGTGGAGAAAATTATGCTGGCTGTAACATAGTTCGGCATGACCAGTTTAGTGGTGGATCAGTGATGATCTGGGGAGGCATATCCATGGAGGGACACACAGACCTCTACAGGCTAGACAATGGCACTCATGGTATCGGGATGAAATCCTTGAACCCATTGTCAGACCCTACACTGGTGCAGTGGGTCCTGGCTTCCTCCTGGTACATGACAATGCAGTCTTATGTGGCGAGAGTATGCAGCCAGTTCCTAGAGGATGAAAGAATTGATACCATTGAATGGCCCCCACGCTTGTCTGACCTAAATGCAATAGAACACCTCTGATACATTATGTTTCAGTCCATCCAACGCTGCCAGGTGACACCTCAGTCTGTTCAGGAGCTTAGTGATGCCCTGGTCCAGATCTGGGAGGAAATACGCCATTACACCATCCATCGTCTTATTAGGAGAATGCCCCAATGTTGTCAGGCATGCATACAAGCACGTGGGGGGCCATACAAACTACTGAGTACCATTTTAAGTTGCTGCAATGAAATTTCAGCAAAATGGACTGGCCTACTGCATCATTTTTTTTTTCACTTTGATTTTCGGGGGGTGTCTTTGAATTCAGCCCTCTGTAGGTTGATAATTTTCATTTCCATCAACCGATGTGGCTTCCTTTCATTCCTAACACATTACCCTGTCCATATCAGCATAGATATCCAGCATGATATTTTTCCCCATTGAGATCTGATGTGTTTTCAGTGTTCCTTTACTTTTTTTGAGCAGTGTATATAAAATAAAGTTAATGCTGTGGTACAATATGAAATTGTAACAACATGTAAAATATTATTTTGAAATCCGGATTATATTTTAGTTAAACTGCCCCCCCTAGGCAGCTCCTATGACGCCTTTACTTTGACTGCTAATCTCTAAAGCTGCAGAGTTCCCAACCGCTTTCAATAAATAAATATGTATGTTTAACTTAATGGGAAGTAACTGCTTGCAAGATTCTATAGAGAAAAACTGTGCTTTGAAAATATATGAAGGGACTGGCAGCCATTGCCCATAGGCAGGGGGCTAGCTGGCCTTTTTATAAAACTGAGCATTTATAAAAAACAAAATAAAACGCAACCATTGATTTTACACAATGAATCTGTTTTGCCTATATGTTACTGAAAGCTAAAGCTCCCACTAAAGGCTTACAGATTCAAACAATAATTAAAATATGAATAGAACAAGATCTTCTTAAAGTGGCGCTTTGGTTTGATTTGAAATGAGGGTTAAAGGTCTCCAATAAGCATTTTCACAGCAAATTTTGAAGTGACATGTCCATGTTGATACTTACACAGATTGCTGTGTGCCTATACGGGAGCTTGACATTCTCGATGCAGTGACCATTGGTGACGTTCCATACGCACATCTCTCTGCAAGACATGACCCCGGGTTATTCATTGTTATTTCCACTCAGCTGGCTAGGACAATTGTTTGACACTATATTTTTTAAGAGTAAAAACTGTATTTAAGTCAATGCTTATCATTTATGTAGCTTTTTGTTAGAGATTACTGGTGAAGAAAATGTTTTGCTCATAAAGGACGGGGGGGGGGGGGACATACTGAATGTATTTCCTTTTGTTTAGGTAATTACACCTTGCTGCCGAGCATCAAAATAAGTTTAAGGCCATGTCTGGAGTAAAACAAATTGTAGGTGTGCTGCCATTACGTCTCATCAGCGTGTCAACAGAAGTATCATTCTTCAGAACTACATCCTGCTGAAAATGGGTCATTTCACAGAACCTCAACCACACGTTTTAAAGCAGATGTGCATCTCCTGTGTTATTTTCATTCAAATCAAAGTGACGGGCACTGAAGATGAAACAGCACCACCATGAGGATTCCTTGGGATTTGCTGGAAAGAATTCGGACCTCAGAATACACAAACTTAACCAATTCAGCAATGTAAACAAAACATTTAAATACACATTTTATATTATAAAAATTCTTACTTATTTTAATTAAACTGTAACATTTTAATCTAAACAGAATGTGGTTCAGGAAGTCATTTCAAGTTTCTAAATGATAAAAAAAGGTGTTCGTATTTATTAACAACAATGACAACAGTAATATTACAAATAATATTAATGCCTGTAATACTATTGTCACTACTAATAATAATAAAAGCAGGACAAAAGTGCATTTAAACATGAAACAGACCCCCCAAAAAAATAGGCAGTTTAAAAACCAAAGAAAAAATAAAAACTCTTCCATTGATTTTCCCTTTTTTTTTGTGATACACTAGATTCCACTCGAGGTTGACAAATTTACACAATTTATATATAAATGAAACAATTATTTCCCAAATTTGTACTTTAGTTAAATTTGAAGTGGAAGTATATGTATTTTCACACTTCTACTACTAGTAATAATAATAACATGTCCATTTTTAGGCAATCCCCGAAAACCCTTCTCTTAAGAGAGTCCTATTCTGCCTCCACCTAACTACTGAACTTTTTTCTCCATCAGCTCACCCCTCATAGTTATTAACTTTTGTGGCACGTGACCCTCCTTTTTAGATGGTAAGTTCTAATGAGCAGGGCCCTCCTGTATTGAATTGTATTGTAACTGATGGGAATCTGCATCAAAGTTTGCTAAAAACATTGCATTGTGCATTGATCACCCAAAGGGGATTGTTTTGTTCTCATCAAAAGTGGAGTTACTATAGAATACATTATCAACTTCAATAGTGTAAAAAAAAAAGTTGGGCCCCCAAAAAACATTGTAGTTATATTCATTCACAAAAAATTAAACTGTCAATAAAACTGTTTTTGGAAGCTCATTCCTACTAGCAATATGGCAGTTGTGATTTTAAGTGCATCATTGTCTGCCTTCATGTTGTATAGTGGTGCTCGAACTGTTGGTCCAATATAAAGGTAAGGAGTAGGGGAGGTGCCAACTAAGTATAGTATTAAATTGAGATTTTAATATTGCAAGGTAGAAAAACACACTTACAAAGGAAGGGTTAAGAAGGGATGGAAGGAGACAGGAGACATAATTGTTGTGCAGAGCATTGCAATAAGCACTGGAAGCTTCTTGGATGCAGTAATACGGCTTTACTCTCACGGAGAATTATATTAAATGTCTTACACCATGGAGAAACATGAACAGGAAGCAGAAATATACAAGTACATGCACTGATATAGACAATACATCCTGTTATATCATAAAAAACATTAACTATACACTATAGTACTACAGCACCACCTGCTGCATAGATAGGTGTAATGCATACAGTATTGTCAGTTTTTTTTTTTAACAACTTTACATGCTGTTGTTCTTTTACAGCAACAATTAGGTACACTGCCCAGGGTGTAATATCATCCTGCAGGCTCTGCCGGCTGGGTCCTAGTCGCTGGCAGTGGATGCAAGGAGACAGGAGGAGCTCTCTGCAGCAATGAAAGTCTCATGCTGAACAACATGCAACGCACGGGTGATGTCACCGGAGGATCAGAATTCACGCTCAGAGCTCACAGCTCCTTCTACTGGCCAGTTCCGTCACTTCTGCCTGTGGTCAGCATGAAACATCCACTGCTGCAGAGAGTTCCTGTCTCCATCCACTGCCAGTGACTAGGACCCAGCCGACTGAGCCTGCAGGACAGTGATACACCCCGAGCAGAGTGCCTAATTATGAGCACCGTTTAACCCTTCATCTTGTAAGTGTGTTTTATATCTTGCAATATTAAAAATCTCAATTCAATACGACACTTAGTTGAGCACCCCCTCCCCCTCCTTTCCTTTATGTCTTTTTCGGAATTGGACACACTCTTATGGATGCCCCCACTGCTTCTCTAATGACTTTTTAATTGGGACTTTTTATTCACTGACTCATGGACTGAGTTTCCTTTGTTCCTCTCCTTTCTTAAACAAGACTACCTTTGATTTTGGACACACACCCTCTGTGTAGACATGTGCAGTTCGTTTTGTTCCGAATTAATATTCTGACAAATTTTTCGTTATTAGGAGATTTGGCTATATCCGAATACCCGAGTTACAATATAAACAAATTTTACCGAATGCTCCGAATAACGTAACTAAATTTGTCTGAATTTTGGAAATTTAAACTGAAATACGAATTGAATTTCGCATTGAACTCCAGTCGAATTCTAACTGTAGACATATTGATGAAATCAAAGACCGTATTTTTTTTTTACAAAAGGCAAATCCACTTTGTACTGCAAGTGCACTTGGAGGTGCAGTCGCTCTAAATCTACGGGGTAGATCTGAAATGAGGGGAAGCTCTGCTGATTTTATCATCCAATCATGTGCAAGCTAAAATGCTGTTTTTTATTTTCCTTGGATGTCCCCCTTGGATCTACAGTGACTTTACTTCCAAGTGCACTTGCAGTGCAAAGTGGATTTTCCTTTAGTAAATAACCCCCTGTGTGTGTTATTAGAGTACCATTTCAAAATAATGCATTTTTTGTTAAGCCAAAGGTGATTTAGAGAGTCATTGTAATCATTTGATGAAGATTTTTCTTTTGTTTGTTCACTTTGCTGCATTTAAAATCGAAAACAATATAAGATTTTGCTTTCGACTGATTAGAAAAAAAAATTTATCGATTTGAACATTTTGAATCAAAAAAATCAGTAAATTCAAAGAAAATTTAAAAATTCCGAATACAAATTCCTAATGCGAATTGAAAAAATCAACTACATTGAACTAAACAAAATAACTAGATTCACAAATCAAAACTAAACAAAACAAATTTTTTCGTCATGCACATGTCTACCTCTGTGCGCCAGAACTTTACGCTTTTTCTTCTTTTGCCGCTATATAAATCCTGAACAATAATAATAATTACAATGTATTTAAAGGGTAACCCCACTTTTGTAGGGAAAAAAAATAAAAATAAATAAAAAAGAGCATATGCTACACAAGCCATATCATGGTTTAATTATAGTAAAAAATACCTTTCTTTTTTATTCTGCAGCTGTTATTATTTTATGTAAAATTAAATGCAATATAGGAATCTGGGTCTGTTCTGTACACAGTTTGTGTACAGAACTTCCCCAGAAGTGTAATTTCCTGCTTATATGATTGGCTCACTGAGTTTCCCAGAAGATTACACTAAGATGCAAATCAGACATCTTTTGTAATAAAGAAAAACATTTTTGGGGAGATATCCCCAAAGGGTTATTTACTTCTAAGTGGATGCTGATGCTGAAACTTTCCTCATTAGGACACTGCAAGTGCATCAGCTGATTAACCTCCTTAGTGGTAATCCGGAGTGTGGCTTGGGGTGAATTTTCATTACCAAAAGCGGTAACCCCGAGCCACACTTGGGATCGCATCGCAGGATCCTGCGATGTCTCCCTGCACTGTGTGGAGCCGTCCTCCGCCAGATCTATCACAGTGCCAAGCTCTGTTCCCTGCGAGCGCTGCGACGCATGGGGATGGAGCATGGCGCCAAATTCAAAAAGTTAAAAACACAATACATATACAGTACACTGTAATCTTACAGATTACATTACTGCATCATGTTATTTCACATCCCTTTTGCCCCTAGTGGTTTGTCCAGTGCCCTGCATGCAGTTTTATATTATAAATACTGTTCTTTCTGCCTGGAAACTGGAGATTGTCCATAGAAACCTAAACCGTCTCTTTACATCAAAAATGGTTTTAGACCAGCTAGAAAACAGCGATAATAAATTAGAATCACTCGCAGAATTGATAGATAGCGATTTGTGGGGAGATTCGTCATTAAACACTGAAAGTAATGACAGCGACAATTCTGCAACTCAGCAAATTTCTGTGTTTTTGATTTGATTACATTATTGGATAATTTTTATTATTATTATATTTGTATTTGTTAGAATTATTTATAGTTATTTATTATATTATAATTTATGATTTTGTGTTTCAAACTTTATCATACCCGGGATGTCTACTAGACTCTTGTTTGGACAGATTTAAGAGAGAGTCCCGGAGCAGAAGGAGAGAAAAGAATAAGCGTAGGGACGGCATGACAGGTGTGGACAGCACAGTCATGCTTGTAGGGAAAATAATTAATTTGTCTCCTTTAAGAAAAGGGGAGTGGCCGGAGCAGGGGAGGCGCTCGGGTTAGAAAATTATTAGGCAGGAAGGGGAGTGACGTCAGTACTGAGCGGTGGAGGAAAAGATGCCCACCCACCCTCCCGAGTATCGTTGATTATAATAGGGGCTGTACGGATAGCCCATGGCAGTGGTTGGATCTTGGAAGGAGGAGAATATGGATGTTATATGCATATATAACATGGTTGGTACCTATCCGTGGTATGGGGGTTAACATGGTTGGTACCCATCTGTGGGATGGGGTTAGCATGGTTGGTACCCATCTGTGGTTTGGGGTTAACATGGTTGGTACCCATCTATGGTATGGGGTTAACATGGTTGGTACCCATCTGTGGTATGGGGTTAACATGGTTGGTACCCATATGTGGTATGGGGTTTAACATGTTGGTACCCATCTGTGGTATGGGGTTAACATGGTTGGTACCCATCTGTGGTATGGGGATAACATGGTTGGTACCCATCTGTGGATGGGGTTATCAGGTACCTTCTGGTTAACAAGGGGTTAACCTGGAAGGGGTAAAAGGTGGGTCACTGCGAAAGTTGAGTACCGTCTCCGGGTCCGGGGGTTTGCGACTGGAGGCCTAAAGTAAAAAGAAGTTTGTCGCAGTGACCAGTGGGGTGGGGTTCCCCTCAAAGACCCCAAAAAGTACAAAAAAGTTGGTTATGAGTTATTTTAAATGTTGTTTATTTAATCTCAAAGTAATTGTTAATAAAAGGCCATCAAGGCCATTTAATCCAAAATCTTATCATGTCATTTGTGAGGGGATTTGGAGAGGGTTAGATATTATGGTTAACGGGTGGAGGAAGTGACTGTGGGTTAGGTCCTTCACATGTCATGAGTTATTACTAAGAATTACAGGACTACAATATAAAATGCCAAATTTCTATTCAAAACAATTGCACCACTTTGACATTCAAAAATCTGACATAATCATAGCACCAGGGAGGTTAATAATGAAAATGTTACTCCTATTTAGATTCACTCTACACACAACAAACAGCTATTTATTCTAAGCAGAACCAGATGGAAATCTGCATCAAAGTTTGTTAAAAACATTGCAATGTGCATTGGTCACCCAAAAGGGATTGTTTTTTTTTCTCATGAAAAGTGGAGTTACTCTTTAACCACTTCCCACCCGGCCAATGCATATATACGGCCGGGTGGGAGCCGTCTACTCCTGATAGGACGTTCAGGAACGTCATTCCGGAGTAGCGGGATCGCGCGCGCGCCCGCGCAGCGGCGCGATCCCGATGTGCTCGTGTCACCCGGACACGGCGCATCTCAGATCGGCAGGAGGGCTCTGTGATTGGCCCTCCTGATCACATGACGGCCGTGTCCAATCACGGCCGTCATGTGATGTAAACAAACAGCCGGTTGCTAGGCAATCGGCTCTCCTCTCCTCACACGGAAGTCACCGCTGAGGAGAGGAGAGCAGAACGCTGCAGCCGGCTGATGATCAGTGAGTATGGGCTGCTTTTTACAGCTTTTTACTCACTGATCATCAGTGTAGTGTCAACACACAACACACCACACAGTACAAACACAGTCCCCACATATGTCCCCAAAACACACATGTCCCCAAAACATACATGTCCCCAAATAATAAAAACACATGTCCCTAATAATAAAAACATGTCCCCCACATATGTCCCACTAAAATCACATGTCCCAATGATTATCTGCACACATATGTACGTGATCACCTGCACACATATGTACATGATCATTTGCGTACATATGTCCGTGATCACACAAACCAATTATTATACACTTAACGGAATTTTTTTTACCAAAAACATGTAGCAGAACACATTTTGGCTTAAAATTATGACAAAATTTGATTTTATTGGATTTCTTTTCAAATAGAAAAAAGAAAATATTGTTTTTTTTCCAAATTTCCGCTATTTTTGCGCTTATATCGCAAAAAAAAAAAAAACGGAGTCGTGAATAAATAACACCAAAATAAAGCTCTATTTGTGCGAACAAAATGATAACAATTTCATTTGGGTACAGTGTAGCATGACCGCGCAATTGTCACTGAAAGCGCTAGAGCGCTGAAAGCTGAAAATTGGGCTGGGAAGGAAGGGGGCGAAAGTGCCCTGTATTGTAGTGGTTAAATATAGAATACATCATCAACTTCAATAGTGTCAAAAAAGAGTTGGGCCCCCAAAAACATAGTAGTTATATTCATTCATAAAAAATTTAACTATCACTAAAAACAGTTTTTGGAAGCTCATTCCTACAAGCAATATGGCAGACTAAGTTGTGATTAAGTACATCATTGTTAGAAGCATCCACTGCAAGAGGAATTTCAGTTTTGCTGAGATGCTTTCAATGTTATTCCGTTACAGGGATGCAGATTATTTTCCTTTTCCTTTTGCAAAACTGAGGTCACACAGTTGCGGATGATAGGTAGATCCTCCCATTTGACAATTAGTTTGAGAGGGGCTATGCTAGGACAATCATAATTTTCATTACAATGAAGAAAGGTAAGCAATTAATTAAGCTAAAATAGATAATTGAATCAATTGTAATTCAATTGTAATTCAATTGTAATTCAATGTGCTGCATGCTAATGAGTTAAATTATTGAAAAATATATTTTTCTTAGAACTAACGCTGTTATGCCCCTGTCATAAATATAATTCTTGCTAAATAAAAGAAGACTGTTACATTCTTAAAACAAAACTTTTGTTTTATCTACAGTAGTAAATAGATAGGAAGGTATATTATATTTACTGTTTTTTAACTTTTTTTTGTTTTTATTTATTCAGTTACTTCCTGGTTTCCAATTCTAGGGAAATTATGTCATACATCCCAGAAGTCTTTAGGAGAGGAGGGAGGGCTCCCTCAGCAAAGCACACCCTCCTGCCTGCATGCCTGAGCTAAGGGCAGAAGGACTCCAGGAAGTAAATGCTAAAAAAAAAAATCATCTGCCTCTACCCAAGACAGCCATGACCAGATATGCTAGGGGGCGTTTTTTTTAAGTGATTTCTCAGCAAAATAAACCATGGAGACTGGGATGGATGGGGAAGCGAGTTTGCTTTGAATTATAAAAAAGAATTAACCACTAGTGATGGATGAACTTCCGATGGGACGTTTCACGAACGCGGACCGCGAACGCGGCCGATAGTTTGTGAACCGTAACGTTCGCGGTGGGCCCCATTGACTTCAATGGGAGGCGAACTTTGCAAACCTACAGGTCAAATTTGCAGCCACAAAAGCATGACATACAGCAATGACACCAGCACCGTGATATACAGCACTGACACCTGCACCGTAAGCAGCCCCAGGAGCCAGTCAGCATAGCACAGGGATGGTGGGAGCCCCTCATAATGAGCATAGCACAGGGATGGTGGGAGCCCCTCATAATATGCACAGCAGAGGTACAGCCCCAGGAGGAAGTCAGCACAGCACAGGGATGGTGGGAGCCCCTCATAATAAGCAGCCCCAGGAGGAAGTCAGCACAGGGATGGTGGGAGCCCCTCATAAAAAGCAGCCCCAGGAGGAAGTCAGCACAGTACAGGGATGGTGGGAGCCCCTCATAATAAGCAGTCCCAGTAGAAATATGACACCACTCAACCTCTTCAAACAGGAGGGTACGGGCATATAGTACGGTGTGCTTTTTTTGGACAAGGAAGTGAGCCAAATGAAGAAAGAAGGTCTGTGTGCTCGATTAAAAAAATAGTTTCTAGACATATACATGGTCTACTGGTCACATGTGTTGAATTCCTCCGAGATTCATGCCTCATTCATTTTTAGAAATGTGAGGTAGTTAACACTGTCGTGAGCTAGGCGAGTACGCTTATCGGTCACGATCCCCGCTGCTGCGCTGAACGTCCTTTCGGACAGGACACTGGACGAGGGGCAAGCCAACGGTTCGATTGCAAATTGGGCAAGCTCTGGCCAGAGGTCAAGCCTGCCCACCCAGTAGTCCAGGGGTTCATCACTCCTCAGAGCATCCACATCGGCCGTTAACCCAATGTAGTCGGACACCTGACGGTCTAGGCGTTCCCTGATGCTGGATCCGGATGACACCTGTCGATGGATCGGCTGAAAGAATGACCTCATATCCGAAGTCACCAACACATCTTCAAACCGGCCTCTTCTTGCAGGCGCTGTTGGATTGTTACCCGCAACTCCTTCTCTGGGAGTGGGAATTGCTCCTCTGCCAGCGCAAGCAAAAGCAGAATGCAGCATTTCTCGAAGCAAGGCCTGGAAGTGCTCCATTCTGACAGCCCTCTGTGACGGCGGTAACATTTCCGCCCTTTTGTGTTTGTACCGGGGGTCTAAGTACGTTGCCACCCAGTACTGGTCCTTGACCCTTATGCTTTTTATACGGGGGTCCCTATTAAAACACTGGAGCATGAAGGCCCCCATTTGCACTAAACTGGAAGCGGTGTGGTGGCCTGGCTCCTGCTCATCATCCAGGATAATGTCGTCCTCTTCATTCTCCTCTTCATCCTATCCACGCACAACAACAGGGATCCCAGAAAGGTTTAAAGCATGCTCTTCTTGCTCCCCCTCATCCGCCCCGGCACCATCCTCCTCTGACTCCTCTTCAGACTCCTGTTGTTCACTTGTCTCAGATAGAGTAGCCCCCCCCTGGAAATTCATCCAGCATTGCGACTTTCTCATCTTCCCGCTCCTGCTCCTCCACAGCTTGATCAATGACACGACGCAATGCACGTTCCATAAAGAAGGCATAAGGTACCATGTCACTGATGGCGCCATGGCTGCGACTGACCAGTTTGGTGATCTCCTTAAATGGGTGCAGAAGTCTGCATGCGTCGCGCATGAGCAGCCACTGGCGCTGTGAAAAAAAACCCAGCTCCCCAGAACCTGTTCTGCCGCAGAGTTCATACAAGTAGACGTTAACTGCACGTTTCTGCTGGAGCAGCCTATCAAGCATATAGAAGGTTGAGTTCCATCGCGTCGGGCAATCGCAAATAAGACGTCTGACCGGCAGATTGTGTCGCCGCTAAATGTCAGCAAGGCGAGCCATGGCCGTGTAAGATCTTCTGAAATGGGCCGAGATTTTCCTTGCCTGCCGCAAGATGTCCTGGACCCCAGGGTATTTGACAACAAATCGCTGCACAACCAAGTTTAAGACGTGTGCCATGCATGGCACGTGCGTGATTTTGCCCTGTTTCAATGCGCTAAGCCCCTGGATGACGCAATGCGGGGCCCCTGGATGACACAATTTTGTTGCGAAACGCGTAGGGCTGAGCGGTACTCTACTTATCACCTCGTGTTTGTGACGGGTTCCAGGAGAACGGGTCTGTCCGTGTGCGTCCGGCCGGCGCCACGGACTCAAGGCGTATTTTCTTTTACACATCTGTAAGTGCATTTTTATATTTTTTATCCCAAAATAAAAGGGTTTTACACTATTTTGAGTTTTATCTCCCTTTATGATTTTGATGCCCCTGCCTTTGAGTCCTTCTTTTGGGCCTTGAGCCAAGTATACGGGAGCGAGCTTTTCTTCCCAAGAGTCTCTGAAGCAGCAAGGTCAGGAGGACATCGTGGAATCCCCTCCCCCGTGGCTGGAAGTGGTGCACAATTTCATAGAGCTCTGTGTGACCCTCTGTAGTGGGGGGTCATATTCGTCTGGTAAGCAGCAAATCTCAACATACGTTGGTGGTGGATTGAACACGACTTTTCTCAGTTTGGATTATATGAACATTATGTTTTATTTTTAGAGGTTTTTTATTTACAGCCTTACGTCAATCATTTTGGCGTTCTATACACGGACTTATTGTTTATACACTGTGTGTTGATGTTTTATATATTTCTCGTATTTATAAGTTATGTCATGTACTCTTATTATATATAGTTAATCACAGTAGTGAGGTTTTGAATCTGGAACATTAATACATATGTGTTCTACATTACGTACACATATTTATAGGGTTGTCGTACCCTGTATAGTGCATATCTTAATACTACTGTACAAGTAGTTGGTCACATCTTTCTTTGTTTAAGCGCGGCTTACGTTTTTTCGTGTACCTCACTCAACCCTATGTACTGTAGTACCCTATACCTTACCAGTCCCTATAAGGACCTTTGTGGAACAAGTAGGTTGTGACTGATTAGCAGACTGTACGTCAGTCCCTATACCGATGAAGGACTGCTGCAGTATAGGGCAGCGGTCAGCAGTAATGCACCTCAACCCTATGTATTGTGGACCTATACCAGTCCTTATAGAATGGCAGACTGTACCTCACTCAACCCTATGTACTGTAGTACCCTATACCTTACCAGTCCTTATAAGGACCTTTGTGGAACAAGTAGGTTGTGACTGATTAGCAGACTGTACGTCAGTCCCTATACCGATGAAGGACTGCTGCAGTATAGGGCAGCGGTCAGAAGTAGTGCACCTCAACCCTATGTATTGTGGACCTATACCAGTCCTTATAGAATAGCAGACTGTACCTCACGCAACCCTATGTACTATAGCACCCTACACCAGGTTATTACCAGTCCTTATAAGGACCTTTGTGGAACAAGTAGGTTGTGAATGATTAGCAGACTGCAGCAGAAGGGCAGCAGTCAAGTATAATATTCTTTCTATATTTGGAAGAAAGAATATTATACGTGTACAAGCCTATTACCCTACCACTGATACCAGTCCTGAAAAGAACCTTTGTGGACCTAATATAGTAACAGCTACTGATTAAACTGACCCTCACTGCCTCACACACTGCTTCCTGCCTGTCCCTATATAAACTGACAAAACAGAGGCTACTGGAACAATAACTGGAATAGCACTTTTGTGGACCTGATGGTAACAGATAATGACTAAACTGAATATAAAAATGGGAAAGTCCTGTTGAGCAACACTCGCTAGGTAAAAAAGGGTATGAAATGTAGGAAGCTGCTCACATATAAAAGTGTTCTCTGCACTCTAAGTAAAATTATAAGGGGTGTTTTATGTGGCGCTACCTAAATAAATTCTAATAAAGTGATTGAACTACAAAAATAAAATTAATACAAGAAAATTATAAATAAAATTATGTGAATCTATCCAACGTATCAAATAGTGAAAAATATTAATCAAGCTGCTAAACGGCAATAAAATGCATAAATATCAATTTACCCTAAATGATATGGTGTATCAACAGTATAAAAATAAATCTCAGTTGCAAAAATACATGCGGCAGTGCGAATAGTGAAAAATCGTCTAGCATAATGCTGCCATACTTCTACCACAATTAATAAATGACAAGTGCTTAGAAACAAAAATCAAGATAAAATATACCAAAGATAATGGTAAAAAATAGTAATATGCAAAAATATATATATCCACATTAAACGCAAATTGCATGCAACAGTGTAAAATAGTGCAAAATCTGGCAATATAAACAATAAAAAATATATATTCTGTGAGCATTAAATTCCAGTGCCCAGTGAAACACGTGTGTAAACAGTCCACTCCAAAAAATTTGCAGTTCGTTTAGCAATAATATCCATGCAGTGTGAGCAGTCAATATGATGTTCCCTCTTCCTTTGACTTTCAGTGCTTTACATGCACCCCTTGTTTCCCCCAGCCTCTCACCTCCAATAAAGGTCCCTACGGACCGGATCACACTTGAGGGGTGGTTAGTAACCAATCTTCCACCATTAAAAACTACAGCCTCCAAGAACTCCAACCAGTTCCTCCAATAGCGATGATCCAGGCAGTATATAAAAGAATGAGGGGGGGCTCCAATGAGTAGTAACGCACAGTATTTATTTATAATAAAAAATCAACACTTATATTCAAGTAAAACTTTTCATGAAATGTACACTGCGGAGCTTCTGGTCTCGGCCGCGACCGGAAGTAACAAGTGACACCTCAACTCCTCCCTGACGCGTTGCGTCACGACCACGTGACTGACCCTTTGAGAAAGTCACGCACCCATTTCGGCGACCCTAGAAACCCCGGACGTGCACCCCCAACCCCAAAATATGGAGCTTTCCATCCTACCTTCAGCACAATTCAGACTTTAAAGCATACATGGAGAAGGAGTGGGCAATTTATACACATGCGAATGCGATACACACTGATAGCCCCAACTTGTTTTGGGATGCTGGCAAAGCATTTCTCCGAGGACGCATTATTTCTTATGCATCCTCGTTCAAAAAACATGCCCTTCACAACTACAAAACTTCCAGCTCCAGACTGCATCAGGCCCAACAAGCACTCTACGCTAATGACTCTCCCGAAAATCGGACGGCTTGGCACTCAGGCAAACAGTCTTTTGATGCATGGGCTGAAACCCTGGAAATCACCAAAATAACCTACCTCGATGCTACTCTTCATAAATTTGGCAACAAAGCTGGCAAACTTCTTGCCAGACTTTGCAAAGGCCCTTACCGCCCGACGGTCATTCCATCCATTCGCGACTCGGACGGTCGTGTTACAACCTCCCAGAAAGGCATAAACGCGGCAATGCTGCGCTACTACTCTACCCTCTACTCGGCAGACCCTATTGACCAACGCACAGCGCGAGACTTCCTCGATAAAGTTGACTTAACCTGCATATCCTCCGACCAACTCAATGAGCTAAATGCCCCCATCTCCCCTTCTGAAATTTCTTCCACAATTCGGTCCCTAGCCTCCTCCAAAGCCCCCGGCCCCGATGGCCTGACAGGCGAATTTTATAAATCTTTTGATCCCCTGCTAACTCCGACTCTTGCCATAGTCTACCAGAACATATGGTCTGGCGGTGCTTATTTACCCTCTGGCAACCAAGCGATTATTAAACTGCTAGAAAAAAAAGGGAAAGACCCGCAAGAACCTGGGTCGTATAGACCCATTTCGCTCCTAAATCTTGATGTCAAGATCCTTTCTAAAATAGTAGCCAACCGCCTGGCCAATATCATCCCCTTCCTGATACATTCCGCCCAATCAGGCTTTGTTAAGGGTAGAACAGCGACCATCAATATCAGGAAGGTGATGATCGCACTGGAACACGCTAGATGTAACCCTAATAGTGATCTGGCCATTATTACCCTAGATGCCGAAAAGGCTTTTGACAATGTTAACTTTGGGTGGCTGTCCATGGTTTTGGGCGAGATGGACTTCTCTGGCCAATTTCTTCACTTAATCAGCTCTATGTATACATCCCCAACAGCTAGGCTTGTTGCCGCAGGCCTCTTATCAGACGAATTTCGCTTGTATAAAGGTACCAGACAGGGCTGCCCTCTATCCCCTCTCCTTTTTAACATTGCTATTGAGCTACTTTCTAGGTACTTATCGACTGTAGCCCCCTTACATGGCATCAAAATAGGGTCACATGAACTAAGAATGTCCCTCTTTGCTGACGATGTTCTTATTTTCTCTGCCGACCCGTCCGCTGACATGCCCACGATCAAAGATGTTTTTGACCAATTCCGACAATGCTCGGGCTTGCGCATAAATTATTCTAAAAGCGAAATACTCCCCTTAGGCTCCCACCCGCATCCACTATGGGCACAACACTCCATTTTTACAATAGCGAAAACGCATATTACATACCTGGGCATTAAGATAGGGAGACTACCCTCTTCTCTATACCACCTGAATTACCCTCCCCTTTTTGCCAAAATTAAACATGAATGTGAAAACTGGATGGATCTACCTCTATCGCTTCTGGGAAGGTGCCATCTATTCAAAATGGTCAGTTTCGCACGCTTATTATATCCCCTTCAGACGATACCACTACTTCTCCGGCACAAGGACATCAAACTCCTAAACGCTGCAATCTCCAATTTCATATGGCGAGGCAAGAGACCACGCATAGCATTTACCAAACTCCACCTTCCCAGAACCGAGGGGGGTATCAGTCTCCCTAACCTTAGAATGTACAACCTAGCCTGTCTGTTAAGGGTAGGCATCGACTGGATAACCCAGAAATCCATCCCGTTGCTCAAATTACCAACTGGAGTCCGAAATGACACGTCCCTATTCCCTGTCTGCCCTTCTTCACTGTCAGTGGAAAACTCTCGACCCATCTTTTCAACACAATCTTCTCCTGAGAGATACAGCTATCGCCTGGAGAGAAGTCAGAAAAGGTCTCAAGCTATCTCCATTCATGTCAAGACACCTCCCGATTCAGGGTCATCCAAACTTTACCCCAGGTCTGGACCACCATCCTTACGCATCATGGCGACAGAAAGGCCTTATTAACTTCTCGTCCATGTGTGACTTGGACTCTGGTCGTGCATTATCTTTCCGGACCTTAGCCCAAAAATACTCCTTGCCGGATTCCTCTGCTTTTCACTACGGCCAGTGCCTCAGCTTTCTCCAGAAATCTTGCAGGGCAGAGCACTCGAGGTTCAAATATTCTCTCATTGACACACTTCTACGCAAAGACTCCTACAAAATCTCTGAAATCTACAAACCTCTACTTCTTAAAACAACGCCATCTCTACATTCATCCTCGGTATCTAACTGGGCGAAAGACTTTTCGGACGATGACATAGTCGAAAAGATTCTGCATTGCCTTAACTCAGTATACCACCTAATCCCGAACGAATCTTGGAGGGAAACCCAACTAAAAATCTCGCACAGAGCGCATATACCGTTCCTCCCATCGGGGACACCTCATACTTCTCAGGCTTCACAGTGCCCTCTTTGCCAACAATCAAGACCTACTCTTGCTCACCGCTACTGGTCCTGTTTGGCCATCTCTTCGTTCTGGGATCGAATATTGGCCTTTATCTTTGAAGTTACACTTCTGAAACTTCCCAAGGATCCGCTATTCCTCATCTTCGGGTACTGGGATCCTAAATTACTCCCATGGTCAGCTGCCTCCTCACCCCCAGGCAAGGAATGGGCCCTGATTTGCCTGTTGCTTGCCAGGAGAGCCATTCTAGCAAACTGGACTGCCACTGCCACTCCTTCAGTTTCTCAAGTCAACAGAGACCTCGGGCATCTTCTTCTCCGGGACAAACTTAACACAAACCTACACCAACCTAAAGCCACACAACGTTTCCATGGTAGATGGGACCTGTACATCGCCTCCAAACTCACTCCTCAGGAACGGACCCTCCTCAAAGACCATTCTTTCACTCGCAAGGACCCCCTGCTACCAGCGAATTGTACTGTATTGTGAAACTTTAATACACAGTCTACAACACAGTGTATCTTCCATTCTTCAACACCACACCCCCATCACTGGTAGGGGCTCCCACCCCCCCAGGTGCGGACTGCTATACCAGACTCGGCAAGTCCCCCCCCCCCCCTCTTCCCCTCTAGTAGTCTGTTATTTCTTTATGTATATTCCATGTAGGACCTTGGCTCCCCTGAAGGATACCATGGTGCCATACCATACTATCAGCACATCCATCCAGTTGAGGTCATCCCCTTCTCCTTCTTGTGAGAGAGAATGGTTTGGCCTCCATTTCCTGCAAGAAGTAATATGTTTCTGTTTTCAACGCATTTAAATGTCGATGTGACTGCTTTCCCGTGATTCATACAGCTTTTTCAAAAATGCCTTTATTCATCTTACGGTATTTTCTTTGTCATGCACCTTCTTTTCAATAAAATTTCTTTAAAAAAAAAAAAACACCCCTTGTAATGACTAAACTGACTGTCCCTACAGCAGACACACCGTCCTGTCCCTTTCTCTAAACTGACAAAAGACACTCAGGCTGCTGCAACAATCAGTAGCACAGCAAACCTATATACACCTAACACCTATACCAGTCCTGAAAAGAACTTTTGTGTACCAAATAGCTAGTGATTTGGGTCACTGCAATCTCTCCCTGCTCCACACAGCAACCTCTCCCTATAGTGACAGAAGAAAGAATGTAAAATGGCCGCCGGATCGGGTGTATTTATAAGTTAGGGGGAATGTCCAAGTGTCCATGAGCTGTAATGTCTCAATTGGCTGTCCTGTACCCCATGATGGATGTGTCATCATAGGTCAAAGTTCTTTTACACAGTAAACACAGAAGTCCGCCGGGCGAACGGCGCCAATAGTCCGCCGAACAGGCGGACCGCGAACAGCCGAAATTTGCCGCAAAACGACCGCCGGGCGAACCGTTCGGCCATCACTAGTTGTGAATGATTAGCAGACTGTACCTCAGTCCTTATACTGATAAAGGACTGCTGCAGTATAGGGCAGCAGTCAGCAGTAGTGCACCTCAACCCTATATATTGTGGACCTATACCAGTCCTTAAGGAACAGCAGACTGTTCCTCATTCAACCCTATGTACTGTAGTACCCTAGACCTTACCAGTCCTTATAAGGACCTTTGTGGAACTAGTAGGTTGTGAATGATTAGCAGACTGTACGTCAGTCCCTATACTGATAAAGGACTGCTGCAGCAGTAGGGCAGTAGTCAGCAGTAATGCACCTCAACCCTATATATTGTGGACCTATACCAGTCCTTAAGGAATAGCAGACTGTACCTCACTAAACCCTATGTACTGTAGTACCCTAGACCTTACCAGTCCTTATAAGGACCTTTGTGGACCTAGTAGGTTGTGAATGATTAGCAGACTGTACCTCAGTCCCTATACTCATAAAGGACTACTGCAGCAGAAGGGCAGCAGTCAAGTATAATATTCTTTCTATTTTTGGAAGAAAGAATATTATACGTGTACAAGCCTATTACCATACCAGTCCTGAAATGAACCTTTGTGGACCTAATAGTAACAGCTACTGATTAAACTGACTGTCCCTGCTGCACACAGCGTCCTGTCCCTTTCTCTACACTGACAAAAGACACTCAGGTTGCTGCAACAATCACTAGCACAGCAGTGCCTCAAACCTATATCCTGAACTACACCTAACACCTATACCATGATACCAGTCCTTAAAAGAACTTTTGTGGACCTAATAGCTAGCGATTTGGGTCACTGAAGTCTCTCCCTGCTCCACACAGCAACCTCTCCCTATAGTGACAGTAGAAAGAATGTAAAATGGCCACCGGATCGGGTCTATTTATAAGTTAGGGGGAATGTCCAAGTGTCCATGTGCTGTAATGTCTCAATTGGCTGTCCTGTACCCCATGATGGATGTGTCATCATAGGTCAAAGTTCTTTTACACAGTAAACACGGAAGTCCGCCGGGCGAACGGCGGCAATAGTCCACCGATCGGGCGGACGGCGAACAGCCAAAATTCGCAGCAAAACGACCGCCGGACGAACCGTTCGGCCATCCCTATTAACCACATCAATACTGGGCACTTTCGCCACCTTCCTTCCCAGACCAATTTTCAGCTTTGAGCGCTCTTGCATTTTCAATAACAACTGCGCGGTCATGCAACGCTGTACCCAAATGAAATTTTTATAATTTTGTTCACATAAATAGAGCTTTATTTTGGTGGTATTTATTCATGACTCCACTTCTTTTTTTTTTTTGCTATATAAGCAAAAAAATTGCTGAAATTTGGAAAAAAAACAATATTTTCTTCTTTCTATTTTAAAAGAAATCAAATAAAATCTAATTTTGTCATACATTTAAGCCAAAATGTATTCTGCTACATTCTGCTTCCGTTAAGTGTATAATAATTGGTTTGTGTGATCAGGGACATATGTACGCAAATGATCATGTACAGATGTGTGCAGGTGATCACAGACATATGTGTGCAGATAATCATTTGGACATGTGATTTTACTGTTACATATGTGGGGGACAGGTGTTTTTACTATGTGGCGACATGTGTTTTGGGGACATGCGTGTTTACTTTGTGTTTTTTTACATTGTGGTGACACTAGACTGGTGATCAGTGAGTAAAAAGCTATAAAAAAACAACTCATACTCACTGATCACCAGCCGGCTGCAGTGATCCGCACAGAAGTTATCGGTGAGGAGAGGAGAGCCGATTGCCTTGCAACCGGCTCTGTATTTACATCACATGACGGCTGTGATTGGACACGGGCATCATGTGATCAGGAAGGCCAATCGCAGAGCCCTCCTGTCGATGTGCCATGTCTGGATGATACAAGCACATCGGGATCACGCCACCTGGCGGGCCCGCGCGTGCGATCCCCCTCCTTATGAAGGACATTTCTGAACGTCCTCTCAGAAAGAGAGAGCGCCCACCCGACCATTTATATACAGTGGCCGGGTTGGAAGTAGTTAACTAGCACTTTTGGTTTGTGATGCTCAGATACAGTGTAGTTCAATAATTAAAGTCACTTGGTACTTACCCATTTTCTGCTCCACTCACAACATATGGCTGTTTTTCAAAATCCCTTGCTTTTGCTAAGCAGGTGACAGCAGCAGTGTGACCAAAAAGAATTGCTTTCGAAGTAATCTAAAAAAAAAAAAAAGTGTAATATGGAGGTTACAGGGAACAATGTGTGCCACCACTCCTTTGTTGAATAAAGCCTCGTACACACGATTCGTTTTTTGGCAGGAAATTGTGTGATGACAGACTATTTGCCTTAAATCCGACCATTAGTATGCTCCATCAGACAATTGTTGGCCAACAAATGTTGGATGGCAGGCTAGTAAATTTTCGGCAGACAATGGTCTATTGTCAGATTTTCCCATCGTGTGTACACAAGTCCATCACAAAGTACAAACACACATGCTCGGAATCAATGCTCACCAAACACGACATTAGCAGAAGGTGCCCAAAGGGTGCACCACCCTCTGGGCACCTTCTGCTAAGCACCTCAAGAGCTGAAATTCATGGTAGTACGTCACTATGTTTGTGTTTGTTGGCCGACAATTGTGTATCGTTTGTATGCAAGACAAGCACACCCTTCAGACAAAAGTCTGGCACTTTGTCTGGGGAAAATCCGATTGTGCGTACGAGGCTTAAGAGTTACATCATACTGAATGCAATAAATAATAGTGTGTATTTTCAAAAAATCTAAAATCTGATTGGTTATTATGGGAAGCTGCACTGGATTCTGTGTGCAGTTTTATTAAATCTCCCCTATTAAGTCAGTGACATAGTGCTTCTTTTCGTACTTAGTTTATCATTGTTCTATACTCTATGAACACCCTTCTGTCATTTTGACTCTTTTTGCATTGTTAATCCTACTCTGTACTAGACATGGGCGCCGGCAATAAATTCATTTCGTTCTGTTCCGTTACGGTTCGTATTAAATTTAATTCGTACTTCGTATTTTGTGTCCGAAATTCCATTTCGTTTCGTACGAAATATGAATTGTTGTTAGGTTCGTTAATTTGTATGAACGTTCGTTACGATGAATTTAAAGGCAAAAATATACCTCAATATGACAGTCGATGCTGATGGAAGTTTGGTTTTATCCGAAATAGGAAATTACGTTTAAGAATTTCCTATCCGAAATACGAATTTTCATTAGAAGAGAAAGAGAGAAGCGGATTGTCTGCCATGCACCGCTGGTCCAGTTTTCGCTTGCTCCTCCTGGGGCTGCTTATTATGAGGGGCTCCCACCATCCCTGTGCTATGCTGACTTCCTCCTGGGGCTGCTTATTACGAGGGGCTCCCACTATCCCTGTGCTATGCTGACTTCCTCCTGGGGCTGTACCTCTGCTGTGCATATTATGAGGGGCTCCCACCATCCCTGTGCTGTGCTGACTTCCTCCTGGGGCAAGTCAGCACAGCACAGGGATGGTGGGAGCCCCTCATAATATGCACAGCAGAGGTACAGCCCCAGGAGGAAGTCAGCATAGCACAGGGATGGTGGGAGCCCCTCATAATAAGCAGCCCCAGGAGGAAGTCAGCATAGCACAGGGATGGTGGGAGCCCCTCATAATAAGCAGCCCCAGGAGGAAGTCAGCATAGCACAGGGATGGTGGGAGCCCCTCATAGTAAGCAGCCCCAGGAGGAAGTCAGCATAGCACAGGGATGGTGGGAGCCCCTCATAGTAAGCAGCCCCAGGAGGAAGTCAGCATAGCACAGGGATGGTGTGATCCCCTCATAGTAAGCAGCCCCAGGAGGAAATCAGCATAGCACAGGGATGGTGTGAGCCCCTCATAATGAGCACAGCAGAGGTACAGCCCCAGGAGGAAGTCATTACAGCACAGGGATGGTGGGAGCCCCCCATAGTAAGCAGCCCCAGGAGGAAGTCAGCATAGCACAGGGATGGTGGGAGCCCCTCATAGTAAGCAGCTCCAGGAGGAAGTCAGCATAGCACAGGGATGGTGGGAGCCCCTCATAATATGCACAGTAGAGGTACAGCCCCAGGAGGAAGTCAGCACAGCACAGGGATGGTGGGAGCCCCTCATAATAAGCAGTCCCAGGAGGAAGTCAGCACAGCACAGGGATGGTGGGAGCCCCTCATAATATCCACAGCAGAGGTACAGCCCCAGGAGGAAGTCAGCACAGCACAGGGATGGTGGGAGACCCTCATAATAAGCAGCCCCAGGAGGAAGTCAGCATAGCACAGGGATGGTGGGAGCCCCTCATAATAAGCAGCCCCAGGAGGAAGTCAGCATAGCACAGGGATGGTGGGAGCCCCTCATAGTTAGCAGCCCCAGGAGGAAGTCAGCATAGCACAGGGATGGTGGGAGCCCCTCATAGTAAGCAGCCCCAGGAGGAAGTCAGCATAGCACAGGGATGGTGGGAGCCCCTCATAGTAAGCAGCCCCAGGAGGAAATCAGCATAGCACAGGGATGGTGGGAGCCCCTCATAATGAGCACAGCAGAGGTACAGCCCCAGTAGTAAGTCATCACAGCACAGGGATGGTGGGAGCCCCTCATAATGAGCACAGCAGAGGTACAGCCCCAGGAGGAAGTCAGCACAGCACAGGGTTGGTGGGAGACCCTCATAATAAGCAGCCCCAGGAGGAAGTCAGCATAGCACAGGGATGGTGGGAGCCCCTCATAATATGCACAGCAGAGGTACAGCCCCAGGAGGAAGTCAGCACAGCACAGGGATGGTGGGAGCCCCTCATAATAAGCAGCCCCAGGAGGAAGTAGGCATAGCACAGGGATGGTGGGAGCCCCTCATAATAAGCAGCCCCAGGAGGAAGTCAGCATAGCACAGGGATGGTGGGAGCCCCTCATAGTAAGCAGCCCCAGGAGGAAGTCGGCATATCACAGGGATGGTGGGAGCCCCTCATAGTAAGCAGCCCCAGGAGGAAGTCAGCATAGCACATGGATGGTGGGAGCCCCTCATAATATGCACAGCAGAGGTACAGCCCCAGGAGGAAGTCAGCACAGCACAGGGATAGTGGGAGCCCCTCATAATATGCACAGCAGAGGTACAGCCCCAGGAGGAAGTCAGCACAGCACAGAGATGGTGGGAGCCCCTCATAATAAGCAGCCCCAGGAGGAAGTCAGCATAGCACAGGGATGGTGGGAGCCCCTCATAATAAGCAGCCCCAGGAGGAAGTCAGCATAGCACAGGGATGGTGGGAGCCCCTCATAATGAGCACAGCAGAGGTACAGCCCCAGGAGGAAGTCAGAATAGCACAGGGATGGTGGGAGCCCCTCATAATAAGCATAATGACTGAGTCGTCGATGCGACGACAACTGATCCGAAACCTGAAATTCGTGAACAAAAGTTCGTATTGCGTACAGAATTCGGACACATGGCAATTCGTATTTCGGATCCTTCCGAACGTACGAATTTTGGGAAATTCGTACGAATTTGAGATTCGTACGAAACGAATTGCACATGTCTACTCTGCACCCGTTTAGGAAAAGTCAGGTTAAAGCGACCCTTTGTCTGATCATTCACAGAACTCATGCAGCAGTGAGAGTCAACTCCTGCTGCTGTCAGTTAAATCCTGTGAGGATGAAGCAGGGGACGTCAATAGATGCACGCAGTCTGGTTCAGGATTTAGCCCACATGAGTGCCCCATAGCAAGTGGCCTGCTATGGGGGCACTTGGAAGGGAGGAGGGGCCCAGAGCCCCAGCAAGGGACCCCAGAAAAGGAAGTTTGGTACTGTTGTGTGCAAAACCATTGTACAAAGCAGGTAAATATAACATGTTTGTTATTTTTTTTTAAATGTAACCTTTACAATCACTTTTGGATGCACATTAGACAAGCAGTTGCTTTTCAGTAGACATTCATCAGTAATTTCCATGATCCCCGATTAAGCATCACAATGTCATAGGAGTAACTATTCTAACAAGAAATGTTATTAAGGAATTCAAGGAAGTTTAGTTAAATACTTTGGAAGAAATAAGTACAATGTGTAATTTACACAAGCTGAAATACTATCACTGCCTACCACTTCCAGCTACCGGACCTGAAGTTCGGGACTACAACATGCTACAGACAATTGTATTTCTTTATTTGATTGTAGCAACTTAAACGGAATCAATGATTTTTCCCTCATTCAGAAACTGTAAAGCCTAGTAAACATGGGCCGAATGTCGGGCAACATAGGTCGGTTCAAAAAATCGAACTGACATTCGGCCAGTGTATATGGCAGCTGGTCCGTTCGGCCAGCTTCAGTAGGAAGACATGCTAGAAAACCAGTGGCCGAACGGCTCCCTATTAACTACTTTCACTTTGACCTGAGTGTTCTGGCCACCCCCTTTCATAACACAATATCTCAGTGGGGGAGATTGCTGTACTAACATCGGAGCTGTTAGTGTTTTTTTTTTGTTGAATAAAAAAAAAATGAATGGTGTGTACTAGGCTTAACACAGGGTATGTATTTGCATCCGATTTCACTTGTACCCACCCTTCCCCACCTATCAATAGCATGCTGTGCGGTTTTGCAAATGTTTACATTTCAGTGGTTCTATAGTAGTAATTACAATAATAAGGATTATTGCCATTCTGTCTATTACAAGTGAAACTTATTATATCCTGTTTCACAGAGCTCTGCACATTACTGTCCTGAGCGGTGAAATATGTAGAAGATAAGTATTTTTAACCTGTACATAATTATTATTTAATCCAAAATAATACACACGCATGTCAAAATTCAGTTGTCCAGATAGTCTTGATTTAGGAGCTACGAAGCATAAAATTATGAGTTTCAGTGTCTGGGTTTCTCATTCCTCTCAGAAATGTCAGAGATTTACAAATTATGCTGCTGCTGATCAAATGTGGGCACACGTCATTGAATTCCAGATCAATGATGCCAAAAACTTTTTAACAGGTAGCTATTACATATTTATGCAGTATGTCGGTAAAATAATAATAGGCAGTTTACAAGGCACACTGGCAGGCACATGTACAGTATGTGCAATTAGATAGATAGATAGATAGATAGATAGATAGATAGATAGATTCCGTTTAAGGCAATCTTTGTACACAAACCTTAATTTCCATTGACAAGTGCCAAAGACATATCTGTCCCTCTAGACTTCCCGTGACAATGGTCTTTTGATCCTCTGTTATCATCATGGCTGTGATACTGTGTGCAGGGGCCCGGTTACCCCATAGGGCCACTGCTTGTGTACTGCTCTTCATTATAAACTTTGTCTGAAATAAAGAAGAAATATTATTATACAGTGAACATATATCAGAGATATACAGGAACTTCAGACATTTCCGACATCCCTGCCCGTTTTGATTACTGACCTCCATTATACAGTGAACAATGGAGATGTGTGTTCAGGTCATGCAAAGCTACCTGTGATTATCCTCATACACAGCATCACTCTCAGTGAAGTCCAGGCTAGCTCTAGTAATACAGGTGAAACAGCTGGAGGAATCTAAGGACAAAAAGGCCAATCTATTGGGACTACAGAATTCTGATCGCAATTGGGAAGGGGTTCCCCACAGTAGCTGGTCTTTTGGAGAAGCTGTGTGCCATTAAGTCCATGCCTGGCTGCCCACACATCTGCTCTGACAATGGAGGGCCTCTTGACTGGCTGAAAATTACATGCAAAGCTACAGTACCTCCACATCATCAGGTTTGGGCTTTCTGAACTTTTGAGGGAGGGAAGCTAAAGAAATGATCTGCCCTGGGTTCCAGTTGTGGGGAATGGAGTTAATAAGGCCTGCATCTGAGTGTGCTGAGTAAATAGGCACTCTGATCCAGTACCTGATACTGAATTAAAGGCAGACAGCTAAACACAGAGATGAAATGCATGTTACCTGCCAAAGGATTTCTGTTAATCTAGTTCTTAGCTTTAGATAGCTTTTTCATGCAGCAGAATACTGTCTGTTAGGAAACGACCTGATTTACTTGTACTTGAGCAAAAGTTACAGGTCCTGTCCCTCCCACAGCCTGTGACTTGACAGTGAAGGAAAAAGCATCAGACTGAGAAGCAAAGCTCTGTCACTTTGTTTTCTCCACCTATCAGCATGTCTCTTGTTAGCCCAGGAGCTTATTGTCCCCTTGCACTGCTTTTACCACTCCTAATCTGAGCTCTGCTGTACACAGGCTTCAAAGAATCTGATACCAAGTCAAATTCAGGTACTTAAATTTGATTATTATACATTTTAAGAGGGGGAGAGGGAAACATTTTGGGACTTTAAATGAAATTACGGCCTGGTAAGGTCGTGTATTTCCATCCCTGTCAATATGACTATATATTTTTCAGCACGTGGGCAAATTGCTAGCGATTTGAAGGAAAGGGAGTTGGGACTTTAAATGAAGCACATGGTTTGCAAGACAACACAAAATGGTGGATAAATAGACGATTTAATAGTTCATATACAAAACAATGGTATAAAACAATATCCTATTAATATTTGACAAGATATCTAGAATGGGTAGTGACACTGATAGCCAGTGAAAACATACAGACCATGATATCAATTGGCAAGATAGGTAGAACAGGTAATAACAATGGTAAAAATGTCTTTGCTTGGTACAATCAAGGGACCACCAGTGTTGAATCAGGTAAACAATTATTGCTCGATCATGCCTGCCCGATCTCAGACCTCAAGAATCCTGTTAAAAGGGTAATTCGTATGTTGTCCAATAAAATTGGCAAATAAAAGATGGCCGGTAGCTTGACGCGTTTCGTGGTTCAAGACCACTCATCAGGAGCGGACACGTCATGTTTCTAAGGTTAGAATGATATAATAAGTCACCATGGTTAAAGGGTACATCAGGGGCAGATACATCTCCTGAAGGGCTAAAATACTCACTGAAGTAAGTTTGTTGGTGGTGGAAGGGCAGGAATGGTAAGTCATCCAAGAAAACCGCAACCAGGAGTTGGGGCGGATGCCCGTCATTCTCATCTGCCATCCTCCCCCTAGGGTGCCTCGTGGTCCTGTGTTTCCTTGATGGGTGCCTCTGTCTTTTCGCCGCGGCGGGAGGCATCCGCCCCAACTCCTGGTTGCGGTTTTCTTGGATGACTTACCATTCCTGCCCTTCCACCACCAACAAACTTACTTCAGTGAGTATTTTAGCCCTTCAGGAGATGTATCTGCCCCTGATGTACCCTTTAACCATGGTGACTTATTATATCATTCTAACCTTAGAAACATGACGTGTCCGCTCCTGATGAGTGGTCTTGAACCACGAAACGCGTCGAGCTACCGGCCATCTTTTATTTGCCAATTTTATTGGACAACATACGAATTACCCTTTTAACAGGATTCTTGAGGTCTGAGATCGGGCAGGCATGATCGAGCAATAATTGTTTACCTGATTCAACACTGGTGGTCCCTTGATTGTACCAAGCAAAGACATTTTTACCATTGTTATTACCTGTTCTACCTATCTTGCCAATTGATATCATGGTCTGTATGTTTTCACTGGCTATCAGTGTCACTACCCATTCTAGATATCTTGTCAAATATTAATAGGATATTGTTTTATACCATTGTTTTGTATATGAACTATTAAATCGTCTATTTATCCACCATTTTGTGTTGTCTTGCAAACCATGTGCTTCATTTAAAGTCCCAACTCCCTTTCCTTCAAATCGCTAGCAATTTGCCCGCGTGCTGAAAAATATATTGATTATTATACAGATGTATTTAATTAGTACTAATAAATACATTTATATATTAGAAATTATAATAATTATTATATGATAAGGAACAGGTAGCACGGTTGTTTCCCAAATAGTCCTGCTACGTGTTGCATTCTTTTAAAAGACAGCTCCATAAGCAGGCGAATGATGAAGCCTTCTGGGAGTTTTGGATGCTATGACCTGCCATGAAAATGCATAACAATATGTGCCCTTGCTCGCCCTTCTCCTTGCATGTACAGAGCAGTTGAGAAGTCTACTACAAAATTGTTATTTCTCAGTAGTACATTATTTTAGTAACACTCTGCATTAGATGAAATTGTTTATATCAATTAATAAAAAAATGTGGCTAATATAAGATGTGTATAGTGAACACGATTGACCAAATGAACTGGTGAACATGTATGTGTACAGTATACACCACCAATATCTTTATCCAGAATTTTCCAATATCAATATGAATTCTCAGTGAGATTCACCACTGTGCATACAGTGACATTCTATCTTTTTCAAAAGATGTAGAACAAAAATAGACATCCCCCAGAGCAGTACAACATTTCTTGGCCAAGACCTGGTTCAATTTTTGTATTTTTAAAAATGTTATTCTGGGCACATACTAGGAGATACAGATAAGGGCATGTGAAGACACACATACCCACCATAAGGCGCTTATCTTCTGGGTTTAGCATTTGGCCATTGAGTGTCTGATTGCTGCTGGGTACCATAGAATACGTTTTTTCCCCATTCCAAGGGTTAGATCAGGTTGACTATAGATATAAGTTGGTGATTGTCGTCAAAAAAGCAATCTGACGGATGTAGGATCTATTTTCTCTTACAAACATTTAGATGCTTGGACCCTGTAGGTGTGCATATATGTGTGTGTGTCGGTGGGGCCTAAGCTCAGGGTACCCAAGACGGCCCACACAGTTCTGGAAGTTGTAATTTCTCATGTGTATTGCATATAGATTAGTGATAGTGAACATAACAGCTTTACAGGCAATGATATTGGGCAATATAATAGTTGATAGTTGTACAGCAGGCTAGCGCCTTTATTTCCCAGAAGACAGCTTCCACTGGAGGGGTGGCGGTCTTTTCCTGCTAAGAAGACCCATGCCTTACTGGCCCACATACCAGAATGTTTCTTTAGAACAATTGTAGTCCCTGAGCTGACCCTATCCATCAGGAACCTCTCCCTGCACTATGCACTCTTCCTAACAAGCAGGATCTCTGTCCCGGATCTAGCACTCCCTCCAGATGTCCCTGAATGACATGGGAACCCCATTTTATAAAGTCCTACACCAAGATGGCTGCCAAATCTCCAGAGGTTGCAGCATCCAATCAGACAGATGGCTCCTCCAGGACAACAGCAAAGTCCATGAGGGGATAATTCCACTCCATCTGTATAATGGCACAAATGAAACAATGCCACCTACTGGACAGAGAGGGAACCTGTAACTGTCTACAAGTTTAGCTTAGTGAGACCTGCTGTGCCATGTTTATCTAAACAATACATAAGGAAGAATGATGTAGGACTGTCCAAGAAATTCCAGTCCTGCTTTTCCTACTTGGTGGTAGCCAAGGAAGACCACAATGCTGTAACAGACATCTGGATTTTTTTATGATCCACTCAATAGCAGATATTAGATCATGGGTATGTGATGGTTTTGGGACCTTATACAGTAAGAGCTATGTAAAATAGAGATTTATATTATCTGTTACAGGAACACCTATAATTCAGTTGTAAATTGAGTGAGGAAACCCCTCCTCGAGACATGGGTGCAAATGTGTTGGGGTTGGAGCTGTGTAATGCGTAAGGCCACACGATTGGCATGGGAGCAGTTTTCTGGTTGTGCACAGGTAGCCCACAGAGTTAACTGCAGCTTTGTTTGATGAATGCGGCAAAGTACTGTAGTCTCGGTCAGCGGTCACAGGTGAGGCCTTTACATCAGTCTGTATGTCATTTTGTAATTACTTCTCCACTACTGTAGAGCAGCCTTTAGAAAAGGTTGACACAATAATATACAGTTGCACGATCCTGGAGAGTGTCTTTAATGGTGAGTATTCTAGAATTGCAGTAAATACGTGTACACACACCATGTGCCTCAATTGTGTTCAACGCACTTACATTTTCAATCCTAATGTGTTCAGATCACACAGGCAATATTAGAGATGAGATCCATTGAAGATATAACTCTTCAGCATTGAAAAGAACTTTAGCTTGGACTGCAAATGTTAAACAACTTTCCCCAGTACTATTGTTTCTATAATGCAAAATCTAGTTCTTGATTTACAAATAAATACTAACGTACCTTCGTTTTTAACTGTATAAAGTACGATAACTATTTCAGAACATTAAATAGCAGTATATTTCCACTTTTCAGCATATAACAATATTTAAGGGAGACAGCACTGTAGTTTCTGTGAGCACAATTCATTTTATTTTATTTAACTTAAAATAGAATTCCTGGGTCCCCAGCACACTAAATAATTTTCTTGGGCCAGTTTGAACCAAACAAATTATTGTTTGTAGGCTGGAATGGACTGCGGCTGTGTAGGCTGTCATATAGTGTAGTAGCTTGTGCAATGTACAGTAAGTGGCGCTGTGTCCCAGCAGCTGTACCAGAGACTTCCTGGATATACAGTAGGTAGAGTCAGTAGTCTCTGCCATTTATTAGAAGCCTTGTACTTTTGCAATAAATCTAAGTTTTAGTTTAATTGGTCGTGGTAGATAGGTGGTCAGATGAAATCACAATCTCCAGCAATGGTACATCGCTGGATGACACAATTGACTATGAATGTACATCATGGGACTTTTTTTGTATTATTATTAACCAGTTTAGCTCTAGAGCAAATTTTTTCATTTTTTCACACATGTAAAAATTTAGATTTTTGGCAATAACATTACTTAAACCCCCAGAACATTATATATTTTTTGAAAGCAGAGGCCCTGTAGAATAAAAAAGATGCACATTTTTATGTCACATGATATTTGTGCAACTGTATATTAAACACACATTTTTAGGAAAAAACATAATAATGAATGAATTAATTTATATAAACACACTAAATATAATACCCATTTTTTGGTAAAATATAAATTATGAGGTGCGTCAAGTAAATAGATACCCAACATGCCAAGTCTAAAATTGTGTGTACCTGGGATATTGCAAAACAGAAAAAAGGTGGTACCCAAAAATCCATAGGTGACACTTTAACCGCATGCCGACCATATCCTGCACATATAAGTCGGCAGATTGGCACGGCTGGACAAAGTAACGTACCCCTATGTTACTTTGAATTTCCCACTGTGCACGCTCGCCTGCTGCAAGCTCTATGACCGTGCCTGCAGGACCCGTGGACTTGATGTCCGCGGGAATACCAGCAAACGTGTCATGGAGCTGAAGAACAGGGAGATGCCGATGTAAACACAGCATCACCCCCTGTTCTGCCTAGTGACAGAACACTGATCGTCTGCTCCACACTAAATATAATACCCATTTTTTGGTAAAATATAAATGATGAGGTTGCGTCAAGTAAATAGATACCCAACATGCCAAGTCTAAAATTGTGTGTACCTGGGATATTGCAAAACAAAAACAGTGGTTCCCAAAAATCTCCATAGGTGACACTTTAACCGATTACCGACCGTGTGCTGCACATATAAGTCGCCAGAATGGCACGGCTGGGCAAAGTAACGTAACCGTACGTTACTTTGAATTTCCCACTGTGCACACTCGCCTGCCGCAAGCTCCATGACCGTGCCCGCAGGGCCCGCGGACTTGATGTCTGCGGGGATACCCGCAATCGTGTCACGGAGCTGAAGAACAGGGAGATGCTGATGTAAACACAGCATCTCTCCCTGTTCTGCTTAGTGACAGAACACTGATCGTCTGCTCCCTGTCATTAAAGAAGCAATCAGTGTCATATCACTGCTAGTCCATCCCCCAGACAGTTAGAATCACTCCCCAGGACACACTTAACCCCTTCCCTGCCCCCTAGTGGTTAACCCCTTCACTGCCAGTGACATTTTTACAGTAATCAATGCAATTTTATAGCATCGATCACTGTATTAATGCCAATGGTCCCAAAAATGTGTCAAAGTTGTCCAATGTGTCTGCCATAATGTCACAGTCATGATAAAAATTGCTGATCACCACCATTACTAGTAAAAAAAAATTATTAATTAAAATGCCATAAATCTATCCCCTATATTGTAGACGCTATAACTTTTGCGCAAACCAGTCAATAAATGCTTATTGGGATTTTTTGTTTACCAAAAATATGTCGAAGAATACGTATCGGCCTAAACTGAGGAAAAAAATGTTTTTTTTAATATATTTTTGGGGGATATTTATTATAGCAAAAAGTAAAAAATAATGCGTTTTTTTCAAAATGGTCGCTCTTTTTTTGTTTATAGCGCAAAAAATAAAAACCGCAGAGGTGATAAAATACCACCAAAATAAAGCTCTATTTGTGGAGAAAAAAGGACGTCAATTTTGTTTGGGAGCCACGCCGCATGACCGTGCAATTATCAGTTAAAGCGACGCAGTGCCGAATTTCAAAAAGTGCTGTGGTCTTTGGTCAGCAAAATGGTCCGGGGCTTAAGTGGTTAAAAGCTTTTATAGCTCATCAGTTTAAAATTAACCAGGAACTCTTGTGCTAGAATTGTTGCTCTCACTCTGAAATTGGTCACACGTGTGGTGCAACCACAGTTGACATGTGTGTGGGGCAACAGGGGTTATGCCAAGTTATTGCATTTTATTACATATTTTTTTTAAAGGTTTTCCTTTAATTTATTTTTACTTGATTGCTATCATAAGACGTTAATGACCCCACCCCCATGTAATAGCACCGGGCAGGTGTCAGGTATTCTTTTTGGAGATATCAGGGGTCTAATAGACTCCAATATCTCCCCTGCCCTTCACACCATCTAATCAAGCTTGGTTTTATGTGTCCCCTGGCTGTACTGGCTAAGAATTGGTGGATCTGAAAAAGGAAGTGACAAAATCATTGCCACTTCCAGTTTAATTGTTTACATGTGAGATTGTGAGATGGATTTGCCTCTTTTTCAATTTTCTCTCCTCCTGAAACAAGCAGTTGTGGTCCCTGGCTACCAGTAAGAGCAGGGGAGCCCTGGAACCACTGGTGGAGGTGGGCTGCTAGTGGGGGGGGGGGGCATGTTCAGGGCATGTGTGTATCTATTGGATACACTAGGAAATGTTCAAGAAGTAAAATCCTTGTTGTCAAGTATCATTGATATATATTTTAACAAATCCAACACATTTCGAGGGCTCACACATTCCCTTTTTATCAGGGATTGAGTCAGATATGTCTTCAGCAACGTCTGTACTCAAATGTTTGTAGTTCTCTTATGAAGAAATGGTCTTAGCAGATTTTGCAGCTTGAAAAATCTGTATCAGCATAATAGGCAGCTTGAAACTTTTCGCTGAAGTCATGTCTGACTCAAGCCCTGAGGAGTGGGGAGTGTGTGCATCTTTAAATAACCCTAATAATTCAAGAAATTATGAACTCACTGGTGTGCCATCCTTACTGCATTCTGTATACCAGGATCTTCTATGAGACCTCCTCTCCTGTTTGGAGGTTCTCTAGTTGTGTGGGAGCAGTCTCACCAAAGCAATATTAAAACATATAGCTTCTCAGAGCTTTAGACATTGGTTATTGCAGAGCTAGGGCCTTTTATGTATGTATTTTCGCTTAGGAGGACTGCCGGGTTGAAAAAAGCTAAAGTATTCTGTCTCCCCCTCCCCTTAGGTTAGGAGCACTGAATCAGAGTAAGGGGTATATTTATTTTAGAATTTTCCATGCAAACAAGATAGCAGTCCACATGAAAAAATCCCCCCCCCCCCCATGTTTCTTTCGTGTTACTACTGGAGGATGATTTTGGCTCAGTAAAGGAGTACACCACAAGCATGATTCCAGTGTGCTCTGTTGGGAGCCTTCAACCTACTAAGAAATGTGAGTTTCTATTGGGTGTTATTTTTTACTTGGTAAAGATAGCCTGTTCTGTGGAAAGTGTGGCCAAAAAAGGCAAGCAGGGGACAAAGAACTAATCACCAATATGACTTCTGGGCTCCCAGCAACTGACCTTTTCCCTATTAGTGTCTTAATATGTTTTGTCCCACACTGTGTGTCTGTGGGGAAGTGGTCCCCTTGGGCAAGGCAGGGCTTAGCTTCTTTATGTTAGTGCTGCCCCCTAAAAACTAGTGATTATTATTATTATTATACAGGATTTATATAGCGCCAACAGTTTGCGCAGCTCTTTACCACATGAGGGCAGACAGTACACTTACAATACAAATCAATACGGGAGGGATTAGAAGGCCCTGCTCGTTAAAGCTTACAATCTAGAATGGAGGGTCAAGTTGAAACAAAAGGTAATAACTGTGGGGGATGAACTGATGGAGAAAATGAAAATACAGTTGTTAGGTATGGGTAGAGTAGGCTTCTCTGAAGAGAAGGGTTTTCAGGGATCGTCTAAAACAGTGGTCATCAACCCTGTCCTCAGGGCCCACTAACAGGCCAGGTTTGCAAGATAACTGAAATAGATCACAGGTGATATCATTTGCTGCTCAGTGATTGCAGTATTCTAGTCTTCATCTCCCCAAGGTAATACATAAAACCTGGCCTGTTAGTGGGCCCTGAGGACAGGGTTGATGACCACTGGTCTAAAAGCTAATAAAGTAGGAGACAGATTGGGGTAGGGCATTCCATAAGATTGGAGAGGCTTTGGAAAAGTCCTGGAGGCGAGCATGGGAGGAGGTGATGAGGGAGCTAAATGATTAGTGGGGAAGTATTCAGGAAACAACATGAGAAACGCGCAAAGCACATATCCACAGAATGAACAAAGCTGAAGAAGGGAAATCCTTGCACTTCAGCAACTAAATTACAACTTTCCATTCAGCAATGAGAACAGTGAGCAGCACAGTGGTTGCATCACTAAATCTCACTCCAAATCTCATGAGGCAAGCAATAACAGGCACTGAGCAGGCTAGTACATCAGAGTGGCTCTCCCCCCCGCCTGCCACAGTGGATGGAGCCGGGATGGGATTGGGGTGGTGTATGGATTCTGGATGGGATCAGGGGCAATGGATGGACCAGGAATGGGATCAGGGGGAAGGTTGGGCCTGGAATGGGACCGGGGTGGTGGATGGAGCTGGGATTGGATCAGAGGAATGGATGGAGCTGGGATGGGATCAGAGGGAAGGATGGAGCTGGGATGGGATTGGGGTGATGGATGGAGCCGTGATGGGTTTGAGGTGGTGGATGGACCCGAGATGGGATCAGGGGATTGATGGAGCTGAGATGGGATCAGGTTGGTGAATAGACCCGGGATGGGATCAGGGGAATGAATGGAGCCGGGATGGGATCAGGAGGAAGGATGGAGTCGGGATGGGATCTTTGATTTGAGGGGAGTGTGAGTTAAATAACTAGGGGTGCTTTGGGAGGGGAGTTTAATTGTGCTGGGGGGGTCAAAATTCAAATCTGCCTGTATCCTTCTAGCACAAGTCTGCTCTAACCCAAAACGTGTCCGGGCCTGGTGTCACCCTCTGGCGGGGGTCACCCAGGTGTGGTCTGCACCCCCCGCACCACCATAGTGACACCACTGGATCTGAGACTGCAGATATACACTAATGAGGCTACAGAACAGGAATATCCAGTCACAGTCGCATATTATAAATATTAATGCTATTTTCCTGGGGGAATTTTATTTAAAAGGTCGATCTTCAGGGCACTGCTTCAGCACTACTAAAGTAGAATTCCTGCCTAAACCTAACTAGTCCTTAAAATGTCTCCACCCCCTCCTAACAGCTATGTTGACCACCCTGTGTGAAAAATATGTATATAGTCACCTATTTTCAGCCTGCTCCAGTCCAGTCACTTGACTGGCTCCCCCGTGCCAGCCAGTGCCAGCTGTAGGGTAAAGGAGGGAGTGCCAACAGTGGATGAGACATGGGAGCCTATGGGTGATGTCACCACTCCTGGAATTCTTAGCCATTGTTGAGCACTCTCCACTGCAGCTGTTGCTGGTTGACACAGGGATCATGTGACTGGACTGAAGCAAGATGAAATATGCACGTATATATATATTTTTTTTTTTTACACAGATTAGTCAGGATAGGTGTAAGAATTGAGGGTGAGACTTTTTTTAAACTAGTTAGGGTTAGGCTATAATTCGGAATTCTACTTTAACATTTCTAGTTGTTCCACATAAAATTGCAAAACTTTTTTGAGTGTAGGTTCATTTAAAAAGATTATTTATATAAACTAATAATTGCTTACAATGCACTCTGTGACTTTTTCTAAGTTACACTGATTATTTTCATATACTGCTCTAAAGCTAAGATAAGTATTGTAATTGACAGTGTCCCAGTTGTATACAACTAGTCAAAACAGTCTCATTCTGTAAGATACACCATAAAGGGCATTAGCCAATTGTATAAAGGTTATATCATCTAAAAGAAGAAAAAGGAAAAGCAGTATACAGCCCTAAGAAATATCTTGTTTTATTATACTATTTGCCACATAAAACATCACAATAGCACCTTGATGAGCCTTGTGTTCTATCTTGTCACTTTTAGCCACAATGACAAAAAGCACTGTATGACACGGGAAAATATAAAGATGCTGAAATCTAAAGAAAACAAAAACACAATTTTGCTGTGGATGCTATCTGCCACTGTACCATTACAATTTATTGCTGAGGATGAGAGTGAACACTCTATCTTCTTAGAGCACACTCTATGCCTACAAACGAGTACATTCTACAGCTATTCAATTTACTGTATTAATGGCTCTGTATTCCCCTATCGTGTTCAGCTTTTAAAGAGGATAACAAATTGCTTACTCACTGTACCAGGTGCTTTTGATTTCCTAAATATATTCCTATCAACACTAATGCAGAAATCCATACAATTGTTCCATAGAATATTTGACCTACTATAAAATGGTAGTTTACTTCCTTTAAAAATAAAGTTTTACAGCATCTCTACATAATTCCCATGCTGAACTCTATCTATTCTTGTTGTTCGCCGTCAAATACAATTACTTTTCTTTGCATTCACACTTTTATTCAATAAAAAAGAGATACATAAACTGTGTGTTAACAGACCACCTTTTTCAACTGAACAAAGTGAATTGCAGATCTCGTCTTTATCACTTGTCCTGTATTGTTGGCTCATTCTATTTACTCTATAATTGGTATATTTTTTACTTAAAACTGGCAGATTGAAAGACACATATTGATATATCACGTGGAACATAGGTAAATCTTATGAAAGCGTGTATGAAGAAATGCACAAATAACTTCATGTACAAATAGGAAGGTCTAATAGCTACTTTTTTATAATACAGAAAAATTATTCTTAGAAATAGAGGCATAACAACCAATAATACAGTTTATGAGACCTATGGAGCATGAAGACTCAATAAAGATCTCTTATTTCTAAATGCATACATTTAAGTTTGGTAACCCATTGTAACCAAACAAAATTCACTCTGATGTAAGATTAGTATAAGATGGGTTCCACCAAAAAAAAAAAAAATGCGTTTCTAGGGGTTACTACAATCAAGAATAGGAATGCTTTGTTAAATAAGTTTATGAAGTAAGTGGGAATATCTAGGGTACTGACATTTATGTAGCCCTGGGTTCTTCGCATAGTTCATCCTGTGGTTGTCTGTAGTCTGCAGTATAGCATGATCGAGTTTGCACACTGTCCTGAGTAATGAGTGGTGGTGCTAGAGTGTACGGTGGATTTTTTGGTTGTTTATGTTGGGGGGGAGGGGGGGGGGGTTTGTTTGTTCCCTGACTGTTTCAGGGTGTGTAGTAATAATCAGCCTGGGTATGCCCGATAGGCTGTAAGCTGTTTTATTTGTTATGTGCAAAATCAATAAACAGAATTAAAAAAAAAAAATAAATAAGTTTATGAATCCAGAGTTTAGCAAAGGCACAAGGCCTAGAAGAATAAAACTCTGGAGAGTTTATAATTGAGCTGAAGTGCAAGGGTCATTAAAGCGAAGATAAAAAATTGTTAGGAGGTAAGGAATTTTGCCAAAGAGACGTGAAGAGTCTTTTCTGCCAAAGAAAAATCTTCCTCTTGCCCCCCTAGCATTCTTTTATTTTTTGTTTATGCTGTATGGTGCATGGGTTTTGCAGTGTACACTCTCGGCAAATCAGACAATGGAGCAGGTGCAGAGGACAATGTAACAGTTGTGTGTATGCACATAAGTTACAGCAGGACTAGCTGCCCAGGGCCATAGAGGATGTAGCAGCAGTGGGGGAGAGAATGAGCTTAAGGTTCTGATGAATGTCCCACAGATAAGTGCCCCAATGCCATTTGTTTGACAATTCCTTTGACTATTAAGCCTAGAAAATGGCCATTACTCTTTTTTACCATGTGGTTCCTATTGACTTCAATAGGGTTTAGATCTGCCACCTTAACTTTAGCAATGTTCACCAAACCTGCCCCGAACTGAACACAGGTAGGTTCTGATCATCACTAGTCTGGATAAGAATTTCAAGATATTTTTTTTTAATGCAAGACACAAGTCCACTATGTGAAAAGAGTATATCTCAGCCATCGCTAAGATCCAAAATCACAAGTCTATGGATGTTATACAATTTACAGAATATCTGATTACACAATATCATTCATTTTGATAATCTTTTTGATAACCAAGAAAAGTGAACATCTCTATGTCAGAGAAGAAGCCCTGGCCCTTTCCCCACTGTTGGCTCTCCAGACCACCATTCAAAAATTTACCCAAATCCTAGCACCCATGCTTCAAGAAATTAAACAGTTAAACAGAAACTGGGCCATTGGGTCTTGAAGAATATGGGTGCACTGAAGTCATAGATCACCCCATCCACATGGGTAGAATTCCCTCAATTGACAGAGATACAAGCACATACCCCTTTCTCTATGTCAAGAAGTCAAGGACTTGAGCTACAATGTGTTGCAGAGTGGAATAATCAAAGAGAGACACTGCCCCCATGGTCCTGGTACACAAAAAGGATGGTAGTTTATGGTTTTGCAAGCTCAAGCTCAGCACCTGTACCCATTGAGATGTCTACCGCCTGCCTTAGGTACAAAAATTGCTCATGGTGTTGGGTCAGGCCTGCTATTTCTCCACTATGGACCTGGCTAGAAGGTATGGGAAGGTCCCAGTGATTGAATAGGCCAGGGAAAGGCAGCCTTTGTCAATCAGTTAGGGCTGTTTGAGTTAAATCTCATGCCATTCGGTGATTGATCTATCTAAATGACCTTATTATTTTTTCCAAAACCTTTGAAGACCACATTCACCACCTGGTCCTGGTGCTAGTGAAAAACCCAAAGTCTGGAAAGGAAAGTGGAGCACCAATGGGAAACCACTCTGTACTGGGTAGAGAAGCAGCCCTTCCCACTGCTCCCAGTATATGATGTGGTGTCCAAGATTTCTGAGGTCAACAGGAAACATCTCCATTGTCATTTATTAAGGTCCTGTGTGTTGGGTGGAGACTATCCCATCAAGCCCTCTGCACACTCATGGGATCCATATTATGTGGATATTCCCCCTGTGCAGAAGGTTTCAGTTGAGTGGTATTTGCCACCTCTCAAAGAGCTTCTCACTGACTCCCCCAGATCTGAAAACAAAGTTGCTGCTGATTCTTTGGAAGATTACTCACTAGAGGCTTTGAAGAGTACTGGGAGTTCTGAGGAACTTATGGACTCCTGTGAGGACACAAATGATAGCCCAGAGGGAGTTATGCCTACTTATGATCACCCACAAGCACTTGAGGTTCCTGAGCAAGCTCCAGCAAATGATGATCTCAATGGCGAGCTGGAAGATCCAAGCAAGTGGCTCCTCCCTGTTCCATTTAATCAAGGGCAGGTGCTGGTCAAGAATTCTGATTATGTTGTATAATGTACTGCTTGTTGTTATTGTGTTTCTTTTGGTTGATTGCCATGTTTCACTGTTTCATTGTTGTGTGGATATCGATGCAGAGGACAGCATCTGTTAAGGAGGGGTTACTGAGTGAAGGCAAGTGTAGTTTGACCTCCCTACCCAGGTGGCGCTGCTGCAACTACCATGCTGGGAAAGTGAAGGGCAAGGAAAATGCACATTCCTCTTAGGCCTCCGTACATGTCATCAGATGGGCTGCAGTTTGATTGGATGCTAGCACCCGGATGACCCCGCAGCCATCTTTGGTGAGGGCAGTGTTAAAAAAACAAAATAAATGGTGCACATTTTGTATGTGGTTAGGTGAAGGACAGGAGCCCACTGGATAGGGAGAGTATGCCGAGCTGTAGGGAGAGGTTCCAGAGGAGGCAGAGTAGCATTGGGACTGTCATCAATGCTGCTTTGGGGAACCTTCTCGCTACTAATTCCTTGCTGCCTGCTGCTTCTCAGCCACCCCCTGTGCTAGGTCCTGCCATTCTCTGCGCATCACTCTGTCTGCAAGTACTATGTAACTTTCTGTGAGTGTTGCCACCAGTTCTGAGTCTGTATGTACTCTGTTATTGCATGTTGGAACGATTGACAATATATTTCCTGCAATTTCAACCACTGTATGTGCTGGTTCTTTCCCCTGGGGTGCCTACCGCCGGCCCCCCTACAGCCTCCACTGGTACAGGCTGCGGTGGCACATACTGAAGTTGGCACTGTTATATACTATCTTGTCTAAATACATAATCTAGTACCAGGACACTTTAGCATGGCACCATCTGATTATCTCTTATTTGTCTCCTCACAGGTAATCATCGCTGCTCTTAACATTCACCTTTAACTAAAACTAACTTCTTGCTATCAGTTGATTTATGGTCACATTTCTGCTCCTAACATACACCTTTAACTCAAGCTGACTTGTTGCAATCAATGTCACCTTGTGGTAATCATTGCTGCTCCTAAATATCTGTTAAGCTGGGTATACACAGAGTATAGGACTGGCTTCTGTGCGGTGCCATTGACAGCAATAGTTGACAATTTGGCATGCGATTTCACATGTCAAATTGCATGCCAAATCGTCCCAATGTGAATGGGTGCTTAAAGAGGAACTGCAGTCTGCTTACATAATTTGGTATGATTAGAATGCAATTGGAGACCCTTATTGGTCACTGACGAAGCTTCAGTGCAAGCCTAGAGTGGTGAAATGCCTCAAGAAAGGTTGGTTCCCAGGAGACAAGTAGAAGGAGACAAGCACCAAGTAAGTGTGGCAATTGAGTAACTTTTATAAGGATTAAAAATATCACTCACAAGAGAAGTAAAAACCCAGGCATGCCACGCTGTATTTAAAGGCCCTAGGTGACAAGGTCTTAGATCCAAACTGTCAGGTGCACTGGAGGCTCTCAGGGCTTTCTGAGTCCATGGAATGCAGAGTCTGGTGGATGTGACGTCACTACCCATCCTGATGCAAGGATGTGGAGACACGTTTTCAGAGCATGCGCTCCTTCTTCAGGCCTACAGGCACCATGTTTGAGTGGGACTTATATGGGCAGCTAGAATGACGCCGGACCACAAGACCCAAATGGCCACAGAACTATCATGTTTTAGACATCGATTTAAACATTAAAAACGACATAGTAATGAGAAATGGGACATTAAATCTAACAGATTAAAAAAATATAAAAATTAAAATAAAAAAGTTTACAGATACATTGGGCTAGTTACTCATTAACAACTTCCCATCCGCACTATAGCCAAAAGACGGCTACAGCGTGTACTTAACTTGCCGGGAAGGCTTACATTGACATCCTCCCACACTTGCGCTGCCCACACGCCCCCTGCGGTAGCATGATCTGTGATCACTGTGTGAGTCCTTCTGTGGAAATAAACTTAAAAGGTGGGTGTTGGGATCAGGGTTGGATTTCAGTTTGCTGGGAGCTATAGAGTTTTTGACATTCTGGGCCTTTCTATGAGAAACTTTAGGTGTAGGAGGAATAGAGCATTTGGGATCTTCTAGGAGGATAGACCAATGTTTATTGAGTATATGTTCCATTTTTTTAACTTAGCATGAAACTGGGTAGTAAATCTAGAGATCTTTGGAACCTGCTAAATTACTAGAGAAATACTGGGAATATGCTTGCTCGATAAGGGAATTGTTGATACATTTTTGTTTGAGAAGTTAACATTGACTTATGTAGTTGGCCTCCATAGTACAATTTCTCCGCAGGGGACAAAATTAACTTTTGGGAATGTATGATATCCACCTGGGGTGGTGGCAATGTTTAAAATGTAAAAACAAATTTCCTGCTATGGGTTTTACATATTTCTTGGCAAAAATGTGGCCATTGTTATAGCAGAGCTCGAGATCAAAGAAGGCTAATTTAGTGGGATCTCGGACCAAAGTGAAAGACAGGTTAAAGGGGTTAATATTGCAATGATTAACAAAGTCATCCAACAGGGGCTCTGGGCCACCCCAGATGACAATAATGTCATCTATGTACCGACCATAGAAAATAATATTGGAAATAAAGGAATTGTTGCACCAGATGAAATTGGATTCCCAGAGCCCCTGGTAAGATTAACGTAACTGGGGGAAAAATTTCCCAGTCACCTGTACAAAATAATCTCCATCAAATTCAAAATAATTATGAGTCAAACAAAACTATGTGGCATCCATTATGAATTGAGCCTAATTTGGAATTAAGTAGGGGATCTACCATTAAGGAATGTGTGGCCACTCAGAGCCCTACTTCATGCGGAATTGAGGTGTATAATGAATTTTCATCTATGCTGAATCCCGTGCTTAGTAGTGATTAACAGTGTTTAGGAGCTGTCAGCTTTTTTTTTTTTGCAAGCAAATCGTAACCAAAAACGCAAAGATACATTTTTTTCTGCTCTTAGAAACTGAAGCTTAAAAAAAACATGTCTAACCTAAAATAGTGTACATGGATACATAGGATAGCACTATTTACTTTAAGGAGCATAAGAAAAAAAAAACACTTAAAAACAAACTAGTTTGCATGGAGCCTTTAAGTGAAAAAAACATAAGCAGGTGAGATGAAGAGTAAAAAGGACCGCTTGGGGAATAGTTACATGTAAGGTCAGAAATATATATGAGGGCCTTCCTGTGAATACATTAAAGGCAAAACATAATAATATTTGTTTCTTAAGTTGTTGTTCTAAGTTTACCCTTAGCTTTGGAAAGCAACATATACAGATCCTGATAATTCAATGGAAACATATCTGTTCCCTTTCCAGGGACCACAGAATTAAACAATTTAAAATTCTGTAAACAGGCAAGCAAAATGAATTAAACAGTGGGATTCCAGCGACCAATCTTTTTTTTTTTTAAGTTAATTTATCAACTGACATCATCCAAATACAATACTCACAGTTTCGCTTTTCAATTGCCCTATAAGTCATATTTCGTCCACCAGAGTAAGTTATATAATTGTGTCCTGGCGGTTATCATTTTTCTTGTGGGCAATTGAAGCCCACAAGCATTTCTTTCCAGGAGGCGGTGAATGCTGTGCTCCCAACATTCACTGCGTGTTCCCGCGCATGCTCATTGCTAACAGTGAGCAGCGCCGTCAAATTCCGGGTTGCCATCACAATGGGCGGCGTCGTCAGAAGTTCCCGCCCCGTTGTGATGGCAACCAAACATACACAGAACAAAGAAGAACGAAAAAAAAAAGCTCACTACGGGAGAGACCAGCATTGAGTGTCCATTGTTCCAAGATCTCTCAAGATTTGGGAATGACGGCGGTCTGCAATGATTCTTGGGAAGCCGCACAGTAAGTTCCCAGGAGACATTGCGAGGCCCGGGAAAGGAGTAAAAGACACCTACTCCCACGGGAATCCTGACAGGAAGTGGCCCTAAAAATAAAAAGGTAATTACAGCGATATTATTTTTTTTAAGTGGCTTAATAGCATATATGAAGTTAACCAGCTGGGGTAAGATAAAGAAAAAAAATTGGGTGAAACACCGCTTTAATGTAACTGTGAGTGTACTGCAAGTGCTATTGCAGTACACTCACCAAACATGACAGATGTAATGTCTCTAATGCTGCTACAATACCTATATGGCGACATATCCACTGCTCTGTCATAGACAGATTGCTCACTAATAACAATTGTGGCATTCTGCCATCCTAACACATTCACATTTCTACTACTGGGCACCATTTCAGCTGCCTCATAAAAATGGCCTTCAGGTCACACCACTTCCCAAGTGACCTCACCAAATCAAGACATGAGGTGTGTCCAGTCCTGGAGAAAGCTAGCTTCTGTCACTGTGCCATACAAAAATATAAAGGGAATCTCTAGCAAACACTGTTACAGCATGTTATTCTGAATAGTTAAGAAAATGTAGCTGTTCTTTTAAGTTCGGTTAAAAAGAGTCAATCATTAGTTCTATGAAAGATGTAACAGTCATTCCCCATCAAATCATTCAAATGAATTATGAAGCACATTGATTGCTATTATTCATTGATACATCAGACCTTGCAAAACAAATTGGCCAACATATGTTCTTGTTCAAGTTCACCTAAACATTAGACTATTTTGCTGCAAACTACATTTTAGCACAATTTACCACAGAAAATTCTATATTTCTTTTAAGTAAGTAAACATTAAATATACCAAGCAATTACAACTTTATAATCAGGCTCTTAGTAATATATTATGTATAGGGATATGTTAATCAACCTAACAGAGCATAAAGCCTTAACTTATAAAAAATGTCACTTGAGTAAAGAGAAACTTTCTTCTTGGCTATCCTGTTTGGTTTGGGAAACATTATCGCACATTTACTAAACTTCTTTAAGGTGCAAAAAGAAAATGCAAAATAATTTCACCCCATCAATTTACCACAGGCAAGAGTGACTAAAGGAAAAATAAAGTATACCTAAGGACTTAGAACTTCTTCTGTAAAGAAGATTGGCATTGCATTGGCTTCCCAAGCCCCACCTGCACAGTTGCATTAGACAACATTCACATCACCTGAATTACAGGAAAGATGGATCCAGAATAGCATTTAAGAGTGACTGAATATGTAATGCTGCATTTTACTTAAAGATCTACTTGTTATATATAATACAAATCATAAATTATACACATACTATTCAATTACATTTATTTCTCAATCATAGCAAGTGATTTAAGTGATCATAGTTGTTACTTACATATAGCTTAACCGGCCAGTTTGTATCATTCATGGCAATAACTGAAGCAGTGCTGAAATTCCTGAGAACTCGATGGCTGGAGTTTTTGTATGTATTGTTAAATTGATATTAATACAAAAACTGCCTGCACTACAATGTGCTGTAAAGTATAGGGGACAGAAATTCCACTACCCAATTCTACTAGACTACTGTTAAAAAAAAAAAAAAAAAACATGTGAACTGTGTCGTTACAAAGGCGAACAGTGCCAGAGGCGTAATTGTGGCTAATGCAGTGGAGCTAATCATGACGTGGTTAAGAGAGTAAGGTCTGCTTGTTCAGGCATAACTACTCCATGGACTTAACCTATTTATTCCTACAGGCTACACAGAAATACCTTTAAAAGGAGTATTCCAGTCCTAAAATTAATTTTATGCAAAGGATTATATAGGTATTACTTAGCTAACATAAATCCTATCTGCTAAGAACTTGCGCTCCTCACCCAGTATTTCTGTTGTGTAGCAGACTACAATGCTGCCAAAAACTCGTGTTTGTTAGTAACATTTTCATATTTACAGTAATTTCAGCGTACTGTGCATATTCTTTATTTATCCAATGCACTAAATGTACTTTTTAAGCGACTCTGTAACTAAGCTAAAAAAAAAAGACAAATACTGTAGCTGCTGACTTTTAATATTAGGACACTTACCGGTCCACAAATCCAGTGGTGTCTTCACCGGAGCCGATTTATCAATTGGCTCTCGAGTGCTGCCGCTACCATCTCGGGTAAGGGAAACCGACGGTGAAGCCTTGCGGCTTCACAGCCAGTTCCCTAGTGCGCATGCACTGCGCTTTGTGAATTGCCCGGTGGCAGGGGAAGGAGGAGGGGGCCGAACTTCCGAATGAGTTTGCCGCAGCGAGTGGGAGCGGGTACCTGTCAAAACCAGGTACCCGCTTCCCCCCCCCCCCAAAATGTGCCAAATGGGGCAGCAGAGAACTGTGTCAGCGGAGAACTGTTATCTGCAGCCTTTAACGCCTTCCTCCTCTTCGCCCCTTAGATTGTTTTAATTATTATTATTTTTTTTATAAAAAAAGTTTCCTTCTTTTTTTTGCAGTGATACATAAAATTATTTTAACCACTTCAGCCCCAGAAGATTTTCCTGCTTAATGACCGGCAATGCGTTGCTTTAACTGACAATTGCGTGGCCGTGCGATGCTGTACCCAAAGAAAATTGGCTTCCTTTTTTTCCCACAAATAGAGCTTTCTTTTGGTGGTATTTGATCACCTTTTTTTGGCGCTATAAACAAAAAAGCAACAATTTTGAAAAAAAAAACACAAAATTGTTGCTATAATAAATATCCCAATGTATTCTTCTACATATTTTTGGTAAAAAGAAAATCGCAATAAGCGTATATTGATTGGTTTGCACAAAAGTTACAGTGTCTAGAAAATAGGGGATAGATTTATGGCCTTTTTATTATTATAATTTTTTTTTTACTAGTAATAGTGCTGATCAGTGACATTTATCTGGACTACAACATTGCGACGGAAACATCAGACACTTTTGACACTTTTTTGGGTCCAGTGATATTTATACAGCGATCAGCGCTATAAAAATGCACTGATTACTGTATAAATGTCACTGACAGTGAAGGGGGTTAACATTAGGGGCCATCAAAGGGTTAACTGTGTTCCCTATGTGTGTTCTAACTGTGAGGGGTAATGTGGCTGACTAGAGGAGGAGAGAGATTGTTGTTCCTACTTAGTAGGATCTGTCACACGATTTGTCTCCTCTCCTCTGACAGAACCGGGATTTGTTTGTTTACACACACAGATCCCGGTTCTCGCTCTGTCATGAGCGATCATGGGCGCCGGCAGTCATCGTGCCTGCCAGGCACTTGCATCAGTTCCAGGGGCACGCTTCGGGCCGATGTACAGCTATGATGGCTCACGCATGGGAGCCAACCTGCTGCAGTATAACTGCGGCAGCTGGTCCGGGAGCGGTTAAGCATTACAAATGACCACTGCCCTCACCTACAACTGGCCTTTGCAGCAAGGAGCATATGAAAGGGCAACACATGCAAAACAAAACCAGAGAAATTTGCAGCTCAGCTTACTGACCAGCCTGAAACCAACCACAGGGTCCTATCTAACAGTATGCGTTAAAAACAGGGGTATAGTTTGCACACATTTGCAATTACATGTGTAAGCTATAGAGCCCCTTTGCGGCACACCAGTATTTGATGTAGTCCTAACTCTAAATTTTGAGAGCCTCCACAGTGGAAACACATGCATTATAATAGATAGGCAGAGGGCAGGTGAGACTGGAGGGAGCCCACCTGTCCTTAAAGGCACAGCATATAGTACAGCAAAAGGTGCCCAGTGTGTCCCCTCACGAATTTTACATCAGTAAGGAGGGGTGGGCTACCTCCAGGCTCGCCTGCCCTCTAGCTATCCATTAGAATGCATGTGCTTCTACTAAGGAGGCTCTCATAAATTTACAAGAGTTGGGACTGCAGATAATACTGGGATGCCTTGGACCGGTTCTGCAGATTATGCATGTATTTGCAAACGTGTGCTAACTAAACCCCTCTTTTTAATGCAAACTGTTAGACAGTATAATTTGGTTGGTTGCAGACTGGCTGGTAAGTAGAGCTGGGAATTTCCTATGGCTTTGTTTGGAATTATGCATGAGGGGTGCAGAGTTGAGCTCTGGCAGGGCAGGCAGACAAGAGGGTAGCTGTGGACTGGGTGAGAAAAGGGTAGCTATGGACCAGGGGACAAGAGAGGAGCTGTGGACTGGGTGAGAAAAGGGTAGCTATGACCCAGGGGACAAGAGGGGAGCTGTGGGATGGGGGAGAAGAAGGGAGCTGTGGGCTGGGGGGAGAAAATGGAGCTGTGGACTGGCAAACAAGAAGGCAGCTGTGGGATGGGGGAGAAGAGGAGTGCTGTGGACTAGGGAGAAGAGGGGAACTGTGGACTGGAGGACAAGAGGGGAGATATAGACTGGGGGAGAAGAAGGCACCTGTGGACTAGAGGAGAAAAGGGAGCTGTGGACTGCGGTAAAAGAGGAGAGCTGTGGGCTGGGGGAGAAGAGAAGTGCTGTGGGCGGGGGGTGCTGTGGATTTTTTCTGTGCCCTATGTGACACACCTCAACACTGCACAGTATGCACTCCTGAGCCCTGTGTGTTATGCGGTACTCTCTGTGTTACACATTCCTAAACCTTGCACCTTGTGTAATGTACAGATTATTTGGTTTCGCTTTACTTCTATTCCCCAAGGAATGGAGAAGTTGAGGGGAGGGAAGTTAGTCAGGGAGGGTGAGTTTCTGCACCTATTCTCTGAAGAAAAAAAAGGCCTGTAACAGTTAATATTAATATGCATTTCAACTGAGTATTTATCTGTTTTGCTCAAGTTTCAGATTATTATTCTTGTTGACCAATTAATGCTTCCCACAAGATCAATATTTTAAAGAGGTTCTAAACCCAGATATCTACCCCCTTGTATAGCTAGAGCACAGACACATATCTATATACAAATGGTTTAACTCTTGGCATGTGTTTGAGGTTTCTATTACCACAGCAGCAAAGCCTAGGAAGGGGGTAAAGCTAAGCTAGTGTGTCACATGCCCTGTGATATAGCTTGAAACATCACAGGCCCTCTTCCAGGCCATTCAGAGTGTGCTGTCAATAAAGCATCTGATCCACTAAGAGGGCACAACGCACTGCGCTCTGACGAGAGGGCATGTAATAGCTAAGGCGACATCACATAACATGTGGCGCACTGTGGTTTAGCTCCACCCCCTCTCAGAATGTGCTGCAGGGATAGTGACCTCTATTACATGACGTAGGAAGAAAGCCATGTATAGCAATATTTGCCCACTTATTAGGCTAAATGGGGAGCATGCACACCGTGGTGGCAATAATGCATGATGGGATTTTTATTTTAAAAAAAAAGGGCACTAATAGATATTAACTGTTACTAAATGTTTTAGATGTTAGTTATTTTGGTAGGGGGGTTAGAATCACTTTAGAGATCTTTTTTGAAACCTGTCATGTTGAAACCAACATGAACAACATAATCAGGTACAAAGCCCAAACGAAAATTGAAAAAAGGCACCACCTGAGTAGAAGCTCACTCTCCTTCCAGCCTCAAATAAAGACCCTCCTTTTCTGTATGGAAGCAGTGGCCTCACTACAGAGGTTCAACATGCCCCCTGGTGAGTTAGACCTATAGCTATGAAATCAGCTCTAACCCTAACTAAGCAGGTGGTATCCTGGATCTTTTTCAGAATGATCACTGCTTCCACACAAAAAGTATTCTGTAAGCTTGGCTGGCATCTACGGTGTCCTTCCCCTCAATCAAGCAGTGGGCTCTATCAGCATCCGTGGTGCTCTCTGGTATTTTATAATATCTGCCACTGTGCCTCTCTCACTCTAAGGTGTGATGATGAGCAGTCTGCTGACAGCCTATAGCACATTCAGTCCCTCTGAATGTTCTCTACCCTCTCCTTCTCAGCCTGGCAAAAGCAACAGGAATCTACCTCTTTTCTGAGCCCCAATGCTTTGTGGGTTCTAAAGTTTTCTACCCCAGCCTTCCAAGCCAGCTCAGTGTATGTGGAACTACATACAGCGGAAAACATTGGAAAAGAACAGAAAACATCGGAAAACTACGTTGGGAAAACACCGGAAAACGCTGTTCTACGCATGTGAGTCCGAATTACGAACAAATCCAACTTAAGAACAAATAGGCAGTCCCTAACCTGTTCACAACTTGGGGACTGCCTGTATCCCACAGTCCTAGCAGTCCACATTTTCTGTGTATTCCTATTGGGTAGATGGTGGGCTCAACATCAGCTGCCCACAGTTGCTCTTGCAGTTGCACCCATGAATAGTCTCTGTCACTGATCAGACAAAGAATTCCAGCAAAACTGACAGCCAGGTCCATATAGCTGCTCTTCTCCTGCCAGTGCTGCAGATCTGGCTACAAGTGTATTCTGACAGCGGTGGGAGCAGCTGTCAAAATACAATGTCCCAGCACGTGAGATATCTCCAATTACCTTGTTTGTGTGAATGGAGGAATCTCAATTCATACCGCTGTCTGAAAAAAAAACAAAGATTAAGACCAATTGCACACGGACATAAGAATTTATTGAAGTTTATACTCAGGATCCTGCTGACAGAAAGATCCAGAATAAAATGTGTAAAGACCTTGTGTAAATGCGTGTAAACTAGCGTATGTGAATAAAAAATTATTCTTTGCTGCCAATGTTGCAATATATGTAAACATGCGTACAAGCGTAAATTGCTGCACTGAAATGTAAATGTTCTATTTTTGTTTTATGGTTCTGCACTCATCACTGTATCATTGATTTACTGTATACACAGCTGTGTGCATTGCTCCATAGACAACAATGTATCCATATTTAGATCAGTAAAAAATGTGGCATTTTTATTCCCGTGTGTAAGGGGCCAAACAGGGTATACTTTAATAATAGCTACACATTTTAATTTCCATAGGCTCGCAACAGTTTTTTTTGTTTTTTTTTTAAATCTCAAAGATACAAAGATCATATTGTATTTGAGGTTCTGCCATAAACACTGCTTCATTTTGAACCATATTGTACAATAAAGAAAAACAGGCTAATACATTGTATATAGAAGTACTTACTAGTCTGGTGATAAATGCTTATCATATCATCCTCATGTCGCTTATAATTCTTTTGCAAGCTTTTATATTGTGTTTTATCTGACGACAAAAGGTCCTTGTGGAAACAAAGAACAAGTGTCCTTCCCTCTTCAAATATAAAAATACATTTCCACGTGGATTCGATTTGTTGATAAAATACTTAGATCACACAATATTCCAGTGTTCTACACACAGCAAAACACTTTATTCTGTATTGTTCTTGCTCACCTTAGACCAACCCACACTAACACTCCTGACTTGTAGAGAACAAACAAAGGTCAGTATGTGCTGCCTGTTGACTTTCCTGCATTTGTTCCATGTCACTACCTATTAAAAAAGAAAATGTTTTCATTTAAAAAATGCATACGATATCTTGCTCTTAATCGCAATGGTTAAAAGCTCTAGTATTTTTATAGAGCTATTAAATAATTTATTTATATAGAAATGCCATATTCTGTAAGAGCAGTAACACCAAATCCATAGAAATAAAATGTGCTGTTCTATGTAAGTGTATTCTTTAGGTAGAAACATTTTTGATAGCTTTTATTTACTAAATCACTTTTGCACAGCAAAGCAAAATTTATTTTCTGGACCACCTTAGACTGCACTCTACCTATCCCCATCTCCTCTTAAGCCCTTAAATTCTTTCAGAATTATGTTCTATGTTATGTTTAGGCTGACAAAAAGACAAAATATACTATGCACATATACAAGAAACAAAGAGGCTTGGGTGTTCCAAACTTCTCCAAATACTCCTTAGCACAACGGAGCACCCCACTGACCTCCCTTTATGCCTCTCAACATGCCCCCTTATGAGTCGATCTTCACTGCTCCCCAGTCTCCCTCCATTTACTACCATGGCTCCCTCCAAAATCTAGGCCTCCATCTATAAGTCGTTTAATGATCCATATGCTCTGAATCTGGGATTCTACTAAGAATTCTAGCAAATTAATTTTGCCACAGCTATCCCTCCTCCTTCTTTAAAGTAATCCACTATTAGGCCTCTGGCCTTGAGTCTCCCAGTGCTTTCACTGGTGGTCCTCTCATAAATTCCATTACATGTACTCTTTTATCAATGGCCGCTCTGCTTACACCTGGGTGGGAATCAAAGAAAATGATCTGGCTCCTTCCTCTCAACTCTTGTGCTTTTACCAGTTAAGCATTGGTTAACTACATTGCTCAACAAAGACCTAACTTTTTCAACTTTCACTCTTTGAGCATATTTTTTATCATGCACCTTTTACTTCTAGACTTATCTCGATTGTCTAGTCACAGTTGAACAATATCAATAGCCCTACTAGGCATCCCACATTTCTAAGTGGAAAGAAGATCTTAAATGTACTCAGGCCAAGGAAGTTTGGCTGCAAATTGTGAATACAATAGGCTCCTGTTTCATCAATATTCTCACACTCAAACCAGCCTTTAAGGCCGTTTTGAGATGATATATGGCCCCATCTCACTTAGCGCACCTCCATCCATCCTCCCCATGGTTGTTCTGTTTCAGGGTATGTTCTTCACACATGGTGGGCATACCCTATGCTCTCTAGGTTTTGGGCAACATTTCTTAAACTCTTAAAAACCTTATTGAATTGTCCCTTCTCTAGAAATCCTTGGTTCACCCCTAATACACATATAGCCCCCCTAGCCTTAGACAGAGCTCAATTAAAATTAGCTACGTATTTCTTACTAGCAGCGAAACAGACAATAGCAAAAGCTTAGAAAAAACTGTTTATTCCCTTTACAGAAGTCTACCACCGTATAGACCAAGAGGAAGGAAGCAGAAAGAAAAGGAAGCGCCAGCTAAGTGTAGTATCCCAGTTAAAGATTTTATAGAAAAAGATTAAAAACACTCACAAGAAGTAAATAATACAAATGCTCATCTGGTGTCAGTATCTGTGGATCCTCCTAAAACCATCCTGCAAGATTGCTGTCATCTGTTCTGGCTGCTGGGCAGAGAAATGGCTGACTCGGAAGCCATGAGAAGCCCAAGTAAGCCACACTGACCAGTGTGAAATGCACAGCGGAAGTGACGTCACACGCAGGATAGGAGGTACCAGACGAGAAGGGAGGCAGGGCTACGCACTTGGAGCATTTGGCTCCACCTACAGGCCTGGTCCATAAAGCAAGGTCCATAAAGACACGAATGGGCGAGATTGGAGTGGAGGAACTTGGCTGGCCTGCGCAGAGTCTTGACCTCAACCTGATAGAACACCTTTGGGATGACGTAGAGTGGAAGCAGTGTGCCAGGCCTTCTCATCCAACTTCAGTGCCTGACCTCACAAATGCTCTTCTGGAAGAATGGTCAAACCTTCCCATAGACACACTCCTACAGTAAACCTTGTGGACAGCCTTCCCAGAAGAGTTGAAGTTGCTATAGATGCAAAGGGTGGGCCGACTCAATATTGAACCCTATGGACTAAGGCCAGGATGCCATTAAAGTTCATGTGTGTGTAAAGGCAGGTGCCCCAATACTTTTGAAATATATATATATATATATATATATATATATATATATATGTGTGTGTGTGTGTGTGTGTGTGTGTGTGTGTGATTCTCATTTTTTTGCCTCCTAGGTTGCAGTGCACTCAAAAAATAAACATTATTTGTATAATGGTGATTATGGAACATATCAATTTTTTAATTAGTGAGTTCTAATGTTCCAAGGGCACATAAGAAGAATATACAAAGACATATTGTGATTGGCTTGATTTTATATGCTTTCGGTGTATGGACTTAAATTGTCACTTTAATTTGTGGCCTGGATCTGCAGCTGTATTGTGCATGGTGTCATAAAATAAGATTCTTTATTCCTGGAGAATTGGAGGGGTGTATAGCCCGTTGGAAAGAAATATACTTCAGACTCTTTTAACATGTGATGGCTGCTCCATAGATTTAACTATAAATCTATTACTATATGAGATGTGCCGTCATAACCAAGAAGGAATCTAAATGCTGCCATAAAAAATAACTGATGATCAACCATAGCATTGACCTCGACAGCTCATCCACCCACCTACAAAAAAAAAAATGTAATTTACTGGCCAATATTATGAGCTTTAGCAGTTTCCAGAAGATGTTAGAACTTGTGACAAAATAAAGTATGTGTTTAGAATTCATACAACTGTACCATTAAACAAACTTTTCATCATTTGAGTCAGTGCCCAGAGAAGGTGGTGTTGCTGATAGCAGCTTACAAAATATAGAATTCACCTTCCTGCGGTAAATAGGAAAAAAAAAAAAATAGTCTTGATTTTCACGTTCTTTTCTAATTAATGGAAAGAGCTGTGCAGTGAGGTGGACTGTCTCTTTTGATGGGCAGTTCACAGCTGCTGTGCAGCTCACAGTGAACCGAAGTACAAAAAAAAGAAAAGGCGCCCTTTGACCCCACCTTGCTGTGGGTCACGGACCAGCTGGAGGGGGTCACAAAGAACATGCCACGTGCTATGTCATTTTCTAGTAGGGTCTACTTTTTATTTGACCATAATGTTTTGTTTTATGGATTAGCAATCAGTGTACTTCAACTCCTCTCCCGATGCATTGGTTAAACATGGATTTCAGCTCTGACACTGAAAAACAATATCAAAAATCAACTGAGGCTACCTGTCAATTAGTTTTAGTTTCATATTACTGTATTATATCAATATAAAAAACAATGGAGCCTATCCATCCTATAGGTAATCAACCTTAATTCTATATTTAAATAAATAATAATAAAATATATATATTATATATATATATATATATATATATATATATATATATATATATATATATATATATATATGTATATAATATTTTAAATTAAAGAAATAAAAAATAAAGTTTTATTAATTTAATCTCATGCTTCTCATATGATCAAACTTATTCTAAATACATAGACTATTAGCTGATCCACTCTTGACTGAAACAAAGGAATAATACATGTATTGGGTATAGCCAAGTTAAAATATACCTTAAAGCGGAGGTCCACCCTAAAGTGGACCTTCCGCTCATTGGAACCCTCCCCCGCTCCGGCGCCACAATTGGCACCTTTCAGGGGGGAGGGGGGGTGCAGGTACCTGTACAGTACAGGTATCTGCACCCACTTCCGGCATAGATTCTGTAGAAGGTACGCCCCTTTCCGCAGAATCTACGCCCCTTTCAGAAGGTCCCCCGCTGCCTGCTGGGAAACACACGGATCCCAGTGCGACTCGCGCATGCGCAGTAGGGAACCGGGAAATGAAGCCGAAAGGCTCCACTTCCTGATTCCCATACCCAAGATGGCGGCGGCAACACCCGAGAGACGATTGAGAGATTGACTTCGGGTGCCGACTTCGCGGGTGCGCTGGGCGGGTAAGTGTCATTATTTTAAAAGTCAGCAGCTGCAGTATTTGTAGCTGCTGGCTTTAAAAAAAAAAAAAAAACGGCGGACTCCCGGCGGACTCCCGCTTTAAGCCTTTTTTTCATTTTAGGTGAAACTTCTGTTAGTTGCCCTTTGTGCCCCATTTGAGAGATTTCTGTTCACTTTCTGCCCTGCTAAAGTGAATACAAATGTCTTCAAAGTGTGGTAAATGACCTCTTAGCCCTTGTACACACATTCTGACAACCAAATCTGTTGGATTTTGTCCGACGGATTTTGTCCGATGGATTTTGTCCGAAACTGTTGCACACACACGGTCGGACAAAGTTGTCGGAAAATCCGATTGTACATAACGTGATGACGTTATTTCGTTCGGACGGGACTACGGGACTGCTCTATCCAAAAGGAAAATTAAACGTTTTGCAAGTTTTTCCGGTTTTTTTCAGTAGTTGAGTATAGCTCTATTTTAAAATAATGGCCGGTGCTACATTGAGCAATACATCAGTTATGAGACACCTTCTGTAGTTAAAAAGGTGTAGAATTAAAAACATATAGTATGCCAAAGTATTCTGCTCAGGTACTGGACCAGGAGCTAAAATAAAACAAAGCATTCCAGAAAAAAACTCTATATGAGCAAAACATGTCAGTCTGATAAATCTCTACGCAGTAGTAAGACATGTGAACAAAAACGTCAGCTTACATCATTTTTTTTGTTAGTACGAAGGAATGCATTGTTAAAAATAAAAAAATAAATAAATAAATGATAAAGCTATTTATCCTACAAAACTGCATGTATGGTATCTCACAAAAGTGACTACATCCCTCACATTTCTGTAAATATTTTATTATATATTTTCATGTGACAACACTGAAGAAATGGCACTTTGGTACAATGTAAAGTAGTGAGTGTACAGCTTGTATAACAGTGCCAATTTGCTGTCCCCTCAAAACTCAACACAGCCATTAATATCTAAACCGCTGGCAACAAAAGTGAGTACACCCCTAAGTGAAAATGTCCAAATTGGGTCCAAAGTGTCAATATTTTGTGTGGCCACCATTATTTTCCAGTACTGCCTTGACTCTTTTGGGCATGGAGTTCACCAGAGCTTCACAGGTTGCCACTGGAGTCCTCTTCCACTCCTTAATGATGATATCACAGAGCTAGTTTATGTTGGAGACCTTGCACTCCTCCACCTTCCGTTTGAGGATTCCCCACAGATGCTCAATAGGGTTTTGGTCTTAGTTACATAGTTAGTCAGGTTGAAAAAAGACACAAGTCCATCCAGTTCAACCACAAAAATATAATTAAAAAAAATAAAATAAAACAAACATACTACATATATATACATACATACATACATATACACATACATATATACATATATATACTGTAGACATGTCACTGGAGAAGTGATCGAGGGGGTGTACATCTCACCTAGGTTGCTACACAGTGTGAGATGGTAAATCCAGGATGGATCAGTTTCTCAGCAGCGATATGCTGCTGAGTTGTTATTTAATTTTGCCGGGCCTGGGTTTATATGGAATGGCAGGTAGGTTTGGTAGAGGGACCTGTCATTCCACATCCCCCGATCCAGTTCTGGGTTTGGGATCAGGTGAGCTTTGATCCTAATTAGCCTGGGAAGCTAAAGGCTCTGCAGGGTCTGCAGGTGATTGCTCTCAGCCAGGGAAACGAACAGTCTGTGTGTTTGAGGAAGCTGCAAGCACAGCCACTGCTGGAGCTAAAACTCACCCTGCGATATCCAGGTGAAAGACGCTGTGTTTGTAAGTGTCAGATAGGTGAGCAGAACCTGTTAGTAAGCGCCCAGCCGGGCTAGGACTTTTATTTTTGTTGTACTTAGAAAGCACGGTGTTGCTGTATATTTTGTTTGCTGGACTGTTTGTACCACGAATAAACGCCAAGATCTGCTTTATAAATTCCAAGTCTGCTGTGAACTGTGTCCAAACACACCCTACCCCGGGAAGATCCCTTACAATTGGTGGAGGTAGCGGGCAACACGGTTGCTAGGGGCAACGGTGTGGACAGACTTGGCTACAGCTGCTGATGTCCTGGGTGAAAGCTGCAACTACACTCCAAGAACAGTCCAGCAACATGGAGGAGATGCTGAAGCAGTTTATGCAAGTGAGTTTGCAACAACAGCAGGCTCAGACAGAGGCCAATAGACGACATGAACAGTCCATGGCTGCACAACAACAACTTATCGAGCACCTGATAGCAATTCGAGAGGCGCCTGTGGTTGCTAATCCACCCACAGTGATGGGAGCCGCTCCAGAGATTTTTTTTGGGAGGAGGACTGTGCAGAAAGCGCTGCAAAAGATGACTGCTGAGGACGATGTTGAGGCCTTTCTAACAGTATTTGAGCGCGTGGCTGAGCGAGAGAAGTTACCAGCCGCTGAGTGGGCAGAGGTAATTGCGCCCTATTTAACAGGTGAACCCCAAAAGGCCTACTATGACCTCAGTGAGCAAGAGGTTAAGGACTATACTCGGCTAAAAGAGGAGATACTTGCCCGACTAGGAGTTACTACTGCAGTCCGTGCCCGGAGGGTACGCAACTGGAGCTACAGTCTGGACAAATCAGCGAGGTCCCAGATGTATGACCTAATCCATTTGGCAAGAAAGTGGTTGGAGCCAGACACTTCTACTCCTGCACAAATCCTAGAGAAGGTCGTGATGGATCGCTACCTCCGAGCGCTTCCTACTGACCTGCAACGCTGGGTGGGACAAGGTGATCCTAAGAATGCAAACGAACTTGTCAACCTTGTGGAGAGGTTCCAGGCGACTGAGGACTACCTCCGTGATGTTCCTGCAGCATCTTCACCTCCCCGGAGCGCCAGATCTGTGCCGTCAGCTGGTAAGAGACTTCCATCTATTGGGGGAGTGTGGAGGGGTGCTGATGGAGGGAAAAGGGCTCAAGTGGTGTCTCAGGGACAAAAGACTGGTGATGGTCCCGGGTGGCTAAGGGGCTCTGAAAAGGACTCCTTGCCAAAGAGACCAGGCCCTATCCAGTGTTGGAGATGCCATGAGGCGGGACACGTGTCGGCCCATTGCCCTCTTACCTCTGAACCCATGGAATGTGACGCTAGCCGGCGTCAGTCGCTATTTGCGGAACCATCTTGTGCTGCAGTTCCTGGACTAGAGACTGAACCGCAAATCTGCAACATCACAATCAATGACTTTCCTGTTAAAGCGTTAATGGACTCAGGAAGCCTTGTAACCTTGGTGCATGCTAGCCTGGTGACTGGGGACTTAGAGTCTAAAAAGCATATGAGCGTTGTGTGTATACATGGTGATACACAAGTGTACCCTATAGTGCTGGCTAAAGTCGGGACTGAACAAGGCACAGTACAATATGAAGTGGGTGTGGTTAAAAACCTCATGCATAATGTAATATTGGGGCGCGATTTTCCTTTATTCTGGGCTCTCTGGGAAAAAAGAAAAATCCCCAAAAGGAGTGAGGATACCTCTAAGGTGGTTGCCTTGTCCACTGTGAATGATAAAAGTGTACAGGATGAAAATGATTGTTTTCCTTTGCAGGTCCTGGCTGGGGAGGAGGAGGCTCCTCCCACTGAGCAAAATATACTAGACTTAGAGGTGTCTAGCGATAATTTTGGGGCTGCACAATTACAGGACCCCACTCTCAAAAATGCGAGAGAGCAGGTTGCTGTTATGAATGGGGTACCTCAGGAACCAGATGCTGAAAAAAGATTTCCACATTTTTCGGTGACTAATGATCTTTTCTATAGAGTCAATAAGGTTAAGGATGAGATTGTGGAACAGCTTCTGGTACCTAAGCCGTACCGGCGTCAGGTGCTTGACATGGCACATAACCATGTTCTTGGGGGACACTTGGGGACTGACAAAACGCGAGAGAGGGTTCTCCAGAGGTTTTTTTGGCCGGCCATATATGATGACATTAAAAAATACTGTGAGTCGTGCCCCACATGTCAGGTTAGTGCCCCAGTGTCACATTTTCGCAGTCCTTTGGTTTCGCTCCCTATTATAGAAGTGCCTTTTGAGCGTATTGCCATGGATTTAGTGGGTCCCATTGTAAAGTCAGCTAGAGGACACCAGTATATTTTGGTAGTCATGGATTATGCGACCCGCTATCCTGAGGCTGTACCCTTAAGAAACACTGCATCTAAAACAATTGCACGTGAGTTGTTTTATATGTTCTCTAGGACTGGGATCCCCAAAGAAATCCTAACTGACCAAGGTACGCCATTTATGTCGAAAGTAATGAAGGAATTATGCAGACTATTTAAAATCTCACACATCCGTACCTCTGTATACCACCCCCAGACGGACGGATTGGTGGAGAGATTTAATAAAACTTTGAAACATATGTTGAAGAAAGTGGTGGCAAAAGATGGTCGTGACTGGGATCATTTATTACCCTACCTCATGTTTGCTATTAGGGAGGTGCCCCAAGCGTCCACAGGGTTCTCACCATTCGAGTTGGTCTATGGTCATCACCCTAGGGGTCTACTAGACATTGCAAAAGAGACATGGGAGAATGAGTCCACCCCATACAAGAGTGTTATTGAGCATGTAGCACAAATGCAGGACCGTATAGCCACTGTAATGCCCCTGGTAAGGGAACACCTCCAGAGGGCTCAAGAGGCCCAAAGAAGAATTTACAACCGGTCCGCAAGAATCAGGACATTCAACCCAGGCGATAGGGTCCTTATACTAGTCCCCACTGTTGAGAGTAAATTCTTGGCGAAGTGGCAAGGTCCCTATGAAATTGTTGAAAAGGTCAGTGAGGTGAACTACAAGGTGCACCAACCAGGTAGAAGGAAGCCTTTCCAAGTTTATCACATAAACTTGATCAAGCCCTGGAAAGACAGGGAATCCTTGGTGGCGACAAATACTGTTAATAATTTGTCACCACCAATCCCTCCAGTCAAGGTAGGTGATACTCTATCAGTGTCACAGAAACAGGAGGCTCAGGAATTTTTACAGAAAAACAAAAACAAGTTCTCTGACCTCCCAGGGCGTACACACCTCATCCATCATCACATTGAAACTGAGCCTAGAAGCAGAGTAAACCTTAAGCCCTATAGGATACCCGAGGCACGTAGGGAAGCCGTATCTGCCGAGGTAAAACGTATGCTTGCTCTGGGGGTAATTGAGGTGTCACAGAGTGAATGGTCCAGCCCAATTGTGCTAATCCCAAAGCCCAATGGAACTTGGAGGTTCTGTAACGATTTCAGAAAGTTGAATGAGATCTCCAAGTTCGATGCGTATCCTATGCCCAGGGTAGATGAGTTGATTGAGAAGTTGGGTAACGCCAGGTACATAACCACCCTCGATCTCACAAAGGGCTACTGGCAGATTCCACTTTCTGGTGAGGCTAAAGAGAAAACTGCATTCTCCACCCCTGATGGGCTATTCCAGTATGTAGTGATGCCATTCGGGTTACATGGAGCGCCTGCAACTTTCCAGAGGTTGATGGACTTGATTCTGCGACCACATCGTGATTACTCAGCTGCCTACCTCGATGATGTGGTCATTTTTAGCCCTGATTGGGAAAGTCACCTCTGTAAGGTACAGGCCGTGTTGGATGCCATAAGTGATGCGGGGTTGACCATAAATGCCGAGAAGTGTGCTCTAGCCCTAGAAGAGGCCAAATATCTAGGCTACATTATTGGGAGAGGGTTGATTAAGCCACAGCTAAATAAAATTGAGGCAATACAGAATTGGCCTAGACCCCTGACAAAGAAACAGGTTAGAGCTTTCCTGGGTATTACGGGGTATTACCGTAGATTTGTGCCGAACTTTGCCTCAGTTGCTGCTCCACTAACTGACTTGACAAAGGGTGGAAAGACAGCAATGGTCACGTGGACCCCAGAGGCCGAGAAGGCTTTCCAAAGCCTTAAGTCTGCCTTGTGCCAACCACCTGTCTTAGTTACCCCCGATTTCAGGTGAGAATTTCTGGTCCAGACAGATGCCTCTAACACAGGCTTAGGTGCAGTACTCTCACAAGTAGTGAATGGTGAGGAGCATCCAGTGACGTACTTGAGTAGAAAACTAACCCCGGCCGAGAAAAATTATGCCATTGTGGAGCGAGAATGTTTGGCAGTGAAGTGGGCCCTAGAATCGTTAAAGTATTACTTGCTAGGCAGGAAATTCAAGTTGGTGACAGACCATGCCCCCCTAACATGGATGAAGTTAAACAAGGAGAGAAATGCAAGAGTGACTAGATGGTTTCTCTCCCTACAAAACTTTAATTTCACTGTGGAACACAGGCCAGGGAAATTACAGGCAAATGCTGACGCATTGTCAAGGGTAAGTTGTCTGTGGGGACAAAAGGCTCAGCCCTCCGGTCTGAAAAAGAGGGGGGGGATATGTAGACATGTCACTGGAGAAGTGATCGAGGGGGTGTACATCTCACCTAGGTTGCTACACAGTGTGAGATGGTAAATCCAGGATGGATCAGTTTCTCAGCAGCGATATGCTGCTGAGTTGTTATTTAATTTTGCCGGGCCTGGGTTTATATGGAATGGCAGGTAGGTTTGGTAGAGGGACCTGTCATTCCACATCCCCCGATCCAGTTCTGGGTTTGGGATCAGGTGAGCTTTGATCCTAATTAGCCTGGGAAGCTAAAGGCTCTGCAGGGTCTGCAGGTGATTGCTCTCAGCCAGGGAAACGAACAGTCTGTGTGTTTGAGGAAGCTGCAAGCACAGCCACTGCTGGAGCTAAAACTCACCCTGCGATATCCAGGTGAAAGACGCTGTGTTTGTAAGTGTCAGATAGGTGAGCAGAACCTGTTAGTAAGCGCCCAGCCGGGCTAGGACTTTTATTTTTGTTGTACTTAGAAAGCACGGTGTTGCTGTATATTTTGTTTGCTGGACTGTTTGTACCACGAATAAACGCCAAGATCTGCTTTATAAATTCCAAGTCTGCTGTGAACTGTGTCCAAACACACCCTACCCCGGGAAGATCCCTTACAATACATACATACATACATACATACATACATATACCAGCCCATATACCCAATTCTATACCCACAGTTGATCCAGAGGAAGGCAAAAAACCCCAGCAGAGCATGATCCAATTTGCTAAAGCAGGGGAAAAAATTCCTTCCTGATCCCCGAGAGGCAATCGGATTTTCCCCGGATCAACTTTACCTATAAATTTTAGTACCCAGTTATATTACGTACACTTAGGAAATAATCCAGGTCTTTCTTAAAGCAATCCACTGAGCTGGCCATAACCACCTCTGCAGGGAGTCTATTCCACATTTTCACAGCTCTTACTGTGAAGAAACCTTTCCGTATTTGAGAGATGAAATCTCTTCTCCTCTAGACGTAAAGAGTGCCCCCTTGTCCTCTTTGTTGACTTTAAAGTGAATAACTCGACACCAAGTTCCCTATATGGACCCCTTATATATTTGTACATGTTGATCAAATCCCCCCTTAATCTCCTCTTATCAAGAGTGAATAAATTCAGTTCCTCTAATCTTTCCTCATAGCTGAGTTGCTCCATGCCTCTTATCAGTTTGGTTGCCCTTCTCTGCACTTTCTCCAGTTCCCCGATATCCTTTTTGAGAACTGGTGCCCAAAACTGAACGGCATATTCCAGATGAGGTCTTACTAATGATTTGAACAGGGGCAAAATGATATCTCTCTCTCTGGAGTACATACCTCTCTTAATACAGGAAAGGACTTTGCTCGCTTTGGAAACCGCAGCTTGGCATTGCATGCTATTATTGAGCTTATGATCTACCAAAACCCCCAGATCCTTCTCCACTATGGATTCCCCACATTGTACTCCCCCTAGCATGTATGATGCATGCATATTCTTAGCCCCCAAGTGCATAACCTTACATTTCTCAACATTAAACCTCATCTGCCACATAGTCGCCCAATTAGACAGAGCATTGAGGTCTGCTTGTAAATTGGTGACATCCTGTAAGGACGTTATTGCACCACATAGCTTGGTGTCATCTGCAAAGACGGAAATGTTACTCTTGATCCCAGACCCAATATCATTTATAAAGATATTAAAAAGTAAGGGTCCCAGCACTGAACCTTGGGGTACACCACTCATAACCTTAGACCATTCAGAGTAAGAATCATTAACCACTACTCTCTGAATTCTGTCTTTTAGCCAGTTTTCTATCCATCTACAAACTGATGTTTCCAAACCTGTAGACTTTACCTTACACATGAGCCGTGTGTGCGGAACAGTATCGAACGCTTTTGCAAAATCCAAATATATCACGTCCACCGCCACCCCTCTGTCCAAGGTTTTACTTACCACCTCATAAAAAGAAATCAGGTTTGTCTGACAACTCCTGTCTTTCATGAATCCATGCTGTCTGTTGCTCAAAATATTTTTTTTCTGCAAGAACTCATCTATGTGGTCTTTTATTAATCCCTCCAGTATCTTCCCAACTATAGAAGTTAAACTAACGGGTCTATAATTACTTGGTAAAGACTTTGTTCCCTTTTTAAATATAGGCACCACATTGGCCCTGCGCCAATCCAGTGGTACTATTCCTGTCATTAATGAGTCCCTAAAAATTAGATACAATGGCTTTGAAATTACAGAGCTCAATTCTTTTAGGATCCGTGGGTGGATGCCATCAGGTCCAGGTGCTTTCTCCACCTTTATTCTGTCCAAATATTTCTGGACCATATCACTTATGAGCCATTGTGGATTAGGGGCTGCGTCAGTACCACCCCCATTGTGGACATGAGCTCCCCCATGCTCCTTTGTATACACAGAGCTGAAGAAAGTATTTAATAAGTTAGCCTTCTCTTTGTCCCCAGTCACCCACTCCAGATTATTTTGCAAAGGGCCTACATGCTCAGACTTAACCTTTTTACTATTAATATATTTGAAGAATTTTTTGGGGTTTGTCCTACTGTCTTTTGCAATCTGTCTTTCATTTTGAATTTTTGCATCCTTGATTTCCTTTTTACATATTCTGTTAAATTCCTTGTAACATTTAAATGACACTAGTGTTCCTTCATTTTTATATTTTTTGAAAGCTCTTTTTTTATAGTTTATAGCTTTTTTAACTTTGGCCGTGAGCCACATCGGCTTTATTTTTAACCTTTTAAACTTATTGCCCATGGGAATATACTTTGCCGTGAGATCACAAACAAGCTTTTTGAAGAATTCCCATTTCTGTTCTGTGCCCATTGGTGCCAATATTCTCTCCCAGTCTAAGTCCTGGAGAGCAGCCCTCATCCTTGGAAAATTTGCTCTCTTGAAATTAAGTGTTTTTATCTTTCCCGTATGTGATTTTTGCTTACAGCTAACATCAAATGAAATCATGTTATGGTCACTGCTACCCAGATGTTCCTTTATCTGAACATTAGTAATATGTTCTGCATGGTTTGAGATTACCAGGTCCAACAGAGCATCATTCCTAGTTGGGGCCTCAATAAACTGTACCATAAAATTGTCCTGTAATAGGTTTACAAATTTTTGCCCTTTAACTGTCCCAGCAGTGCCATTACCCCAGTCAATTTCTGGGTAGTTAAAATCCCCCATTATTATCACTGTCCCAGCCCTTGCAGCCCTTTCTATCTGTGCAAGGAGCTGAGTCTCCACCTCCTCATTAACATTGGGTGGTCTAATGGTGGTCTCCAATGATTAACTTTGAACTACGCGCATCTATATGCAGTTCTACCCATAATGCCTCAGACTCATCACACTCTCCGCCCACCAGGTCCTCTTTCTCACTCGCTTTGAGATTATTTCTCACATACAGACAGACCCCTCCACCTTTCCTTTTTACTCTGTCTTTCCGAAAGAGTGCATAGCCAGGAATATTAATAGCCCAGTCATGTGAGGAATGAAGCCAAGTTTCAGCAATACCGATTACATCATAGCTCTCCTGATGCACCAGAGCTTCCAACTCGCCTATTTTGCTTGGCAGACTTCTGGCATTGGCGAACAAACATTTTAATGTATTAATATATTTTGACCGGTCACACACTATCCTCTTGGGTGTTCCAAGATTACAACTAGGACTTGCTACTATATTTACCTTGGGTTTATGTGCTTCGGTTACCCCACCACTAATGCCCCTAATATTACCCTCTGGAATATGCTCCACGCTGACTATCTCTATCTCTGAACCCACCCCCCCATTACCTAGTTTAAAAAACCCTCTAACTTTTTGGCCATCCTCAATCCCAGCTGATCTGCACCCTCCTCATTTAGGTGCAGTCCATCCCTTCTATAGTACCGGTTGTCGACTGAGAAGTCGTCCCAGTCCTCCAGGAACCCAAACCCCTCCTTACTACACCAGCTTTTGAGCCACTTGTTTACTTCCCTAATCTCCCTCTTCCTTTCTGGTGTGGCTCGATGTACTGGTAGTATTCCTGAGAATACTACCTTGGAGGTCCTTTTCCCTTAACTTAGCTCCCAAGTCCCTAAAATCATTCTTTAGGACACTCCATCTGCCTCTGACTTTGTCATTGGTGCCAACGTGCACCATGACAGCTGGGTCTTCCCCAGCCCCTCCCAGTAATCTGTCCACCAGATCCGTGATGTGCCGAACCCAAGCGCCCGGCAGACAACATACAGTTCGGCACTTCAGGTTGTTGTTACAGATTGGCCTCTCTGTCCTCCTAAGAATTGAGTCCCCTACCACCAGAATCTGTCTTTCCTTTCCCTTCTCCCCCCCCCCCCACTCTCACTGGAGGAGTTCTTGTCCTGGCAGCTAGGAGAATCCCTCAGCTCCAGCAGTGCTGGTCCCTGTCTTGAGACATGCTTAGCCAGTCCATCACCTTTACCCTCAGTTTCTTTAGCAAGGCAGTGGTTGCCTTGGAGGTGTGTTTGGGGTTGTTATCATGTTGCCCTGCGGCCCAGTCTCCGAAGGGAGGGGATCATGTTTCAGTATGTCACAGTGCATATTGGCATTCATAGATCACTCAATAAACTGTAGCTCCCTAGTGCTTGTAGCACTCATGCAGCCCCAGACCATTACACCACCATGCTTGACTATAGGCAAGACACACTTGTCTTTGTACTCCTCACCTGGTTGCCGCTACACCTGCTTGACAACATCTGAACCAAATATGTTTATCTTGGTCTCATCAGAGCACAGGACATGGTTACAGTAATCCATATCCTTATGACGCGTTCACACGATTGGACTATCCGGCGGACTTAGTTCGATCGTGTGTAGCCTCCAGCAGACTTTTTCTTCCCAAATTCCGGCGGACTTAGAAATAAGACTTGCTTCAAAATTGTCCTCTGGACTCAGCTTTTAGCGGACAATCCATTCGTCTGTGTGCTAGTCCGGCGGACTAAAACCGACGCTAGGGCAGTTAATGGCTATTGGCTATGAACGTCCTTATTCTACATCATCACGTTCAAATCCGTCTGACTTTTTGAGTGATCGTGTGTGGCCAAGTCCGTTCGCTTGAAAGTCCGGCGGACCTCAGCTGCAAAGTCCATCGGATTGTCTGCCGCACTAAGTCCGCCGGATAGTCCAATCGTGTGTACGTGGCATAAGTCTGCTTGTCTTCAGCAAACTGTTTGTGGGCTTTCTTGTGCATCTTTCAAAGAGGCTTCCTTCTGGGATGACAGCCAAGCAGACCAACTTGATGCAGTGTGTGGCGTATGGTCTGAGCACTGACCGGCTGACCCCCCCCCCCCACCCCTTCAACACCTGCAGCAATGCTGGCAGCACTCATGTGTCTATTTCCCAAAGACAACCTCTGGATATGATGCTGAGCATGTGCACTCAACTTCTTTGGTCGACCATGGATAGGCCTGCTCTGAATGGAAACTGTCCTGTTAAACTGCTGTATTGTCTTGGTCACCGTTCTGCAGCTCAGTTTCAGGGTCTTGGAAATCTTCTTATAGCCTAGGCCATCTTTATGTACCGCAACAATTTTTTTCAGATCCTCAGAGAGTTCTTTGCCATGAAGTGCCATGTTGAACTTCCAGTGACCAGTATGAGAGAGTGAGAGCGATAACACCAAATTTAACACACCCCATTCACACCTGAGACCTTGTAACACTAATGAGTCACATGACACCGGTGAGGTAAAATGGCTAATTGGGCCCAATTTGGACATTTTCACTTAGGGGTGTACTCACTTTTGTTTCCAGCGGTTTAGACATTAATTGTGTCATTTTGAGGGGACAGCAAATTTACACTGTTATACAAGTTGTACACTCACTACTTTACATTGTAGCAAAGTGTCATTTCTTCAGTGTTGTCACATGAAAACATATAATAAAAAATTTACAAAAATTTGAGGGGTGTACTCACTTTTGTGAGATACTGTACATTCTTGCTGTGAGTATGCTGACAAAATTGAATGTTACCAGGCTATTTTCTCTCCAGGTCAGATGTTCTTCATTCATAGTAATAGTACATATTTATTTCCTATGATCTTCAGGCGGAGCAGCAGTACAAATGATCTGACAGGGACACGGCCCTCCTCCCTCATTGAAAAAAGTTCTTTCATTTATTACACTGCTTGTTAGGGATGAGCTTCTTGTTCGAGTCGAACGTACGTTCGACTCGAACATTGGCCGTTCGGCGAATTCCGAACGTTTTGGCCGTTCGCGTCAAAATTCGAGTGACGCGCGCGCGGACCACAATGCACTGCGTTGGCGCAGTGCATTGCTGCCCGATGATTGGCCAAGCATGCACTGTGACCCCGCATGCTTGGCCAATCGCAGCGCCGGCAGCGAGGAGAGCCATGATTGGCCACAGGCATCCTGCCTGTGGCCAATCATAGCTCAGGCTGTGTAGTGCACGCCCCACACTATATAAGGCCGCCTTTAAGGCGGCCTCCTGTAGTGTGTTACTTTGCATCTGAAGCAGTGGGTGTTCTGTGTACCTTCAACACAGTACACACCAATCGTTTTTGGCTGATTTCCTATCTTGCTGCTGTGTAGTGGTTGTTGTCTGTGCCCTGACTGCAGTATACACCACTATATTCACCTCACCTATATAGCTAGTGATATAGCTTTAACCACTTAACAACTGCCCATTGCCGATTAACGGCTTCAGGGCGGTTGTTTAACTCAGAGAGGCCGTTGATTAACGGCCTCCCAGAATTCTGCTCTCGCGTGCCCCGAGGTGTGCGCACTCGAGAGCATCCGTGACCGCCGGGTCCATAGGACCCGGCGCATCACGGTAAACGGCCGCTCATAGCGGCCGTTTACCACGTGATTGCTCCGTCAAATGACGGAGTGATCACTTGGAAACAAACCGGCGTCATGTTATGACGCCTGTTCCTCCCTCCCCTTTCTGTACCGATCGGTACAGCGGAGGGGAAAGAGATCGGTGTCAGCAGCGATGTGGGCTGCATCTGCAGTGCCCACATCGCTGCTCACCCAATTTAACCCCTCAATTCCCTGCCAATACTCTGCAATACCAGTGCATACTCTGCAGTACCCTGCCATTACTCTGCAGTACCCCGCCATTACTCTGCAGTACCCCGCCATTACTCTGCAGTACCCCGCCATTACTCTGCAGTGCAGTACCCCACCATTACTCTGCAGTGCAGTACCCTGCCATTACTCTGTAGTACCCCGCCATTACTCTGCAGTGCAGTACCCCGCCATTACTCTGCAGTGCAGTACCCTGCCATTACTCTGCAGTGCAGTACCCCGCCATTACTCTGCAGTACCCCGCCATTACTCTGCAGTGCAGTACCCCGCCATTACTCTGTAGTACCCCGCCATTACTCTGCAGTGCAGTACCCCGCCATTACTCTGCAGTGCAGTACCCCGCCATTACTCTGCAGTGCAGTACCCTGCCATTACTCTGCAGTGCAGTACCCTGCTATTACTCTGTAGTACCCCGCCAATACTCTGTAATACCCTGCCATAAATTGCCATACCCAGCCATACTCAGAGATACCCAGCCATACTCGGTGATACCCTGAAATACCCAGCCATAGACGCCCCCCACCCCTCACCGCCCTCCGGTGCTTCTACCAACTCGCCAGTACGATCAAAGCCAGAATCTTTTTTTTATTTTTTATTTCAGGCTTCCCAGCCTAGAGGTGAGATGTGGGGGTCATATTGACCCCCCAGATTTCACTGTAAAGAGGACCTGTCACCCCATATTCCTATTACAAGGGATGTTTACATTTCTTGTAATAGGAATAAAAGTGATCAAAAATATATTTTTGGGGAAAAAAATGTCAAACTAAAATAAATAAAGTAAAATGAACAATAAAAAAATAAAATAAAAATTAAAGCGCCCATGTCCCCATGTGCTCGCATGTGCCACACATGTGAGGTATCGCCGAGAATGTTAGAGCGAGAGCAATAATTCTAGTCCTAGACCTCCTCTGCAACTCAAAACATGTAACCAGTAAAAAAATATTTAAAGCGTCGCCTATGGGGATTTTTTAAGTAGCGACGTTTGGCGCCATTCCACGGGCATGTGCAATTTTGAAGAGTGACATGTTTGATATCTATTTACTCAGCATAACTTCATCTTTCACTTTATGCAAACATTGGGCTAACAAGTGGTTAATAATAGAGCTTGCAGTCAGTAGTGTTATAGTAGTGCGTGCTGTCTGCGTGCTCTGTACCCAGTACATACCGCTATAATATAGGGCAGGCCCCTACTTTCAAACATCCAACTTACAAACATCTCCTACTTGCAAACGCAAGGAGACAGCAGCAAGTGAGATGAAAAAAGATGGACGACAAAACAAATTATACAGGGGTGATAACCCTTCCCTATGTTTTCCAAAAAGCTTAAAGATAGTTTTTTTGACTGGAGCTACACTTTAAAAATGTACCGGTTGAAAATGACAAACAGATTCAACTTAACACAACAAACCTACACAGTCCCTGTCTTGTTTGCACCGCCTGTATACTGCTGTTCTGAGTATATAGGGCCTGGGGGCCACACGCATTTCCTTTTTTTAATATGGGTACGGGGTTCCCCTTAATATGCGTACAAGACCCAAATAGGCTGGTAATGGGCAGGGAGGGCTACCCATGCCATGTTTCTCAATGATTTTCAACCATATTGCAGGAACCAGATATAACATTAAAACCGCAAGCAGTTTTAAATGGTGTTATTTCCGTTTAATGTCATTTTGTGCAGGGACTGTTCTAAACACGGGAAACACGTGGCACTTCACAGGCATACTACAGACACCCTGCAGGCACCATATTTAAAGGAATATTTCACTTTTTTTTTTCACTTTAATCGTCATTAAAATCAGTGCTCCCGCCAAAACGGTAGTTTTTAAAACTTTTTTTTGCAGTGACCCATGTCCCCTGAGGCAGGAGGCAGGTCGCCAAACCCTTTTTAGGACACTATCTTGCATATTAGCCGTTAAAATGAGCACTTTCCAATTCGAACGTTCGAGTCCCATAGACTTCAATAGGGTTCTAACGTTCGTACCGAACGCGGGGGTCGTTCGCAAGTTCTGGTGCGAACCGAACCGGGGGGTGTTCGGCTCATCCCTACTGCTTGTAACAGGATCTGTGAATGGAGGCGTATATCCTAAAAGCCTGGTACACACTTTAATGTCAGACGCTAGTATGGCAATCTCCGCCCCAGCCAGAACACTTTGATCAGTGTTTTCTGCCATTAGCTGACAGCCAGTGGCCGCTGGTGACGTTTTAGGATGGGGGGCGCCAGACCCCGTGCTTTTTTGACCCCTCCCACTTGGTGAAATGGGCGTGGTTCCCGCGAAATAGTGTCATCACCAAATTGCAGCAGCATGTGTCACCATCAATTGCAGCAGCCTAGTTTCATAGTAGTTAGTAAGGTTGAATAAAGACACCAGTCCATCCAGTTCAACCTGAGTGAGTGTCTACAATTGTCCCTATCCCTGTACATTGCACACTCACATCGGTCCCTACCCTCAAGCAGCTCACAATCCAAGGTCCCCATTCATATAGTAGGGCCAATTTTGGACAGAAGCCAATTAACCTAGCTGCATGTCTTTGGATTGTGGGAGGAAACCGGAGTACCCGGAGGAAACCCACGCAGGCACAGGGAGAACATGCAAACTCCAGGCAGGTAGTGTCGTGGTTGGGATTTGAACCAGCGACCCTTCTTACTGCTAGGTGAGAGTGCTAACCACTACACCACTGTGTCATCACCAAATTGCAGCAGCATGTGTCATCGTCAAATTGCAGCAGCTTGTGTCACCATCAAATTGCAGCAGCATGTGTCACCATCAAATTGCAGCAGCATGAGTTACCATCAATTGCAGCAGCATGTGTCACCACCAAATTGCAGCAGCATGTGTCACCATCAAATTGCAGCAGCATGTGTCACCACCAATTGCAGCAGCACGTGTCACCATCAATTGCAGCAGCATGTGAGACCACCAAATTGCAGCAGCGTGTGTCCCACCAAATTGCCTCAGCATGTGTCCCACCAAATTGCAGCAGCATGTGTCTCCACCAAATTAAAGCAGCATGTGCACCATCAAATTTCAGCAGCATGTGTCACCATCAATTGCAGCAGCATCTGTCCCACCAAATTTCAGCAGCATGTGTCACCTTCAAATTGCAGCAGCATGTGTCACCTTCAAATTGCAGCAGCATGTGTCACCATCAAATTGCTGTAGAATGTGTCACCATCAAATTGCAGCAGCATGCATTACCATCAAATTGCAGCAGCATGCATCACCATCAATTGCAGCAGCATGTGTCACCATCAATTGCAGCAGCATGTGTCACCATCAATTGCAGCAGCATGTTTCCCACCAAATTTCAGCAGCATGTGTCCCACCAAATTGCAGCAGCATGTGTCACCACCAATTACAGCAGCATGTGTCCCACCAAATTGCAGCAGCATGTGTCCCACCAAATTGCAGCAGAATGTGTCACTGCCAAATTGCAGCAGCATGTGTCCCACCAAGTTGCAGCAGCATGCGGCCCACCAAATTGTAGCAGCATTTGTCCCAACAAGTTGCAGCAGCATGTGTCACCAAATTGCAGCAGCATGTGTCCCACCAAGTTGCAGCAGCATGTGTCACCAAGTCGCAGCAGCATGTGTCCCACCAAGTTGCAGCATCATGTGTCACCAAATTGCAGCAGCATGTGTCCCAACAAGTTGAAGCAGCATGTGTCCCACCAAGTTGCAGCAGGATGTGTCACCAAGTTGCAGCAGCATGTGTCGCCAAGTCGCAGCATCATGTGTCCCACCAAGTTGCAGCAGCATGTGTCACCAAGTTTCAGCAGCATGTGTCACCAAGTTGCAGCAGCATGTGTCCCACCAAGTTACAGCAGCATGTGTCACCAAGTTGCAGCAGCATGTGTGCCATCAAGTTGCAGCAGCATGTGTCCCACCAAGTTGCAGCGGCATGTGTCACCAAGTTGCAGCAGCATGTGTCATTAAGTTGCAGCAGAATGTGTCACCAAGTTGCAGCAGTATGTGTCACCAAGTTGCAGCAGAATGTGTCCCATCAAGTTGCAGGAGCATATGTCACCAAGTTTCAGCAGAATGTGTCACCAAGTTGCAGCAGCATGTGTCACCAAGTTGCAGCAGAATGTGTCACCAAGTTGCAGCAGAATGTGTCACCAAGTTGCAGCAGCATGTGTCACCAAGTTGCAGCAGCATGTGTCACCAAGTTGCAGCAGCCTCACATCAACCCCCCCCCTTACTTACCTTGCAGTGTGTTGTCCTCTTCAGCGATGTCTCCTCATACTTCCTGGTTCCTCTCTCCTGGGTGCAATTGGAGAGAGAAAACAGGAAATGACATCATCTCAGATTTCAATAAAACCGCCCAGCTGTATTAATATATACTACGAACGGGCGGAAGCTACTCAGCACTTCACAAAGTGCTGCAAGGCGGGCTAAATGCCCGCAAATGAAGCGCCACGTCTGCAATCTCGTGATTGCATAGACGTGGCTCTTCCCATAGGTGCAATGTGTCCGGCGTCGGACTGTGTCCGGCATCCGAACACAGTGCACTTAAGGACTTTTTTTTTTTTTTTTTTAAGGGCCAGCTTTAAAAAAACATATATATATTTTTTTTAACTTTTTTTTTTTTTGACTATCTGGAGGGGACGGGCCACCCCTGCTGAAAGCGATGATCAGGAGCTGGTCAGCTGCTGGTTTTCCAGCATTCTCTTTTGACAGAAGCCAGGCAAAAAGGGCCAGCTTCTGTTGGACCGGATTACATATACACGAGCCGAATGTTGGCCGACTTTTTTTGAATCAGCGGATGTTGCCCGGCATTTGCCATTCAACGGGGCTTAAGAGGCACTGTGATGTAATGGGCATTGTGACATGTTAAATGTTTTTTATTGAACATTCGGCCCGTGTATACTAGGCATAAGACTAATCAGATTCTTCCTCTTTCACACATTGTGTTACAGACAATCGATGAAAGACCTTTCTCAATGAGGGAGGAGGGGGCATGTCCCTGTCAGATCTTTTGTACTGCTGTTCTGCCTGAAGACCAGAAGCTGGTAACCAGTGCAGCATCAGAAGTTCAGAGAACAGGAAGAGGACAGGCATCTCTGCAGTGAGGGTTTCTGCAGGATCAGTTGACTGCACAGTGTGGGATTCACTTCATTACAGATAAGTGATTTACGAAAACTGTAGAGATTTTTTTTTTCATTTATTTGGCAAAACTTGAGCTTTAATATTAAAATGAGCGAAAATATCATTAAATTTCCCAGGGCAAGTAGTAATAACATTCTTAGTGGCCCATGTTTTCTATGAAAAGATAATCATGCAGTAGCGATGCAGCTTCTTATGCTTAGGCCTCTTAAACCCTTGGCACACTTACATACTAGGAGGTGCGCTGCTTTTTTTCAGGAGGAATTACAGAAAACAAGAGGGCTTAGGCACAATATTATTTCAGTCCAATGTTAAAATGCAACACTGACCATTTTATTGTTTCCTAATTGCTCTTGAATGGCATAACAGAAACCTTTAGGTGCCTGCACATAGGTTCAGAGTCCAGAGCCCTGGACTCTCGACTAGGAAGTTAGAAAATGGTTCTAACCCTTGCTGCCCAACACTTTTTTCGCTCCACTATGATTCATGACCTCATTAACAAATAGTAAAGGACAAAAGGTGGGTAATGGTATGGTTAAAGTATAAGTATAAAGTATACAGAGCTCTTAATATTTCCTCCACCACGTGCCTCTTCGCCTGACTTCTCTGTCAAGATCAATGGCTCATCTATCAGTCCGTCCCTACATGCCAGGGTGCTAGGCAGGGCTGTCTTTAAGGCAGGGCAAAAGAGGCAGGTGCCCTTGGCCCTGTCATTGTTGTGGGGCCCAAAGCAGCTGCCTCATACTTGACAACTATCCCAGTTTAAATTCCCTTGCCCATTGAATATTTAGTCCTGTACTGTGTCCGATATCTCATTGTGAAGTGCTGGTACTAATGCTGCCCAGCTCTCCCTATTGTTGTGTACAGATGACTCACCTGCAGACCCTGTGTTTACATGTAAATAACCGGCATTCATATGTAAATAGCGGCAGCATTACTAAGTAAATATCTGCGGCCCGGTGGCATTGATATGTAAATAAAGGCAGCATTTGTATGTATATCATGCCCCCTGCAGATGATGATGATGTGCTGTAACCTCTAGCAACTAATCAGTGAGCTGTAGTGTGTGCTGTAACCTCTAGCAACCAGTCAATAGGCAGTAATGATATGCTGTAACTGCTGGCAACCAATCGCAATTTCTGCCTGATCTGATACAGTAAACTGATTTTAAGTCTAGCTGCTATTTATTTTATGTCTCAGAGCAGGTGGAGAGTGAAATTGCATGGGGGGGCCCCAAGAAAAATTTTGCCCAGGGTCCAATCAATATTAAAGACGGCCCTGGTGCTAGGGGTAACCTTAGACTCCGAACTGTCCTTTCAGGCCCACAAACAAGCCCTGTCCAAATCATGCCGCCTTAGCCTCCGCAACATTTCTAGAATATGCCCCTTTTTAACAAAAAAAGAGCGACAATTTTGAAAAAAAGCAATATTTTTTACATTTTGCTATAATAAATATCCCCCAAAAATATATAAAAACACAATTTTTTTCCTCAGTTTAGGCCGATACGTATTCTTCTACATATGTTTGGTAAAAAAATTGCAATAAGCGTATATTGATTGGTTTGCGCAAAAGTTATAGCGTCTACAAAATAGAGGAAAGATTTATGGCATTTTATTATTCATTTTTTTTATTAGTAATGGTGGCGTTCTGCGACATTAAGCTGGTTACAAGGGTTTTTTCTACTGAGTTTTAGTATAAATGTTCACCAGAATTAATATTTATCATTATTTGCAGTTGTATTGGAACTTACAAAAAAAGAATAAACAAGGTAAAGTATGTAATAATTATCACAATATAAAAGACATTGGAAGGGCAGCAGCACCCCGCTGTGGAAGATCCATGTCACTGACTCATCAGAAACTTAAAAGGAATATGAACTCATGATAAAACCATGGACAGAATTGTATGAATAAATGATTCATACATGAATATGACATCATATATAGCAAGAAGTATAATAGTTGTATTACAGAAGATTTCTATAGAACTGTGTAATCATATTATATGGTACATTGACTGACAAGGAGCCTTGCTCGGCAGCTCCTATGCAGAGAAGGGGATAGATTCAAGCTTGGAGAAGAATCACAAAGAATGTAGCCTGATGACTATGACACAGGGAAAAATGTATTGATTCTTAAATTCTTTTTTAATTGTTTATTTTCTAAGTGTCACAAACACCTAATTTGTGCATGGTTATTAATATTTTAAATCTCAGCCCTCTGCATGATAGCATTCAGTGGAGCAAATACAATCGACCTGCGTACAACACAACACAAATACATTTCACAGTGGACAGCTAATTGTCCTTTACCTCCATTAAAGAGGAGCTTCAGTCAGTTGTGCAAAAATTAAAATCCAGTAGATATAAAAGCTGTAGCTGCTGACTTTTTAAAAGAAAACTGTAACTGCTGACTTTTTAAAAGAAAACTGTAGCTGCTGACTTTTTAAAGAAAACTGTAGCTGCTGACTTTTTAAAAGAAAACTATAGCTGCTGGCTTTTTAAAAGAAAACTGTAACTGCTGACTTTTTAAAAGAAAATTCTAGCTGCTGACTTTTTAAAAGAAAATTGTAGCTGCTGGCTTTTTAAAAGAAAACTGTAGCTGCTGGCTTTTTAAAAGAAAACTGTAACTGCTGACTTTTTAAAAGAAAATTGTAGCTGCTGACTTTTTTAAAGAAAACTGTAGCTGCTGACTTTTTAAAAGAAAACTGTAGCTGCTGGCTTTTTAAAAGAAAACTGTAGCCGCTGGCTTTTAATAAAGAGACATTCACCTGTCCCACGACCCCCCCCCCTCCCCCGGACCGGTTTTGCAACCGGCAACTAACTTAACTGCTGGTAGGCAGCTGTGACTTGTATGCCTTCACATCTGGCTGCCCACTGCGGATATGCGAGCCATGCTGCGCTTTTTGAACGGTTTTGTAGCCTTCTGCGACCTGTGATGTATCCCAGAAGGTTGCAGGTGGGGAGGAAGGGAGAACTTCCGATTGGATCGCCTGGGCAATGGATCCACCTGTCCATATTCATTCAATTCCATCTGATCTGATCTGTCAGACGGATGGAAAATAGGGTTTCTATCTGTCTGGATTTGGCTGATCGGATAGTGCCAGATGTCAGTGGACATTTCACAGCTGACACCCGTCGCTCCATAGAGGTGCATGGAGTGTCTGGTCCACTTGAATAACGGACAGGCAGACCTGATCGGACAGCATGTGTGAAAGGGCCCTTATAATAAATGCTGTGCCCCACTGTATGTGTTTTCTAAAATATCCGCCGATAAATACCTAATTTTATAGCGCCGATTGGCGGTCCCGTGACCGGTTGTCGATCTCCTCTCCAGTCATGACAGCAAAGCGGGGAGAGCCAAGAAACCCCCGCTGATGTCAGTCGGGAGGAGGAGAGGAGGAGAGAGGTGGCCAGTCACATGACCGCCGAGCGGCGCTATAAAATAAGGTATTTATCTGCAAATTTTTTAGAAAACACATACACTGTTGCACGGCAATTATTATAATAGAGAGGATAGCAGCAACAACAATGTCTTATGATACCAGCTGGGGGGGGGGGGGAGTGTGCACTGGTATGAGCTGAGGCAGGAAGGGGAGGGGGGAGGAGAACACAAGAGACACAAAGGAGAGCAGAGATGAGATGCGGATGACGGAGGCACATAAACTGACCACGGTGTCAGGGTTCAGCAGCTTTTTTTTTCTTTTTTTAGGTTAACAGACACTTTAATTAAGGTTTTTTTTTCTTGAAAAGTGGATCTAAGCTTAAAAAGTGAAGCTTTTCTGTCCTATAAGGAACATTTAAATGTACATTGTCTCTAAACTGTACCCTGAAAAATTCTTCCTGTGTTGGGTACTCCTGTGCCTATAGCCTCATAACTGTTTATCTACAGGGTTAGATTCTCTAAAGCCCCCCATACACACAATCAGAAATCCTGCCAGCAAAAGTCAGATGTGAGCTTTTGGTCAGAAATTCCGACCGTGTGTATGCTCCATCAGACTTTTGCTAGCAGAATTCCAGCCAGCAAAAGATTGACAGCAGGTTCTCTATTTTGCGATCGGGAAAAGTTCAGATCGAAAATTCTGATCATCTGTACAAATTCTGACACGCAAAATTCCTACTCATGCTTCATTTTCTGAGCTCGTCGTAGTGTTGTACATCACCGTGTTCTTGACGGTTGAAAGTTCGGAGAACTTTTGTGTGACCGTGTGTATGCAAGCCAAGCTTGAGCGGAATGCCATCGTAAAAACCATCCATGTTTTTTTCCGATGGAAAATCCGCTCGTGTGTACGGGGCATAAGGCACTGCTGCCTCCGATTGCTAGTCTCTAAGATTTGGAGTGAGATTTGGTGATCTCATTATGGGGGTGTTCACTGTTCTTTTTTCTGAAGAAAAAATACCTGATGATTTACAGTGCAAAGATTTCTCTGCTTCTGCTTCATTCAGTCTATAGATCTGTGCATTTTGAACTTCTCCTGTGGCTGTTTGAATTGTATTCCATAGTCATCTGATCATCATCTAAGGGAGCAAAGCCCCGTCTCTACCAAGATGATCACCCCACACGATGATATAGTGCACAACAAGACATGGTAGGTCATCAATGTGGAAAATATCAGCAACAGGGAACCTACAGGCAATAATGGTAACTAGTATTTGCCCCTCTGCTTGCATTTTTTATACACCTCTCTCGCAGTTCAAATCCTCTTTAAAGTGGTGGTCAGCTGATTTTTTTTTTTAAGTCAGAAGCTACAAACACTTTAGCTGCTGACTTTTAATGAAAGAGTGAATGAATGAAATATTTGTATAGCGCACAACGTGAACTGAATCGCGTCAAGGTGCTGTGACGAGCTTTGATCATCAGCTAGAAGAGGAAGGTCTTGATTTTTTTCCTAAAAGCCATGCGGTTTTCTTCCAGGCAGATGTTGATTGGTAGAGCATTCCATAGCCTAGGTCCTTGGACAGCGAATCTCCGATCCCCCTTAGATTTGTACTGGGATTTGGGCACGAGGAAGAGGTTTTTATTGGCTGATCGAAGACTGCGGTTTGGTGTGTAATGATTTAGTTTCTCAGCTAGGTATTGAGGAGCACACTTACCTGTCCAGGGTGCCCGCAATGTCGGCCGCCCGAGGCCGTCCCGTCCATCGGCTCTCGGGTCCCGGCATCACCATTCCAACTAAGGGAAACAGGCAGTGGACCCTTGCGGCTTCACTGTCCATTTCCTACTGCTCATGTACGAGTCTCGCAGCGCTTTGTGAATGGCCAGCTGTGTTCTGGGACACACACAATTCCCAGAAGACACCGTGCCACCTTCCCAGAAGACAACGCGAGGAGGAGAAGACCGAAGATCTGCGCGGTGTAGGAAGTGGCAGATTAGGACGATCTGCCTAGCAACAGCCATTTCTGGTAAATTAAATAAAAAATTCTTTTTTTTCTTTCAGATTTTTAGGGACATTTTTATGTAATTTTTTTTTTTTTTTTAGGGTGGCCCTCCACTTTAAGGATTGCCCCATGCAATACAGTCAGGAGTTCTGTAAAGTTGCTTATTAGTGTTTATTATAGTCATATTCTTTATATTCACACAAAACGTAACTTTAAAAGTGTAACATGATAAAAAATAGAAAGCATTGCTACAAGTGCGTGAACCAATGGAAGAAGTTTATTATATAATATTCTGTGCACTTATTACAGATTCTGGAAGGAAATCATTCAAGTTCAAAGGGTATCAATTATCCCATGAGTGCTGATCAACTGTCCCTAGTACTATTTGATAGTGATGTGAACTTTTAGAGTGACCACGTAGATATTGTGACATTAGTCCTCCCCACACATATAACCAAAATTACAATTTTCCCTAATTTGGCCAACTCAATGCATATATTTGGGTAGTTTTACAGCAACAACAAATAAAAATAAACAGTCATGGCCCTTATAATTTAACAACAGGATAACAGCATACACAATTTACCAACCAATTATAATGTCATAATAAAGCCATCTGATAAAAACAAAGGCATTATAAACAATGTCCAATATGAAAAGATGTGTCGGGATATATTAAAAAGAATGATTATTACAGCAAGATTTAATTAAACAAATGTACAGATTTTCAGAATTTTTGTACACAAATTGTACATAAAGTCTTTAGTGAAACACTTAGAAAAAAAACAGGGAGTCACATCCCTCCAATTATGCCTATGCTCTTCGGAATAGGATGTTGAATGAAAAACGCAAGCAAGTTATTGGGTTACTTTCTCAGAGCTCACGTAATACATTTCCCATTGTATGTTAGGGATACAGTGGAACTTATAAAAAATGAATGATGGGATGTCAGTTAATTCATGCAGCCTACCAACAGCCATAAAAATAGAGGCTCTATACTGAAGCATCCCTCATAGCGTGGGTTTTCAAACTGTTGAAATGTTTTTGAAGGAAAGAAAGCAACCCCAAATGGATTTTGGACTTGTTGAATTTACTGACCTGTAATATTTTCACTATTTCTTTTCCTACTACCTCCAAGTGCAATAAGTTATGATAGGGACATGTTATATTCCATCATATGCTAACCTGTACCTGGGGGATGGGAATGCCTATCATTTTCCAGTGACGCACTTTCCTTATACACCACAGTGCAAAGTTTTAGGCAGGTGCAAAAAATGCTGTAAATTAAGGATGCTTTCAGAAATAGAAGTGTTAATAGTTCATTTTTTATCAATTAAGAAAACAGACGAGAATTGCAAATCAAACCAATATTTGGTGTGACCACTCTTTGCCTTCAAAACAGCATCAATTCTTCTAGGTACACTTGCACACAGTTTTTGAAGGAACTCAGCAAGTAGGTTGTTCCAAACATCTTGGAGAACTAATTTCAGATTTTCTCTGGATATAGGCTGCTTCATATCCTTCTATCTCTTCATGTAATCTTGGACATAGTCAATAATGTTGAGATTAGGGCTCTGTGGAGCAAGGCCATCACAGGATAACATGCAGGATAACATAGTGATGCCCCCCGTGGGGAGCGCGCAGTGTGGCAATCGTGGGTGCGGTGTGTCAGACAGTGGTGTAGTGGGTAGCACTCTCACCTAGCAGTAAGAAGGGTCGCTGGTTCGATTTCCAACCATGACACTACCTGCCTGGAGTTTGCATGTTCTCCCTGTGCCTGCGTGGGTTTCCTCCGGGTACTCCGGTTTCCTCCCACAAACCAAAGACATGCAGGTAGGTTAATTGGCTTCTGTCCAAAATTGGCCCTAGTATATGAATGGGGACCTTGGATTGTGGGCTCCTTGAGGGTAGGGACCAATGTGAGTGTGTAATGTACAGGGATAGGGACAATTGTAGACACTCAGGTTGAACTGGATGGACTGGTGTCTTTATTCAACCTAACTAACTATGAAGTCTGACACGCCGCATCTCTGATCATGATAAGAAGACTCTGACAGAGATTGACACGCTGCTGGCCACAGAACCTGGTATGGACTTAAAGGGGAAGCCATACGCAGAAAAAACAGCGTGGGGGTCCCCCCCAAGGTTCATATAAGACCCTTATCCAAGCACGCAACCCGGCAGGTCAGGAAAGGGGGTGGGGACGAGCAAGCACCCCCCCTCCTGAGCCGTACCAGGCCGCATGCCTTCAACATGGGGGGGTGCTTTGGGGCATCCTCTGGGACTGTGACATCATAAGGGGCGGGGACATCACCCGGTGACCCCACCCATTGTCCCTATATAAGTCACCGCACACTGCGTCCCTGTCATTGCAGCCAGAGAGAGCTTCAAGTGAACAGCTCAAGGAAGAAGAAGAGAAGGTGGCGGAGGCGGCGATGGCGGCGACAGAAGACTGGGCCAACGCTAGTAAAATAACTGGAAGAAGGAGGGGAGGCCCAGCAAGAAGAATCGAAGAGGGGGACAAGACCCCCAAAGTCGGAAGAAGAGGCGGCGGCAACAGAAGACCAGACCACTGCTAGTAAAAGAGCTAAAGGAAGAAAGCGGAGGCCCGGCAAGAAGAACCGAAGAGGGGGACAAGACCCCCGAAGTCAGAAGAAGACCCCCGGGCGGTGACAAAAAAGAAAGCTGGGCTCCTCCAGAGCTAGCAGAAGATAGCGGAGGAGTCCGGTGAGAAGACCCCCCAAGATGGAAGAAGACGGAGCTATGCAATAAATTATTTTAAACCCTTGTGTGGTGTTTTTTTTCACATTTTTTTCACCAGGGGAATGGGTAGGGGTACATTGTACCCCATACTTATTCACATAGGGTGGGGGGCCGGTATCTGGGGGCCTCCTTATTAAAGGGAGCTCCCGGATTCCGGTAAGCCCCCCGCCCGCAGACCCCGACAACCAACGGCCAGGGTTGTCGGGATGAAGCCCTTGTCCTCATCAACATGGGGACAAGGTGTTTTGGGGTGGGGGGGCCGCAGGGCCCCCCTTCCCCAAAGCACCCCCCCATGTTGAGGGCACACGGCCTGGTACGGCCCCCTTTCCTGACCGGCCAGGTTGCGTGCTCGGATAAGGGTCTTATATGGACCTGGGGGGACCCCCACGCCGTTTTTTTGGCGTAGGGCTTCCACTTTAAGTCCATACCAGGTGACGGGGCCAGCGACATGTCAATCTCGCCGTGGAAGGTGGCAACATTGACCACCTTCCCTAGTCCCGGCTACCTGGAGCTGCGTTCAAAATGAACGGACTTTCCTCCGTGTGCGGGAAAGTCTGCTCATTTCAAAAGTCCGGTGGACTAGCACACAATTCTTTGAGTCAAAACTACTTTCTAAGTCCACCTGACTTTTGGGAAAACCAATTCCGCTTGATAGTCTGATCGTGTGTACGCGGCATAACAGATATTCTGATGCAGTGTGACATGAATCGGGGTCGGGCCCATTCAGCTGGAATGGATGACCCTGGAATCATCAGCCTGAATCAGGGTTCCCTGACAGTCTAAAGACCTTCTCTCTTGAGATTTCCACTACCATGTTATGAAGTTGTTCATATGTCTTTTTCATTGTATCTGCCCTATAAGGGCCCTATATGTACTGGAACCTTTTGGTTACATGACAAAACCTGCACTGTTTTGTACAACTATTACTGTCATGTTTGAAATAAAAATTCAATAAATATTTTAAACTTAAAAAAAAAATACCTTTTGAAATGCATTTATTGTTAAACAGTAACTCCAATTTTGTTGAGAAAAAAGCATCCCCCCCCCCCCCCCCTGGGTGATCTATGTACATTGCAAGGATATTAACAAGCTTTGTTACAGATTCCTACCTTTTGTTATTCTGAAGAAATCCCTGTGTGTTTTTTGTCCATTAAGGAAAGTGAATCTAATGGGAGTGTTTTCATAATTATCAATCAGCCATGCACTTGCAGGGTACTAATTAGGAAAGCTGTTGAGCCTGCATCCCTTTATATGTGATTTCCTATTGGGAGTATCTCACCAAAAATGACATTTTTGTTGCAGGGGATGCCTGAAATCTGACTTGTGTTGTGTCTTAGTACAGACTTCTGAGAAAATGTCAGGGCTGGGCTCAGGCCTTCCTTCTCAAAGCTGGCCGCTCAGCTGTTGGCTAATTGCCAGCTCCTATCTCTCCACAGTGACTCACCTGTTGATTATATCCCGCTTGTCAGTCCTGCCTACTTAAGTCATCCAGTTCAGAGGATCTCTGCCTTCGTCTTGGTCACATCTCTAGAGACACTCTCCTGTGTTCCTCTTAAAGACTTGCTTGGCTGACATTCCTTCTGGCTCCAGATCCTGCTTGCTGTTCTACTACGCTCCTCTCTGGCTGCCTGACATTTTGGCTTGTCTGACTATCAGTTCCACTTCCTGAACTCTGGCTATGTTTTTACTACATTTACTCTGTTTACCTTATTATTATTATTATTATGATTATTATTATTATTATTATTAAACAAGTGTGATTTAGTTGTACTTCTGTCTCAGTCTGATTCATGGTTTCTGACAGAAAATCGAAAAGCCAATCTCACAAGCAGGAAATTATGTTTCTAGGGAGTGGTTAGTACACATTCTGTTCAGAACACCTACAGAACACCTCCAGGTAGCCATATTGCATTGCATTTTTAGAAAGCTACAGGGCTGCAGATTGAAAATGAAAAAGGTAATTTTTAATAACATTCAGTTACAATATGACCTGTGTTGCAATTTTATACACTATATAATTTTTTCTTTATTTGCTATTTTTTCCCCCACAAAAGTGGAGTTACCCTTTAAAAGAAATTATTTTTGTCCTAAAAAAGATATATGTATTACTTTGTTATCCTTAGTAATTACATAGTTATTGCCAGATATATAGGCTCATAGCATAGAAAATTGCTAGCTCTTTAACCACTTCAGCCCCGGAAGGATTTACCCCCTTCCTGACCTAGACCTTTTTTACGATATGGCACCGCGTAATTTTAACTGACAAATGTGCGGTCATGGAACGTTGTACCCTAACAAAATTGATGTCCTTTTTTTCCAACAAATAGAGCTTTCTTTTGGTGGTATTTGATCACCTCTACAATTTTTATTTTTTGCGCTATAAACAAAAAAAGAGCAAACATTTTGAAAAAAAAGCTATATTTTTTACTTTTTGCTATAATAAATATCCCCAAAAAATATAAAAAAAAATCTTCCTCAGTTTGGGCCGATATGTGTTCTTCTACATAATTTTGGTAAAAAAAATCGTAATAAGCATATATTGATTGGTTTGCGCAAAAGTTATCACGTCTACAAAATAGGGGATCGATTTATGCCATTTCTATTATTCATGTTTTATTAGTTATGGCAGAGATCTGCAATTTTTATCATGACTGCAAAATTGCGGCAGACAGATCACACACTTTTGACACTATTTTGGGGCCATTGGCATTTATACAGCAATCAGTGCTATAAAAATGGGAAGTGGTTAAACAGTAGGGGGTGATCAAGGGGTTAATTGTGTTCCATGAGCATGTTCTTACTGTAGGGGGGTTGGGCTCACTAGAACATGACAGAGAACATGACAGAGATCACTGCTCCCCTCCTCACTGGGAGCAGTAGATCCCTTTCATGTCGCTAGGCAGAAGAGGGAAATGCCTTGTTACATCTCCCCATTCTACCTCTCTGTGTCATGATCGTGGGCCACCGGTGGACATTGAGTCCACGGGACCCGCGGGCACGATCACGCGGCAGGCAAGAGCCGGCTAGCCGCCGATGACGCAGCAACATACAGGTACGTTGTTTTGCGCACCCGTACCACTTTGCCCATGTATATCGGTGTGAATCGAGCAAGTGTGTAAGGGGTATATACTGTACACTAGGTGCGAGAGTTGAAGTGGTTAAAGGTATTGTACAATTTTAAAAGTTTTAAATGTTTTGCTATGTATTAATGAAGTGATATTCCCCATGTTGTTTGCTTTACCTTTCAATGATGGGCACACAAATTTGTTTTTGGAAATAATTCGGCATATTCTTTCATTCGGGAGCATCCGAATGAACGAAAGACTCTTTTGACCAATGCATCTTAAAACGAATTGTCAAAAAGAACAAAAATGTGAAAGAACAAAAATGTCAAATAACGAAAAACGATTCAACCTATGAGTTTAACTAATTGATTATATTAGGATAATTAAGTGTTTCATATTTTAGTTTTTTACGACTATTCGTTTTCGCTGAATATAAAGAAATAATTGATAATTGCAATTGTATTCATATTTCTTTTGGATATATTCAGATTCATTTGATTGTTGGATGCTCCTCCTCTTCATCGAATGCCCCCACGAAGAGCCGCTTTCCATGGGGGCACCCGTTCGGCCACGCTCCTGAGATCTACTGCTGCGTCCATTGACACAGACAGCAGGACTCGACCCCACCCCCGGCTCCCGTGTAACTGGATTTGATTGACAGCAGCGGAAGCCAATGCTATCACTCTACCCAATGAGAACCCGAGACAGTGGCTGGAGCTGCTAGGCTCGTTCTCGTCGCTGGAACGATTGGGTTCAGGTAAGAAAAAGGGGGGCTCTGGGGGGGGTAGCTACAGTACAGAAGGTTTTTCACCTTAATGCATATAATGCATTAAGGTGGAAAACTCAGAGGGTTTACAACTCGTTTAAGTGGTTTGTTTCATACATGTAAACTGATACATTCTGCTGGAGAGCTTGTGTTTTTGAAAAACAAAAAATTCAATTTAGTATATTGAAAAAATCTATTTCTGATAAAAAAACAAAAACAAAAAACACCACCCTATAATTAAAACTAGCATATGCTTTTCTTCTGTGAATGAATTCTACTAAAAAAATGGGTTATCCTTATAGACATACTATATAGGCAGGGCCAAGATCTATAGTATCCAGTAGAGGGAGAGCACTTAAAAGCAATTCAATTGGTGGTATACGTTCTTGTATTTGAAAAAGTAGCATTGAAGAAAGTTACAAGAATACTTTTAGTGTTACTGGTGGTAACATTTGCAGAAAGACTTGCAGTAACAAATACACCACTTCTACACAGCGCAGATCCAGTGCAATAGTCAAGACATTAATGGCATATATAGCAGCATAAGACTTGTAAAAGCATGTCACATACCAATGAATACAGTGGTAAAACTCACAGACTCACAGTAAAGCACTCTTTCAGACAAGGCCTACTTTACCCAGGACATCATCTGCTAGAGGGGAAGCTGACTAGCTGACTGGTAGAACTCAACCAATGACTTGTAGGCTGACAGAGGGTTGCGGCAGCAGCTACTCTGACCAGCACATAGAGGAAGCATACAGTGATCTTCCTATTTTGTCCATCTTCATACAGGAACCTCTCCCTATGCTCTTGCTCTCTCCTTAACAAGCGAGAAACCTGTCCCTATATTCACCACTCGCCAAAAGCGAGCCAAACCCAACAGGGCCCTGCTATTTATTAGCATTGCCCACCTAAGGGCTGCTGAAAGTCACTAGGGATTGCAGCATCCAGTCAGAAAGCTGCTTTCCGTAAGACACCTACAGAAGCTGTAGAGGACCAATGTCACTCTAAGCATTTATTCCCTCTGTACAATGGCTCAGCTGGAGGACAAACTGCACCTTCCTACCTTCTTACCTTCCTACAAGCAGCTCATTACACAGAGCTGTGGAGCCTGGTCAAAAATATAAATCTAAAGTATAAATCCCCCCCCCCCCTCATACACACACACTTACATTTAGGAGCCTCTCTAGAAGGAAATAGACTATCTTGGGTCAGGAGAAAGTGGTATAATACTTTGCTGAAGGATCTACTAGATAATTACACACCCACTAGTCTCCACAAAACCGGACCACTGTGTGGAAGCTCTTACTACTTAATATTAGTAGGTCAAAATAATTATGGGTGGCACAGTGGTGTAGTGGTTAGCACTTTCACCAAGCAGCAAAAAGGGTTGTTGGTTTGAATCCCAACCATGACACTACCTGCCTGGAGTTTGCATGTTCTGCCTGTGTCTGCATGGGTTTCCTCCAGGTACTCCAGTTTCCTCCAACACTCCAAAGACATGCTGTTAAGTTAATTGGCTCCTGTCTAAATTGGCCTGTGTATGTATGAATGTTAATTAGGGGCTATAGATTGTAAGCTCCTTAAGGTGAACATACAATATATATATATATATATATATATATATATATATATATATATATATATATATATATATATATATATATATAATTGACAGCGCTATATAAGTACCATAAATAAATAAATAAACTTTGATAAGCAAACAGAAGGCAACATACCAAAAAAGTGGACAAATTATTTCTTCTAGTAGAGTTGGGTTGAGTGTACCAGGGTTTAACTCAGTTTGCGAAACATAGCACAAATTAAGATGGCAAATCTGAGTGCCACAGAAGTACATGGGTGCTGAATCTGTAAATCAATTATCCCCATTTTCTTTACACTTTTTTTTTTAACCTATTTATTGCTTACAAATCCAGTGCATTGCATACATATCATTCTACAGTAAAGCAGTAAACTATAGTGATCTAATAATAATGTAATTCATGAGATTTATAGTCATAGCTGGATAGTCTTAATATCATACATTGCAAATAAATTATAAATCAATATTTTCATTTTGGCTGCATGACAAAAAGTATTCACAAGAACATTGTAGATGGACTCTCTGCACTACTTCACATAGATTAGGGGCTACCGTCTGTTTCCATTTTTTTCTGATTGTCAGCCTTGCTGCAAATGTGATATGCAAAAGAACTGTTTGATAATGTTTTTATTATTAGTCTATAGATATACCAAGTAGTGCCAGCTGTGGAGATGGAGCAGTTAGGGTCCCAGTAATTCTAATTACTGGGATCCTAACTGATTCTAATTTTGGGTAATACTAATTTACAAAAGCTGGTAATACATTTACAATGCCATAAAATATTAAGAATAATACCCATGTGGCAACAATTGTGCCAGCAACATGAAGGTGCTAGGGGAAGCATTTTGGACAGTCTATACGGAATCACATACAGTACTACCTAAGTAAGATCTTCATAGACTTTTCTAAATGGGTGATGCAATGGGGTTGATTTACTAAAACGGAAGAGTGCAATCAATCTTTCATCCATGCTAAAATGGACGCAATAGATAAAAACCAGATGACAAAGTTTGATATCATATGGAAACCCTGGATTAAATATTATACGTCAGATAATATTGACAGCCGAGTTTTATTGTTATGGTGATTAAGATTTTTTATAGAATTACAACATTAGATGATATATAAAACCTCCTCCGGAGAATTATTCCCTCCCCTCCCCCTCCTATATACCTTTTATGTTCTTCCCTTACTATATAATACTTACTATAAACATACTTTAGAAGTTATGGTCAAAACTTTAAAATCATATATTTTCTTTTAGACATATTTTTATTTTCTTGTGATTAAAATGTTTAAAACTCAGCTATAAGAATGTTTTCAAATTCTAAAATATATAAGGCCATTTATTGTCATTCTCACGAGAATATCTTGAAATTCTTCTTTGCTTTGTATCATCCGTACTTCAATATGCCTACTTTTTATTTCTGGTATCACATAATTTGTCTTATATTCTGTACATGTAATTTATTTTAACATAAAATAAAAAAATTTTGAACGAGAAACTGAAGAGTGCAAAATCTGGTGCAGTTGTGCATGGTAGCCAATCAGTTTCTAATTTCAGCTTGTTCAGATAAGCTTAGACAAGCTGTTCAGTTAAAGTGGTTGTAAAACCACATAAAAAACAAAAAACAAAAAAAAAGACCTGAAAGACAAAGGAATAATGAGCTAGTATGCATAGCACACTAGCTCATTATGAAATACCCACCTTAGATCGAAGCCCCCACAGCGGTCCCTGTACACAGCACATTGCTCTCGAAGTTACTTCTAGATATCGTGGGCTCCGGTGCCGTGATTGGAAATATGTCACTCACACACATGCTCGCCGGAGCTGCCGGTAACGGCACACTCACTGAAGCAATGCCATGTACATGCTGTTGATTCTGTGAGCATTTACTGGTGATGTTGGAACATGCAGATACATGGGATATCTCCTAAACCATGCAGGCTTATGAGATATCTGGGGTAGCTACAGTTAAGCCTTTTTATAAGCTTACCTGTAGCAAAAAGTGGATTATAAGGGTTTACAACCACTTTAAAGTGGTTCTAAAGGCAGAAGGTATTTTTATCTTAACGTGGTTGTAAAACCACTTTGTCATGTTGATACTATCCCCAGTGTTAGATTACGTTCTGTGCCCCAGTGTATGTTCTTTATAAAAAATATGCCGATTTGTACATTATTTTAGAGCACCTCTCGACACTCACGTGACTACTTACTGCACTCCTCTCCCAATATGACAACTACAGTGGGAGGGACTGAGAACCCCCCGCTGACGTCAGCTGAGAGGAGAGGAAAAGAGCGTCTGGCATTCACATGAGTGCCGAGCGGTGCTCTGAAATAAGGTACAAATCTGCTGTTTCTTTTTATAAAGCACATACACTGAGGCATATAAAGTTATTGAACACTGGTATTGTATGAATATAACAAAGTTATGATAGCAGCAGGATGGGAGGGGTGGGGAGCAGAATGGCACTATCATTAGCTGACAGGGAGGGGAGAGGGAGCAAGAAGAGACAGCGGCATGACGGAGGCATGTAAATTGATCATGGTATCAGGGGCTCAGAAGCCATGATAAATGTGGTCAGTTAACAGAGGGGAGGGCAGCACCAGGCAGGATCAGCCAGGTGTTTTAGATTATACAAGGGGCCAAATTACACTGTACAAACACTGTGCTGTTATTCATGCTTTTATGGGAACAGTATCATTTTTTTTCTTTTTAGGGGTAAACACTTTAATGCATTCTATGCATTATGATAATTATCTGTATACAGCAGCCCCCCTAATACCTGAGCCCCATCTTGATCCAACGATGTTGCATGAGAGCCTCAGCTGGCTGGGAACCCTCCTTCCTCATTGGCTGAGACAGCCTCGGGTGCCATTGGCTCTTGCTGTTGTCAATCAAAGTCACTGAGCCAATGAGGAGAGAGAGGGTATTCCGTGTCTGAATGGACACACAGAGCAGCGCTCGACTCAGGTACCCCCATGGAAAGCTGTTTGCTGTGGGGGTACTCGGCAGGAGGGAGTGGCCTGGCAAGGGACCCGAGAAGAGGAGGATCAGGGCTGCTCTGTGCAAAACCACTGCACAGAGCAGGCAAGTGTAACATATTTGTTATTTTCAAGCAAAAAAATAAAAATAAAGACTTTAATATCACTTTAAGCTTTGCACACTTATTCTTTATTCTGGAATATTTGGCTTAAATCCTTATCCATTATTTTTTAAATTGGAGGGAAGTCTAAGGAATTGTAGATTACATTGGAAATAACTATAAAACCAAGAAATGCCACCGTGGGTTTGAATATTTCGAAATCACGTCTGCAATTTTTGGTACCAAAATAAACTTTATTACAACAGTAAGTCATAGACTTTATAAGACAGAAATGGGTACAAAGCGATTAAAAACTTAACAAGATATAAATAACTCATCTAAGCAGGGGATTTGCATTGTGTATTAAAATAAATAATAGGATAACATATACTGTATATCTGCATTAGTTAAAAGAGAAGTATGGGTTTCTCTTTTTTTGTACAATCATACTTACCTAGGTGGATGCAGCATCAGTCGGATGCTGCATCTGTCCCCCACTGAAAACCGAGCTATCAAACATTGCCGGTCAATTCAGTTTCAGAGCTCCCAGAGCAGAGAGCTGTAGACTGTCAGTCACAGCTCTCTGCTTTTCTCCTTCCTTGCTCATTGGAGCACTAGAGCTGTGGAGGGGTGGGGAGCGGCTGTCTCAGGCTCTCAGTGGCTCGCTGAGAGGCTAAGTCTGGGTATCAGTCCAGGCACCTGGCGGCTCCAGACTGATTTCTGTGTCGTCAGCAGAGAGCGGACTTTAGCCCACTCTCTGCTGAAAATGGGTCACAGGAGTGAAAAATGTATTGCACTCCTGTGATCCCTAGGAGAAAGCCAGCCAAACAATCTTTGGCTGGACTTCTTCTTTAATAGTCTAAGTATAACAAAAAGGCAGGTCCCCAATTTCAGTCAGAATTTGTGATTTTTGATGAAAGTGACAAATTTGAGTTAATTTGTAGACATTGTCATTCAACTCGCCTGAAAAATTATTTAGTACAGTGGACTGGCCTCTATCTAACCATGAGGTAACTGAGAAGGAGGGAATAAGATACTCGTAGGCTCTCAAAGGGAGGGCAAGCAATATTTAAGAAGTATTATGGCAGCTCTTTGAAGCTGACATCCCCACACTGCCAAGTATGCTAATTTTCAAAAATAATAAGGAAAGACTGGAAAAAAGGGTATGGAGGGTTGGAAATTGACGTGAGGGAGATGTGTCAATGCAAATTAAAAAAAAATTAAAAATTCAGGGAGCCATAATTTTAATATTCCTGAAAATTAAACATTACTATTACTTAAGTTAAAAAAAAAAACCTGCAAGGAGGATGAGGGTGTTCTTGATCTTGGCTTCATATTGAAAATACTGCCCTCCTGAACCTTATCCCCTCCTTGATGTACAGTTTTTAAATGTTTCAATCAAGTCTCCCCTTACCCTTTTTTCTGTTCCTGATGTAGTGCCGGCTCCTGAAGAGCATGCACTATGTGTTTCTGAAATGTAATGTTACACCTGAACTGCAGTTTGGTTTAGGTATAATTATTCAAAATTTTGACTTCAGCTTCAGTCTGACTAGACTATAGGGTGTTCAGCCTGGCCATAGGGGGCGCTGTCTCTTCTGGCAGGCATGGAAACACACAGTCTTGTTGGGTGCTTTAAGGTTACTTTCTCTCGGAGCCAGTCCATTGGGAGTGTCACTCTTGCTGTTCTTTCTGGGAGAGGGTACTTAAGGTGCGGATGTCACGTGGTTTGGGGTTCTGGTTCAGAAGTATGTTCTGACTCCGTGGTCCTGGTCCTCCTGACCAGCCCCCAGGAGGCCAATGGCCTGGGGTGCGGATCCACTTGACTTTACATCTTGGGGCTGGCTAGCCCGAGGCGGGGAAACTGAGGAAGGGATTCGGAAGTGGTCCGGTGCCATCTCAAGTTGTGGAGAGGCCCAGCAACTTCGTAGTTATCCAGGGGAGGACTCTTCAGAAGAAGGCCACGCAAGGGTTGACTTCTTAGCAAGAGCCTGGTAAAGCTGAAGGACCTAAGTGAATCCAATCTCTCGTGGTATCGCCGGAAGGGCTGCAAGATACTGGTACCACACGAGTGTTCTACAAGTTTTCTGGTTTCCTTGTTCATGTTCTACAACAAAGTCTGTGGCAGGGACTTGTTCTTGACTCAAACACCCTGTTGGCTGCTAGGCCTTTTGAGAGAGGGACTATCCAACTAGAGTGAACATCCAGCTGTGAATGGCTATTCTCTGGATTTATTCAACATAAGAAAGTTCTTTATTACTGACTTTGACACTAATGTACGTACACACGATTGTAATTCTGGCCAGAAAAAGAACGATGAGAGCTTTTCATCGGAAAATGCGACTGTGTGTATGCTTTATCGGAATTTAGCTGTCTGAATTCCCGCCAGCCAAAATTTGATAGCATGTTCTCAATTTTCCCGACGGAAAAACGTTCTATCGGTAATTCCGATCGTGTGTATGCAATTCCGACATGCCAAAAATCATGCATGCTCGGATTCAACTACGAGACAGAAGCTATTGGCTACTGGCTATTGAACTTCCTTTTTCTAGTCGCGTCATACGTGTTGTACGTCACCGCGTTATAAACAATCGGAATTTGGTGTGACCGTGTGTAGGCAAGACAGCTTGAGTGGAATTCCGTCAGAATTCTGTTGGGAAAACCATCAGAGCTTTTTCCGACAAGAATTCTGATCGTGTGTATGCGGCATAAGAGTACCTGGACTTTTCACCTAACCCTCTGATCCTATACTGAGAGACTGTTGTTAACTACGTTTTTGCAAATAAAAATCCCTTTAAGCGGATCTGTCGTCAGTCTCTAAAGTTTCTGGGCCATCTACCACGGGAGACCCCTAGACACGAGGAATGAGCGGAAGAAGGTAATGGTAAGCCCATTAAAACCAGCCACTCCTTCGGGAGTCAGTTCTACACTGAAGTCTCTTTTAATATTTTTTTTCTTCCCTCAGACTTCTCACCGTTTTTGGTTCCCATCTCTGGATCCATTCTATCTTATCAATATCTTTCTGTAAGTGAAGTCTCCAGAACTGGATACGCTATTCTAAATGAGGTCTAAAGATAAAGATCTACATAGAAGAATCAGAACCTCATAAGGGAGGGGATAGTAGGCCTCAACCAGATATTGCTTGAGTGATTTAAATGTTGATGCAACTCATTAAAAAAATCTAAAAATGTGGGAGAAGCTTTGGTGAACTGGAACAAGAGGAGTCGCCACCAAATCAATAGTGTTACTGATGTCACTACCCAGCAATATGTTCTGCTTGAATTAAAAGGAAACCCAGGGGCTACATAAGACAGAAATGTTACTACTTCTTTGTATATTGATGAGATAGCCAGGCACCATTTAGCGTTGCAGCAGCTGTGTTGCTCACATAATCAGAGCTTACCAACTGGCATGAGTAAGGGACTTTAACTGCTGCTATAAATCACTACATTCCTTAGTGTAACCTATCCATGGACCTTCCAAGTCTCTCCATTCTTCTAATTTATCTCAGTCTTCCTTCTGCCACCACACATATAGTATGCACGTCACGGCAGAGAGATGGTGGTAAAGGCCAACTACTAGGGAGTACTATTGTGTCCTGGTTATTGCGTATCATTATGTGATTTATATCTGATATATGGCTTACAGTTTGACTCACTGCTCGTAGGAGTGTGATTGGCATGGATAATACACAATTATAGTTTAGTTAATCAATAACAGCAGTATTAATAGTGACATGAGCCAAAGTACACATATACGATGGCTGTTGCCAATACGGATTACAGAAGTATAGTTTAATAAACTGCTGCAAATGACATAGAATTCTCCACGTTAAAAATAGTTACATGACATTTTCTTACCAATCAAAATCCCATGCTTGTTTCACCTTTCTATAAAGTGTTTCTCATTTTCTCTCAATTTCCTCCTCTTACTCTCTGCCTCTGATATTTTTAGAAATTAGGCTAAAACTAGACTTAAAACACTTTAATGCACAGATAAGTACAGTTTTATACCACACTGAGCAAGTGTGCAGTCAGTCTGAAAAAAAACAAGCACTCCTGCAATACAGAATAGCAAGGTCTGAGCTGTAACAAAAGGAGGACAGGAACAGGACACAAGACAAATGAAAAACAGGATTTTTATAACAGCTTACCTGTAAAATCCTTTTCTTGAAGTACATCACGGGACACAAAGCACCATAGTAATTACTATGTGGGTTATAGGCCACCTTCAGGTGATGGACACTGGCACACCCTAAACAGGAAGTTGCCTCCCTATATAACCCCTCCCATACCGGGAGCACCCATGTTTTTGTAGCAAAGCAATATACATATGTCCTGAAAGAGAGGAGGGACCTCTGTGTCCCAAAGCAATGTTATCTGTGGGGAGGGAGACACAAACAATCAGGGCATCATCAGACTTGAGGGCCTATACTGCTGCCTGCAGCACACTGAGCCCAAAGGTGGCATCCCCATGCCTGTTTTTTACATTCAACTGATAGAATCTAGTGAATGTATAGACCAAAGATCAAGTTGTAACCTTGCAAGTCTGAGTCATGGAGGCTTGGTGATGCATCACCCATGAAGCACTTACTGCTCTGGTAGAGCGTGCTCTAACTCAAAAAGGCGGAATCCTTCTTTTCAAACCATGAGCCTGACTAATACCCTGCCGAATCTACTCAAAAAAATAGTAGATTTTGATGCTGCCTGCCCCTTCCTGGGCCCTACTGGCAGCACAAACAAAGCATCAGTCTTCCGTATCTGAGCAGTTGCTTTCAGATAGACTTTAACCGCTCTCACAAAAAAAAGATGCCAACTCTGGAACTCTTTTTGAGGAAGTTGCCGGAAGCAAGAACATATATAGTGTGGCTGTGTTGTTTTTACAAGGTCAGCCTTTTTTTAAGCCCTTGCACCATGTCCCCTTGATCCCTGTGACAGGGAAATTGGTGTTCTTGCTTCCGGCAACTTCCTCAAAAAGAGTTCCAGAGTTGGCATCTTTTTTCTGTGAGAGCGGTTAAAGTCTATCTGAAAGCAACTGCTCAGATACGGAAGACTGATGCTTTGTTTGTGCTGCCAGTAGTGCTGCCATATAGATATCTATATATATATAGATATCTGTACCATTGTTATGACTTGTTCTATCTATCTTGCCATTTGATATCATAGTCTGTATGTTTTCACTGTTTATCAGTGTCACTATTCATTCTAGATATTTTGTCAAGTATTAATAGGATATTGTTTTATACCATTGTTTTGTATATGAATTATTAAACCGCTTATTTATCCACCATTTTGTGTTGTCTTGCAAACCATGTGCTTCATTTAAAGTCCCAACTCCTTTTCTTTCAAATCGCTAGCAATTTGCCCGCGTGCCGAAAAATATATAGTCATAATGACAGGGATGGAAATACACAACCTTACCAGGCCGTAATTTCATTTAAAGTCCCAATTTTTACCCTCTCCCCCCTTTCTTTCCCAACACAGCCACACTCAAATCCCATGGACACAAGGGCGACCTAAATGGGAGATTTATACGTGTTACCCCTTTCTATAAAGGCCCGGACCAAAAATGCGAAGCAAGTGGCCGTGATTTGATCCTTAATAGTACTTAACTTCTGCTCCTAATTATAGGAAGGCAAGAACTCTACTTATGACATACTTCCGAGGATGCCTTTTTTTGGTTTCACACCAGGAAACGTAGGCCTTCCAGACCCTATAGTAAATGGTCCTAGAGGGAGGCTACCTTGCATTAATCAGGGTAGTTACTACTGAATCTGAAAATCCCCTACTCCTTAGAATGTGGGTTTCAATAGCCAAACCGACACATTTAGCACTGGTAAGGCAGGATGGAACACCAGCCCCTGCGAAGGAAGCAGGCCTGGCCGAGATGGAAGAGACCAAGAGTCCCTTTACTGCCATCGTTAAGATTCCTGCCTAGCAGGATCTACTGGACCACTAGAATTACCGGCTTCCATTTCTCCCTGAGCCTGCGTAACAGTCGCGGTAGCAGCTGAACTGGAGGGAATGCATAGATCAGTGAGAACTGATCCCAAGGAGTCATTAATGCATCCGGCCCTTATCCTTGACACAAACCTGTTCAACTTCTTGTTGAACCTAGATGCTAATAGATCTATGTCCGGGGGTACCCCCTTTCTGGAATATGGCTAGAAAGACATTGGGATGCAAAGACTACTCTCCTGGGAACAACTGTTGGTGGCTCAGAAAAACCCGCCTGCCAGTTCTCCACCCCTGCGATAAAGATTGCAGATAGGCAAGGAACATGTTCCTTTTCACAACGCATAACATGGTTCACCTCCCTCTGGGCTGCGTGAGTTCTTGGTGCCCCTTTTTTGATGATTGAAATAGGCCACTGCTGTGACATAGTCGGACTGTATCCTGACAGGGCAATTCCGCAACCTGAATGTCCAGGCTATTAGAGCCAGACGTACTGCCGGAATCTCCAGGATGTTGGTGGGCAAGGACTTTGCGGACTCTGATCATTTCCTTTGAACAGTGGTGACTTCTAGGACTGCTTCCCAGCCATGAGCGTCCGCAGATAGAGGCAAGGGGGGGTCAAGTGTCCCCCCGGAATCAGCAAGGTGCCTGCACACAGACACTGGCATCCGTGAGCAGTCCTTGCAGGCATGGCGAGGAGCAGAGGGGGCACTAGATTGTGAGCTGCACTTGCTCATAACACTCAGGAGAGTGTGTCATGGTCTGTCTGTAATCAGTGCTTGCAGATTACTGTTTAGTTATCAGTATCCAGCAACTCTGATAAGACCCCAGACTAGGACAATTATATTACTTCCCAGGCCCGTTACAAATCTGTAATGGACATTTTTAAGGCTACATGTTTTGATTGCAAAGGTGGTGAGTGTCTGCAAGAATACATTTCTGACCAAGCATGTGATCAGTTACATAATCTGTCAGTTACAAATGTCTAAAAATCTCTCACTCATTATAAATCATTTTGGGCATTTTGTATGTAGCTGTTAATATTTTAGAAGAAATCTCTATTTTAGGCTAACTAAAGACACCCAACATTAAGTGCAGTTTGGTCACCAGATAAACTTGTCCCGGCACTGGCAGCGCTGCAAGGTCAGTTTCACTGGGCACAATAGGAGACAGTAGCATTTGTATGGCCACAATAGGAACTATACAGTATGGACAGAATATCATCTTTATGCTATTGTGCCCATATACAGTAACTGCTATTGTGCCTATATAGATGCTGTTGCACCCATATAGAAGCATAACAGTATATATATATATGCTCACAAAAGTAGCTATATGGGCACAACAGCATAAAGATGCTATTGTGTCTATACAGATTTTAAAATCTCCAGTGTCTTAAGCCAATGCTGCACCATGCAGGTGTATTTTTTTTTGTAATTGATTGATTGCCTAATTGTATGTTTATTTATACCTTTGCTTCCTGTGGTCGCTCGCAGCATATTTTGCATGGTTTTGCATGTGGCTCAGATCGCCACAGCAAAACCAGGTACACTCTCTCCCCCAAAAAGGGACAAATTTGGAAGTGGAAGGGGGGAGGGTGTAAACAATTGGAGCTTCCCCTTTTAGGTGGAGCTCTGCTTTAAAACTGCCACAAGCCACCAATAGGGAGGGTAGATTGAAAGTAGAATTCCAGCTTGCACTAGCCTTAAAAACTGCCCCCCATCCCCTTACCCCTAACACCTATGCAGACTAACCTTTTTTCAGACTGTTCCAATCTGGTCATGTTATCTCACCTGTGTGATCCAGCAGTATATGCAGGGGAGAGGAGGGAGCACCAATAATAACTGTGACATGGGAACCTATGGGTGACATCACCTCATCAGGCTTTATCAGCCATTGCCAAGTGCTTTCTCCCCTGAAGCACCTGTTGACTGACACAGGTAAGATCACATGACTAGACCTTAAAATGATGCCCCCCCCCCTGAAAAAAGTTCTGCAGATGCCCATATTCCCAGTCCCTTAGGCTGGTATCCGTTACTATTTTCCAAGTGTAGCAGATGACATTTTGGATTAAGTGTCATACGCATGTAAATTAAATTTTTGCCTCAGAATAGTAGGGGTTCTGAGGGTTAATTACATAGGTTGGCCTTGACATCACTCTGGCTGGGCTGTGTTAGAAGTTCTGCCTGGTCATGTGAGCAGTGAGGTGCACATGACAGGCCAGAACCAGGCCTGGTTGGACATTTGGGGAATCAACCTTCTCGGCAAACAATCAGTGGGAGTGCCGGGCCCCGCTGGAGAGTCTGGGAAGGGGTACATAAGATGTGTGGGTCACGTGGTAGAAGGAGAGGAGTTTGTGAGGCCCGTGTGATCTGGTCTTGTTCCAGGACCGGGGTAGCCCCGTGAGGGGTCCCAGTCACGGGGTGTTCGACATCCCGCAACATGTTCTTGTTAGAGGCCCCTAATAGACCCGTCTGGTCTGGGGTAGGGATCCGTCTGTTCCCGAGTCTCGGAACCAGCTGGTCCGAGGTGCAGTAACTGAGGAAGGATTCAAGGTGTCCAGGTGTGCTCTCGGCTTGGAGGGACACCACAGCTTGTGGAAGTGACCGGGGGAGGACTCTTCGGAGGAGGGCTGACAAGTGGCATCCTGAGTAGTGCCTGGTTACTGAGTTGAGAAGGACATTGACGAATCCACGCTTTTTCCAGTACTGTTAAGGAGACAGAAAGCATTCCAGGTACTGAGGAAAAAGATTCCCGTTCACCCTTAGTTACAACCTGTACACGTTCATAGGATTGTTTCCAGTATTGAGTCAACGTGCTGACTGCCATGATCTCTGGCTAGAGGTCTGTTCAGCTTTGAAGTACCCAGCTGCGAGTGGCGACTCTCTGGGTGGAATTAGAGACTTTGTTAGATCTGCAGTTCAAGGTTCCTGAGTTCTTCACCCATGCCCTCTGTTCCCATGAGAGACTGTGTTATTGGATGTTATCACTGCAAAATAAAACCTTTCTAAAGGACTTTATTTGTGTCAGCGTACAAGTTGTTGGGTATCAACCCTGGGAACACCTAGACGTGGAAGAACAAGCCAAGCGGAGTTAACCGGTAAGCCCAGTAAGTTAAGCCCGCTCTACAAAGGGTTTCGGCTGCTACCTCGCAGGGCCTTAGAACAGAGGGTGAAGAATGTTTTTGAACTGCGCCACAAAGATCAGTGCCATTTTGAAGAGACTTTCACTGAGATGCATAAGCATGGGAGGAGCCTGTATCAAAAGCCCGCAAAATTACACAGGAGCCAGTGCCCAGTGGGTGGAGTCCAGGCTCATCTTTTCTTCGCATGAGGCACCGCGTGAGTGTGTGTTGCGGAAGGAAGAGGCAATTCCAGTTTTTTCGGAGTTGGAGAGAAAATTCCTCGGAATGTAGCGTGTCCCAGGAGTGCAACTTGTTCTAGGACCCAGGATGCCTATTGGGAGGGGTCCCGTAGGAACGCAGCCACTTGGTTCGGTGTTCACGGACACGGGCATTCGCTTGCTGCCACAGGGGCGGTTCATACTCTACACTACTGGAGACATCGATGGCCTGGGTTTGCTGTGTGGGAAGTGCAACGGCCTGGTCGCCAACCCTCAGCCATCCTCTAGATACTGAAAGTGTGGAGCGTACGTTTTCAAGGTGGAGCAGCTGATTGGGTCACCAAGGGCCTACCGCATGGACTGGGCCACGGGTATGATAACCGATGAGCTGTTTTTGCTCCTTTGGTGAGGCCTTCCACAAAGGTGACACCTGTCATTGGTGATGTTCCTGAGGGAGATGCTGCTACGTCTATTACGGAGACTGTGGAGGAAACTATTTTGGTACAGATGGACACTGTTTCTACCACCCTTTTGCAAGTCACCATGCCTCCACTAGAGAAGGTAAAGCGTACAAAGTCCTCAAGGAAGCCACGCCATGTTCCGCCACCGACTCCAGCTGGGTCCAATCAGCAGAAGAGGGTTGCTTCGGAAAAGAGTCTGACCATGAGTACATCCTTGTCTAATTATTTACCAGCAGAGAAGTACAGAGATTCAGAGCTAGAGACACTGTCGGATCTGGAAGATGGGGACATTTTTGGCATATTATCGGAGGAATTGTTGTGGGCTGGGGGAGATGATGTGGCCGCCACTTGTGTAGATGTTTCGGACTGGCTGGATTTGACCTCTGGGAAAGGAGTGTTGAACGTAGCGGGTCCTGTCACAGTGAGTGTGACTCTCCCAAAACCCGTGAAGCTGTCCACATTGAAAGGGGGCCCTGCCGTGCTGGTGCAACGGTCCCCAAACTCCTGCATACTGCCTGGAGAGGGAAGTGCCCGTGTATTGCCAAGACTCGCAAGGTCACAGAGGCTTCTCCACAAAAGAGTGGCTGCCAAGTACGGGTTGGAGTTTCCCTATGTCCCCAGGGATGTCATGACTGTAATTGAGGAAAATCGTGAGGCTTGGTACGAAGATGATGTTTGGAACTACCTCAAGGTACCAAAGCTGCTCCGGAAAAAGGTCTTTTCACCGGAGCTCTATGACAGATTTCAAGGATGCTTGTTACATTGGAGCTATGGTCGGCACATCTACAGTGACAAAGTTAAAATTTGCAGACCGGATAAAGAGAGTGCTATTTATTTCATTACTACTGTTCATGCTCAAGGGAAAGATCTAACTCTACCTGACCCAAAGTTCTATTGGTGAACTGTTCCTGGAGCCTAGTCTTTGAGACGTTTTGCAGAAAGAGGAGAAGAGTTCCCTCGTGTCGTCAATTTTTTCAGTGTTTCTACAGTTCATAAGGACTCTGGGGTAGTTAGGCAGGTAGTTCTACAGGATGATGCACGTCAAGTTCTTCAGGCTTTTAGCCCATCGTGCTCTAATTGTTAAAGGACTTGCAGTTACAGCGGCTCTGACCACTAGGTGGCGTGAGTTAGCAGAAAAGAAGTGGTAGTAGGCAAGGACTTTTCTCTTATAAGTAATTAGAACACGTTAGAGAGGTATTTCGTGTGTTTATGAAGGAGGAAGTTCGGTTGTGTTAATGATGGAATTTCGCCCTTCAAAACAGAGTGTATAGTGTACAGTGTTGCCCTTTGTATTGTGTTTTTTTTTTCAGGCTGCATCGAGATTGACTGTCAAGTTCACCGGAGTCTGGGTGGGTTTAGACCAGAGGTCTCAAACTGGTGGCCCTCCAGCTGTTGAAAAACTACAAGTCCCATGAGGCATTGCAAGGCTGACAGTTAAGAGCAAGACTCCAAAAGGCAATGGCATGACGGGACTTGTAGTTTCGCAACATCTGGAGGGCCACCAGTTTGAGACCCCTGGTTTAAACAGTTAGCTGGGTGGTATTTGTACAGCATTGAATATGTCATTATGATAAATGTTAATGTTTAAACATGTTTTCCCTTTCTTTCCCTTTCCCAACACCCAAAACAAGCACTCAGGCACTAAGTTTTTGTGTAGGATTTTTACCCTAGTTGTTACCTAGATGATGGGGACATAGTCTAAATGACTGGGGGGGATGTGTAGCGGATGACATTTTGGACAAAGTGTCATACGCATGTGAATTTAGTTTTTGCCTCAGAAAAGTAGGGGTTTTGAGGGTTAATTACATAGGTTGACTTTATTTGTGTCCGTGTACAAGTTGGGTATCAACCCTGGGAACCCCTAGACATGGAAGAACAAGCCAAGCGGAGGTAACCGGTAAGCCCAGTAAGTTAAGGCTGCCCTACAAAGGGTTATGGCCACTACACAAGTAACTGGAATCAAGGCTTTGCCTTCCTGAAAATCCCTAGTTATCAACCACTAACTGAGACTCTGGCTAACCCTTGGGGTCAGATTCATTGGATAATCCAAGGCTTAAGCCTTCCTGTTCCAAGCAGACAGAATACTGTATTGCACCAATCTTGAAACATAGGGACCTGCTTGGAATGAAGTCAGCAACGTCCCTAGCAACCTCATACAAAGGCGAATGGAAGAACCCTTACTCACTTTGACCACCTGGACCAGCTTCTTTATAGCATTGATTTTGCCTGTGGCAAAAATAATCCTTAATGATCGCAATAATGATTTCTCTAGGTTGAGAATCCAGCCCAGGTCTTCCAGATAACTGACTGTACTGGACACCTTTGGTTTAACTGTGCCACCGACAGACGACCTGATGTCGTAGATCAAGGTATGCCATTACTGCTATATCCTGGCCTCTTAGTCTTGCTAGTACTGGGGCCAGTACCCTTGTAAATACCCGGGGAGTGGTGGCTAACCCAAAGGGCAAGGCCGTGAACTGAAAGTGGCGCTGTACCACCACTAAAAACAGAAATTTCTGATGAGCTGGGAAGATTGGCAGATGTAGATATGCATCTTTAATGTCTATTGATGCTAGAACTTCTCCTCCCTGTAGGATGGATATGACTGACCGGATTGATTCCATGCGAAAAGAGCGGATGTTTAGGAAGCGATTCAGATCTTTGAGATCTAAATTGGGTCTGACATCTCCAATCGGTTTCGGTAACGTGAAGATAGATTTTGAAAAAACCACATACCCTGCTTCTTCTGAGGGGTCTCTTTGATTACACCCTGAGGCATCAATCCCTCCTTGGCTGTGAGTGTCCCCTGAGCCCCCTCTGCCCTTCTCAGGCAATGGGGCCGTGGGGCCCATGCAGTATCCAGCTTGGTCTGCCAGTGGGCCTCGAAGCGATCTAGCGCCAGACATAAAGGCTTACTTTTCATAGGTTCTTTTGGGAGTAGCCTAGAGCTATCACAAAGATGACTGATCCGTCAAGGATCTTTTCTTGCCAAGCCCCTGAAAAAAACGCAGGTGTCTTCCCCCTTCCTTGATTGAGCAGGGGTGCCCCCTCATAAGGAGGTCTTGTGACTGTTTTGTAGGCCTCCCCCCTCAGGCAGTTCCATTGTTTTATTGAAATAAACACCTACAGTAGGTAAATAATTCCAAAAGAAAGCAAGTACATACGTATTCAGTAATGTATGCAACATGTATCAAAGCAATATGCCTCTATGGAAGCGTGCATTCATGGAAACATGGTCCATACAAATATGCTTTTAGGCAAAATATGAAAAGTACATGCTGTACAGTCGCACTCATGTAGCATGTGCCATGGAACAAGCATCTTTGCAAAGTAAGCATGCGTTTATGAAACGTGTTATGCAACACATATCTAGGCAGATATACATGAAGAATCATACACGAACATGAAGAATCATGTATATTAAAGTAAACATGTATTAACATGCCCTTATTATGCAACCATGCCTCTTTAGGTGATCATGCAATTTTTAGGCGATCAAGCCTTTCTGCGTGATCAAACATCCTTGTGTGATCAAGCATCCCTGTGGGCTCAAGCACCCTTGTGCTATCAAACATCCTTGTGCGATCAAGCATCTTATGCGATTAAACATTATTGTGTGAATAAACAATCTGTGCAATCAAGCATCTTGTGCGATCAAGCACCCTTGTGGGATCCAGCACCCTTGTGGGATCCAGCATCTTGTGCGATCAAGCACCCTTGTGCAATTATGTAAAAACCATGCATATCCATCCAAACATGCATTTTTATGATCACGTTATGTGATCACATGTTTTTAAGTGATCACTGCTGCTCCCTTGTTTAAAGGCCCGGTGTGGGGAAGGGAGATCTATTGCGTTTCTTTCCACTCTGGGAAGAGGATGCGATTAAGCAGCTTGAGCAACAATCAGAGGTAATAAAACCAAGTGCATCCACTACTGAGCCGTAGTCCAGCAATAAATCCTGCTAATAATAGTCAGCCTCATGCTTCAGCAAAAAGTGTCATTCGCATGCGCCGTAGACAGCGGTGCCTGTGTTTTGCCAAATATCTCCTAAACCGTGTAGGTTTAGGAGATATTTCTTGGACCTACAGGTAGGCGTTAATCTAGGCTTACCTGTAGGTCAAAGTGGTTTGTAAGGGTTTACAACCACTTTAAGGACTGAGCCGCCCTGCGCTGCCATGTGAGGAAACACATGGACGCTAATTCACGTATCGGTGTTCTGCTGAGAAAGTTCCCCCTGGCAGATAATGACCCATCCTGCACTGTGCAGGCACAGCGCTTGCGCAGTACGAACCACAACAGAGCAGCCGAAAATAGCTGAACACGTCACCTGCGTGTCAACACTGTTGTAAAAAAAAACCTTTGTAATAGGGCCACTCGCAGGTCTCGCTTCGCTCCCCACGCTCGGCATATTTATTTTCTAACTCTATGTCCACTTGGATGGTGGGGCTTGAACCTGGACTCAAAGTAGAATGTAGTGCGCAGGCGCCATGTAAAGCTGATGATCAGCTGTTCATCTTCGGAGACCTTCGGCAGCTCCGTAGTGGTTCGTACTGTGCAAGCTCAGCATATGCGCAGTACAGGGTGGTCTTTATCTGCCGGGGGAACTTTCTCGGCAAGACACCGGGCTTGTGCCAAGCCACACCCCTCATCCCGCCCTGGAACACGTTTAATAATTTAAAATGAGATTTCCACTCAACGTGCGTGCATAGCACCACTCGGGATCTCAGCGGTGGCAGCGGAGGAGAGAGGTGGTGGTAAGTAATCCATCCAAGCCCAGGAAGAAAAAAAAAACCCAGAGGGAGGAAGCCAGACCGCCCGCTGCCTGAGCGCTGGTCTATGCAGGGGGGAAACAGAACAGCCACTACTGCCACAGGGAGACCCCAGCAATAACCCTGCCCTTCAACCATAGTGGCTGCGACTGTCCTGGGAGAGATCCCCTGAGAGGTATGCAGAGTTTATTTTTTGCAGACACAAGGCATATAAGAGAGGCATGGCTACTGTGACGATGACCTTTAGGTAAGCTCTCTACGCCATCTAGTGGTGATTCTTCGGCATGACAAGAAAACATTTTTGCTCAAAGAAGTATCCTTAAAGCGGTAGTAAAGCCGCTGAGGTTTTTTTTTTTTCATACCGGCAAGGGAAAAGGCATAATGAGCTAGTATGCACCGCATACTAGTAATGGCACCACCAACAAAGTTATGGTTAGTTTCTTGAATTTCATTCTTTGGTTGAGTTTCAGCCAATGGAGGGATTGGCAAAGAGGGGTAGCAGACGCTGAGTGGTTTGTAAGGTGGATGAGCCTGGCAGCAGCATTCATGATGGACTGATGGGGGATAGCCTATTTAAATGTAAGTCAATGAGGGGGGAGTTGCAGTAGTCGAGACGAGAGATGACCAGGGAGCAGATTAGAAGCTTTCTGGTGTCATTGGTTAGGAAGGTGTGTATTTTGGAAATGTTGTGGAGCTTGAGGCGGCAAGCTTTGGACAGCGACTGGATGTGGGGTCAAAAGGATAGTTCAGAGTCCTTGGCATGGGGGGAAGGGTTGATAGCTGAGCCGTTAATTTTGACAGAGAAATCAGGGGAGGAGGCACTTGGGGAAGGAAATATTATGAGCTTGGTTTTGGATAGGTTGAGTTTAACCACCTATCACCTGCCCAAAGTCAAATGATGGAGGGGCGGTGCAGCTCTCATTAAGGGTGGACGTCATATGACGTGCACTTGTGGGGCCACACAGCATGGCAATCGTGGCCGCTACGTGTTGCTAGGACACGGCGTTACCCCGATCTCTGTAAAAAGCCATTGACGCGGATCTTTAACCATGTGATCGACTGTGTCAAATCACAGCAGGTCACATGTAAATACAAGAAGTGCCGGTAATCGGTTCTCATCGCTTCACACTGACAGAGTGTGCGGCGAGGAGAGCAGATCAACAGCATCTCCTCACAGGGGAGAACAGGGCCTGTAATCAGGACATTGATCATCAGTGCCCTGATTACAGTAAAGCCCCAGAAGTGCCACCAATCAATGCCCATAAGTGCCAGCATTCAGCGCCCATGAGTGCTCATCAGTGACACAAATCAGTGCCCATTAATGTCACAAACCAGTGCCCATTATTGGAGCCAGTCAGTGCTGCCTTTTAGTGCCCATCAGTAACTCTATGCTGCTCCTGTTCTTTAGTGCTGCCCATCAGTTGCCATCAGTGCTGCCCATTAGTGCCCATCCGTGCTGCCCATCAATGCCCATCAGTGCCACCTATCCATGCTGTCTATCCATGCCCACCAGTGCCACCTATCAGTACCCATCAGTGCTGCCTATCAGTACTCATCAGTGTTGCATATCAGTGCCACCTATCAGTGCCCATCTATGTAGCATAATAGTGCCTCCTCATCAGTGCCACTTGATGCCACCTCATCAGTGCCCATCAGTGCAGCCTCTCAGTGCCGTCAATGCCCCCTCCTCAGTGCACATCAGCGAAGGAGAAAAATGACTTATTTACAAAATTTACTGAAACTAAGCATTTTTTTTAAAATAAAACACCCAGCAGTGATTAAATACCACCAAAAGAAAACTCTATTTGTGTGAAGAAAATTATAAAAAATGAATTTGGGTACAGTGTTGTATGACTGCGCAATTCTCATTTAAAGTGCAACAGCTCTGAAAGCTGAAAAATGGCCTGGGCAGGAAGGGGGTGAAAGTACCCTGTATTGAGGTGGTTAAGAAAGTGATGTGACATCCAGGCTGATATGTCTTTTAGTAAATTGGTGATGCATGAGGAGACTGATGGGGTGGAGAGATAGATTTGGGTGTCGTCAGCGTAGAGATGATATTGAAAGCCACGGGAGGCAATCAACTGACCCAGGGAGGAGGTGTAGAATGAGAAAAGGAGAGGTCCAAGAACAGAACCTTGGGCTTGGCCCCCTTAGTTCCAGTGAAGGGGACTCTTAAAGAGGAAGTAAACCCTGATGAGTTTACTTCCTCTTTTTTTCCCTGCAAAGGTAAAGCATAATGGACTACTATGCATCGCATAGTAGCCCATTATGTGTCACTTACCTGACACAGGAGCCAGCGAAGTCGCCGCTGTCCCCTGTAGTCCGCCGCATCCATCTTGCTGGTGGCGTCTCGCAGCTCCGCCGCTGTCATTCGGCGAAGCCGCGATGACGTCACTCCCGCGCATGCACACGGGAGTCGACAAATGCGGCAGCTCCATTCTTGGAACTGCCGCGCTCAGTGCGCCTGCGCGCCGCTGTCTACGGCGCATGCGCCGTAGACAGCGGTGCCCGTTTTCGGGCAAATATCTCCTAAACCATATAGGTTTAGGAGATATTGCTTGGACCTACAGGTAAGCCTTAATCTAGGCTTACCTGTAGGTCAAAGTGGTTTGTAAGGGTTTACAACCACTTTAAGCCCCATAGTTACACACTATCAAATTTTCTGCAGATTTTTTTCTTCAGATTTACCAAAAACATGTAGTACAAGGGCCTGCCTGATTGTATACAAATTGAAACTCCTAAAGTTTGACCTCATATTATATGGTTTTGGTAAATCTGAAGGAAAAAAAACAGCAGAAAATCTGTGTATGGAGCTTTAAGGCGTCAGCGCACCAAGACATTTTGGACAATGTCATGCTCCCAACTTTGTGGGAATAGTTTGGGGAGGGCATTTCACACCAGAATATGATGAATGTCTCCGTGCTCAAAATCCACTACCTTTGTGATCGTTTGCAGGTGCCAATACATTGTTAATAGCACCCCAAATGCAAATCACAAATGCAGTGCGTTTGCAGGTGCCAAATTGCATGGTACCAAAGTGCCAAGTAATTTAGTGTGTTTTCTTTTTTCTTTTTTTTTAAACAATGCATGAACTACTTTTATTGCATTCTGGTAAGATTTGCAGCTGCAAAATTTCACCACATGGGAACACGCAGGAATCATACAGGAACACAGAATACTTTCCTGTGCGATTTAGGTAGGAACTGGCCCTAAAAGATGTGTCTTTTTTCATGTCAGAAATACCAATAGGTAAAAATAAGTAGCCTGGACCTCATGCAACTGGCTGGTGCCTCCGAAAAACTGAAAATTGCCTGTTATATTCTACATGGACATCCACAGATGGAATTCATATGTAGAATTTCTTTTGAAAAGAGAAATTCTTCAACATCCAACGCCTTCAGATGCTGTTTAGTTGTGAATCACCCTTTCAGTGTCTATAGTACTTACTCTAAGTGTATATTCTTTCTTTAAGCCCATTTGAGACGGTGGAAAGTAAATTGTATTCAACTCATAATCATGACATTACAAGAGTTTAGAGAAAAGTACAATGATCTGAAATGATAAATGCAAGACAACCAATTTCATGTTTTATAAAAACAACTGTCTTGTAGCCCTTGGCTTTGTGTTTCTAGAAGGAATGACACAAGAAACATTTATTTCATTCCGCACAATAATTCACCACAATCAAAGAGAGCACGGCAAGGGCAATACCATCTCCCAGCTGCTGATTACATCAAAGCTTTGCAGCACAAATTCAATTTTATGATGTTAATCTTAGCCTGCCACTCAGAAATTTTCTCTCAGGGATATGATTTTTCTCAGGATTTCATTTTAAGAATGATTTTCTTCTTCTGCAATCAATAAAGATATGTTTTCATCAAAAGACTCTATCTTGGCACAATTCAATTGGCTATTTCGATCTCTTTTGGTGACATAGTATTAATTAAAATGGTTTATGTAGCATCTAAAAGGGAAAATTGGGCAGTGGAGCACACAATCACTTCATACAAGAGCAAACTCTACAAGACTTACTTTGTAGTGTAGTGTGGATGAATAGATTATTTTCTGCTCTAACAACCGGTACACGGCTTACCTTACTGTACGCATTCATTCTACCTCTCTATAGCGAAAGCATTTGAAGTAAGAGTATACAGAATGCCAGTCCAGTATATAAAAAAATAATATATATATATATATATATATATATATATATATATATAGCACCCTCCTAGGTAGGTTTGAGTGCTCTCTGCCTACCAGGGAGCAGAATCGATTGGTTAGGTCTACTCATTGTGATCTGGTGCAGCTCCGATTGTTTAAATGTCCCTAACTGGTCCAATAGGGAGGCATATTGGACAGTAGGAGGGAACCTGACAAGTGAGTGCACAGGCTTTGTGTCAGGACTGGGCCCAGCCCTTCCTTCTCTGAGCTGGCCATTCAGCTGTCGGCTAATTGCCAGCTCCTATCTCTCCACAGTGACTCACCTGATGATGATCCTGCTCATCAGTCCTGCCTACTTAAGCTGTCCAATCCAGATGATCTCTGCCTTCGCTTTGGTCACATCTCTCCAGACGCTCTCCTGTGTTCCTGTTAAAGACTCGCTTTGCTGACTTTCTTTCTGGCTCCCTGACGTTTTGGCTTGTCTGACTATCCATTCCGGTTCCTGAACTCGGGCTATGTTTTGACTACGTTTACTCTGTTTACCTTTTTTTATTATTATTAAACAAGTGTGGTTTAACTGTACTTCTATCTCAGTCTGATTCATGGTTTCTGACACTTTGTTACAGTCTTGGCAACTGGCAGAGGAAAAGTGCATTGCATGTTGGGATACTCTATAAAAGCCCAGGGTACATGTGCTCAGCGTGAGTTGAGCCGAGGAAGAGAGTCCAGGAGAGAGGGGGCAGCTGCCGTCTTCTCCACAGAGATGGTCGTTTGGCCTTGGGTGGTCGACCCAAGGGCCTTGAGAGAGAGACAGAAGCTGAACCCAAAGGACCTGCAGAGCTGACTGGAAGGGAGACATTTGGAGGGATCTGATTTTTGTAAATATTTTATTCTATATTTTCATGTCACAACACTGAAGAAATGACACTTTGCTACAATGTAAATTATTGAGTATACAGCTTGTATAACAGTGTAAATTTCCTGTCACCTCAAAATAACTCAACACACAGCCATTAATGTCTAAACCGCTGGCCAAATTGGGCCCAAAGTGTCAACATTGTGTGGCCAATATCATTTTCCAGCACTGCCTTAACCCTCTTGGGCATTGAGTTCACCAGAGCTTCACAGGCTGCCACTGGAATCCTCTTTTACTTCTCCATGACAGCATCATTGAGCAGATGGATGTTAGAGACCTCCTCCACCTTCCATTTGAGGATGCCCCACAGATGCTCAATAGGGTTTAGGTGTCGAGACATGCTTGGCCAGTCCATCACCTTTACCCTCAGGTTCTTTAGCAAGGCAGTGGTCATCTTGGAGGTGTGTTCGGGGTTGTTATCATGTTGGAATACTGCCCTGCAGCCTAGTCTCTGAAGGGAGGGGATCATGCTCTGCTTCAGTATGTCACAGTACATGTTGGCATTCATGGTTCCCTCAATGAACTGTAGCTCCCCAGGGTCGGCAGCACTCATGCAGCCCCAGACTATGACACTCCCACCACCATGCTTGACTGTAGGCAAGACACACTTGTCTTTGTACTCCTCACCTGGTTGCCACCACACACGCTTGACATCATCTGAACCAAATAAGTTTATCTTGGTCTCATGACACCACAGAACAGGGTTCCAGTAATCCATGTCCTTAGTGGGCTTTCTTGTGCATGATTTTTCCTTCTGGGACAACAGCCATGCAGACCAATTTGATTCAGTGTGCAACATATGGTCTGAGCACTGACAGGCTGACTCCACCACCCCTTCAACCTCTGCAGCAATGCTCATATGTCTATTTTCCAAAGACAACCTCTGGATATGACGCTGAGAACGTGCACTCAACTCCTTTGGTCAAACCTGACAAGGCCTGTTCCGAGTTGAACCTGTCCTGTTAAACTGCTGTATAGTCTTGGCCATGCTGCAACTCAGTTTCAGGGTCTTGGTAATCTCCTTATAGCCTTGGCCATCTTTATGTAGAGCAACAATAATTTTTTTCAGATCCTCAGAGAGTTCTTTGCCATGAGGTTCCATGTTGAACTTCCAGTAAACAGTATGAGAGAGTGAGAGCGATAACACCAAATTTAACACACCTGCTCCACATTCACACCTGAGACCTTATAACACTAACAACTCACATGACAAGGTCGAAAAATGGCTAATTGGGCCCAATTTGGACATTTTCACTTAGGGGTGTACTCACTTTTGTTGCCAGCGATTTAGACTTTAATGACTGTGTGTTGAATTATTTTGAGGGGACAGCAAATTTACACTGTTATACAAGCTGTACATTCACTACTTTACATTGTAGCAAAGTGTAATTTCTTCAGTGTTGTCACATGAAAAGATATAATAAAATATTTACAAAAATGTGAGACATAGGTTGACAATATGACAACTCTGATTGAGTGATCAGGGTTCATTTATCCTTCTGTTTAATTAAATAATTTACTAAAATCTATTAAAATTCTGAGGTAAGGCTCATGTACTGTATTTCTATACATCCTTTAACTATTGATTGGTTTAATTATTTCTTACACAATTTTCAACTTTGAGTTGCTAAAGGTTTACCACAATCAACAGAAAAAAAAAAAAATTCTAATGTAATATGGGATACAAATATTGGCACCAGTATTCCAATGTGTAAACCACTATTTTTCAATCATTGGTGTGTGGCCATACTTCACTTTCTGCTCTCATTTATGGCAACTGTCAATAATATCATCACCTAGGAAATCTCTTCTTCTGTTAACTCATCTATCATTATCATGATTATTAAAATGGAACTAAACCCTCTCATCCTTTTCAGCCAAGGTGTTTGCCATCTTGGCCTCTGTTTGATCTGCAACTGCCATAATGCTGCACAATTGATTAGTTATGATTCCACCAGTCATTTGTTGGTTTGACAGTTTGGTTGAAAGCACAAGCAAATGTGACAGTATTCTCGGCATGCCAAGAATGTAACTGCTTTTTTGAAGCCGTAAAATTGATGGGTTTAGTTCCACTTTAATTAATGTTTTTTGAGAGCTTTAGAATTTGACATTGAAATCAATGGACACCGCTGCCAAAGCGCCTGCAAAGCGATTCGGCAGTGGCGCTTTTTGGGCGCATTTAACCCCTTAAATGTGCCCCGCTAGAGGCCAAAAAGCGCCACTAAAATGGCGGTAAAGCGCCGCTAAATCTAGCAGCACATTACTGCTAACGCGGAGTGGTGCCAGTGTGAAAAGGATCTTACACAGGGATGATAATGGTCTGTATCCCCTCATGTGACAACACTGGGTACATAAGTAGCCATCTGCCAAACACCATATCTGACACGTGAGACGAAAGGGAGTAACTAGTGTGTGTTCCAAATATATTACATAATATATAATATAGGAAGCTTTGAGAGCTGGGATATTGTGAACCTGTTACTTTACTAGAGCAAAGCGCAAATTTACTTTAAAATATATGTAAACCCTCACCTTGTAAAAATAAAAACCCCATTCAGTGTAAAATAGAAATGAAAGGCAAAACATTTGTGTAAAAAACATTCTAAATACTTTTTTCCCCCTTTTTATAAGCAATTAAATAATCTCTGTTCTCTGCTGCATAAGGAGCTCAGCGAGCTAGGGGAGGCAAAACAGAAGCACACTGAATGTCCCATTGAATTGGGGGGGGGGGGGGGGAGTTGTGTCAGCTCAAGTCTGATCATTGGAGAAGAGCAGGCTGAGTTCCCAGCACAGCTAGAGAACTGACTATGGTGTGCTCTCATGCTTAGTGTGGTCAGTTTTAATAGGAAAGCAGAGAGACTGGTAGGAACACCCGGGATTTCACAGAAAGGAAGAAATACAAAGAGAACAGGACACGTTTTCATAGAAATACATGGCCCAGCAGGCACATATCAGCAATATGAAATGTTGGGTTTACATATTATTTAAAGTGGAACTAAACCCTTCTATCCTTTACAGCCAAGGCAGCTACTGTCGTAGGCTGTGTTTGATCTGGAGTTGCCATGGCGCTACACATTTAATCACTAATGACACCAGCCATTTGATGGCTTAACAGTTTGGTTGAGGGCTAACATAAGTAAACTGGTAACTTTAACAGTAATCATTTAAGTCATGCATTAAATTTAAAGCAGAACTAAACCCATCAATTTAAATGTTTCCCAAAACAGTTCCAATCAAGGCATGCCATGAATGCTAACTGTCACAGTTTCATTAGCTTTTTGACTCAAATAGCTGGTGTGATAACTCATCATATGTGCAGCACGATGACAAGTATAGATCAAGCAGAGACTTAAAGTGGAACTAAACCCTTCTACCCTTTTCAGCCAAGGAAGCTGCCATCTTGGCCTCTGTTTGATCTGCAACTGTCATGGTGCTACTCATGTGATCAGTTATGATACCAGCAGTGAGAGGTGTGTCCATAAGGGCGTAGGGCGTCGCCCACCTCTCCTGCCACCCCCTCTAGCACCAATAGATAGATTCATGCATAGCACAAATCTATATATGGCCCCTGCTGCCACCGCCTATTCAGGCACCCAGGCCCTTTTTCGGGAGCAAAGGGGCTGAATTACAGCAGAGCAGGGGGATTTTGAAGCACCCGATTAGAGCCATAGGCTCTAATAGGCATCAAAAAAGGTGACCTGTGAGTGCTGTGTTAGAAAAGCAAATGAATATTCACCTTCCTAACACTAAACCACCCTCCGCCAATCAGATGCTCAGATGTGTTACCCGTCACCTGAAACGACAGGCGCTGCGATTGGTCGCCAGGCGTCCAATCATAGCAGAGGACGGGAATAGAGGACAGGAGAAGACATCGAGTCGAGGAGCTGTCCCACCGAGACAGGTAAGTGCAGATGGCGGGCCGGCAGGGGGCACACTGGCAGCATTTGATATGGCACACTGGCAGAATTTGGTATGGCACAGTGGGTGCATTTGATGGGGCAAAGTGGGAGCAATTTATGGGCACCGTGGCAGCAATTGATGGGCACAGTGGCGCAATTGATGAGCACAGTGGCTGCATCTGATGGCACAGTGGAGGCAACTTATGGGCACAGTGGCTGCAGTTGATGGGCACAGTGGTTGCGTTTGAGTGCACAGTGGTTGTGATTGATGGCACAGTGAGGCTGCAATTGATGGGATTTTTTGAGCACCAGCCGCCACTGGATACCAGCTTTAAGATGGTTTGACAGTTTGGTTGAGAGCACAAGTAAATGTAACAGTTACTGTACATTCTCGGCATGCCAAGAATATAAATGTTTTTTGAAACTGTTAAATCAATGGGTTTAGTCCTGCTTTATGATGGCAGATTTATTGGCCATAGAGGATAGGAGGGGTTACAGTACTTCCACTAACTGTTTTAGGAAACATTTGAAATGATGGGGGGAGTTACACTTTGTAAATTGGGATTTGTAAATGTAATAAAGTTGAATAAAACCAGCATACTATCTCAAGGATGCAGATGAGCTACTTTTAGCCTATACTGGCCCTCATACCTGCTTCATATAATGTTTGGTGAATAGACAATATCCCTATACTTGTTGCGAAACTATTTGTAAGCTTTAAATAGTCATTTATTTTTGACTAATCTATAACCTGATTTTAATTCATTTTACAGCCATACACAATTGCTAGGAATTAACCAATGAGAAAACCATTTTTTTAATGCAACATACATTTCAGTGCATTACATTGAACCCATAAAGCACTGCTCCAAGGTTATCTCTATACTCTGTAGGTCAAATAACAGGAAAAAAAGAAAAATCCACCACAGATAAGAACCTTGTCATCTGCCCTCTTACATTAGTTATCATTTAAACCTTCCAAATAGCTTGATTTACTAAAGGGACAGAGACTGTTCACTTTGCAAAATTACTGTTCACTGAGTAAATAATATGAAGCTGTATTCACTTCAAACAAAAGCCTGGTTTTTTTTTTTATTCCCCTTACATGTGATTGGGTATTTTAACACATTGACACCCTATTTATTATCATTTATGTTCTCAAGTGAACATACACTTTTCAATGTGGCTAAGTGGTTAGTACTTCTGTCTGGCAGCACTACAGCCATCGATTTGAATCCCAACCATGGCACTATCTACCTTGAGTTTGCATGTTCTCCCTGTACCTGCAGGGTTTCCTCCGGTTTCCTCCCACGCTCCAAAGACATGCTGGTAGGTCAATTGGCTCCTGTCTAAATTGCCCCTAGTATGTTTATGTATGAATGTGAGTTGGGGACCTTAGATTGTAAGCTCCTTGAGGGCAGGGACTGAAGTCAATGTACAATAGACAGTTATGTTAAGTGCTGCATAAATTGTTGACGCTACATAATACATAAATACCTGTAATAAATAAATAAACTTAAATGCCTCTTCTTTAGTAAATCAGCCCCATTATCTCTAGAATTGAGTAATTAGACAAAAGTGTGAATATCTTAAAGTAGAATTAAGTAGAAATAAAATTAATGTCTCACTTTCAAAATTTGCAAGCAGGCAGGCGCTTTATTGCAGAAGAGACGTGCAATGTCAATAAAATATCTGTGCTGCCATTTCTGAAGTTGTCATCTGCCTGTCTATCAATAAGGTCCTCTGACTCAGTAATTGAATCATTGGATATGCAGGTTGCAGGTTAGGCCTCATGCACACTGCAGCTAAAAAAACACCCATTTTAAAGGGCATAGCTCCCAACTATCCCTGATTTGGAGCAATGTCCCTCTGTCCCTCATTTTGGTCTGATCTATATAGTTGTATATAAAATGCACTATTTATCTTTCAAAAAGTGTTTCCCAGTGCCAAACCTTCATTTAAATTCTAAATTGCTGCATTTGTAAATTTTAAAAGCCAATATAAAGGAATAGTAGTGGTAAAGAAAGCCCTTGTGTATTTAATTAACCTTTTGTTTTTGGTTAATTCTTCTTTAACCTCCCTGCCGGTATGATTATGTCAGATTTTTGATACTGAAAGCGGTACAATTATTTTTCATAGAAATTTGGCGTTTTATATTGTAGGCCTGTAATTCTAAAGCCCCATACACACGAGCGGACTTTTCAACATCCAAAGTCCGACGGACTGATTCCGTCAGACTATTCGATCGTGTGTGGGCTGCAACGGACTTTTGACTCGCCAAAGTCTGAAGGACTTTAGAATATGGAACATGCTTCAAATTTTTCCGACGGAACTCCGCCGGACCCGGTCCCTTCGAAAAATTCGCTCGTGTGTATGCTATTCCGACGGACTAAAACCGACGCTAGGGCAGCTATTGGCTACTGGCTATGAACTTCCTTATTCGAGTCCAGTCGTACGTCATCACATTCAAATCCGTCGGAGTTTAGTGTGATTGTGTGTGGCCAAGTCCGCTCAGCCGAAAAGTCCGTCAGAACTCTGTCGGAACTCCGGCAGAACTCCGGCAGAACTCCTTCGGAAGTCTGTCGGACATAAGTCCTCTCGTGTGTACGGGGCTTTAGGAATAACTCAATTAAATCTGTCCAAACCAGAGTCTAGTAGACATCCCGGGTATGATAACATTTGAAACATGAAATCATAAATTATAATATAATAAATAACTATAATTATTACAAATAATAATATAATAATAATAAAAAATATTCAATAATGTAATCAAATCAAAAACACTGAAATTTGCTCAGTTGCAGAATTGTCGCTGTCATTCGTTTTCAGGTGATGACAGATTTCCCCACAAATCCCTATTGCTCAATTCTGCGAGTGATTCTAATTTATTATTGCTGTTTTCTAGCTGATCTAATACCGCTTTTGATGTAAAGGGACAGTTTTGGTTGCTATGGACAATCTCCAGTTTCCAGGCAGAAAGAACAGTATTTATAATATAACACTGCATGCAGGGTACTAAACAAACTACTAGGGACAAAAGGGAGGTGAAATAAATTGATACGGTAAGCGTACTGTATATGTATTGTGTGTGTGTTTTACTTTTTGAATTTGGCGCTGCTCTCCGTCCCCGTGCGTCACAGCGATCGCAGGGAACGGAGCTTGGCTCTGTGATGAATCGAGCGGAGGACGGCTCGCACACAGAGCGGGGAGACATCGCAGGATCCTGGGGACAAGGTAAGTGAGCTGTAGCTGGATCCTGTGATGCGATGCCGAGTGTGGCTCAGGGTTACCGCTTTTGGTGCTGAAAATCCACCCCACGCCAAACTCGAGAATACCGCCAGGGAGGTTAAGGGGGTATGGCAGGGGGTGTGTCCTAGGCCTACATACGTTTGCTAGTAGGTGTCTCTCATTCCCATTCTCTCATTTCTCACTCTCAAAATGTTATGAGGTGTGGTAAAGGGGTTTGACTTTTTTCCTGCCTGTATTAGCCTATGTGTGAACTCACATATAGGTGTTTAGGGCAGAAGCATTTAGGGGTAGAAGTCTGAATGCTTTAAAATTGTGTTCAGGAGAGGAGTGTTTGGGCAGGAAACGCTGGACAAGCCTAAACACATGGAAACTTTCCTAAACGCTGAGAGCGTTCAGCACTGAAGCGTTCATTCAGTTCCACAGCCAAGAGAAATGATATTTTTGCTCAATGAAATGAATGAACGGCCAAACACTTAATGCACAAATGCATCTAAACATAACTAAACGTGTTTGAAAAACATGTCTTTAAGGGTGTTTTGAATGCGGAGTTTCTTCTGCCAGGAGAACAGTGTTCAGAAGAGTTGGGCAAACGCTCAGTGTGCCCGCGGCTATAACTCAGAAATCCTTATTTCTACATTTGTGAAATCTGAAGTCCAACAAGGAACCAGAATTTCTAAAGCTTGGCAGCAGGAATGCTCCTCTCATAATGGGGCTCTCTTAAAGTAGGGAGTGTTATAACCTCTGCTTTTTTTGTTGCCCTCTATGTCCCATTTGGGGAGATTTACCTTCCTATTCTATAGCCAAAACAGAAATCAAGAGGACCTGAAATATAGGGCCTCCTGGGAACAGGAACTTGGGGATCTTAGTGACTCAATTGACTGGGTGGAGTCCTGGCGCAATATGTGCCAATGCACGAAATCCCTGTCAGTAAGGGAAACTGCTATAAAAGTGATTACTAGGTGGTATTATACTCCCCTGCGGTTACATAAAATCTTCCCACAGGCTCCGAACAGTTGCTTTAGGGGCTGCCCCCTTCCAGGCTCGTATACACACATCTTCTGGGACTGTGACCGGATACTGCCTATATGGCAACTTCTCTTTGATATAATTGATAAGTTGGCAGGCTTCCATATCACTTTAACACCACATCATGCTCTGTTGTTTCAATCCCCGCCAGATGTTCCCAAACCACTGAGAAAGTTGATTCATTCGATCTGCCTGGCCATGCTATGGTCAATTGCTTTCAACTGGAAGTCCCCCTCGCTTCCTCTCCCACAGGTCTTGTCTCGAGTAGATCTTATGATGCATTCTGAGAAAATTTACCACACTCTTCATGACACTATGCCTCTGTACGAGGCCAAATGGAATACATGGTTTATATTTCGACTATCACACTGACCACGCTAGTCTCTCCTTCCCACTCTCCTTCTTTTTCGCTTTGTATTTTCTTGTGTTCTTTTTTTTTCTTCCTTCTTTTCCATTCTATGTATCTACTTTCTTTTTGCTTATATTGTATCTCATGCTCATTATACTTCTGATTTAGTCGGATGTAACAATTAAAGCCCATGAGTTTGTCTCAGTTCCATGCAGAGTATTATTTTTGAAATATCTCTCTCACCATTGATTACATGTCATTTTGTTTACGGTAGTTGTTTATCACTATGTTATTTTGCTGTATTAACGATGGATATGTAATACTGCTGTTTGCACCCCCTTTCTTTTTCTTTGTATGGTTCTGCATGGGAATTTCCCGATACTCATACTTTGTATTTCAGTTGAATCTTTTTCAATAAAACGTTTGAAAACAAAAAAACAGAAATCAAGAGGAAATCCCTTGTTGTGACCATAACTTGTGTTACTATTGGAGGATTTCTCTCTATTCATGTTCTGGTGACAACCCAAATTTGGGATTTTTTTCACTTTCACTCTGATAACAGTCAGAACAAATAGAGAGGGTGGATCTCAATAAAAACCTGGCAGGGGTTCTAATCCTTTAGTTATACTTTAAGTAAAACAATCAAAATGACCTACATGAAAAAAATATAATCCAGCTCCTCAGCTTTAGAAGTTCTGAAGTACAGGATGCCAAGATCTCTTGTAATCCTTTAATTCAGCCTTTCTGAAACCTTTACATCCCAGAAACCCTTAAAATAATTTTCAGGTCTCGGCAAGGAACCCTTGCTAAAAATGACTATAAATACAGCTCGAGGCATATCAGTGTGATCGATACGTGATCAATAAATTGCATAAGGTTTTACAATAAATAGCAAATTGGCATAGCCAGAGGGTTTGATATCCAGGGCAAGTCATTATTTAACATCCTCCTTTATACAACCAACTTATTATTATTATTTTATTGTAATAATCTTGAAATACAATTATATGAATGATGTCAAATGAAATTAAGGATAATAACAAAAAAGAAACACAGACAGTATAATTTTGGTGTCAACATAACGTGACCCTTTACTTTGGTAGTAAGTAGAATATTGTCACCCCTTTCAATGGTGGTCAATGTAGTTGGGTTCAAGGAAATGAGCATCCTCAAGAGGAACCCTGGAGTTCCACAGCTGCTATATTTCAAGCCAAACGACTTACATATTTTAGTAACAGCTCAAATAAGACTAAAAAAATACACCTGTAGACATTTCAACTGCAGTTACATTTAAAAAAGCAAATTATGATGTGATGAGGGCAGTAGGATCTACAATGCCTGTCATGCAATTCATGCCAAGACCAAGCTAATGGTATAGATTTAAGAAGGAAAAGCTAAGGAATGTCAGCATACAATAGTCTAGATGGCTTACCTCATGAGATAAATCCCGGCTCTGCTCTCATATTGTCTGTGTCATTCTGAACGTCCTAAAAGACAAAAACTCGCTGTTCAGGTTTGTATTGTTTTGGGTTGCACTAGAGGAGAGCAGCATGTTGAAACACTAAACACCATCGGATTAGACACACAACATACCGGCAGAGGAACCTCAAATATTAACTCTTCATCATAGAGAACAAAGCTGTGATCTCTCTGTTCAGAAGTTATTAGCCAATAGAGTAAAAAAAGAAAAAAAAAAGGAAAACCAGATTTGTTTCTAATTATTCAAAAATAACAAATATGAAGAGCCATGCAGATCCACTACTTAATGCTGAATGGTCCTTTAATCTACTTTTCAGAAAATTGTTTTTTAGTGCATTTTCCTGTCTACTTGTAACGTCCTCTGTGAGGTCCGGAACCTCTCCCTTTCCCCTCATTTTGTTTTGTTTGGAACAAACAGTGCATGTTGGTTGTGGTCATAAGCACTTCTCTATGCACACTACAAATCCCATCATCCATAGTCCAACTATGCAAGAGAGGGTGGTTACATTTGTACATACATACACCATCCCCTGCTCTACTGACTGACACCCACCACTGCCCTATTGCCCCACTGACACTTACACTGCTTTACTGACACCCTCTGCTGCCCTATTTATACCATCCACTGCTTTACTGACACCACCCACTGCCCTACTGACACCCTCCACTGCCCTACTGACACCCTCCAATGCCCTACTGACACCCTCCAATGCCCTATTAACACCTGCCACTGCCCTACTGACACCCTCTACTGCCCTACTGACACTCGCCGCTGCCCTATTAACACCTGCCACTGCCTTACTGACACTCTCAACTGCCCTATTAACACCCTTTACTGCCCTACTGACACTCTCCATCGCCCTATTAACACCCTCCACTGCCCTACTGACACTCTCTGCTGCCCTATTAGCACCCTCTGCTGCCCTATTAGCACCTTCCACTGCCCTACTTGACACCCTCCACTGCCCTATTAACACCCTCCAATGGCCTACTTAAACCCTCCATTGCCCTATTAACACCCTCCATTGCCTTACTGACACCCTCCACTGAACTATTAATGCCATCCACTGCCCAACTAACATGTCCACTGCTTTAGTGACACCATCCACTGCCCTATTAACACCCTTCACTGCCAATACTGACACCCTCTTTTGCTCTATTAGCACTCCCCATTGCCTTACTGACAGCCTCCACTGCCCTACTAACACCCTCCAACACCCTACTGACAACCTCCTTTACCCTATTAACACTCTCCACTGCCCTACTGACACCCTCTGTTGCCCTAATAACACTGTCCATTGCCCTACTGACACTCCCCATTGCCTTACTGAAGCCCTCCATTGCCCTGTTAACATTATCCACTGTCCTACTGTCACTTTCCACTGCTCTACTGACTAAAGCCACGTACACACGTTGCTGTCTGTCCGACGTACTTAGTCTGGCGGACTTCCCGTCAGACTGTCCGTCGGACTACTTGCCCACACACGGCCCTTTTTCAGCGGACTAATACGGCGTACTAAGTCCGCCGTACTATCCGCCCTACTTTTGAAATGAACGGACTCGCCCACACACGCGGAGGAAAGTCCGCTCATTTCGAGCGCGTCTCCAGGTAGGCGGGGCCCGCGAAGGATACGTCGATGGCCCCGCCGCCTGGTATGGACTTAAAGGAGAACCCCAGCGCTGAAAAAAAATCGGCGTGGGGGTCCCCCCCAAGTCCACAACAGACCCTTGTCCGAGCACGCTACCCGGCCGGCCAGGAAAGGAGGGGCGAGCGAGCGCCCCCCCCCCCTCCTGAGCCGTACCAGGCCGCGTGCCCTCAACATGGGGGTGCCTTGGGGAAGGCACCTTGTCCCCATGTTGATGAGGACAAGGGCCTCTTCCCGACAACCCTGGCCGTTGGTCGTCGAGGTCTGCGGGTGGGGGGCTTATCAGAATCCGGGAGCCCCCTTTAATAACATGGGTTGATGTCACATGGCGACAGTCCCAGCATCCTCCGGGACTATGACATCGTAAGGGGGCGGGGTCACCATGTGACACCAACCCATGTGCCATCAACCCATGTGACACTGCCCCTTGTCCCTATATAAGTCGCAGCGCGTCCCTGTCATTGCGGCCGGAGAGAACGTCGAGTCAACATCTCCAGGAGAAGAAGGAGAAGAAGAAGAAGAAAAAGAATGGAAGGCGGCGGCGGCGACAGAAGACCGGGCTACCGCCTGTAAAAGAGCTATAAGAAGGCACGGTGGCCCGGCAGAAGAACCGAAAAGGGGGACAAGACCCCCGAAGTCGGAAGAAGAGGCCGCGGCGACGAAGAAGAATGCCGGGCTCCTCCGCTAGTAAAAGAGCTACAAGAAGAAAGCGGAGGAGTCCGGGGAGAAGACCCCGGAAGACCCCCGGAGCTGTGCAATAAATTATTTTATCTTGTGTGTTGTGTTTTTTTGTACTTTATTTTACAGGTGAACGGGTAGGGGTACATTGTACCCCATACTCATTCACATAGGGTGGGGGGCCGGTATCCGGGGGCCCCCTTATTAAAGGGGGCTCCCGGATTCCGATAAGCCCCCCGCCCGCAGACCCCGACAACCAACGACCAGGGTTGTTGGGAAGAGGCCCTTGTCCTCATCAACTTGGGGACAATGTGCTTTGGGGTGGGGGGGCCGCGCGCCCCCCCTTCCCCAAGGCACCCCCCATGTTGAGGGCACGCGGCCTGGTACGGCTCAGGAGGGGGGGGGCGCTCGCTCACCCCTCCTTTCCTGGCCGGCCGGGTAGCGTGCTCGGACAAGGGTCTGTTGTGGACTTGGGGGGGGGGACCCCCACGCCGATTTTTTTCGGCGTTGGGGTTCCCCTTTAAGTCCATACCAGGTGGCGGGGCCAGCGGCGTCTCCTTCGCGGGCCCCGCCTACCTGGAGACCCGCTCGAAATGAGCGGACTTTTCTCCGGGCGGGAAAAGTCCGCTCATTTCAAAAGTACGGCGGACTGGCATACACACGGCCGGATTGTCTGCCGAAATGCGAGTCCAGCGGGAAGATTGGAGTGTAAAACTACATTCTAAGTCCGCCGTACTTTCGGGTCAAAAAAGTATGCTGGAGGCTACACACGGGGGGATTGTCCGGCGGACTTGAGTTTGCCGGACTTTTCCACCTGCTTGTTTGATCGTGTGTACGCGGCATAATACTGTCCACTTTTAGTGTAGGCTAGGTTGCTATTGTTACAGTTAAATTTGCTTTATTATATTTATCTTAGTTTTCCTTACTGTTTTGTTAGGACTTTTTTTTTCTTAAAGGGCCACATCCCAGTGATCTTTGATCTCTTTTATGTTGTTCAGGTAGGTCTCCACCTCTCAAAGGTTGCCTACCCCTGCCCCAAGGAAATTAAAATAATTGGAGCGATATGTCAAACTGTGGACAGTTTCCCCAATGTTTTTCAATTACCCTCTCAATCTGTAAATAAAGATCTGAAATAACTCCTTAACTCCTTGGGCTAATGGAGTAGATTGGCATGCAGTAAAATCTGCATGTGGTAGTGAGGGGGGCCCGGGTCAGCTTTTATACTGGCATCCACAAGCTTCAAGTCACACCTCTGCTCCTACATACATTGTACCTGTTTATCTGCAGCCCCCTCTCCTACAAACACTTTAATCGGTTCCCGACCAGCTCACATACTTTTACTGCTGCAGAATGACTCTCCTGGGCAGAATTCCGTATGGGTACGGCTTTGCCCAAGAGGGCACGTGCGCACCGTCAGAGGTGCCGGCTGCACAGCATGGGACCTGGTTTATGTGGTTGGGGGGCACAATCGCCACCAGCCACACGCGTGCACGAGAGCCAGCAAGGGGATTTGTGTGTGTAAACACACAAATCCATGTGTTGTCAGGGGAGAGGAGACAGATCGTGGTGTTCCTACTAATTAGGAACAAAGATGTGTCTCCTCCCCCAGTCAGTCCAGTCCCCATACAGTTAGAACATGCTGAGGGAACACAGTTAACCCCTTGATTGTCCCCTTGTGTTAAACCCTTACTTGCCAGTGACGTTTACACAGTAATCAGTGCATATTTATAGCAATGGTCAATGGTCCCAAAAATGTGTCAAAAGTGTCCAATCTATTGGTCGCAATACTAATAAAAATCACAGATCACCGCCATTATTAGTAAAAAAATAAAAATAAATAAAAATGCCATAAATCTTTCCCAAAGTTTATAGACACTATAACTTTTGCGTAAACCAATCAATATATGCTTATTTTGATTTTTTTGCCAAAAAATATGTAGAAGAATACATATTGGCCTACACTGATGAAGAAATTTGTTTTGGGAATATTTATTATAGCAAAAAGTAAAAAAAAAATTGTTTTATCTAAATTCTCGCTCTTTTTTTGTTTATTGTGAAAAAAATAAGAAACCGCAGAGGCGATCAAATACCACTAAATGAAAGCTCTATTTGTGGGGGGGGGGGGGGGAGAAAATTTTGTTTGGGTACAGCATTTGCATGACCCCGCAATTGTCAGTTAAAGGTCTCTGGTCAGGAAGGGGGTAAATTCTGTCATTTGTGTCCAAAACACACAGAAGAAAGACGTTGGGGTTGATTTACTAAAACTGGGGAGTGAAAATCTGGTGCAGCCGTGCACAGAAACCAATCAGCTTTCAGTTTCTTTGTAAGTGCCGGTTCACACTAGCGTGATGCCAGACGTCGCATGTAATTCGCAGCGTACGGCTGTTCACATTACATGCGATGTCTGTGCGGGTGCGATGTCAGCCATACAGATAGTATGGCTGATATCGCACCGCATTTGGTCCAAACACGCACAGGACCCTTTTTTCTGTTTGGACCAGAATCGGATCGCATGTGTGTTCACACATATGCGACCCGATTGATGTCCAAACTGTCAGTTCGCAGTGCGATATGCGAGTTGAAATGGGGGTGTCGTTAACATATAATGACACTCCCCATCATATCGCATATGGCAGTGTGAACTGCCGTGCGTGTCAAGTGCGCAGTTGATTTGCAGGGTTCCCGCATCGCACAAGTGTGAACCGGCACTAAAAGCTGAAGTTAGAAACTGATTGGCTACTATGCACAGCTGGACCAGATTTCGCACAATCCAGTATTGGTAAATCAACCCCATTGATGGAGATTTCATTTCCTTCTGTATGCCAAAGGTATATGAATCAATAAGCATCATTCAGTACGGCCTGTACAAAGCAATGACAGGCTGACAGCGACCGCATAGCTCTGCTAGTGTTTGGATGTAATCGCACATGGAGCAATAACCTGCGGTTAGGAACAGACCATTGCCTCAGAACAAAAGCTGTTTTTACAGAAGTGATCTTCTTTCCCTAACCAGACACAGCGGACAGTTGGCGGCCTGTCATTGCTTTATATGGGCTGAACATCTGCAACTATTTTTTTAAACTATTTTAATGGAAATTTTCGTAAACAGTGCATAGGAAAACCATACAATATCTATGTACACCGTATATTTCTTACTAAATAAAGATGTTGCCTGGAGTTAGTAAAAATAGCAACAGCAAAGAAAACAAACTAACAAACAAACAAAAACTGACATTTTTTTTTAATACAATCTATAGTAATCCTTAGTTATATAATATGATAACAAAGGACATTGTAATCACTGATCACCTGCAGAGGACTGATCCTAAAATTTGGCAAACCACTGAAGCATAGCTTTGTTTTCCAGTAAATAACATTCTGCAACAAATAATGCAACAGACTGGCTATATTTTAGCACACTTTCATAGGAGTCCCAATTAAGACATGCTATCCATTGAGATTTGGCTATCCTTTTTATATGTTTATATATGCTGTTACTTAAGAAATGCATGCTGAAAAAATGAGTTACCTGTAAATACAGAGGGAGAAAGAACAGTGTTTACTGTAAACGTAGCCGGCATTTACCACTGCCACACACAGTGACAGCACCTTGCGTGAGAACTGTAAGAGTACAGAGGACACAATACTGAGTTTAAAAGTGAAACACTGATAGTCAGTTCATACTAGAATCGCACAGGAACACAGTGCACGTTCCTGTGTGATACTCGTTCGTTCCCTTGCTGTGTGATTTTCAGCTCATTCAAACACCAGATGAAGTGGGGTGTATTTGTGGCTGCACTCCAACTGCAGACAGTCCAAAATCCAGGTTATCCTATGGATATAGGTCCCCCTGATGAAGTTGTGTGGGTGTGATGTAATGCGTAAGGCATCCCAGACTAGAAGTGGAGTGTTGGAGATCTTTTTATGATGAGTATATGATACCAAAAGGTGTTTTTTCTGATGTAAGAGTTACTTCATTAACCACTTGCTTACTGGGCACTTAAACCCCCCTCCTGCCCAAACCAATTTTAAGCTTTCAGCGCTGATGCACTTTGAATGACAATTGCGCGATCATACAACACTGTACCCAAATTATATTTTTATCATTTTTTTCCCACAAATATAGCTTTCTTTTGGTGGTATTTAGTTACAGCTGGGAGTTTTATTTTTTGCTAAACAAACAAAAAAAGATGCAAAATAAAAAAAAATTTAAAATCATGTTTCATAGTTTGTTATAACATTTTGCAAACAGGTCATTTTTCTCCTTCATTGAAATGCGCTGATGAGGTGGCACTGATAGGCTGCACTGGTGGGCACTGATAGGCACAGTTAAGGCGGCACTAATAGGCACAAATAAGGTGGCACCGATAGGCACAGATAAGGCAGTACTGATGGGCACAGATAAGGTGGCACTGATAGGCAAAGATGGGCACAGATAAGATGGCACTGATGGGTTGCACGGAAGGGGGGCACGGATGGGTGGCACTAAGGGGCACTGATAGGTACCACTGATAGATGGGACTGATGGGCACTGATAGGTGGCACTGATAGGTGGCACTGATAGGCACTGATGGGCACTGGTAGATGGCACTGATGGGCACGGATATGTGGCAGTGGGGTGCAGCACTGTTGTTGAGGCAGATTGTGGGCACTGATAGGTGGCACTGTGGGTACTGATGGGTAGCACTGTGGGCACTGATGGGTGGCACTGTGGGCACTGATGGGGGCACTTATTTTATTACATAGGTGGCACTGTCAGGGGGCAGGTGGGCACTGATACGCTGGCCGATTCACGGCCGTCGGTGATCAGCTTTTTTTTTCTCGCGCTGTCAGCGCGAGGAGGAATAATAGCCGATTACCGGCTCTGTTGTGTCACATGATCAGCTGTCATTGGCTGACAGCTGATCACGTGGTAAGGGGTCGGGATCGACCCCTTGCTCCGATCCGTGATCAGGCGAGTCTCATAGATTCGCTGATCATAGAGTGCATCGCGCGCGCCCCTCGTGCGCGGGACGACGTCAATAGACGTCAATGTGACTGTATATGTAATTCTATATCTCTCATACATACACACACACACACACACACACATACATTTCTAATAAAACCCTGCATTTCAACCCCCCTGATAAGGGGTATGCTACGTTAATTCAATGGATTCCAACACATGCAAATGCATGTGAATTATGCCCTTTAAGGAAAAGTATAAAGAAGAACTCCAGGCACGATTGTAAAAATTAAAAAAAGTCAGCAGCTACAAAAACTCTACGTCAATAGACGTAGTCCCGGCAAAGCAGTTCCGCTCTGTAGCCGTCATTCGGCTATAGCACGGATCTCTAGAGGTTAATAAAATGATTTTTACTGACAAGATTACACTATAGGAGGTCACTTTGTTTTTACCCTGACATATGGATGAGCACATGTGAGGCAGTCTTAAAGGGACCAACACTAGAGGATAGCCAAATCAACTGAAAAGGACTGCAAGGTGGTAAAGATCAATGGTGGAGGATTTCTATATGTAATCAAATGTGTAGTTGATTATTTATTGAGGTAAAAATACTGGGAGCACTGAGGTGTCCTACCAGATTAAAATTTAATGACATGACACCCAAAATTTACTGGCACAACCAAGTTTTTACTGGCATTTCCAAAAGTTACGAAATTACAGTTTTAAGTGCAAATTTCAGTATTTAAGCTACAAATAAGTACAATATGCAATTAGCAATGTGATTTAAAGGAGTTGTAAAGTCTCAAGATTTTTCACCGTCATGCGTTCTGTACAGTGCAGGAGCCATTGGCTCCCGCTGCTGTGAATCAAATCCAATGACCCGGGAGCCGCTGGCGGGGGCCAAGTACTGCTGTCTGTGTCAATGGATGCAGCAGCAGGACTCGGGAGCGTGCCTGCACGAGTACCCAGAGCAGGTAAGTATGACATGTTTGTTATTTTTAAAAAAAGAAATGATCCTTTACAATCTCTTTAAGGTAGATATTAAGGCAAAAAGCATATTTCTTATTTTATTTTCAATATAGTATGTAGGTGGCTCAGGGACAGGGCTCAGGGGTAGGAATTTTGAATGGGTGGCACACACACATGTAATGAACTCTCGCAGTGACACTGACAGCAGTGTGCAGCAGTAAAGAGGAAGTAAAACCCACCAGAGGAAAGAAAACTAGACACCTTATTTATCATTTGATATGGATACGGACAATTTTTCCCCATTTACATGCCGCGTTTAACGGTGTTTTGCTGCGTTTGCGTTTAGAAGCGTTCGGAAAAAAAGATTTTTTTTTTTAAATAGCCAAAAATGAAAAACTGCTGTAAACAAAACATGGCTAAATGCGAGTTTAGAAGTGTTTGGTGCTTGAAATGCCCCTTAACTACACATCTGAACTCAACTGCCTAGAAATGACTGTAAACGACTCTGCGTACATGCGTACGACTCTGATAAGATAACAGAGGAGAGTTCAGGAGCAGTTGAAAAAATGCACAATTGCTCCTAAACGTCCGTTCAGCAGCAGCAGCGTACATGAGGCCTTATGCACTTTTTTTGGCACACATGCACTTTTCTTTTATTGAGCTATTCTAATGCACATGTGTGAATTGATTTCATTTGATGATTTGATATATTTTCATCACGGATCATTTTAGAATATTTGTTTTATAATTTCAGTTTATTTTTTCTTATTTGTGAAACACTTATTCATGTTTATTATCCTATGGACACAATTCACACTATTGTAGTACAATGCAGTGCAGTGAAACAAAGTACAGACAAAGTACAGCTGCAGTTTTCCACACTACTAATGCACAGAAACACGCGCACATGCGTGAAAATGCACAACAAAGCAGTGCAGTGCACATAAAAGCCCAAAGAAGAAAGGAGGTAGAAGTGAACTCAAAGAAAATGCTAGCTTAGAAAAAATTAAATGCAAATGCATGCAAAAACGTGCGTAAAATGAATGTGATTGGGTATTCTTTGCAAAGTGAAACTTTACCTAATTTACTAAGCTCTAGTCTAGAGCAACTTGCATAGTGCACAGTCTATTTGCCGTCAGTAAATCAACCTAATTGAGAGAGTGAATCTCCCCAACAGGGACACAAAAGGGACAAAAAAATAAAAAAATAAATGCCAATGGTTCCAAGGCCTCACCACTCTTTAAAAAAAAAAAAGTTTGGCTAGATATCATCTCTAAAGTTTAACTAAAGACAAAACTTTTTTGTTACTTTTGAATGGGGTGGAGAAGGATTAGAGCACCTTTTAGGCCGCGTACACACGCGGGGACTGTTCGCCCAACTTTGTCCGCTGAACAGTGTTTTGGCGGACAGTCCGCTCGTGTGTGGGCTTTCAGCGGACAGTTTCAGCGAACAGTCCGCTGAACAAGGTTTTTCGGAAATTCCGAAAAACTGTCCGCTGAAACTTTGTTTCAGCGAACAGTCCCCTCGTGTGTAGGCTTGTTCGTCAAACTAAGTTCCACGCATGCTCAGAAAGGATTTACACGCCGAAAGTTATAATTCAGTGTATAGGACGTTGTATTTTTCGTCCCGTCGTACGTGCCGTTCACGTCATCGCGCACGGTTTCAGCAAACTGTTCATTCGTCGTGTGTGGCCATGTCCGTCCATGCTAATTTTGAGCGGACTGTTTGCTGAAACTGTTTGACGGACAAAGTTGGGCGAACAGTCCCCGCGTGTGTACGCGGCCTTAGTCTTTATTGCTGTCTGTGCCCCCGTTAGGGAAATTCACCCTCTATATTTCTCCTGTTTACTATTATTATCGAAAATCTGAAAGTTAAGAAAATCCTATAACTTGTGTTGACATCAGAACAGTAATAGAGGAAAAATCTTCCAATGGGGACACTAGTTCTGATGACACACCAGGATTCCTTCACTTTGGAGGTATTTCCTCTCACTTCCAGTTTTGGTTATGGGACAGGACATGGAGGGAAATATCCCCAATGGGACACAGATGGGGGGGTGAGGATAAACTATTTTTATTCTACTGGGTTTAGTAACACTTTAAAGGGGTTGTAAAGGTAAATGTTTTTTCACCTTAATGCATTCTATGCATTAAGGTGAAAAAACATCTCACACTGCCGGCGCCCCCAGTCCCCCCGTTTTACTTACCTGACCCCTCGAAAATCCCGCGCTCGCCCCCGCCGTCCTCTTCGCCGCTCAGCCTGGCCGCTGATTGGCTGGAGTGGATGGATTGAAAGCAGCGCAGCCATTGGCTCGCGCTGCTGTCAATCACATCCAATGACGCAGCGCGTCGGGGGCGGGGCCTTGTGATACAGCGAGCGGCTATAGCCGCCGGCTGTATCACGCGGGGGGCGCCCGCAGTGCTTCTCACCAATGCGAGGGAGCTCGCATTAACGTGAGAAGCACCTGCGGGAGGAAGCAGAGACAGCCGCCGAGGGACCCCAGAAGAGCAGGTTCGGGGCCACTCTGTGAAAAACGAGCTGCACAGTGGAGGTAAGTATGACATGTTTGTTATTTTAAAAAAATAAAAAATTTTACTTTACAACCCCTTTAAGTAAAATCAGATCTGCAGCCAGTCTAAAAGTATTTAAATCACTTTCACAGGAGAAACTGGTGAGAAACTTTAAAAAAAAAAAAAAAAAAAAACATATCATACTGAGTGAGTGGTCTCTTTTGTCAAAAGAGGATGATGTGACAGGAAGAGTAATGCTCTACAGTGGAAGTTTGTGCAGAAGTCCTGGAAGCAACATTCTGAAGGAGATATGCAGAGGAGGAGAAATAGTCTACATGGTCTTATGCAGGGGAAGCGTCTGTAGATATTATTTGTACATCAGTACTTCACCGCTCAACCTTTTGTTCTAATTCTTAACCACTTGCCGCCCGCCCTATTACAAATAGACGGCGGCAAAGTGGTTTCATAATCCTAACCGGACGTCATATGACGTGATCAGGATTATGAGCCGCTGCGCGCCCCCGGGGGCGCGCATCGCGGCGATCGTTGTTGCGGGGTGTCAGTCTGACACCCGGCAACTACGATCTCAGTAAAGAGTCTCCGACGGAGACTCTTTACCACGTGATCAGCCGTGTCCAATCACGGCCGATCACAGTGTAAATGGGAAGAGCCGGTGATCGGCTTTTCCTCACTCGCGTCTGTCAGACGCGAGTAGAGGAGAGCCGATCGGCTGCTCCTCTGACAGGGGGGGTCTGTGCTGATCGATTATCAGCACAGCCCCCCCGAGGATGCCCACACTGGACCACCAGGGACGCCACCAGACCACCAGGGATGCCCAGCAGAGGTAATCCTCCCTAGACCACCAGGGATGCCAGTCAGGCACAATGGATGCCAATCAGTGCCCATAATGGATGGCAATCAGTGCCCACAATGGGCATCACTGATTGGCATGCATTATTGTTTGGCACTGATTGGCATCCATTAGTACAGTATAACACCTGTGTTGCTAATGAGTGCCCACCTGTGCCGCTAATGAGTGCCCACCTGTGCCGCTAATGAGTGCCCACCTGTGCCGCCTATCAGTGCCCACCTGTGCCGCCTATCAGTGCCCACCCATGCCCATCTGTGCCGCCTACCAATGCCCATCTGTGCCGCCTACCCATGCCCATCTGTGCCGCCTACCCATGCCCATCTGTGCCGCCCATCCATGCCAATATGTGCCAGCTATCAGTGCCAATTTGTGCCACCTATCAGTGTCCATCCGTGTCGCCCATCCGTGTCGCCCATCCGTGTCGCCTATCAGTGTCGCCTATCAGTGTCGCCTATCAGTGCCGCCTATCAGTGTCCATCAATGCCACCTCATCAGTGCCACTTCATTGGTGCCCATCAGTGCTGCCTTATCAGTGCCCATCAGTGTAGCCCCATCAGTGCCCATCCGTGAAGGAGAAAACATACTTATTTACAAAGTTTTGAAACTGAAACAAAAAAAAAAACATTTTTTTTTTCAAAATTTTCTGTATTTTTTCATTTGTAGCACAAAAAAATAAAAACCGCAGAGGTGATCAAATACCACCAAAAGAAAGCTCTATTTGTGGGAAAAAAAATGATAAAAATTTCATTTGGGTACAGTGTAGCATGACCGCGCAATTGTCATTCAAAGTGCGACAGCGCTGAAAGCTCAAAATTGGTCTGGGCAGGAAGGTGTTTAAGTGCCCAGTATTGAAGTGGTTAAATATTAGTAATTGTTCTATGAGCATCCCATATTTCCTTTCCCCCAACCAAGTTATATCCCCCAATAAACAAAAGCAAAAAAACAATGCAAATGACTGTTCATTGTCTCAGAAGTGATAGATGGAGGTCTGGCAGCGGGGTGACATAGTGGATGTTAGTTACTAGTAGCAACCAAGCGTTACATATGCATCTTCAGGAAGAAGGCCATGCTGAACTGCTCTGATAGTCAGCATCTCTACTCTTTTGCAAAGAGGGCCCCTCCCCCTCTTCCTGGTGGTATTTTGCTCCATCTTCCCGGTGACCTTGTGGAGGTTTTTTCCTGCCCATCTCTTTGCCTTCTGTGTTGTACACAGTTCTCTGACCTTGCCTAAACACACCCCCCCCCCCCCCCCCCTATGGTGCAGTAATTGCATCGTCTTCTCACTTCTCTCTCCCTGTAGCTTGTCAATCAATGGCTGCTGGAGGAGAGACAATGCAGCCACAATGCCCTGGCTGTACGGTGTTGCCTTATGAGGAGTTTATGAGTAATCTCCATTAGCAACTGGGAATATTTGTATTATAGATGTAGATATTAGTAGTAGTTTAGCTTAACCGGCACAGATGGTTTGATGTACAGGAACAGACGTCTGGTCAGCGTATATAATTCAATTAACAATACCTTTGTCTCACAGGTATGCCAAGTGTGGGTGTGAGGGAGATGTCCTGCTGTTTACCTAATGTAATAATCAAAACCCACGAACAGATACCATTTGGGGTGTGTAGTCGGTACGGAGCCGAATTCATTTGCTAGATAAAGGCTTGTGTATTCTTCCGTGCTAATCCACCATTTATCCATTTCAAAGGGTGGTTGATATGCTTAAAATATTTCTTTGATCTGTTCAGGAATGGACAATTTACCCCGGCTGGGACTATGCATAGTTAAGTGTCCTATTCAAGAGCAAACTTCCTCTTTAATTAAGTGGGCTTCAGACTAATTATCGCTAACCAATCAGTGTGGTCCTATGCAAGTCAATGAGAGAGGGCCCTTTTTAAGGGAACCCAACCCTAGGGTAATGGCAGATGAGAACTGACCAGAGCTATGGACCAATATTAGGTAACATATCAGATCATCTCCCAGCACTTACAAGGTATACCGAATTGTCATATGTCCTGTTTTGTATTGTAATGAATGTATTGTACTCTTGTTGTATTTTAAACTAATATTTTACTCCCTCACTTAGACTATAGATATTTTCTGTGTATTAGATAAACCTGTAACGTACTCTAATAAATGGTGTTATGTTAAACCTCCCTTTCCTTTGTCAATAAGAATTCTCTTTTCAACCCATATCATATCTTCTGATTAATAAATCAGAAATATAGATTTTGAAGGTTAACAGTGGCGACCACGAAGTTGAGTACAGGACTGAAAGTATTTAATATAATACCACAATTTGTTTATTAGAGATTAAGGTTATTAGGGGGAATTTAAGCTGAGTCAGCTTATCCAATCTATACAGGGAAAAATATAGGTAAATGTTTTTTTTTTATATGTTTTTATTATTAAGTGAGTATTAGATTAACTCTAAGGAGAGAATATACACCACAAGTTATTATTATTGTTTTTTTTTATGTTTTGGATTTTTTTTTAATAATTTTTTTATTATAAATTTTTTTTTTTTTTTTTTTTTTTATTTTTTTTTTTTTATTAATATCCCAAAATTATAATTGAAAAAGTTCTTTGGATGTACCCTTATATACCGGTCGATGTAAGGGGGAGGAAGTAACTTTGCGGGAAAAGTGTTATTAATTTTTTTTTTTATTGCATTCTTTGGTGCTCACCAAGCTTCATTGCTGTCTCTAACAATTGCTTGAGAGTCCTGCATGGTGAGTACATTTATTTTATTGAAAAGACGCCAATTGAGTGTGATCTTGGTTTTGTTGAAAAGGTTCAACAAATGTTTGTTTTAATTGAAATGGTCTATCCACTAAATGCATAACATAGCTTTAAGAAAGTAGTTTGTTTGTTTTTACGGTGGAATTTTATAAGCAGTAATATTCTCATTGTTGTCAGTTAAAGTACAGAGCTGTGGAAGTCTTGTTGCTGAATACTGAAGCTAATCTTTGAGAAAGATTATTAGTAGTGTATTAGTGTGAAATAAGGTGCACTGAGCATAGTATAATAGACCTTCCAAAAGTTTTGTTGTTGGTTTTTGTTTGTATTACTGAATTGAGTTACAAATACTAGTGTAAACACGGCTGCGTTTACATTACTATTGTCAGCATATAGATCCTTGGGGGCTTACAGTACACATTCTCAAAGCTCTTGGTTCTATTGTCCCCTGGGTCAATTGTTGTATTGAAGGCTCAATGTTATGGTGAGCATAATTAGTGTTCCCCCACTAATATAAAAGAGGGTTTTATTGTGAGCTGAAATATTGTTTTATTTTTACTGTATTTTCTGCATTTTTATTTGAGTCTGTTTATGTTTTTTTTTTTAATTATTATTTTTAAAGTGTTTTCCTTCCCTCCTTCTATACGGTAATCTCAAAGTGGCTGTATAGTACAGGGGAAGTTAACATAATTTAGCATACAAATTTTGCATTGTATAGATTGGTAATGGCTACCATGTCCGGTCTAGAAAGTTTTGTAGCAACGTATACTCGTAAACATAAGAACAATGAATTTGCCTGTGATGCCAAGTTAAAAGTATCTCCTTGGACTTATGTCCAGGAGTTATTTGAGAAACAAGTTAAAACAACCAAAAAAAATCAGCATAAAAGTCTAGCCTTAGCAGGTATGTATGCAGCTTGCATGGCTATGAATACTAAAATGCAGAAATTAGAAGATATAGTCTATAATAAAAATATTACAATTTCTGAGAAGGAAAAAGAGAATACAGCTTTACAGAACCAGGTACAAACATTAACTACCCTTAATCAATTAGTTAATGCCTCACAGGAGGAAAATGTTAAAAGTGTAAATTTGGCCCAGAAAGAAGTGGTACAATATAAAAGCATGCTAACTAAAGTTGAGACTGAGCTGGACCACATAACTACTGCATACAAAGTAGTCCAAAATAAGTTACATGAAGCTAAGAAAGGAACATTTATAGATCACACACACTGCACGCAAACCGAGTCACAGTTGCTACAAACAATTTCTATCCTTAAAGGACAGGCGGCTGTGGCCAACAGATGCGAACAAGGTAATGCTACGGCACCTACTTGTGCCTATGAAATTGGGGACACAGAGGAATATGAAGAGTATTGGGGAGAGGAAGATATGGGTTCCGATTCCACATTTCCTGTGGCGATGGGAGAAATCGCAGAGCCACAGGAAAATCGAGAATGCACCATTGTCATAGACCCACCAGACAACGGGGACCAGCTATCTACAAATGAGGAGCATGACAAGTTCCCCATCATGGGTAGGACCCAGATTTCCTCCTCTACTGAAGGAAATCAAACATTTTTGGGCTTTGATAGTGAAGGAAATGAGGTGATTTCCAATGTATATCCAATTCAACCTGTAAAAACCCTTATGAGTGTAGCGGATTTCATTGGCAAAATTAAAACGAATGAACACATTACTTCACATGCAACCAATGTACAACAGAGGTGTGAGCTCTTAGGTGTGCGAAATCCTAGTGACCAAGTTAAGGTGTTACAATTAACCCTTGACGCCCACACCTGGAATGCACTCCCAGATCAAATTAAGGAAGGCAAAGGGAGCTACAAAGTAACCGTGGCCGAATTGCAAAAAGTCATAAACCCCTCAGCTATAGGTTTGATGGTGGCCTATCAAATCAAACAAAGTAATGAGGAAAATCCTTTAGTTTATGCCAATAGATTGTGGGCAGCATATAACACTAACAATGGTAAAACCACTAGAGAGGACATGGAATATAAGAACCTACTGATACACAATGCCCATCCCGCTATTCGAATAAAATGTGAGCATTTAATAGATCCTAGAAAACATAGCTATGAGGAGGTGATTGGATTAATACATAGATCATTCCATGCCATCCAAGCCTATAAACAGCACAGGCTTAAGGAAAGAGAAGAGAAACAGCTGTTTAGGAAGGTGGCTGCAGTACAATGCAGGACTACCACCGTAGAAGGCCCCCATGCCCCAGGAGAAGCCAATCCTCCATACAACCCTAACTGGGACAAAAGTTTACAAGGGAGGGGGAGGGGATATAGGGGGAAATCAGGTTATAGAGGCAGAGGCAGAGGAAGAGAAAACTCTCATAGCCACCTATCACAGGGCAAGCATGTCAGTGACACAGAAAGAGCTCCTACTTATGCAGAGTTGCGACAACAATTACAGGCCTTTCAAGTAGGCCCTGGAAAGGAAGTACAGGTAGCTTCCCAGACAGAGGCTAACCGTCATCAATGGTGACAACTACAAGGCCCCAAAATCTTAGCACCTATTTCTCTGGATAGGTGTGGGCGCCCTGTAGTGTCAGCGTTGATTAGGGGCCGTCAATGTGCCATGTTAATCGACACGGGGGCGGCGATATCAATTATGCATGACAAAGATCCCTTAAACTCAACACTATCTTCAGGAAAGCCACTGAAGCTCCAGAGCTTTGCTGGACATAATGTTGAGTCTGCCTTGTCCAAGCCCCTAACAATCCAAATTGGTGAGTTAACCCTAAAACAGCCATTAGCATTAATGTGTTTGCCAAATGAAACCAGCCTGCTGGGTTCAGACTTCTTAATTCCCAATGGATGTATGTTGGATCTGACCAACCTGTTATTATGGCAAGGGGTTCCAACTGATCAGAATAGCACCATTGTGATACCTGATTCTCACACAATTGCAGCCATCAAACGCAATGATTTAAAATATGACATACTGGAGATCATTACAGATCACCCAGAACATCAGCTTCTGCACCCTGTGATAGAAAGACATCAGGGATCCTTTGCAAAACACAAACATGACTGTGGAAAGGTAAATACGGTAATACACATCAGTGGGCCAGACCCAGTTCCGCAGAAACAATACCCCTTTCCAAAGGAAGCTATCAGCTACATACAGGAAACCATAGAGTCACTGCTTGACCAAAAGGTCATCAGACCATGTGTATCAACAACAAATGCGCCAATATGGCCGATTCGCAAAAGTACTGACAATTCGTGGAGATTAACAATCGATTACCGCAAATTGAACAGTATTACAAACAATTGCGCCCCCACCGTTGCATCTGTCCCGGATGTATTGAGCATGTTAAATCCCAAACACAAATATTTCACAGTGCTGGACATATCAAATGGTTTTTGGTCATTACCGTTGTCAGAAGAATGTCAATACAAATTTGCATTTACATTTCTCGGAAAACAGTATACTTTCAATTCTGTCCCTCAAGGATTTCATAACTCTCCTACGTTATTTCATGCAACCATGAGAGATATTTTAATTGATTTTTCTTCTCCAAAGAATCTTTTCCAGTACGTGGACGATTTGTTGCTAGCCACATGCGACAAAGAAGAACATTTGCGGCTATTGGAGGAACTTCTGCAGATCCTAGGAAAGGCGGGACTGAAGTGTAATCCCATTAAGGCACAATTGTTGAAGGAATCTGTGTCTTTTCTTGGGATTACAGTGACAGCAAACGGACGTAAGATAGCAACGGAAAAGGTAAAAGCCATTCTACAATTACCGCTGCCAGTGAGCATCCCGACTCTGAGATCTTTTTTAGGATTGGTAAATTATTCACGGGCTTTCATCCCTGAATTTGCACAAAAATCTGCACCACTGTATGATTTGTTGAAAAAGGATACCCAATGGCAATGGACTGAGCAACACACCAAGGCAGTGCAGGAGCTTAAAGAAGCTTTAGCGCAAGCGCCAGCATTAGCCAACCCAGAGTACCAACTGCCCTTTCACATTGAGACTGCCATATCAGAGACAGCCATGTCAGCTGTTCTGTCACAGGAAATCCATGGGCAACAGGGACCCATTTCATATGCGTCTAAATTATTATCTCCTGTGGAAATGAAGTACTCTCTATGTGAAAAACACCTCCTAGTTACGTTTTGGGCAGTGAAATACTTCACATACATCATAGGACTTAACCCAGTCATCCTGCACACAACGCACACTCCCACTAAATTTTTACTCACAGACCGAGTGAAGGATGGCAATGTATCCAATGCCAGATTGGCCCATTGGGCTTTGTTGCTTCAAGACAGAGACATTAAAGTTCAACACACAAATAATCCGTCCACTAGAGCCCATGGCCTCCTTTACCAGGGAGTACCACATGAATGTGATATCACCCCACAATCATCGGCACAACAATTCTTTAGACCTTTGTCAGTAAAGGAAACAGTCCCTGAAAACGCAGGCCAAATTTTCACAGATGGATCATGTTTTTACGTGGAGGGTTCTCCATGTGCAGGATTTGGAATATACTATATCAATCCACAAGCAAAGACCCAAACATCAATCTTTCGGTCATGTAAAGTCAAATCAGCACAATTTGCGGAAATGGCTGCAATCGCTCATGCCCTAGAACTGATGAAAGGGGACCAAGAAATTGTTTTATACTCAGATTCTGCGTGGGTCTGTAATGCTCTTACAGAATTTCTGCCCTTCTGGCACACCCACCAGTACATGTCCTCAGATGGGTCTCCACTTAAACATGCATCCCTGTTGAAATATATTGTATCATTGGTGCAAAAGTTGCCAGTCAAACCATGGGTGTGCAAAGTTAAAGGTCATTCAGGTACTGCCCCATACTGGGAACAAAATGAGGCGGCGGATTGCTTGGCCAAACAAGGAGCACAGGGAGGGGAGATCTGGGAAATTCCGTCGAATTTACCGGACCTAGTCTTGTGCCCCAGTGTTTGTGCCCTCACAAAATCCTGCATAGTAGTTCCGGATATTTCGGACATACAATGCCAGGATGACAACATTAAGGAAATAATGCAAAAACTGCAAAATGATACTGGAGAACTCTCTGAGGGGAATACTTTGGCAAAATATATAAAACACCTCACATTGTCAGAAGATAAAAAGGTATTGTTACATCATGGAGATGAAGTAACTTGGGTGGTTCCTGAAAAATACCAAAATGAAATGATTTACATAGTGCATGACCTACCTACTGGGGGTCATCAAGGGTCAGAGAAAACAGGTGAGCGGCTCAAGAACATAGGTTGGTGGCCTTCCATGATGGCAGATGTGAAGCAGTATTGTGACAATTGTATTGTCTGTGCACAGGTTAACCCCGCACCAAGGAAGATCAATGCCCCTTTACGAATTAGACTGAAAGAAGGGCCATGGAATGCCTTACAAATGGATTACATGGGACCCTTGCCAGTCACTTCTAGAAACAACAGATTCATCTTCGTAGTCACAGATTTATTTTCTAAATGGGCAGAGATCTTCCCAACCAAAAGTAACACTGCACAAAATACGGCTAAGATTTTAGTGGAACAGGTGTTCAGTAGATGGGGGCTCCCAGGATCAATAGAGTCAGATCAGGGGACCCATTTTACTGGAAAGGTGGTAAAAACCTGCCTACAGATGTTAGGGGTGGAGCAAAAATTTCACATTCCATATCACCCAGAATCTTCAGGTCAGGTTGAAAGAGCCAATCGGCAGATTAAGACAATGCTAAAAAAATTTGTACACATCAATGGTAAGAACTGGGATAATCTGCTGCCATTACTGGCCATGGCCATCCGAGCAACCCCCTCATATGCTACCCGGCTGACACCCTTTGAAGTGCTGACAGGTAGACAGATGAGACTCCCTGAACATCTCTGGCTAGAGATGCATACACCTACCATAGACAGACTGTCAATGGACCAATACCTCCTTAAACTCCAAAAAGCGGTAAAAGAGATCCATGTATTTGCCGCAGCACAAATGGGTAAAAGTCAAAAGAAAGCCAAGGCGTATTTTGACAAAGGGGTTCGAGAATGCACTTGGGCCATAGGAGACCGAGTTATGTTCTTGGAACTACGTCCCCTGGATCACAGTCTAAGTCAAAAATGGAGAGGTCCATTTTCTATTATTGATAAATTAAGTCCTTCTGTATATAAAATCAGAATAGAGGCGGGCAAAAAGACACAAGATAAATGGGTTCATGCGAACCAACTGAAACAGTTCCATGGAGCCAAAGAAATCAACTAAAATGTGCTGCTTTCTTTCCTTTTAGAGCCATGAAGTCGATGTGGATCGTTATCCTGCTCCAGCTGATCACAACTACCAAGGAAGAGGAGACTGGACCACTCATCAGCGTGATCGTTGACAAGAATCCTGTCTACTGCCTAGAGGGGGAATCCATTTTATTACCTGTGGCCATTGTAGGGACTGTGGGGAAGCAAGTATATTGGTGGAGTCCCATTGATAATCATCTCGTCTGGGGTAACGGCGTCGCAGGGAATATCACTGACTACCGGGATAGAGTCATGAGTTTTCAGAATGGATCCTTGTTGATTCAAGAGACACGGTTGAGTGATGCCGGAGAGTGGAAATATTCTTTTGTTATCTCCATCCCCTTGTCCAGCAACACACAGGCATCCACTCTTCAGTACGTCCCAGGAAAAGTCACCTTGCACGTGTCCCCAAAGACTAACACCCCTGCTCCTACCATTTTGCCCAAAAATACAGCTGCAATCCCCTACTATGAACCAACATCCTTGGAATGCCCATCACTGCAAGAGGGACCACCTAGTGGCCTAACGGCAACATCAATCCCTGGAATTCTGTTCAATAACGTTAAGTTCATTCATGTACCCGTGGTACTTAATTTGTCCCAGTGGAACATGGCTGAATTCGGCTCATGTGCCCGGACAAATGTGTCTCTGTTTTACTCCTCCTTGCTGGTAGATTTGATTGCCTCCCATGCAAGCCGAACTCAGGACCCATTTGCAGAACCAAACCTCACTCCCCATAGGGGCATTTTCAGATCCAGAAAGTTAAAGGGGTTGGACAGCATACTTGGGTCCATCCCAGGACTTTTTGGATCTGGCATGTCAATTTGGAACCGAGCCGATTTGTCAGCGATTCGCAGGCATATCGGAAATTTTGAACAAAAAGAGGGTCGGCAAGTGCTGAAACCAGTTCTGCAGGGTGTTGAGGGGCTTGCAGAGGAGGAAAGGTTTACGGTGTATAACATGAAAGATATTGCCCAGTTGTTTGAAAAGACACAACAGAAAATCAACGAAATCATAAACATAAATAATCAGAAAGCTAGAGAGGATGGTATGGGGAAAGAGGTAATATGCACTGCGTATGGAAATTTTGTTTTAACCAAGGTCACTAATATCATCCGAGATATCCAAGCAGGTAAAATCCCTGATATATTAAGAGATACCGACCTTACCCAATGGTATTGTACTCACACTAATAATAGTGGTGGAATGAATGTACATTCTGGAGACAAGTGCAAACCTCTGCCAGTTTCCACAATTCGAAATATAGGGATAGTAACACCACACCCAAATAGAGGGCCATTTGCTTGCAAGAAGAGCCCGTCCCTGTGCGCCTACCGGGACCTAATGTATGTTTCCTTCACCATGTCGCTGCCAGTGTTCCATCCACAAGATGACTACTTTAACACGATGGCGTCCATACACTCCCTCGGGTACCTTGAAAACGACGTGTACAAGGAAAGGTTGCACCTCCCCGAAATGCTCATTCAAGTTCAAGGGCGATGGAAAGCACCACACACTGCCTGCTGCACTGTCAAAGACAATAGGTACTTATGCCGTTGTGATGTGTTTGAAATTGACACTCCAGTCTGTGGTCTAAGCAATGACCCGGATCCCACCGCCAAAGTAGCGAGGGACCCCCAACTGGAAAGTCCACGCCACCCACCTCAAGAAACCAGCACAAGTGAGATGGAAGCTAACTGCCCAGTGAAGCTGTCAAAATGGAGAACACCTAGCACAAAGGTCACCTACCACATGGATGGACTGTACTGTGTCGTTACAAATCACCAGACATTTCTCTATGGGGGTCAGTCGTGTCCCATACCCTATCCAAATTTTTGCTTCATTCCACACGAGTACACTATTATTGGGCAAACTGTAGTAGCCCCCATACCAGTGTTAACAGAAGACTATATAATTGAGAGTCCCCCTGATGTCCCAGATCCTATAACCTATCTACCCCATTTTGATATAAAAATTGATACTCTGTCAGTAAACCTTCACAATCTGCTCGCAAGGAAGGATACCCATATAATTCAAATTAGTAATGATATGGAGAAAACAGGGAAAAGGTTGAATGAACTTTTACATGATGGGGATTTCAGTTTGGTCACCACCAGGACCTGGGTAGAAATGGGAATAAAAGGTCTTCTCATATTGCAGTGTGGGGTACTGTTATTTATGACGGGTATGGTGATATATCTCGGCCGACTTCTAAGATGGCAGAGAGAGAAACTGAACTCACTAATGGAGATTAGACATAAACAATTACTCACTTAAGTGTGGCGTCGTTTCATTGGACTCAACTTGCCACAAGGGGTCATCTGTTGCCTTATGAGGAGTTTATGAGTAATCTCCATTAGCAACTGGGAATATTTGTATTATAGATGTAGATATTAGTAGTAGTTTAGCTTAACCGGCACAGATGGTTTGATGTACAGGAACAGACGTCTGGTCAGCGTATATAATTCAATTAACAATACCTTTGTCTCACAGGTATGCCAAGTGTGGGTGTGAGGGAGATGTCCTGCTGTTTACCTAATGTAATAATCAAAACCCACGAACAGATACCATTTGGGGTGTGTAGTCGGTACGGAGCCGAATTCATTTGCTAGATAAAGGCTTGTGTATTCTTCCGTGCTAATCCACCATTTATCCATTTCAAAGGGTGGTTGATATGCTTAAAATATTTCTTTGATCTGTTCAGGAATGGACAATTTACCCCGGCTGGGACTATGCATAGTTAAGTGTCCTATTCAAGAGCAAACTTCCTCTTTAATTAAGTGGGCTTCAGACTAATTATCGCTAACCAATCAGTGTGGTCCTATGCAAGTCAATGAGAGAGGGCCCTTTTTAAGGGAACCCAACCCTAGGGTAATGGCAGATGAGAACTGACCAGAGCTATGGACCAATATTAGGTAACATATCAGATCATCTCCCAGCACTTACAAGGTATACCGAATTGTCATATGTCCTGTTTTGTATTGTAATGAATGTATTGTACTCTTGTTGTATTTTAAACTAATATTTTACTCCCTCACTTAGACTATAGATATTTTCTGTGTATTAGATAAACCTGTAACGTACTCTAATAAATGGTGTTATGTTAAACCTCCCTTTCCTTTGTCAATAAGAATTCTCTTTTCAACCCATATCATATCTTCTGATTAATAAATCAGAAATATAGATTTTGAAGGTTAACAACGGCTCCCATACGTAAAAAGGCCCACTAATCAGGGTTACACCTGTCAGGACGCAATGGCTTTAGTACTTTCTGAGTCACTGATATTGAACTCCCTATATTCTATGTTATTTTTTTGAACTACCTTTTTCCATTTTTTCCAGGCAAGTTATGTGATATCACAGAGCACTCTTTTTCTTCAAGCTTGGCAAGCCACAAAGATGCAGAGAATGTACAGTAGCTGGTGTGATGATAGCTCTGCCAATCTCTGCACCACTACACACTACACTGAATGCAGGGTGCTGTGGAGAAAGACCACCATGCCCTGTGCTTGCAGTATGTCCTCATTCTTCCGGGTTGAGTGATGTGGGGTATCATTCAATCTTGAAGACTGAATGCATCTAGGCTGTTATTTAAAAGATTTAAAAAAAAGAGCCCAAAGTTGAGCTGCTTGTATATGTGCATGTTTTCCAGTGTTGGCTGCACATCATTGCACAACATCAGTTTCTTTATGGTGGCAATCATGCCTACATAATGTTGTAATGTGAGACGATACATAGCCACTTGCAGTTTTCAGCAGGGGCGCATGTTATGGGTAACAACACAGTCACATAATAAGGAGAAAGTTGTCATCCCAAAACATGAAGTTATTAAATGAGGCAGAATCACCAGGTATTCTTTTCATGAAAATTGCAGGTTTAGAAAGATTGAAAATAATTTTTAAAATCACATTAATGCTGCGTACACATGACCAGTTTTTCCGTCAGAATAAACTCTGATGGTTTATCTGATGGAGTTCCGCTGAAACGGTCTTACCTACATACGATCACACCAAAGTCTGATCGTCTAGAACGCGGACGTACAACATGAACGATGGGACTAGAAAAAGGACGTTCAATAGCCAGTAGCCAATAGCTGCACATGCGTCGTTTTTGGTCCGTCGGAACAGCATACAGACGAACGGTTTTTCCGATAGGAATTGATCCCGTCTGAAAGATTTAAAACATGTTCTATTTCTAGGTACGTCAGAATTTTCAGGAAAAAAAAGTCAATATATACACACAATCGGAATATCGGATGAAAAGATTCCGTCAGACTTTTTCTGCCAGAAAGTCCGATTGTGTGTACACGACAGAAGACATTTAGGAGATTTTAAAGACTGTTTAGCTCTATGCTAATGATATGCCTGAAAGAGAAAGGAGAAACATTTCTTCCACATACCAAAAGTGCAAGTGAAAAAAATACGGTAAATATAAAAACAAAAGTATTTCCTTGGTATGTCGGGGGGCCAGTCTGTGGCTGTTGGGGGGGCCAGTCTGTGGCTTTCGGGGGCCAGTCTGTGGCTGTCGAGGGGCCATTGGTATGTCAAGGGGCCGGTCTGTGGCTGGCAGGGGGCCGGTCTGTGGCTGTCGGGGGGCCGGTCTGTGGATGTCAGAGGTGCACCAGATGTAAGGAGGGGCTCCGCTGATGGACACAGATGTGAGGAAGGTACCTCTGATGGGGCACCTGATGTAAGGACAGACTCCGCTTGGGACACCTGATGGCATCTGGTGGCAGGCAACGTGGCTAGTGACGCGCTCATGGCTCCCACTGATTCTGCATTATGGTGAGTTGAATGATTTCATTTCATATTACAATGTAATAATAGAAATAATGCGCTTCAATCATCCTGACACCATAACAATCATGGCGCCGGGATGATTGAAGCGCTAACACCAGGTATTTGGAGTATCTTTATCTGCTGATTGTCAAACTCTGGAAAACACATATTGCTATTGTGGTGTAGGATCGAAGGGCTGCTGTCCCTCCTTTCCCTCTCTCTCTCCCCCTCCTTTCCCTCTCTCTCTCCCCCTCCTTTCCCTCTCTCCATCCCCCTCCTTTCCCTCTCTCCATCCCGCATTCATCTCAGACTCTAACCACACCCCTTTGAGCCACGCCCCATGTAAGCCACGTCCACTATTTTACGTAAAACAAGCCCATATCTTGCAGCGGCGCACAAAGCATTTTTTACTTTTTCTTATGCCACAACTATAAATGCATGCCCCGCCCCCTAATTATACCACGACCCCGCCTACTGCCAAAAAAGTGTCCCGATTTTTTTTTTTTACAATGTTGGCAACTATGCACTTTCCATGCAGGAAGTGGGTCCTCTCCTCATGCGATTAAATCGCTCCTCATTTCTATATTTCTCTTTAAATATGCCACTATTCTCCTTCAGAGAGCGCACCAGCTCCTTGTGCTTCTTATCAGCTTGCTCCAAGTCCTTCAACTCAGGCCTCTTCTTGCTGTATAATTTAGCACAAACTTGTTCAGTCATCAAAATCAACAATTTCTCCTCTTCTTTCTCAATCCGCTTCAGCTTTCCAACAATCCTCTGTCTAAAAGCAGACAGGGACTCATCACTCCTTTGGCTAGGCCCAGAATCTTACACAGGCCTTTCCAGGGGGCCCCCGCCAGGGTCCTCCCCAGGATCCAGCATCCCTCCTGGGGCAGAGAAGCAACTCTAGCCCCTGGTCTCTGGAAGCACAGGAGCAAAGGAACCAGCAACCTCACACCTCGCTGTCAAGGAGCAGAATGACAGTTTCCCACCATCCTTGTGCTGAGTTCCCGGGTCTGTACACTCGCTGTGCCCATTATAAGGGGTTCGCACCATCCCTGTGCTGAGTTCCCGGGTCTGTACACCTGCTGAGCCCGTTATGAGGGGTTTGCACCATCCCTTTGGTGAGTTCCTGGGTCTGTACTCCTGCTGTGCCCATTATGAGGGGTTCCCCACTGATGGGCATTGATGAGGCTGTACCCATGGGCACTGATGGGCAGCACTGATACAGCTCTAATGGGCACTGATAGACAGCACTGATGGGCCTGCACTGATCATCAGTGCCTTGATTATCTGTGTACATTTTTCTTGTACAGGGCCAGCGCTACCTATGGACAAGGTAGGCACTGGCCTAGAGCGCACATCAGTCAGGGGTGTCATGCCAGTGCCCCCCCTCCACCATCTCCAGGCTCCTACATATGCTGCATGCGTATTACGTGCTGGGCCAGTGACTGACTCCACCCCCAAAATGTTAGCAGTCTATATAAAGGTGGTGTATACATGGGCAGGACAAAGGGGGTGGAGCCAAGGGGGGCGGCAAAATTGGGTTTTCGTCTAGGGTGTCAAGAATCCTTGCACAAGCCCTGCGTAGACCTATAAAGTGTTGACAGAATAGTTCTGTGTCAATGACCCTCCAATTGGTGCTGGCCTGGAACTGCGTAAGCCTGGCTGCAACTAGGGATGAGCTTCGTGTTCGAGTCGAACATACGTTCGACTCGAACATTGGCTGTTCGTCCGTTCGGTGAAGTCCGAACATTTTGGTCCGTTCGCGTCAAATTCGCGTGGCGCTCAGGGCCTACAATGCACTGCGATGGCGCAGTGCATTGCTGGCTCATGATTGGCCAAGCATGCACTGTGACCCCGCATGCTTGGCCAATCGCAGCGCCAGCAGCGAGGAGAGCCATGATTGGCCACAGGCAGGATGCCTGTGGCCAATCATAGCTCAGGCTGTGTAGTGCACGCCCCACACTATATAAGGCCGCCAGCGCGGCGGCCTCGTGTAGTGTGTTGGCATCTGAAGCAGTGGGTGTTCTGTGTACCTTCAACACAGTACACACCGATCGTTTTCGGCCGATTTCGATCTTGCTGTTGTGTAGTGGTTATTGTCTGCGTGCCCTGACCGCAGTATACACCGCTATATTCACCTCACCTATATAGCTAGTGATCTATCTTTTATAATAGAGCTTGCAGTCAGTAGTGTTAGGAGATAGTGCGTGCTGTCTGCGTGCTCTGTACCCAGTATATACCGCTATATCCACCTACATAGCTGTTCTCTATTTGAGCCCACTTGCCATCTGCAGGAGTTATTGGAAGTTGTGTGTGCTTTCAGCACAGCACAGTATACATCTGTATATACCCCTTTATCTCTGGTGTTCTATAATAAAGGCATCTGCAGGAGTTAGTGGGCGTTCTGTGTACCTTCAACACAGTACACACCGATCGTTTTCGGACGATTTTTGATCTTGCTGTTGTGTAGTGGTTGTTGTCTGCATGCCCTGACCGCAGTATACACCGCTATATTCATCTCACCTATATAGCTAGTGATCTATCTTTTATAATAGAGCTTGCAGTCAGTAGTGTTAGGAGATAGTGCGTGCTGTCTGCGTGGTCTGTACCCAGTACATACCGCTATATCCACCTACATAGCTCTTCTCTATTTGAGACCACTTGTCATCTGCAGGAGTTATTGGAAGTTGTGTGTGCTTCCAGCACAGCACAGTATACATCTGTATATACCCATTTATCTCTGGTGTTCTATAATAAAGGCATCTGCAGGAGTTAGTGGGTGTTCTGTGTACCTTCAACACAGTACACACCGATCGTTTTCGGACGATTTTTGATCTTGCTGTTGTGTAGTGGTTGTTGTCTGCGTGCCCTGACCGCAGTATACGCCGCTATATTCACCTCACCTATATAGCTAGTGATCTATCTTTTATAATAGAGCTTGCAGTCAGTAGTGTTAGGAGATAGTGCGTGCTGTCTGCTGCTCTGTACCCAGTACATACCGCTATATCCACCTACATAGCTCTTCTCTATTTGAGACCACTTGCCATCTGCAGGAGTTATTGGAAGTTGTGTGTGCCTCCAGCACAGCACAGTATACATCTGTATATACCCCTTTATCTCTGGTGTTCTATAATAAAGGCATCTGCAGGAGTTAGTGGTGTTGTGTGCCTCTAGCACAATATACACTACCCAACTGCTTTTTTACCCAACTCCCTTCAGGCCATTACCATGTCTGGAAGGCCAGCAAGGAGAGGCAGACAGGCGCGAGCCGATAAAAGAGGGCAAGCAGGCTCTGTGTCTAGAGACAACAGTGCTGGTCGTGGACGCGGTGCATTGTCATCAGCACGTGGCCATGGGACGCGCTTGTCCTTCTTTTCGGCAGCTGGACATGTTGAACCGCAACATGTCAACGACTTGGTAGAGTGGATGACCAAGCCCTCTTCACCCTCCTCATCCTCTCTCACCCAGTCTCAGGGTACTAGCAAAGCAGCTGCCAACGCATCGTCTTCCCTCCTCTCAATGTCATCATCAGTGACTCCTTCCCTAGACCCACCACGTCCTCCTGAGGAGTCTCCTGAACTCTTTGAGCACAGTGTTGGGTACATGCTCCAGGAGGATGCCCAGTGTTTTGTGGGCTCTGATGATGACACTCAGCTAGAGGAAAGCAGTAGCGTGAGCGCAGAGAGAGGGGATGCTCAAGAAGGACAGCAATCTGGCAGTCATGTTCCACAAGCTGCAGCATACTGCCAGGTTTGCTACAGCGATGAAGAGGGAGGGGATGATGAGGGCACTGACTCCACGTGGGTGCCTGGAAGGAGAGAGGAGGAGGAGGAGGAGGCACATGTCCAACGAGGCAGGATGCCCTCTGGGGGCCAGCTTAGGGGCAGCACACCGACTGAATCACACCGCAGAGCTCCGCCTGTGCAGAGCGCTGCCTCTGCGCGTTATTCTAAAAGTTCTTTGGTGTGGGCCTTTTTTGAGACGAGTGCATCAGATCGCACCGCTGCTATTTGCAACATATGTCTCAAGCATATCTCACGTGGCCAAAACATCAGCCGCTTGGGCACCACATGCTTGACCAGACATATGTTGACCTGCCATGCAGCTCGTTGGCAAGCGTACCTCAAAGACCCACACCAAAGAACAAAGCGGACCTCTCCTTGCTCCTCATCAGCTGGCATCTCCAACCCCACTAGACCTTCAGTCCTCTCTGAAACCTGCTCTGAGAGCAATGAAGGTGTAGAATTAGGTGTGTCACAGCCAAGTGCTTCCGGGAACTCTGCTAGCGGTACACCCACGTCTGATTATAGCAGGCAAATGTCCCTGCCCCAGCAGCTGGACCGGCGAAAGAAGTTCACTCCCAGCCATCCACATGCCCAGCGGTTGAATGCTAGCTTGGCTAAATTGCTAGCACTTCAACTGCTGCCTTTTCAGTTGGTAGACTCGGCCCCCTTCCGTGAGTTTGTACAATGTGCGGTTCCTCAGTGGCAGGTCCCCAAACGCCACTTTTTCTCACGGAAGGCGATTCCGGCTCTCTACCGGCATGTGGAAGGCAATGTCCTTGCCTCGCTGGACAGGGCGGTCAGCGGTAAGGTGCATATTACCGCTGACTCATGGTCCAGCAGGCATGGACAGGGACGTTACCTGTCTTTCACGGCCCATTGGGTCACTCTTCTGGCAGCTGGGAAGGATGCAGGACAAGGTGCAGTAGTGTTGGAGGTTGTTCCGCCACCACGCCTCCAAAATGCTACTATTGGTTGTGACACACCTCTCTCCTCCACCCCCTCCTCTTCTTCTTCCTCCATGGCCTCTTCCAGTGCTCTGTCCTCAGAACCAGCGGTGCTCCGTAGGCGTTCCAGGGGCTACGCAAGTATGCAGGCAAAACGATGCCATGCCGTGCTTGCGCTGGTTTGTTTGGGGGACAGGAGCCACACTGGGGCGGATGTTTTGTCAGCTCTGCAGGGGCAGGCCGAGAGGTGGTTGACGCCACGCCAGCTTAAGCCAGGAATGGTGGTTTGCGACAATGGCACCAACCTCCTCTCCGCCCTCCGACAGGGACAACTGACCTATGTGCCCTGTGTAGCTCACGTCCTTAACCTGGTGGTACAGCGGTTCTTGGGCAGGTACCCTGGCTTACAGGATGTCCTGAAGCAGGCCAGGAAAGTCTGTGGGCATTTCCGCCGATCATTTAATGCCTGTGCTCGGCTGGCTGAGCTCCAAAAGGAGTTGAACCTGCCCAAGAACCGCCTTATATGTGACATGCCCACCAGATGGAACTCAACATTGGCCATGCTGCAGCGGCTGCACACGCAGCAGAGGGCCATCAATGAGTACCTGTGCGACTACGGCACCAGGACAGGGTCAGGGGAGCTCGGTTTTTTCTCACCACGCCAGTGGGGCATGATCAGGGATGCATGCACTGTCCTGTCACCGTTTGAGGAGGCCACAAGGATGGTGAGCAGTGACAGTGCATGCATCAGTGACACTGTACCTCTTGTCCACCTCTTGGAGCATACGCTGCGTGGAATAATGGACAGGGCACATGAGGCAGAACAGAGGCAGGAAGAGGAGGACTTCCTTGCCTCTCAAGGCCCCCTTTATCCAGACAGTGTTCCTGCTGTGCCACCCATCACACAGGAAGAGGATGAGGAGGAGGAAGAGGAGGAGGAGGATGATTGTGTCAGCATGGAGGTGGAGGCTGGCACTCAGCATCAGCATCAGCAGCAGCAGCAGCAGCAGTCTTGTAGGGATGATTTACAGTCCCAAGAAACACGTGGACTTGTACGTGACTGGGAGGAGGTAGCTGCGGATCATGTTGTCCTTAGTGACCCAGAGGACTCCGGACCGAATGCCTCAGCTAACCTACGCTGCATGGCCTCCCTAATCCTGCAAAGCCTGCGGAAGGATCCTCGTATTCTTCGGATCAAGGAGAGGGACCATTACTGGCTGGCCACTCTCCTTGATCCACGGTACAAGGGTAAGGTTGCCGACCTTATCTTGCCATCGCAGAGGGAGCAGAGGATGAGACATCTCCGGGAGGCCTTGCAGAAAGGTCTGTGCAACGCGTTCCCAGAGACTGGGAGGTTACAAACTCCTGGTCCTGGACAACGTGTTGCTGAGGCATCGGTCAGAAGGAGCGGTGGAGAAGGTGGCCGTCTGACTGATGCTTTCAGACAATTTTTTAGTCCGCAGCCCCAAGGTATGATCGGTTCCAGCACCCATCGCCAGCGTCTGATTTACATGGTGCAGGAATACCTAGGGGCAAGGTCAGACTTGGACACCTTTCCCACCGAAAATCCTCTGGCTTACTGGGTCTTGAGGATGGATCACTGGCCAGAGCTTGCACAGTATGCAATTGAGCTACTGGCCTGTCCTATATCCAGCGTTCTTTCGGAACACACCTTCAGTGCTGCTGGTGGCTTTGTTACCGATCACAGGGTGCGCCTGTCCACCGAATCAGTTGATCGACTGACCTTCATCAAGATGAATCAGTCTTGGATCACCCACAGCTACCAAGCACCTGAAGCTGATGTAACAGAATAATTTTTTTTTGAAATATCACATCCCTTCAAGACTGCCTATGCTGATGCTGAGTGACTGTCCTGTTATGTTGATTGTCTATCCTCTTCCTCCTCCGCTGATATGTTGGAAGAACATTTCTGGTTCTGGGTGATGCCATCAGCCCAATTTTTCTGCCCCTGTTTAACAGGGGCGTTTAAGTACAATTTTTGATGCAATGCTTTGCAGCAGGGCTAATTCCTGCAATCAAACAAGAGTATATGGGAGAGGTTGCAGTGTGGTGGCACCAGCACCAGTGCCTAAGGCCCAATTTTTCTGCCCCTGTTTAACAGGGGCATTTAATTACAATTTTTGATGCAATGCTTTGCAGCAGGGCTAATTCCTGCGATAAAACTAGAGTATATGGAAGAGGTTGCAGTGTGGTGGCACCAGCAGCAGTGCCTAAGGCCAAATTTTTCTGCCCCTGTTTAACAGGGACATGTAATTACAATTCTTGATATAATATTTCACAGGAGGGCCCCTTCCTGTGCCCACCCAGAGTAACGGTGAGGACTTATAGTGTTGCGGCACCAGCACCACAACCACCAAAGGTAAATTTTTCTACCACTGTTCAACAATGGCATGTAATTACAATTCTTGATATAATCGTTCACAGCAGGGCGCTCCAGCGCCCACCAAGAGTCACTTTGAGGGCTTACAATGTTGTGGCAAAACCAACACCTTGTTCCGCCATTTCTGCAGAGCATATAGGGCAGGCCCCTACTTTCAAAGATCCAATTTACAAACATCTCCTACTTGCAAACGGAAGGAGACAACAGCAAGTGAGATGAAAAAAGATGGACGACAAAACAAATTATACAGGGGTGATAACCCTTCCCTATGTTTTCCAAAAAGCTTAAAAATAGTTTTTTTGACTGGAGCTACACTTTAAAAATGTACCAGTTGAAAATTACAAACAGATTCAACTTAACACAACAAACCTACACAGTCCCTGTCTTGTTTGCACCGCCTTTATACTGCTGTTCTGAGTATATAGGGCCTGGGGGCCACACGCATTTCCTTTTTTTAATATGGGTACAGGGTTCCCCTTAATATGCGTACAAGACCCAAATAGGCTGGTAATGGGCAGGGAGGGCTACCCATGCCATTTTTCTCAATGATTTTCAACCATATTGCAGGAACCAGATATAACATTGAAACCGCAAGCAGTTTTAAATGGTGTTATTTCTGTTTAATGTCATTTTGTGCAGGGACTGTTCTAAACACGGGAAACACGTGGCACTTCACAGGCATACTACAGACACCCCCCAGGCACCATATTTAAAGGAATATTTCACTTTTTTTTCACTTTAATCGTCATTAAAATCAGTGCTCCCGCCAAAACGGCCATTTTTAAAAACATTTTAGGCATTGACCCATGTCCCCTGGGGCAGGAGCCAGGTCCCCAAACCCTTTTTAGGACAGTATCTTGCATATTAGCAGTTAAAATGAGCACTTTTCATTTCGAACATTCGAGTCCCATAGACTTCAATGGGGTTCTAAAGTTCGTTCGAATTTGGGGTCCGTTCAAAAGTTCTGGTGCGAACCGAACCGGGGGGTGTTCGGCTCATCCCTAGCTGCAACGTTAGCAGAAAATGACTGTTGAAGCACAAGTCCAGCTCTTCCCTCCTGCTGGGGTTGGCCGAGCAAAGGACATCCAAAAACATCCCAAAGGCTAGCATAAACTCCACGATGGATAGCTTGCGGTTGAGCCTGGGATCTTTAGATTTAAGGACCACTGAGACTCCCCCCAGGCATATGATTTGTTCACTGCCACGCCGTGGATCGATATGAGGAGGGAAGCCAGATTAATGTCCTTGCCGTCCAAGATGTCCTTCCTGATGCCGGCTGGAACAAGTTGTGCAGGGAAGATTGGTAGTACTGATCTCTGTCATACCCACAAGTGGAGGCATCAGGACAGAAACAGTATTTGAGTCCGGAAGGGCCGCAGCTGGGCACACTTCCAGGACTACCACTCTGACCTGGATGTCAGAGACTGCTGCGGACAATGTGGAAACCATGGAGTGGAGCTGGATGATAGCCAAGGAGATTGACTGCCTGCTGAGTGCTGGGCTGAGCTGCCACTGGCGGTGGGAAGAGCAGCTTGATGAGCTCAGCTTTCCTGGCTTTGGTGGGGTAGGGAACGCCGCTACACCGCAGCTCCGCTGTGAGCTTGGGGATGGCCCATCCCCTGAGTAACTGAATGCTGCCACACTCTGAACCCGTGGAGGGTGGCAGAGGCAAAGTCTTTGTCATGGCTTCAACTATAACACAAAGAGAGGGGGAATGCATGTGTTAGGAAGAGTTGTAAAAGTAGGAAAGAACAGAGGAGTAGCATACAGAAAATAGACAAGAAGGAAAATGAGAAGGATAGCAAAAGGAATGAAAGGCACTGTGAAGAAGCTGGTTTGCGTTCTGAGGGGGTGAACAATGTTGAGTGAGAATTTAGAAAACTCAATAGAGTGTGTGGCAACTGAGATGAGCCAGGAGGTGACTGGCCCGATAACCGATAGCTTGGATGCCTGCCTGTGCTGGGTACAAGCCTGTGGACCAGAGCCCCAGGGTGTACTGGGGCAGGAAGCTGAAGTCTGGTACAGCTTAAGTAGGAATGTTGCGTTCTGTAGTTCCTGAGGGTTGCCAATGCTGGCAATGCCATCAAGCTAAGTGTTTAGCGACCTTGTCTGCGTAGGTGAGGGGTCACCCTTCAAAAACAGAGTGTAATGCGAAGAAACGCGTGACAGTAACTAGCATCCGATGAGCCATCCAAATTGTGTATATGAAGTGAACGTAGTGAAAGGGTGCTGCAGAGTGATGTGAGGGTGGAACTTGTGTACTACACACCTGACTCGACACCCTAGTTGCGAAGTCCTGGTTGAGGTTGAGAACTCAGTCCACCGAGAACCTGTAGCAAAGGTGACATAGAAGTCCAGTTTTAACCTAATAACAACAGACCTGCCCCTTGACACGCGATTGGTCCCCTGGTGAAAATGCGAGCCCTATGGCTGCTTGTGTGTTTCCCCCCTTTTATTTTCCCTTTTTTTCCCCCTAAAAACCTTTTTTTTTGTTTTTGTTTTTTTGTTTTTTACCTGAGGAAATAACATCCAACCTGGCACAGGATAGAATGACCTGAACTCGACTGACCTAAACGACAGACAGAAACGGTGAGTGGTCGATATGCCACTGGAGACGATGAGTGGCTGGATTGTGTGCCACTGAAAATGTTAAAATTGGGCCGAAAGAGCCAATATTTGGCGTGGCCACCATTATTTTCCAGCACTGCCTTAAACCTCTTAGGTATTGTGTTCACCAGAGCTTCACAGGTTGCCACTGGAATTCTCTTCCACTCCTCCATGACGACATAACGAAGCTGGTGGATGTTAGAGACCTTGCGTTCCTCTACCTTCCATTTGAGGATGCCCCACAGATGCTCAATAGGATTTAGGTCTGGAGACTTGCTTGGCTAGTAAATCACTTTTACCCTCAGCTTCTTTAGCAAGGCAGTGGTCGTCTTGGAGGTCTGTTTGGGGTCATTATTACGTTGGAATACTGTCCTGTGTCCCAGTCTATGAAGGGAAGGGATCATGTTCTGCTTCAGTATGTCACAGTACATGGTGGCATTCATGGTTCCCTCAATGAACTGTAGCTCCCCAGTGCCAGCAGCACTCATGCAGCCCCAGACCATGACATTCCCACCACCATGCTTGACTGTAGGCAAGACAAACTTTTTACTCCTCACCTAGTTGCTGCACATAGGCTTGACACCATCTGAACCAAATACGTTTATCTTGGTCTCATCAGACCACAGGACATGTTTCCAGTAATTGATGTCCTTAGTCTGCTTGTCTTCAGCAAACTGTAGGCTTTCTTGTGCATCATCTTTAGAAGGGGCTTCCTTGTAGGACAACAGCCATGCAAACTAATTTGGTGCAGTGTTCGGCGTATGGTCTGAGCACCAACAGACTGACCCCCCCCCCCCACCCCTTCAACCTCTGTAACAATGCTGGCAGCACTCATAAGTCTATTTCCCAAAGACAACCTCTGGATATGACGCTGTGCATGTGCACTCAACTTCTTTGGTCAACCATGGCGAGGCCTGTTCTGAGTGGAACCTGTCCTGTTAAACCGCTGTATGGTCCTGGCCACCGGTACATGCTGTAGCTCAGTTTCAGGGTCTTGGCAATCTTCTTATAGCCTAGGCCATCTTTATTTAGAGCAACCTTTTTTTTTCAGGTCCTCAGGCCGCGTACACACGCGGGGACTGTTCGCTCAACTTTGTCCGTCAAACAGTTTCAGCAAACAGTCCGCTCAAAATTAGCATGGACGGACTTGCCCACACACGACGAACGAACAGTTTGCTGAAACCGTGCGCAATGACGTGAACGGCACGTGCGACGGGACGGAAAATACAACGTCCTATACACTGCATTACAACTTTCGGCGTGTAAATCCTTTCTGAGCATGCGCGGAACTTAGTTTGACGAACAAGCCTACACACGAGGGGACTGTTCGCTGAAACCAAGTTTCAGCGGACAGTTTTTCGGAAATTCCGAAAAACCTTGTTCAGCAAACTGTTCGCTGAAACTGTCCGCTGAAAGCCCACACACGGGCGGACTGTCCGCCGAAACACTGTTCAGCGGACAAAGTTGGGCGAACAGTCCCCGCGTGTGTACGCGGCCTCAGAGAGTTATTTTCTATGAGGTGCCATGTTGAACTTCCAGTGACCAGTATGAGAGAGCGAGAGCAATAACACCAAATTTAACACACCTGCTCCCCATTCACACCTGAGACCTTGTAACACTAACGAGTCACATGACACCGGGGAGGAAAAATAGCTAATTGGGTCCAATTTGGACATTTTCACTTAGGGGTGTACTCACTTTTGTTGCCAGTGCTTTGGACATTAATGGGTGTGTTGAGTTATTTTGAGGGGACGACAAATTTACACTGTTATACAAGCTGTACACTCACTGCTTTACATTGTAGCAAAGTGTGTTGTCACATGAAAAGATATAACAAAATATTTACAAAAATGTGAAGGGTGTACTCACTTTTGTGAGATACTGTGTGTGTATATACACATATATATACACACATACTTTTTTTTTTTCGTTCTCTCTACCCTAATAAGAATGTTACTGTGGCTCGTCATGGTAAAACAGATTTGACTATATGTTCTGAGTCATCTGGAGTAGTAAAGGTTTGCACAGAAAATACTGTCACATGCATTTTAGCAAAGGAAAGCTCACTGTCATACATGTAATTGCTTTTACTTCTTGCAAGGACTGGAAGGATGGCTTTAAGAACTGTATTAAAGCTACCTGAAGAATAAAATTAGTACCCTTTTGTGTACATAACAGCTAGCTTTGTGTACATATCCAATTGTAATTATTATTATTATTATTTATATAGCACCTACAGTTTTCACAGTGCTTTACATTATAGACAGACAGTACAGTTCAGCCAGCCATAGACAGATCAAATCTCAATCGGTTCAGCAGGAGCCGGCCAATAATCGAACCGTGTATGGGCAGACTGAACGTGCCCAAGTGGATCATTGATCCACTTGGGTACAAGCAGCCTGTCAGATTTTACATGCAGTATCACTGTGTTCTCTCAGTGGGGACAGCTTCCCCCACCCCGCCCCCCACTGGAAGAACACAATGGCTCAACGGGAGGGATTTTCACATTAAAGCGGTTATATAGTCTTTTTTATAATTTTAACCTACAGGTAAGCTTATAATAAGGCTTACCTGTAGGTAAAATAAAAATATCTCCTAAACCTGTACGGTTTAGGAGATATTCCCCGCGTAATGCCCTGCTGACTGCAGCGGCGCATGCGCACATGGGATTCTCGGTTGAAAGTCCGGCAGACGCCAGACCCTGCCGGAAAGAAATCTCCCGCACGCATGCGCCGGAGTGACGACATCGCGGCTCCGGCCACTCACGGCGCCAGAGGCTCGATACCCGGAAGACACGCCGAGGGAACATGTCAGCGCCATCTGCGTGGATTGGGCGAGATGTCAGGGCCTTGTTTTAAGGTAAGTATTTCATAATGAGCTAGTATGCGGTGCATATTGAGCAATTTTTTTTCCTGCAACCCATGGTTGCAGGAAAGAAATTCACCCTGTCTATGGCTGGCCTTACAAGACAATTTAATACAAGAGACTTAGGAGGTCCCTGCTCCTAAGAGCGTACAATCGAATAGGGAGGGACAAGCGGAGCAAAAAGGTAATAAATGTGAGGGATGAGTTGATAAGAGATATAAAAGATTCGGATGTTAGTTGAAGGCAGGATAGGCTTCCTTGAAGAGATGAGTTTTTAGGGCTCGCCCAAAAGTAGACAGAGTAAAGCCCTATACACACTATCAGTTTTTCTGCTGAGTTTTTCCTTCAGATTTACCAAAACCATATAATATGAGGTCAAACCTTAGGAGTTTCCATTTGTATGCAATCAGGCAGGCCCTTGTACTACATGGTTTTGGTAAACCTGATGGAAAAACTCAGCAGAAAAACTGATAGTGTGTATGGGGCATTAGAACTAGCAGGACAGGTTGGGGAATAGAATTCCAGAGGATGTGAGAGAATAACATGTGAGAAGAAGACAAGGTATCTAAAGAGCAGGAGGTCTTTGGAGGAGCACAGAGGACTATACAGTAGGTGATCTTCTGAGACAGAATTGGTGAAGTAGCTTGGGGCAGAGTTGTATCCAAGCACTGCCATGTCTAAAATTGCCAAATGTTCCAAACTTCCAGGTAATCTTTCCAGTAAAAAAAATCCTTTTTTTTTTTTTAACAGGTCCATACTCCTATAGGGAGCATTACCTTTAATAAACTTGTCTTTTAAAGCTGAAGTTAAAAGCTGAACTCCGAGCACACAACTTTGGCCGCGTACACACGCGGGGACTGTTCGCTCAACTTTGTTCGTCAAACAGTTTCAGCGGACAGTCCGCTCAAAATTAGCATGGACGGACTTGGCCACACACAACGAACGAACAGTCCGCTGAAACCGTGCGCGATGACGTGAACGGCACGTACGACGGGACTAGGAAACGACGTCCTATACACTGCAATGCAAACTTCGGCGTGTAAATCCTTTCTGAGCATGCGCGGAACTTAGTTTGACGAACAAGCCTACACACGAGGGGACTGTTCGCTGAAACAAAGTTTCAGCGGACAGTTTTTCGGAATTTCCGAAAAACTTTGTTCAGCAGACTGTCCGCTGAAACTGTCCGCTGAAAGCCCACACACGAGCGGACTGTCCGCCGAAACACTGTTCAGCGGACAAAGTTGAGCGAACAGTCCCCGCGTGTGTACGCGGCCTTAAATTTTATTATTTTCCTTTATAGACCCAGAGAATATAAATCCACTTTGTATTCACCAAATACCTTTGCAAAACTGGTTATTGACATGTAAATGTGGCAGTGACATGATAATTGTACTGCATATAATTTGTGCAGAGAGCTGACCTGTGGGAGAGATTCCTGGGGCGGATACAAGACCAGTCTCCCTAAATATATGGAGAAAGAGGCCGGGACCAGTCTGTATTAAAGGAAGCTCCTGCACAGAGGCAAATTCTCACACTTACTGCACAAATCTGGAAGAAATACACAAAGTAAACAAAGATTTAAGTAAGAATACACCTTCTTGTAGTTCAACAATATTTGCTTATCCCAGAGTTCAGCTTTATTCTTCTAAGGCCGCGTACACACGGGCGGATTGTCTGCCCAACTAAGTTCGTCAGACAATCCGACAGACAGTCCGTTCAACTTTTGAATGAACGGACTTGACCACACACGATGAACAGACAGTCCGCTGAAAGCTTGCGCGATGACGTGTACAGCACGTACGACGGGACTAGAAATACAACGTCCAATACACTGCAATGCAACCTTCGGCGTGTAAATCCTTTCTGAGCATGCGCCATACTTAGTTCGTCCAACTTGCCTACACACGAGCGGACTGTCCGCTGAAACCAAGTTTGGACGGACAAAATTATGGAAATTCCGAAAGACTTAGTCCGTCAGACTGTCCGCTGAAAAAGTCCGCTGAAGCCCACACACGAGCGGACTGTCTGCTGAAACACGGTTCAGCGGACTAAGTTGGGCAGACAATCCGCCCGTGTGTACGCGGCCTTAAAGTTTGCCTTTCCTGGTTCCTCCCTCACCTCCTTATCAACATGCTAATGATTTCTTTAACTAAACGTTTGCATTTATATAATATACCTTGTTTTATACCAGCTGACATCATCACTGGGCCTCTATGCTTTTATGTGCAATGCAGGCAGTTCATGGCTGGTGGGAAGGTCAAGCAGGATGCTATACATTGTTTTTTGAAAGCATCACAGCACCTTGCCTCAATACGCCTATTAAGAACCCTCAACTCCAATGCCAGCAGTGGGCTGGTTCCTGGGTAGGATCAAATATAAAACAAATGTGATGAGTTGGTACATGTCTGGAAGAGTGGACTAGGCAGACTGCATTTTCATGCAGATAACAGTAGAAAATGCCGACATGTAATGCTGAGCCTCTATGACCTGAACTCCAAAGGAAAGGGGGATGTGATAGACAACAAAACTGATGAGGAAAGGGCTAGAAGTTGCTCGACATTCTATAACCAGGAATGGGGCAGGCTCTATCTGACTACCTTTTAAGGCACACTATGATAAGCTCACAGTGCGCAGCAAAAGAAGGGGGAGTGGGCTCAATTACAGACCACCTAGGACAGTGTTGGCAAACCTTGACACCCCAGATGTTCTGAAACGACATTTCCCATGATGCTCATGCACTTTGCAGTGTGGTTGAACATCATGGGAAACATCAAGGGTACCAAGGTTCGCCATCACTGACCTAGGATAATACTTACCTTTTTCCCTGATGCAGGGATCATTTCTCCAACAAGGTCCTCAGATGGCTCCTCTTCATATTATACATGGGAACCGCTGCTCTATTCATTCCTGGGTAACCAAGGTACCACTGGAGGCCGCCATTAATACGGCTTACCCATGGAAATTAAAAGGGTAATGGTGCACATGCACAGTATTAAATGGAACTGTCTGGGATCTTGTTGAAAGAAGGTTCTCTGGATCAGGCCGCGTACACACGGGCGGACTGTTCGCCCAACCTTGTCCGCTGAACAGTGTTTGGGCGGACAGTCCGCTCGTGTGTGGGCTTTCAGCGGACAGTTTCAGCGGACAGTTGGACGGACAAAGTCTTTCGGAAATTCCGAAAAACTGGCCGCTGAAACTGTGTTTGAGCGAACAGTCCGCCCGTGTGTGGGCCTGTCCGCTGTACTTTCGAAATGAGCGGACTGTTCCCGCTCGGAAAGTCCGCCCATTTCGAGCGCGTGTACAGGTAGGCGGGGCCCGCGAAGGAGACGTCGCGGGCTCCGCCGCCTGGAATGGGCTTAAAGGGGAACCCCAACGCCGAAAAAAATCGGCGTGGGGGTTCCCCCAAAGTCCACACCAGACCCTTGTCCGAGCACGCTACCCGGCCGGCCAGGAAAGGGGGGCGAGCGAGCGCGCCCCCCCTCCTGAGCCGTACCAGGCCGCGTGCCCTCAACATGGGGGGTGCCTTGGGGAAGGGGGGGCCGCGCGGCCCCCCCACCCCAAAGCACCTTGTCCCCATGTTGATGAGGACAAGGGCCTCTTCCCGACAACCCTGGCCGTTGGTTGTCGGGGTCTGCGGGCGGGGGGCTTATCGGAATCCGGGAGCCCCCTTTAAGAAGGGGACCCCCGGATACCGGCCCCCCACCCTATGTGAATGAGTATGGGGTACAATGTACCCCTACCCATTCACCTGTGAAATAAAGTACAAAAAAAAACACAACACAGGGGAAAAAATATTTTATTGCACAGCTCCGGGGGTCTTCCGTCTTCGGGGGTCTTCTCGCCGGACTCCTCCGCTATGTGTGTGTAGCTCTTTTACTAGCGGAGGAGTCCGGCTTTCTTCCTCCCCGCCGCCGGCCTCTTCTCCCGACTTCGGGGGTCTTGTCCCCCTCTTCGGTTCTTCTGCCGGGCCACCGCGCCTTCTTGTAGCTCTTTTACAGGCGGTGGCCCGGTCTTCTGTCGCCGCTGCCTTCCGTTCTTCTGTCGCCGCCTTCGGTTCTTCTGCCGGGCCACCGCGCCTTCTTGTAGCTCTTTTACAGGCGGTGGCCCGGTCTTCTGTCGCCGCTGTCGCTGTCGCCGCCTTCCGTTCTTGTTCTTCTTCTTGTTCTTCTTCTTCTTCTCCAGGCGATGTTGACACGTCGCTCCCTCCGGCCGGAATGCCAGAGCCGCGCTGTGCGGTCACTTATATAGTGACAATGGGGCGGGGTCACATGGTATATGTCACATGGGTTGGTCACATGGGTTGATGTCACATGGGGACTATGACATCGTAAGGGGGCGGGGTCACCATGTGACCAACCCATGTGACATATACCATGTGACCCCGCCCCATTGTCACTATATAAGTGACCGCACAGCGCGGCTCTGGCATTCCGGCCGGAGGGAGCGACGTGTCAACATCGCCTGGAGAAGAAGAAGAAGAACAAGAAGAAGAACAAGAACGGAAGGCGGCGACAGCGACAGCGGCGACAGAAGACCGGGCCACCGCCTGTAAAAGAGCTACAAGAAGGCGCGGTGGCCCGGCAGAAGAACCGAAGAGGGGGACAAGACCCCCGAAGTCGGGAGAAGAGGCCGGCGGCGGGGAGGAAGAAAGCCGGACTCCTCCGCTAGTAAAAGAGCTACACACACATAGCGGAGGAGTCCGGCGAGAAGACCCCCGAAGACGGAAGACCCCCGGAGCTGTGCAATAAAATATTTTTTCCCCTGTGTTGTGTTTTTTTTTGTACTTTATTTCACAGGTGAATGGGTAGGGGTACATTGTACCCCATACTCATTCACATAGGGTGGGGGGCCGGTATCCGGGGGCCCCCTTCTTAAAGGGGGCTCCCGGATTCCGATAAGCCCCCCGCCCGCAGACCCCGACAACCAACGGCCAGGGTTGTCGGGAAGAGGCCCTTGTCCTCATCAACATGGGGACAAGGTGCTTTGGGGTGGGGGGGCCGCGCGGCCCCCCCTTCCCCAAGGCACCCCCCATGTTGAGGGCACGCGGCCTGGTACGGCTCAGGAGGGGGGGCGCGCTCGCTCGCCCCCCTTTCCTGGCCGGCCGGGTAGCGTGCTCGGACAAGGGTCTGGTGTGGACTTTGGGGGAACCCCCACGCCAATTTTTTTCGGCGTTGGGGTTCCCCTTTAAGCGCATTCCAGGCGGCGGAGCCCGCGACGTCTCCTTCGCGGGCCCCGCCTACCTGTACACGCGCTCGAAATGGGCGGATTTGCCTCCGCCTTACGTGGGCGAGTCCGTTCATTTCAAAAGTTGAGCGGACTGTTTGGCAAACAGTTCGTTGAAACAGTCCGCTCGTGTGTGGGCAAGTCCGCTCATGCAAATTTTGAGCTGACTGTTTGCCGAAACTGTTTGACGAACAAGGTTGGGCAAACAGTCCGCGCGTGTGTACGCGGCCTCAGAGATGGGCTGCACTCAGGGGAGTGGGGGGTTGGGCGTTTATTTATTTATTTATTTCTTTTTTCTTCAGTTTAAATGAATTTACTATATACAGAAAAAATACATGTGTAATACAAATTGATGAGGAATATAGTCTATATATTTTTTTTTTATTTTTTTTTCTATTTGATACTTTATTTCAAAGAATTGATTATATACAGAAAAAAAATTGACATATAAAAGATTTTATTATGACACTTATATACATCGTTTCTATTCAAAAAATATATATTTTTTTCATTTCATCATTTTTCACCACCTCTAATTCTCTCTATTCTGTTTCTTCCCCTTTTATTTTCATTTTCTAGGGTTTCCTGCCTCTTTCTCGCCTCTGTATCTCCCACCCCCTCCCAGTGCCATTCTCCTATCTTTGGAGGAGGAGTAGGGTATACTCCACATGGCCCTTCAATTACCTGGATATCTTTCCAACTATTGTAATCAGCTACTGAGTTATATTTGTGAGACCCAATATACTGGAGAGTTACACCATCTGACTGTTCGAGCTTACTGCTTTTAAATCTATAAGATAGGTATGCCTATATTTGCAGACTTGGTTATGCTGATTTTGCTATGTAAGTAATGGGAACCATATTGTTACTGCCGCTTTGTCTTATTGACCTGCATTACTTGCTTATCTGCCTTTTCCTAATACCCTGTCATTTGTGTCTTTCACTAGAATCCCGTTCCACAAAACTTATACTTACCCCTGATGAAGGAGTGTATATTCCCTCCGAAATGCGTAGGTTAACAAGTATTGGGGTGCACCTCTTTGTGTATAGGTGCCCAACTCTGCACTATTAACATTGTTTTCTTATTTTTAATTGTTTTGCACTACTTTGTGTCTACTTTTTGTGATTATGTATATATAGATTTTGTATTAATAAAAATATCGTTTTGTACTTCATCGTATAAGTAGTACATGCCTTTAAAGTCTACCTATAGGGATTTCCTTTTTTCTGCAGGCGTTTATTTAAAAGACAGCTTCTCTAAAGGTGAAGTTGTCCTTTAAGCTTTATACCAGGGATATGCAATTAGCGGACCTCCAGCTGTTACAGAACTTCAAGTCCCATGAGGCATAGCAAGACTCTGACAGCCACAAGCATGACACCCAGAGGGAGAGGCATGATGGGACTTGTAGTTTTGCAACAGCTGGAGGTCCGCTAATTGCATATCCCTGCTTTATACACTAAAGTCCCCAAGCTTTAAATCTTTTTTACTAAAGCTCCCGATTCTAATGCACACTGATCGACACACAACTAAATGCCCCAACTGTTAAAGTGACCTGTCAGCACAAGATCCCCTGCAAAGAATCATGTACCTGTAATAAAAGAGGTTCTATACTTACCTTACTTCCTGACCGACCTGACTGCTACACTAACCTACCTTACCATTACACTGACCTACTAACCCTTACACTGATGACCTACCTGACCCCTACACTGACCTAGCTGACCCCTACACTGACCTACCTGACCATTACACTGACCTATCTGAAATACAATGCCAGTGTTCTTTACTTACAAGGCCCTACATGCATCTGACGACCCTGGCAGTGCCAGGAACAAACCCTGCCTTGGTGCCTCCAAGCTCCAGCTGTCACCAGCCACGGAGTGCCCACTACTTTGATCCGTTTAGGCTATAGCACACGCTGCTGCTGTTCAGGACAAGCCGGGGGGCCGAAGGGCCTCTATGAATGGCAGTGACATGGTGGGGGGCGGAGTCACATGACTCAGGATAGGAATTACATATGGGCAGAGGCAGAGACTTAGAGAGGGAGAGACAGACAGGTTACTGATCATAGAGGCTGTGGTACGCAGGAGATGCGTGCTTCCGTTCCATTGGGACACAGGCCTCCAGTGCTGCACTGCACCTCTGACACTACTTATTTATGGACGGGGCGGCTGCCACCTGAGTTAGTTACATGCTGCAGACAGAGGCATCCCCTGCATACAGTCACCACCGCACCAAAAATCTACATAGTGTGCAGACCGTGCCCTAGGCAGCTGCATAGTGTGCCTCAAGGTAGAACCGATCCTGTGTGTGGTGGGGGAAAAGAAAATCTAGGGCATATGCTGAAGAGAGAAGAAGGTAATTAATACTGCCTCTTCTGCAACCCCCTAGACTAATGCCCTGTACACACGAGCGGATTTTCCATCGGAAAAAACTTGGATGGTTTTTCCGATGGAATTCCGCTCAAGCTTGGCTTGCATACACACGGTCACACAAAAGTTTGCTAAACTTTCAACTGTCAAGAACGCAGTTACGTACAACACTACGACAAGCCGAAAAAATTAAGTTCAATGCTTCCGAGCATGCGTCGAATTGTTTCTGAGCATGCGTAGGAATTTTGCACATCAGAATTTGTACAGACAATCGGAATTTCCAATCTGAACTTTTTCCGACCAAAAAATTGAGAACTTGCTCTCAATCTTTTACTGGCCGAAATTCCACCAGCAAAAGTTCGATGGAGCATACACATGATCGCATTTTCTGACCAAAAGCTCTCATCAGACTTTTGCTGGTGGAATTTCCGAGATCGTGTGTACGGGGCAATAACAGGCATTTAACCCTTGCAGCTTGGGAGGGCTCACTGCGTGGATATTTTTCTTTTTTTGTTGTTGTTGTGCTGTGCCTGTAGTTGTGCTTTAATTAAAATTCTTGTCAGTAAGGTCTCACTTGAAGGTGAGCTAAGTAGAGCATAGGATGATCAGTGATCAAAACATGCTAGCTACTCATAGTACATGAAACACACACACAGAACACAAAAGCTACATAACTCAATCAATTTACAATACAATTATTACAGTAAATAAACCCCACCATTCTTCTACATTATGTGTTTGCTTTGTTAAAATGTAAACACCGTAAATGTTACTTATCAATGGGAAACCTGTGCCTGGGGCAATACACACAACCACCCTAATAAAATTAACATGTCACACCCTTCACGTCAGAGTTCCCCCACCATGTCAGAGTCTGCTCATCTCAGAAACCTCTCTATACATCAGAGACTTCCCTATACATCAGAGACCTCCCTATACATCAAAGTCCCCCTATCACAGATATCCCCCATTTTAGAATTCTCTAATCACATTGGAGGCCACCCAGTTACACGGGCCCTCCATTATAAACACACCCCCCCCCCCCCCCAGTCACACAGTTCCCACTTCACATGTGATTTACCCTTTAGCTCCAGCAGCATGGAAGAGTGCAGGAGGTGGAGCAGACCTGGGGAGGTGGACTTCTCCCCTTTCCTAAATGCTAAGGGCAGGCCTGTACTACCTGCCTTAGATCGGCATTGTGCATACTAATGGGAAGGGTGGCCACCAACACCATAGCAAAGAATAACATCTTGCATTGTGACCCTATAGCATCATTGGTTGTTATGGTGCTGGGAGCCTGCCTGTGCTATAGAAACTCATGATGCTAATCCAGGGAAAACTAGGTCCTGTGTTTGCGACACACCAGTGGAACCTAAACGGCATCCTGGTTAAGAAACAATGCCCTAAAGCTGGGGTCAGCAACCCGTTGATCATGGGCAGGTGACGCGTAGATCGTGTCCCTTCCTTGCCGACACCAGAAACCCCTGGACAGGAGCAGGGACGGTATTTAGTGGAACCGATCTCCCCTAATAGCTAGCTTCTTCTCTTCTCCTGGCATTCAGCTGATGCAGGAGGAAAATACAGGGATTGGTTGAAGTAAACGCCACTACTGTTGCCCTCCTGTCCAGCTCTCCCTTGCTTCTGGTGCCTGGTCCCTCCCTTGAGGCTCTATCAGCTTCCCTTCCTCTCCTCTCCTTTCAGCTGCTGTGGGGGATTTTCAGGATGGTAAGCAGGGGAAGGGCCCATATATGTAAATTACCAGCCCCTTCCTTCTCTGAATGGATACTATGAGTGATTGCCATTGATCACTTACTGTGTTCGTTCAAAACGGAAGCATAGTAAACTATGTTTGTGAACGAAGAGGGAGACTGTGCAGAACTTCCTGTTCATCCATTCTGTGCAGCTGAGGCTGCAGAGATAGAGGTTGAGGATTGTGTCTTCAATCACTTTCTATGTTTCAAAAGTGAAACATCAGGGGTCTGTTTAGACCCCTTATATTTAACCAAAGCCCCCCAAAGGGCTATTAAAAATGTAAAAAAAAAAAAAATACTATTGATAAAAATGAAATAATAAAAAAATAAAAATAAAAGGTTACTGACACCATCCACTAGACAATTGACACCAACTTTTCCCTACGGACATGTCCACTGCTGTACTGACATAGTCCTCTGCTCTACTGACACCATCCACTACTCTACTGACTGAAACCATCCACTGCCCTACTAACAACAACCTCAGCCCTACTGACACCAATCTCTGCCCTACTGACACCTTCCACTGCCCCGCTGACACCATCCACTGCCTGACTGACACCATTCCCTGCCCAACTGACACATCCACTGCTCTACTGACACCATCTTCTGCTCTATTGACATGTCCACTGCTGTACTGGCACTGTTCAATGCCATACTGACAATAACCTCTGCCTTCTGACACTATCTACTGCTCTATTGACACAGTCCTCTGCCCTACTGACACTGTCCTCAGCCCTACTGACACTTCCCACTGCTCTACTGACACTATCCTCTCCCCTACTGACATGTCCACTGCTCTACTGCCACTGTCCACTGCCATACTGACACTAACCTCTGCCTTACTGACACCGTCAACTACTGCTCCATTGACACAGTCCTCTGCCATACTGACACAGTCCACTGCTCTACTAATTGACACCCTCCACTGCCCTACTGACACCATCCACTGCCCCACTGACATGCCCACTGCTCTACTGACACCATCCACTTCTCTACTGACACCATCATCTGCCCTACTGACACAATCCACTTCTCTACTGACACCATCCTCTGCTCTACTGACATCATCCTTTGCCCTACTGACATGTGTACTGCTCTACTGGCACTGTTCACAGCCATACTGACACGCCCACTGCTCTATTGACACCATACACTTCTCTACTGACACCATCCACCTCTCTACTGACACCATCCTCTGCCCTACTGACACCATTCACTGTCCTACTGACACTGTTCACTGCTTCACTATTGACTTTTAAGGTAGGCTTTGTTTATATTTTTACACTGACATTTGTTTTATTATATTTTTCCTTACTAATTAGCTAGACTTAGCCAAACACTGGTTGGCAAGGGTCAAACACTGGTGATCTTTGATCTCTTTCAGGTAGATCTTCACCTCTTAAAGGTTGCCTATCCCTGCTGTAAGGCAATGGTGTCAATTCACTAAACAGCAACGGTTGTTTTAATAAGGTGAACCTTGTTGGTTCACTATGTAACTATGTAACCTTGTTGGTTATTCATATTTGGTAAAATAGCAAAAAATAAATCAGATGGATTTCTTTCTAACACGCTTAAAATCAGATGCTTTTCTATTACGATGGTATGTTCTAGAGCAGTAGACTTTAAGCAGCACAATTAGTTGGTAACATCATGGTTGGCAGATGTCAGCACACTGAGAAATGAAACAACATTAACTCCGATTACCTCAACCCAAGCGTGTCAAGCAGCAAAAATTTATTGTATTATCTTATGTATAATGTTGTAAAATACTGACACCGAAAAGCTACATTTCATGTCAGAAAAGCTATTATTTTGTTAAGATAAACTACAGACTTGTAGCACCTCCGTATACACTTTCAGATATTTGGGAATTTGGCAGATTAAATCATTCTTCTGATCACAGCAGGTGTCATAGAACAAATTAGTGAAGGACGGACAGAATGAACTATGCGCTGCGCTCTTGTATTTAGGTAATATAGAAGAACTATTTATTTATGGCACAGTTTGATATGTTCGAGTGGCACAACCAGTAAATAACTTCCAGAGATTACACCAAACTAAACACTGCTGTCAAGGTGAAATATAAGACCGCTTGAGAACAGGGAAGGTTGAAATCATATAATAACTATAAGTACAAGAACATTTCGAAATTGGAATTAATACTGATTAGCTGAGTTATAACATATCATCCTCTTGATATATGAAGCATAGCCTAATGGATTGGATGTTCAGCAAAGAAGGATGGAAGAATGAAATAATTTCAAGCCAAAATTGGACATCATAATACAAGATTTCATTATGGTCACTAAAAAACACAACAGAGTGCTATAAAATGCAATAACAATTTTGTCTTGGTTTCTTGACACTACCAATATGTATATTTACTGCTAACGTTCCAGAATAACTTCATGCCTGTGCTCATCCTGCCTATCATGGAGTTTCAAAATAATAATTGAAGTACCTTGTGAAGAAAGAAGAATAAGAGCTCATGCATGTGGCTAATTAGGGCTGTACACCATCCAGGTCAGCATATTTCTGCGGCAGGTATGGCAGGGTGTTTCCGATCAGCTGCAGAGAGGAAGCCTCTACTGTTATGGTAATGCTTTCTGGGCACCGGAATATCTGTGTGTGTAGCAGACATTTTGTTTGTGTCACAAGGCTCCCATGCCATTTTGTCATAAGAATGCATAGCCACAGTGACCTTCCCCCCCTCCTTCCTTCACTTTATACAATACACAAACTGTTAACTGAAGCCAGGACCTTAACAATCCATTGATCGGACACATCAGTCTGGAAACCGTAATAAAACTGTTATCCTTGCAAGCTAAGCAATCCAGAGGACTAATATATACCGGTCGTAAAAAGCTCAGTTGAAGGTAAGGGTCAGTATACATATCTGCTAAATTGGTTAGCAGTTATAACTCTGGAACTTGAGCATGTTTTATAAATTATAAAATAATAGTAGTTAATTTTTTATAGTTTTGAGCCCAAACAAAGTTAACCTAGGAGTACTGAGAGCAGAACCAGCCCAATTCATCTCATTGATGAACTGGACATCCCTAAACCTTTCAAGTTTATATTCATTTCTAAGCTAAATCTCAGTCAGCCATCCACACGGAGATATACACAGACAAAGATAACTTCTCTATCTAGATAGATTGGCAACCCAGATCCATTTAGAGGAGCTTGATTGGCTGACGAGAGAGGTACCAGGAAGTGAGGCAGAGCAGGCATAGGACAGGGGGAACGCCATGAAACCGGGGCTGCAGAACCGGACCACAGGTGACTATCACCCCTCAACACTATAGAACTTTAAAGGCGATGTGTATTTGAAATGTGAGTTGTATGTATGTGGAGAGCTATTTGAAATTAAACCTTTTAAAACATTATCACGATATTGCATGCCTCTGTCATTTCCCGCATGTGATGTATGTGTCTCTGAACATACCAGGAGAAAATAGTGGCCTCTGAGCTGGGCTATTATCAGGAGGAGCAAGTGGCCTGTGTTCCATATAAGTGTTCCATAAACCTGCATAGGACAAGGGAAACAAAGGAGGGTGCCTGCAGGCTATTGCTTTCAATTACAGGCTTATTTTTTAAGCCCCTAAGGTGAGGGTATACCTGGTGGGGGTTGTGTGCACACCGCGTGAAGACACAATTATCACATGTTTGATGTTAATATGGACTTTTGCTGTTTAATCTAAATACCTCATCGAGGACTGAGTGATACTCACGGAGCACGAGTACTTTATTTATATATTTATTTATATGATGTCATGTTTTACATAATTATGATATATATAGTCTTTTATTGCATATATATATATATATTTGTATTAGCATTGGTTTTATTTGATGCATATTAGCGCTGCAGAGTGTGTCATATATACCAGATCCATTTAAGGCTTTATACATTTCTTAAATAACCAACAGAACTTTGGAGTGGCTTTATCCACGCCTTCACCTCTTTTTCATGATCTGAGGTGTTTATTTGGTACCTATGATGGTTAAATATATACTTGCCAATCCTACCTGAATCATTTAAAGTGCTTTCAATATATGGGAGTGTTCTTCCATGTCGGGGAATGCGGAGTTAACCCCCACAGGCTTCCCAGGCTATTCCTCCATCAGGCCAACTATCAATGTTTCACAGTATACAGATAACTTGTGGTGTAATCCAAGGCCCTGATGAAGCGGGTTATCCTGCGAAACGCATAGGAAAATTACCCAGATTTTTCAGGATCGCACCCTGGATAACCTTACTGTAGCAATGTTTTTAAACAGATTTTTGCATTTTTTTTTTATTAATTATGTGTTTGTATAAAATAAAGATCTGTTTATATTTTTCATAAAAAATCTCTATGGTTCGTGTTTGCATTAGACCCTGCAAGGTACATGTAAAGTCCCACTTTATTTTGTTCTAGTACGATATACGTTTGTTCTGGGATGATACCTTTGCAAGGTCATAATTGTCTCACACTCATCCACCGTACCCCTCTATCATAAATTCAGGATAAAAAATTATCTGCAAGTTAGCAGGCTGTACCCAATCTGATTGCTAATGCTCCTACCAATACTAGACACACTTCCATGTTAGCATATGGTAAACATAAACACATCTACTGTATTTAATAAAAAAAACAGGCAATTACTATGCTGTATTGATGTACAGAAATAGCTGTTCCCTAAGCAAAATTAAATGTCCTCAGTGTCATGTTGTGTCTGGCCTAATTCATGTCTGTCTAGGCCCCCTTTCACACTGAGGGTGTTATGCAGGTGCTATAGCATTGAAAATAGCGCCTGCAAACCTCCCTCAAACAGCTGCTCCATTGTTTCCAGTGTGAAAGCCCGAGGGCTCCCCCACCACTGCTCCCCATTGAAATCAATGGGGCAGCGTGGCTATACCGCTGGCAAAATGTTGTGCATTGCGAGCGGTTTGAACCCTTTCTCGGCCGCTAGCGGAGGTTAACAGCGCCCGAAAGCAGCCAAAATGCGCTACAATCCGACGGTAAAACAATGCTATGGGCAGCACAGTGTGAAAGGGGTCTAAGTATCTTATGACAGCAGAGATTAAAAGTGGGGGAGGGGCAAAAAATGTCCCCACCCACCACATATGGGATGCTGGTAGACAGTAAAAAATTACTGTTTAAACCAGTTTTTGGCAGTTTTTTTGTACTTACCTTTGATTGGCTTAGGAGGTCCGTAACAGTCCTGGCACAAGTAAAGACCTATAAAAGAAAGAAAAATGTGTCATAACAGTGCAGTCAGCAGGATCAAGAGAAACAAGCACATCTGCGGCTGTCAAATGTCCAACGAAGAAATGAGAGTGGTGCGCTTATTCAGTAACGTGATATAAATTAATATACTTAAAGAATGAACATGGTAAGTATCCAAAACATACAAATAAATAAATGTGAATAAAAGCCCAACTAAAGCGAAATGGTAGAAGTCAGTTCATATAAAGATAAAAATCTCATAAGGGTAACTTTATAGAAGAAAAAACAGACAGCACATCAATCCAAACATCGACTGTTATATTTATGAATTGGCTGCTCACCTCCAAAAAGACCCAAGGGTCAAACAAGGCTCATCAGACAGTCAGATAGTCATATAAGAAATCCTGCTGATGGATCTGTAAAGACATCCAGGTCCCAATGACGTCATTTCTGGTGGCGTTTTACTAAAGTGTGGCGAGGAGGCGAGTGTTTTACTACTCCCATTGTTTCTTACTGCAATTTTTATTCTTACTTAATGTAAGCAGCTTCTTTTACTTAATAAATTAACTTTTTATTTGGCAATATTGCACTATGGCTGTTCTTTGCTTCCTTTGAGCGCCATTTATAAAAGAAGTGCCATTTCTTGGAGCGAGCTGTTTAACCGTATGGCTAACATTAAATTATCAGAAAGAATACACCACACACTATATGATACCATGCATATTTACCAAAAGAAATGGACTCCATGGAAACCTCACTACTGGTTATTTTATTTAAACACATCTAAAAACCTTTATGCCTTGTACACACGATCGGATTTCCAGCGGACCAGAGTCCATTGGATAATTCGATCGTGTGTGGGCTCCAGCTGACTTTTTCTTCCCAAAAGTCTGGTGGACCTAGAAATAAGACTGGCTTCAATTTTGTCTGTTGGACTCGGCTTTTAGGGTACAATCCGTTTGTCTGTGTGCTAGTCTGACGGACTAAAATCGACGCTAGAGCAGCTATTGGGTACTGGCTATGAGCTTCCCTATTCTACGTCATCACGTTTGAATCCGTCATACTTTTGGAGTGATTGTGTGTGGCCAAGTCCGTTCGTTTGAAAGTCCGGCGGACCTCAGCTGCAAAGTCTGTCTGATTGTCCGCTGGACCAAGCCCGTCGAAAAGTCCGGTCGTGTGTACGGCATTACTCACAATTGCAATATGGGTTTAGAATCGAATACATGTATTTTCCCATATGATGTCAATGCTTGTATATAATGTATAATCAAAATTACTTTCTCACCTGTACCTTCTCTACCACGGTAAATATCTTGCATTATGACCTTATTCATAATAAAAACCATTTGTAAGCAAAAAAAAATAAGTCTAATGCCCCGGACACACGATCAGAAATTCTGCCAGCAAAAGTCGGATGTGAGCTTTTGGTCAGAAATTCTGGCCTTGTGTATGCTTCATCTGACTTTTGCTGGCAGAATTCCAGCAAGCAAAAGACTGAGAGCAGGTTCTCTATTTTTTCAGTCAGAAAAAGTTGCTATCCGAAAATGCGTTCGCCTGTATGCAATTCGTAGACGCAAAAAAGCACGCATGCTTGGAAACAATTTGATGCATGCTCGAAAGCATTGAACTTCATTTTCTCAGCTCGTCGTAGTGTTGTACGTCACCGCCTTCTTTAGACGGTCGAAAGTTCAGAGAACTTTTGTGTGACCGTGTGTATGCAAGCTTGAGCGGAATTCCGTCGGAAAAACTATCCAAGTTTTTTCTGATGGAATTTCTGATCGTGTGTACGGGGCATTAGACGTACGATGATACCCAGGAGACATTTAGTCATTCCCTTTTCTGTGAATGTTTACTGTCAGATGTCTTATCAGATGGAGCTCTTGTTGGTGTGGACCATTGTACACAAATATTTTGTTTTCTAGTTATTTGACATTAGGACATCTATAAAGGGGTGCTGATCAAAAAATGTATCTAGATTTTTTTTTTATCTCACAGACATGCACACTGCATGATGCAGTATTTTATTTAGATTTTTTTCACCTATCTATTTTACATATTTGAAATACTTAAAGTGTATGTAACCATAGCAATGATCTTCTCTAACTTGCTTCCTCTTGGTCTGTTAACAATACCGTTAAATTTTCTTTTAGGCTCCATTCACACCTGAGCGTATCTAATTACTGGCATGTTTCAAGTGTTTTTTTTAAGCATTTAGGGGTGCTGCCCCCCATATTTATGCGCCCGGCCCCTAATCTACATGCAGGGCACCGGATGCATGGATTTCAATAGGGGCTTCTTTTTTTTTTGGAAGCACGTGATTAGAGCCTGAGGCTCTAAATGGCTTCAAAAAAGTGTTGACAATACCAAATTAATATTCGCTATTGTCTTCCTGATTCTCCTCCCAGTCAATTAGGAAACAGACTCCCGACCAATTGGGTCTCAGGAGGAACTGCTTTCTTTTCAGCCGCAAGAAGCAATGGTCCATCTCTTCCCTGGGGCAAGGCGCAGCATCGGCATTAGCCTCCTAAGGTAAGGCTACTGTTCGGTGGGGCTGATCGCCACCATCCGTCTCCCATGAGGGGGAGCACTGATCGCCGCCATCCTTCTCCCATGGGGGGGCAAGTTTGTTTGCCACCCCCCCCCCCCAAAATATTAAGCACCAGCCACCACTGGTTTTAGAAGTGTGTTGCAAGCGTTGTACAGCTGCAGGAGTTTATGTTTAGCCAATGGAAAGCACTAGGGGGGGGAGAGGGAGAGAACATTAGGGGTGGACAGCTGCTATGTGAACATTTTACAAGCGGCATTTCCATTGAAGTCTATGGTGCCAAATATGCTTGTAATCTTGCAAAAAGAAGCTGATATACTTGTTTGCTCTTCAGTTGTCTTGCTTCAGGTGACAGAATGCACATATGTGAGCAGGGGCCATTGAAATTAATGCGATTTTGTTTGCTGGAGGTTGTGGAACTTCAGAGCTGAACGTTTTACAAGCTAAAAAATGCTCAAGTGTGAACAGGGCCTTATGAATCCATGGCTGTCCTCTTTAGAACCTACATATGTCTCACCACTAGAGTCTCTGTCTCGTGGAGATCGAGTGTTGGTAAAATGGCCTTCTCATTTGTGTTAATGGCAATGTGGATAATCTTTTGCAGTGGCATGGTGGTACGGGTGACTTTAATTATAACAATAACTGGAGTTATTTAAGAAATCATCTATAATGTCATTTATCGGTATAAGAATGGTTGTCACGTTTTTCTTGATTTGATGTAAGTGTTTCTGACAGCGGTCACTGGTTTGGGCCACTGTATGTCTTGTTTCTTTGTTGTATAACTGTAAAAAACTAAAAGAAAAATTTAATTTATGTTTGTTTGATAAGTGCAAAAAATAAATACATGGAGGGAACAATGATATATGAGTCCTACCTATTGCACCAGGTGCTTCGCCCAGATGCCAATATTTATGTATGGATTGCAGGCTCATGCAGCTTTCATACCCATTTTTTGGTATGTTAATTTCTTATTCCATTTTATCAATTAAACATATCAAAAAAAAAAATTTTTGGGGGGGGGGGGGGCAGTGTATATATTTGTTACAGTCATCAACATATATTTGTTTACATTATGCAGTAAACTGGGGGAGCCACTTGTGATCTTATACCTCTCATATGGCCTACCAATACTTCTGGGGGTGATATCCAAATGGGCAAAGGATATAGATCATCTTGCTCTGTTGATACAATTCACGTCAAGATTGCTTTTGGTGAGGTGCCCTCCAGCTGATTCACTTATTGATTGATTTGTACAACTTGTGTATTTTATTTGGTTTACAATACATCAGTTGTACATGATAGGTATAGAAATTGTTTGATCTTCACGATATACACTTTGGTGATTGATTTAATCAATTTAATTTTCTAATTACAGTGGTACAATAGGTAGCGCTCATAATTCGACTGGAGAAGCCAGTGATTGGCGAAACATGTCCAGTTGACCACATGGATAATTGCTTGATAGTTTAAAAAAAAAAAACTTTTAAAAAGTGTTGGGGTGGAGGAACTTGACTGGCCTGCACAGGGTCCTGACCTCAAACCAATAGAACATCTTTGCGATGAATTGGACCGGAGACGGCGAAACAGGCCTTCTCATCCACATCAGTGCCTGAACTCACAAATATACTTCTGGAACAGAGGTCAAGTCCTGGGGAAAAAAGTGTCTTGAATGACTCGACTTGCTTTGTAATCTTTTTTTAAAGATTGGATGAAATAAAGCAACACATTTTTAAGTGCAGCAACCTCTTGAACTTTATTCATATATATATATATATATATATATATATATATATATATATATCTATATAGATATAGATATGGATATATATATATATATATATATATATATATATATATATATATATATATATATATGAATAAAGTTCAAGAGGTTGCTGCACTTAAAAATGTGTTGCTTTATTTCATCCAATCTTTAAAAAAAGATTACAAAGCAAGTCGAGTCATTCAAGACAAAAATAGTTACAATCATCTGTTCAGATGGAGATATATATATATATATATATATATATATATATATATATATATATATATTACATACTCCTTTTTTTAACAAATAAAGTGCAACATTTATTGTAAAGTGTGAGTTTAAGAGGACTCCTCCAAAATTCACATGCATTAACTGCTTAAGGAGCAGCCTTGTGGCTGAATCATGCAAATCACCATAGGTGTACGTCGGCTTATACACTGCAAATTGTGCACGCCCACTGGCCAACAGGGGAGCGAATCAAATCAGCAGGTGGGGCAGACTCAATGTCCGCCGGCCACCCGCAATCGTTCCCCGCATTGACAGAACGTTGATCTGCCTGTGTACACAAGGTAAATGTCCATTCTAGCTGGGGAGATCACACAAATCCAGTCTTTCTGCTATGCAGGAAGACGGATCTGTGTGTGTTCCCCAGTCACACAGTCAGGGAACACATTTAACCCCTTGATCGCCCCTGATGTTAACCCTTTTACTGCCAATGTCATTAGTACAATAACCAGGCATATTTCTAGCACTGATTACTGTAATAATGTCACTGGTTCCCAAAAAAGTGTAAAAAATATCAGTTAGGTGTCCGATCTGCCCGAAGCAATGTTGCCGTCCCGCTAAAAATCACTGATCACCGCCATTACTAGTAAAAAATATATATAATAAAAATGTCATAAATCTATCCCCTATTTTGTAGATGCGATAACTTTTGTGTAAACCAATCAATATACGCTTATCGCATTTTTTTTTACCAAACATTTGTAGAATACATATTGGCCTAAACTGATGAAGAAATCGTTTTTTTTTTACTTTTTTGGGGGATATTTATTTTTCAAAAAGTATTGTTTTTTTTTTGTTTTTTTCAAAATAATTTTATTTATTTAACCACTTCCCACCCGGCCAATGCATATATACGGCTGGGTGGGAGCCGTCTACTCCTGATAGGATGTTCAGGAACGTCCTTCAGGAGTAGCGGGATCGCGTGCGCGCGTGCCCGCGCAGCGGTGCGATCCCGATGTGCTCGTGTCACCCGGACACGGCACATCTCAGATCGGCAGGAGGGCTCTGTGATTGGCCCTCCTGATCACATGACGGCCGTGTCCAATCACGGCCGTCATGTGATGTAAACAAACAGCCGGTTGCTAGGCAATCGGCTCTCCTCTCCTCACACGGAAGTCACCGCTGAGGAGAGGAGAGCAGAACGCTGCAGCCGGCTGATGATCAGTGAGTATGGGCTGCTTTTTACAGCTTTTTACTCACTGATCATCAGTGTAGTGTAAACACACAACACACCACACAGTACAAACACAGTCCCCACATATGTCCCCAAAACACACATGTCCCCAAAACATACATGTCCCCAAATAATAAAAGCACATGTCCCTAATAATAAAAACATGTCCCCCACATATGTCCCACTAAAATCACATGTCCCAATGATTATCTGCACACATATGTACGTGATCACCTGCACACATATGTACATGATCATTTGCGTACATATGTCCGTGATCACACAAACCAATTATTATACACTTAACGGAATTTTTTTTACCAAAAACATGTAGCAGAATACATTTTGGCTTAAATTTATGACAAAATTTGATTTTATTGGATTTCTTTTCAAATAGAAAAAAGAAAATATAGGTTTTTTTTCCAAATTTCCGCTATTTTTGCGCTTATATCGCAAAAAAAAAAAACAGAGTCGTGAATAAATAACACCAAAATAAAGCTCTATTTGTGCGAACAAAATGATAACAATTTCATTTGGGTACAGTGTAGCATGACCGCGCAATTGTCACTGAAAGCGCTAGAGCGCTGAAAGCTGAAAATTGGGCTGGGAAGGAAGGGGGTGAAAGTGCCCTGTATTGTAGTGGTTAAAGAATTTAACAAGTAGTATTGTACAGAAAACGGGTAAAACACAGTAAGTAAAGTAATGCAGGTAACAGGCCAAGGTACTATTAATGTCCCAAAGCGCTTACGTAAGCTTCACTAAACCATTTCCGGATGTCAGAACCAGGGGCGGACTGACCATTCAGTCACTTGGGCACTGCCCGAGGGCCCCGGGCCACTAGGGGGCCCCATTAGGGTTGCCAGCCTCAGTAAAACCAGGGACAGTATGTAAAAATCTGTGTTTTTTTTTACATCTGTCTCTGAAATGTCCCTTACCGACATCCTTTTGGTCTAAAAATCCAGAGAGCTGCCCCACCTCTCCAGTATCTTCTCAGCCAATAGAAAAATGTATGTGTATACTGTGAGGGCATGTATGTGTATACTGTGTGTTTGTATACTGTGTGTGTGTGTTTGTGTATACCCTGTGGCCCCATAATCTCTGATTGCCTGGGGGCCCCATAATCTCCTATTGCCCAGGGGCCCCATGAGTTGTCAGTCCGCCCCTGGTCAGAACGATCCACCTTGAAGAGCACTGGCTGGCTGTCTCTGATGAGTTTAAATTAGCCTGAGGAGGGGACCAAGACCCAAACTGGACCATGGATCAGAGATCCCTGAACATGTATGAGAGGATATATATATATATATTAGTCTGACTGTATATATATATCAAATATCAAATACACTGCAACTAACTGAATAACCTGCCTGTTTAATCTAACTCAAGCTATCTCTCTGTCCATGCCAACAACACTACACACGGCTGCTATGCAAGCAGCCTTATATAGTGTGGGGTGTGGACTTAGTCCCCCTGAGCCATGATTGGCCAAAGGCACCCTGCCTTTGGCCAATTATGGCTCTCTCAGTAGAGCGTGCTGTGATTGGCCATTATGGGGCTTTCTGCAGTACTTAAATTTCCCAAGAACACACCATATGTTCGGTTTGTTTTAGAACAAATAAACACCCAAAGTTCGAGTCAAAGTTTTGTTCAACTTGAACCGCTGGATCATCCCTAATGTTGAGCTATGGGTACAAGGCGTTGTGAGTATTGCATCATTCCTTGCCATACAAACAGCTCATTTCTGTATAAACATTTTATGTAAAAAAAATTTTTTTACTTTATAGGTACATTGATTGCAAAAAGAAAGGCCTATCCCCGATGAAGGAGTCAAGATTACTCCAAAACATGTTGGAGCTGTCTATACAATCTTCTATACAATATCTTTATATGCCCTTTTGCCACTCCCAATGTGGTGTAATAACTTGTATCTGTTAAACCGAATATTGTTTTATACGTTCTATGTACACAATTATTTTTTATACAATTAAAATTACATTTTAGAACTACTTTTGTGACGCTCTTATGCCTTTAACCACTTTACGACCGGTGCACAATGATGTACGTCCAGTTTTTGAAGAGGGATATATCGGTAACGGCAGCAGCTGTTGCCACAACTGAGATATCCATCTCTTCAGGCGACGGTCGTGTGTAAGATAATGGTGGTCTCTGTGGCGGGTTCGGCACCCCCCCTCCCGCCGCTCTCCCACACCCTCCGCCGCTTACCGGAGTCGTCGGTAGCAGGGGAGGCGATCGGCACCTGCCTTCTCTGTGGTATGGAGACCAGTGAAGCTAAGATGGCCCCCACCCGTCTCTATACCATAGCAGGGTGGAAGTGACGTCAAAACCCTGCTTCCGCCCATACCTCTTAAAGGCACATTTTTTCAATGTCATTTTTTCAAATGACAATTTTTTTATTTATTTTTTGCATTTAAGTCCAAATATGAGATCTGAGGACTTTTTGACCCCAGATCTCATATTTAAGAGGACCTGCCATGCTTTTTTCTATTACAAGGGATGTTTACATTGCTTGTAATAGGAATAAAAGTGATCCAATTTTTTTTTAAACAGTGTAAAAATAAATAAAATCAAGTAAAACACCCTGTCCCGACGAGCTCGTGCGCAGAAGTGAACGCATACGTGAGTAGCGCCCGCATATGAAAACGGTGTTAAAACCACACATGTGAGGTATCGCCTCGATCAATAGAGTGAGAGCAATAATTCTAGCCCTAGACCTCTTCTGTAATGCATAACATGCAAGCTGTAGAATTTTTTAAATGTCGCTTATGGAGATTTTTGAGGGTAAAAGTTTGACGCCATTCAACAGGGGGGGAAATTTTGTAGAGTGTCATGTTGGGTATCAATTTACTTGGCGTAACATTATCTTTCACAATATAAAAAAAATTTGGGCTAATTTTACTGTTGTCTTATTTTTTTATTCAAAAAAGTGAATATTTTCCAAAATACGGTGTGAAAAAAATAATGACTGCCATTTTATTCTCTAGGGCGTTAGAAAAAAAAACAATATATAATGTTTGGGAGTTCTAAGTAATTTTCTAGCCAAAAAAAAAAAAGTGTTTTAAACATGTAAACACCGAGTCTGAAAAAGAGGCTCGATCCTTAACCTTCCTAGCGGTATTCCCGAGTCTGGCTCGGGTTGGGATTTTCATTACAAGAGCGGTAACCCCGAGCCAGACTCGGGTTTGCACCGCTCGATGCAGGGGAGGACACAGGGATCGTTACTTACCTTGTCCCCTGGATCCAGCGATGTCCGCCGCGCTGTGTGATCGAGCCGTCCTGCGCTCGATTCACAGTGCCGAATGCCGCCGAGCTCCGTTCCCTGCGACGTTACGACGCACGGGAGCGGAGAACGGCGGCAAATTCAAAAAAGTAAAAACACACTAAACACACACAGCACTGTAATCTTACAGATTACAGTGCTGTATTAATAAATACACACCCCCTTTGTCCCTAGTGGTTTGTGCAATGCCCTGCATGCACTTTTATATTATACTTTTACTGCTTGGAATTTGGAGATTGTCCATAGCAACCAAAACATGTCCCTTTTTCAGTTTTTTTTGGATTTGATTACATTATTGAATAATTTTTATTATTCTTTATTATATTATAAACTTTATCATACCCGGGATGTCCGCTAGACTCTGGTTTGAAGAGATTTCAGAGCGTTATTCCTAAGAATTACAGGACTACAAAATAAAAGCCAGATTTCCATGCAAAATAATTGTACCGCTTTCAGCACCTTATTCCAGACTGAATCATACCGCCAGGGAGGTTAAGTGGTTAAAGTCCCACATTTAGGGGAAAACTTATTTTCTTTTAATTCCAAGAAATTATCAGCTCTACCTACCATAAATTTCCTCTGTAGCACTGGCTCCTGACGAGCAGGCGCTATGGGTTTTTTCTTAAGTTAATTTGCCTGAAACCACAGTTGGGTTTCAGGGCTATTCTCTAAATTTCTGGTTTCAGTACCAGTCCAGCTGGGTTGCACTGGGTTCTCCTTGACCGCAGCTATCATAGTTACCGCCGGCAAGAGTAGGAACGCAGTTTAGCTGGGTGTATTGAATGCCACTGTTCTCCCGGAAACCAGCCCAGTAGGAGTGTTCTCCTGCTATGCATCCTGGGGAGTGGTATTTCAGGTAGCGACGCCACGTGGTTTGGGGTTCCATCTTTGATTTTCTGTCTGTTCTGGTGGTCCTCCTGACCCAGCCCATGGCCCTCCTGGCCTGGGTAGCGGAACCATGCATTCCAAGTCTCGGGCTGGCTGGCCCGAGGCAACGCAACTGCAGGGACAGGCCCGAGTGGATTTTGGGGCCTATTGACCCAAGGGTGGTCCAGTGCCGTCTTATCTGAAGGGAGAGGGCCAAACAAACAAGGAGGTAATGGTAAGCCCAATAAAACCAGAAGCTCCTTCGGGGGTCAGTGCTACATGTGGGTGCTCAAGTCCGGGATTTGCTGTTACCTCTCGCAACTAAAGAGAATTGTCTGTGTGGAATTTATACGGTAGAGGGTTTGTTTTTTTGGACTGTGCCATTTTACAAGGAGTGATTGACGGCCACTGTTTGGGGCGTAAACTGTGGGCGGAGTTGTAAAGCCCATGAGTTGCGTGACTGGAGGAACCAGTGGGAGGAGTCTTGCCTGTTTCTTTTCCCTACACGAGGCACCGCGAAGTGTGTCGTAGGAGAAAGAGGAAAAGAGTTTGTTTTTCTTTGCTAAGGAGAAAAAATGTTCCGGATGCCAGGAACATCGTCCATCATGGGACCCAGGATGCCTTCAGTGGAAAACCCCACAAGTGTGAGACTGCCTGGGACTTTACTCACAGATACAGGAATTTGCCCGAGACAGCAGGAGCGTTTTGTACTGTATACGACAGGAGATGTCGAGGCACTGGGAATGCTCTGCAACAAGTGCGAAGGACTGGTCGCAAGTCTCCGGCTGTTTCTCCGATACCTGAAATGTGGAGAGTACCTATTTAAAGTGGAGCAACTCACCGTGCCGCCTCGTGCATACCGTATGGACTGGGCCACGGGCATTGCCACCAAGGAGTCTGCTGTATATGCTCCTGTGGCGATGCCTGCATCTTGTATACCGACCACTACAATCAGTGTCCAGGAGGGAGATGTTGTCACCACCGTCACCGGAGGAGCATGGACACTGCTTTATCCACCATTAACACAATCCCTACGCCTGCTCAGAGGAAGGTGGGGTACGTGAAAGCCTCCTGTGGCCGGGGTAGAGGCCTAAATCAAACATCGCCTGGATTGGATCGGGGGAAAGAGATCGCTTCCAAGGAATCCGCTGCAGATACGGTTGAGAGTTCTGAGAAAGTTGTAATGAGTGGGACTATATGTAAATATTTGCCAGCAGATGATTTGCGGGACTCAGAAATAGATTCTCTGTCTAATTTGTCAGGGGATGACGATCTGTTTGAGACTTTATCCCATGAAATGTTATGGGCCAACGCTGATTATGTGGCCACAACCTGCAATGTATCTGGCTGGTTGGCTTGAATTCGGGGAGTGCAAGAGAATGTCTTTTTCTATGGTCCATAAATCACCATATTCTTGTGTGCCTCCCGGGATGGAAGTGCCCGAGCTCTGCCTAGGCTCGCATGATCTCAGCGGCTGCTGAACAAGCGGGTGGTTACAGAATATGGTTTGGAGTTCCCCTATGTTCCCAAGGAAATTATACAAGAAATTGAGAAAAACCGAGAGCATTGGTATGCCAGTGATGTGTGGGACTACCTGAAAGTACCAAAGCCCTTTAGGAAACAAGGATGTTCCCCCAGTATGTACAAACGCTTCAGCGGGTGTCTTCATCACTGGAGCTTTGGAAGGCACATATACTCGGATAAAGTTGTAATTTGCCGGCCGGGAAAGGACAATGTAGTATATTTTATCACCACTGTGGGCGCTAAGGGGAAAACATTAACTTTGCCAGACCCTCGCTTTTATTGGTAAAGCAATTATAGAGACTATTTTCCCTCTGCTTGATAAAAAAGTCTTCTTCTGAAAAAAAGTACAAGGACTGTGGGGCTAGTTAGATAGTGTTAATGCCCCGTACACACGAGAGGACTTATGTCCGACAGACTTCCAAAGGAGTTCCGCCGGAGTTCCGACGGAGTTCTGACAGACTTTTCGGCCGAACGGACTTGGCCACACACGATCACACTAAACTCCGACGGATTCGAACGTGATGACGTACGACCCGACTCGAATAAGGAAGTTCATAGCCAGTAGCCAATAGCTGCCCTAGCGTCGGTTTTAGTCCGTCGGAGTAGCATACACACGAGCGGAGTTTTCGAAGGGGACCGGGTCCGGCGGAGTTCCTTCGGGAAAATTTGAAGCATGCTTCATTTCTAAAGTCCGTCAGACTTTGGCGAATCAAAAGTCCGTTGCAGCCCACACACGATCGGATAGTCTGACGGACTCGGTCCTTCGGACTTTGGATGTTGAAAAGTCCGCTCGTGTGTACGGGGCATTAGGTTTACTAGAGGAAAGCTCCAAGTCAAGGTCATCTACTGGCGACAGCACTTGTATGAAGGACTTGCATTTTGTTGCTCTTGCCACTAGATGGTGAGAGTCTGCACAAACACCTGGACAATTGCACAGAAATGTAGGTTAATAACACTGGAGAGAGAGTCTCATTGTTAGGGCTCTGCTCACGATGTGCGGGCAAATCTGCGTGCGCGCATGCGCACGTGCGCCGTTAAGCAACCTAGGCAACGGCTCCTGTGTGTGCGCCAGTGTGCACCTCAGGCGCTGGCGCCAGTGGACCTATTTAAAGGTGACAGCTGCACTTGTTCAGCGCTGTTTGTCTGTAGCTTGTACCTGAGACTTCTGTTACCTGCCTGTCTGATTGCTATTATTGACCCGGCTTACGTCTGACTCTGCTGATCTGTCCTGCCCTGATCCCGGCCTGTCTGACTCTGCTTATGGACTACCTATCTCTGATGCTGAACCTTTGCTAGCCTGTGACCTTGCCTTTGCCTGCCGTGTCTGCCTGATTGCCTATCTGCTCTGACCCGGCCTGTCTGACCAACCCTCTGCTTGTTGCAAGTGTGCTGAGTTCTATCCAGGATCCGCTGATGCTGTTCCTGTGCCTTCTTCCACCCGGCTGTTGACCATCCTCCTGTTCTGCCAGCTTCTGCAGTTCCAGCCATCCAGAGGACCATCTCTACCGCCTGCACCAGCTGCTGCATCCGGCTCAGACACTCCTACCCTGCTGCGCTCACAGGACCACTGCCCTCAATCCAGTGGGCCCTGAACCAGAATTCGTAAGAGAAGTCTTCTTCCACCAAGTCAGGCTCATCACCAAGGTACCTAACACTCATTCTCTGTTGGGAATGGGACTTTGCCTCCTATAATTGCACACATAGTATGTGTTCTTGTTGTTTTTTTGTGTGTGTATTTTCTTTTCAGGAATCACCGAGATCACCTATCAAGCTGCCGGAGAGTGGGTGGTGTAGATAGTCAGGATTTGGGGTTTGTGTATTATGTGACTTGTTTTAGGCCGCGTACACACGCGCGGACTGTTGGCCCAACTTTGTCCGTCCAACAGTTTGAGCGAACAGTCCGCTCAAACTTAGCATGGACGGACATGGCCACACACGACGGACGAACAGTTTGCTGAAACCGTGCGCGATGACGTGAACGGCACGTACGACGGGACGAAAAATACGACGTCCTATACACTGCAATGCAACCTTCCGACGTGGAAATCCTTTCTGAGCATGCGCGAGACTTAGTTGGCCGAACAAGCCTACACACGAGCGAACAGTCCGCTGAAACCTTGTTTCAGCGGACAGTTTTTCGGAATTTCCGTAAGACCTTGTTCGGCCAACTGTCCGCTGAAACTGTCCGCTGAAGCCCCACACACGAGCGGACTGTCCGCCCAAACACTGTTCAGCGGACAAGGTTGGGCGAACAGTCCGCGCGTGTGTACGCGGCCTTATGTCAACTGCTTGATGTAATGTATGTTCCATGTTCTTCTCTTTTCCTTTCCATCCCTCATCCCAATTTTTAAGTTCAGGTACCCGACTTTCCGGACTGAACGTTTTTGTTTTCTCGTTCCCAGATGATGAGGACATTGTCTAAATGGGAGGGGGGAGTATGTAGCGCTGGCTCCTGACGAGCAGGCGCTATGTTTTTTTTTTCGAAAGTTAATTTGCCTGAAACCACAGTTTGGTTTCAGGACTATTTTCTAAATTTCTTGTCTCAATACCAGTCCAGCTGGGTTGCACTGGGTTCTCCTTGACCGCAGCTGTCGCTGTCACCGCCGGCAAGAGTAGGAACGCAGTTTAGCTAGGTGTATTAAATGCCACTGTTCTCTCGGAACCAGCCCAGTGAGAGTGTTCTCCTGCTATGCATTCTGGGGGGTGGTATTTAAGTTACCTAAGCCACGTGGTTCGAGGTTCGATCTTTGATTTTCTGTCTGTTCGGTTCTGGTGGTCCTCCTGACCCAGCCCATGGCCCTCCTGGTATGGGGAGCAGAACCATGCATTCCGAGTCTCTGCAGGGGCAGGCCCGAGTGGATTTCAGGGCCTATTGCTCCAAGGGTGTTCCGGTGCTGTCTCATCTGAAGGGAGAGGCCCAGCAACTAAAGAACCCCAGGGGAGGACTCTTCAGGAGAAGGCCGTGCGCAAGGCTGGCTTCTCTGAAGGAGCCTGGAGGCTTTGTTGAAGGACACAACTTGGATCTACACTCATACGGTATCGCCGGATCTGCTGAGAGAACCTGATACCGTATGATAGCTCTTTAAATGTATCTACGTCCCTCAGTAACGCTCAAGTGTACATCACAAGTCTGTGGCAGTGACTTTGTTGAGCACCCTACCGGCTGCTAAGGCCTAGTGAGAGGAGGTCTATCCGGGGGTTGTAAAATCCAGCTGTGAAACTGTCTTTATTCTCTGGATTTACTATAAGGACTTCCTTTATTTTTTGCAACCTAAGTACCTGAACTTACTCCTAACCCTCTACCCTCTATTGAAAGACTCTGCTTCTGTTACAAATAAATAACCCAAAAGAAGATTCAGTGCCAGTTTCCACATTCTTTGGGCCATCTACCATGGGAATCCCTAGACGGAGAAACAAACAAGGAGGTAACGGTAAGCCTAATAAAACCAGCAGCTCCTTTGGGGGTCAGTGCTACACCTCTATAGATCATGTTATGGAGATGAAGATCAGCAAAATATTCTGAAGTCCTAAGCCCTTGTACACACGGTCGGACATTCCAACAACAAAATCCGACTGATTTTTTCCGACGGATTTTGTCCGAAACTGGTGTTGCATACACACGGTCGGACAAAGTTGTCGGAAAATCCGATCGTTCGGAGCGTGAGGACGTTTGTATTTTACGACGAGATTACGTTCAGGCTAGTAGCCAATAGCTTTAGTCTCGTAATTTGATCTGAGCATGTGTGGCACTTTGTCCGATCGGAATTCTCTACAAACGATCGGACAAAGTCCTATCTGATCATGTTGTCAGAAAATTTTATATCCAGCTCTCAAATTTTGTTGGTCGGACATTCCGACGGAAAAAGTGAGATGGAGCCCACACACGGTCAAATTATCCGACAACACGGTCCGATCGTGTACAAGGGCTAACACATTATCTGTCCTAGGGTGACAATGCTGTTATTCAATAGATAATGAAACAGAATGAGTGTTACTAGCAGGATAATCAGGTGAAAATAAAGGGGGAAAGCCTGACAAAAAAAAATGTTGCCACCACATTTAAGGACTGGTAAGCTGCAGAAAAACACACTTTTGTTTTTGGGTTTACACTTTAATGTATTTTCCAACAAATTGGATGTGTAATGATTGCTGTCAGACAGTGATAGTAATAGTCTATGAAGGATCACTGCTTTCATTTGCTGTTAGTGTGCACATGAATCAGCCTGTATCTCTCCTGTCTATCTTACCAAGGTAACAAGAGAAGCATATTCAGTAAATGATATCATAGGAAATACAACGGGAAGAAAGATATGAAAAGAGGTTTAAAATAAACTGATTGGTGGTTTACTGATGTGAGCTAACAGCAAGGGAGAAAAAGGTGGAAAATCAGGTACCCTCTGTAGGCATCTGAATTAAGCCCCATACACACTATCAGATTTTCTGCTGATTTTTTCCTTCAGGTTTACCAAAATCATGTAGTAGAAGGGCCTGCCTGATTGCATACAAATTGAAACTCCTAAGGTTTGACCTCATATTATATGGTTTTGGTAAATCTGAAGGAAAAACTCAGCAGAAAAATTGATAGTGTGTATGGGGCTTTTCTGTTTAAAATACATAATGATTTTCAAGAAGAAACAGATTGTAGATCTTTTTGCACTCTGTCCCTTTTCTTTTTTTTTACCAAGCATTTTTCGAGTTGCAAAACAGAAAAGGTTAGCACGAGGTCCATTCAATTTTTTTTTTTTTTTTTTTGCTGAAAGAACTTGCATTAAAATGTATTTCTGTCCTCTACATGTTTTGGATTATTTTTGCTGAGGAAGTCAAAAGCTCATTTCAGAAAGCTTCATTGTCTATGGAATTTTTTTTGTCTGCTGCATTTGAATAGGCTCATCTCTTGCATTAAATTTGGTTATACTAGTAAATCGAGTTGCTGATGTTTTATTTATTCTTTGAAAGATAGTCAGAATAGTTTACTGTAAGGAAAAATTGAGTATACAGTGAAAAAAGTTTATACATGAGGAAAGATTATAAAAAAGGAAATTAAAGCGGGATTCCACCCTAAAGTGGAACCTCCGCTGATCGGATCCCTCCCCCCCTCCGGTGTCACAATTGACACCTTTCAGGGGGGAGGGGGATGGAGATACCTGTCAAAGACAGGTATTTTCACCCACTTCCGGGCATAGACTCCCGTCGGAGTCTACGCCATTTCCTGCCCTGCCGCGCTGTCTGCTGGGACACACACCGGTCCCAGTGACAGCGCGGAGATTTCCTATTGCGCGGCGCGGCTCGCGCATGCACAGTAGGGAACCGGGAAGTGAAGCTGATTCGCTTCACTTCCTGATTCCCTCACTTAGAATGGTGGCGGCAGCAGCCGAGAGCCAAGCGATCGATCGGCCTCGGCTGCCGGCATCGCTGGAACCCGGGACAGGTGAGTGTCCATTTATTAAAAGTCAGCAGCTGTAGTATTTATAGCTGCTGGCTTTTAATATTTTTTTTTTCGGTAGAATCCCTCTTTAAGCAGCCTATACATGAGTCATGTTTTTTTCATTCAACCAGTGAATTGAATGAAACAACTGACCCGATTCTTTCATCCACACACTTGGGGTGAATGGGGGAATTGCCCCCCTGATCTATTGTATTCTGACAGTGGGGAGATTTCCCCACCGTCAGAACATACTGATCATCAGTGCAAATCAAAGCAAAACACATTCCAAAAAAAAACATACAGTAGCTGTCACATACAGTAGCGGTCACATATCTTGGGGTCACTTATAGCTAGAAACCCCAAATTTGGTATGCAAACACAATCGTACTAGCACTACAACATATCCAAATTTGGAGTGTCTAGCACCAAGTGCCCCCGAGATACATGGCCCTATATTCGGGTCACAAAATATTTTCGAATGTGGTTGAAATAATGTCGAATCATGTTGAAATCATTTCGAATCCGGTAGAAATATTTTCGAATTTCATCGAAATATTTTCGGATGTGTCCGATTTTTCGAATTCGGTAGAAAACTAAATGAAATCCGAAAACGAATTTAAGGAAGTTAACGAATATAACTAAACGAAATTAATGAATTAACAAATTAAAACGAAACTAAACAAATTTTTTCCTTTTGCACATGTCTAAAGGCCAGTCAAGTTTCTCTACCTCAAACTTGTTCATCCATGTCTTTATAGACCTTGCTTTGTGCACTGGTGTGCAGTCATGTTGGAACAAGAAGGGGCCATCATCCCCAAACTGTTCCCACAAAGTTGGGAGCATGAAATCTGTGCAAAATGTATTGGTATGCTGATGCCTTAAGAGTTCACTTGACTGGAACTGGACCAAGCCCATCTCCTAAAAACAACCCCACACCATAATCCCTCATTCGCCAAATGATTTGGACTAGTGCACAAAGCAAGGTCCATAAAGATGAGCGAGTTTGGGGTGGAGAAACTTGACTGGCCTTCACAGAGTCCTGACCTCAACCAAACATTCCCATAGACACACTCCTAAACCTTGTGGACAGCCTTCCCAGAAGAGTTGAAGCTGGTATAGCTGCAAAGGGTGGGCCAACTCAATTTTCAACCTTATAGAGTAAGACTTGGATGCCATTAAATTTCATGTGCGTGTAAAGGCAGATGCCCCAATACTTTTGGTAATATAGTGTATGTTAACGGTGCACCCATCGCTATCAAATCGAATTAGACTAATCTAAAAGATGAGTGGTTCAAGCAGCGGTAGTGTCCGAGTCCAGCCAAATGTCTCAAACTTTGTGGATTTTTTTCGGGCAACCACAAGATTGGTAAATATCTTTATACAGTGAGGTAACAGAGTTAACCAATGATTTCCAGTACACCAGAGCCTATGCATGGATTATGATCTATATATAGTTAGTCTTATGTTCTAAAGTGCCCTGTAAATATAATAATGTTGGTAATCAAGTCAGCCAAAGGAAACATTGTTTACCAAATTGGATTGGCTGTTTCATGAACGTTAATAAACACCAATTAGGATACATTCACTCAGCAGTTTTTCCCCATATAGTTTCCTGCGTTCACAGACAGCTAAACACTTTGTACTATGGCTGCATGCTAATTTGTTAATTAGCCATGGCCAGTTTGTCTGCAGGCAAATTTATGCAGAAATGCCAATCCTGGGTGCACACTGGCTGCATCCTGGTATCCCCTTAACAACTTTATACAAATTTAGATACTTATACATAGGGGGCTTAAAAAATTATATAACTGCTTTTGAAACATCCCAGGGAATGTTGTATTATTAGAATGACCTATTCAGTTAATTTTATCCTGCTATATGTGCATTTGTCCAGAATTTGGCATAACTTATCCATAATTACCTTCCATAAGCTTCCTTCAACAACTGTACCTTCCAATTTCCCTTACGTGGGAATCTCCAGGTTTTCCGAGAATACCTGAAATCCCTAACCAAATGGCAGTTAGCTTGTTAATGCGTAGCTTGTTTTCATCTTTCCTGTTTTTTAACCACTACAGATCCGCGCTATTGCCAAATGACGGCAACAGCGCGGACCTACATTTCCGGGACTACGTCTATTGACGTCGTCCCGGATACGAGCGGCCTGCGCGCCCCCTGAGGGGCGCACGCGGCGCGCTCTGTGATCGGCGAGTCCGTGAGACTCGCCTGATCACCGATCCGTGCAAGGGGTCGATCCCGACCCCTTATCACGTGATCAGCTGTCAGCCAATGACAGCTGATCATGTGATAGAACGGAGCCGGTAATCGGCTATTATTCCTCCTCGCGCTGACAGCGCGAGGAGAAAAAAAAAAAGCCGATCACCGGCGGCCGTGATCGGGACATCAGTCCCGATCACGGCCATCAATACAAGGGACCACCTGCCAGTGCCCACCTGCCTCCCGCAGTGCCATCCTGAAGTAAAATAAAACGCAAAAGTAAGTGCCCCCCGTCAGTGCCCATAGTGCCCACAGTGCCACCCACAGTGCCACCCACAGTGCCACCCCACAGTGCCACCCACAGTACCACCCAATCTGCCTCAAAGGTGCTGCACCCCAGTGCCGCCCATCAGTGCCCAGCAGTGCCGCCCATCAGAGCCACCTATCAGTGCCACCTATCAGTGCCCATCAGTCCCATCTATCTGTGGTACCTATCAGTGCCCATCCGTGCCACCCATCCGTGCCACCCATCTGTGCCACCCATCCGTGCCATCTTATGTGCCCATCTTTGCCCATCAGTGCCGCCTTATCTGTGCCCATCGGTGCCGCCTTATCTGTGCCTATTAGTGCCGCCTTAACTATGCCTATCAGTGCCCACCAGTGCAGCCCATCAGTGCCCACCAATGCAGCCCATCAGTGCCCACCAATGCAGCCCATCAGTGCCCACCAATGCAGCCATCAGTGCCGCCTAATCAGCGCACTTCAATGAAGGAGAAAAATGACCCGTTTGCAAAATTTTATAACAAACTATTAAAACATGATTTTTTTTTTTTGCATCTTTTTTTGTTTGTTTAGCAAAAAATAAAACTCCGAGCTGTAACTAAATACCACCAAAAGAAAGCTCTATTTGTGGGAAAAAAATGATAAAAATTTCATTTGGGTACAGTGTTGTATGCCCGCGCAATTGTCATTCAAAGTGCATCAGCGCTGAAAGCTGAAAATTGGTCTGGGACTGAGGGGGGTTTAAGTGCCCAGTAAGCAAGTGGTTAATCCTTTGTTGTATCATAGTGCTGTTGATCTCCTGCAGCATCTTTGCAGCTACTTCCTGTCTACATGCATTATAGGAATAACAGCATTACATTTCTCAAGTTCCTTAAGCACTTTACTACCGGAGCAATTTTTACATTTTTCACATTGTAAAATCTGCATTTTTTGGTAGAAATTTACTTTAAACTCATAGAGGGTTATTAGCGAAAGGGAAATCCACTTTACACTGCAAGTGCACTTGAAAGTGCAGTCGCTCTAAATCTAATTCCGCGTACATACGTCCAAACTTTCCGGCACACTAGGTCCGATGGTCTTCCCGACCGACTTTTGGCGGAGTTCCGACGGACTTTCCGAACGAACAGACTTGGCCACACACTAATGGACTAAGTGTGTTTGAAAGTCTGTTCGTTTTGAACGTTATGATGTAAGACGGGACTAAAAAAGGAAGTTCAATAGCCAGTAGCCAATAGATTCCCTTGCATCGTATTTGGTCTGTCAGACCAGCATACTGGTGAACGGTTTTCCCAATAGGAACTGAGTCCGTCGTACAGATTTGAAACATATTCTATTTCTATGACTAAGCACTGTTAAGTTTGAAACGCGTCAGCCTGTTTGTCCCATTTTTTGCTATGGCTTGTATCTGTTGGTCTTTTTATAATAAAGGCTATATTCCAGAGTGCGGCTGTCCAGAACTTCCTTTTTTGCTTTATTTTGCTATATGGTTAGCCTGTACCTGGTGCTCCAGTTCTGAGGAAAGTCTTGTATCCACACATCCACCTGGATGTGATCCCCTTCCCTTCTCCTGCTGTTCCTGGATTGTACAGATATTTGTGCAACCGTTAATCAAACACAGATTTTTAGGAAAAAATATACTATAATGACATTTAGTGCAAACAAACACAATATAATACCCACTTTTTTGGTAAATATGAAAAAAATAGGAATGAGTCAAGTAAATAGATATCAAACATGTCAAGCCCTAGAATTGTGTGCACCAATGAAAACTATGGTACCCCAAATTGTTGAGTGCAAAATATATAGATACATAATTAAATAACTGTTGATCTTGTCATAAGGCTGATGGATAGCGCAAGAAGTAGGGATGAGCTTCGAGTTCGAGTCGAACTCATGTTCTACTCGAACATTGCCTGTTCGCCTGTTCAGCGAACAGTGAACAATTTGGGCTGTTCGCAGCAAATTCGAAAAGCCGGAACACCCTATACAAGTCTATGGGAGAAATCTAAAGTGCTCATTTTAAAGGGTAATATGCAGGTTACTGTCCTAAAAAGTGTTTGGGGACCTGGGTCCTGCCCCAGGGGACATGGATCAATGCAAAAAAAAGTTTTAAAAATGGCCGTTTTTTCAGGAGCAGTGATTTTAATAATGATTAAAGTGAAACAATAAAAGTGTAATATTCCTTTAAATTTCGTAGCTGGGGGGTATCTATAGTATGCCTGTGAAGGGGCGCATGTTTCTGGTGCTTAGAACTGTCGCTGCACAAAGTGTCATTTGTGCAGGAAAAAAAGTCTTTTAAAATCACTTGCGGCTAAATTGTCGGGTCTCCGTAATACAGAGAACACTCAATGAGTGTTCTCTGTATTAGCCGACAATTCATTCATTCATTGATTAAAAAAAAAAAAAAAAAAAAAAGCGTGGGGGTTCCCCTAAATTCAATCAAAAGGCCCTTCAGGTCTGACATGGATATTAAGGGGAACCCCGTGTCAAATTCAAAAAAAAAATTGACGTGGGGGTCCCCCCAAATATCCATACCAGACCCTTCAGGTCTGATATGGATATTAAGGGGAACCCCGCATCAAATTTAAAAAAAAAATTGACGTGGGGGTCCCCCTAAATATCCATACCAGACCCTTTATCCGAGCACGCAACCTGGCAGGCCGCAGGAAAAGAGGGGGGGACGAGAGAGCGGCCCCCCCTCCCTCCTGAACCGTACCAGGCCACATACCCTCAACATTGGGAGGATGCTTTGGGGGTCTGTGACCCCTCAAAGCACCTTGTCCCCATGTTGATAAGGACAAGGGCCTCATCCTCACAACCCTGGCCGTTGGTTGTGAGGGTCTGCGGGCGGGGGGCTTATCAGAATCTGGAAGCCCCCTTTAACAAGGGGACCCCCAGATCCCGGCCCCCTACCTGTTTGAAATGGTAAGGGGGTACCCCTGCCATTTCACAAAGAAAGTGTCAAAATGGTTAAATAAGACAAACACACTTTTGAAAAATTCCTTTATTAAAAATAAAAAAAATAAAAAAAAAATTCCAGCGGTGCTAATCCACTCTTGCTATCCAGCGACGGGTCTCCGGGGTCCAGCGATGGATGATCATATCCAGCGACGGGGGATCTCTCAGTCCAGCGCTGTCCATACATCCTTCTTCTGTCTCCACTGCGGAGACACTGCAGAGAGCCGAGCGCTGACATTTCTTATATTGGGAGGGCGGGGCCACCCGTCACCTGACCCCGCCCCTCTGACGCAGGAGAGGGAAGCCAGGGGTTCCCCAGTGACGTGTGGGTGACCCCGCCCCCTCTGATGTAACGGAAATCAGAGGGGGCGGGGTCACCCACACGTCACTGGGGAACCCCTGGCTTCCCTCTCCTGCGTCAGAGGGGCGGGGTCAGGTGACGGGTGGCCCCGCCCTCCCAATATAAGAAATGTCAGCACTCGGCTCTCTGCAGTGTCTCCGCAGTGGAGACAGAAGAAGGAGGTATGGACAGCGCTGGACTGAGAGATCCCCCGTCGCTGGATATGATCATCCATCGCTGGACCCCGGAGACCCGTCGCTGGATAGCAAGAGTGGATTAGCACCGCTGGAATTTTTTTTTTTTTTTTTTAATAAAGGAATTTTTCAAAAGTGTGTTTGTCTTATTTAACCATTTTGACACTTTCTTTGTGAAATGGTAGGGGTACTTTTGTACCCCCTTACCATTTCAAACAGGGGGGGGCCGGGATCTGGGGGTCCCCTTGTTAAAGGGGGCTTCCAGATTCTGATAAGCCCCCCGCCCGCAGACCCTCACAACCAACGGCCAGGGTTGTGAGGATGAGGCCCTTGTCCTTATCAACATGGGGACAAGGTGCTTTGAGGGGGTCACAGACCCCCAAAGCATCCTCCCAATGTTGAGGGTATGTGGCCTGGTACGGTTCAGGAGGGAGGGGGGGCCGCTCTCTCGTCCCCCCCTCTTTTCCTGCGGCCTGCCAGGTTGCGTGCTCGGATAAAGGGTCTGGTATGGATATTTAGGGGGACCCCCACGTCAATTTTTTTTTAAAATTTGATGCGGGGTTCCCCTTAATATCCATATCAGACCTGAAGGGTCTGGTATGGATATTTGGGGGGACCCCCACGTCAATTTTTTTTTTGAATTTGACACGGGGTTCCCCTTAATATCCATGTCAGACCTGAAGGGCCTTTTGATTGAATTTAGGGGAACCCCCACGCTTTTTTTTTTTTTTTTTTTTTTTTTTTATCAATGAATGAATGAATTGTCGGCTAATACAGAGAACACTCATTGAGTGTTCTCTGTATTACGGAGACCCGACAATTTAGCCACAAGTGATTTTAAAAGACTTTTTTTCCTGCACAAATGACACTTTGTGCAGCGACAGTTCTAAGCACCAGAAACATGAGCCCCTTCACAGGCATACTATAGATACCCCCCAGCTACGAAATTTAAAGGAATATTACACTTTTATTGTTTCACTTTAATCATTATTAAAATCACTGCTCCTGAAAAAACGGCCGTTTTTAAAACTTTTTTTTGCATTGATCCATGTCCCCTGGGGCAGGACCCGGGTCCCCAAACACTTTTTAGGACAGTAACCTGCATATTACCCTTTAAAATGAGCACTTTAGATTGTGAACGTTCGAGTCCCATAGACTTTAATAGGGTTCTAAAGTTCACACGAAGTTTAGGTCTGTTCGCAGGTTCTGGTGCGAACCGAACAGGGGGGTGTTCGGCTCATCCCTAGCAAGAAGCAATGGTGTCTATATACAGTGTCTATAAGATTAGGCTATCTGCCGCTCACCACACTGGAACAAGAGAGATGATGATGATGATGGCTGTCTCTCAGGAGATGGTGTCCGGCCTCCACTGCACCGTACTATGGCTCACCCGAATCTGATGTCACCGCAGGATAGATGGAACAGAAGCGGCCCCCAGGCTGCCTCCGGAAAGCTAAGGGGTGCTGCCCACAGATGACCCTCCAAATATCCACTGGATGGTTCTGCTGGTTCAGACCGCTGCTGCAGCGCACATCGTCACAGAATCCCACTCAGATCCAAGCCGGGTCCCAAGAGAGATCACCTGGCCTCAATCCCTTCCTCTTATAGCCTCTCCCAGCGGTCTATTCTTTCCCCATCAGCTATCTGTGGTAGTTGTAGATCCCGATGATTCAGAAAGAGGGCAAAGCCATCCATTCGGATTGCATGTTTAAAGATGCTTTGCCCTACCTTGTTTCTGTATCAAAGAGGTAACAGGTCAGCGTCAAACGCAGCACTAGATGGAAACGGCTCCCCCCACAGCAAAGCCTAGACATATGCAATTTGTTTAGTTCCAAATTAGTTTTTTAACGAATTTGGAACAAAAAAAACAAAAATCTAAAATTCGGAAAATCGGAAATCCGAAAATCCGAAATTCGGAAAATCTAAAATTCGGAAATTCAGAAATCCGAAAATTTGAAATCCGAAATTTCGAAATTTGAAAATTCGGAAATCCAAAAATTCAGAAAAAGCGAAAATTCGGAAATCCGAAAAATTTGAAATGTGAAAATTCCCGAAATTTACAAATTCTGAATTTTCAAATTTCCGATTTTCCGAATTTTCGAATTTACAAATTTCTGAAAAAATCAAACAAACTAATGAAACGAAAACTAAAATGAACAAATTTTTTGTCAGTGCACGTCTAGCAAAGTTTGGGTTATTTACGAAAGGCAAATTCATTTTTCACTACAAGTGCAAAGTGCACTTGAAATTGCACTGAAAGTGCACTTGGAAGTGCAGTCGCTGTATATCCGAGGGGGACATGCAAGGAAAATAAAAACCAGAATTTTAGCTTGCAGATGATTGGATGATAAAATCAGCAGAGCTTCCCCTCATTTCAGATCTACCCCTCAGATTTACAGTGACTGCACTTCCAAGTGCACTTGTAGTGCAAAGTGTATTTGCCTTTCGTAAATAACCACCAGTGTCTCCTGATTGCAGGAATATATGTATATCCAGCTCCTAGCTACATCTAGTAACAAAAAATAATTAATAAATTAATTAAAACCGCGCTCTCTAGAAAGTGCAAGCGCAGAAAAAGTTAATCTCTTAACACAAAAAAAATTCTATATAAAAGTGCTAGTATTGAATACAATCATATATGAATTCTAAAGCCGCGTACACACGGGCGGACTGTCTGGCCAACTAAGTCCCTCAGACAATCCGACGGACAGTCCGTCCTACTTTTGAATGAACGGACTTGACCACACACAATGAACAGACATTCCGTTGAAAGCTTGCGTGATGACGTGTACAGCACGTACGAAGGGACTAGAAATAGGACGTCCAATACACAGCAATGCAACCTTTCGCCGTGTAAATCCTTTCTGAGCATGCGCCATACTTAGTCCGTCCAACTTGCCTACTCACGAGCGGACTGTCCGCTGAAACCAAAGTTGGACGGACAATATTACGGAAATTCCGAAAGACTTAGTCCGCCAGACTGTCCGCTGAAAAAGTCTGCTGAAGCCCACACACGAGCGGAGTTGGACAGACAGTCCGCCCGTGTGTACGCGGCTTTAGAGTCCAATTGTAAAAACACCCAGCATGGGGGGCTATTTACAAAAGGCAAATCCACTTTGCACTGCAAATTCACTTGAAAGTGCACTGAAAGTGCACTTAGAAGTGCAGTCGCTCTAAATCTTAAGGGTAGATCTGAAATGAGTGGAAGCTCTGCTGATTTTATCATTCAATCATGTGCAAGCTAAAATGCTGTTTTTTATTTTCCTTGAATGTCCCCCTCGGATCTACAGTGACTACTTCCAAATGCACTTTCAGTGCAAATGGGATTTTCCTTCAGTAAATAACCCCCATGGCGTTTAATACCATGTGCTCAAAAAAAAATAATTTAAATTATTATGATATATCAAAAGTAAAAAATAGTGTTCAAAATAACTTCTGGTCAAATTTTTTCTAATGTTTGGTGATCACCAACTATACTGGCCACACAGTCTACTTACCAGAATGCAATGACCCCCATTGCAGGAGTCAAAAGCACTTTAATGGAAAATGGCAGATAGATTCTCACGGCCGCGGCTTGGATGACCCCTGATGATGAGCGTATTGAAAAAACCAGTAGGGTGTACTGAGCGTGACGCACCACTTCCGCCATTTGCTACGTATCTGGAGCGCCAGTGGCGTTTCCTTGTTCATGGATTTGTTTGTCTAAGCTGCTATGAAATTTTATTCAGTTTACTTTGTTTTTTAAATAAATTTTGACATACTTCACTATGGGAGCCCTCTATTTTTTTCCCAATTTATGGCATTGATGGTCTGTTATGACCAATCCCGCGTTGAGGTCTTTACAAAATAGTCCATCAAGTGTCTACAGAGATCGCAGCACTCCTGACTACACAGCACCTGGATCAAGCCGCAGCCGTGAGAATCCATCTGGCATTTTCCATTAAAGCGCTTTTGACTCCTGTAATGTGGGTCATTGCATTCTGGTGAGTAGACTGTGTGGCCGGTGTTGGTGGTGGAAGATAAACCTCTTTAACCACTTGCTTACTGGGCACTTAAACCCCCCTCCTGCCCAGACAAATTTTCAGCTTTCAGCGCTGATGCACTTTGAATGACAATTGCGCGGGCATACAACACTGTACCCAAATGAAATTTTTATCATTTTTTTCCCACAAATAGAGCTTTATTTTGGTGGTATTTAATTACAGCTGGGAGTTTTATTTTTTGCTAAACAAACAAAAAAAGATGCAAAATAAAAATAAAATAAAAAATCATGTTTAATAGTTTGTTGTAAAATTTTGCAAACAGGTAATTTTTGTAATTTTTTCAAATTTTTTATTGTTTGTAGTAGTGGTTGGAAGTTAAGAGGGTATAGATTAGCTAGGGACTTTGGGAGTTGTATTCCTAAGTAGGGTATGCTGGAAGGACTCCATTTAAAGGGGAAATTTGCTTGACATTGGGAACATTGTTTTTCAGTCAGAGAAATATTTAGTGCAAGGGATTTTTTAAAGTTTATTTGTAGATTAGATATTGCATGGAATTGGTCAAGGAGTTTGAGTAAATTAGGGATAGATGTCAGGGGTTCTGTCAAAAATAAAAGGACGTCGTCTGCAAATGCAGCGGTCTTAAACGTTCTCCCCCTAACATCTACACCTTTAATATCTGGGTTTTCTCTGATTTGTCTTAACAGTGGTTCAAGAGTGAGGATAAATATTATCGGGGATAGTGGGCACCCTTGACGGGTGCCATTGGTGATAGAGAAGGCATTCGACAGGTGGCCATTGACTTTCACTCTCGCCGTTGGACCTGAGTACAGCATATTGATAAAATTAAGCATTCTATTTGGTAATCCAATGGCCTTCAAAGTCGCTGACATATAATCCCAGGCCACCCTGTCAAATGCCTTCTCTGCGTCTAAGGAAAGGAAGAAGCCCTTTTGGTTTTGGGAAGAAAGCCAATGGTGAATGTTGAGAGTATTATCTCTCGCCTCCCTGCCAGGTATGAAGCCCACCTGGTCAGGGTGGACGAGGTCTGGGAGTAGGGGCAGGAGTCTGTTGGATAAAATTTTTGCGTACCATTTAAGGTCAACATTTAGGAGGGAGATAGGCCTATAGTTGGTTACCTGTGTGACGTCTTTATTTGGCTTTGGGATTACTGCTATATGCGCAGTTAACATGTCTCGCGGGGTAGAACAGGGCAATGCACACGCGTTAAAAGAAGAAATGAAATGGGGTATCAAAATTTGTTCAGAAGTTTTATAATAACCGACTGTCAAGCCATCGGGGCCCGGACTCTTACCTGCGTGCATGGAGGCAAGAGCCTTGGTAGCTTCTTCCGGGGTTAGCGGAGCGTCAAGTGTTTGGTATGCATTTAAAAATTCAGATATAATTTTTTCCCGCTGCTGGTTAGGGATTTTATGGGCAGTGGTTGATGTGGTCAGATTATATAAGTTCGAGTAGTATTTAACAAATTGATCTGCAATGTCGGGAGTGGAAGTCAATTTTTTACCTGATGAATCAGTGATGCTATGAATGGTATTCAGTGCTTTCTTGGATTGGAGTGCTTTTGCTAATATTTTCCCCCGACTTATTTCCATATTCATAGTATGTTTTTTGAGAGAGTATATACTTGCGTCTGGTTTGTTTTCCCAATAATTCAAGCATTTCTTTTCTCGATTGAGTGAGGGCGGTGAGGAGTGCAGTGGTGTTTTTTAGGTTGTGTGAGCGTTCCAAGCTTCTGATTTTGGAAGCTAAATCATTGAAGTGGGCTTTATATTCTTTCCTTTTTCTAGCTGCTGCTGCTATAAGAACTCCCCGCACTACGCACTTGTGTGCTTCCCAATTAACGAGTGGAGAGGTATCTTCAGCTTTGTTATCCAGAAAATAATGCGTTAGGGCTTGTTCCACTTCGGATGCTATAGTCGGGTCAGTTAAGAGGGAAGGTTCTAGTTTCCATGAGTGTGCGCGTGGGCTCAATGAAGGGATAGAAATCGTGAGTGAGACAGGGTTGTGGTCAGAGAGAAACATAGGGTCAATGGATGCGTGTGTAAGAGAAGGTAGGGCTGCTTGGGAGAGAAAGAGGAAATCGATTCTGGAGTGTTTTCCGTGTGGTGCCAAATAGAAAGTAAAGTCTTTCGTGTCCGGGTAGAGAGTTCGCCAAGCATCGTGCAAAAGCAAGGTTTGTAGTTGAGTTTTGATCGATCTTAGGGCAGCATATGTGAGGGACGAAGCCCCATTGGAGGTATCGAGGATGGGGTTTAGAGGAACATTGAAGTCCCCTCCTAAAATGAGTGTGCCTTCTTGGAATGCAGTCAATTTAGGTGATTTCTTTGAAAAACTTTACCTGGAGTGTATTGGGTGCATAAATGTTTGCTAGGGTGATTGTTTTGTTCATGAGGGAGCCTTTTAGGAATAGAAATCTGTCATCGTCATCTAATAGAGTATCAGTAACCTGAAGGGGGCAGTGACGTGATATTAAAATAGAGACACCTTTTGTTTTAGCCGAAGCTGTGGTGGAGTGATAAGCTACAGGATAATATTTGTTTCGGAGCTTCGGTATATTCGGTGTGCGGAAATGGGTCTCTTGTAAGAATAAAATGTCGGTCTTATTTTTTTGCATGGTTAGTAAAAGTTTTGATCTCTTTTCTGGAATATTTAAGCCCTTAGTGTTTAAAGATGTAATTTTGAGATGGTCAAGATTGGTGACTGTCTCCGTAGGGAGCATGACCGTAAGATTAAGATGTTAGCACAAGTATGTCTGAGGGTAGGATAAGTAGGCAGAGGGTAGGGAGGGAAGAAGGGTATTTGATAAAGAAGCGAAATTGTGTGATGAGGGAGATGGGTAATCCGGCAACAGGTAAGGACCTGCTCACCTGTGTATGTGATGGGGAGTGGGGACCGGATGAGAATAGGGGCCTGTAAGTTACGTCCTGTGTACAGATCACAGAAGAATCTTACAAACCACTGAGTGGGAGGTGGTCGTCGGTCGTCAAGGGTTTGATGGGTGACTTCCTACACACCGACAGCCCCGTATTGAGAGTGTGGAGAGAGTCACGGGTATTACAGCAAAAGTCAGTTGTCATTAGATTGTGGGTAAGTACGCTCTTGTATGTGGCTTAGTGGAAGAGCACGTCTTTTAGCAATAACGGTATCACGTTCGTCTCCTGTGCAGTATAACTCGAAGAAAGGAGCTCAAATGGAGTGTCGTTGTTAGTAAAACGGTGAGTTAACATAAAAACAAATAAACAATAAACCAAGAACTTTAAGCAAAGGGGTCAAACACTTGAGCCGGAGTATATAGTATAGAATGTACCAGTGTTGGCAGGGACCAGGGGGGCGAGGGGAGGACGGAGCCGGCACATCGGATATTTTTTTATATTGTGCAGTGCAGTGTACCTGCAGGTTTCCTGCTGGTTTGCTGCACTTAGCCATAGACTTCTATTATATCCTGCTGTTTTGCCACCCCCAACTCTATGTGTGAACAAGCCCTAAGGGTGCCGCTGCTGAATGCAACTAAGGGCTTGTTCACAAGTGCAGCACAAGTGTTGTACCTCTGAAAAGCGATTTGAGTGTGTGCTGACAGGTGGTGAGGAGGCGATATGTTGCCTCCTCACTACCTGATTTAAGCCCATGCTTGCCATGCAATGCACACGTTTGTAGTACGACAATTAAAGGTTTAATTCAGGTGTGAGCAGGGCCGTCTTTAAGGCAGGGCAAAAGGGGAAGCTGCCCTGGGCCCTGTCATTGTTGTGGGGCCCAAAACAGCTGCCGCATACTTGCCAACTATCCATGTTTAAATTCCCTTGTCCCTGGAAGTTTTAGTCCTGTGCTGTGTCCCAATATCTCAGTGTGAAGTGCTAGTACCAATGCTGCCCAGCTCTACCCTATTGTTGTGTACATATGACTCACCTGCAGACCCTGTGTTTACATGTAAATAATCATCATTCATATGTAAATAACAGCGGCAATACTAAGTAAATAGCCGCGGCCGGCACCATTGATATATAAATAAAGGCGACATTCATATGTATATCAGGCTCCCCTGCAGTGAGAAGATGATGTGCTGTAACCTCTAGCAACTAATCAGTGAGCCGTAATGTGTGCTGTAACCTCTAGCAACCAGTCAGTAAGCAGTAATCAGTAATGAAATGCTGTAATTGCTGGCAACCAATCGGATTTGCTGCCTGATCTGATACAGTAAACTGATTTTAAGTCTAGCTGCTGTTTATTGTATGTCTCAGAGCAGGTGGAGAGTGAAATTGCACGGAGGGGGGGGGGCTGCAAAATTTTTGCCCAGGGTCCAATCAATATTAAAGACGGCCCTGGGTGTGAGTATGCCACACTGCCTGGTGATCTTCTCCCATATTGTTCAGGTAGATGTCCACCTCTATAAAGTTGCCTAGCCCTGAGACAGAGGGTCTATACATACATTATGTAAACTTAGGATGGCTACGTATGCAATGTCTTTGTTTTTCCCCAGTGTAATAGTGCAGTTTACGGATTGTCAATACAATCATTTGATTGCATCCACATTTTTTTTATTTCCCCCAGCCAATGTGAATACAAGAGCAACTTAAAGCGGGGGCAAGCAAGCTGTAGATCGCAGCCTACCAGTAGATTGTGGCCAGGTGACTGGAAGATCGCGGTCTGTGCTTGCTGACCCTCCACCCCACAGTATCAAACAGAGTGCAATGCAGAGGGACTACTTGTAAAGTTTGAGGTGTAGTAGGGAGCAAGAACCACATGATCTGATCCCTCCTCTGCAGTGCCGGCTCCTGTCCCATGCGGAGTGATACCAACTGCGATCCACCTCTTATCCTAGCTAGGGGTCTCCAGAGTGGTGCCAGCCGCAGAATAGAAGAGATCTTCAGGTCAGTGTGAAGAAATACACCATGCGTAATAGTATAGGGCTGCTTTCATACTGATGTGCTGCGGTTTCCCCACACTGAGGGTGCAGTGTAGTGTAACCTACAGCTTTCCTGGGTTTGCTGTGCTTAGCCATAGACTTCTATTATATTATGCGGGTTTGGTGCATTTTCTGAATGAAGGAGTTTTGGTGAGCTTTCAGAAATTGCACCACACCTGCAGATATAATAGAAGTCTATGGTGAAGCGCAGCTAATCCAAGAAAGTCACAGGTGCACTGCGCTGCACTCATGGTGCAGGTAAACTGCAGAACGTCAGTGTGAAAGCAGCCTTATAGGGGGGGTCAGAACATGAAGGGTTTATTTACATTTGTAGTTTGGGGGTGGTAAAACTCCATAGTAAAGACTTGTTTTTACCACCCCAACTGTACACCCTTTAACTACAGCGGGTAGGGGTGTACCCATGTTGGGTGTAGCATCTGCCAAGCATGATCCATTTAAGTGAAAAGGTCACTCTGCAAACTCTCTGCAACCTTGTGCAGTACAGCACACAAGGGGTTACAGCAGGCAGTGTTGTGTTGCTTTCTTACCACCTGCTTTAACCTCTTGGACCCCGCAGAGGCATTCAGATGCCAGGCGCTTGCAGAGTGGCCCCATTTACATGAATGGGTCACGTTTGGCAGGTGGTACCACTCACCAAAAGCAACATGGGGTTCATTCATTCCTGCTGTAGCATGTGCCTCAGAAGCTAAAGGGAGTAGGAATGGGGGTGATAAAACTGTGGCTCAACCGCAGGTTTTTACCACCCACCCTCAACTTTATGTATGAACGAGCGCTAAGAATGCCACTGTGGAATGCAACTAAGGGCTCATTCACAACTGTTTGACAGGTGGTGATGAGGTGATATGTTGCCTCCTCACCACCTAATCTAAACCTACGATTGCCGAGCAATGCATGTGATTGTGACATTGTAGTACGGCAATTAGAGGTTTAAATCAGGTGTGAGGAAGCGACACTGGGTGACACTGAGCCCGGTGATCTTTGACTTCCCCCATGTTGTTCAGGTAGATCTCCACCTCATGAAGGTTGCCTAACCCTGCTTTAGGTTTGGTTCACACAACTGCGAGGCAAGAACCCTGCAAATTGCATACAACACGCAGGCAGTTCACACTGCCCTATGTGAACCACTGGAAGTGTCAATACAAAGTTATTGACACCACCAGATCAGTTTGCATATCGCAGTGCAAACTGTCAATTCAGACAGAAATCAGATCATATGGTGGAAACACCCATGCAATCCAATTCTGGTGCGGACCAAAAAAAGGGTTCTGTGCAAGTTTGGACTGAATGCGATGCAAATTCAGCCATACAAGCTTTATGGCTGAATTCGCAAAGCACAGACATCACATGTGATTTTCTCAGAAGTACGGTGCAAATCACATGCAATGTCTGACATCGCAGCAGTGGGAACTGACCCTTAGGCCCCTTTCACTTGTATGACCTGAAAGTTGCACGACTTTGCTGCGTCACTTTGACGTGACTTTGATGCGACTTGAAGCAATGTCTGTGTAATCTTGAGATCTATGGACCTCAAGTCGCATCAAAGTCGGACCAAAGTAGTGCAGAGACTACTTTGAAGTTGTCGGTACTTATTGGAAATCATGGGGTGCTTTGCAGTCCCAAGTCGCAGGACAAATCACAGGACAAATCAATAAAGAAGCCTTAAAGCAACTCAGAAGCACGTTAAAGCAATTAGAAATGAACCTTCCGTGTTCTTTATTTCTTCTGTTCAGTCACCCCAGTCACACACACCTAGGGCTAGTAGTGAACACAGCTTCAGAACAGTAGCAAAGCAAACCTAGAAGCAAATTACTGTAATGCATGACAAAAGCAACAATAAAAGCAAGTATTCACAGTTTAGAACATTCTATTCACAACGGAAACACAGCATTCCATATCTGTCACATACTAACATCAGAAGTAAAATGAAAGGTCACACCTGCCCCATCTAAAGTCAATACAGCAGGTGTTGTTGATCGCCTTTGGTGAAGAACTGTAGTTAGCATTGTGACCACAAGGTGGCAACAGCAGCACAATCAATGGTAATAATGAAAACTGTAATAACCATAAGAGAATATTTCCTTACAGCCCAGGAGATCTGTAGTATCAGTTAATTTACTGTAAGGTTTGTTTAACCTTACTATTTGCAGATGGTTACAGTTTACTTAGGAAAAAAAGGTCTTTGCTTATAAAGTAGATTTCATTGAGCTTTTACTGCATCTCTGTGAATTCCAAAAAAACTGTAAGCTCTGACCTAAGAAGATAAACATTGTATAACATAATCATTAATCAACCTGAGAATCTCATATCCCGTGTTGTACTGTTTGGATTGTGCTGTTGAAAAAGAGGGTGTGTTATTGATTTTCAGACAAACCACACCATGTGCATGCAGCTGGACGCACTGAAGAACCACACAATTAACAGTAGCAAGCTTTACTGATGTGCTCTACTGTTACATTGTAATAACATAACGATAAAAAAACAGCTCAAACAGTTATTGGTTGTATCATATTATTGAAGTGTATCTAAACCCCCAAAAAAATGTAATATATTGCAGCTTACCAATAAGTGGTGGCTGCATTAGTTTTCTCTTAGGGCCAGTTCACACCAGATGCAGTTCCGTTCAGTTCCGTACATTTTTTTCTGCACTAAAAATGCATGCACATTCCAATGGCTCTAGTTCACACCATGTAGTCAGTTTCTGCCCGGAACTGACTGTATTGGTGCAGAAAAAACGGAACTGCATCTGGTGTGAACTGGCCCTTAGACGTTTCCATTTTTTGAAATAACAGTCCTCTCCAAATGCCTTACATTCTCAGACATAAAGGAATTCTTCAGAAGACTGAGGCTCGAGGAGTACTTTTAGCCTAGATTTCCACTACTGCGACCCCAGAGTCGCATGATTTACAGTGCAACTTTGCAATGCAATTTTGATGTGATTTAATGAGACTTTACAAATGACTTCATGCAACTTTGATGTTATGCGATTTGGTCATAGTGACACCATTCCTTTTCCTGCTCAGTCATTTCTCCTTCATCTTTCATTGTCAGGTGTTGTATAGTGCTTAGCATTATAAAAACCACATTTTTTCTGGTTATTTTGGTTTGTTTGGTTATAGGTCTGTTATGTATAATTGCATTCAAATGCTGAATAAACACAACCACAACAAATAAACATTAATTAACAGGTATCAACAACACCAAAAAAAATTGCTGGTATGTTTTTGGTTCAGTGGTCCCGCAACTTGAACTAGTGGATGGCCCCAGGTAATCCACTGATGTTCTAGGGTACTATTGCCTTTCATGAAAAGTTGAAACCTGACTGGGTGTAGGCAGCATAAGTGGTGAGTGGTCCGGGGGCCAAGGGTGGAGGTAGTGGGGGCAGGATATGGATGTATGTGTGGCCAGAGGGCCCCTGCAGTCTCCCTGTCATATTATCATATCCTCCACAAAATCCAGCTCCAATCTGCCCTAGGACCCCACAGCCACGCTCCAGTACTGGGCTTCTACTTTGCCTTCCACAGTCCACACCCCTCTGTTCCCACTGGCTGGGGAAAAGCTGTGAGCCATTTCCAGAATGGAGAGGAGCACGAGGTGAGAACAGCTCAGGATGGAAAAGTGTCTGTGCTGCGTGCTGCCAACATGGAATGGTAACCAAGCTCAGCGAGGCAAAAGGAGGAGAGTGCTGTCCTGTATCCACGATGGGACCGATGTGTAGTGTGGGAGGAGGAGGAGCTGTATACAGTGCTGGGATGGGAGAGGAGTTCTGCCAAGTGACCTGCCAGGGGTCCCTGTCCTCTGATGTAAAGAGAAACTCAGGGAACTCAAACTCTTAAGCCACTTTGAGTATCTTGGCGTGCGGTAGATGTACCTGCACGTATGTTGGAAGTAGTGGGGGGGGGGGGGGCAGGTCAACTTTTGCATCAGGGCCTCACAAGCTCCAAGCTACGCCTCTGTCTACCCAACATAAATTTTTATCTAACGTGTCAGAGGAATCGTATGCATAGTGCACGAAGATGTGCACTTGCTAATAAAAATTCTCGAGTGACAACTAGAGGATATGGATATGTTCTATAGCAGAAAATATAAAATATTGGATTTATTCGTGGGAAAAAAATATTGCATAAATTTCATTTGTGTACAGTGTTGCATGACTGCACAATTGCCAGTTAAAGGAGCTCAATGCTATATTCAGTAGCACAAAATGCTCTGGTCATAAAGGGAGTACAATCTCCCAGAGTGGTTAAGGTGACTATGGTGTTTTCTTTTTTTATTTTTTATTTTTTATTTTTTTCTAAATAAACATATATTCAATGAATTACTGTTTCTATGGCGTCATGTTAAAAATGGTTGAACAGATCTTTCTAAACACATACTTTGATCATAATAAATCCTTAACTATTGCCCAGTTTAGTCAGTAAAAGTGCTTTTATCAGTCATACACAGATAATGGAGCTGTTATTTCATCTTCTGCTCCATTAGAATCAGGATGATGTGTTGATATATTTTGCATTTCTAGAAGGATAAAAGGGGGGGTCATTCATTAATTGCACATTTAGTGGACCTCGCATTGCCAGTACAGATGAACTCAAATCTATAGTGAAATTGTCACAGGTTGTAGGAATAAAGCTCAAAATCTTATAGAGCATAATGATGGAAACATTAGAAAATTCACTTTATTTTATGCTGCTATATCTCTATGATCAGCATTAGAAAAATTTTTTTTTTTTTTTTTTTTTTTTTTTAGATTTGATTTAAAACTCTGAAGCTGTAGCAGAACAAAGCATTAATGAGATTGGAGCTCAAGGCTATAATCTCTGTATGGACAAAGCCATTTTTAAAAAAGGCTGAACCTATACACCTAGCATTGTAATATGGATACTACCAAACAGAAAATGCCGTATTTTTTTATTTTTTATTTAAGTGAACTGCAACATATCTGATCTTTACGCCAGATCCTGATTTGTAGCGTAATAGACAGCACATTGGCTTAACGTGGTACTAAACCCAACACCCCGCATTCACTATATCTGGTCTCCCACAGTACACAAAACATGGAAATGCAATCATTTTAGTAAATATAAACTTCTAAATACTTTTTACACATCAGCAGTATATAGCAGTTTTGTGATTTCTATCAGTTCCTGGTAAAGCTTGTAGGAGGAGTTTTCATACTGAACTGTGTAAAAATGTGCAAATAAATGACTGCGCTAATCTGCTAAATAACACAAATGAAGGAGCTAAAAATGAATGTGACAAAATTCCTAAATGTGAAAGAACAAAAAATGTAGTGCTAAAATGAAGGTGCAACTGTATAATAAAGTGCATAAATCACAAGTAATCCATATCACATAATACATACCTATCGCAAATGCTCAAAATATATTGATCCTCATCCAGCGTAAAATAATAATTAATATAAATATAAATGCATGAGCGGTGTGAATACGAAAAAATACTAAGAAAAAATGGATAAGAAATAGGAAAACAATGAAAAATGTGCAGAGGATGAAATAGATGTGAATAAAGATGTGGTGAAAAGGGATGAAAAATGCATGAAAAAATGAATAGAAAGATACCGTATTTTCCGGCGTATAAGACGACCTTTTACACTTAAAAAAACTGAGCAAAAAGGAGGGGTCGTCTTATACGCCGGGTCAGCTGCTGGGATGCCTTCTATATGTCCGGTAATACTGTATGTAGCTTCGGCTACATACAGTATATACCACTGAACCAATCCCAGTGAGCGATGTATTCAAATGAATACAGAGCCTGCTCGGATTGGAGCAGCAATCTCTGCCAATCCGAGCAGGCTACACACAGTAGCCTGCTCCGATTGGCTTTGAGAGTGAGGCGCGGGCTGATGATGTAACAGCCTCCGCCAATCCCAGCAGGCTTTGTATTCATTAATAGAATACATTGCTCGCCGTGATTGGCTCCAGCACCAGAAGGAAGAAGGAAATGGCTCCAGCAAGAACGAAGAAGAAGAGGGATATGAAGCGTCGGAAGCCTCGGAATCGGGGGTCGTCTTAAACGGTGAGTACGGGCAAAACATTTTAACTGTGCAGGTTTTTAGGGGGTCGTCTTATATGCCGGGTCGTCTTATACGCCGGCAAATACGGTATTTATAAAAATATAAATAAAAAAATGAAAGACAAAGTAAAAGGAAAAAGAGAAGAAAAAAGGGAAAAAAAAGAGAAAAAGAAAAGAAAAAAGAGGAAATAAAAAATGAAAAAATGTGTAAAAATGAATAAATATACGTATTGATTACTTGGACTGTTTTCTTTTTTCGGACTGTTTTAGGTCTATAGAGTTTTTCACGGACTCATGTTCTTTCAGTTTAGTTGGCACAATGTTTATTTACACATTTTTCACTTAATATTTGGTATTAACACTTGTGATTTATGCACTTTACTATACAGTTGCACCGACATTTTAGTGCTACATTTTTTGCTCTTTCATACTGCACTGAGCTGTCTTTTCAGGATCCAGGACACCCGACCCTCTGTCTGGATCATGCTGATTGGCCCTGTGCTAATCAAATGCAAATGTGCAGCCTGACTCCAAAGGCTCTGTTTTATCCGTATATGTGTGTAAAAAAACAACCTTTTTACACAATGCAGAACCAGAAGATTAACCCCTTATGTTCCTCAGTGAGTATAACAACACACGCATGATTTACTGCATATACAGACTGATTTTACTGTTGTGGGTTTAGTAACACTTTAACTACTTCAATATTGGGAACTTTTCCCCCTTCCTGCCCAGGCCAATTTTCAGCTTTCAGCGCTGTCACATTTTAAATGACATAAAAAATAAAAAAAGACTGGAAATGTTGAAAAAAATAAGTTTTTCTTTGTTTCTGTTATAAAATTTTGTAAATCAGTAAGTTTTCTCCTTCACTGATGGGCACTGATGGGCACTGATAAGGCGGCACTGATGATGGGCACTAATATGCAGCACTGATGGGCACTGATAGGTGGCACTGATATGCAGCACTGATTTGCATTAATAGGCAGCACTGATGGGCCCTCATTGGTGCCACTGATTGGCACTGAAAGGCCGCACTGACCCCACCTGTCAGGAGAGCAGCCGATCGGTTCTCCTCTACGCGCGTTTGTCAGTGTGAGTGAGGAAAAGCCCATAAACGCCTCTTCCTGTTTACACTTTGATCCCCTGTGATTAAACACAGCTGATCACATGGTAAAAAGCTTACGTCAGAGGTTCTTTACCTACTTCAGAGATGCAGTGTATCAGACTGACACAACACACGGACACGGGCACGGCTTATCCTATTGGACATCATATGGTGCCCAGTCAGGACAATGAAACCACTTTCTGGCCATCATTCTGCTATATGGCAGGTGGGAAGTGGTTAAGCTGGTCATACATGGATTGGCCGGTTGGATTTTCCCTGCTCGATCAGCACTTCCCGCTATAGCCTGCAATGAGGATCAGTGTATGCATTCTGATTGTCTTCCTGTTGTCATAATACAATATCTCAGTGGGGAGGATTCCCCCATCCACATCGGATGTGTGGATGGGGAAGTCGAGGCAGTTTTTTGTTCATTCAACATGATTTACTAGAGGCAACTAGGCTGTACATTATAGTATGGTTGTACTAATTTTCCCCAGAGATTAGTAAATGTGGTAAAGCTCTGCTAATTTCCCCCCTAAAAAAACATCAGCCACCACTAAATCAACCCCATTATGTAATTTAGGAATATGAATGAAATAATCTGAGAACAGCACATACAGCATTATTCCTGTCAGACCCCTGAAGTGCAGTGACTCTGGACATCTCAGATAATAATGCAAAAACAAATAGTCTCACTTTATGTGCTCTATGGCGAAGGGAACAGATTTCCCCAAATTGTCAACTAATGGAGTGGATGGCTTCATGCCAATTGAGTTATGTGGAGTTATGAAGATTGGGTGGACCTGGGATGTGACCTGTTTTGTCTCAAATTTGTACCTAGAAGTGTTTTTTTTTTTTTTCTTTTCCTGTGCGTTTGTTTTGTGGAATGAAGTCATTTAAATGCAAAAATAAAATGTGCTAATAGCGTGTCAGATGCATGAATATTTGGAGAGTACACATGTAACGTTATTATTTTGGTTGGCCATCCATAGGTGTTAGCCTTTTATATTCATAATTTACCCAGTAAAGACCGAACCCAATTAGGAATACAAATTAACAAATGGCATTCCAAATAGACATGACAATTTAAGTGGAGTGAACTCATCTCCGTTTTTACACAGTATATTTTATTTTATGTGCCAAAATCCACACCACTGTGACATTACTGTCTCCACAATAAACTTTTCAGATCACATTCCTTCCCTTATCATTTTCCTGTACAAAGTGTGTAAAAGACAAAAGGTTGCATTCATAAAACTACTTTGAAATATGTGCTAAAATGCTTGCTATTTTTGCCACCCAGTAAGGAAAAGACAAATTCATGGTTTCCTGAATACATACTGTAGCAGTTTGTCTAGCTCATTCCATTGCAAAGGTCAAAAATAAAAACACACATGGCTGACACAAAACTAAAAATCATTCAAAGTCTGTTCCTACAGTGTATCTGTACCCAACAACAATAATGTTTTATATATTGCAGCTTAATAGTCATAGAAACATAGAAAGTGTTTACGCATTTTTTTTTTCTGTAAACTTTTCTATCTAATTATAAATCTTTATTTGTCCCAAGCATGTTTGGATTACTATTGACTGACTTACTACCTCTGCTACAAGTCCATTCCAAGCACCAACTATTCTTCAGTAAATACAAACACTATTACAGAAATGGGACTTTATATATACCTCCTTAGGTTAAGTACAGACAGACAATGTAATGATTAATATAATTCTTGTATTTTTGTGAACATATCGCAAGTATTAAAATAATTTTATGTTAAAATGATATACAGTGCCTTGCAAAAGTATCCACCCCCTTGGCTTTTTACCTATTTTGTTACATTACAGCCTTTAGTTCAATGTTTTTTTTTTTTTATCTGAATTATATGTGATGGATCAGAACACAATAGTCTAAGTTGGTGAAGTAAAATTAGAAAAATATATACATAAAACTATTTTTCAGAAATAAAAAAACGATAATTGGCATGTGCTTATGTATTCACCCTTTTTGTTATGAAGCCCATAAAAAGCTCTGGTGCAACCAATTACCTTCAGAAGTCACATAATTAGTGAAATGATGCCCACATGTGTGCAATCGAAGTATCACATGATCTGTCATTACATATACACACCTTTTTGAAAGGCCCCAGAGGCTGCAACACCTAAGCAAGAGGCACCACTAACCAAACACTGAAATTAAGATTAAGGAACTCTCCAAACAAGTAAGGGACAATGTTGTTGAGAAGTCAAGGTTAGGTTATAAAAAAATATCCAAATCTTTGATGATCCCTAGGAGCACCATCAAATCTATCATAACCAAATGGAAAGAACATGGCACAACAGCAAACCTACCAAGAGACAGCCGCACACCAAAACTCACGGACCGGGCAAGGAGGGCATTAATCAGAGAGGCAGAATAGAGACCTAAGGTAACCCAGGAGGAGCTGCAGAGTTCCACAGCAGAGACTCGAGTATCTGTACGTAGGACGACAATAAGCCATACACTCCATAGAGTTGGGCTTTATGGCAGAGTGGCCAGAAAAAAGCCATTACTTTCAGCAAAAAACAAAATGGCACGTTTTGAGTTTGCGAAAAGGCATGTGGGAGACTCCCAAAATGTATGGAGGAAGGTGCTCTGGTCTAATGAGACTAAAATTTAACTTTTTGGCCATCAAAGAAAACGCTGTCTGGCGCAAACCCAACACATCACATCACACAAAGAACACCATCATGAAACATGGTGGTGGCAGCATCATGCTGTGGGGATGTGTCACGTACCTAGTAGTTGAGCCTGGAATGCAGGGAGCGGCCCCTCATATCCCCTGGCTAATGAACCCCTGGAGATGGAGACAGGTATTCAAAAGTTCAGGGGGCACAAGTGCCTGGCGGATTAAGACCGGTCCGGATAAGCAGCAGGGCACCGACAGCGAGTAGGTAGAGCTGATGGTACTTGACTGTAGCAGGCAGGCACAAGTGGGTAGACTGGCAGGCAGGTGGACGTCAGGAAATACAGGAACCCCAACAGGTAAGCAGGAACAGCAGGGTCAGGTGCAGGCTGGGTCAGCAGGAATCGATCAGCAAGGTACAAGAGGATAAGGCAGAGACGTGGTCAGACAAGCAGAGGTCGTAGGCAGGCAGCAACGGATCAGAGTCAAGGAACAAGCCGGGTATCAGGAACCAAGGTAACAGGTACAGGTACAGGAAGCAAGGTCACGGACACGCTGTAGACTGGACAGCACGGATGGAAGGGAGCAAGTGCCTTAAGAAGACCTTAGGGTGCCAAAACGGTCGTGCGACGGGTCAGCGCGCCCCCGCGAGTAGACGTGCGCCCGTTCGTGACCCCACGTGCGTGCGTGCGCTCGTTCAAGTTGATGCGAGTGCGTTCGTTCGCTTTAACGCGCGTCAAGGGGAAACGACGGGTTCTCCACGACAGGTTTCTACGGGTAAGTCTCCTGTGTACGGCCGAAATGCCAGAGTGATCGTGACATTCCCCCCCCCCCAAGGGGCAGCCTCCGGATGCCCAACTGAGCCAACTTATTCGGGTGGGAATTCTTGAAGGCACGAATGAGTCTCTTGGCATGAATGTTAGCTTCTGGCTCCCAGGAGTTCTCCTCGGGTCCGTACCCCTTCCACTTGACTAAGAATTGGACCTGGTTCTTTCTCTTCCTACAGTCCAGAATGGCCTAGATTTCAAACTCAATCTCCCCATTGACCAACACGGGTTCCGGGGGACTGGAGATCCTGTCAGCGAAGGGATCCGCGACTGCGGGTTTGAGAAGCGATACATGGAACACTGGATGAATTCGGAAAGATTCAGGAAGTTTGAGTTCAAACGCCACGTCATTTAATTTCCTCTTGATCGGGAAGGGACCCACGAATTTTGGGCCCAACTTCTTGGAGGGACAGGACAGTCTAAGATTCAAGGTGGACAACCAGACCCGATCCCCAACCTTAAGATCCAGCTCCCCTCTTCTCCTTCTGTCGAAGACTTCCTTGTTATGCTCCTGTGACTTGGCCAAGGTTTCTTGTAAGAGCTTGTTATTTTCTTCAAAGAAGTTACGTTTCTTCTGAACCGCTGGTACCGAGCACTCGGGAAGACTGCCAGACAAAAACAATGGATGGAACCCGAAGTTCGCATAAAAAGGGGACTGCTTGGTGGCCGAGTGGATTGTGTTATTGTAAGCGAACTCAGCCATCGGTAACAGAGAGACCCAGTCGTCTTGGGAGAAGGACGAAAAACAGCGAAGGTACTGTTCCAGTGTCTGATTCGTCCTCTCGGTCTGACTGTTGGTCTGCGGGTGGTAGGCTGAGGACATGCAAAGATCGATCTTCAGAGTTCCACAGAGCGCCCTCCAAAATCTTGAGGTGAACTGCACCCCCCTATCGGATGTGATGTTGGCGGGAATGCCATGAAGTCTCACAATTTCTTTAACAAAGGCGTTAACTGTCTCTGCGGCTGAGGGGGTGCCCTTCATGGGCAAGAAGTGAGCCATCTTAGTGAGTCTGTCGACTACGACAAAGATTGTTGAATGGTTCTCCGAAGGGGGGAGTTCGACGATAAAATCCATGGAGATCATCCTCCATGGTCTATCAGGAACAGGTAGCGGTCTTAGTAGACCCCAGGCTCTTGACTTGTCGCCCTTACTCCGAATACAGGTGGCACAGGCCTGTACATACCTCTTGCAGTCGTCCTTCATCCGTGGCCACCAGAATGTACGCCTGAGTAATTCCAGGGTTTTGAATACTCCAAAGTGGCAAGCCAGAGGATGGTCATGACAGGAGGCCAGAACCAGGGTCCGAACTGCCTGGGGGACAAAGATCCTTTTCCCATGCCACAGAAGGTCATCGTTGGAGGACAACGGGGCACTGGGTGGAGGTGTAGCGCCTATGGAGGCCCGCTTGACCTGAGACACCACATCTCCCTGGAGTAGAAGAAAGTTCCCAGCAGAAAGGATGGTATCGGTAGGTGGCGAGTTTTCCGGCTGACTAAACATGCGGGATAAAGCGTCTGGCTTAGTATTCTTGGATCCGGGACGGTAAGTGATGTGGAATACAAATCTTGAGAAAAAGAGTGCCCACCTGGCCTGACGAGGCTTCAATCTCTTAGCTGTCTTTAAATATTCCAAGTTTTTGTGGTCGGTATAGACCAGGATTGGATGGATAGCCCCCTCCAGCAGGTAGCGCCACTCCTCGAGTGCAGACTTAATTGCTAATAGCTCACGATCACCGACGTCGTAATTTCTTTCGGCCTCTGACAATTTGCGAGAGAAGAAAGCAACCGGATGGAGTAAGGACTTGGGTCCCTGCCTCTGGGAAAGTATAGCTCCGACTGCTATTTCTGAAGCGTCAACTTCGAGGGTATACGGTAGAGCGGGATCGGGGTGCTTCAGGACCGAGGCCGAGACAAACAAATCCTTCAGGGTCTTGAAGGCCTCTTGTGCTTCGGGGGTCCAACGGAACCTTTGGCCCTGCTTGGTCAGCCCGGTAATGGGGGCGATAATAGAAGAGAATCCCTTTATGAACTTACGATAGAAGTTAGCGAAGCCCACAAATCGCTGAACTCCCTTCCTATCGGAGGGGGCAGGCCAGTCCTGGATTGCGGAGATCTTCTGGGGATCCATCTCTACCCCTCTAACCGAGATGACCAGGCCGAGGAACTGGATACTCTCCTGTTCGAAAACACATTTTTCGGGCTTGGCGTACAAACCGTGAAGGCGGAGACGGGTCAGAACCTTCTTAACATGTTCCCGGTGGATGGCTAGAGTGGAGTAAAAGATTAAGATGTCATCCAGGTAAATAATTACAAACAAATCAAGATAATCTCTAAAAAGGTCATTGACAAAATGCTGGAACGTGGCTGGGGCATTACACAACCCGAATGGCATCACTAAGTATTCGTAGTGCCCGAAGCGGGTACGAAAGGCTGTTTTCCATTCATCACCCTTTCTGATACGGACGAGGTTGTAGGCACCCCGAAGATCCAGCTTTGTGAACAACTTAGCGGAACCCAGTCTTTGAAAAAGTTCAGGTACTAACGGCAGGGGGTAGCGATTTTTAATGGTGATCTTGTTTAGAGCCCGATAGTCCACACATGGGCGCAGGGAGTGGTCTTTCTTTTCCACGAAGAAAATCCCAGCGCCAGCTGGGGAGGTAGAGGGTCGGATAAATCCTTTTTCAAGGTTATCATCCAAGTAGGACTTCAGGGTACTCAGTTCAGACTCGGATAGAGGGAAGATTCTTCCGAAGGGGATTTCTGCCCCCGGGAGCAGTTCTATAGGGCAATCATATGGCCTATGGGGAGGAAGAGTCTCTGCCCCCTTCTTACTGAAGACATCTAGAAAAGCATGGTATTCCTTAGGTACAGCTTGTCGGGTTTCATCATCCGATTCCAGACAGAGAAGGGCCGAGGAGTCCCCGTTGGGAGTCGGGCAGCAATGCTCGAGACAGTAGTCCGAGGGGAATTCAATTATTCCGGTGGCCCAATCAATGCGTGGGTTGTGTGCCTTCAACCAAGGCATACCTAGAATGATGGGGAACAGAGGAGACTGGATGACGTCTAGGCAAAGGAGTTCTTGGTGGGTTCCGGCGATGACAGCGGATAGGGGGCTAGTCTCCTGGGTCACTGGTCCTGATCCCAAGGTAGACCCGTCAGCCAGGTATACCGAGAGCCCCTTCTCTCTCGGTCTAAGGGGAATCCTGTTCTTTCGGGCGAAGGACGAGTCTACAAAGCCACTGCATGCCCAGGAGTCAATAACTGCGTGGGTTGAAACAGTCCTTCCTGGAAGCTGTAAAAGAACAGGAACAGCCAGATGAGAGGTGTTATCAGACAACACAGGTGAGGGAACAGGTGGAACAAGGAGGCACTTACGCATCTTAGCTGGGCAAGAGCGAACAAAATGCCCTGGTTCCCCGCAGTACAGACAGAGATTGTTGACCCGGCGACGTTGACGTTCTTCTGGAGTCAAAGATGGGCGGAGTAGCCCCAGCTGCATGGGTTCCGGGGTGTCCAATGTGGATGCGACTGGAACAGGAGGAGTTGGGTGACTAGGCACCCGTGGTAGCATCCAGATCGGGCGAGTAGTTGTGGAAGAACGTTCTTGGCGGCGCTCCCTCAAACGCCTGTCAATTTGGACAGAGGTGTCTATCAGGGCTTCCAGAGTCTCAGGGACACCCACACGTGCCAACTCATCCTTCAGAGCCTCGGAAAGGCCCATGCGGAACTGATACCGCAGGGCCGCGTTGTTCCAGTCTGTGTCTGCGCTCCATCGTCGGAACTCTGAGACGTAGTCCTCCACAGGCCTGCGGCCTTGTTGCAGGGCATGTAAGGCTGCTTCTGCGGTTGCAGCGAGTTGGGGGTCCTCATAGAGTCTGGACATTGCCTGGAAGAAGGTATTCATGGAGTCTAAGGATGGGTCCTTCCGTTCCAACAAACGGTGTGCCCAGGCCTGAGGTTCATCTGTTAGCAGAGAGATGACAAATCCCACTTTTGTCGCCTCAAGGGAGAAGGTCCTAGGTTGCAGGGCGAAATAGAGTTCGCAGGAGTTGCGGAAGGCCCTGAACTTGTTCCGGTCTCCCGCGAATCGTTCCCGGAGTTGGGACCCTGGGTTCGGGTGGCAACATCACGACTGACGGTGGAGCATGGGCCCCTGGAGCAACTGGTGCAGAAGCGGATAGCGCCTGGACTTGTTCCTCCAGTCTACCGTAGCCTTCCTGTAAACTCTTAACTGCCTGAGTAAGGCCGGCCAGGTGGTGGCAGAGCTCGTCCATGGGGAGGCTCCCTGCGCAGGCTCGGACATGTCTGTCCAGTACTGTCACGTACCTAGTAGTTGAGCCTGGAATGCAGGGAGCGGCCCCTCGTATCCCCTGGCTAATGAACCCCTGGAGATGGAGACAGGTATTCAAAAGTTCAGGGGGCACAAGTGCCTGGCGGATTAAGACCGGTCCGGATAAGCAGCAGGGCACCGACAGCGAGTAGGTAGAGCTGATGGTACTTGACTGTAGCAGGCAGGCACAAGTGGGTAGACTGGCAGGCAGGTGGATGTCAGGAAATACAGGAACCCCAACAGGTAAGCAGGAACAGCAGGGTCAGGTGCAGGCCGGGTCAGCAGGAATCGATCAGCAAGGTACAAGAGGATAAGGCAGAGACGTGGTCAGACAAGCAGAGGTCGTAGGCAGGCAGCAACGGATCAGAGTCAAGGAACAAGCCGGGTATCAGGAACCAAGGTAACAGGTACAGGTACAGGAAGCAAGGTCACGGACACGCTGTAGACTGGACAGCACGGATGGAAGGGAGCAAGTGCCTTAAGAAGACCTTAGGGCGCCAAAACGGTCGTGCGACGGGTCAGCGCGCCCCCGCGAGTAGACGTGCGCCCGTTCGTGACCCCACGTGTGTGCGTGCGCTCGTTCAAGTTGACGCGAGTGCGTTCGTTCGCTTTAACGCGCGTCAAGGGGAAACGACGGGTTCTCCACGACAGGTTTCTACGGGTAAGTCTCCTGTGTACGGCCGAAACGCCAGAGTGATCGTGACAGGATGTTTTTCAGCAGTCGGGACTGGGAAACTGGTCAGAATTGAGGGAAAGATGGATGGTGCTAAATACAGGGATATTCTTGAGCAAAACCTGTACCACACTGTATGTGATTTGAGGCTAGGATGGAGGTTCACCTTCCAGCTGCACAATCACCCCAAACACACTGCTAAAGCAACACTTGAATGGTTTAAGGGGAAACCTGTAAATGTGTTGGAATGGCCTAGTCGAAGCCCAGACCTCAATCCAATAGAAAATCTGTGGTCAGCCTTAAAGATTGCTGTTCACAAGTGCAAACCATCCAACTTGAAGGAGCTGGGCACGTTTTGCAAGGAGCAATGGGCAAAAATCCCAGTGGTAAGATGTGGCAAGCTCATAGAGACTTATCCAAATCGACTTGGAGCTGTGATAGCTGCAAAAGGTGGCTCTACAAAGTATTGACTTTAGGGGGATGAATAGTTAAGCACATTTTTTTTTTTAACAAAATAACAGAAAAAGACAATCTTCAAAGTTGTGGGCATGTTCTGTAAATTAAATTATGCAAATTCTCAAACAATACATGTTAATTCCAGGTTGCGAGGCAACAAAACACGAAAAATGGCAAGGGGGTGAATACATTTCCAAGGCACTGTACACAAGTTAGCCATATGGAGTTATTGGTTATTGGTCATATGGCCTTGAGAATCCGTCTAGTAGATTGATGCGTTTTGTGTGAAGCTCGGCTTCATTAGGACCTCAGATTTTAATATATGAATACTTACTGTAAATTGTGCCTATGAAGAGCTTGGTGGTATAAGGCTGCCAGGCCCATGGGGAGAAACTGATTACCAATAACCATTCCATATCCAATAGGGGATTATATGTGTGTAGACTATCATGAATAGTTCTAATCTCTTATGCCCATTTTTTGACATAGAGATTAGAACTATTCTAGACATGACACGTGGTTGCAGGAAAGAAATTTGCTCCATGTGTGGTCTTAAGAAACAGTCTTTTTTCCCTTATTATCACCTGGTGGTTCCTGTTCTGGGGTGACAACGCTCACTTACCCTACTGAATCTTTGGAAAAGCAGTATTACATAATTGGTGAGGCTGAAAAAAAGACACCAGTCCAAGTCCATCCAGTTCAAACTATGGTATGTGTGTGTATGTGTTTATGTCAATAGTACACTGTATATCCCTCTATGCTGTATCTGTTAAGGCACCCATCTAATCGTTTTTTTTTTTTAACCATCAACGCTCCCTGCTGATACCACTGCTTTTGGAAGAGAGTTCCATATCCTTGCCGCACTGACGGTAAAGAATCCTCTACGCAGTTTAAAGGTTAAACCCCTTCTCTTCCAGTTTTAGTGAATGGCTGAGTGTCTTTTTAAATTCCCTTTCACTAAATCGTTTTTTCCCTATTCTAGGGTCACCAGTACGGTATTTGTACATTGATATCATATCCCCTCTCAAGCTTCCCCTCCTCAGAGAGAATAAATTCAATGGTTGTAGTCTTTCCCCATAGCTGAGATATTCCATATTAGCTTTGTTGCCCTTCTCTGGACTCTCTCTAGTTCCAGCATATCCTTCCTGAGGACTGGTGCCCAGAACTGGACGGCATACTCAAGATTCAGTCAGACTAGAGTTTTGTAGAGTGGGAAGAATTATTGTTTTATCTCTGGAGTGAATCCCCTTTTTAATACATGCCAATATTCTGTTGGCTTTGCTTGAAACAGCTTGCCATTGCCAAGCCTGTCATCTACTAGGAACCTCAGGTCCTTTTCCATTCCGGATTCCTCCAGAGGTTTTTCCCGTAGCGAGTAATTTGCGTTTGTGTTTTTGGCACCCAAATGCATTACCTTACATTTTTCAACATTAAATCTCATTTGCCATATAGTTGCCCACCCCATTATTGTGTTTAGGTCTTCTTGCAAGGTTTCCACATCTTGCATAGAAGTCACTGAGGGACCCCACTTTCCACACCAGACCATTCCGAGTACTCACCATTAATTACCACACTTTGGACTCGCGCCTGTAGCCAGTTTTCAATCCAGGTTCTCACCCTGGATGATCCATGGCTACTAGGGATGGACGAAGAGTTCGGCCCAAACTTTGGTTGTTAAGGGGAATCCTGAACCAAAATTTAAAAAAAAATGTGTGGGGGTCCCCCCAAACTCCATACCAGGCCCTTCAGGTCTGGCATGGATATTAAGGGGAACCCGTAACAATTTTATTTTTTTTTAAATGGCTCGGGGGTCGCCCTCAAAACCCATACCAGTCCCTTCAGGTCTGGTAAGGATTTCAAGGGGAACCCCGCGCCAAAATTTTTAAAAAAAGGCATAGGGTTCCCCCCAAAAATCCATACCAGACCCTTTGCCGAGCATGCAACCTGGCAGGCTGCAGGAATAGAGGGGGTGACGAGAGAGCGACCCCCCCTCCTGAACCTTACCAGGCCACATGCCCTCAACATGGGGAGGGTGCTTTGGGGTAGCCCCCCAAAGCACCTTGTCCCCCCATGTTGATGGGGGACAAGGGCCTCATCCCCACAACCCTTGCCCCGTGGTTGTAGGGGTCTGCTGGTGGGGGGCTTACCGGAATCTGGAAGCCCCCTTTAACAAAGGAACCCCCAGATCCCCCTGTGTGAAATGGTAATGGGGTACAAATGTACCACTACCATGTCATAAAAAACTTATCAAAATGGTACAAAAGACAAGACACAGCTTGGGACAAGTTTTTTATTAAAAAATAAAAAAATAAAAATGTCCCACAAAGTCCATTAATCTTCTCTGCTCCATCGACGGACTGAAAAAGAAAAAAAAAAAAAACACGTGATACCTTGAAGACCAGAAGGGCCTGGTATGGAATTTGGGACCCCCCACTTTTTTTATTTTTTATTTTGGTTCGGGGTTCCCCTTAATATTCATACCAGACCCAAAGGGCCTGGTAATAGACTGGGGGGATCCCATGCCATTTTTTTCAATGACTTTTATCTGTATTGCCGGGACCAACAATTCATTATAGCCGCGAGTAGTTTTAAATAATTTTTTTCCTTTAGAAATGTCATTTTGTACAGGGACTGTTCTAAACATGGAAAAATGTGCCAGTTTACAGGCATACTATAGACACCCCCAGGTACAAAATTTAAAGGAATATTTCACTTTTATTGTTTCACTTTAAGTATTATTAAAATCACTTCTCCTGAAAAAACTGCCATTTTTAAAACTTTTTTTGCATTGATACATGTCCCCTGGGGCAGGACCCAGGTCCTCAAACACTTGTTATGACAATAACTTGCATATAAGCTTTTAAAACAAGCACTTTTGATTATTCATGTTCGTGTCCCATAGACTTTAACGGTGTTCGTGTGTTCTGCCGAAAATGTTTGCTGTTCGGTACACTTTGGTGCGAACCAAACCGGGGGGTGTTCAGCCAATCTCTACTGGTGAGGCTGCATTGGATGGGCACTGGTGAGGCTGCATGGGATGGGCACTGGCAAGGCTGCATTGTATGAACACTGGTAAGGCTGCATGGGCACTTGTGAGGCTGCATAGATGGGCACTTGTGAGGTAGCATAGATGGGCACTTGTGAGGCAGCATAGATAGGCACTGGTCAGGCTGCACTGATGGGCACTACTGAGCCCTGCATTCTTTATGTAGCCTAGTCCTGAGCCCTGCATTCTCTATGTAGCCTGCTCCCGAGCCCTGTATTCTTTATGTAGTACACTTTTGAGCCCTGCATTCTTTATGTAGCCTGATCCTGAGCCCTGCATTCTTTATGTAGCGTACTACTGAGTGCTCCTTAGCCCTGCTTTCTTTATGAAGCGCACTCCTGAACTCTGCACTTTTTTCTCTCTCTTATCTTCTCAACATTTGGTAGTCATATCTAAGAAGTTTCTTTTTTTATCTCATGGACGAAATGTGAGAAATAACGTATATATCATACAATCATTCCATAAACCCATACCACATACACTGCATATATAATTTGAGAAAAATATGCTTATAAAATAGTTTATCGTTTGCCAATGAAAAAAAAATGTCCCCGGATTTCAATTAAAAAATCTGGTCACCTTACTTAACCACTTTCAGACCGGACCATTTTGCTGGCTTAAGACCAGACCACTTCTTGCGATTCGGCACTGCGTCATTTTAACTGACAATTGCGCGGTCGTGCAACGTGGCTCCCAAACAAAATTGATGTCCTTTTTTCCCCACAAATAGAGCTTTCTTTTGGTGGTATTTGATTACCCCTGTGGTTTTTATTTTTTTGTGCTGTAAACAAAAATAGAGCGACAATTTTGAAAAAAACGCATTATTTTTTACTTTTTGTTATAATAAATATCCCTCAAAAATATATATAAAAATGTTTTTCCCTCAGTTTAGGCCGATATGTATTCTCCTACATATGTTTGGTAAAAAAAATTGCAATAAGCGATTATTGATTGGTTTGCGCAAAAGTTATAGCGTTTACAATATAGGGGATAGTTTTATGGCATTTTTATTAATATTTTTTTTTTTACTAGTAATGGCAGCGATCAGCAATTTTTATTGTGACTGCATCATTATGGCGGACACATCGGACATTTTTGACACATTTTGGGACCATTGTCATTTATACAGCAATCGGTGCTATATAAATGCACTGTGTAAATGACACTGGCAGTGAAGGGGTTAACCAGGGGGTGGCAGTGTAGGGGTTAAGTGTTCCTAGGGGCATGTTACTAACTGTGGGGGGCTGGGTTTTGTGTTAGTGAACACTGATCTCTGCTCTAATCACATGGAGCAGAGATCAGCGTCACTTGTTGCTAGGCAGAACAGGGAGATGCCATTTACAACGGCATCTCTCCGTTCAGCCTTCCCGTGAGATGATCGCGGGTATCCCCATGACGATCGAGTCTGCAGAACCCACGACTGGACTCACGGGGGCCCCACCGGCACGCGAGCATGCAGGGTGGCATTTAGAAATGGATGTACCCGTACGCCAATATGCCTGCCCGTGCCATTCTGCCAATGTACATCGGTGTGCGCCGGTCGGGAAGTGGTTAAAGAGGAACTGCAGTCTGCTTACATAATCTGTAATAAAAACATGCCATTCTGAAGCTTCCCTTCAACCACTTTGCTTATTATTTTATATATACTGTACTTGCCAAATACGTTGCAGAAGTCTCCCTCCACTAAGTCTGGCTGCAGCCATTTTAACTGTGGGCAGATGAAGCTGCTGCTTGTTCACTTTCTGGATTTATACAGACACACAGAGGCACACACACACATACACCTATATACAGACACACACACACACATAAATACACACACATATACAGACAGACACACTCACTCCTCTGCTTGCCTGCACATTTCTCCTCTCTGGATAAATACACATGGATCTCTGCAGTCTCCTATTATCTCTACCCTCACCCAGCCCCCTCCAGTTCTGCTGTTCTGCAGCTCTGATTGGCCTCTTATGACTCACCCCTCCTCTCTTGCTGACAAACTCTCTCCCTCTCTCTCTCCCCCTCTCTCTCCCTCTCTCTCCCCCCCTCTCTCTCTCTCTCTCTCTCCCCCCTCTCTCCCCCCCTCTCTCTCTCTCTCTCCCCCCCCTCTCTCTCTCCCTCCCCCCCTCTCTCTCTCTCTCACCCCCCCTCTCTCTCTCTCTCCCTCCCCTCCTCTCTCTCTCTCACCCCCCCCCCTCTTTCTTTCTCTCTCTCTCTCTCTCTGTGCATGATGTCATAAGCCTAGGGTAATGACCAGTCAAAAAACATGAAGTGGGCTGTATAAGGTATTTACTGGCAAAAAAAAATGTTTTACTATCCAAAGTTAAAACAAGGGCAGAAGATTTATTAGGTGGAAAGTTGAAAAAATGACTGAAGGTCTGCTTTAAAAGAGAAATATAGGATTTTTTTTTCCCATAATCATAATTACCTAGGTGAATGCAGCATCGGTCTCCCAGCGCCTCTGCACTGGGAGCTGAGCCACCAAACATCGCCAATGACTCAGTTCTCTAGGCTCCCCGAGCAGAGAGCTTCTGCCTGTCATGCCGCAGCTCTCCTGCTCTGCTACTCCACGCTCATTGGATCACTGAGCTGTGGACGGGCGGGGAGTGGCTAATAATAAAAACTTGTATTAGATCCTCTGCCAGGTGTTGGTGAACAGTGATTTTTTGTATATTAAACCCTCTAGTTGATTAGATCGAAAAATTATCTAAGTACTTCAGACAGTCTTATATACCATAACCTGTGAGCTGATTATGATCATAAAAGTAAAAACGTTTTTACGCAGAGATAAAAATGCAAAAAATAAGCTAAGTGAAATTAAGGCCAAATAACATGTGGAATTAAAGTAGTTTCCAGCATATAAAGGACTAGCACGAGCCACTTTTCACATGTTTATGGACTATAATTGTACTTATTAGCATATTTAACATATATTCGTTTGTCTATCTATTTATTCATTAGTATTATATTCAAATCAAAATACATACATATATACACACATATAATTTTTTTTCTCTCTCCCCCAGGGGGTCTAACACCCAACACAGGTTTTACCTTATTTAGATTTTTACTCTTTACTCTTTAAGTAACATACACACTATCAAGTGAACACTGAGAGTCACATTAATCTATTTATAAATGTCAGGTATACACCATAGGTCTCTTCAATACCTAACAGAGGATCTAGCACATAAATATTCCTTTAAGATATAAACAATTTTAATTTCTATATTTAGTTTGAAAAGCTGGTGACACACTTCTCACCCCAAATTTACTAAAAGGAAGCACTACTTTAATTTCACAGGTTAGGTATATAAGACTGTCTGAAGTACTTTGATAATTTTTCGGTCTAATCCACTAGCGGGTTTAATATTCAAAAAAAATCACTGTTCACCAACACCTGGCAGAGGATCTAATACAAGTTTTTATTATTATTTTATTTATATATTTATTTCTGGATTTATTTAAAAAAATGCTTTTGAACAGCACACTTTTCATCTTGAGATAATAGGGGACAGCGCCACTTCTATTTTCCTTTTCATTTCCATACTCATTCCACCTGCGGGTGAAATAAATTGTAGAGGCAGCTCCAATCCCATAGCATACAAAAAGGCAGCTTCTGGGTCATATAAATCCTTAGCGCAGCTTCACTTCTCCTTTTTCTGTTTCTTACAACTATTTGTTATCAACTTTTTTTATCATCCTTTGGCTTATTCCTTCAGCTACGCTTCTGCTGATCCCAATCAGCAACCACTCGTTACTGACCTTTGGCTTGTTTATTGACCATGTTTCTGCTTGATTCCTACCTGCTATATCTGCTACTGAACCCGAGCTTGCTCACCTCCTTGTGGGCCAATCTTGAGGACCACAACCTGGTACTAACACTCAGCAAACATGCAGCATCCCCACCATCAGCAGCTCTAGTGAATACCAGTTATTGGGTGACCTGCTTGTGTACTTATCCAGCTGGTCCATGGGAGCCTCACTTCTGCTATAGCTGCTGGTCTTAGAGACTGGCCCCTGACTGACACCTTGGCAGTAGAGGGGTGACAGTCACTTTTTAGAGCAAAAATTGAGCTTATTGGTTCTTTTTAAATTCCTAGAAGAGAGGATAGGGCACAAGACACTCATGAGACGAGGCAGACTCCTGATGAAGGATAAAACAGTACTTACAACCTTTACAGGTAGAGAAACTTGCAGCTAACCTAAAATATTATAGACCTCCTGGCTGCAAGTACTCAATGGTCTAGCTACCAACTCCAGTTTACCATATTTTAGGCAAGGTTCAAGCTTCTACCCATCTTTTACTGTATCTCATTAGGCTGAAGCTGATTTAGGCCTCAACACCTTAGACCTCAAACCCAGGACTCCTTCCCAGCAAATGGTCACCCTATCTAGGCAACAGGCCCAAGAGGTTCAGATATACAACTATGTCCCTCTCCTATGCGGGAGGCCTGAAGAAATACTCCCCTTCAAAAGCTTGCACCCAAATACTCCTATCCTCTCCCAGCATGCACCCCTGGCAACAAATGCAGCGGTTAACCAGTGATTTATACCTTTTATAACCCAGCATTATTGGATCCTCGCGCTCTAATGCAAGGGACACTCCCTAGCAGCAGGCAAAGGTAAATGATAAAACTGGGCTTAGTAGAGAGCAAGTGAGTCGAGAAGTATAAATCCACTTTGGCTGACTATAGTCAAACAAGGGTAAATTTAAGGGTTCACTCCTGCTTAAGCTAGGGTGGTTTAGGGACTTTATGGCCTTTTGATACATTTGTCAGGAGAAGGGGAAAAGTTCTTTAAGGATATACAATTTATAACAAGCATTAACCTTCTTAAATAAGACAGTTTTTCCTATGGTGGTGGTGGGTGGTGGACATCGTACAGATATTTTTTAAAGTGATTGTAAAGGTTAGTTTTTCTTTTTCTAGTAAAATAATAAACATGTCATACTTATCTGCTTACAAAACTTACAATGGTTTTGCACAGAGCAGTTCTGAACCTCCATTTCTTGGGTCCTGCTGCTGTATCTGAGCAGATGAGGAGGGAGAGAACTGGGAGAGCCTTGGTTCTTGGGCACAGCACTGGACTGAGTTTGGGATCAACTATGTATTTAGGTGGACTGCAGGGGGAGATGCATGCAGAAGGGTAAAGAACCTTCTGCATTTACAAGCATCTTAAAGGGTTTTCTGGAATTTTATACTGGGTAACAGTCATTATCAAAATGCTTTATCTCATAACAGAATTGAATGTAAAAGTAGCAACTATAATAGTAGCACTGCAGTCACACTACTTACCTGAAGCAATGCCTCACCAACTTAATGTTGTTTATAAGAGTTACTGTAATGCACTATGATGATGCTTTAGTTGGTTCAAGGTTTGAGCTGGCCATAAACGTGAAATCCCCTCCTTCCCCACCCAGTTTCAATTGTTTCCTTGTTTCAAGCTGCCAAGCAACAGAAAACTATAACAAACATTGATCATATCTACTGCTATAACAATTGAAAAGCATTGTTAACCAAATTTTCAATATAACTTCTATCATTTGCTCAAACTAATGTTTGAGTCACAAATTGTTGTGGATACATGTAGTAATTTTTCAATCTAAACTTGCTGCTAGATTGGCATAAATAAGCATAAAATGGTATAAAATTTGTATGGCCAGCAAGTGGCCAGTAACAATGACTACTTCAGTTACCATTACTTTATTCTGATTTCAGTGCTATTGCAAAATTTGTGTGGTCCAGGTCCACTTATTTTTGCTAACTTGGAGGTATATAGTAAATGCACACAGTGATGGTTTATGTACCTTTACAGTGTGTGTAATTCCAAATAACACAAATCTATTATATTGCAGCTAACCAGTCCTTAGATATGATGGCTGCATTTGTTTTTCTTTTTTTTTTTCAGCCTTTGTTCCTGTCCTAGAGTGAGAAATCCCAGTGTACTGTATCTATCTGTATGGCCGGGGTGTCGCCTTAGGGCGGTAAGTGCGTTAGGACTACAAAGCACCTTATCTCTACTTGTCTCCATAACATAGGGGTAGTTATGTAATTCACAGGGAGAACTGGTAGGGCTGATGACACTGCAGCGTTGGCAGAGCGTACAGCAATTAATGAGTTCACTGGATGTCTGGTAGGATTCATATGTATTTTAATGCCTTTATTAAACAGATAAAAATAAAGCACTTTCAGTGCTATATATAACTGACCAAAAATAGGCAAAATAATGTTCATTATAAATACACTTTAAAAAAAACATGAACTGGTTTTATTGTATCATGAAGACTGAAATAGTCCCATCATATTCAACAAACTGATGTTCTATGTCTGTCCACGATCCCTTTATGCAAAGACACTCAAAGCAATAAGAAATATCAAACAGTTGTGCACCTTACCACACATTATTTCCTTGTCAGATTACGTTCCTCTGAAAACATATTCTTCTATTTTTACATGCAGGGTGTCATATAATTTATTAGTCTTAGGAGTGACAGTGACGCTGTTTACAGAGTCAATTATAGGTGACCTCATAATCAGTTGGAGCTTGATTAGGCTAAACTATTCAAGTTTGTTTAGGAGGTGGAAAGTTTACTTTTCTATGCATTGCTCGCGGTTAAAGCGATATTCATCTTGGAAGTGTACAAATAATTTCTACCAGTAGATTATTTATCTTGGATTGCATACATACAGTATCTATGTGAAGACAACAAACCTGCAGTAGCATTCAGTAGCATTTTGTCATATTTTTTTGCTTTGGTAGCTATTATAGTTTTAGTAAGGTGAGTAAATCTGTTTAAAAGGTAAATTCCACCTTTTGCAAAAAAAATGAATAAATAAATAATGCAACCATATTACAAAAAGTAGAAATGTGCATCTGATATTAACATTATTATTTTCACTTTTGCATGGAGGCTGCAAAGCATTACAATCGTGATCAGTGGATGTTGGGTGCAATACTCTGACTCCTGCAGACCGTTCCTCCAGCTTAGATCTGTACAGAGATACAGACCTTCAGTTAAGCCAGGCTTACATGGATCTAAATTTAGCCAGTTCAGCAGGGACCGGCTGCATTTTGATCCATGTATGGGCACTGACATCTGTACAACCAGCCTGTCAGGTTTTTCCTGATTGATAAGTGCCACTAACTATAGCACTGATCATTGTATTCTAATGGTTGGGAAGTCTTCCCGCCATCAGAACACAAAAGCACAGCAGGAGGATTCCCCCATCCATATAGAATGTGTGGATGGAGGAATCATATTTATTTTTTTTCATTCAATCCACTGGTTGAATGAAAAAAAAAAATGATATATAGAACTAAAGTCACTCTACCACAGTGGCACATGGGCTCTGAATGAGAGACGCAGCTGTGTGAGCGGAGCCATACACAGCAATGTCGGCTTCAATAATAACAGGAGCCAGCAGGGAGAAGAACCCAGATTATTTAAGTGTGGGAAGGGTTTGTTTAACCGCTTCAGCCCCGGACCATTTGGCTGGCCAAAGACCAGAGCACTTTTTGCGATTCGGTACTGTGACGCTTTAACTGACAATTGCGCAGTCGTGCGAAGTGGCTCCCAAACATTTACGTAATTTTTTCCCCACAAATAGAGCTTTCTTTTGGTGGTATTTGATCATCTCTGCGTTTTTTTTTTTTTTGCGCTATAAACAAAAGAGCGACAATTTTGAAAAAAAAAACTAATTGTATACTTTTTGCTCTAATAAATATTCCCAAAAAATATGTAATTATTTCTTCCCTCAGTTTAGGCCGATACGTATTCTTCTACATATTTTTGGTTAAAAAAAATCACAATAAGCGTTTATTGATTGGTTTGCACAAAAGTTATAGTGTCTACAAAATAGGGGATAGTGTTATGGCATTTTTATATATATATATTTTTTTGTTACTAGTAATGGTGGCGATAAGCGATTTTTATCGTGACTGTGACATGGCGGACACATCGGACACTTTTGGCGCTATTTTGGGGCCATTCACATTTATACAGTGAACAGTGCAAATAAAAATGCATTGATTACTGTGTAAATGTGACTGGCAGTGAAGGGGCTAACACTAGGTGGAGCTGCAGGGGTTAAGTGTGTCCTAGGGAGTGATTCTAACTGTGGGGGAGGGGCTGTGTGTGACACTACATTGATCACCGCTCCCGATTACAGGGAGCGGTTATCAGTGGCACTAGGCAGAATGGGGAAATGCTTGTTTTCATTTGCATTTCCCAGTTCTTCCTCTCCGTGAAGCAATCGCGGGTATCCCAGATCACGTACAATAACTTGATTTCTAACAGCGGAGCCAACCTGCCCCGGTAAAACTGCGGAGGCTGGTCCGCAAGCAGTTAAGGGCAGAATAATGGACTCTAATTTTGACATGAAACATGATCAGAAAGATGGACTTCGCTTTTAAAACAACCCTGTTAGCCACTGCATCTTAATGGGTTCTTATTCCCTATAAATGTTGTTAAAATTAATTTTAGGTATTTATATCGTGATGACAATTTGCATAGTACCCTTTAGACCCTACCCAGTGGTGTATTTAGGGTTCTGTGCTGCCTTAGGCCTGACTAAATTCATGCACCCCCAATTTAAATATTACCCATCCCTTCCTGTCAAGGCCACACCCCCCTTCCTGCTATAGCCGCTAGCAGAAATCACTGTGTTCTCCCAGCAGGGATATCTCCCCACGCCTCCCAGCCTGGTGAACATGATAGCTCCACAGTCAGTGTTGATGGAGGAAATCAAGACAAATCAAGCCATCAAGCCAAATTGCATAATCGATTTGCCTGCTCAAGGGTCCTTTCATACCAGGTGCAGTGGAACTTTGTGGCTATCCCCACGCAGCCCCACAGCACCCCCAACAAAAGACAAGTTAAAATGACGGCCTGTGCTGCGGTGGTGTGCACTGAAAAAAGTACTGCATGTAGCACTTTTTTTTCAGAGTAGCATGGGTCACTGCATGGCAGCCAATAGAACTCTATAAATGTGACAATTCAATAAAGTTTGCATTAAAAAAAAAAAGAAAAGTAGAGTAGTGCTCTGCACTGCACTGGTATCAGTGCATCAACACAGCACTGGTCCTGCTGGACCTCACCACCACACCACATACGTTACAACACAGCGGCTGGTGTGAATGGACCCTGTGTTGAGTGGCTTTTGCTTGCTTCAAGTATATTTCCCATACCTATTCAAGTGGAATGCAAAATCTGCATGAAGCACAGGTAAATGCAGGTCAAAAGGAGGTCAAGTGCACCTGTCAGTGGATTCTAAATGATCACAGAAACATCTCAAATTGATGTCAGAACAAATGCCAGTGCTAAGTGATAACAAAGGCACTTCCAGTGGTGGAAGTGCTCATATTCACCTGCTAAAATACCCCTATATAACCTCACATTGGGCCAGCAAATCCATATTTGTGGATGATTGGACATCCAATGCTGAACTGACCACACAGGTACTGCTCTTGGCTGTAGGTGGCATTTTTCACAGGAGGAACACCGAAGTTGGGGACCTGCCCAATTATTGTTCTATTTCATGGTGGTCATGTGACATTCACAAACCATTTTCATAGTCAAATAATTATGACTCAATTGACCCCAAAATATGTCAACACACAGACTGAACGATCTTTAACCTGTGTATGTTTAATTAAAATCCATTTTGCTAAATAAAACAGGATTAAATGTCTTAAAGATGTTCCTATAGGGAAAAACCTAATGCCGCATACACACGACCAGATTTTTCGTCAGCAAAGGTCCGACGGAACAAATCCATCAGACAATTTGATCATGTGTGGGCTCCATCAGACCTTTGCTGTCCAAAAATCTGACAGAAATAGAACATGTTTCAAATTTTTCGGCCAGAACTCCGGCAGACCCAGTTCCTATCGAGAAATCCATTCATGTATATGCTAGTCCGACGGACAAAAACAGATGCTAGGGCAGCTATTGGCTACTGGCTATGAACTTCCGCATTCTAGTCCAGTCGTACGTCATCATGTTCAAATCCGTCGGACCTTGGTGTGATTGTGTGTGTCCAAGTCCGTTCATTCAGAAAGTCTGCCAGAACTCCGCCGAAAGTCCATCAGGAAGACCGTCAGACCTAGTCCGACGAAAAGTCCGGTCGTGTGTACACAGCATATGACAAATCATCAGGTTGCAAAAACCATGAGCAAAAAAAATAAAAAATTTCTAGTTTTACTTCTCATCAAGAAGACTACAAAAGCCCAGTTTTTTCCTCACACCAACACCGGAACTCTCAAGATTTAATCCTATCCATTCCAGGACAACAGGTAAAATTCATTAAAGCTCAACATATGACCCACAAGGAAATAATCCTGTAATCACTTTATAGATCTCTTCAAAGTTATCAAGCAGGAAGGAAAAAACCTAAATGCATTCTTCAGTCTTCAAGAGGAAGTAAACCCTGATGAGTTTACTTCCTCTTTCATTCCCTGCAAAGGTAAAGCATAATGGACTACTATGCATCACTTACCTGACACAGGAGCCAGCAAAGTCACCGCTGCCCCCTGTAGTCTGGCGCATCCATCTTCTCGGTGGGTCTCGCCGCTCTGCCGCTGTCATTCGGTGAAGCCGCAATGACGTCACTCCCGCGCATGCGCACGGGAGCCGTCACTCGCGGCATATCGCTGTTGACAGCGGTGCCTGTCTTTCGCCAAATATCTCCTAAACCGTGTAGGTTTAGGAGATATTTCTTGGGCCTACAGGTAAGCCTTAATCTAGGCTTACCTGTAGGTCAAAGTTGGTTGTAAGGGTTTACAACCACTTTCAGTCTAATGAGAACTTTCCAAGCCAAAGATAGCTGACATCCTTCTGTATGTGGTGGGTTGTGAGGCATAGTGAGTGCAAGGTGGACACTTCTTGAATGTAAAAAAGGTTTTTATTTCTCTTAACAGCCCTTTTTGTATTTTTGGAGGAAAGAGAGTTAGGGCCAGGACACCCTTAGATAGTTGCTAATTCATTTGGCAGACTCCAAAACTTCAATAGGAGGACAGCCGTGTAGGGAAAGGCCCAGCAAGAAGGCACATCTGCACTTGCAGGAATGGTGTCTCCTATGGTGACAGTCTTTAACAGTTCCTAACTCAAACGTAACAGTTCTTTCAGCTCCACTACAAATGCCTCTTGTAGTTCTTTAACACTGCGCTCCCGGTCTCTCACTAGACCCTTTGATTCACTGACTATGAATCCCTTGAGCTCCTCCAAGGATTGTAGTGGTATCTCCCTCAAGCATCACCCCTGCTTCTCTGCTGGCTACCTAGCGTGGCACTCCAGATACTTCTCAAGCTTCACCCCTGCTAACCGGCAAGGTCCCTGGCTTGACTCAGAAGGCTGCTCTGCAAGTGTCTCCTCCGTGGGGTTGGGGCCCTGACTGGATCACTACCTGAAGTTTCCCGATTCTCCACCGTGCCCTTTCGGTGACAATATGGTTCTGGTACTTGCTTCAGGTGCTCACTGTGGTCCCTGGTAAAGGTGGTTGGTTCCTTTGTGGTGACAGCTTCCCTTCTACCCCTGACCACTGACAGCTTCTCCGGCTGGCAGAACCAACACTTCTGGTTGGACTGCAAGCCACAATCCCAACCCTGCGCTGCCCTCCTACTTCTGGATAGGCCCCCACATGGCCTGGCAGGCTGATGACCCCGGGATTGGCCCAATCTCCAGCCTAGCAGCCCGGGGCATATGACACACATCCACCCAGATAGCCATCCAGGTGACACAGAACAAAGATCACCTGACCTCACCCGAATATATAGATTCTCCCAGCAGGCCAAGGGATTCAAGAAAACCCCTGCCCATTGGATGAGCTACCCCATATACTCATAACCTTACCTTGCCTTCTTACCTGCCCTTCTCATTTATAATACCACCAAGTCCCCGGTCACCTAGTGGTAGAAGAGAAAAAAGTGACAAGGCCAAATTTATGAAGAAAGCAATAGATTTCTATCAATCGATCAAGATAACTACTCTTGGTAAGTACATTTTTGAAGAGCTCCCTGACTAAACCCCAGGGTGCTACAGACAATTAACCCACCTATTGTTACAGTGTGGAAGTAAACTAGAATACCCAAAGGAAACTGATGGAAGCACACAAAGGAAACTGATGGAAGCATGCTGACAAGCATGCTCCCAAGTGACTGTGCTAATTATGTTGTAAGCAGACTTCTTGCATTTTTCTAAGACCAAACTGTTTATACCATTTAATTTTAAATTGTGCAGCACTATTATATTAATCAGGCCTTCCCTTGGTTCTCTGGATTCCAAAGCTCTTTTGTCTGTGTCTGCCTTTTACAGCAGCCAGTCATAAGTAGTCTGCATATGACAGAAGTGAAGCTGTACTCCCAGCTGTCCCCTTGCATACAAAAAATTAATTCTGTCAGCAGGGACAGAGACACTCTACTCATTTTTTTTCCCACTAACGCATTTCAATCTCTGCTTGGACTTAATCTTAGCACTCTATGTCTATATTATACAATTAAGCCCCAGTAGGGGGAAGATTTGGGTGGAGTGTCTCTTTCCCTAAAATCAGAATACATTTTTTTGTACACAAGGGATTAGCAGTGTGTGGCTTCACTACTTTGATATGCTAACAGTATCAGAAAAGTGAAGGAACCCTGGGGTTGCCAACACCCATGGCTGAAGGGAACGATTTACAGGAAGTCAGAGGGGTTTTAAGGATATCTAGTAGACAGCTGTGGTTGTGCAAACAGGCACAACTACCAAATTACAGGTTTAGCAGTATCACATACCTGGTTAAAGGCCGAAGTGACAAGAGGGCTTCCTTTGTGGCTATGGTTTTGTATACATTGGGGGGGATTGGGAGCGCATACACTAGGGGGGGGATCAGGAGGGCATACACTGAGGGGGGGTCAGGAGGGCATAAACTGATACACTGAGGGATGAGAATTCAGGAGGGCATACACTGATACACTGGGGGGGGGGGGGGGAATCAGGAGGCCATACACTGATACACTGGGGGGGGGGGGGGGCATACACTGGCATACACTGGGGGGGATTCAGGAGGGCATACACTGATACACTGGGGGGGAATCAGGAGGGCATACACCGATACACGGGGGGGGGGGGGAATCAGGAGGGCATACACTGATACACTGGGGGGGGGGGGCATACACTGGCATACACTGGGGGGGATTCAGGAGGGCATACACTGATACACTGGGGGGGAATCAGGAGGGCATACACCGATACACGGGGGGGGGAATCAGGAGGGCATACACTGATACCCTGGGGGGGAATCAGGAGGGCATACACTGATACCCGGGGGGGGATCAGGAGGGCATACACTGATACACTGAGGGGGGATTCAGGAGGGCATACGCTGATACACTGAGGGGGGGAGTCAGGAGGGCATACGCTGATACACTGGGGGGGACCAGGAAAGTAAACACTGATACACGGGGGGGGGGGAGGATTCAGGAGGGCATACACTGATACACGGGGGGGGGATTCAGGAGTGCATACACTGATACACTGGGGGGGGGGATTCAGGAGGGCATACACTGATACACTGGGGGGATTCAGGAGAGCATACACTGATACACTGGGGGGATTCAGGAGGGCATACACTGATACACTGGGGGGGATTCAGGAGGGCATACACTGATACACTGGGGGGGATTCAGGAGGGCATACACTGATACACTGGGGGGGATTCAGGAAGGCATACACTGGGGGGGTTCGGGAAGGCATACACTGATACATGGGGAGGGGGGGGGATTCAGGACAGCATACACTAGGGGCAGTCATAATCTTTTAATGAGTTCAATTTCTCACTTGTCATGAAAAGAAGATGAAGATCTCAATTGTCATCTAACGGCACCTCTATGCTAAGCTGCAGTAACTCAGCAGACTCAGCATAAAGGTGCCTGAAACGAATCCACAATGTAGTGCTGGCAGCAGAGCTCACCTCCAGGAACTTTCACATGGCTCTCTGCTCAGCAGCTGCACATATCTCCCTCTTCCAGACAAGCCTGTTCTGGGGGAAAAGGCACATCCCCATCCTGCCCACCCAAGCAGCAGCCTGTAGGAGAGAGGCTGAAAAACTGCAGGGGGAGGTACAGGGGGCGGAGAGTGCAGTCCAGAGGGTTGTGAACAGAAATTCATGCTTAGAATAGCTGCTAGTTGTCCAGCCTATCCACTGGCCAGGTAACCAGAGCAGATCTAGTTACCCGGGGCGCGCTCAGCCTCAGTCTTTAATGTTTTGTAGGGGGGTGCAATTGCCCCGTTGCCCCCCCCCACCCCAGATCCGCCCCTGCGATAGAGTCACAAAGAGGCACTGCAGCTGGCAGACTGTTAACATCCATGGTAGAACTATTCAGTATAGCCAATAGGGAAGGTCTGGAAAGATCAAAGGCCAAGTCGAAGTCATACACAGGTGAGCAATAGAATGTGAAAGAGAGAGACATTGTCTGGAGCCGAGTTAGGGTCATACACAGGTAAGTAGGATAGGTGGCGATAACGGACTTGTGAGGAGCCAGGCCTGTGTCACACACGGTAGATCAATGTAAAACAAGATTCTTCAATGAGCCAAAGTCACAACCAGGTGTCAGGCAAATGGAATTCCAATGGCAAGCTGGGTCGGTAATAGGTAGTCAAAGTAATCACAGGCTCAAGATACATGGGAGCATGTATCATGGGCTAGCTGAAGATCATCAAGAAACCTCCTGTTACTACTACTTCCCTTACATTGGGTGTTTGGCACTAGTCCTGGGTACTGGCAGAAGTTCCCAATCGACGTATTGGCACACATGCACCTCTGTTCTGGATAGTTTTCTGGCAAGCAATTGCATTTCAGTTTTCTATATTAGAAAAAAAGGGAAAGAGTTTCACTGCTGCTTTTTAGTATACATAGAACACCCCAACTCATTTAATTTAGCTCATCATGTAATTGTTATAATAATCAGTTGTGGCTGGTACTCGATTTTTTGGGGGGGGGGGCAGCAAAAAAAACAAAATCCACCACCCCCCTGCCAGCGCGCTTGCCTGCCAGCACTGCAGTTACCCGATCCAGGTTGTAAGTGGCTTTGGCGGCTTTCCCCGGCTTCCCCTCCCGGCCAATCCGGTCATTTCTTTTTCTGACCAATCTAGTCTTAGGACCCGCTTCCTGTCCTGATTGGCTGGGCGGAGAAGCAGGAAGACATTAGCGAATCAACATTCACTAATGTCACAAGTGGGTGGGCTCGGGGCACAGTGCTCTGCATTGTGAGCCCAACCTTTAAGCCAATTAGAGCCTCAGGCTCTAATCATGTGCTTAAAAAAAAATGTAAAAAAACTCATAGAAATCCAATGCATCCAGTACCCCACATGGAGATTAGTGGCCGACACAGAGATTAAGGGGGCAGCGCCACTCCGCCCACTATGGATCGGCCGCCGCTGATAATACCCACATTCTTCTTACTCATCAGAAATTATACTGTGCATACAGAGAGAAAAGGTCTTAGCATAATGTTGTTTCTTTTGAATTAATAAACAGCAGCTTATGTGCAGTTTCTAGGGCAATAAGATACTCATTCTATCATAAACATTGTGTCAGATAGTTAATATTTCATTTTTTATATATATAGGATTTATACATTTCTATCCTAGAATTACCACAGTGACTGTAAGCACCTGCTCTCTGGACAAAGATTTTCAAAGCTGTTTCCACATCTGAGGTGTTAATAATGACCTGGTCAGACTCACTTTTATTAACTGTATGCAGGAAAATATTCTTAAAACATGAGATTTTACAGAGGCCTATACCACTCATAACTATCAGATCTTGAATGTTCTCTTGGTCCTGTCCAAATTATCCAGTTTGTGAGTCCAGTTGGTTGACAGTTATTTTCTTTTGTGTCCAAACGTAGATCTCAGGGTGGATGATACAATTAAAAATCAATCATCACATGACATCTGAGCCAATATATTTGGGCATCCAGTATGAGTATACTGTTAAAAGGAGATAATGCAATGCTCAAAATCATATAATCCTATAATCAATACAAGGTCTCAGTTCACCATTCCTCTTCTTTACAAAGAAGAAACCAGCACCAGCAGGAGAGGAGGAGTTGCGGATGGAATCTTGAGAAAGTGCGCCTGCAACATACTCCTCCATGGCCTTATCCTCCAAGGCCGACAAAGGGTAAACCCGGCCACGAGGGGGTATGGCACCAGGTTAAAGGTCAATTGTGCAATTATACGACCAGTGTGGAGGTAAACTACCGGCTTGACCTTTGTCAAAGACATCACTAAAATTGCGGTACTCTAGTAGAGTGAACCTTGGCTACCTTCTGGGAGCGTGTCTTATTGCATTGTGGCGACCAGGAGAGAACCTCAGCATGGAGCCAATCAAAAGAGGGATTGTGCCTCTGTAACCAAGGATAACAAATAACCAGCGGAAACTTAGGTGAGGAAATAACTTGGAATTAGATTATCTCATGGTGAAGAGCCACTATGGCCATTGACAATGGAACAGTCTCATGAGTTACATGAGCAGGCTTTAGAGGTCTTCCGTCAAGAGCCTCAATGGCAAGTGTAGTGTCATGCAGCTGTAGCAGAATCGAGTGCAGTCAATGAACAGGCCTGCAGCCCCAGAGTCGATTAGAGCCTCTATCTCGACGGACGACTCAGCCCAAGAAAGGGTAAAAGGGTAAACCAGGAACTTAGCCTTCTGGATAACTGGGGACAAAGCAACGCCACGTAAGGTCTGCCCGTGACGGGACCTCAAGGTTCAGGTATTCCCTGAATGGGTAGGACAAGATTTGAAAAAGCGACCTGCCTGGCCACAATAAAGATGCAATCTCTCCCTCCTCCTAAGGATTCTCTCATCCGCAGAGAGATGCGTGAAGCCCAAGTGCATGGGTTCATCTTCACAGACCGACTCAGTACCAGGAGGCATGGGAAGTGAGGGAGGCAAGGGTGGGACTGCCAAGTTGGGAGATAAATGTACAGGAGGCTTCCGCAAGAGCTCTTTAAAAGAGAGTCTTTCTCTAAGTCTGGAGTCAATGAGGATGGCAAACGTGATCAGCCTCTCCAGCTCAGTGGGTATATCTTGGGCTGATATCTCACCCTTGATGTTATCCCAGAAACCATGAGAAAAAGCAGCCATGAGGGCCTCATTGTTCCAAGCAACTGCTGCTGCCAGAGTACGGAATTCAAAAGGCGTAATCAGCAACATTTCTCATTCTCCTGCACATCTGCCACACCACTGTACCCCCTTGCTCTTCTGTCCCACCACTGTAACCCTGCTGCTCATCTGCCCCATCAATGTAACTCTTTTCTCATCTGCCCCACCACTGTACATCCCTGCACATCTGCTTCACTGACGTATACCCATGCTTTTCTGTGTCACTATTGAATCACCCTCTCATCTGTCCTAACACTGAACCCATCTACTCATCTGCCCCACCACTGTAACCTGCTTTCTCATCTGCCCCACCAATGTACCTCCTGCACATCTGTCTCACCTCTGTACCCCCTGCTCTTCTGCCCCACCTCTGTTCCCCCTACTCATCTGTCCCACCAATACACCTTTCACATTTGCCCCACTGCTCTACCCCCCTGCTTTTCTGTCCCACCACTGAATCCCTTACTCATCTGCCCCAATACTGAATCCACCTGCTCATCTGTCCCACCACTAGTGCCAATAGTACATGTATACATGCACTTTTCCCATACACAATGTTACTAAACCCTCTTGTTCCTTACCACAGGGTCTGACTTTAGAGAAAATATCAGTAACTGTTTATCAGATAAGGCATTATAATGTGTTGGTGTAATTTATTGGAATATCCACTCTTAAGCCCCGTGCACACGGGCCAAATGCTGAACGACAAGAATAACTGTCTGACATTTGGCCCTTGTGTATGGCAGCCGGTCTGACAGAAGCCGGCCATTTCGTATGCTGGAAAAACAGAACACAACAGCTCAGCGGGAAAGATCACTGTACTAACGCCGGATCGTTAGCACATTGGCTCCAACTGGAGCTGTCAGTTTTTTATTTGTTCAAACTATTAGTGTGTACCAGGCTTTATTTGCTCTTTATCTGACTTCCCCCTTTCCCCCTAGACCTATTTACCAATGGTGGCCCTACCAAAAATGCAAAGAACCAGATAAGATAGCCCTGGCATTTCCGAGACCCTCTACCATAACAAGATGACCATTCTCAGAAGGGTGCAATCTAATACTTCTGAATTTTATGTTTTGAAACCTAGCTCTATTGTCTAGGCCATAAGACTGGTTACATAAAATTAGCAATCCTTTGACAGGTGAATCAGTTCACAAATCTATATTTTCATGTTTTTTTTTTTTTGTTTAGCATTCAAGAGGTTGTTTTATGGAAAATGCAAAGGTTTACCCTGGGATATTTTATACTGACAATTTTTTTTATTTTTATTTTTTATTGTTTCAATGATTTTATTGATTATTATTGATAAAGCAAAAAATGCATGTTACATACACATAGTAAAACATAAATCTGAATATCATTGTAATTATTAAATACAGAATTTGAAAATAAAGAAACAATATGAATTGATATTTGGCATAAGATAGAAATGCATAGATCAATAAAATAAAAATTAAACAAAAAAAACACACTTGTAAATATATATCATATAGATGAAATTACTCCAAGCTAGATAAAATTGATTTAAACAACACATGCGTATATATGGAGTCATATTAGTCGCATACCTACATCTCATAAGAAACCAAAAAAAGGTGTAACAAACTAGAGTAACAATGAATCTGTAAATTCCATATTATCTCACGCACCCCTAATGGGATCAAACTGTGCGCGAAAATAATTTGAGTCCTAACATCAGACTATATACAAGGTAGTGGTCTGTATGGCTTTAATCTGAGCTACAACCAACATGGTTGTCTACCTTATAAGGGATTAGTATCCAGAATTGAATACAAGCTGCTATATAAAAGCAGTGAAATTTAATTTATTCTATTATATTAAGTTGGGGTCCCCAGGTCAAGCTAAACGGGGACAGATATTAGGGTGTTATATGTAGTCGAGCACTTAAAATGTGACCAAGATGACCACGTTTTATGAAATTTAACATGGGTATCTTTCGCTTGAGAGATCAAGCCCTCCATTTCAGCTATTTTCTCTATTCTGCGGAGCCATTCAGAAATAGTGGGGGGAGAGGAAGAACGCCAATGAACAGGGACGCAAAGCTTTGCTGCATTTATAAGATGTGATGTGAGGGATCTTTTATAAGTCGATTGCGGAATAGATATATGATGCAGGAGGTATTGAGCTGGCGTGTAGTCTGGGGTATAGGTTGTGATTTTAGTGATGAGCTTATGGACTTCCTTCCAATATGGTTGGATTAAAGGACAATCCCACCATATGTGGAGAAGAGAACCGTGCGCTAGATTACATCTCCAACATGTGGGAGGGATAGTAGAATGGAATATGTGAATTCGGTCAGGCGTTCTATACCATCTAGAGTATAGTTTGTATCCATTTTCTTGAGCGGTAACATTTAGGGGGCCTGAATGTACGTGTGTATATATGTTTTGCCAGTCCTCGTGTGTTGAATACAAAGACAGTTCTCTTAACCATTTCTTACATGTGGTGTCATTTGAGAAAGAAGCATCTGGGAACATTAAAGAATAGGTAAATGAAATGAGGTGTCTTTGAGGGTCTGTTTTGGAGCATACGTTTTTGAACGGCGTATGGTCTCTATACCACAGAGATTGGGAGTTAGAGCTTTGCAAAAAATGTCTTATTTGAAGGTATTTAAAGAAAGGAATCTTCATTCCAGGGAAACAAGCTAAAATTACTTGAAAAGATAATATCTGACCATTGTGATAGAAGGATTTAGCTCTCATGGGTTCCACTGCAGATATGTCAGCATCAGATTTAGGCGAAATACCAGGAGGGAAGTCCGGATTCTGTACTGACAATTATTAGTCCTAAATAGGTGAACTTTATGAAAAAAAAAATTATTTACTTTTTTATCAATCATTCTATGTGTTTGAATTCTTTTTTGCTGAAGAACAACAGGAAAATGAAATAGAGTTGAGGTCATTGATGTCCGTTTCTGTACTGGAGAGATCATTGCCTTTTATTTCGATTAACCATTTGTCTACTGAAGACTAGCTACCAGGTCAACCAGATCCGCTTGCCTTAGTGACTATACATAATCATGATGGCAGGAAAGGAACCTATAAATGAGAGGAAGGGAACCCCAGAAGAACACGTTTCCAGAATCTTTTGCAATGCCTTACATTTCATAAAATAGTAACATTTTAGTTGTGTGCATTTTTGACCACATGTCACTAGAAATGAAAACCTTAAAGTCCCACACTCACTATGAAGTATACAGGGAACTTGATTCAGGAAAGTCACTGTACCATCAAACAGCAAGGCCCAGAAGCCAAAGTCTTGCACAGTCAAAATATTTGCATACAATACATGTGTTTATTTATGCCGTATCCTGGGGCATATGCCATATAAAAAAAAAAAAACAGGTTTCTCCTTTGCAAAAACACATTTATACGAGCCATAGTAACTTAAATTAAAGTTAAATATTTTAGTAAAATATTTTTTAGCATGTCATTCTAAAATGTGAACTTTGACTAAAAAGTGAATAAAACACAGTCTATAAATAAGAAATATTACCTACCCACTGTACCATTTAGGTGAACATAAAATGATAATTCCTGGTGCCCACTGCTCAGCCTTTACCCCTTTCGCACTTACTGTGCAGTCCTAATGGCCCTTACAGACAGAATTGTGTTTTTATAGTTAAATGGTTTGCTTTATTTGTTTCACGCTATCATAATTTTTTCTGTGCTGTCCATCCTTATATTCTCTTATGTTTTTTAATTCTGACATTTTAAAATAAATCTGCTACTAGAAATATCAAATGTGGCAAACATAATTTTAGAAGGGGGTGGTGATGAGCAAAAATGTGAAAGCATTGATTTGTAAAGGGGTTGTAGCACCGGTGATCTCTAGGAGTCTCATGTAAAGTGTCCCTAGTCTCCAACAACTCCTATACTCCCTACTCAAAGAGTCTATGACCTTCTTCTGTAGCATGCCTGTAGTCTCTGATTATCTCCTGTTGAATGTCTGCAGTCTCAGCTTAGACTCAGTTAATAAAATGAAATATATACTGTAACTTGTGCGGGAAGGTAGACACAGTTAAAATGAAAGACCAGGCAAAACATATTTTTCATGTTGCAAATAGAATCTCTGTAGATTACTGTCTGTAAGTCCACTGGGGAAGAAATATCTTCTACAGGAGATGTATACATCGTTAGGATAAACAAATAGTAGGGTGGAGGGTCACTAAAACCTATGGCAGGTTGTGGTTGGAGATGCCCTTAAAAACAAATATGGGCATTTATCTTTGGAGGTGTGAAGACTGTCATTGAATCACTGACCCAGAACACCCACTGGCTGCATGCTATTTTGTCTGGAAAGTTACTAGTAGATTTCTCTTCACTTACTCTCCTGTAGACACAATAAAAAGTGAGCAGAAATCTCCTAAAAGACATATAAATCCCCTTTTAGGCAGCCTAACAGATGTCCCCATTGGAAGATTTGCCTTTTATTCCTGTTCTGATGACAACTGAAAATTTTGTATTTTCCCTGAGTTTGAATCCCAGGGCAAATAGAGTGGGTCAATCTCCCCAACAGGGAAACAGCAATAAAATGCTGACTGTGGTCTTAAATTTTGGCCTTGGATACACAATAAAAAGCAGTACATTGAAAGCTAGAGTGCTGACAGAAGTATCTTTTTGCACAAACATCCTGTCAGTGGTCACTTTGTATAGTATGTTGGTTGATTCAAGAGGTTAATGGGGAAAAAAAAAGGGTAAGGAAAACAAACACTCTTGGCGACCATTAACAACAACCAGGCATCCTGAAACCTACTCCAGATTCTATATGCCTCATCATTAGCACTTCCTGTGACAAATAAAAGTGACACACAGCAATCTGTTATTTGTTTGGTGGTCCACCATATTCAATGTCTACCCGATGCCAGATTTGGCTCAAATCTAAGGTAATCTTCCACTGGGGTCATATAAAATGTTCCCCTTCTCTCTTTCCCGTATTGCTCTAGCTCACTGGCCATACATACTCATCCTCTTCTTGCTGCAGTGCCAATTGTTGCTGTCTGCCCGCGTTATTGCTGTTTTTTCTTCACTGTGGTAATTGTGTGTTTTTTTTTAAATTGTTTTAAAATTAAATGTAGCACCCTCTAGGTAGGTGCTAGAGCTAGGATTTTCTGGAGAACAGGTACATGTTGGCAGGCCTGTCTGGCAGCCAGGCCTGTTTGTTTTGATCTGTGCTGGGAGTGTCTCAGGGTAGCAGCTGGTGACTCATAGTCAGCATCACTGAGACCTCCCTCTTCTTTCCAGGTTCTGTGAGAAAGATCTTCAGCCGGTTCCCGACCAGCGAACGCCGATGTACGTCGGCAGAATGGCACGGGCAGGCATATTGGCGTACAAGTATGTCCAATCTTCAATGCCGCCGGCGGCGCGCTCGCGTTCCGGTTGGGATCCCCGTGAGTCCGGTCGCGGGTCCCGCGGACTCGATCGCCGCGGGCATACCCGCGATCATCTCAATGGAGAAATGCCGCTGTAAACAGCATTTCTCCATTCTGCCTAGCAACTAGTGACGCTGATCTCTGCTCCATGTGATTGGAGCAGAGATCAGTGTTCACTAAATGAAAGCCCAACCCCCCACAGTTAGTAACACACCCCTAGGAACACTTAACCCCTACACTGCCACCCACTGGTTAACCCCTTCACTGCCAGTGTCATTTACACAGGAATCACTGCATTTATATAGCAGTGATTGCTGTATAACTGACAATGGTCCCAAAAATGTGTCATAAATGTCCGATGTGTCTGCCATAATGTCGCAGTCACAATAAAAATCGCTGATCGCCGCCATTACTAGTAAAAAAAAAAAAAATTATAAAAAATTATTAATAAAAATGCCATAAAACTATCCCTATTTTGTAAACGCTATAACTTTTGCGCAAACCAATCAATAATCACTTATTGCGTTTTTTTTTTTTTTACCAAAAATATGTAGAAGAATACGTATCGGCCTAAACTGAAGGAAAAAAAAATGTTTTTTTATATATTTTAGGGGGATATTTATTATAACAAAAAGTAAAAAATTATGCGTTTTTTTCAAAATTGTCGCTCTATTTTTGTTTATAGCGCAAAAAATAAAAACCGCAGGGGTGATCAAATACCACCAAAAGAAAGCTCTATTTGTGGGAAAAAAAGGACGGCAATTTTGTTTGGGAGCCACGTCGCACGGCCGCGCAATTGTCAGTTAAAGCGACGCAGTGCCGAATCGCAAAAAGCGGTCTGGTTTTTGACCAGCAAAATGGTCCGGTCTGTAAGTGGTTAAAGAGGAGAGGGGAGGTAGAGCTGCCTGTAGGACCCCTTAAATACCCAGGGTAAGCTCAGCTGGGGAGGAGTTGTCGGATGCAAGAGCTGGAGAGAGAGTGTGGAGGCTGTCTGAGCCTATGAGGGAGCTCCCCAGTCTGTGGGAGGGGGGGTGACCTTGGGCCTGGGCTCAGGTGCAGTCAGAACCACCTTCAGGAACGCATGAAGAGGTTTTGGACCGGAGGCACAAGAGAGTAAAGAGAGAGGGGATGGGAGAGGGCACTACTAAGAGACTCCAGGGAGGACAATTGGTCGCAGCCAAGAGGGCTGGTGAGTGAGGCACAGTCAGGAGGACTGGGGAAGCACGCCTGAGAGGACTGGGAGCATGTAGATCCAGAAGAGTGGACTGTGGTGAAAAGGGGAGTGGAGAGAGGCAGCTGCAGCCAGGAGGGCTGGCAGGGCCTGAGGATGGCTTACTGGGCTCAGTAGCCACGTGTAGGACAGCTAGCACCAGAGACTTTCTATTTTTCTACATTATAGGTGCCTGCAAAGAGCATTTACTAAAGGCCTGGCTGAGCCAGTGTCAGGCCCATCCACTTTATGCTAGCTGTGCCTGAAGATTAGAGAGGAAACTATGTGCTGGAGGAGAAAGGAATGAAGATTAGAGAGGACACGATGTGCTGGAGCAGAAAGACCTGAAGATTAGAGAGGAAGCTATGTGCTGGAGGAGAAAGGAATGAAGATTAGAGAGGAAGCTATGTGCTGGAGGAGAAAGGAATGAAGATTAGAGAGGAAGCGATGTGCTGGAGGAGAAAGGAGTGAAGATTAGAGAGGAAGCTATGACCTGGAGGAGAAACAGAGAGTGTTTATTCCCTCCTCTGGCTTGGAGCAGAAGTGCCTGTTTGACTACGTTTTATTGTAAGATTGCAAAACAGGATAATTTTATGTCAACATAGGGAAAGTAAAATCCTTTTGAAGTCTATTTTTGGTGGTTTTATATATAATGAAACATCATTTCATGGAGAGCTAATCTGCAAAATATGCACAATATGTTAAAGCGGTTGTATACCTGCAAATTTTTTTATTTTTTTAAAAAAGCCTGTAAGGCAAAAGGCATAATGAGCTAGTATACACCTTATACTAGCTCATTATGAAATACCTTTAGAACCATGCGTCAGCAGTTTATCCCGGTCACCACCGAGGGAGGTGACATTTCCCCTCGGCGCGTCTTCAGGGTTTGCGGCTCCGATGTATAGGTTTAGGAGATATTCATTTTACCTACAGGTAAGCCTTATTGTAAGATTACCTGTAGGTAAAAATATGAAAAAGGGTATACAACAACTTTAAGGGCGACTATTCTCTACTATTCAATCTCTGAGGTGATGAAGCGTTTCTCTAAACGTTTTCTAAAGGGGTTTTTATCTAAACCATTGGTTTTGCAACATAAAGCATAATCACTATAATACTAGTACTAAGGCATACATGTACTTCAGAGATGATGCATGTGCATTTTCATCTACAAAAACTGTCAGGTCACCTTGAGGCTAGGTGACAGCTGCGGAGTGCACCGCAAGGTAGTGGACTCTACGGCTGACTGCTGTGGACGGGAGTCAAGGTGATAAGGAAGGCAGAGCCGCCAGAACACCAAGACGGATCCCATCGGGGTTAGAGCATAAGATTCCCTGGGGCGTGGAGTCTAAGAGCCAGAAGGTGTTCACCAGAGCCTCTAGTGGTGAGGATGGACTGGGCTGCAACTGGCTCCAGTAGGCAACAGGAGGATAGGGATAGTGAGGGATAAAGCCAAGGTCGGGGACGGGGCCACAAGCAGACAGGAATAGTCAGGGACACGCTAAAAGGTAAGGGTCACAGGCAAACAGGGATAGTCAAGGACACGCCAAAGTCGGTAACAGAACAACAGAAGAGCACACGGCAGGTAACAGGAAGCCAAACACACAAAGGATAAACAATGGTTGATTAGCACCACTGGCTTGCAGTGCACAGGTTAACATAGGGTTCCCTGATAGGGCCTGAGGTGGAGCCACGCTTAGAGGAGAGGTTATAAAAACCACCATGTGGAAGTGGCTGGCCTCTTAGTCATAACACATTAGGGGAGGTAAGCAAACAGAGGAAGATCACTGCATAACCATGACAGTACCCTCCCTCTTACGTTTCAAGAAATCAGACAGGCTAGAAACCACTGGATCATTCAGTTCCCACAGAGGGGCAGCCCAAGCTAGCGCCTCGCCGATTGGACAGGAAGTTTTGGGGCTGAAGTGCACTGGCTAAGGAACCCCCTGCAAGCCTTGGAGTCCCCAGAGAAACGGGCCGGAGCTGGTAATTGTATTGAATGTGTGGCTGCGACTGATGCGATAGGTGCAGCAGCAGATAGCGGTTGAGGTTGCTTAACCGGGGGTCCTAATGAGGCCTGAACCTGTCCAAATCCTGAAGGAATTGCATCACCTGGGTCTGATGCTATTCTTGGGTCTCAAGTCTTCGAACTAAGCCCTGCAATGGATCATCTGCGGATAGCAGCACATCAGCTGCGTCCATGGCTGATCAAACTGTCAGGTCACCTGAGACCAGGTGACAGATGCACTCCGCAGGAGTCGGAAGTGCACCGCTAGGTAGTGGACCTTAGGACTGACTGCTGCGGATTGTACCCAGGTCTATGGATCACTAACACAGATCACAGTAGGAGCTAGAGCATAGATTCCCTAGGGCGCGGAGTCTAAGAGCCAGCAGGTGTTCACCAGAGCCTCCAGTGGTGAGGATGGACTTCGCTGCAGTCTGGCTCCAGGTCAATAATGACGTTATGCAGTTGGACTGGTATAATAATGCTGTGGGGCTGGTATGAAATTTTTTCCAGGGCTGGTTTTTATTCCCAGTCTGGCCCTGGGTGGAGCCACGCTTAGAGGAGAGGTTATAAAAACCACCAGGTGGAAGTGGCTGGCCTCTTAGTCAGAACACATGAGGGGAGATAAGCAAACAGAGGAAGATCACTGCATAACCATGACACATAGCTGTCTATCTCCTCTGGTCACTGGGAGCAGACTAGCATTACAGAGATCTAAGCCCTTGTACACACGGTCAGACATTCCGACAACCAAATCCGTCGGATTTACACACAGTTGGACAAAGTTGTCAGAAAATCCGATCGCACTTAACGTGATGACGTTATTTCGTTGGGACGGGACTACGTTCAGGCTAGTAGCCAATAGCTTTGGTCTAGGAATTTGATCTGAGCATGCGTGGCACTTTGTCCGATCGGAAGTCTCTACACATGATCGGACAAAGTCCGATCGGATCATGTTGTCGGAAAATTGTATAGCCCAGCTGGAAAACTTGGTCCGTTGGATACTCCGACGGAAACAATCCAATAGAGCCCACACACTGTCGGATTATCTGACAACACGGTCCTATCGGACATTGTCCATCGGAATGTCCAACCGTGTGTACAAGGGCTAAGACTTGATCACTGGCTACGGAAAAGGAAAGAGTTAATTAGGACATGCATGAGACCCGCACTATGTGTCCAGCTGGGTTTCATTTTGTTGCTGGGAATGAGGTAACAGTTACGCTGATTGGTGGAGTGTACAATGGCTCTGCATTTCTCTCCAAATGTAACACATACATCAGCACAAGTGTGTAGTGGCACGAGACAAAATACATTACAGTGGAACTCTGTGTATTATCGCTACACACTAGTGGCTCATCTCTGAGTTGAGGGACTGTTTTAATGCCTGATTCTTCACATGACCACAGACTCCACCTGGTCCCGGCCCGGGCATTGGTGAGCGTGTCTTTGGGCGAGTTGTTATCCCACATGCATAGGCGCAGCTCTTTTGTGAATACGTCTTGACAGCTGGGTTGTGGATACACGTTTTAACCATCTGTATCGTGTATATGTATGGATTCATGCAGCCAGCATGTACTATTTCTCTGTATTGTCTTACTTCTGCAAACCTGTAGTGAATCTAATATATGTAAGTACCTTTGGTCTTGCTACTCTGTATTATTTATAAAAGGTTGTTAATAGCATTTTTTGATGTTGTTATATAAATTCTACTATACACTTATATTTAATGAAGAAGGAAAATGTATACCAATGCAAAAATAATTTCCGAAACATGTCGGGTATATGTTTAAAAGTCTAATTTTCTGACCCTAATTTGGTTTGGCCAGCACTTTGGACTACTAGCTTGGGTTATATATATATATATATATATATATATATATATATATATATATATATTGTAATGTCCAGGGGACCAGGTAGATCGCAGGACACAGGCTTTTCATACAACAAAGGGTTTATTAACTTAAATAGCTTTACAGCAGCCAAAAACAAAAGGAAAAAGGGTTTGTAGTCTCACCGACTTGCAAAGTCCAGAATAGTTGTCTTTATCAAAACAGAGCTTGATCTTGATGGCAGGTAGCTTCCCCTGCCAGGAGCCTTCCAAACAGGACACTGCTGTCCACTTTAGTTGCTGCAGTCCAAAATAAACACCATCCACCATCCACCATCCACCATCCACCATCCACCATCCACCATCCACCATCCACCATGTCTTCTCCACTCCTCCACACCCATCTACCACTTCCTGTCTTGTTTTTTAAAGACACTTCCTTAACAGGTGGGTTAATCAATTTTATTCCCTTAAAGAGACCACAACCCAAACAGAGGGGAAATATAGCGCCCTTCCAGGACCCAGCCACGGCGTCCTGTACAAATATATATATATATAATTTTTTGTTTATTTTGTTTCATTGATGTACTGTTACAATACATTTTAAGCCAATTGTGTCTATGCACATAATATGTTTTCTACTATTTTGTATACTAAAAAAGTTTGCACTTTTGTGCCTTTTTTTTAAATCTATTTTGACCTTTTTTACTTTGTTTCTATCATTTAAAGTCCAAGGGGGCGTCTCCCAATGCACCTTGGTGCATGCTCTCTCTATGGCACTTCTAATGTGATTTGGCATAGCTGATACAACACTACATTGAATTTATCCTATACCATTGTTAATTTGCCCAAATTTGCACTAAAAAACACTGAATTTCCATTTGTTCATTTCCTCCTCTGTCTTGGAGCTGCTTGACTACTTTTGTGTCCCAAATTATTGTAAAATTGCAAAACAGGATAATTATAAGTCTACACTGGGAAAGTAAAATCCTTTTGAAGTCTATTTTTGGTGGTTTTATATATAATGCCCATGAAACATAATTTCATGGAGAGATAATCTGCAAATCAGAAAAAAAGCAGTCGGCTTGATGCACAAATGTTAAGTGCTATTATTTTACTATTCACTCTCTGAGGTGATGAAGTACCACTGTGCATATCTCCCAACTGTCCCTGATTTTGAGGGACTGTCCCTGATTTGGAGCAATGTCCCTCTGTCCCTCTTTTCTCCCTATTTGTCCCTCATTTTGATCTGATCTAATTAGATGTATATAAAATGCACTTTTTATCTATCAAAAAGTGTTTCTCAGCACTAATACTTTCATCTGATTTCGAAATTGCTGCATTTGTAAAAATTCCAAAAGCCAATATAAAGGAATTGTAGTGGTAAAATAAGCACATGTGGGTTTAACCAGTCTTATTTTATTGTACAATTCTCCTTTAAGGGGTCGTGGCAAGGGGTGTGTCCTATGCCTGCATACTTTTTCTGATAGGTGTCCCTCATTCCCATCTCAGAAAGTTGGGAGTAGGGTCGCCACCTTTTCTTCAAGTCAAACCCGAACACTTTTGCAGCGCACAGCAATTTTTTTTTATAATATAAACTATAGATATATTTTGCTACTAAATCACATTTCTAATCATATGAAGTTAATAACAAGAGTCCCCCTTTACATCAGAATCCACAGAGTTCCCTTTTACATCTGAACTCAGAGTTTCCTTTCACTGTAAGGGGGGACTCTGCAGACTCTGATGTAAGGGAGACCTCTGGGGACTCTAGCATAAGGGATGCTCTGGGAATACTGAGGGTGTACACTGAGAACTCTGATCTACGGAGAAGATTCTGATGTAAGGGGAAACACTGTAACCTCCGATGTAAAGGGGAACTCTTATGTAAGGGGTGCTCTGAGAACCCTGATTTGCCTTAGTGTACTTACTCAGAGGCAAGAGAGAGAAGGGGAAGACTTCAGTCACAGACGGATGGATGGATGGTGAGCTCACTCACCCCTTGGCAGTCAACACCTCTCATCCAGATGGATCGGAGTCTGCTGGACTTCAAATTTCTAGCCCCCACTTTCCTTTTCTGAGGCACAGTGCCAGGGATTGGAATGTGGACAAAGAGAGGTGGGGGAAGAGGTGCAGTTCGAGCTCTCTCTCCTCTGCTCTCTGTATGTGTTTGGGGGGGGGGGGGGTTGCTAGTGTTGGCTTTGGGCAGTGTGAAAGAATGTAACAGACACTCTCAGCTGAGACAACTGCAGTCAGTAACCCTAGCCATAGTTCAGTCTAAATAACATGTCAGTTATGGTTTCAAAACCTGACACATGATTTCAAACCCGAACTGTCCGGGTGAATCCTGGACAGGTGGCAACCCTAGTTGGGAGGTATGTGTAAAAAAAAGTACTGCATGAAGTACTCAGTGGCTAACTCAATGGAGGACTTGCCTTCCTATTATGAGTACCACCATCAGGCTTCAGGCCTCCCTTGGACGGTGGGGACCATCACTTTCTAAAAGAGCAGTGTCATGTCACACACAGCCCCCCCCCCCCCCCCAGTTAGAATCACTCCCTAGGACACACTTAACCCCTACAGCGCCACTAGTGGTTAGCCCCTTCACTGACAGTCACATTTACACAGTAATCAATGCATTTTTAATTGCACTGATCGCTGTATAAATGTGAATGGTCCCAAAATAGCGCCAACAGTTTCCAATCTGTCCGCCATAATGTCACAGTCATGATAAAAATCGCTGATATTACTAGTAAAAAAAAAATATTAATAAAAATGTCATAAAACTATCCCCTATTTTGTAGATGCTATAACTTTTGTGCAAAGCAATCAATAAACGCTTACTGCGTCTTGTTTTTTTGTTTACAGCGCAAAACATAAAAACCGCAGATGTGATCAAATACCACCAAAAGAAAGCTCTATTTGTGGGAAAAAAAGGACATCAAATTTGTTTGGGAGCCACGTGGCAATTGTCAGTTAAGGCGACGCAGTGCCGAATCGCAAAAATTACTATGGTCTTTTGCCAGCCAAAGGATCCGGGGCTTAACTAGTTAAAGTAAAAGGCAAGTCAAATCCTAACTAAGCTTAAGCTTAAGACCCCTTTCACACTGAGGGCGTTTTGCAGGAGCTATAGCGTTAGAAATAGCACCTGCAATCCGCCCTCAAACTGCTGCTCCATTCACTCCAGTGTGAAAGCCCAAGGAAAACGCCACTATTGCGGCGTACTGTGGGCGGTTTTAACCCTTTCTCGGCCGCTAGCGGGGGGTAAAAGCGCCCCACTAGCGGCCTAAATGCGCTGCAAATCCGACGGTAAAACGCCGCTAAAAATAGCGGCATTTTACCGCCAATGCTATGGGCAGCTTGGTGTGAAAGCCATCTAAGGGCACCCTCAGCATAAGTACAGTGCCTTGAAAAAGTAATCATACCCCTTGAAATGTTCCACATTTTGTCGTATTACAACCAAAAACATACATTTATTTTAGCGGGAATTTTTGTGATAGACCAACACAAAGTGACACATAATTGGAAGAAGTGGAAAGAAAAGAATAAATGGTTTTAAAAATTTTTATTTTTTTTTACAAATAAATATCTGAAAAGTGTGGTGTGCATTTGTATTTCGCCCCCCTGAGTCAATACTTTGTAGAACCACCTTCCTCTGCAATTACAGCTGCAAGTCTTTTTGGGGATGTCTCTACCAGCTTTGCACATCTAGTGAGTGACATTTTTTTCCCATTCTTCTGTGCAAAATAGCTCAAGCTCTGTCACATTTGATGGAGAGTGCATAAGCATCCACCACTTCCTATTACCCATCTGTAGTGTATAGATGCCCAGCCATCCCTGTAATGCCGCGTACACAAGATCAAACCATCCGGCGGACTTGGTCGCCGGACAATCTGCCCGTGTGTGGGCTCCAGTTTACTTTTTTTCCCCAAAAGTCCGGCGGACTTAGAAAGTAGTTTTGACTCAAAAATTGTCCGCCAGACTGCGAGTCCGGTGGACAATCCGGCCGTGCGTGTGCTAGTCCGCCAGACTTTTGAAATGAACGGACTTTCCCGCACACGGAGAAAAGTCAGTCGATTTTGAATGCGGCTCCAGGTAGCCGGGACTAGCGAAGGAGGTCAATGTGACACGTCGCTGGCCCCGTCACCTGGTATGGACTTAAAGGGAAGCCCTATGCCAAAAAAAAAGGCGTGGGGGTCCCCCCCAAGGTCCATATAAGACCTTTATCCGAGCACGCAGCCCGTCTGGTCAGGAAAGGGGGTGGGGACAAGAAAGCGCCCCCCCCCCCCCCGAGCCATACCAGGCCGCGTGCCCTCAACATGGGGGGTGCTTTGGGGAAGGGGGGGCCGTGTGCCCCCCCCCACCCCAAAGCACCTTGTCCCCATGTTGATGAGGACAAGGGCCTCTTCCCAACAACCCTGGCAGTTGGTTGTCGTGGTCTGCGGGCGGGGGGCCTATCGGAATCTGGGAGCCCCCTTTAACCACTTGCTTACTGGGCACTTAAACCCCCCCTCAGTCCCAGACCAATTTTCAGCTTTCAGCGCTGATGTACTTTGAATGACAATTGCGCGGGCATACAACACTGTACCCAAATGAAATTTTTATCATTTTTTTCCCACAAATAGAGCTTTTTTTTGGTGGTATTTAATTACAGCTCAGAGTTTTATTTTTTGCTAAACAAACAAAAAAAGATGCAAAAAAATAAATCATGTTTAATAGTTTGTTATAAAATTTTGCAAACAGGTCATTTTTCTCCTTCATTAAAGTGCGCTGATGAGGCGGCACTGATGGGCTGCATTGGTGGGCACTGATAGGCTGCATTGGTGGGCACTGATAGGCATAGTTAAGGCGGCACTAATAGGCACAGATAAGGCGGCACTGATGGGCACAGATAAGGCGGCACTGATGGGCAAAGATGGGTACAGATAAGATGGCACGGATGGGGGGCACATATGGTGGCACGGATGGGCACTGATAGTTACCACTGATAGATGGGACTGATGGGCACTGATAGGTGGCACTGATAGGTGGCACTGCTGGGCACTGGTAGATGACACTGATGGGCACGGATATGTGGCACTGGGGTGCAGCACCTTTGTTGAGGCAGATTGTGGGCACTGCTGGGTGGCACTGTGGGCACTGCTGGGTGGCACTGACGTGGGGGCACTTACTTTTTATTAATGTGACACTGGCAGGGGGCAGGTGGGCACTGGCAGGGGGCAGGTGGGCACTAGCAGGGCTGGCCATGATCGGGACTGATGTCCCGATCACGGCCGCCGGTGATCGGCTTTTTTTTTTTCTCCTCGTGCTGACAGCGCGAGGAGGAATAATAGCCGATTACCGGCTCCGTTATATCACATGATCAGCTGTCATTGGCTGACAGCTGATCACGTGATAAGGGGTTGGGATCGACCCCTTGCACGGATCGGTGATCAGGCGAGTCTCATAGACTCGCCGATCACAGAGCGCGCCGCGCGCGCCCCTCAGGGGGCGCGCAGGCCGCTCATGCACGGGACTACGTCAATAGACGTAGTCCCGGAAAAGGAGATCCGCGCTGTAGCCGTCATTCGGCTATAGCGCGGGTCTCAAGTGGTTAATAAGGGCCCCCCCCCCCAGGTACCAGCCCCCCACCCTATGTGAATGAGTATGGGGTACAATGTACCTCTTCCCATTCACCTGTGAAAAAAATGTAAATAAAACAGAACACAAGGTTTCAAAATCATTTATTGCACAGCTCCGGAGGTCTTCTTCCGTCTTGGGGGGTCTTCTCGCCGGACTCCTCCGCTATCTTCTGCTCTTTTGCTAGCTTTTTTACTAGCGGAGGAGCCCAGCTTTCTTCGTTGTCGCCCCGGGGGTCTTCGTCTGACTTAGGGGATCTTGTTCCCCTATTCTGTTCTTCTTGCCAGGCCTCCGCTTTCTTCCTTCCTTTAGCTCTTTTACTAGCGGTGGCCCGGTCTTTTGTCGCCGCCGCCTCTTCTTCCGACTTAGAGGGTCTTGTCCCCCTCTTCGGTTCTTCTTGCCGGGCCTCCGCTCCTTCTTCCAGCTCTTTTACTGGCGGTGGCCCGGTCTTCTGTTGCCACCTCGCCGCCTTCTCTTCTTCTCCTTCTTCCTTGAGATGTTGACTCAACGCTATCTCTGGCCGTAATGACAGGGACATGTTGCACGGTGACTTATATAGGGACAATGGGCGGGGTCACCGGGTGATGTCCCTGCCCAATATGATGTCACAGTCCCAGAGGATGCTTTAGCTTTAGGCGTGCACTGTGCATATGGCACAATACACTGACTGTAATTGCTGCAGCTGCATGCTTGTAGTATAGGATCAGCAGAACACCAGCAATTGGGATAGCTTTAGGTGTACACTGTGCAGGTGGCACAATACACCGACTGTAATTGCTACAGCTGCCTGTGGTCTAGGACCAGCAGAACACCAGCAATTGGGGTAGCTTTAGGTCAGGGGTGTCCAAACTTTTTTCAAAGAGGGCCAGATTTGATGAAGTGAGCATGCTTGAGGGCCGACCATTTTGTCTGACATTCTTTAACCACTTGCTTACTGGGCACTTAAACCCCCCTCCTGCCCAGACCAATTTTCAGCTTTCAGCGCTGATGCACGGCCTTACAACACTGTACCCAAATGAAATTTTTATAATTTTTTTCCCACAAATAGAGCTTTCTTTTGGTGGTATTTAGTTACAGCTGGGAGTTTTATTTTTTGCTAAACAAACAAAAAAAGATGCAAAATAAAAAAGAATAAAAAATCATGTTTAATAGTTTGTTATAAAATTTTGCAAACAGGTCATTTTTATCCTTCATTGAAATGTGCTGATAAGGCAGCACTGGTGGGCACTGATAGGCGGCACTGGTAGGCACTGATAAGCACAGTTAAGGCGACACTAATAGGTACAGGTAAGGTGGCACCGATAGGCACATATAAGGCAGTACTGATGGGCACAGATAAGGCGGCACTGATGGGCAAAGATGGGCATAGATAAGATGGCATTGATAGGTGGCACTGATGGGTGGCATGGATGGGTGGCACTAAGGGGCACTGATAGGTACCACTGATAGATGGGACTGATGGGCACTGATAGGTGGCACTGCTTGGCGGCACTGATGGGCACTGCTAGATGACACTGATGGGCATGGATATGTGGCACTGAGGTGCAGCACTGTTGTTGAGGCAGATTGTGAGCACTGATAGGTGGCACTGTGGGCACTAATGTATGGCACTGTGGGCACTAATGTATGGCACTGTGGGCACTAATGTATGGCACTGTGGGCACTGATGGGTGGCACTGTGGGCACTGATGGGTGGCACTGTGGGCACTGATGGGTGGCACTTTTATTAATAACTGGCTGGTACTGGCAGGGGGCAGGTGGGCACTGATAAGTTGGCCGTGATCGGGTGATCGGGATCGTTGTCAGCGATCCGTACCAGGCCGCGTGCCCTCAACATAGGGGGTACCTTGGGGAAGGGGGGCCGAGCATTGTCAGTGATCCGTACCAGGCTGCGTGCCCTCAACATAGGGGGTACCTTGGGGAAGGGGGGCCGAGCATTGTCAGTGATCCGTACCAGGCTGCGTGCCCTCAACATAGGGGGTACCTTGGGGAAGGGGGGCCGCGCGGCCCCCCCACCCCAAAGCACCTTGTCCCCATGTTGATGAGGACAAGGGCCTCTTCCCGACAACCCTGGCCATTGGTTGTCGGGGTCTGCGGGCGGGGGGCTTATCGGAATCCAGGAACCCCCTTTAATAAGGGGGCCCCGGATACCGGCCCCCCACCCTATGTGAATGAGTATGGGGTACAATGTATAATGTACAACGCCTTCTTCTAGCTCTTTTACAGGCGGTGGTCCGGTCTTCTGTTGCCGTCTTCTGTTCTTCTCTTCTTATGTTGCCTCGTCGCTGCCTCCGCTCACAATGGCAGGGACACGGCGCGCGGTGACTTATATAGGGACATCAACGGATGATGTCCCCGCCCATTATGATTTCACAGTCCCAGAGGATGCTGGGACATCATAATGGGCGGGGACATCATCCGGTGATGTCCCTATATAAGTCGCCGCGCGCCACGTCCCTGCCATTGTGAGCGGAGGCAGCGACGAGGCAACATCTGAAGAGAAGAACAGAAGAACAGAAGACGGCGACAGCGGAGACAGAAGACCGGGCCACCGTCTGTAAAAGAGCTAGAAGAAGGCGCAGTGGCCTAGCAAGAAGAACCGAAGAGGGGGACAAGACCCCGAAGTCGGAAGAAGAGGGTGGCGGCGAAGAAGAAAGCCGGGCTCCTCCGCTAGCAAAAGAGCTAGCAGAAGATAGCGGAGGAGTCCAGCGAGAAGACCCCCCGAAGACGGACAGAAGACCCCTGGAGCTGTGCAATAAAGTATTTTAACCCTTGTGTGTTGTGTTTTTTTTTACTTTTTATTACAGGTGAATGGGTAGGGGTACATTGTTATTAAAGGGGGCTCCCGGATTCCGATAAGCCCCCCGCCCGCAGACCCCGATAACCAATGGCCAGGGTTGTTGGGAAGAGGCCCTTGTCCTCATCAACATGGGGACAAGGTGCTTTGGGGTGGGGGGGGGCGCGCGGCCCCCCCTTCCCCAAGGTACCCCCTATGTTGAGGGCACGCGGCCTGGTACGGATCAGGAGGGGGGGCGCTCGCTCATCCCCACCCCCTTTCCTGGCCGGCCGGGTAGCATGTTTGGATAAGGGTCTGGTATGGATCTGGGGGGGACCCCCCACACCGTTTTTACGGCATAGGGGGTTCCCCTTAGAATCCATACCATACCAGACCTATGGACCTGGTATGCCCTCGGAGGGGGAACTCACGCCAAATTTTTTTCATAAATTTGGCGTGGAGTTCCCCCTTCAGAGCTCATTCTCTGATTGGCCACGGCAAAAGTCGCCTGGCCTGGGGCGACTTAAAGTCGTGTTGTAAGTCGCCCTCACAAAGTCGTCCTGGAAGTCGTGTTGCCCCTGTGTGAACTGGCTCTAAGGCTCTCTAACAGAGCTTCACAGAGCAATTGTATTTATACTGAGATTAAAATTACACACAGGTGGACTCTATTTACTAATTAGGTGACTTCTGAAGGAAATTGGTTGGATTAGATTTTAGTTAGGGGTATCAGAGTAAAGGGGGGCTGAATACAAATGCACACCACTCTTTTTGTTATTTGTAAAAAAATGCTGAAAGCCATTTATCATTTTTCTTCAACTTCACAATTCTGTGCCACTCTGTGTTGGATAATCACATAAAATCACAATAAAATACATTTACGTTTTTGGTTGTAACATATTAAAATGTGGAAAAGGTCAAGAATGAATGCTTTTTCAAGGCACTGTATGTATAGACATTTATTCCTTTACAGAACAGTTAAATTAGGCTTAGAATGGAGTAGGGTTGCCACCAGTCCAGGATTCACCCGGACAGTTCGGGTTTGGAATCTTGTGTACATGTTTCAGTCTGCCTGAAACCCAGACACATTTAGCCTGGGCTGTGGCTCCCCAAGTAACTGAGATAGTCATACAAGACTGTTGCCATTCGGTAGTTGCCGGCCCCTGTCTGGGGGCAGGTTTGGCATCACGGGGGGGGCATGATGTCAGCAAAAGCAGTATTTGCTGCAGCATGCTGCATTACCACTCTCCTTGGGGCACCCAAAGGTGTCCCAGGTCTTTTATAATTCTATTGTGTATACTACGGAAAAAAAAAGTGTCCTGTGTCGCTAAAGTGTTCGGGTTTGGCTTGAAGAAAAGGTGGCAACCCTAGAATGGAGGTGGGAGCTGGTTTAAGTATAGTTAGGATTTGACTGGACTTCTACTTTAACTTACTGTTATAGGTTAATATTTCTCAGCCCCGTTGAAGACTGCAAATATGAGCACCACACAAAGCCCTGATTTGATTCTCCGGTCTGCAGTATGTCAGGTGTCGGCCTAAGGGAGCCCGCCTCTGCGCTCAGCCCTGGTGGACATTGATATTCAGCTCATGTACCCACCTAGTGTACATCTTTAGTTCTTACTCTCCCCTAGACTTAGCTCACATTTGCCAGCTATGGAAGTTCAATGACTGAAGAAACTACACCCTGCTGTCTAAAGCCCCATACACACTATCAGTCTTTCTTCTGAGTTTTTCCTTCAGATTTACCAAAACCATGTAGTGCAAGGGCCTGCCTGATTGCATACAAATTGAAACTCCTAAGGTTTGACCTCACATTTATGGTTTTGAAAAATCTGAAGGAAAAACTCTGCAGAAAAACGGATATGGGGCTTAAAGCGGAGGTCCACCCTAAAGTGGACCTTACGCTCATTGGAATCCTCCCCCTCTCCAGCGCCATAATTGGCACCTTTCAGGGGGGAGGGGGGTGCAGGTACCTGTACAGTACAGTTATCTGCACCCACTTCCGGCGTAGATTCTGCAGAAGGTACGCCCCTTTCCGCAGAATCTACGCCCCTTTCCAAAAGTCCCCCGCTGCCTGCTGGGAAACACACGGATCCCAGAGACAGCGGGGACCATCCTTATTGCGCAGCGCGACTCGCGCATGCGCAGTAGGGAACCGGGAAATGAAGCCGAAAGGCTCCACTTCCTGATTCCCATACCCAAGATGGCGGCGGCAGCACCCAAGAGACGAACGAGAGATCGGCTTCGGGTGCCGACATCGCGGGCGCGCTGGGCGGGTAAGTGTCACTATTTTAAAAGTCAGCAGCTGCAGTATTTGTAGCTGCTGGCTTTTAAAAAAAAAGCGGCGGACTCCCGCTTTAAGGCTCACTCCCATGATGGCCACAGCTGGAATTATGAACTACACTGTGCCCTGAAGCCCTCTATTTCTCCAACCACACACAGTACCCTGAGCTCTACTGTATACACAGCTTCTTCTAACAGAGGAGAGGGGGCCTCTAGAGGTCAAACAGGAAATTACGCTTAGCCCATTCTATTGGGGAGAAGCAATATAATGAAACTTCCTGTTACCCTTACATACCCCCTAAACTGGGTACACACAAAGACATTTGGACAGTGTGTACAGCTGCATGTCCAACAGAAGCTGGTCTCACAACCGCCTAGAGGCGGGCGGGGGCACTCCCCCTGTCAGAATACAATAGCACAGCGGTGGGGATCGCTGCACTAAAAATGCTTAGTTAGTACGATCCTAGTTTTTTTTTTTCTTCGTCCAGCCCGCTGAGTTGAACAGAAAAAAAAAAAAACTTGACGTGTATACCTAGCCTTACAATATACTTTCTTCAGCACAGCATGTTGCCATGCAAATCACCACGCCACAACGCAAATGCAGTGAATTCTTCCATGGTGGAATGCCGTTTCCAAAGTTGCAGTAACTGCGATTGCAAGCTATTTCTGACCCTCTAGGCATATGTCTATTTGGGTCACGTCCATCCGGTAAGCCTGCGCTTCTTAAGGTGGTGGGAGTTTCACCGGGTGAATTCATTTCTGGTCATAGTGAAGTGAAACGCTTGTGGACACTGCAGTTTATTGGGACTTACACTCTATATTATTTTTCCTCCGTATGAACTTTAATGTTTCTCTAAAAAAAATTTTTCATTTAAATTTTACTTCACATCCACGTGGATTTTCACTGTATTTTTGCTACTTCTTCTTTTTTGGGGATTACTTCACAGTATAATTGAATTTTCTTCTGTTTAGTATGATATATGTTTAGTTTTTTGATCTATATAGATTTCATTGTTTATATACTTATTATTATCATTTTTTACACATAATATGATATTTTCATATTTTGGGTCACATTGTATTTGTCCGTTATAGATATATACATACAGCATTGTTTATTTATTTTTTGCCAATCATAAGGGTAATATTTATATATGCTTGGCGCTTACACTTTTGCATTTTCAGTGAATAGAACTGTGACATTTAAATAAAGTTCCAACAAAAGAAAAAAGTCAATCTTGATTCTTGCACATCGGCAACATTCCTCCAAGCGCACACCAGCAGCCGTACGTTTTGCTGATGCAAACAAGCCCTCAGAAATCAGATGACGCCAGTATGGTGAAACCTACGCCGGGTGGCGATTTGTAATTTCCGGGTCATCCAATACGAATATATCCAGAACAAAGTGTGGATCACACGCCACCGCGAGTCTGATATATTCATCTGCACTTGCTTTAGACACCTTGGTGTCGGAATTGGCACAGTCACATGTGAGTGCAAAAGTCTGTTACCTTTTGAAACAATTTTTAATAAAACCTACTACACCATAAGGGCTCTCTTTTGTGTCCTTGGTGGAATCCATTCTCTTATCCTCGGTTCCTCTGATGGAGGGGCTCCCACAGTCTTATCCAGGATCTTACTGGTTTATTCAATAAGGCACATTTTTACCATAAAAAGTGGTCAAACACCTCTGGTGAGTTTCCATCTACGTCTTGAGCACTCGTGGTAAAGTTTTTATTTGAAGAATTCTCGAACCAGAAGAATCCATTTACTTTATGGTGTTTGTCACTTTTCGACTTTCAAGAGTTTGCGATTTATCTATGATGCATATTTAGTGCTTTTTATGTTGAACTTTACAAGATTGATTTACAATGCCAACAACTTTACTATTGTTTACTCAGAAATCAGAACGGACCGAAGTCGGACAAACAGCCTTTTCTTCATAAAATCTAGAACTGGCGTTTCCCTTAAATTCCCATACGCAGACTATGTACATTAAATATGCGTACGCGAATCCTATGTATTTTTTAATATCTTAACGGCACGCAAATTAATAATGCATATCGTCGATTTCTATAGAGCTTTTCTACTACTGTGAATGATTGCATTATCATGTGTTTATTCCTGTGCAGACAACTTATGGCATGTTAAAGTGTTCGGCTCTAATGCCAGAGTGGGAGGGACACAGGAGAGCTCGTGGCTGTGCAGTTTTCATTCCCAGCTCAACAACCGTGAAAATAAGTCAGTGTGAATAATGAGCAGAACAGGATCACACTAATAGGGTGACAGTGCTGGAACACTGACTGCTTACTGACCAGCTGAGGATCCTGGGAGATGGTGCTGCTGTGTGTGAAAGGTATAGTATGATCTGGAGCTTATTGAAGGGGGAATTCTCAGCAGCTGACAGTTAAAGCACTGTATGCTTAGGAGATTTTCTTTTTAGTTTCAGTGATAACACTGAGTGCATTTCTGTATTCTCTTCAGTTTACTTACAATTACACAATGGGGCTTCTTCGTGATAGAGAAAAATTAGCATAAGGGAAAAGCGGGGTCGGTGCTCATGTAACGCTTATCACCCGTCATTGTCTTACCTGCATTGGGGACATGGAGCATACCTGTCTGTCTGGTGGCTGATCATAGATTACTGGACTACTCTTCCTTTTACTATGACTTTTATAGCTGTACTTGTAGGTGTCCTCCTATCTTTAATAAGGCTGAAAATTTTAAAAACTGTAAGCCTAGGTCCACCCCAGGCGATTCCGGGCAATAGTGGTAAAAACTGCTAAAACCCCTTCACCTCAAAAACAACTCCAAAAGTGGGGAGAGCGTTAGGAGGTTTAAAAACGTAACTTCCTTTTTAATGTGAAGTTCCACTTGGACGCAAATGCTGGACTCGGGAGTGTGACCCCAAGGTAACCCCCTTGGGAGAGCACTTCTAAGGGGTTATCTGATGCGGGGGAGGAGCCGCGAGAGCCACCGGATCCTTAAATAACAAAGATCCTTTACAAATCACTTTAACCACTTGACCACTGGGCACTTAAACATCCTTAATAACCAGACCAATTTTCAGCTTTTGGTGCTCTCACATTTTGAATGACAATTACTCAGTCATGCAACACTGGACCTATATGACATTTTTGTCCTTTTTTTTCACACCTCTCAGTTTTTTATTTTCTTGTGCTATAAAAGAAAAAAAGACCGAAAATTCTGCGAAAAAATGAATTTTTCTTTGTTTCCGTTATAAAATTTAGCAGATTAGTAATTTTTTCTTTATAAATTTTGGCCAAAATTTATACTACTACATATCTTTGGTAAAAATAAGTACAAATTGGTGGATATTATTTGGTCTTTGTGAAAGTTATAGAGTCCACAAGCTATGGTGCCAATATCTGAAAATTGATCATACCTGAAGGACTGACGGCCTATTTCAATTCTTGAGACCCTAACATGCCAGAAATGTACAAATAACCCCCCAATGACCCTCTTTTTTTTTTCCACAAAATTGTCATATTATCAGGTTATTTCTCACACACAGCATATGCATACCACAAATTACACCCCAAAACACATTCTGCTATTACTCCCGAGTACGGCGATAGCACATGTGTGAGACTTTTACGCAGTGTGGCCACATACAGAGGCCCAACATGCAGGGAGCGCCATCAGGCGTTCTGGAGCACCCAGGATAATTCTGACATTTCTCTCCTACATGTAAAAATCATCATTTATTTGCTAGAAAATTACAGAGAACCCCAAAACATTATATATATATTATTTTTTAGCAAAGACCCTGGAGAATACAATGGGGGTCGTTGCAAATTTTTATCTCACACGGTATTTGCGCAGCAATTTTTCTAACGCGTTTTTTTGGGGGAAAAAACTGTTTTGTGCTTAAAAAAACCCAAAAAAAACAGTAAAGTTAGCCCATTTTTTGCATAAAGTGAAAGATGAAGTTATGCTGAGTAAATAGATATTGAACATGTCACTCTTCAAAATTGCACATGCCCGTGGAATGGCGCCAAACGTCGCTACTTAAAAAATCCCCATAGACGACGCTTTAATTTTTTTTTACTGGTTACATGTTTTGAGTTGCAGAGGAGGTCTAGGGCTAGAATTATTGCTCTCGCTCTAACGTTCGCGGCGATACCTCACATCTGTGGTTTGAACACCGTTTTCATATGTGGGCGGGGCTTACATATGCGTTCGCTTCTGCATGCGAGCACATGGGGACAGGAACGCTTTAAATGTATTTTTATTTTTTTATTGTTCATTTTACTTTATTTATTTTAGTTTGACATTTTTCCCCCCAAAAATTAAATTTTTGATCACTTTTATTCCTATTACAAGGAATGTAAACATCCCTTGTAATAGGAATATGGGTTGACAGGTCCTCTTTACAGTGAAATCTGGGGGTCAATATGACCCCACATCTCACCTCTAGGCTGGGAAGCCTGAAATAAAAAAAAAAAAAAAAAAGATTCTGGCTTTGATCGTACTGGCGAGTTGGTAGAAGCACCGGAGGGCGGTGAGGGGTGGGGGGGCGTCTATGGCTGGGTATTGCAGGGTATCACCGAGTATGGCTGGGTATCTCCGAGTATGGCTGGGTATGGCAATTTATGGCAGGGTATTGGCAGGGTATTGGCGGTATTGCAGAGTATTGGGGGGTACTGCAGAGTAATGACAGGGTACTGCAGAGTAATGACAGGGTACTGCAGAGTATTGGGGCGTACTGCAGAGTATTGGCAGGGAATTGAGGGGTTAAATTCGGTGAGCAGCGATGTGGGCACTGCAGATGCAGCCCACATCGCTGCTGACACCGATCTCTTTCCCCTCCGCTGTACCGATCGGTACAGAGAGGGGGAGGGAGAAACCTGCGTCATAACATGACGCCGGTTTGTTTACAAGTGATCACTCCGTCATTTGACGGAGCGATCACGTGGTAAACGGCCGCGACGAGCGGCCGTTTGCCGTGATCCGTGATGCGCCGGGTCCACTGGACCCGGCGGTCACGGATGATCTCGTGTGCGCGCCCCAGGGGGTGCGCGAGAGCAGAATTCTGGGAGGCTGTTAATTAACGGCCTCTCAGAGTTAAACAACCGCCCTGAAGCCGTTAATCGGCAATGGGCAGTTGTTAAGTGGTTAACTAAAAAAAATTTAGTTTAACCACTTCAATACCAGGAACTTTTGTCCCTTCCAGCTCAGGACAATGTTCAGCTTTCAACGCTGTCACACTGAACCAAAACAAAATTTTTATCATTTCTTCCCACAAATACAGCTTTCTTTTGGTGGCATTTGATCACCTCTGGAGTTTTTATTTTATGATAAACAAACTAAAAAAGACCAACATTTTTGAACAAAAAAAGTTTTTCTTAGTTTTTGTCATAGCATTTTGTTTTCCCCTTCACTGACAGGCACTAATGAGGCAGCACTAATAAGGTGGCAATGATGAGGAGGCACTGATATGTAGAATTGATGGGCACTGATAGGTGGCGTTGATATGCAGCACTGATGGGCACCAATAGGCAGCACTGATGGGCACTGACGGGAGGCAGTGATGGGCACTGACAGGTGGCGGTCGTACTTGATGGGCAGCAATGATGATGAGGTACTGATGTGTTACTGACAGGTGTTACTGCTGGGCACTGATTGACACTGTGGTGGGCACTTGAAGGCTTTTTTATTGGGGAATGCTGAGCACTGATTGGTAGCTTATTTTCACATCTGAGGGGGCTGTGCTGACAGGGAGAGCTGCCAATCGGCTGTCCCTGTCAGCACGAAACGAGGAATGCCGACACTTCCTGGTTCACGCTGTGATCAACTGTGATTGGTCACAGCTGATCACGTGATAAGAAACCTCTGACACAATCACGATCGGAGATGCGGGGTGTCAGACTGACACGCCGCAACCGCCGCACTGCGCACGCTGGCATGTTATCCTGGTGGACGTCATATGATGTCCAGTCAGGATTACAGAATCACTTCCCGGCCGTCATTCTGCATACGGCGGGCGGGAAGTGGTTAAGGCTCGGTTCACACTGATACAATGCAGGAATTGCACAGGAATCATGGTGTTTCCTACAGCGCAATGTGTGACATGCGATCTGTTGTGGGTGTCAATTTAAAGTTCATCACACCCCAAAAGCAGGTCACAGAAAGCAGTGCGCTTGCTTAACCACTTTCAGACCGGACCATTTTGCTGGTAAATGACCAGAGGTCTTTTTACAATTTGGCACTGCGCTGCTTTAACTTGTAATTGCGCGGTCATGCAATGTTGTACCCAAACAAAATTTGCGTCCTTTTCTTCCCACAAATAGAGCTTTCTTTTGATGGTATTTGATTGCCTCTGCGATTTCTATTTTTTGCGATATAAATGGAAAAAGACCGCAAATTTTGAAAAAAAATGATATTTTCTACTTTTTGTTATTAGAAAAATCAAATAAACTCAATTTTAGTCATACATTTAGGCCAAAATGTATTCAGCCACATGTCTTTGGTAAAAAAAAGTCAATAACTGTATATTTATTGGGTTGCGCAAAAGTTGTCACATCTACAAACTAAGGTACGTTTTCTGGAATTTACGCAGCTTTTAGTTTACGACTCATTTCTTGAGGTGCAAAAATGGCAGGGCAGTACAAAACCCCCCCAAATGACCCCATTTTGGAAAGTAGACCCCCTAAGGAAATTGATAAGTGGCATGTTGAGCCCATTGAATATTTTATTTTTTTGCCTCAAGCGATTGAATAATGACAAAAAAAATATATATTTTTTTTTTTTTACACAAAGTTGTCACTTAATGATATATTGCTCACACATGCTATGGGCATATGTGAAATGACACCCCAAAATAAATTCTGCTGCTTCTCCTGAGTACGGGGATACCACATGTGTGGGATTTTTTGGGAGCCTAGCTGCGTACGGGGCCCCGAAAGCCAAGAACCGCCTTAGGTTTTCTAAGGGCGTAAATATTTGACTTCACTCCTCACTACCTATTACAGTTTTGAAGGCCATAAAATGCCAAGATGGCACAAAACCCCCACAAATGACCCCATTTTAGAAAGTAGACACCCCAAGCTATTTGCTGAGAGGCATGTTGAGTCCATGGAATATTTTATATTTTGCCACAAGTTGCGGGAAAATTACAAACTTTTTTATTTTATTTACTTTTTTCACAAAGTTGTCACTAAATGATATATTGCTCACGCATGCCATGGGCATATGTGAAATGACACCCCAAAATAAATTCTGCTCCTTCTCCTGAGTACGGGGATACCACATATGTGGGACTTTTTGGGAGCCTAGCCGCGTACGGGGCCCCGAAAACCAAGCACCGCCTTCAGGCTTTCTAAGGGCGTTACAGTTTTGAAGGCCATAAAATGCCAAGATGGCACAAACGCCCCCCAAATGACCCCATTTTGGAAAGTAGACACCCCTAAATTTAGGGGTACACTAGTGAGACTAGGTAATAAATGGCGGGTGCCCTGAAACTATAAAAAAACTAACCAACCAGCGTCACCTGTAACCGTTATATGGTGATCACTGGTGAAAGGGTTAACTAGGGGGCAATCAGGGGGCTTTATGCGGTAGTATATGGGGGTCCCTGGCGCTATAAAAAGCTGCGGCGAACCTAAATACCTACCTGCCTAACTAGCGTCACCTGTGACACTAATACAGCGATCAGAAAAACGATCGCTTATTAGGCTGGGTTCACACTGGAGCGATGCAGGAACGCCACAAATCCGCGGCGGGTTCCCGCATCGCATGCCTCCCGGCGGCAGTTCACACTGCCCTATGCGAACTGCTGAGAGTGTCAGTGAAATGTTAATGACACCCCCAGATCAGTTCGCATATCGCAGTGCGATCTGCAAACTCGGATCGCATGGTGTGAACACCCATGCGATCCGATTCTGCTGCGGACCAAAAAAAGGGTCCCGTGCGAGTTTGCGGCGAGTGCGGCGGGTGCGACGCAAATTCAGCCATACTATCTGTATGGTTGAACTCGAATCGCACAGAGATCGGATGTGATTTGCACTGCAGTGCGGTGCGAATCACATCCGTTCTCAAACCGCTGCAATGTGAACTCAGCCTTAGTGACACTGGCGACGGGGGGTGATCACGGGGTTAAACCTTTATTGGGGGGGTTAGGGGGGTACCTTAGAACTAAAGGGGGCTAACCCTAACTGCCCTAACAGTTATTACAGTCACAAATGACACCCACCGGGTGATCAGGGGGTTAAACCTTTATTGGGGGGGTTAGGGGGGCACATTAGAACTAAAGGGGGCTAACCCTAACTGCCCTAACACTTATTACAGTCACAAATGACACCAATGCAAGGGGGGGTGATCGGGGGGTAAAGGGGGGGGTGTGAGTGTGCCTGGCATGTTCTACTGTACGTGTGGTGTGTTGGTGCAACTCACCGATCCTCTCTCCTCGGTGCCGGAACGAAAAATACCGACACGGAGGAGAGATTACATCACTTCCTCTCCTGTGAGGAGAGGAAGTGATGTCACGGAGCATTTCTATTCGTCGGGAGCGATCGCGAGGGGGTGGCCATGAATGAATGGCCGCCCCCTCATCCCGGATCGCTCCCGAACGAATGCCGACCGCCGCAGGCACCGGGGGGGGCCCGATCGGGCCCCCCACCCGCGGGAAGGCAGGGACTTATATATACGCCCATATGCCTGCCCGTGCCATTCTGCCGACGTATATCGTCGTGCGGCGGTCGGCAAGTGGTTAAATCGGATCACATGGGTATACATAGTTACTCTACATAGTAGGTGAGGTTGAAAAAAGACACAAGCCCATCAAGTCCAACCTATGTGTGTGATTATATGTCAGTATTACATTGTATATCCCTGTATGTTGTGGTCGCTCAGGTGCTTATCTAATAGTTTCTTGAAACTATCAATGTCCCCTGCTGAGACCACCACCTGTGGAAGGGAATTCCACATCCTTGCCGCTCTTACAGTAAAGAACCCTCTACGTAGTTTAAGGTTAAACCTCTTTTCTTCTAATTTTAATGAGTGGCCACGAGTCTTGTTAAACTCCCTTCTGCGAAAAAGTTTTATCCCTATTGTGGGGTCACCAGTATGGTATTTTTATATTGAAATCATATCCTCTCTCAAGCGTCTCTTCTCTAGAGAGAATAAGTTCAGTGCTTGCAACCTTTCCTCATAACTAATATCCTCATAACTAATATACTTTTATATACCCTACGTCCTTTTCCATCCTAAATTCCCCCAGAGGTTCTCCCCCCAGTGTATAGATTGCATTCATATTTTTGCCACCCAAATGCATTATTTTATATTTTTCTACATTGACCCAGCAGAGAAGTTATTGACCTGCTTAGCTTAGGATCGTCTGCAAATACAGAGATTTAACTGTTTACCCCATGCTCCAGGTCGTTTATGAACACATAGGATTGGTCCCAGCACAGAACCCTGGGGGACCCCACTACCTACCCTTGACCATTCTGAGTACTCCCCATTTATTCCCACCATCTAAACTCGCCCTTGTAGCCAGTTTTCAATCCATGTACTCACCATATGCTCCATGCCAACGGACCTTATTTTGTACAGTACAATAGGTGCTGCCAATATTGTGTTTCCAGTGCAAAATCACCACTGCGAGCTGTGCTTCTCGCACTCGCCACACCCATGAGATGCTGTGCATCCATAGCAATGTATTGGGGTCATCAAGCAGGAGGAGCGACATAGATCGGCGCTGGTTCCCACGACAGGACTCGCGGGTGTCAATTGACACAATTTCGGTAGCACTTGCTGTAAACGTTTATGGGGAACTGTGTCGAATGCTTTTGCAAAATCACCACCACACCATACCATACACCACTCTACGGGCCTTCCTTTATCTAGATGGCAACTCACCTCCTCATAGAAGGTTAATAGATTGGTTTGGCAAGAACAATTCTTCATGAATCCATGCTGAATACTGCTAATGATACCATTTTCATTACTAAAATCTTGCATATAGACCCTTGTTATCCCCTTCAAGAGTTTACATACTATTGATGTTAGGCTAACTGGTCTGTTATTCCCAGGGATGTATTTTGGGCCCTTTTTAAATATTGGTGCTCCATTGGCTTTTCTCCAATCATCCAATCCAATCATCTTGTACCATTCCAGTCAGTTGACTGTCAGTAAAAATTAGGAACAATGGTCTGGCAATTACTTGACTGAGTTCCCTAAGTACCCTCGGGTGCAAGCCATCTGGTCCCAGTGATTTATTAATATTAAGTTTCCCAAGTCTAATTTTAATTCTGTCCTCTGTTAACCATGGAGGTGCTTCCTGTGATGTGTCATGAGGATAAACACTACAGTTTTGGTTACTGAAGCCCCCCAATTCCCTTGTGAAAACTGAGGAGAAGAATAAATTCAATTTACTTTGCCATCTCCCCATCCTTTGTAACCAGATGTCCTTCTTCATTCTTTATGGGGCCAATATGGTCTGTCCTCCCTTTTTTACTGTTTACATAATTAAATAATTTCTTGGGATTGTTTTTGCTCTCCTCCACTATGTGTCGTTCATGTTATATCTTAGCCGTCCTTATTGCACCTTTACATTTCTTGTTGCATTCATATAAAGTCTGAATGCTGATGATGATCCCTCAACCTAGTATTTTTTGAAGGCCTTCTCCTTTGCTTTTATATGCATTTTTACATTGGAGTAAAGCCATCCAGGATTTTTGTTTGCGCTTTTAAAGTTATTACCCAATGAGATGCATTGGCTACTGCCCTTATAGCAAACCCATCTCTCCTCTGTGTTCTTTGTTCCTAAGATTTTATCCCAATTTATGCCTTCTAGCAAGGTTCGTAGTTTAGGGAAGTTGGCTCTTTTGAAACTCACCATCTTTGTTCCCCTTATGTTTCCTATTTGTGTGATTTATACTGAAGCCAATTGACCTGTGATTGCTGTTACCTAAATTGCCCCGCATTTCCACATCCGTGATCAGGTCTGTATTGTTGGTAATCAGTAGATCTAGTAATGCTTTATTTCTAGTTGGTGCGTCTACCATCTGACCCTTAAAATTGTCCTGCAAGATATTTAGGAACTGGCGAGCCTTAGATGAATGCGCGGTTCCCTCCACCCAGTCTACGTCTGGATAGTTAATATCCCCCATTATGATAACACTTCCCATCCTTGCTGCTAATGCAAATTGTGATAGGAGATCTGTCTCCCCCTCCTCCCTCAGTTAAGGGGGCCTATAGCATACTCCCAGTATTATTTTCCCCTTAGCTTCATCCCTTTGGAGCTCTACCCATAAGGATTCCACCTCCACCCTGGCTCCCTTAGTGATGTCACCTCTCACATTCACTTGTACATTATTCTTGATATATAGACATACCCCTCCCCCTTTTTTACCCTCTCTATCCTTGCGGTAAAGGGTATACCCTTGAATGTTTGCCAGCCAATCATGAGAGCTGTTGAACTAGGTCTCTGAAATTCCCACAAAATCCAAATCCTCCTCGTACAGTACCTCTAGTTCACCCATCTTGTCCGCCAGGCTCCTGGCAATGGTGAAAATGCCATGTAGTCTAGACCGGTCGCATATTATCCTCTTACTGGGTGTTCCGAGATTGCAACCAGGACTTGCATCTAGGGGTTATGTGTGGTTTGGTCAACATACAAATAATGCCCCCAATACTACTCTCTGGAATATGTACCGCGCTGACTATCTCTACCTCTGGACCCCCCCCCCCCCCATCACCTAGTTTAAAAACCCCTCTAAATTTTTGCCCATCTTCATTCCCAGCTGATCTGCAGCCTCCTCATTTAGGTGCAGTCCATCCCTTCTACAGTACCGGTTATCGACTGAGAAGTCAACCCAGTCCTCCAGGAACCCAAACCCCTCCTTACTACACCAGCTCTTCAGCACTTGTTTACTTCACTAATCTCCCTCTGCCTTTCTGGTGTGGCTCGATGTACCGGTAGTATTCCTGAGAATACTACCTTGGAGGTCCTTTTCCTCAATTTAGCTCCTAAGTCCCTAAAATTGTTCTTTAGTACACTCCATCTGCCTCTGACTTTGTCATTGGTGCCAATGTGCACCATGACAGCTGGGCCTTCCCCAGTCCCTCCCAGTAATCTGTCCACCAGCTTAGTGATGTGCCAGACCCAAGCACCCGGTAGAAAACATACTGTTCGGCGCTTCAGGTCTTTGTTACAGATTGGCCTCTCTGTCCTATGAATTGAGTCCCTATCACCAGAATCTGTCTTTCCTTTCCCTTTGCTCCCCCCCCCCCCCACACTCTCACTGGAGGAGTTCTTCCCCTGGCAGCTAGGAGAGTCCCTTAGCTCCAGCAGTGCTGGTCGCTGACTGGTTTCACCAATGTCACTCCATGGAGCTTACTTATTGGGATGCTCCAGCCCTGGATCGGCCTCCCTGGAACTTCCCCCTCTACCCTTCCTGACTGTCACCCATCTACTCTTTGCTAGTGCCTGCACCTCTTTATCTCCACCCGCCTCTGTGCTGGCCCCTGCCGGCACCTGCCGTGTATGTTCCTGGCTCTCATTTAGTATGGAGGGACTTCTCAGTGCTGACAGTTGCTTCCCCAGATTCAGAACCTGGGCTTCCAGGGAAACAATGTGCTTACATTTTGCACAGTAGTATTCACCCTCGATCGGATGATCAAGGAACGCATACATGCCGCAAGATGTGCGATGAGTAGCCTCTCCACACCCGCCCGGCATTGTACCTATTAAATATAATGAGGATTGGGGATTATACCCTGTCCAAATTACTTAACAACTAGCTTCCTGACACTAATACTCAACAAGACAATACACAGGTACTCGCAGAACTAAGTGCACTCACAGAACTACGTGCACCAGTGCCGGGACAAGGTCATCCAGAGACCAGGGCAAACATGCCAAACTGTACCCACCCGCCCTCAAGGTGCATGAGCATTATGCATCATCAAAAATCTCCTCCCCCCCAAAAAAAAAAACAAAAACTGAGCACTAATCTTTTTCACCCCCCCAAAGCATAAATTCCCCCTCCTCCCAGTGCAAATCTGTTACCCTGCTGAAATCCACCCTACCAGCACAAATCTAACCCCCCAATTCAAGTGCCCACCCCCCCAAAAACAATCACTCCTCCTAGCACAAATTATCTACCCCTAAGATTACCCCTCCCAATAACCCCACTGTAAATCCCCCCCTTCCAGCACAAAGCGCCCCAATCAATCAATCCTTACTAGCACAAATCGTCTCCCCCCATTCCTTCTCGCCCTGAATTTTAGCATACCCCCCAAATTTCCCCTCCTAGAACAATACTTACTCCCTGCTGCCCCCCAAATCCCCCTTTCCAACACAAATCCCCTCCCTCTATTTCCTTGTGGTGCTCCCCCACCGCCCATGATACCACAGTGCCCAGGGCAGCCGTTCCCTCCTGCCCACCCCTTGTCCCGGCCCTGGTGTGCACTCTCAGAACTATGTTCACTCTCAGACCACTCACAGACCAATATGCACTTGCCGATCTAAGTGCACTCGCAGACCTACGTGCACTCGCAGACCATTCACAGAACTACGCGCATTCGCAGAACTACATGCACTCGCAGAACTACTGCGAGTGCTAATACTAATAACAACACAATACACAGGTATTCAACAAGACAATACACAGGTACTCGCAGAACTATATGCACTCTCAGACCACTCACAGAACTACGTACACCTGCAGAACTATGCGCACTCACAATACACAAGTACACAGTACACAATACACAAAAACTAGTGATCCACACAAACTACTCAGACAACACTCAGGTACTCACACTACACAGGTACTATGACCCCTGTTATAACCTCCTGTTTAAACTCTGGTTTTTAACTCACCACTTAGACCAGTTCCACTTGGACAGAGTTCCAGCAAACTCAAAGATGAGTAGGCTCACAACGAGTTCTACAGAAGGTTATAGAGGTTTCAAGCACCTGTGACCAATTAACCACTTCCCTTAGGCTCGGTTCACACAGGGGCGACTCAGATCCGACTTCAGGTTGCCCCTAGTCGCCTTAAGTCACACTACATGTAAAAATCAATGTAAGTGAATGCTCGTCTCCACCCCCTTTCCTTGCCGGCCGGGTAGCGTGCTCAGATAAGGGTCTGGTATGGATCTGGGGGGGATCCCCATGCTGTTTTTTCGGCGTAGGGGGTTACCCTTAAAATCCATACCAGACCTAAGGGCCTGGTATGCTCTTGGAGGGGGAACCCACGCCAAATTTTTTAAATAAATTTGGCGTGGAGCTCCCCCTTGAGAGCTCATTCTCTGATTGGCCACGGCAAAAGTCGCCTGGCCTGGGGCAACTTAAAGTCGTGTTGTAAGTCGCCCCAAGTCGTGTCCAAGTTGCCTCCAAAAGTTGTGTTGAAAGTTGTGTTGCCCCTGTGTGAACCGAGCCTTAATTAGTAGGCTGAAGAAAGCAAAGAAAAAAAAGCTCTTTAAAAAGTGTCAGAAAAAGGTGTTAAAAAGCTACAAAGAAAATCTCCAAAAAGAACCTAAAAATGCAACCCAGCTATCACCAGCAGTCAAAAAGAAAGACTTATTCACACTCCACTCAAGGTCTCCACTGTTTAGCTTCCAACCAGCAGTCACCCATGTGATCCGATTCCAGTGCGGCAAAAAAAAAAAGAAGAAGATGCTTGCACCTTTTTCACGTGGTTATGGTATGATTTGAAACATACAAAATGCTGGGCTAACATTACACCACACAGAATTGCATGACACCCCAAAAGCAGGTCACAGAACACAGTTCGTTTGCTTAAATCAGATCACATGGGTATGAACACCCATGTGATCTGAATTCAGTGTGGCAAAAAGGTGCCTGCACCTGTTTCGTGTGGATGCAGAATGGTTTGAGCCATACAAAATTATCACACTTTATAGCCATGACTAAGGACTAACGTCCGAAACGCGTAGGCTGGAGGTGTCAGCAGCCTCAAGGTCGGAGCTTTTATATGGGAAGGTTGCAGCACCTATACACTTGTTGTCCATACAAAATTATGGGCTCACATTGCACAGCACAGAATCGCATGACACCCCAAAAGCAGGTCACAGAATGCAGTGTGTTTTCTTGAATCAGATCGCATGCATATGAACACCCATGAAATCCGATTCCAGTGCAGCAAAAAAAAAAGGTGCATGTCCCTTTTTGCATTGATGCGGTGTGATTTGAACCATACAAAATGATGGACTCATATTGCACCACACAGAATTTCATGACACCCCAAAAGCAGGTCACAGAATGTAATACATTTGCTTGAATTGGATTGCATGGGTATAAATAATCATGTGATCCGATTCCTGTGTGGCAAAAAAAGGTGCCTGTATTTGTTTTGTGTGGATGCGGAGCGATTTGAGCCATACAATATGATGGGCTCACATTGCACCACACAGAATCCCATGACACCCCAAAAGCAGGTCACAGAAGGCAGTGCATTTGCTTGAATCCGATTACACCCATTCAATCCGATTTCAGTGCCACAAAAAGAAAGGTGTCTGCACCTTTTTTGCGCAGATGTAGTGCAATTTGAGCTATACAAAATAATGGCTCATATTGCACCCCTCAGAATCGCATGTGATTTTGGGGAATGTGGTGCGATTCCTGTGAGAATCACATGTGATGTGACGCATTGCATCAATGTGAACCCAGCCTTAAATGTATCTATGATCAAAATGTTAAGTCATATATTAATTTAGCAGATTTCAATCATTTCTAGCCTTCTGCATTTTAATCTGAACAATCTTGAAGTTTATAAACCTGTAAGTAGGCACTGCTGTGCCACAGAATTCACAGAGCCTGCCTTATGAACTAGAGAGGTGCTGAGAGGAGGAGATTCGGGAGGCAGAGATGTAAGGTACCATGGGATATGTAGTCCTTAGAAATGGAACATAAACAGCAGAGAAGCTGCAAAGCATGCAGGGAATTCAGGTAGTTGTGGAGAAAGATGGGCAGCAGACAGGCAGCACTCACAACATGAAAGGCGATTTTTCAAGTAAGCCTATGTCGAATTGTCAAATATAACTATTGCTTGTATTGTTTTTGTAATGCTGATGTTATAAACTGAAAGTGTATGCTGTGACCATAGTGACTCTAAAGTGATTGTAAAGTCAGATTTTTTTTTTAGTAGCAAACATGTTATACTTACCTGCTCTGCACAATAGAATTGCACAGATCTTCCTATTCTGGGGTCTTCTGCTGGTGCTCCTCCTCTTCTCAGTGTTGGAAGCTGCTTCCTGGGGTGGCACACTTGCAGACTTGATCCTAAGCTGCGCTGCACACACAGCGTGGCCTGGCCCCGCTCCTTTGTCATTAATCACTTACTGACCGCAGCACGCCATGTAGACCGTGGCCGTGGGTCCGGCAGACTCGATATCCGCCAATGTCTGGCAATCGTGTCATGGAGAGGCAGAACAGGGAGTAAAACAACTATGTAAACAAGGCATCTTCCTGTTCTGCCTAGGGACATGACATGGATCTACTGTTCCCTGTCATCGGGAGCAGTGATCGCTGTCATGTCAGTGGTAGCCCACCCCACCCCCACAGTTAGAATCACTCTGTAGGACACACTTAACCCCTTGATTGCCCCCTAGTGGTTAACCCATTCCCTGCCAGTGTCATTTACACGGTAATCAGTGCATCTTTATAGCACTGATCGCTGTATAAATGACAATGGTCCCAAAATAGTGTCAAAAGTGTCCGATGTGTCCGCCATATTGTCGCAGTCAATACATATCGGCCTAAACTGAGGAAAAAAAACGCAGAGATGATAAAACATCACCAAAAGAAAGCTCTATTAGTGGGAAAAAAAAGGACGTCAGTTTTGTTTTGGTATAACATCACACGGCCGGGCAATTGTCAGTTAAAGTGACGCAGTGCCGAATCGAAAAAAGTGCTCTGGTCAGGAAGGGGGTAACATTTTAGCGGTTAATGTGGACAGACAGCAAAGCCTGTGAGCATACCTCCCATCTTTTTGAGATGGGAATGAGGGACACCTATGAGCAAAAGTATGCAGGCATAGTACACACCCATTGCCACGCCCCCTTAAAGGAGAATTGTACAAAAAAACAAGATTGGTTAAAACCACAAGTGCTTTTTTTCTACCACTACTATTCCTTTAGGTCCGGTTCACACCGCTGCGGGTGAGAGATCCGGATGCGATTCGCACCGCACTGCAGTGCAAATCACATCCGATCTGTCTGTGCGATGCGAGTTCAGCCATACAGATAGTATGGCTGAATTCGCATCGCACCCGCCGCAAACTCGCACAGGACCCTTTTTTGGTCCGCAGCAGAATCGGATCGCATGGGTGTTCACACCATGCGATCCGATTCCTGTCCGAGTTTGCAGATCGCACTGCGATATGCGGACTGGTCTGGGGGTGTCATTAAGATTTCATTGACACTCCCAGCAGTCCGCATAGGGCAGTGTGAACTGCCGGCGGGAGGCATGCGATGCGGGAAAATGCCGCGGATTTGCGGCGTTCCCGCATTGCTATGGTGTGAACCTAGCCTCATATTGACTTTTGGAAATAAAAAGTGCATTTTATATACATCTATATAGATCAGTCCAAAATGAGGGACAAATGAATGGAGGGCTGAGGGAGAGAGGGACATTGCCCCAAATCAGGGACAGTTGGGAGCTATGAGAATGGGGAGAGCCACTACAGACAGGCACAGTGCTGCAATGGGTGAGGAAGTATAAAGGGGGGGGGGGGGGGGTTGGTCTTTAGCCTTTAACTACTTTAATACAAAAAAAAAAGTTTAAATGATACGTTTAATTTTGGAACATCATGTAACATGTTCCAGCATCTGCAGCCTCCCTCCCGAACACGCCACCCTGGAATAGTGGGCTGGGGATCTTCTCCCTGTACCCACTGTCACCATTTGAAAACAGCATGGCCATGCGGGGCTCCACCCACAGGGCTGTGTCATTCATTCACTGTTTCCCGAGGCTGAATATCTACAAGCACGTCAGCCATTGCGTAGCATAGTTAAAATGAGTTGCCAGGGCGCTGGTGAACATCTTCGTAGTCATTTGCTGTTTGTTTCTCTGCTGCCAAAGTTAAAGCGGTTCTTCACCCTAAAGGGGAAGTTCCGCTAATCTGATCCCTCCCCCCCTCCGGTGCCACAATCGGCACCTTTCCAGGGGGAGGGGGGTGCAGTTACCTGGAAAATCCAGGTATCTGCACCCTTCCGGGACAGACCGCCGCAGACCCCCCCCCCCCGTTGTGTTCTGGGAAACACACAGTTCCCAGGACACAGCGAGGACCAGAAGAGACACGCAGCGCGACTCGCGCATGCGCAGTAGGGAACCGGACAGTGAAGCCACAACGCTTCACTTCCCGATTCCCTGACAGAGGATGGGCAGCAGAGAGACGAGCGATCGCTCGTCATCTGCCGCCGACATCGCTGGACCCTGGGACAGGTAAGTGTCCATTTATTAAAAGTCAGCAGCTGCAATATTAGTAGCTACTGGCTTTTAATAATTTTTTTTTTTTTTTTTTTTTTTTTTTTTTTTTTTTAGGTGCAGAACCACTTTAACCACTTGCAGACCGGACCATTTTGCTGGTCAAAGACCAGACCACTTTTTGCGATTCGGCACTGCGTCGCTTTAACTGACAATTGCGCGGTCGTGCGACGTGGCTCCCAAACAAAATTGACGTCCTTTTTTTCCCACAAATAGAGCTTTCTTTTGGTGGTATTTGATCACCCCTGCGGTTTTTATTTTTTGCGCTATAAACAAAAATAGAGCGACAATTTTGAAAAAAACGCATTATTTTTTACTTTTTGTTATAATAAATATCCCCCAAAAATATATAAAAAAACATTTTTTTCCCTCAGTTTAGGCCGATACATATTCTTCTACATATTTTTGGTAAAAAAAAAAAAAAATCGCAATAAGCGATTATTGATTGGTTTGCGCAAAAGTTATAGCGTTTACAAAATAGGGATAGTTTTATAGCATTTTTATTAATAATTTTTTATTATTTTTTTTTTTTACTAGTAATGGCGGTGATCAGCGATTTTTATTGTGACTGCGACATTGTGGGGGGCCCATCGGACATTTTTGACACATTTTTGGGACCATTGTCATTTATACAGTAATCACTGCTATATAAATGCAGTGATTCCTGTGTAAATGACACTGGCAGTGAAGGGGTTAACCAGTGGGTGGCAGTGTAGGGGTTAAGTGTTCCTAGGGGTGTGTTACTAACTGTGGGGGGGTTGGGCTTTCATTTAGTGAACACTGATCTCTGCTCCAATCACATGGAGCAGAGATCAGATTCACTAGTTGTTAGGCAGAATGGAGAAATGCTGTTTACTCTGCATTTCCTCCATTCGGCCGCTCCGTGAGACGATCGCGGGGATCCCCGCGGCGATCGAGTCCGCGGGTCCCGCGATCGGACTCACGGTGGTCCCGACCAGCGCTCCCGATGGCAGGACGGCATTGAATATTGGACGCACCTGTACGCCAATATGCCTGCCCGTGCCATTCTGTCGACGTACATCGTCGTGCGCTGGTCGGGAAGTGGTTAAGTTTGAAAAGATTACTTCTGATTGGTTGGTTGCCATGGGTTAATGCATACCTCCCAACTTTTGAGATGGGAATAGTGGGCACCTATCAGCAAAAGTATGCAGGCATAGGACACACCCCTTGGCACGCCCCTTAAAGGAGAATTGTACAAAAAATAAAATATTTGTTAAACCCACAGTTGCTTTTTTGACCACTACTATTCCTTTATGTTGGCTTTTGAAATGTACAAATGCAGCAATTTAGAAATCAGATGAAAGGTTTAGCACTGGGAAACACTTGTTGATAGATAAAAAGTGCATTTTATATATATCTATATAGACCAGACCAAAATGAGGGACAAATGAGGAGGAATGAGGGACAGAGGGACATTGCTCCAAATCGGGGACAGTCCCTCGAAATCAGGGACAGTTGGGAGCTATGATTAATGCACTTTGCTCATTACCTTGCCTCATTGAATAAACATACTATAAAATACTATTAAAATGAATTGTATTCATATCTGCAACAAATTCTCATATTCCCTTTTCTTGTTCCATCTAGTGAAAAGAGGCCATTTTAATCGAATTTCAGGTATTTATCAAATTGTTAATCCTTTCTTTGTATGACTCATGCAACATTTTTAGAGTACGCATTGCTTGTAAAAGTCAGCCTGAGCAAGCAATTTTTATTGCAGAAAAAGATTTCCCAGCATGCTTGGCACCCTATAGACAAATTTGTTTTTTTATGTTGAGAAAAGAGCACAAAGCTTTGAGCGCTTTCACGCTAATGTGGTGCGGTATTCCCACAGTGCTAGACTTCTATTAGATTGGGCCTTTTTGGTGCATTTTCATATATTATATATATATATATATATATATATAACCCCTATTCATCATATATAATAAAAAAAAACAATACAAATAATATAGTATAAATAGTGAAGAATAACGTCCAATAAAGTCCAAATACGTGAGGAGTGAATAAGAATTCTGAGTGTACAGACACCACCAACTCGTGATCCACCACCACATAGATGTCACGCTTACCAGAGGCAAGCTTTTGTTAAAGCCTGTATAGTGGATATTTATCCAAATATCAACCCAGAAACGGCACCTCCACGGACCACCTTGGTATCACTCGTGCAGCAAGAGACCTTTCAGATATCAAGTCACTGGCATCACCTCTCCTTGACCAAACATCAATGGTAAACCAGGGACAGCAGCGACCATACAGAGCACACCTCAGTCATGGGTTCTCCAATAGCCGCTGATCTGGCTTGTGGACTCGGCATGACGTCAGCACATAAAGGCTCCTCTCACTGCGTTTTGTGCACACACACGTTCTCAGCTGATCCGCCAGTTTCAAAAGAGTAGACTTCAGTGGGGACAAAGGGATATAGACAGTGCTGTGTGACCCTCCACTATCATTACCCTTGGGGTTGCTTCATTGGCAGTTGGCAAAAGAAGAAAAACACAGGGATTGATTTACTAGTGCAAAACCTGGTGCAGCTCTGCATAAGAACCAATCAGCGTCGGGCTCTGCATGAGAACCAATCAGCGTCCACCAGGACTTTTCAGTGCTCTTTCAGAAAAAAAAAAAACGCAGAAAACTGCCTGATCTAATAGAAATCTATGGCAAAGCACAGGTAAACTGTTCGTAACCTGAGGGTACACTGCACTGTGGGAGAACCGCGCTGTATCAGAGTGAAAGCTCCATTTGAGTTAATACACAGAATGCATTTGTTGGTCAAATGAAGGACCACCCTCAGCTCTGTGGACAGATTCTTGCTTCCCCTTGGACTACTTATGGCCATCCTACGACAGGCCATAGATTATGATAATTTTCTATTGGTGGAAGGAAAGAAAATTATTAGATTTGCCCTACGACACAGTCATGGTAGACAAGTGGTTAATCCAAGCTCACAGCCACTCTAGAGCTACCTGATCACTTTTATTGGAAATGCCTTCACTTGCTTCTAAACTTTTATGTGGCTAATTTCACTTTTATGGAGTGAACAAAGTGTGGCTCCCCACCACCCCCCCTCCCTCTCCCATTTCACAGAAAGTCCAGGACCAAGGGAAATGACTTACCCAGCAGGAGGAACCCAAGGAGAATCCATTCCCTGATCCCTCCTGGCAGTAATGACCCTGGAAGCAATGTCTATTACGTCGGTTCTGGGGCCACATAGGGTTACCACCTTTTCTTCAAGCCAATCCCGATAACTTTAGCAGCCTGGGATACCTTTGGATGTCCCAAGGAGAGTAATAATGCGGTCGCATAGCGTGCCACAGCAAATAGTGGCTGTGGACAAATTGCTTTTGCTAACATCATCGTTAGCATCATCGCATCTTCCCTTCCCCCCTCCCCATGATGCAAAACCTGCCCCCAGACAGCAGCTTGCAGCTCCCGGACAGCAACAGATTTGTGTATGGCAATCCTGGTTACTTGGGGAGCCACAGCCGGTCTGAATGATGTGTCTGGGTTTCAGACCACCTGAAACCCGGACACATGATTCAAAACCTGGATTGTCCTGGTCGATCCTGAACGGGTTGCAACCCTAGGGCTACAGCTGTCATTCCTTGACTAAGGTAGCTGGGGATGCAGCTATTCCAGAATGATCTGTGCTGTACTGGCTACATTGGGGGAGACCCTATTTGAGAACAAGGGAGACCCCCAATGTCTCCATAAAGAGTACCTGCCATCTGCCCATACTATCACATAGGGGGTTGTTGTTCCCCTTGTGATAGCAATAAAAGTAAAAAAAAAGTAAAAAATAAAAATAAAAAAGAATTATACAAAATAAATAAAAAAATAATATTTTTTAAAAGCATCCTAAACAATAGCTGACAACACAATGGGGTTGATTTACTAAAGCTGGATAATGCAAAATCTGATGCAGCTGTGCATGATAGCCAATCATCATTTAGCTTCAGCTTGTTTTCAAGCTTTGGAAATACAACTTGGAAGCTGCTTGGTTTCTATGCAGAGTTGCAACAGATTAAGTATTTTTAGTTTTAGTAAATCAACCCCAGTGTCTCTGCAGCACTTCCAAGCAGTATTGTCAGCTCTACCTCAGTTCTCTCTGCTGGACTACATAACACGTTGTTCATTTCCTAGTCTCCATGGCATAAGAGGGGGGTATTCTGTAGTCCAGCTGGAGTAACTGAGCAAAACTGACAACACAGCCTTGGATTCTGTGCAGCAGGAGCGTTGTTTCCAGCACACAACAGACAAAAAATAGCAGGTGTTTTTCTGTATTTGCATTTTTAAGTAGAAAACATGGGAAAATACACATGTATTAGAGAGGTATGTGTTTTTCTTTTCTTTTTTTACCCAAGCATACTATACTTCCTGAAAGAAACATAGAGGCAGACATTGCTAAATGTCACAGACCAAAAAAAGCATGTAGATCAGATGTTCTGATTTTACCCCTACATTTCTGATCTGCATACTTGGTTCAGGTGGTTGGAGTATTGAAGTCACTAGTTCAGAAGAACAGAAGGAGGTCAGCAATAGCAGCCATTATTCTTCTCTCAGGCTGGGTTCACACTATTGTGAATTAGATAAGGATTCTCTGCATCCAATTCGCTATAGCAGGAGATTTTGACCGACGCTCTATGGAGCCAGTCCCCATATCTCCGCAGCGGCTCCGGTGCAAATTTGCACAGGAGCCCTGTGCGTCTTTTGGTCCATTTCAGGTCCCAATTCAGCCACAAATTCGGGCTGAAATCAGAACTGAAACTGTGAACGGGGTTGCACTGTGAAACCAGCCTCACTTTAGGCCCCCATCCAACCTGCGCAACGTGACGCGGTGTGATGCATTTTTTGGCACGCTTTTATTTGAATAGGCTTCCCTACATGTGACAAACACTCCAGAGTAGGGATGAGCTCAGGCGTGTTCGCATGGTCCACGTGCAGAGCCCACCAGGAAGTCGGCGCAGCGCTGCGCTAATCACAGGTAGTGAGACATTGCCCGATCTCTGCAGCCGCGCATCGGGGCAATGTCTCACTGCCTGTGACTAGCGCAGCGCTGCACTGACTTCCTGGCGGGCTCTGCACGTGGGCCATGCGAACACTCCGGAGCTCATCCTTACTCCAGAGTAGCTCATGTACCTTTTTTTTTTTTTTTTTTTTTACACTGAGCCAAGCGCTCTTTGCATTTTGATGCGTTTTACGTGTGTTTTGTCGCGTGGCTTTTGTGCGCTTTGTCACACAGCAAATGTGCAACAAAATGCAGGACTGCTACCTGTGTTTGGATTGCCATGGATAGAAGAAATATATCTGGACAGCTGCACTCCGAAAAACTTGCCTTTTATTCAAAAACGCACACAATCAAAAGTACATGCCACAGCAGACATTAAAGCTAATGCGTTTCGCACTTATAACTAGTGCTTACTCATAGCTCATAGCTGTGTTTGGATTGCCATTAGGAAATAATAGCACCACAAGCACATTACAAGTTTTCCATGCATTTTTGAAACCGCAGGCAGAAACATATGCTTTGGTTAGAGTGTGCTCATCAATGCATAAGAGAGTTTATTCTGTGTATGTCTGATTTTGAACATCGTCTTCGACAAAGATATTTGGTTTAACATCTATGAATCGTAGGTCATAAATAAAACTGCTCTATACAAAAATTCAAGAGAACAATAAAATGTCAGCTGTTAATGCCGAAAATCGTTATTGCACGTTATTTGTGTTTGTTCACCCAGGTACTGCCAGCACATATGTCATCATCAAGGTACACAACCTGCAGAGTGTTACAGTACCTAGACCTGGCTCTGAGCCATGCTGGGAGCAAGACTACTCCTTGTAAGTTATCCTACTTCTATGTCAAATACAGGGAACAGGAAAATGTCAGAGTTAAATAGCAGCCAGACGAAGTAGCTCTAGGTGAGTGAAGTTAGAAAAACCTAGGACCTGAAAGATGGATTTTCAGTGGTCAGTGGTACGGTGACCAGATCAACAGATCCGTTATATATGGCATAAAACATAAGATGCATTTATTTATCTATTATATTAGCATCTATCTATTTTAAAATCATATATACGTACTTTATTGAGCAATGCTACTAGAAATCTAAAGAAAAATGAAGCTACTGTATATCAATCTCCGCTGTAACAGTTATTATTTTCAGCAATGAAATCTGGAAATAAAAATCACATGATTCAATATAACACATTAGGAAAAATAACACATATTTTATAATATATTAAATTGTTTTGCTGCCATTATGCTAAAAGAATAACGTGCGCTTTTTTTTTACCTGTCATACATGCTTGAGGCTGGGTTTCCCCGCATCCATAAGATTGTGACCAGCTCTCTGTATTGCTTTTGTAAATGGCCTACACCCATAGCAAGGGAATTATTCAACCTTAGTTAAAGCTGCAGTTTTTTTTTTTTTTTAATGTACAGATGCCCCTTATTTGCATAGAAAGATTGGTAAAGGTGAACTAAGCCTTTAGGCCGGGTTTACACTTCTCCGGAGGGGCTCCTGTGCGTCTTCTGGTCAATTTCAAATCCGAATTCAGCAAAAAAAGAATCATACTGAAATCGGACCTGAAAAGTTGAACAGGAACGCACTGGGCCCCTGCTGTGAGCTGCTCTGTCATCAGTGTGAAGGGTTAGTTCACCTTTACCAATCTTCTTATGCAATTCAGGGACATCTGTCGATAAAAAAACAAACTGTGCAGCTTTGACCAAGGTCGAATAATTCCCTTGCTATGTGTGTAGGGCATTTATGTACAGTACCTCATGAAGCCTGACTCCAATACCCCCAAGATGTTGCTAAGTGAGGCCTAGTCATTTCTGTTCACCTCCTACATCACAGGAGTGAGCTCTCAAACACTGAGCTCAGAGCTACTACATCAGGGGAGAGAAAATGCGCGTGTGAGGGGGTTTGAATGAGAGAGAATTCTCCCTCCTGTGATGGTAAAGGCGAACAGTACTGATTAGGCCTCACTTACAAACATCCTGGAAACTTCCAGGGAGTATTCCAGTCAGGCTTCATGAGGTATGTAAATTGCCTGCACCTATAGCAAGGATTTTATTCATTAAAACTCTTGGCTCTATCTCGCCTTCTCTCCTGGCCACAGACAGAAAATAGAGCGGCTGTGGCCATGGGAGGGGTGAGACGGAGCCAGGGGCGCTCTGCTGGTGGACACTGAGGCTGCACTGGTGGACAATGATAGTCGGCACAGAAGGACACTGATGGGCTGCACTGGTCAGCACTGATGGCCTGCACTGGTGTGCACTGATGAGGTGGCATTCATGGACACTGATTGACATTGATAGGCTGCACTGTTGGGCACTGATGAGATGACACTTATGGATCCTCATAGGCTGCACTGGTGGGCACTGATGGGCTGCACTGGTGGGCATTAATGAGGTGGCACTGATGGAAACTGATAGACTGCACTGATATGCTACACTAATGGGTGCTGATTAGGTGCCACTGATGGGCTGAACTGGTGGACACTGATGGGCTGCACTGGTGGGGGCACTGATGGGCTGCACTGGTGGGCACTGATGGCCTGCACTGGTGGTCACTGATAGGCTGCACTGGTGGGCACTGATAGGTTGAACTGATAGACACTGATGGGCTGCACTGGTGGGCACTGATAAGTTGAACTGATAGACACTGATGGGCTGCACTGGTGGGAACTTATTAGATGGCACTGAAGGACACTGATAGGCTACACTGATTAGCTGCTCTAGTAGGCACTGATGAGGTGGCATGAATGGACACTGGTGGTCACTGATGGGCTGCACTGATGAGGTGGCACAGATGGGCACTGATAGGATTTCATTGGCACTGGTAAGGCTGCACTGTGGTGGTTGAAGCGTCACCTCCCTGAAATTCGTTTTTTGCAGGTTGGGATGTCTGCACATGCTGTCCGTTTTTGTCTGTTTTTCATCCATCCGTCGAGGGGTGAAAAATGGACATCACTGCATCTCTATGGAAAAACTGATGTAAATGGATGATCATCCATTTCCATCCGCATCCGTCATCATCAGTTTTTTTAAACTGTTTAAATCTCTATTTTGTTTGTTTCTAAATGAGGAGAGGAGGGGCATCTAGAACACGTTACATGTTATACCCTGAATCTAAGGTAAACCTATCCATGAAAAGCTATCTAAAATCTGCTGCATGTTTTGGTAAAGCTAGAAAAACAGTTGGCAGGGTATTCTGAATCTGGTGCAGGACCTTTGAAAGGGCCATATTGCCAATAAAGTGTTGCAAATGCTTTAATGTATACTTCTGCATGTCTTAATGTTTGACTAATTATTTGTGTATTCTTACAGTGACCTCAGTGATATACAAAGTGGGCTCCTTGTACAAGTTTGGAAGTCTGGTTGGATTTGGGACTCTGTGTTAGGCAATGTGTGGATTCCACTGCAATCAATTAAACATGCAACAGATGTAAGTACTAAAGGATCAAAATTAAGCCTAGGTTCAAACTGGTGCTGAACTCGCACGATTTCAAACCCGCATGTCAGCCCGACTTCGGGAGTGATTTCAGAGACATCTGTGCGGGTTCCTGCACAGATGTCTATTGAAATCATGCCGAAGTCGCCAAAAGTAGTGCAGGAACTATTTTTGGGAATTGGCGCAGTGGTGCTGCACCGATTCGAAAGGTGCTATTGCCAGCAATGGCTGGCGATTTCACACATCAAATCACATGTCAAAACAACCCAATGTCAAAACGACCCAATGTGAACGTGGGCTAAACCTATCAACAATTAAAGCGGGAGTCCGCCGGAAGTTCCGGCGTTTTTTTTTTTTTTTTAAAGCCAGCAGCTACAAATACTGCAGCTGCTGACTTTTATAAAATAAGGACACTTACCCGCCCAGCGCGCCCGCGATGTCGGCACCCGAAGCCGATCTCTCGATCGTCTCTCGGGTGCTGCCGCCGCCATCTTGGGTATGGGAATCAGAAAGTGGAGCCTTTCGGCTTCATTTCCCGGTTCCCTACTGCGCATGCGCGAGTCGCTCTGTGGAATAAGGATGGACCCGCTGCCTCTGGGATCTGTGTGTTTCCCAGCAGGCAGCGGGGGACTTTCGGAAAGGGGCGTAGATTCTGCAGAATCTACGCCCTTTTCCGCAGAGAGCTATCCCAGAAGTGGGTGCAGATACCTGTACTGTACAGGTACATGCACCCCCCTCCCCCCTGAAAGGTGCCAACTGTGGCGCCGGAGGGGGGGAGGATTTCAATGAGCGGAAATTCCACTTTAGGGTGGACCTCCGCTTTAACAAGCGGTGGGGCTGCACAGTGGCTAAAGCTGGATACACACTATACACTGTATTCATTGGCATATAACACGCACCTTTTCACCCTGAAAATCTAGTGCAAATAGCATGTGTTATACACCAATAGTTACATTTTAGCTGCCTCGGAGGGGGCCAGACGAGCGCCGTCAGATTACATGCAGTGAGAATCTCCTGTTTACTTGGCGACCTCTGTAATAGGATGTCCCCTCTTCTGAGCCGCCATTGGACCACTGTTCTGTCTATCATAAGAGATTCTAACTGTATGTAATCTTTCGGCGCTCGTCCCACCCCCTCCCTGTCCCCTCTAGGCTGCAGATGGGCATCGATCAGACTGCATTGATGGCAATGGTGAGGCTGCTGCATTGATGGCAATGGTGAGGCTGCTGCATTTATGGCAATTGTGAGGCTGCTGCATTGATGGCAATGGTGAGGCTGCTGCATTGATGGCAATGGCGAGACTGCTGCATTAATGACACTTGTGAGGCTTCAGATGGGCACTGACCCTTATTTTGCTTCAAAGTTTCTTGTTTAAAATGTACGTTTTTTTTCCTGAAACTTCCCTCTTAAAACGATTATGCATGTTATACACCTATGCGTGTTATACGCTGTTAAATACAGTCATTTTCTTTAGATTTTTTACTTTAGATTTACCAAAACCATATAATATAAAGTCAAACCTAAACACTTTTAATTTGTATGCAATCAGGCAGGCCCTGATTTCACTACATAGTTGAAGGTAAATCTAAATCGAACAACAAAAGTTGTATAGTGTGTATCCAGCTAGAGTGGTTAGCACTTCTATCTGGCAGCACTAGGGTTGTCAGTTCCAATCATGGCACAACCTGTCTTGAGTTTGCATGTTCTCCCTGAGCCTGTGTGGGTTTCCTTTCACACTCCATGCTGGTAGGTTAATTGTCTCCTGTCTAAATTTGTCCTAGTATATGTATGAATGTGATTTAGGGACCTTAGATTGTAAATTAGCAAATAGAGAAATCTGTTTCAGCTATGCACTGTGGAATCCACACATATACAATTCAATGAAAGGGTCAAACAAGGGTCCTAGAGTCCAGGGCAATTTAAGCACCTCAATACAGGGCACTTTTACTCCCTTCCTGCCCAGCCCAATTTTCAGCTTTCAGTGTTGTCGCATTTTAAATGACAATTGCGCGGTCATGCAACGCTGTACCCAAACTAGATTTTTATCATTTTTAGTCACACAACTGGAGCTTTTTTTGGTGGTATTTAATCACTACTGTGTTTTTTTTTATTTTTTTGCTAAATAAATTAAAAAAGAGCAATTTTTTTTTAAAGGGGTTTTCTTTGTTTCTGTTATAAAATTTTGCAAATAAATAATTGTTCTTCATACCTTTAGGCCAAAATGTATTCTGCTATATTTCTTTGGTGAAAATAACCCAAATCAGTGTATATAATTTAGTCTTTAGCAAAGTTCGAGTCCACAAACTATGGTATATATCTGAAAATTGATCAATCCTGATGTACTGACGGCCCTAAAATGCCAGGACCATAGAAATACCCCCTAATTACCCCTTTTTGGAAAGTAGACGGTCCAAGGTATTTAGTAAGAGGCATGTCGGGTTTTTTGAAGTTGTCATTTTTTGTCATAATTTTTTGGAAAAGAAAACTTTTTTTTATTTTATTTTTTTACATACTGTCACCAGTGCAGTACAACATCCTCATTTATCATTTAACAAAAACATCATTTTGTTAAATATTTTCATTTATTAACGTTTTTTTTTTTTAACACACTGTGACCAGTGTTACTATTGTAACATTGTATTACTCTGGGGGGTGTTCAGGATTGTTTTTTTTTAACACGTTTGCTTATAACAGTGATTTGCATTGTTATACGTACTCATTTTACTGGATGAAACTGAATCATTCACTCTGTTTTGTTGTGATTAGCTTTGATTGCTCAAAGCTAATTACATGGTACAGATGAGCTGTGATTGTCCATGTCTGTACCATGTGATCAAATTGACAAATTACAGTTAGCAACACAATTGTACACAATGGATAGTATGACAGGAAGCCATCCATTGTGTATAACTGTCATGTGACCTGCTGTGGCTGGTCACGGCAGTTATATGGTTCCGGTAGTGAGCCGGTACCCTGATCAGTCATCAGCTGTGCTGTGTGGACACCGCCGGTGACAGATCTTGCTTCTGCGCGGTAATGCGTCATATGACGTTCACTCAGGGTAAGCAAGCCACTGCCCGGCCGTCAATCTGCTATTGGCTGGTGGGAACTGGTTAATGATAACATTGATTCATAGCAGAATAAGTCCAGCACATTTCGGTTGCCACACAGTCCCCCTTAATAAGGGATTAATAACTTTGATTGTGCTTAAATGGACTCTTTGCTTCTTTGCTGCATTCACTAACACTAAAACTGGCATAACCTGCTCTCCTGAAACCTTCCAAGCAGTCAATCAGAGTGCAGGATTATTTGGGATCTGCTCACCATTTAAGCACAAAATCCCAGATGAAGAGGGAGTGTGTGGCCCCCAAAATGAGTTGGATTTATTAAAATGTATTATTAAATTGCAATGGACTCTTGGATCTTTGTTTGTCGCTCTCTTTGGATTGTATGTGTGTGGATTCTCAACTATGAGTCTTTCCCTCTTTCTGAGGGTTGTCCCCATTTTGTGGAGTGCTGCCAATCCTAAGCCAGTGTGCCCAGTGACAATTTCAGTGACCATTAGAAAATCTGATTCCAGTGTCCTGTTTTCGTCCTTGTGTTCAGCTATGCAGAGTGGCAACTTCGCCACAAAAGAGGCAAAAGAGTGGCTAAAGGAACTTAAATGTATTTTGGCTTAAAAAAATTAAAATAAATCGCATATGTATTTCAAGTTTGGCTGGAGTTCCACTTTAAATAGATTAATTAAAATATTTCCATCTCCAAGGCCCCTTAAGGATCATTCTCTCCCACAAAATTATAGACTGATATCAGTCATCAATAATGACCTCAAAATCTTTAGTCGAGCCGTAGCAAACAGGCTGGCCAACATTATTGAATCGTTAATCTCCCCCGACCAATCAGGTTTCATTCCAAACAGATTCATCACAGATAATATCAGATTGACATTGAATGTTCTCCAGGATGCTAATCTACACAAACAGGTCCTTCTCCTTAGCCTAGATATCAATAAGGCCTTTGATAGCATACTATGGCCTTATTTATTCGCTGTCCTACAACACATGGGTTTCAGAGATGAATTTTTAAGGGGTGTGCAGGCTTTGTACCACCAACCGCAAACGAGAATTAGACTGCCGGGCTGTAACGCTGGATTTTTCACACTGGGCAGGGGCATCCGTTAGGGATGCCCCCTATCACCCCTGTTATTTGCCTTAGCCTTAGAGCCATCAAGCAACACCCCAATATATCGGTTTACCCACTGGATTCCATCCCCTCTAATCTCTGTATGTACGCAGATGACGTCATGCTCTTTTTGACCCAACCCCAAATCTCCCTACCCAATTTATTCACTCTATTATCTAAATTTGCCTCTATATCTGGACTTACAGTTAATATGACCAAATCCACAGCACTCCCAGTAAACATTCCCCCTGCTCAGTGTCAGACCCTCTGGAGTTCCTTCCCTCTACAATGGTCAACAGATAAAATACCCTATTTGGGCATTTATATTACGCTGCATTGGCCATCTATATTTGCAGCAAACTATCCGGCGTATGTGTCCCGGATTATGCTTAAACTTTGGAGCACCTACCACATATCGTTTCTTGGGAGAGTCACGGCAGTCAAAATGACCCTTCTACCCAAACTCCTATATAGGGATGAGCCGAACACCCCCTGGTTCGGTTCGCACCAGAACTTTCGAACGGACCCCAAATTCGTACGAACGTTAGAACCCCATTGAAGTCTATGGGACTCGAACGTCGAAATTAAAAGTGCTAATTTTAACGGCTAATATGCAAGATACTGTCCTAAAAAGGGTTTGGGGACCTGGCTCCTGCCCCAGGGGACATGGGTCAATGCCTAAAATGTTTTTAAAAATGTCAGTTTTGGCGGGAGCACTGATTTTAATGACGATTAAAGTGAAAAAAAAAAGTGAAATATTCCTTTAAATATGGTGCCTGGGGGGTGTCTGTAGTATGCCTGTGAAGTGCCACGTGTTTCCCGTGTTTAGAACAGTCCCTGCACAAAATGACATTAAACGGAAATAACACCATTTAAAACTGCTTGCGGTTTTAATGTTATATCTGGTTCCTGCAATATGGTTGAAAATCATTAAGAAAAATGGCATGGGTAGCCCTCCCTGCCCATTACCAGCCCCTTTGGGTCTTGTACGCATATTAAGGGGAACCCTGTACCCATATTAAAAAAAGGAAATGCGTGTGGCCCCCAGGCCCTATATACTCAGAACAGCAGTATACAGGCGGTGCAAACAAGACAGGGACTGTGTAGGTTTGTTGTGTTAAGCTGAATCTGTTTGTAATTTTCAACTGGTACATTTTTAATGTGTAGCTCCAGTCAAAAAAAATTTTTTTAAGCTTTTTGGAAAGCATAGGGAAGGGTTATCACCCCTGTATAATTTGTTTTGTTGTCCATCTTTTTTCATCTCACTTGCTGTTGTCTCCTTCCGTTTGCAAGTAGGAGATGTTTGTAAGTTGGATGTTTGAAAGTAGGGGCCTGCCCTATATGCTCTGCAGAAATGGCAGAACAAGGTGTTGGTTTTGCCACAACATTGTAAGCCCTCATACTGACTCTTGGTGGGCGCTGGAGCGCCCTGCTGTGAACGATTATATCAAGAATTGTAATTACATGTCATTGTTGAACAGTGGTAGAAAAATTGACCTTTGGTGGTTGTGCTGCTGGTGCCACAACACTATAAGTCCTCACAGTTACTCTGGGTGGACACAGGAACGGGCCCTCCTGTGAAATATTATATCAAGAATTGTAATTACTAGTCCCTGTTAAACAGGGGCAGACAAAATTGGGCCTTAGGCACTGGTGCTGGTGCCACCACACTGTAACCTCTTCCATATACTCTAGTTTTATTGCAGGAATTAGCCCTGCTGCAAAGCATTGCATCAAAAATTGTAATTAAACGCCCCTGTTAAACAGGGGCAGAAAAATTGGGCCTTAGGCACTGGTGCTGGTGCCACCACACTGCAACCTCTCCCATATACTCTAGTTTTATTGCAGGAATTAGCCCTGCTGCAAAGCATTGCATCAAAAATTGTAATTAAACGCCCCTGTTAAACATGGGCAGAAAAATTGGGCTGATGGCATCACCCAGAGCCAGAAATGTTCTTCCAACATATCAGCGAAGGAGGAAGAGGATAGACAATCAACATAACAGGACAGTCACTCAGCATAGGCAGTCTTGAAGGGATGTGATATTTAAAAAAAAATTATTCGGTTACATCAGCTTCAGGTGCTTGGTAGCTGTGGGTGATCCAAGACTGATTCATCTTGATGAAGGTCAGTCGATCAACTGATTCGGTGGACAGGCGCACCCTGTGATCGGTAACAAAGCCACCAGCAGCACTGAAGGTGCGTTCTGAAAGAACGCTGGATGCAGGACAGGCCAGTAGCTCAATTGCATACTGTGCAAGCTCTGGCCAGTGATCCATCCTCAAGACCCAGTAAGCCAGAGGATTTTCGGTGGGAAAGGTGTCCAAGTCTGACTTTGCCCCTAGGTATTCCTGCACCATGTAAATCAGACGCTGGCGATGGTTGCTGGAACCGATCATACCTTGGGGCTGCGGACTAAAAAATTATCTGAAAGCATCAGTCAGACGGCCACCTTCTCCACGGCTCCTTCTGACCGATGCCTCAGCAACACGTTGTGCAGGACCAGGAGTTTGTAACCTCCCAGTCTCTGGGAACGTGTTGCACAGACCTTTCTTACAAGGCCTCCTGGAGATGTCTCATCCTCTGCTCCCTCTGCGATGGCAAGATAAGGTCGGCAACCTTACCCTTGTACCGTGGATCAAGGAGAGTGGCCAGCCAGTAATGGTCCCTCTCCTTGATCCGAAGAATACGAGGATCCTTCCGCAGGCTTTGCAGGATCAGGGAGGCCATGCAGCGTAGGTTAGCTGAGGCATTCGGTCCGGAGTCCTCTGGGTCACTAAGGACAACATGATCCACAGCTACCTCCTCCCAGCCACGTACAAGTCCACGTGTTTCTTGGGACTGTAAATCATCCCTACAAGACTGCTGCTGCTGATGCTGAGTGCCAGCCTCCACCTCCATGCTGACACAATCATCCTCCTCCTCCTCTTCCTCCTCCTCATCCTCTTCCTGTGTGATGAGTGGCACATCAGGAACACTGTCTGGATAAAGGGGGCCTTGAGAGGCAAGGAAGTCCTCCTCCTCCTCCTGCCTCTGTTCTGCCTCAAGTGCCCTGTCCATTATTCCACGCAGCGTATGCTCCAAGAGGTGGACAAGAGGTACAGTGTCACTGATGCATGCACTGTCACTGCTCACCATCCTTGTGGCCTCCTCAAACGGTGACAGGACAGTGCATGCATCCCTGATCATGCCCCACTGGCGTGGTGAGAAAAAACCGAGCTCGCCTGACCCTGTCCTGGTGCCGTAGTCAGATGGCCCTCTGCTGCAGCATGGCTAACGTTGAGTTCCACCTGGTGGGCATGTCACATATAAGGCGGTTCTTGGGCAGGTTCAACTCCTTTTGGAGCTCAGCCAGCCGAGCACAGGCATTAAATGATCGGCGGAAATGCACACAGACTTTCCTGGCCTGCTTCAGGACATCCTGTAAGCCGGGGTACCTGCCCAAGAACCGCTGCACCACCAGGTTAAGGACGTGAGCTACACAGGGCACATGGGTCAGTTGTCCCTGTCCGAGGGCGGAGAGGAGGTTGGTGCCATTGTCACAAACCACCATTCCTGGCTTAAGCTGGCGTGGCGTCAACTACCTCTCGGGCCTGCCACCGCAGAGCTGACAAAACATCCGCCCCAGTGTGGCTCCTGTCCCCCAAACAAACCAGCGCAAGCACGGCATGGCATCGTTTTGCCTGCGTACTTGCGTAGCCCCTGGAACGCCTATGGGGCACCGCTGGTTCTGAGGACAGAGCACTGGAAGAGGCCATGGAGGAAGAAGAAGAAGAGGGGGTGGAGGAGAGAGGTGTGTCACAACCAATAGTAGCATTTTGGAGGCGTGGTGGTGGAACAACCTCCAACACTACTGCACCTTGTCCTGCATCCTTCCCAGCTCCCAGAAGAGTGACCCAATGGGCCGTGAAAGACAGGTAATGTCCCTGTCCATGCCTGCTGGACCATGAGTCAGCGGTAATATGCACCTTACCGCTGACCGCCCTGTCCAGCGAGGCAAGGACATTGCCTTCCACATGCCAGTAGAGAGCCGGAATCGCCTTCCGTGAGAAAAAGTGGCGTTTGGGGACCTGCCACTGAGCAACCGCACATTGTACAAACTCACGGAAGGGGGCCGAGTCTACCAACTGAAAAGGCAGCAGTTGAAGTGCTAGCAATTTAGCCAAGCTAGCATTCAACCGCTGGGCATGTGGATGGCTGGGAGTGAACTTCTTTCGCCGCTCCAGCAGCTGGGGCAGGGACATTTGCCTGCTATAATCGGACGTGGGTGTACTGCTAGCAGAGTGCCCGGAAGCACTTGGCTGTGACACACCTAATTCTACACCTTCATTCCTCTCAGAGCAGGTTTCAGAGAGGACTGAAGGTCTAGTGGGGTTGGAGATGCCAGCTGTTGAGGAGCAAGGAGAGGTCCGCTTTGTTCTTTGGTGTGGGTCTTTGAGGTACGCTTGCCAACGAGCTGCATGGCAGGTCAACATATGTCTGGTCAAGCATGTGGTGCCCAAGCGGCTGATCTTTTGGCCACGCGAGATACGCTTGAGACATATGTTGCAAATAGCAGCGGTGCGATCTGATGCACTCGTCTCAAAAAAGGCCCACACCAAAGAACTTTTAGAATAACGCGCAGAGGCAGCGCCCTGCACAAGTGGAGCTCTGCAGTGTGATTCAGTCGGTGTGCTGCCCCTAAGCTGGCCCCCGGAGGGCATCCTGCCTCCTCCTCCTCCTCCTCCTCTCTCCTACCAGGCACCCACGTGGAGTCAGTGCCCTCATCATCCCCTCCCTCTTCATCGCTGTAGCAAACCTGGCAGTATGCTGCAGCTTGTGGAACATGACTGCCAGATTGCTGTCCTTCTTGGGCATCCCCTCTCTCTGCGCTCATGCTACTGCCTTCCTCTAGCTGAGTGTCATCATCAGAGCCTACAAAACACTGGGCATCCTCCTGGAGCATGTACCCAACACTGTGCTCAAAGAGTTCAGGAGACTCCTTAGGAGGACGTGGTGGGTCTAGGGAAGGAGTCACTGATGATGACATTGAGAGGAGGGAAGACGATGCGTTGGCAGCTGCTTTGCTAGTACCCTGAGACTGGGTGAGAGAGGATGAGGAGGATGATGAGGGCTTGGTCATCCACTCTACCAAGTCGTTGGCATGTTGCGGTTCAACATGTCCAGCTGCCGGAAAGAAGGAAAAGTGTGTCCCATGGCCACGTGCTGATGACAATGCACCGCGTCCAAGACCAGCACTGTTGTCTCTAGACCCAGAGCCTGCTTGCCCTCTTTTATCGGCTCGCGCCTGTCTGCCTCTCCTTGCTGGCCTTCCAGACATGGTAATGGCCTGAAGGGAGTTGGGTAAAACAGCAGTTGGGTAGTGTATATTGTGCTGGAGGCACACAACACCCACTAACTCCTGCAGATGCCTTTATTATAGAACACCAGAGATAAAGGGGTATTCTGTAATTGAGTCACACAACACCCACTAAGCCCTGCAGATGGCTCTATTAGAGAACAGCAATAAAGGGTAGATACAGGTGTATATTGTGCTGGAGGCACAAAAAACCCACTAACTCCTGCAGATGCCTTTATTATAGAACACCAGAGATAAAGGGGTATATACAGATGTATACTGTGCTGTGCTGGAGGCACACACAACTTCCGATAACTCCTGCAGATGGCAAGTGGGCTCAAATAGAGAAGAGCTATGTAGGTGGATATAGCGGTATGTACTGGGTACAGAGCACGCACAAGCTCCTAACACTACTGACTGCAAGCTCTATTATAAAAGATAGATCACTAGCTATATAGGTGAGGTGAATATAGCGGTGTATACTGCGGTCAGGGCACACAGACAATAACCACTACAGAAGAGCAAGATCGAAAATCGGCCGATAACGATCGGTGTCTCCTGTGTTGAAGGTACACAGAACACTCACTAACTGCTTCAGACGCCAACACACTACACTAGGCTGCCGCGCTGGCGGCCTTATATAGTGTTGGGCGTGTACTACACAGCCTGAGCTATGATTGGCCACAGGCATCCTGCCTGTGGCCAATCATGGCTCTCCTCGCTGCTGGCGCTGTGATTGGCCAAGCATGCGGGGTCACAGTGCATGCTTGGCCAATCATGAGCCAGCAATGCACTGCGATGACGCAGTGCATTGTGGGCCGTAAGCGCCACACAAATTTGGCGCGAACGGTCCATAATGTTCGGAATTCGCCGAACGGGCGAACAGCCGATGTTCGAGTCGAGCGTATGTTTGACTCGAACACGAAGCTCATCCCTACTCCTATATCTTTTTAGAGCTCTACCCTTCATTATCCCCAAAACCCTTATAGATAAACTACAACAAGACATCAACAAGTTTGTCTGGCAGAGCAAACAGGCTAGATTTTCTAAACATGTTCTGTATAATTCACAAACAGCTGGTGGTCTCGGTCTATCAAATCTTTGGCTTTACTTCCTGGCCGCTCGTTTCTCCCAGATAGACCAATGAAATATTCCTGACTCCAAGGTTCCCTGGGTCAAATTTGAATGGACATCTATTAAACCCTACTGGCTCACTTCCATACTTTGGTCCCCTGCCAAATTCATGACAAAAGTTACTTCCCTAAATACTTTAGTAGCACACTCCCTTACTCTATGGAACTGCTACAAAGGTAAATTCGGCCTGGTATCGCTTGCACCTCAAGGCTCTTCCTTTCTAAGGGATCCCTCGTTTACCATAGCTTTTAGACACCCAGAAAGTTTTTCTTGGTGGATCTCTCACTCTTTGGTCACATTGGCTGACCTTTAGATTAGTAATTCTTTCACTACATTTGACCTCCTCTGCACACAAAAACAAACCCCACTTAGGGAATATTACCACTATTTGCAAATCAGACATTTTTTCAGTTCCCACTTTGCCCTTTTACCATCCTCCGTCCCTACCCCATTTGAAGAGATCTGCCGTGACTCCCCCAGAGGAAAAGGCCTTATCTCTATCCTTTATAAATCAGTTCTATCTGCGAAGTTCCCTGGGGAACCATCATATAAAAGTAAGTGGGAATCTGACTGTAACGAACAATTTGACCCGGAGGACTGGGACACAATGCTGGATAACTTGCACAAAGCCTCAACATTTTTAGCTGTCAGAGAAACAGCTTATAAAGTATTGACTAGATAGTACAAAAACCCCAGCCAGACTTCATTCTATCTTCCCAGGGTCTTCCAGCTTATGTTTCAGGGGTTGTCCCCTCCCTGGTACCTTTAGGCACATATTCTGTGAGCAGCTGTCTCAGGTTTGGAGGGAAGTGAGGGCCATAGCATCAGTTACATCAGGTACACCTATACAGCTCACAATCTCCATGTGCCTACTTGGAGCATCAATTCCGGGTGTCTTCCGTACAAAGGAATGTCTCATCCACACTATCTGCTTAGCCACACTATGGGCCATTGCTCTGCACTGGAAATCCCCTACAGTTCCCATATCCTCTATTCTTAACAGGATAGACTCAATTATGTTAATAGAAAGGATTTTATATACACTAGGAGATAAAATGCACCTGTTCGAACGTAGAGGGAATGCCTGGAAGGCTCATAGGAATATTTTGAGTCCACAGGGTTGAACACCAATATAGCTGGCCAGACCTCATAGTATTATAACACTCAGGCATACCCTCCCCCTATATCCAGTAAGATACGCAATGTCAGATATTAATGATCTGTATACGTTGTCTTTTTTCTTTGCTGATTTCTTGTATGCTTCAAAAAAAAATTTTTCATTTTTTGTTTTCTCATGTCTGTTATTATCTTGACTTTTATAAATGTATCTATCACATTTATTATGTATGCTGTCAAGTGATTGCAGTATTTAATTTGTCTCAATAAAAAACGTTTGCAATAAAAAAAAAATTCCATCTCCAATAAAATAGCAGATTTAAGCACAACTCCCAACTAGGCCCATTCCGGTCCCGTACCTGCAGAGCCCCAGCATTATGCTTTTTTTTGTATACTTATCAGATTTCAGGCTGGTTATGTGACTTGCTGGGTTCTCTTAGTTTTGAATTTTCTTTTGGCACTTAGTAGTCCCCAATGGGGCAAAGATTGTAATAATATCATCACATAAGCACCCCTTTCCACAATGAATGAAGGGAACCATGATGATGCCCCCTCAGGGGATGGGACCACAATGTCCTGCAATTTCAGCAGGGTTAAGTGACGCTGCCTTATCCTCCAACCTGTACAACTAAGGACATCTTGTGCTGAAGAAGAGGTACTGCAGCAGAGAAATTGGGATGGAAATTGAGGATTGAGCAGATTTTTTCTTTTAGGAACCTGATGGGGCACCATTTATTTTTTTTTATTTATAAAAAGGATTGCCCAGATTGGACTTTAAAGGGGTTGTAAAATCTCAAGGTTTTTCTGTGCTACACTGTCCCCCAGAGCCCCCCTTTTTCTTACCTGAACCCAATCGTTCCAGCGACAAGCACAAGCCCCGAAGCTCCATCGGCTGTCTCGAGTCCTCATTGGGCAGATTAATAGCAGCAGGCGCCATTGGCTCCAGCTGCTGTCAATCAAATCCAGTGACACCGGAGGATTGGGCGGGGCCGAGTTCTGCTGTCTGTGTCAATTGATACACAGGTGCCCCATAGAAAGCGTCCCTCCATGGGGGCACCCGATGAAGGGGAAGGGCCAGGAGCACCGCTGGGACACCCCAGATTGGGGCTGTCCTGTGCAAAACCCTTGCACAGAACAGGTAAGTATAACATGTTTGTTATTTTACAAAAAAACAAAAACAAACCTTTACAATCACTTTAAGCCTTATATTAAAACAAATTTTTCTCAGGTTGTGTTCATTTTAAAAAGTCATGTAGCTGTGTTCAAAGCTTCTAACCCTAAACAGGTCTTTTTGTTATAGTGTCAGAGACCACAAGATCATGTGCCAAAGCCACTGATATCCCAATAGAAAAAACAGTTACTGCACCTTCATCCTGCTCTACAACATAGTTATTTTTCACGAGCACAACTGTTTTTTAAAATAACCTGTTCAATTTTCAGTACATTTAAAATGTTTTTGTAACGCTACCTCCAAAAGAGCCACTGTTCTTCTGCAGAGGTAGTGCAGCCAGGCACACAGCAACATTTCACTCATCCCCTAGGGGATGTCTTTAGGAGTTTTTATTGTTGAAGAACTTGGGATGGGATAGGGGTTGTATGGGATACTTCAGATTCCCTGAGAATTTTTCAGGAGAACACTTCACCTTTCTCAGTCTCTCTGAAACGTCTCTATGCAGGAATAAGTACAGATGGCAGAGACTGAGTCCCATTTTTAGAGCTACCACAGGCAGAAACATAACTGGATTGTCCACCCAAGCAATACAGCACACAGTCACTAGAATCCTGAGCTTAAGATGTCCCAGAATAACTGAATGCCTCCTTTCAGTATCCACCAGACACTCTTCAGTGAAGGAGAGATCCATAGTCACAATTCCACAGGACAGCCAGATTCCTTCTATATTCCACTGGGCATTCGGTAGTGAGCTCTCCAGAACAGGGTCCCAAGTGAGGGCTCCCTTAGCTAGCTTCAAAAAGATATCCTCAAGAGAAGGTCCACCAGCTGTGTGACAGCTGGGACCTCGATGAATAAATGATGGAATCAAGTTTTCTGCTGCAGATGGGGTACCCATCCTGATGGTTGGACTCTCTCCAGCAGGAAGAAGTGGAAGAACCCTGCTGTTCCTCATCTCAGACTATTTATATGACTCTCAAGCTTCCTTTTGGGCACACCTCCCCAGGGATTGGCTAGAGCACAATAAATGTTCAAGCTGAGATTTGCGATCTAATTAAAGCAGATGTCCACCCACCCCTGCAAAAATTAAAAGCCAGCTGCTGCACACACTGCAGCTGCTGACGTTTAATAATAGGACACTTACCTGTCCTGAAATCCAGCGATGTCGGCACTGCAGCTGATGTTTCCATCAGCTGTCGGGTGCTGCCGCCACCATAGCCAGTAAGAGAACCCAGTAGTGAACCAATATGGCTTCATGCTGGGTCCCTACTGCACATGCGCAAGGCACCGCTGCGCTCGCCTACTGGCCTGGCGGTGAGGGAAGGAGGAGGAGGAAGCCGAGCTGCTGACATAATGCGCCACAGCCTGGTCTCCTGGAAGTTGGGGCAGATATCCAAATGTGGCATCGGAGGGGGGGGGGGTGACAAATGAGGAGAAGTTCCACTTTTGGTAGAACTCTGCTTTAACAACTAGTTACCTACATAAGCCTAGCTGACTCATGTCACTGCCTATCCAGAAAATGCTTTGATTAATCAGGGATCCCACCCCACCGCAAACTTGTCTACAACAGTCTATGAGACAAAGCTCATACAATGTTCCAGCAGTCTAAGAAAAAGGGAAATTAATTTATCTTCATAACTTTCTTGAGAGATATTGTTGATAAATATTTCTGTCCCAAGTGGAGGGGCTTCATCAACTCAGTCTGCAGGAGTGCCACCATACAATTTCTGACCATTAACCAGTACATGATTAAGACCTCTTTCACACCAGGGTGGTTTTCATGCACTTTGGCGCTGGAAATAGCCTCGAAAAACCGCCTCCCATTCCTTCCAGTGTGTCTTTACACACTGGAGCGGTGCGCTTGCCGGACTTTCCGAAAAGTCCTGCAAGCAGCATCTTTGGGGCGGCTAGGGAACGCTGTATTAGGGCTCCCAAAACGCCCTGCCCATTGGAATTAATGGGTAGAGCTTTCAAAGCGCCTGAAAAGCTCTTTGAAAGCGCAGCAAAATCCTAAAACGAGTGTCGCTTTCAGTGTGAAAGCAGTCTAATATTACACTTTTCCATCCACTTCAGAAGGGATGCTTTATTGTCTTTATTCAGAGAATTAATCCACATCTTGCTCTCAGCGTTTATAACATTGTTGTTCATCATTAGAGAATGGTCTGCTCTCTCTGATTTGAAGGGAAGAAGCAGACATAATCCCTGGTCTCTTCCATGGGCCATAATCCAATGTAAGAGGCTACCCTGCAGTCCCCTCCAAATACCCCTATCCTGGTTGGGTCTGTCACAGGAAGGGGGCATAGCAGGTGCAACAACTCCTCCTGTTCAAGATACAGAGCTCAGGAGAATCAACATTGCTCTTCCAGAACTACAGCAATAGCTGTCTTCTGGGAATACTATAAAGCTGTCAGATATAAATAATAGAGCTAATCCTAGGAGGTATCAAACACCTCGCTGGACCTAACTCATAGTGTGCCTTCATTTTTTTACAAAGGCGCAGAATTCCTGGAATTTAGCTTTAAGAATACTGTCGCAATTTGTGAAGGATGGGTGAATGCTTGTCACATTCATCCAAATAATTTTTTTTATAAATAAACCCCTACGTGTCATCATTTAAAGTAGTAAACATGATTACTAGAATCTCAAACAAACTTTTTCCATATTTATAGATTTGCATTTTTCATGAAAATAATACCTGATGATTCTTCAATGAAATTCCTTGTTCAGACACTTCCTGTTATAAGCTGACAATGCTCTGCCCCATCCCATAGTTGGCTGCAGGAGATCAACAACATTGCGATAAAATAGCTGTGTTTTTACACCCCTCCCCTCCTCACCGCCTTTCAAATGTCTTCAAAATGTGGGTCACTCTTCAGAGAACAACACTAGTGAAAACTAGCCCAAAATGCTATCCAGTTAGGGTTTGCATATACTTTAAATAGTTCATGTGCCCTCGCTCATACACACATGTAAAAATGTTTTTTCTTGTTACCTACATTTATAAATTACGCAACATGGGAAATAAAAAGCAAAAAAGAAAATACTTTTTTATGTGCACTTAAAATTTTTCTATGCATGATGTCGATAGCAATGTATACAGTAGGTTGTGTGATAACTGTCGTTCATTATATTGTATCAGGAAGGATCTGGTGAATGGTGGACTTTACATTCTGAAGTTGAAACCAATGGAAGTGAAGTGTGTGGAATCAGATCCCCGACTTCCCATGAAATATTACTGGATCTATTCTTTGCAGAGTCATATGGTAAGTGAAAATGAATTTTCGCAAAACAATGTCATACATTTCCTAGTAGAGCGATAGTATATATTGCTATACCATTCACATTACGTTTCCCCGTAGACAATATGAGCATAATGCTGGATATACTCCAACAGTCTCTATTTCCACAGAAAGATATTTCCTGTTCTTTGCTGACATTACACTTAGAATGACTAAGCTATCCCTTTCACATCTTTGTACAGGGCTAATAGGACTTACATTGCAAAGACTGAAAGATGAGAAATGTTGCCCTCAGTTGTTTTCTTTACAATATGGGCCAAGCCAGTTTTAGACACGCGAAACTTGATCTAAAGCAAATGTGGTATTCTGTACCATTTTTTTCTATGATGACGTTTTAACTAATGCTTTTGTGTATGGTGTATTCCTTTATCTGTTTGCTGAAAGATACCTGTACTTTACTGTGAGAACACTTTCCATAGGGACAAATTGCAGGTCATGGAACATGCATTGGCTTTCTCACTGGCTAATAAGAATATACGGGTTTGTCTAAAAAGTGAAGGTGAATGGTCCAATATCTCAAAGGCAACATGGGCCAGGTGCGCACGCATGCAAATGGCTACCCAGAAACATGTCCAGAAGTGCCACCTAGTGTTGAGCACACATGACCATCAGGGTATACCTGCATAATCAGTGTGAAAGGTAGGGTCACAGTGCAGTGGAGCTCCAAGTTAACATCAAGTTCTGCTACAAATTGGGGAAAACGGCAACAGAGGCACATGAAATGTTGTGCTAGTGTACGGTACGGAAGCAGTGAGCAGAAAATGTGTTTACAACTTGTGCATTTGCTTTTGCCATGGGAAGGAAACGACTGAGGATGAGCTATGTTCGGGTCAGCTGTTGACAAGCAGAATCCCAGATATGATCGAGCGAGTGCAACAAATTCTGGCACGAGTTCGGTAACTGACTCTAGGATTGATGTAGGAGGAATTGGGGATTAACAAGGCTGTTTCCCCACCTGAAGAGCGTCATTAAGGCACACATTTTGCAGACATGGCAGTGATCCAAGAATGTGTGACAGTAGTTCTGTGATTGATTCTTAAAGAGGCTTTTGCTGATAGTTTCCAGAAGTTTTATGACATTGCCAGAAGGGTGTTCTGAAGGATGGCGATTATTTTGAAGGCCAATAAAGGTAATTTGTTTGTGTCTTCTGTTTTCTGATACCATTCACCAAACTTTTTAGACATACCTCGTATGTGAAGTGGAACTGAAAAGGCAAGCTCCATCACTAACAGAAATGAGGTAGAGTTGACCATTCAGAATGGTCCAGCCTTTTTTCCATAGTCAGGGAAATGAAAGCTCCTGCAGGTACATACAGACAATCATAGGGGCTTGCCAGCATCTATTTTTTCTTTTTTTAAGTGATAAAATTACTTAAAGTAAAGGGTAGTATTGAAGTGCCTCTTTTTTATCACTTTCCTTGCTTTTCCTTGGCTCCTTTAACCCCATTCTGCATAATCCATTGGGCTCCCACAATCTCCCTGGGCTCCCATCATCTCCAAGATGAGCCCAAGGGATATAAACTCCAGCAATTCCTTCCCTTTGGTCTTTAGAGGGACAGTGCCCGATGGGACAGCAGTGACTGGGCATGTGAGCTGTCACCAGGCTATAAGCTTCCAACATATCTGGCATGCAGGCCACTGGTGAATGCAAGAGTACACAGCTCCCTTATAAGCAGTGGCGTAACGTAGGGGTGGCAGGGGGGACCATGGCCCCAGGTGTAACATTTAGGGGGGTGAAATCCAGTTCTGTCTGTCCTAATTCCTATTTTATGTGTCGCCAGCATGCTGCTCTCTGGCCGCCATGTTCAGTCTCAGGCTGGGCATCTGGTGCCCTGTGATTGGGGCCATGGGCGTAGGTGGGGCTGGCCAGCTAGTAATTGCGGGTGGCTAAGGCTGCTCTGCCAGTCCTGCTTCCACCTCGCTGTGAGCTGCCACCAGGCCTGGACTGGCCATAGGGCTAGAAAGGGTTGGCTGTGACATGCAGGGCCGGCCGTGGGTGGATGTGCGGATTGCAGGGCTGGCCACATGTGGATGTGTGGGATGCAGGGCCGGCCGCAGGCGATGTGCTGCATATGGGGGAGGAGTGGAAAGAGTATCACCATTCCCCTCCCACCAAGCTGCTCCATAGCAACCTTGGCCGCTGCTGAAGCAAAGGTCCCAGTTCGCGCATGTGCCTTCGCAACCGAAGGTCACCTGGCAACCAGGACGCCAGGAGAGAAGAAGGGTTGGAGAGGCTGAGGCCTTCCACACCACTACTTTCCATATATGCATCTTCGGGATCTCAGACCCACCTCCTGCACATGAAAGCTGGCTAGGTTCTGCTGCCGCTTATAGGGCGAGCAGTGTGGCTGGTGTACACCTGCCTCTCTTTCTATCCACTTTTTTTCCCGCTGGTGAAGGGGTTTGGATCTGATGCTCCAGGGCCAGAGTACTCCTTTTGATAATGGTATTTATGGTATTTTTTCCTATTATGTGACGACAGGCTTCTAATCAGCCATCTCATAGCCAGGCTTTTTTAATTAGTGTGCACCTGCTGTGTCTGGGCAGTGGCGTAGCATGGGGGGGGGGTGGGCAGCTGGGCTATAAAATTTAGAGGGGTGCCATCCTGAGTGTGCTGCCCTTGATGTCATGTCAGGTTCTGTGGCGGCGGTAGCGCGATGGCATCCTCCGGGTGCGAGATGAGAATAAGTAGTAAATCCATGGATTAGAGGGCGCAGATTACCTGCCTTGCCCCGGGCACTGTCAACCCACGCTACGCCACTGCTTATAAGCAACAGTCTCATTGGACACTAAACCAACTGGAATACTCCCCTTTTAGTAGGGTGGCATTACCTTAAAGTACCTGAACCTGCAGGCCAAAGACTGTTTCAGCCTTATGTTGTTATGTTGAGTGGGGTATCAACACCATTTTCAGGGAACCATGAGTGTTTGTATTTGCATGTGAACTTTTCTGACACTCTGTCATACTTTATTATATAATGTTATACTGTATTGTGCTCCCACCCAGTGGTCAGGTGTGGAAACTATTTGTAATCTTTTCTGTTAGGGTCCTTGCACACAGACATTCCGACTGGCGGACTCCATTTTTGCTTAGCGGGGGGATCATCAGTTGATCCCCGCTGAGCAGGCGGATGACAGGTCCATCTCCGCACACTGTGCAGAGATGGATCTGTCAAAGGCTCAGGGCCCCACTCTCCTCTATGGGGAGATCAGCTGAAAACGGACCACCTGTCCGTTTTCATCTGATCCCATCCGCCAGACTGATGGAAAATGGGGTCTACATCCAAGGGGATTTCATGGACAGGATTGGATCGGATAGCGGCAGATGTTAACAGACATGTCACCGCTGACATCCGCCACTTCATAGGAGTGAATGGAGCATCCGATCAGGTCCGCCTGAAAAACTGACAGAAAAACTGCCTTACTGAGAGCTTGATTTGTCTGCTAATCTTTTTCAACACAATTGCATACATTGCTACTTTCTGTCTGTATTGTCAAATCAGTCAGTTTACCTGACACCATCACATAGCATGTCTAATTCAAGTGTTAGATGGCTGCTCGAAGAGCAATGTTTGGCAACATTGTTGTTGCTGAACTGATGTATGCTACATCAGCTAGCTGTCAGTTGTAATTGCCCTTTGTAAAGAAATATATTAAAGGATAAGTACACTTAAAAAAAAAGAAGAAGAAATGCACTCTTTTTGTGCATTTACTATTTTTTATTGTAGGAGCCTGGAAAGCACTGCACCAGTAATCGGCAGATCGTGGTTTCTATACAGGACTCCTACAGGCTGTCAGTGTAAGCTGTCTGCCTGTACATTGAATGAGCATGAGCAGGTAGTTTCATAAAGAAACTACCTGAGCTACCACAGCACTCAACAGTTCCCTAGTAGTTCATTGAGAATTACAAACCAACGGCTGCAAAGGCTGTCGGTACTTGTAGTTCATTAAATCACAATAGTTTGTTCTCTGTTAATGAATAAAGCTGTTGTGTGGGTGGATCTTCGCACGACTGCATGCTTTTCAAATACAGTAATAGGTATAGGGAGAAAATCTCTGGCCTGCTGTCACAGGGAGTGCGAGGATTAGGGAACAGCTGCAGGATCGGGAACATGTTACATATTCCATCCTAAAAACAGGTGGGACATGTAACATGTTCCCATAGGTGAACTTATCCTTTAAAAGGGTGATCTGTGCCTCCTAGTAAAACTGCAGCACACCAATAACTGTTAAAACTGGCCAATGCTTCATGTGCATCGCCAAAAAAAGGCTCTGCATCCTGCTTTTCAGGGCTACATAATGGTTGTACTCTACTACTCCTTCTCATAATGTGAATATATGACAGACTCAAGCCTAAGTTTAGGTTTAATTTTTTTTTTTATTAAAAAAAACAAATTTGAAAAAAGGTTGGGGCTTACACTTAATCTGAAGTGTCCCTTGTGCTGGTGTTGGCTGTCAGAGTTTAAATCCTCCATCCCATACCCTGTTGCCAAAATAGCCATATTTTATGACAAAGCAAAAATAAAAAAACCAAGCAAAATGTAAAATTCACAAATTGCTTGAAGGTAAGCAGTGCAATAATAACACAAGATACAATATATGTTCAATGAAAATACACAATATTTCACATTATTAACAGCGAGATGGTTCACTTGCTAAGAAGAAGCAAGAAAGCAAGCAAGAGAGGTTACAAGGATCAAAAATATGTAGAATAGATGTCTATGGAGTAGAGTAATGTAGTTTTATGCATAGAATGAACAACTGACACTTCCTGCGGCATGTGTACACAACATGGTGAGCAGTTATGACATTTATAGATGTTTGAATAGAATGTTTGTGGTTTTCATAGAAATCTATACACTTTGTGAAAGGTGTGTGGTAGTTAAACCATAGTATAGTATTTACAGAAACCTTAACCCTTTCCATTAAAAAATATCTTCCAAGTGAACCTGCTTTTATTCGCCTATTGAAGTCAAACTAAAAGGTTTGTTGGCTAGGAGACACCCTACTGTGTTTGTACTGATCTTCCTCATATCCATATACTCGCTGGCTGCCTTTTTCCAGGTATGGCAGAAAATATACTCTTTCCATATTGCCATGGCCACCTGCCCTGAGCACCGCCACATTGGGGCAGAGGTATGGTATTTAGTGCCATGTAAGTTCAGACTAGGAACCTGCATGGTGTGTGTGTGCATATATAATGTATGTACAGTATGTATATATAGCCCTACCCTCAGAGGAGCCACTGAATTGTTTTGTGATTTTCCTTCGCACCTTAAGAAAGATGACACACCTCACTTACCCAGTACTTACCAACAGGCCTTGAGGTATTTCAAAGAATTTATTAGGCCAAGAACAGCTTAAAAGGAGAGAGAATTAGTAAGTGTATTTACTCAAACAATCAATAAGACAGTAGTGTTACTCTGAGAGATATGACTAAACATTTGGCATATTCTTACTAACATTAATTAACAGAACTGAATTTCACTTGTCTAGCAACAGTATATAAACACATTCCTAACTTGTTATAACTGTTCTAATTTTACTCCACTGACCAGTGATTGATGAAAATAAAAACAAAGTTGGCCAGCAAAGTTGGGGCCCTTGATTAAAGCACAACATTGCTCTGATTCAGTTCAAAGCCTCAGACAGGAATAGGAGAAGTTGTGACTTCTCTCTTTCAGTCCTTCTGAGACGGTCCCTCTTTTCCTTCCTTACAAGCGGTGGAAGTGCTCTCTAGTACAGTGTGATCACACCAGACATCCAAATTACACTTCACATCCTGCCAGGGAGAAGTTTCCTGGTCTCTCAGACAAGGTCCTACTTGATAAGCAGTCTCTTTGCTTCTCTCAAGTCTCAACAGATTGCAGTCAGCTATGGCAGGGTTCCAGCCAGCAGACCTGTCTTTTTCCACCCCTATGCATGCTTCTCTCCCCCCTTCCAAGATGGCTGTTGCCTGCACTGGAGACACTTTAAAGCTAAACACTGCAAAATGGTCTCCTTAAAGATGGCTGCTGCACTTCTGTGTTTATAAATATTCAGTTTAACCTTGCCTACACTCCAGAAGGAAAATACAACAGCAACAAAGGAACAATTTCTGATGCAGTTATCAGCTACAGTCCAGGGTAAACACTCACTGGCCACTTTATTAGGTACAACTTGCTAGTACCTGATTGGACCCCCTCTTTGCCTTCAGAACTGCCTTCATTCTTTATGGCATAGATTCAACAAGGTGTTGGAAACATTCTTCAGAGATTTTGGTCCATATTGACATGATAACATCACTCAGTTGCTGCAGATTTATTGGCTGCACATCCATGATGTGAATCTCCCATTCCACTACATCCCAAAGATGCTTTATTGGATTGAGATCTGGTGACTGTGGAGGCCATTGGAGTACAGTGAACTCATTATCATGTTCAAGAAACCAGTGGGCGAGATGTAGTGCACTGTAGTCATAAAGGGATGGACCTGGTCAGCAACAATACTCAGGTAGGCCGAGGCATTTAAACAATGCTCAATTGGTACTTAAGGGCCCAAAGTGAGCAAAAAAAATATCCCCCACACCATTATACCACCAGCCTGAACTGTTGACACAAGGCAGGATGAATCCATTCTTTCATGTTGTTTACGCCAAATTCTGACCCTACCATCTGAATGTCGCAGCTAGAATTGGGACTCATCAGACTAGGCAACATTTTTCCAATCTTCTATTGTCCAATTTTGGTGAGCCTGTGCAAATTATAGCCTCCGTTTCCTTCTCTTAGCTGACAGGAGTGGCACCCAGTGTGTTCTTCTGCTGCTTTAGCCCATCTGCTTCAATGTTCGATGTGTTTGTGCATTCAGAGATGGTATTCTGCATACTTTCGTTGTAATGAGTGGTTATTTGTGTTACTGTTGGCTTTCTATCATCTTGAACCAGTCTGCCCATTCTCATCTGACCTCTAACATCAACAAGGCTCTCTGTGTCCACACAACTGCCGCCCACTGGATATTTTTTCTATTTTTCGGACCATTCTCTGAAAAACCCTAGAGATGGTTGTGTGTGAAAATTCCAGTAGATCAGCAGTTTTTGAAATACTCCGATATCAGACCAACCCATCTGGCATCAACAACCATGCCACGTTCAAAGTAACTTAAATCTCTTTTCTTCCCCATTTTGATGCTCGGTTTGAACTTCAGCAAGTTGTCTTTATCAAGTCTAGAAGCCTAAATGCATTAAGTTGCTGCAATGTGATTGGCTGATTAGCAAATTGTATATCTATACACAGTACTGTGCAAAAGATTTTGGCAGGTCTGGAAACTTTGTGTAAGTAAGAAGTAGTAATAGTTTCTTGTAGTTTTAATTAACCACTTTCAGACCGGACCAATTTGCTGGTCAAAGACCAGACCACTTTTTGCGATTCGGCACTGCGTCGCTTTAACTGACAATTGCGCGGTCGTGCGACGTGGCTCCCAAACAAAATTAACGTCCTTTTTTCCCACAAATAGAGCTTTCTTTTGGTGGTATTTGATCACCCCTGCGGTTTTTATTTTTTGCTCTATAAACAAAAATAGAGCGATAATTTTGAAAAAAACGCATTATTTTTTACTTTTTGTAATAATAAATATCCCCCAAAAATATATAAAAAAACATTTTTTTCCCTCAGTTTAGGCCGATACGTATTCTTCTACATATTTTTGGTAAAAAAAATCGCAATAAGCGATTATTGATTGGTTTGTGCAAAAGTTATAGCGTTTACAAAATAGGGATAGTTTTATAGCATTTTTATTAATAATTTTTTATTATTTTTTTTTTTACTAGTAATGGCGGCGATCTGCGATTTTTATTGTGACTGCGACATTGTGGGGGACCCATCGGACATTTTCGACACATTTTTGGGACCATTGTCATTTATACAGTAATCACTGCTATATAAATGCAGTGATTCCTGTGTAAATGACACTGGCAGTGAAAGGGTTAACCAGTGGGTGGCAGTGTAGGGGTTAAGTGTTCCTAGGGGTGTGTTACTAACTGTGGGGGGGTTGGGCTTTCATTTAGTGTACACTGATCTCTGCTCCAATCACATGGAGCAGAGATCAGCGTCACTAGTTGCTAGGCAGAATGGAAAAATGTTGTTTATACAGCATTTCCTCCATTCGGCCGCTCCGTGAGACGATCGCGGGGATGCCCGCGGCGATCGAGTCCGCGGGTCCCGCGACCGGACTCACGGGGGTCCTGACCAGCGCGGGAGCGCGCCGCCGGCGGCGCGCTCCCGATGGCACGGCGGCAACGAATATTGGACGTACATGTACGCCAATATGCCTGCCCGTGCCATTCTGTCGACGTACATCGTCGTGCGCTGGTCGGGAAGTGGTTAACAAAATGAACAGAAGAGAAATCCAAAGCAAATCGATATTTGGTGTGACAACCCTTTGGCTTGAAAACCGCATCAATTCTTGTAGGTACACTTGCACGCAGTTTTTGAAGGAACTCGTAGGTTGTTCCAAAGCTCTTGAAGAACTAACCACAGATTTTACATGGTTACATAGTTACATAGTTAGTCAGGTTGAAAAAAGACACAAGTCCATCCAGTTCAACCACAAAAAAAAAAAAAAAATATATATATATATATATATATATATATATATATATATATATATATATATATATATATATATAAATATCATACTAGCCCATATACCCAATTCTATACCCACAGTTGATCCAGAGGAAGGCAAAAAACCCCAGCAGAGCATGATCCAATTTGCTAAAGCAGGGGAAAAAATTCCTTCCTGATCCCCCGAGAGGCAATCGGATTTTCCCCGGATCAACCTTACCTATAAGTGTTAGTACCCAGTTATATTATGTACACTTAGGAAATAATCCAGGCCTTTCTTAAAGCAATCCACTGAGCTGGCCATAACCACTTCTGCAGGGAGTCTATTCCACATTTTCACAGCTCTTACTGTGAAGAAACCTTTCTGCATTTGGAGATGAAATCTCTTTTCCTCTAGATGTAAAAAGTGCCCCCTTGTCCTCTTTGTTGACTATAAAGTGAATAACTCAACACCAAGTTCCCTATATGGACCCCTTATATATTTGTACATGTTGATCATATCCCCCCTTAATCTCCTCTTATCAAGAGTGAATAAATTCAGTTCCTCTAATCTTTCCTCATAGCTGAGTTCCTCCATGCCTCTTATCAGTTTGGTTGCCCTTCTCTGCACTTTCTCCAGTTCCCCAATATCCTTTTTGAGAACTGGTGCCCAAAACTGAACTGCATATTCCAGATGGGGTCTTACTAATGATTTGAACAGGAGCAAAATGATATCTCTCTATCTGGAGTCCATACCTCTCTTAATACAGGAAAGGACTTTGCTCGCTTTGGAAACCGCAGCTTGGCATTGCATGATATTATTGAGCTTATGATCTACCAAAACCCCCAGATCCTTGTCCACTATGGATTCCCCCAATTGTACTCCCCCTAGCATGTATGATGCATGCATATTCGTAGCCCCCAAGTGCATAACTTTACATTTCTCAACATTAAACCTCATCTGCCACATAGTCGCCCAATTAGACAGAGCATTGAGGTCGGCTTGTAAATTGGAGACATCCTGTAAGGACGTTGCAAACACGGAAATGTTACTTTTGATCCCAGACCCAATATCATTTATAAAGATATTAAAAAGTAAGGGTCCCAACACTGAACCTTGGGGTACACCACTGATGAGCTTAGACCATTCAGAGTAAGAATCATTAACCACTACTCTCTAAATTCTGTCTTTTAGCCAGTTTTCTATCCATTTACAAACTGATATTTCCAAACCTGTAGACTTTACCTTACACATGAGCCGTGTGTGCAGAACTGTATCGAACGCTTTTGCAAAATCCAAATATATCACGTCCACCGCCACCCCTCTGTCCAAGGTTTTACTTACCACCTTATAAAAAGAAATCAGGTTTAAAAAGAAATCAGGTTTCTTCTGTGGATGTAGGCTGTCTGTCTGATATGGATTAGGGCTCTGTGGGGGCCAAATTATCACTTGCAGGTCTCCTTGTTCTTCTTTATGCCAAAGATGGCTCTAAATTACATTGGCTGCATGCTTGGGGTTGTTCTGATGCAGAATAATTGTGGGGCCAATCACAAGCCTCCCTCCCACCCCAGTTCTTATTTGTTCATGCATAGTTTAGCCTTGTCTCCAAACCAGGGGTATAGCTTTTTGGCCGTAATTCTTCCATGAAGACCACTTCTGGCCAGACCCCTCTGGACAGTAGATGGCTATGCCTGGGTCCCACTAGTTTCTGTGTTGATGGCACTGCTGGACATCTTTTTATGTCAAAGGGAAGTAAGCATGACATGTCTTCCATTTGCTGCATTAAAGTGGATGTCCAGCTTAACACTAAAATCTCTACATCTACAGACATCCATGATCTAAGACTAACCTAAAACCTGTAAAGAAGAAATTAAACATACGTTTTTTGAAGCTGCTCCTGTCCGGTCTCCAAACGGCAGAAGCCACCAGCGGCTTTGAAATAAATGGGAAGTGACATCACCCATAGACTTATTATGGAGCTTACCTTGTCGGCTGGCTCTTCTGCACCCACCTCCACAGCGAAGCTGCTGCTGTCAGCTCAACGTGGGACCGGACCAGAGCGGTTTCAGAAAAGGTATGTATACTGATTTCTTCATCGCAGGAATAGATAAGTTAGTGTTAGATCGTGAATGTCTATAGATGTAGCAATTTTAGTGTTAGGCTGGACTTCTACTTTAAGCTTCCTTGGCTGACCACTGCGTCTATGGTCCTCCATGTTGCCTGTTCCTTTGTGCTTCTTCATAAGAGCTTGAGCAGCACATCTTGAAACATGAGTCTTCTTTGACTGGGAGAGACCTTGCTGATGCAGTATAACTACTTTGTGTCTTATTACTGAGCTCAGTCTTGCCATGGTGTATGATATGTCACATGAAACTGTCTTCCACAACCTCACCTTAGTAGCAGAGTTTGGCTGTTCCTCACCCAGTTTTAAGCCTCCTATACAGCTGCTTCTGTTTCAGTTAATGACTGTGTTTCAATCTACATATGACGGTGATGATCATTAGCACCTGCTTGGTATAAGGACTCTAATCCTACAAACTCCCTGACTTTGTCCAAGTGTACAAAGTGTACAGGTGTAAGAATTGATGCTGTTCTGAAGCCAAAGGGTAGTCGCACCAAATATTGTTTTGATTTTGATTTTTCTTCTGTTCACTCACTTCAAATTTTGTAAATTGATAAAAAAAATGTAAAATTTTAAAATGTAAATATATACTGTATGTTTTTAAAGCATTCTTACTTTACAGTATTTCTTCCCAGCTGCCATAAACTTTTGAACAGTATATATGGTAGTCTGATCAACCTTACAAAGTTATGTTGCAACATTTCATTTGGATCCCCATTCCGTACTGAGAGAAGTGTGCTAGCATTCATTTTGTAGCATTAACAACATATTAACATCCACTTACTTTAATGACACCATGATTTCTGTGTCCTATTTTCCGGTATCGTTAATTGGTGCCTGAGGTGGTTTTAGGGAAAACAAATTTGCTCTTTGGCTTCCTCTCTATTTTCAGACATTGTTGTGAGTTGAATTGCATTTTCACAGTTAAAATGCATTAAGATACAAAAAGATATCCTATGTTGATGGCTAATGGTCACCTAAAAAAACATCTAATTTTTCTCTAAAATATATTTTTACTGACATTTATATATACAAGGTCTATGTGTCATATTGGTTATTACAATGTTCCGTGTGACAAGCAGTATGTGCAGAATTTAAAGTAAAATGGCTGGGGAGATTTATGATGCATATGTACTCTCTATCACACAAGATCTATATGCTTAGAAAACCAAAAAGCAGAAAGATGAAGCAACTATGGACTTTCATGGTACGATAAGGACTAACATAAGCAATTTTTATATAAAAATAGAAATTTATTGAAGAACACAATATGATAAAAGAGGTCCTAAAAAAGACACACAATATATTGCACACAAATAGATTCTCTGAATGGGAACTGAACAATAGGATGCAAGTCCATCCAAGAAAGGAATTAAAGTCGTTAAAGTCAGATCCAACTCAACAAGTTTTGCGGCATATCCACTTCTTCAGGAGTATATTTTCTCGTTTAAAATTTTTTATTTTATGTTAAAATAAATTACATGTACAGAATATAAGACAAATTATGTGATACCAGAAATAAAAAGTAAACATATTGAAGTACGGATGATACAAAGCAAAGAAGAATTTCAAGATATTCTCGTGGGAATGACAATAAATGGCCTTTATATATTTTAGAATTTGAAAACATTCTTATAGCTGAGTTTTAAACATTTTAATCCCAAGAAAATATAAATATGTCTAAAAGAAAATATATGATTTTAAAGTTTTGACCATAACTTCTAAAGTATGTTTATAGTAAGTATTATATAGTAAGGGAAGAACATAAAAGGTATATAGGAGGGGAAGGGGAGGGAATAATTCTCCGGAGGAGGTTTTATATATCATCTAATGTTGTAATTCTATAAAAAATCTTAATCACCATAACAAAAAACTCGGTTGTCAATATTATCTGACGTATAATATTTAATCCAGGGTTTCCATATGATATCAAACTTTGTCATCTGGTTTTTATGTATAGCGTCCATTTTAGCATGGATGAAAGATTGATTCATTCTACGTTTGGTTTCTGCAATATTCACCACATCTGTTTTCCACGCATTAGCTATAGTCTGCTTTGCGGCTATCAGGAGTGTAAGAACTAATTTGAATTGTTTCTGATTCAGAAAGGTTGGTTTTAAATTAAGGAGAGCTATAATTGGGTCTGGAAAAATTGGACGATCAAAAAATTTTGTAATTATCAGAAAGATCTTTTTCCAAAATGATTGTACAATTGAGCAATGCCACCAGGTATGTATATAGGTACCTTTTTCTGGACAGCCACGAAAGCAGAGGCCAGTGTTGTCTGTTGAGAATTTGGCGATTCTCGCAGGAACCAAATACCAGTGTGTGAGAACTTTATATGATGATTCAGACGCCAATATATTTATAGAGGAAGATTTTGTGAAAGACCATATGTTGGACCAAGACCTAGAATCGATCGTACAATCCAAATCTTTTTCCCACTTGGCCACATATTTAGGTATAACAGTATTAGAATTAGATATCAATTGTGTATACAATGATGTAATACGACCTTTAGCATGTGGTTCCTTGAGACAAAATCTTTCAAATTGAGAAATATTATGTAAGTTTACATTTAAATTGAGAAGAGGAGTATAAAAATCTTTCATTTGGAGATATCTGAATATTTCTGATTGTGGAAGCTTATATAATTCACATAGATCTGTAAAAGATTTTATTGATGTAGTTGAAGTTAAATTATATAGACAAGTGATACCAGCCTTAGACCAAGCTTTAAAGGTTTTGGGATATTTCCAGGCTGGGTAAAAAGTCGGATTCTTGTGGAAAGATAATAGCGGATTTTGTGGAGATTGCAGACCATGTGAATTTCTATACCTATCCCATATAGATAGAGAGTGCTTAGAAATAGGGTTATTTATAGACTTACGATCCGCAGGTTGTAACCATAATATATTGTTTATAGGAAGAGGATCACAGTCTACAGCTTCAATGAGGACCCATAAAGGAATCTCTGTAGAAGAGTGATATTTTGTTAATTGTGATAATTGAGCTGCCTTATAATATATGATAAAGTCTGGGAATCCCAAATCACCCAAAGCTTTGGGGAGAACAAGTGTTTTTTTGTGAAGTCTGGGTTTTATTTTCCCCCAAGTAAATTTCGTTACTTTTTGTTGAATCAGCCTAAGAAAATATGCAGGAATATGAATCGGGAGAGTTCTGAATAAATTTAAAAATTTCGGAAGAGGAGGCGCATGCGCGGCCGCTCGCTGGATGGCTGCCTAGTCTGCGAGCTCCGCACCGTCCCGGCCTAACATCTCCCACGGCGCCGCTCTAAGCTCCGATCCCCGACCGCGAACGGCACGAGCGGACGGAGGATACACCCGGGCATCCCGGGATGGCAGGAGGGACAGCAAGGAGAGACCTATCCCGTGCTTTGAACACGGGATCGAAACCCGCGGCCTACACCAAAATGGCGCCGGACGCCGCCGCACGAGGAGACATCCTGGAGGAGGAGGAATCCATAGCCGACCCACCGCTGCGCTCGACAGGGGCCCCGGGCCCCGATGTGAGTACAATCTCCACAGCCTGCTTATCCCCCTCCTCCACAGAATCCCTTATAAGCAGGGTCCTGGATGACATGCCGCTCTCCCCCATGGAGGACATTGCAGCCAGCCCAGGAGGCACTTTGGCCTATATGCCAGGCTCTCATCCCTCTCCTCAGGACTTTTCGTCCATGGTCACATTATTTGGCACCATGCTAGCCAGGGGTCTCTCACAAAACGCTACTCAAATCACCTCAGCCATTCAAGCTGAACTACAACACTTAGGTAACAGAATAGAAACGATCGAACAAAAAGCAGACCAAACAATTTCCAGAGTAAATCAAAACACTGCGCGAGTACAGGACTTGCAGGACCAACTTGAAACAGCGTTCTCCAAAATTGACGACCTCGAGAACCGCTCGAGGAGGTATAATTTCCGCATCAGAGGAGTTCCCGAATCATTCCAGGACTCGGCCCTAGTCGTCCAAACATTCATCAAGGAACTTATCCCGGATATCCCTGACCATCGCCTTGAAATGGATCGAGCTCACAGGGCTTTACAAGCCCCGCGCCAAGATGGACTCCCAAGAGACATCATTGTTAAACCTCACTTTTACAAAGTTAAGGAGGAGGTTATGCAACGGTCAAGAGGTGGGGGCCCCCTTATGTTCCAGGGGCACCCCATACAAATCTTTGCAGATCTATCGCCCTTCACAATCCAAAAGAGGAGATCACTGAAACCGCTCCTTCTAGCACTTTCCCAAAAATCGATCGCTTACAGGTGGTCCTTCCCATTTCGTCTCTCATTCTCCTACAATTCTAAATCCCACGGCTTCTCCTCGTTTCAAGAGGGTGAAAAACTTTTACTCCAACTTGGTCTAGTCTCTAGGGACCCCGACCCATCTCCGACAAGCACAACCCCAGTGGCTTCCTCCAAAAGACCACCACCATCAAGTCCTATCGCACCTGCATGGCAGAAGCGCTTGTCCAAGAAGTCTAAGGATTCCAAGCCACCGTCATGACTCCATCTAACCTAGGGTCGATCCGGGCCCGCAGCACTTCTTTTGATCCTGTCGGATCCTCTGATGAACATTGGGTCTTTCTGACTCATTTGAGTTTTTCCTCATTTTATTCACACGCAGAACTTTCAACAACTGCCAATTGTCTCTGACTCTTTTTTTTTTTTTTTTTTTTTTTTTTTTTTTAGTGTCCTGTTATCCACTAAGCTATACTGGTTATTGATGTCAAATTTTATTTTTATTTTTATTTTTATTTTATTTTTTTTATTTTTTATTTTTTTTTTTTTTTACTCTTAAGGTTACCCTAACCCCACTTGTATTGTATTGAAGTTTCTTAATTACAACTGGGTAGAGCCACCCCCCGGTTCTATGCGGGCGGATGGCGGTAATATTTTTCTTCATACTGGGTTTTTTTTTTTTTTTGGGGTTTGCTGTAAGCTCTATCGCTTGAGGTATTCCCCCGATCCCCCGGATTCCTAAACCCTCCTAACCCTATCTAGGGGCGGGGGGATGGGGGGTGGGGGAGCACATATTCTCTGTTCTTTGAAAAATCTAGTTGGGGGCTACACCCCCTAGCAACTGTTTTAGGCCGTGGGAGTAGGCCGGGACGGCTGTCCTGCGCCTCCACACCTTCCAGCCCGAGGGGGGAATCTTTGTGGTTCCTCCTACGGTGGGGAGGCCTTGTGCCCCTTCCTTTTTTTTTTTGAAGGAGCACTCATTCGTGTTTGATTGGGTATGGGTGGGATGAGGTGTGGGAATGGGTTCTCACACCTCTTCTTGGGATTTTTGCATATCTGTATAATGCTACTGTTAACGGATATTTCTTTTCCTTTTCTATTTCTCCTAGCAGGTCCATCTTTCTTCTTCTTCACCGCTGACCCTCCCTTCCTATCTCCCATCCGAAGGTCATCTTATCATACATTCCTTCAAGATTTGGCGGCTTCAGTCCTTATAATATCAGGTAGGTCCCACTCTCTCCCAGTAGATACCTCCCACCTGATCCATGCCAGTACATAACATCATACCTTCGCCCCTTTCCATAGTGTCTCATAATGTCCAGGGTTTTAACTCCCCTGTTAAAAGAAGGAAACTTTTCAAACTGTACCACTCACAAAACTTTTCAGTCCTCTTGCTTCAGGAGACCCACTTCCCCAAATCCTTTCAGCCTTCATTCCTACACCAACAATTTCCCCAGTTTTACCTCTCTAATGCCGAAAACAAGACAAAGGGGGTTGCTATCTGCTTCTCTAAAAACCTAAATTTTTCTATGTCCCAAATTCTCACTGACCCATTAGGTAGATTTCTCCTTGTAAAAGGCACCATAGATGGGTCACTTTACACTTTTGTTTCGTACTACGCGCCCAATAAAGGCCAAGACAAATTTTTCATTTCTCTCTTGACTACAATCTCCCCACATCTGGAGGGGGTTGTCGTCCTGGGGGGGGATTCCAACATTACCTTTGACGTTTCCCTAAATAAATCGGGTTCTGGTCCCTCGAGACCAAAGCAACCGTCCAAACAGAGTACTAGAATAGCTAAGCTCCTCTTTGACTCAGGTCTGGTGGATATTTGGAGGGAACTCAACCCCCGGACCAAGGACCACACCCACTACTCGGCCCCACAAAAATCCTACGCCAGGATAGATCATATTTTTCTTCGCGGTACTAATGTGTCGTTAGCTACAAAGTCCAAAATCAGAGATTCCCCTATTTCAGACCATTCCATGGTTACACTTTATCTCCGCAACTCTTCTACAGCAAACAAGGAATTTAAGTGGCGTCTCAATGAGTCTCTGCTTAGTCACCCGGCACACTGCTCCATGCTTGAAAGGGAATTGAATGAATACTTTATAGCTAACGATACTGCAGAAATTTCCCCTGCAACGTTGTGGGCTGCCCATAAGGCGGTAATGAGGGGCAAAATTATGCAATTTTCATCCCAATTGAAGAAGGCACATAGAGCTGAAATAACCAAACTCTCCAATGACTTTCAAGCGGCCTGTAAACGTAACAAGCGAGAACGTACACAATCCTCCCGGGAAGACTTGGAATCTTCCAGGATCAGGCTCAACTTGGCCCTCACAACCGAGGCTGAAAAACATCTTCGCTGGTCTGGAGCCAGGTTTTATATGCATAAGGATAAAATAGGCTCCAAACTAGCCACCAAACTGTCTCCCAAATCACGACTTATGGCCTTCCCCAAAATAAAGCTACCAACCGGCACCCTGACACAAAATCCACAGAGCATTCTAGAATGCTTCCAAGATTTCTACGCCTCTCTATATAAAGATGACAAACCCAGATCTCCCCCAAATATTGAGGAGTTCCTAAATTCCATTCCCCTGCCTAAACTCTCCGGAGCTCATGCGGAGCTACTAGATTTACCTATTACGGAGTCGGAGGTCCTGGAGACTATACGCAAGCTCAAATTAGGTTCTGCCCCTGGCCCTGATGGCTTCTCAGCTGGCTACTACAAAAAATTTTCCAATATCTTAGCGCCTTACTTAGCTAGATTTTTCAATTCTCTTAGTCATGGTACTCCCCTGGATAAAGCCTCCAACCTGGCATACATTTCGGTCATTCCGAAACCCGGAAAGGACCCGTCCTTAGTAAGCAATTATCGCCCGATCTCTTTGATCAATAATGATCTCAAGCTTTTAACAAAAATAATGGCTAACCGTTTATCATCTTTTATTGCTCAGTATGTTCACAGGGACCAGGCAGGCTTTATCCCGGGGAGACAAGGCCCGGACCAAATCAGACGAGCTATTGATATAGTGTCTCTCCTTAACTCTCAATGGGATGGAGGACCCAAGCAAGAGGGGTTCCTCCTTTCCGTTGACTTACAAAAAGCATTTGACACGGTCACATGGCCCTATATCTTTGCGGTCCTTGGGAGGTGGGGCATGGGTCCCAATTTTATAGGCACTTTGAAGTCACTCTACTCTACTCCCAATGCCCAAGTTCGTCTGCAGGGCAGGTACTCGGACACGTTCACTATTGAGAAAGGCACTAGACAGGGGTGTCCGTTATCCCCCCTGATTTTTGCTATAGCCATTGAGTCCCTAGCCATAGCCATACGCACAAACCCAGACATAAGAGGAGTTTCCTGTGGTGCTCAGGAACATAAATGTGCCCTCTTTGCCGACGACCTTCTCCTCTTCATCACATCACCCCTTATCTCTACTCCCAACATCCTTAAACTCTTGGAGCAATTTAGCAGAGCCTCTGGTCTTAAAGTCAACGTAGCTAAATCTGCAGCTCTAAACATATCTGTTTCTCCAAACCTTCTCATGAACCTCCAAAATCACTTCCCGTTCACCTGGAACTCATCAGCTATTCCCTACCTAGGAATAAACCTGACTTCTAGTTATGATAAACTATTTTCCAGTAACTTCCCCCCCATGTTCAAAAAACTAGAAGCCGACATGGCCACATGGTCAAAATATGATCTATCCTGGATGGGCCGTGTAAATTCTATTAAAATGACTCTATTGCCCCGCTTACTTTATCTTTTCCGCTCTCTGCCAATTCCTATCAGGAAAGCCCAAATCATGCGCTTCCAATCCTCCATCCTGAAATTTATTTGGGGTTCCAAGGGTAGGAGATGTTCCAAAGACATTCTCTATAGACTCAAGTCCCAAGGAGGCCTAGCTTTGCCCAATATCTGGTGGTACTACCAAGCTGCGCAGATAGCCCAAATATCTACAGTACACTCTCAAAACCCCAAACCAGATTGGCTTCTCTTGGAAAGGATGGCGACACCCAACCACACAATTGACTACCTACTCTGGTCTGAACCGCGTTTGCGGCCAGCGATATTGGCCCCCACCCTCTCTCACTCTATGTCATTGTGGGATAGGCTCCGAATGCACTCAGCCCTAGTCTCCCCCATGCGGCCACTTGCCCATATCTTTAATAACCCGGAATTTCCGCCCGGACAAAATATTACAGCATTCAGGTGGTGGGTAGACAAAGGCTTGTATAGGATCGGACATTTTCTGCATACTACAGGACCTCTCACACTGGCGTACTGTGTGAGCAAATTAGAAATGCCCCCCACTGAGCGTTATAGACTGTTACAAATTTCTCACTTCCTTCGATCCAAATGGCCTCTAAACTCTACACCCCCTCTACCGACCCCTTATGAAATATGGTGTGGCAACATGCTGGATCAGAGGGGAGGTATCTCCATCATTTACAACTCACTTGCCAAGAACACCACCAAGCCATTATATGCCCGACTTTGGGAACAAGATCTGGCAGTAGAGTGGGACCTACCCAAATGGTATTCTCAATTTCACAGATCATTCAAAAATATTATGAATATTTCTCTAATGGAAGCTAGTATTAAACTCATGGTACGCTGGTATCTCGTACCGACCACACTGGCTAAGATTTTCCCGGACGCTTCCCCTTTATGTTTTAGGGGTTGCGGGCTTACTGGCTCCCTATTTCATATATGGTGGACCTGCCCCAGGATACGGAAATTCTGGAACAATTTTTTCCATCTGTTGAGGAAAATTACGGGTACACCTATTCCACAGCTACCCGAGATAGCACTTCTTAATGCCAGTGTGGTCGGTACTCCCAAACACACCCAAGCCTTAATTTTCTATATGCTATTAGGTGCTAGAATTACTATAGCTAAACACTGGAAAAGACCCACGGTACCCATGCACGACATGAAAAGGAAAATTTCTTGGATCATGGCCCAGGAAAAAATTGTTGCTACACTACTGGATACAACTCACAAATTCCAATTGATATGGGAACCATGGGCGAATTATGTCGGAATCTCCATAATTCCTGGGACATTGATTTCTTAAGCCGCAACTATCTGATTGGATGACCTTCTATCCTTATCCTTCCCTCTTCTCCTACTTCTTCTGGACCTGCTATCCCCCTCTTACTTCCCTACCTCCTCTCTCTTTCTGATCCTGTTCCTTCTCCCTCTTTCTCTGGTTCCGATAGTTTGTTCCAGTGTTTTGAATTTTTGTATCCAGATGCGACAGCAGGCAGAAGCCCCCTGGCACGGCCAGGTTTCCGCGCGCTCGCACCAAGTTCGCCCAGGACTTTCAGTTCAGCGTTCCTGCTTCAGGTGTAGGTTCCTCTCTGTCTACTACACACAGCGATTAATTAGTCGACTGTCCTGGGGTTCAATTACATGCTTGATTTAAGTGACAGTCAGCCCAATGAGGCACTGGCTCTTGCGAGCCATTCGGGAATGGGGTTGGAGAGTGAGGCCGTCCCCACAGTGTGCTCCCCTTGGGGTGGGGTACGGCCTCCCCCCAACAAGCCATCTTCCTGTCAGAAACAGGTGTACCCTGAGTTTTCTTTATTGCATATTCCTCATAGATGCCTTTCTGGATTGTCACTACCATTACAATATTAATGTAATTGTGATTGTTCTCTATTTTATGTAACGCCTGTTAAACACTGGTATGTTAATATGCACCCCCTGATTTTTTAAAAGGGGGGGTGATATCTATAGCTTGTTTTGTATTCTTCTTTTGAAAACCTTAATAAAAACTATTGAAAGAAAAAAAAAAAAAAAAAAAAATTTCGGAAGAACAGACATTTTTATGATATTGATTTTCCCAAACCATGATATCGGCATTGATGACCAATTAGATAACGACCTTGTAATATTTTTTAATAGAGCTGGGTAATTAGCTGCAAATAAATCGGAGGGGTTAGGAGTAAACTGCACACCCAGATATGGGAGGCTATGATCTACCCACTTAAAGGGTAGTGAATTTTGTAAAGATTGTTTATCTTTTTCGACAAGTGAAATGTTTAATACTGAAGATTTTTGAATATTGACCTTAAGGCCCGAAATAAATGAGAATTCTTGTAGTACAACCATAAGATTTGGGGCCGAAACATGTGGAGAAGATAGAAAAAGAAGAATATCGTCTGCGAATAAACAGAGCTTATGATGAAAGCCACCCATTTCAATACCTGTTATAGTGGGTTCCATCCTAATTCTTTGTGCTAAAGGTTCAATGAGTAAAGCAAATAATAATGGCGAAAGTGGACATCCTTGACGAGTCCCCCTCAGTATATTAAACTCGTCCGATTTGTACCCTGCATATCTGATATAAGCTTTGGGATCTTGATACAAACTAGAGATCCATCGTAAAAAATGAGGGCCGAATCCCCAGTGGGAATACGTCTTTTTTTAGCGGCATGTGACAGGAGTGTTGCACGTCTAATATTATCTCCTGCTTGACGTAATGGAATGAAGCCCACTTGATCACGATGTATTAGATTGCCTATAATAGTATTTAATCTGTTAGCTAGAATTTTGGCTAAAATTTTTATGTCCAAATTTAATAACGAAATAGGGCGATAATTAGACCATATTGAATCGTCTGTGTGAGGTTTAGGGAGCATACAGATAATTGCAGTTAGGGTTTCTCTTCTAAAAGAATGACCTTCCAAAAGGGAATTAAAAGTGTTTGTCAAGACTGGAGATAGGGTGTCTACAAACGTTTTGTAATACAGCGCAGAAAAACCATCAGGACCTGGCCTTTTATTTAGTTTCAGATTTTTGATAACTTCAGATACCTCTATAATTGACACTGGTTCCTCCATCATTTCCATTTGTGTTTTAGATAGTGTCGGTAGAGATATATGAGAGAAAAAATCATTTGCTCTAGAAGGGTCCAACTCATTATTAGAAGAGTATACATTTTTTAATTGTGTTTTGAATTTTTGTAATATTTTTAAAGGATTATTTGTGTATACCCCCCTAGAGATTTTCAGACGTATCGGTTTCGTTGGGTTCTGGCAGGATTTTAATGCCCTGGCTAATAGTGTGTGAGGTTTATTCGCATTGATATAGAAATTGTGTTGTGATCTCTTGATGGTTTTATCTGCTGCTTCAGTAAGGCCGCGTACACACGGGCGGACTGTTCGCCCAACCTTGTCCGCTGAACAGTGTTTGGGCGGACAGTCCGCTCGTGTGTGGGCTTTCAGCGGACAGTTTCAGCGGACAGTTGGACGGACAAAGTCTTTCGGAAATTCCGAAAAACTGTCCGCTGAAACTGTGTTTGAGCGAACAGTCCGCCCGTGTGTGGGCCTGTCCGCTGTACTTTCGAAATGAGAGGACTGTTCCCGCTCGGAAAGTCCGCCCATTTCGAGCGCGTGTACAGGTAGGCGGGGCCCGCGAAGGAGACGTCGCGGGCTCCGCCGCCTGGAATGGGCTTAAAGGGGAACCCCAACGCCGAAAAAAATCGGCGTGGGGGTTCCCCCAAAGTCCACACCAGACCCTTGTCCGAGCACGCTACCCGGCCGGCCAGGAAAGGGGGGCAAGCGAGCGCGCCCCCCCTCCTGAGCCGTACCAGGCCGCGTGCCCTCAACATGGGGGGTGCCTTAGGGAAGGGGGGGCCGCGCGGCCCCCCCACCCCAAAGCACCTTGTCCCCATGTTGATGAGGACAAGGGCCTCTTCCCGACAACCCTGGCCGTTGGTTGTCGGGGTCTGCGGGCGGGGGGCTTATCGGAATCCGGGAGCCCCCTTTAAGAAGGGGGCCCCCGGATACCGGCCCCCCACCCTATGTGAATGAGTATGGGGTACAATGTACCCCTACCCATTCACCTGTGAACTAAAGTACAATAAAAAACACAACACAGAGAAAAAGTATTTTATTGCACAGCTCCGGGGGTCTTCCGTCTTCGGGGGTCTTCTCGCCGGACTCCTCCGCTATGTGTGTGTAGCTCTTTTGCTAGCGGAGGAGTCCGGCTTTCTTCCTCCCCGCCGCCGGCCTCTTCTCCCGACTTCGGGGGTCTTGTCCCCCTCTTCGGTTCTTCTGCCGGGCCACCGCGCCTGGTCCGGTGGCCCGGTCTTCTGTCGCCGTCTTCCGTTCTTCTGTCGCCGCCTTCGGTTCTTCTGCCGGGCCACCGCGCCTTCTTGTAGCTCTTTTACAGGCGGTGGCCCGGTCTTCTGTCGCCGCTGTCGTCGCCGCCGCCGCCGCCGCCTTCCGTTCTTGTTCTTCTTCTTGTTCTTCTTCTTCTTCTCCTGGAGATGTTGACTCGACGATCTCTCCGGCCGGAATGCCAGAGCCGCGCTGTGCGGTCACTTATATAGTGACAATGGGGCGGTGTCACATGGTATATGTCACATGGGTTGGTCACATGGGTTGATGTCACATGGGGACTATGACATCGTAAGGGGGCGGGGTCACCATGTGACCAACCCATGTGACATATACCATGTGACACCGCCCCATTGTCACTATATAAGTGGCAGCGGAGCGTGTCCCTGGCATTCCGGCCGGAGAGCTCGTCGAGTCAACATCTCCAGGAGAAGAAGAAGAACAAGAAGAACAAGAACGGAAGGCGGCGGCGGCGGCGACGGCGGCGACGACAGCGGCGACAGAAGACCGGGCCACCGCCTGTAAAAGAGCTACAAGAAGGCGCGGTGGCCCGGCAGAAGAACCGAAGGCGGCGACAGAAGAACGGAAGACGGCGACAGAAGACCGGGCCACCGGACCAGGCGCGGTGGCCCGGCAGAAGAACCGAAGAGGGGGACAAGACCCCCGAAGTCGGGAGAAGAGGCCGGCGGCGGGGAGGAAGAAAGCCGGACTCCTCCGCTAGCAAAAGAGCTACACACACATAGCGGAGGAGTCCGGCGAGAAGACCCCCGAAGACCCCCGGAGCTGTGCAATAAAATATTTTTTCTCTGTGTTGTGTTTTTTATTGTACTTTAGTTCACAGGTGAATGGGTAGGGGTACATTGTACCCCATACTCATTCACATAGGGTGGGAGGCCGGTATCCGGGGCCCCCTTCTTAAAGGGGGCTCCCGGATTCCGATAAGCCCCCCGCCCGCAGACCCCGACAACCAACGGCCAGGGTTGTCGGGAAGAGGCCCTTGTCCTCATCAACATGGGGACAAGGTGCTTTGGGGTGGGGGGGGGCCGCACGGCCCCCCCTTCCCCAAGGCACCCCCCATGTTGAGGGCACGCGGCCTGGTACGGCTCAGGAGGGGGGGCGCGCTCGCTCGCCCCCCTTTCCTGGCCGGCCGGGTAGCGTGCTCGGACAAGGGTCTGGTGTGGACTTGGGGGGAACCCCCACGCCGATTTTTTTCGGCGTTGGGGTTCCCCTTTAAGCCCATTCCAGGCGGCGGAGCCCGCGACGTCTCCTTCGCGGGCCCCGCCTACCTGTACACGCGCTCGATATGGGCGGATTTGCCTCCGCCTTACGTGGGCGAGTCCGTTCATTTCAAAAGTTGAGCGAACTGTTTGCCCAACCTTGTTCGTCAAACAGTCCGCTCGTGTGTGGGCAAGTCCGCTCATGCAAATTTTGAGCGGACTGTTTGATGAAACTGTTTGCCGAACAAGGTTGGGCGAACAGTCCGCCCGTGTGTACGCGGCCTAAGGAATAGATCAAATTCCAATTTAGCTTTGTCAAGATTTATTTTAGATAAAGAAGAAGGGTTATTTTGGAATGCTGTGTGACATTTATTGAAATTTGTTTCTAAAGTCTGACAAAGGATTTTCCGCTCTCTGTTGAATATGTTTGCTTGCTGTAGACATATGCCACGGAGAACAGGTTTGTGTGCTTCCCATAATGTAGTCGGAGAGACGTCAGGTGTGGAGTTATATTTTATATAATCTTTGAGCGCAATTTCAATATTATTTTTATGAGCTGGATTTTTTAGTAGGAAATCTCTTAATATCCATGTTGGATCTTTTTTTTTTTGGAATTATAGAGGCAACAATAATGTAGCCTGCACTATGATCAGACCATGGGATGGGAATAATTTTTGTAGATATTATTTCTGGAATTAGCCCTATGGACATAAATATATGGTCTATCCTAGAGAATGAGCGATGAGGGAACGAGTAATGTGTGTATTGTCTCTTGGTTGGATTCAATTCTCTCCAAGTATCTACTAGGTTATGTTTTGTAATTCGTTTTCATAGAGTTGTTTGTCTGCTGTATGTGATTGTGGGATTGGTGATTTATCCAAAAATGGGAATATGGTCTGATTAGAATCTCCACATAGAATTGTAGTACCTATTTTGTGGTGTTCTATAGTTTGAAATAAATGAGAAAGAAAAGAAATAGGATTTTTGTTAGGAGCGTAGTATGATGTAATGGTGATAGCGGTATCAAGTAGGTGTCCTTTAAGAATCAAGTAACGACCTTCTGGATCCTTGATTTCCTTCATTAGTGAAAATGGTGTATTGCGATGGAAAGCTATAAGCACGCCTCGTTTTTTAGAGGAGGCCCAGGAGTATATTTTCCAGAGTTATTGTGTGCATGAATGTCTATAAAGAACAAGCAAATAATCATAAAGAGAACAAAATAAAATGAAAAAGATATTCAATATAAATTGCAAAGATTTAAGCATGTATGAGCACTCCCTCAATATGCCATAGAGGGTGAGCCCACACCACAACCTAATCAATATAATGCATCATAAACATATAATATTCCAAAACCCCCAAATGCATACACATATAGATAGAACTTGAAGGCTTACCAAGACTATACCTCAACATAACAAGGACATCTAAAGCCCCGAGGGGTAAATTCCCTGGGTGAGTGTGGGAGCCAGAAAAGGATATACACAAGTAAATCGGGAAAACTGTTGAAAATGAAGAGAAAATATATACATGTATATATATGCATGTACACATAAATGGATGCATACATAAATGCATGCACATATGTATGATTGCACCCACACACATATATGAACATATGCATGCGGCATTACATGCATATATGGATAAAGGTTATCTCCACATGTTAGGAAACGTGATAAATAAATTCTCTGTATGTATAAAACTATGACAGGGGATCCATTGATCAGTGCTAACCTGATACAGATGCCCATAGAGTAAGATGCAGGGTGCATGTAACGGTGGGTTTGGAAAGAGTGGACCATCCAGGATTAAGATAAAGGACCTCACATAGAACAATAGGCTGTAAGTAAAATATATCTAAATACACAAGCGCATAAAAGATTTCAAACATGTACATGCATGTGAACGCACATACATAGCACAAAAAAACATTGCAGAGAGTTTTAACAGCCATGCATTGGTTCACAGCTGTACATAAAATTGGACAGCCATGAAAATGCAAAAAATACATGAATACATAGCTGGAATATCCCTTAAGACACACCACAAAGCTAGTGAAATGAAGGCTTACCTAGATTGTAAACAATGAAGAATTTCTTCTCAAACAGCAGGGCAAAGCCAGTAGATTATTTAAGATCGATTAAGGGATTTTGCCATAACCCAGTAAATTCTTAAAGTACAGTAATGGTAGAGGCAAACAATGCCGTGTTGTAATCCAAAGATAAAAATACAAGTCTTGCAATATTCAAGGACAAAAATTAAGAGGGTAAACCTACCTAATAAAACACTCCTGGAGTAATGAAACCGCATCTGTCCCCACCGACACATAACCCCATAATGGGAAATATCCCATTTAAATCATATCCTGGTGCCTATTCGGATTGACGCTGCAGCACGGCGCCGAAGGAGGTGTACAGAGAAGATGGGGGTTATAATCACCAGTCCTGTCGTGTCGTATCATGTTCCGTACCGGTCGATCCCTGCACTCCTCCATTCATCTATCTCTGGGGGGGGGGGGGGGAGCACACCCACTGTATTCAGGGTGGCATCATGATGTCATGTGCATGTGCCCGAGCTAAGCCGAGCTTGGCCGAGGTTTGGGTCAGCACTGCAGATTTGGTCTCCACCACCATTTTAGAGAAGACCAGCTCTTATGGAGGCCAAGGGGAAGAAACAAGAGGAGGGGCCCAGGTGGCAATGAAAGCGGCTGCCAATAGAGAAGGAGCTGCCGCCAACCCCCTGCCCCGTGGCCTGGCCCACAAAATGTCACAGATTGGCAGAAGGCCGTGGGGCGGGGGGTTGGCGGCAGCTCCATTTCTATTGGAAGCCGATTTCATTGCCACCCAGGGTCCGCTTCTTGTTTCTTCCCCTTGGCCTCCACGAGAGCTAGTCTTTGCAAAAATGGCAGCGGAGACCAAATCCCCAGTGCTGACCCCGGACCTCTAGCAGCGGCTCTGGCGATACACCAGGACAAAGCCAATTTCCCATGATTTTTCATGGAAAATTGGGACAGTTAGCAACTGTGGTATTACAATATGTATGAACTAAATAGGCCTATTTTTTATTGCAGTTTGGTTGAAAGGGTGTAGCAGTGTGCAGAGGGCTCATCCAGTATTTGTAGTGTTAATATGTGGTCACATCCCTTTAGCACCTGGTAGATTATATGCATGGACAAGCTATTGGGATCCGAGCACAAGCATATCTTGTTTTTTTATTTTTCTTATGCAATAACGAGTCTGCCGGCTTGTAATGTTTTACTTCTCTTCTTCGGTATGTTTCTGTTTTTTTATGGATGTGTTATAAATGTACTGAACTTCCTGTCATGGTGTATTCATAAGGTATTCAATACTGAGTATTTTTTTTTTTTTTTTTTTTTAGCCACATTGTTGTGAAATATTGTGTGAACTGCTAAGTGAAAATAATTTACTTACACACATTTTTTTTTTTTTTTGTTCACATGCTATAGAGCAGTTTATTATTTGTATACACTAGAGTAACTCTAAAAACTCTGCTGCCACAGTGATAAAGCTGTCTTCTGCTTCAATCGCATATTTCCACATCTTTCTATTCACAACATTATTTCAACCTCCCAACGTTCATTGAGAACAAAAAAAGACAATGTTGACATTGACAAAATCAGTCCTATTTGCCCAGACACAAGCCACTGACATACTTCACACCTTTACAAGAGCAAATGAATTAAAGCTGTGCAAACAATTTGACTTTAACATTTGTATCAGTTTTCCATTCAAACTGTCACTAAACACCTGCACTGATATAAAATGGAAAAGATGAATTTCAGGATGTTAGGATGCAGATAAGCATATCTATGTACTGTATAGATTATCTATCTATTTAATCAAACTAATCTCTCTCCTTCAGATTGATGCGGAGCGCCACCCAAAAGGTGGCGTTCTGCTTTAAGGCCTCCTCCCCTGCCTCTGTTTGTGAAATGTCACTTTTGGGGTGGTGGGGGGAGGGATACCTGATTTTGACAGGTACCCACTCCGACAGCCTAGGCAATTGAAAAAGGAAGTTCTCCTACCCCTTTCCCACATGACAAGTCCCAGAAGGCTGCAGGACCATTCACAATACGCAGCACGGCTCGCACATGTGCAGTGGGAACCTGGCTGTGAAGCTGCAAGCTGTCACAGTCAGGTGTCCACAGTTAGGATGCCAGCGTGGGGGACAGGCGGCAGGAGGGGAAAACGGCTGGGCTGAGCCGATCGCTGGATCATGGGACAGGTGAGTGGCTATTTACAGTAGGTGCCGCCAATCTTGTGTCAATCTCGCTGCTTCTAGTGGCGAGATTGACACCCTACGAGCTCCGTCGCGGCAGCCAGCACCGAGCTGTCTTGCATCGAGAAAGGAAAAATGACAAATGTCAAATGACAAAATGTCCCGATAAGCGTCAAACGTCGCTGGCCGGGTTGACACTGGTGCTGGGATCCGAATTGGATTCCCGCCAATACCAGGCACTGTTTGGTATGAATCCTAAGGCAGAACTCCACACCAAATGTAAAAAAAACGGCATGGGTTCCCCCTTTGGAGGCATACCAGGCCCTTAGGTCTGGCAGGGATTTTAAGGGGAATCCCCTTCGCCGAAAAAAACGGCGTTGGGTCCCCCCAAAATCCATACCAGACCCCTATCCGAGCACGCAGCCCGGCCGGCCAGGAAAAGGGGTGGGGACGAGCGAGCCCCCCCCTCCTGAGCCGTACCAGGCCACGTGCCCTCAACATGGGGGGTGCCTTGGGGAAGGGGGGCCACGCGGCCCCCCACCCCAAAGCACCTTGTCCCCATGTTGATGAGGACAAGGGCCTCTTCCCGACAACCCTGGCCGTTGGTTGTCGGGGTCTGCGGGCGGGGGGCTTATCGGAATCCGGGAGCCCCCTTTAATAAGGGGGCCCCCAGATCCCGGCCCCCCACCCTATGTGAATGAGTATGGGGTACAATGTACCCCTACCCATTCACCTGTGAAATAAAAAAAAAAAAACACAACACACGAGGGTTAAAATAGTTTATTGCACAGCTCCGGGGGTCTTCCGTCTTCGGGCGTCTTCTCGCCGGACTCCTCCACTATATTCTGCTCTTTTGCTAGCTCTTTTACTAGCTTTCTTCTTCGTTGCCGCTGCCCGGGGGGTCTTCCGACTTCGGGGGTCTTGTCCCCCTGATGCTGGGACTGTCACAGTCCCAGCATCCTCTGGGACTGTGACATCATAACGGGCGGAGACATCATCCAGCGATGTCCCTATATAAGTCGCCGCATGCCGTGTGCCTGTCATTGTGGCCAGAGACAGCGACGAGGCAACAGCTCAAGAAGAGTAGAAGAGAAAAACAGAAGGCGGTGACAAAAGACCGGGCCACCGCTTGTAAAAGAGCTAGAAGAAGGCGCGGAGGCCCGGCAAGAAGAACCGAAAAGGGGGACAAGAAGTCAGAAGAAGACCCCCGGGCGGTGGCGACGAAGAAGGAAGCCGGGCTCCTCCGCTAGTAAAAGAGCTAGCAAAAGAGCAGAAGATAGCGGAGGAGTCCGGCGAGAAGACCCCCGAAGACGGAAGACCCCCGGAGCTGTGCAATAAACTATTTTAACCCTTGTGTGTTGTGTTTTTTTTTTTTTCACAGGTGAATGGGTAGGGTTACATTGTACCCCATACTCATTCACATAGGGTGGGGGGCCAGGATCCAGGGGCCCCCTTATTAAAGGGGTTAAGGAATTCGGATAAGCCCCCTGCCCGCAGACCCCGACAACCAATGGCCAGGGTTGTCGAGAAGAGGCCCTTGTCCTCATCAACATGGGGACAAGGTGCTTTGGGGTGGGGGGGACGCGCGGCCCCCCATTCCCCAAAGCCCCCCTTCATGTTGAGGGCACACGGCCTGGTACGGCTCAGGAGGGGGGGCACTCGCTCGTCCCCACCCCCTTTCCTGACCGGCCGGGTTGTGTGCTCGGATAAGGGTCTGATATGGACCTGGGGGGGACCCCCACGCTGTTTTTCCGGCGTAGGGCTTCCCCTTTAACTCCATACCAGGTGACGGGGCCAGCAACGCTTCCTTCGCTGTTCCCGGCTACCTGGAGCCGCACTCAAAATGAACAGACTTTCCTCCGTGTGTGTGGGCAAGTCCGTTCATTTCAAAAGTACAGCGGATAATCCGCTGGACCTAGTCCACCAGAAAAGTCACGTGTGTGGGTAGGTCCGCTCGTTCGGACAGTCCGGCGGACTTTACGGCGGTTTGTCCGCCAGACTAAGTCTGCTGGTTAGTCTGATCGTGTGTACGCGGCATTAGTGCTCTTAATTGAAACAAGTACACATTATAAAGGGACATGCTTTGTTCAAATTTCATGTCTGAGGTTCACAACAACTTTAACATGCATTATGCTGTGCTTCAGTGAGCAGCACATTCGAGTATTGCATTGCAGGCACAATTTTTTGTAACTCAGCGCACTGAAACAGACAAAAGAATGTTACTGTGCGCTACAATGCAGACATATTCCACTACATCGTTAGTCTGGTTGAAAAAAGGCACAAGTTCAACCAATAAAAGGGAAAAAATAATTATGCAATCCTATATACACAGCTCTAAGTACTAAGCTCTGAAAATTAAATTTGTTATTATAGGTTGCCTAATTGAAAATGTCATATTATACAGTATGTTTTAATATATTAGGAATTGATAAATGCACTAGTGTAACTATGAAAGCTTTCAGAACAATTTTACATGCAGTTCAAAAGTCAACCTCTAGAGGTCACCCTATCCCTTTAGAAAAACAAAATACTTATTCTTTGCAAAGTATAAAATGCTTCTATAGCTGTAATTTATTGTGTCGATTCTGTACTGAGCTTTGCTTAGCCATGTGAGAGTTATACAATTTCAAAGTTTTCATTTGTTTTGTATTTCCTACCTAAGAGCTACTATATAGCGTACCATGTAACTTACATGGTAGGTTTTACTTGCAATAGTATAGCCAACTTGGGGAACTCTTACAAAATACTGAATGTGATATTCAAAACACATTTGTCAACACACGTTTTTCTCCCTTGTTTGCAAACCACAATTATCTGCACAGTTAACATTTTTTTATGACATTCACCAACATCTGTTCTACAGTAGGGCATAGTGCTCATCAAACTATTCAATATATTGATAAACCAGAGAAAATCGCATTCACTGCACATTCACTGAAAATCTTGATGTTTCACACATCAGGTTAAAGTAGAAACTTGTTGCATTTTGTAGCAAAAAGACAATCATACCCTATGGAGCCCAATGGAAGCCCAATATCTGTAGTTCTGATCATGTGGTTTTACACAGGGTCAGTGCTTGAAGATTTTTTATTTTCTTTTGTGTTTCCTGGAATAAACAGATATTACAAGATGATCCATAATTAATAAAGTGGGAGAAAGAGTGTTTTTAAAATGCCAATCTTAAAGTGATTGTAAAGTCTGGCTATAAAAAAACAAAAAACAAACATGTTATACTTACCTCCTCTATACAGTTGGTTTTGCGCAGAGCAGCCCAGATCCTCCTCTTCTCAGGTCCCTCTTCACTGCTCTGAGCCCCTCCCTCTTGTCGAATGCTCTCACAGCAAGCAGCTTGCTATGGGGGCACCCGAGCCGAGTCGCAGCTCCTTGTGTCCATTCAGACACGGAGCCCCCACCCAACCCCACCCCCTCTCTCCACTGATTGCCTAACTGACTTTGATTGACAGCCGTGGGAGCCAATGGCACCGATGCTGTGTCTCAGCCAATCAGGAGGAGAGTCCTGGATGGCTAAATGGCTTGTGGACATCGCTGGAGGGAGATGGGGCTCAGGTAAGTGTTAGGGGGGCTGCTGCACACACAAGGTTTTTTATCTTAACCACTTCAGCCCCGGAAGATTTTACTCCCTTCCTGACCAGAGCACTTTTTGCGATTCGGCACTGCGTCACTTTAACTGACAATAGCGCTGTCCTGCGACGTTGCACCCAAAGCGACGTTGCGCCAGTGTGAAGCGTCACTTCCCTGAAATGAGTTTGAAACCTTCCTGAAATTCGTTTTTACAGGTTGAAAGGTCTGCAACTGGCTCTGCAAGTAATGCTTAGTAACTCCCCCTTTAGAGCAGGGTCCCCATAGATCCCCCTTTAGAGAAGGGTCCCCATAGATCCCCCTTTAGAGCAGGGTCCCCATAGATCCCCCCTTGGAGAAGGGACCCCATAGATCCCCCTTTGGAGAAGGGACCACATAGATCCCCCTTTGGAGAAGGGTCCCCATAGATCCCCCTTTAGAGAAGGGTCCCCATAGATCCTCTTTAGAGCAGGGTCCCCATAGATCCCCCTTTGGAGAAGAGTCCCCATAGATCCCCTTTAAAGAAGGGTCCCCATATATCCCCCTTAAAGAAGGGTCCCCATAGATCCCCTTTAAAGAAGGGTCCCCATAGATCCCCTTTAGAGCAGGGTTCCCATAGATCCCCCATTTAGAGCAGGCCAGGGTCCCCATAGATCCCCTTTTACAGCAGGGTCCCCAAAGATCCCCCTTTAGAGCAGAATCCCCATAGATCCCCTTTATAGAAGGGTCCCTATAGATCCCCCTTTAGAGCAATAACCCCATAGATCCCCCTTTACAGCAGTGTCCCCATAGATCCCCCTTTAGAGCAGGGTCCCCCATAGATTCCCCCTTACATTATGATCCGATTCTTCTAGTGGAGCTATAGGAATAGGACACATACACGACTCCCGACAAGGAAGCCGGGCCCCAGAGCACTGAGACCAGCCACAGGCAGGTTTAGAGGAGGAAGTTCTGTTTTCCTCCTCTGTAGGTTAGGGCCTGGGGACGGAACAAGCACCGGGGTGGTTTATAGTACACTGGTGGTCCTACCAACCAGTGGTCAGCATTGGGGGAGGTGGATCAGTGGACGGTGTGACTGTCAGACAGCATATTCATCTGCCCTACTCCTCTGACCAACTCCCCATGGCCCAATGCAAAACAGGCAGAACGGGCGGCCACAGACCCTGCAAGGACCGCTCACGGATACCTTGCCAATCCCTTGTTGGAAATGGCACAAATAGGCAAGTCATACAAAATTAATTTGCTGGTTAAACGAAAGAAACAAAATCAATTCCCTCATCCATACACTCGATGTAGATGGGGGAATCCCTCCCATGGAGCTACTGTATTCTGACTGCAGAGAGGTTTCACTGCTGTCAGGATACACTCATCAGCACCACAGTCTATAGCTGGTGACACTGATCAAGCAAAATTTTTTCCAACAGGCTGGTTGTACAGAAGTTGATTGAGAGATCGACTCCTGTGCAACCAGCCTGCCCATAGATGGATCTAAATCTGGCTGGTCCCTGCTGAACCAGCCAAATTGCGATTTATCTATGGCTTGTTTTAGGCGATTGGTTGTGCTACTGTGCAATAAACATGCTAATAGGTAGACATGGGCACCGTCAATAAATTTGTTTCGTTCTGTTCCGTTCTGGTTCGTATTAGAATTAATTCATACTTCGTATTTCATGTCCGAAATTCAATTTCAATTTGTACGAAATACGAATTGTCGTTAGGTTCGTTAACTTGTACGAACGTTCTTTACGATGAATTTCAAGGAAAAAATATATACCACAATATGACAATATGTCCAAATTTCGTTACTACGGAAACAACATGTGACTTGGTTGACCAATCAGTGGTTTTCTTCTGCTGCTGAGGCCTACAGGGCATGCCCGATCATGTGACTTCCCTTTGTGGGTTAGTTAATGTAGTGGAGAAGATCACACGATTATTTGTCTGTGCATCTGAGCGAATATCTTTGCAATCCTTAGTTTTTCATTGTTCATTTTAGTTTATATCTCCAATATGCCCTGATGTGCCCTGATGTTCCCCAATGTGTCCCAGTGTGCTCCAATATGCCCTGATGTGCCCCGATGTGCCCCAATATGCCCCGATGGGCCCCGATGTGCCCCGATGTGCCCCAATATGCCCTGATGTGCCCCGATGTGCCCTGATGTGCCCCAATGTGCTCCAATATGCCCTGATGTGCCCCAATGTATCCTGATGTGCTCCAATGTGCCCTGATGTGCCCCCACCATTCTTCTCATATACACATATGACTGCTAGAACAGATAAAAAGACATTTAGGGAAATTTATCAAAATTGGAGCGAACAGAATCTGGAGCAGTTGTCCATGGCAACCAATAAGCTTCTCTTCAGTTCGTTCCGTTAAGATTTGAAAATGAAAAAGAGAAGCGGATTGTCTGCCATGCACTGTGCTGTGCTGACTTCCTCCTGGGGCTGTACCCCTGCTGTGCCCTGCTGTGAATTTGAGATTCGTACGAAAAATCGAAACGAATCGCACATGTCTACTAATAGGGGGAGAGAGTAGAGTGATAGAAAGATTAGCCCATCAGTCTACTGCTTCTTCTTTCACTGTACAGTCACCGGCTGGGCATGAGATCTGCAAGTGTTACTTAACTGCAACAGATTATAATTACATCTCCTGCCTTGCCAGACAGGGCTCTGCTCCGATTCCCTGCTTGTAAGAACTGTGTAATTTTCAGGACTGGATGTACACAAATTCAAATAATTTTGAAGGATACGTTTAAATCATTACAAAGTATGGCCATAATGTTTAGGAAGGTCAACTTAATTGAGGCGGTATATGTATAACTAAAGGCAAAACTTTTTATATCATTTTGAATAGGGGGGAGAGGGTTAGAACACCTGTCAGGTTTTTATTGCCACCCGTGTCCTCGGTAGGGAGATTCACCCTCTCTATTTGTCCTGTTTACTATTATCATTGAAAGTAATATTGGGGATATTTTCTAATGGGAACACTAGTTAGGGTGACTGGTGACAACCATGGATTCCCTCACTTTAGAAGCATTTTCTCTCACTTCCTGTTGTGTCTATGTGGCAAGAAGTGAGGAGAGAAATCTCCCCAGTGGGACACAGATGGAAAAAATAAAACAGGGGTTGTAACTCTCCCTTACTCTTTCCAAAATAAAAAAAAATTGTGTCGGGGCTCAGCAGCCATGATAAACCATGGTCAGTTTAGCCAGGAATTTCAGGTGATACAGAGGGCCAAATTACACAGCACAAGCACTGTGCTGAAATAAAAAAATCAATGAGTGGTGTTGCGCTCTAGGTAATAATAAAATAGTGATAGTATGTACACAGCTAAACGCATATGGAATCAATCCTAAATTCTTATAACTCAGTATTCAAATGAATATATATAACCACTATGAACGGATTATGATATATAAAGAGCAAGTAACAAAGGTGACAGTAGGGAAATTCGATCTTCAAATAATGTAATATTAAAGTGCTAGTGCTAGTAAACACATAAAAACTATTGCAAATAAATCTTAAAGTGCTAATAGCAAAAAGCAAAAGCATGTCCATAGAGGTGAGCTGGAGCCGTGAATTGCTGCTCCAAATAACACTTTGTGCAGATCAGGTAGTGTATAAAGTGACTTTAGTGATTTGTTTCTTCGGTGTAATTACACCTCTGTGTAAAATGGTCCCTTACCTTACTGCTGTAAGGTAACAGCGTAAAATGATATAGAGACGGCCAGAAGGATCCAGCTCCTACAGTAGGTAGATATAAATCTCTCTTCATGTATAAGTCAGCAATAAAAATAGAGTGGAAGTTCCAGTTCAAATGCAGTATATAAAGGAGAAAAAAGAAAGGAGGTCCTCAATCGTGAAGTATGTAAGGGCTAAAATGAGTTGCTGTACACTGTGCTGTATGCTTTAAAGGAACAGGATCCATTTTTTTTTTTTTTGGGTAACAAACACCTTAAGATAAAGATTTAAAATGATAAAGTTGCAGATTGGCCAGATCAGAATCATGGGATGAGTCAACTGTACATGGGTTTGATTAGAGGCGGGTTTGCAGAACATGACTTCCTATGCATTAAAGTGAAAAAACACCTGGCAGTCACCGGCCCCCTAGCGCCCCCCCCCATTTTACTTACCTGAATCCCTTCATTCAATTGGTGTGGTCTCTCTCTCCACGGGCTCTCGACTCTTGATTGGATAGATTGATAACAGCGCAGCCATTGGTCCCCGCTGCTGTCAATCAAATCCAATGACACAGGCGCCGAGGGGCAGGGCCGAGTCCTGCATTCGGCCTCTATGGATGCCAAATGCTGGACTCGGGAGTGCACCTGTGAGGTAATCCTCTGGGAGAGCGCTTCTCTCAGTGGGTTATCTGATGCGGGGAGGAGCTGCGAGAGCCGCCCGGGGGACCCCGGAAGAGCAGGTTTGGGGCCAAAATGAACTGCGCAGTGGAGGTAAGTATGATATGTTTGTTATTTTAAAAAAAATACCCTTATAATAACTTTAACATTTGGTGTAAAATCTTCTGAACCCTACTAAAGGCACAGGAAGCCGAATGTTAAAAACAGTGGCCATTTTCTAGGCTAATAGGCAGGGGATTGTCAACCAAATGGCATGAGAGGCTAGGCACCATTACCCTAAGGGGCATTTACCAAAGCAAAACAAAAATGTAAAAAGAATTCTGTTTTGTGGGGAGCAGCAATTTTAATAATGCTTCAAAGTCAACATGAAAAATGTTAAATTCCATTACCAAGGACCGCCCCACGCATATATACTGTGGCAGGGCAGCCATCCTGTGTGAAATCATGGACAGGTGCATGATTTCATGCAGTGGTTCTGGGGCACACGCATGCGCCACCAGCGGCTCGCTCCCGCTGTGATTGGACACAGTGGGAGCCGATTATCGGGACTCACCAATCGTTCACAGGAGAGGCAGAATGACGATTGTAAACCAAGCAGGCCGCTGTTTGTGAGGGAGGAAGATAGAGATCTTGTGTATCTGCAAAGCAGAAACATGGATCTCTGTTTTTTTCTCCAGTCACAGCATCCCCCCCACAGTTAGAAAGCACTTCCTAGAAGCACATTTAACCCTTTGATCGCCCCTGATGTTACCCTCTTCCCTGCCTTATAGCGTCTAGTTTGTAGACACTATAACTTTTACGAAAAACAATCAATATACACTTATTGGGATTTTTTTACCAAACATATATAGCAGAATACATATTGGCCTAAACTGATGAGGAAATTCGTTTATTTTTTATTTTTTATTGGATATGTTCTATAGCATAAAGTAAAATATATTGGTTTTGTTTTAATAGCGCACAAAATAAAAAAACGTAGGAAGTGATCAAACACCGTAGGAAGTGATACCATCAAAAGAAAGCTCAGCTTGTGGGGGAAAAAAAGGACATCAATTTTGTTTGTGTAGAGCGTCGCACGACCATGCTATTGTCAGATAATGTAGTGACGTATTGCAAAAACGGCCTAAGGGGGTAAACTTTTCGGGGGCTGAAGTGGTTAAATAACATGCCTGGGGGATGCCCTTAACCTGCCTGTAAAGTAGAGCACCTGTATGATGTCTACAACCTTCTATCCAACCTTGTAAACAAAAAGTTGAGGATTCCCTTCATCTATACCAGACCCTGATCATAGATCAGGGTCTGATATAGATGTTAATAGGGGACCCCAACATACAAAAAAAGCGTATGGTCCCCTAAAAAATACATACCCGGCCTTTATCTTGAATGAGGGTCTGGTATGGATGTTAAGGGGGAAACTGATTCAAAAACATACAGGACCCTTATCCAAGCATACAGCCTGGCAGGCCAGGAAGAAGGGGGGGAGTATGTACACCCCCAAAACCATACCAAACCACAACATGGGACACACGATACCAAGGGGACCCCCCTGCAAAAACACCTTGTCCCAATGTTGATGAGGACAAGGGCCTACTCCCACAACAATAAAAAATGACAAAACATAATGACAATTTTTTTTTTTGTTAATTAAGATTTTACTGGCCCACCACTAAAAGAAAATAAAGTGGTGGGTCTCTCAAGTGATGTCATAAGTAAATATGACCATAGACATATTTGGGCTATGTCATTGTTATTCCCTCCTCTTTGTTTACAAAAAAATCTCAGCCAGTAAATTAATGTGGGTGGGTCATGTCATGTCAGGATGCAGTGGGTGCCAGCAGCCTCTACTTTTATAGCAACCAATGATAGATAGGAAGCTGTCATGTAGAAATAACAAAACTCTGTATGATCTTCAGCTTCAGCCAAATAGTCCGGCGTTTGAGATGATTACCCACACCGCCAAAGTATGGTCCAAACTTGTGTTTAGAATCCAATTACTCCACTTACTTACCTAAGCTACTTTTTAGTGATTCAGTTGACACATTTTGGTCAGCAATAGTTTTCAATTAATAAATAACATGGAGTTCTGTCTTATGGTCTTTCTTCATCCATACTATGGCCTCTAACAACACTTTTTAAGATCTATGACATATATTTAATGACCTGTGTTGTACACATACATCATCTAGACTGCTTTAGTCCTCCAGGAATACGCACATGCCTGTATTTTTCCCATAAATTATTCTCTGAATTCTTCAAGGTGTCAGCATCCTGTTATATTTAAAAATCATCAGTCTATTGTTGTTAATTGCATTAACAAATCTATCCTGAGTAGCTAATATACCGATTAACATTACTCAGTTACAGGAATTACATGGAAATCTACATAAAAAGTGTTAATAAATAGTTTAGCAAAGCAAAATATTTCTTCAATTACATTACATTCACAAGATAGATATTAGCTGTCAATAAAAACACATTAATAACATGCAGTAAAATATGAAATTTATTATGGTGATTAAAGAGCATTTACAGTAAGTTTGGTTTGTGAAGCGCGTTAGTTCTTTTGTTGGGCAAGGAATGTCTGATTTTGTTGGAGGAGATTTCTCCATATTTTCTATTTTAAAGACATACCAGGAAATCAGTGGAAGCATGTCCAAAGAAAGGGAAATTCTATCTCTGAAACGGGAGATTGCCATTTACTTCCTTTTAATGGTGAAATTTCCCCTACTTTCTGCATTGGTGGCAACTGTCATTGGAACTGAAAGCGATGGCACATGTCTTCAATGTGTGATACAGACAACAATATAAATCTGACAGAAGTTAGAACTGTACTGCACTCTATCCAAAACGAGAAAAATAGTTTTGGCTGTAGTAATAATAATAATAGCCTGAACCTTTGAGAAAGCCCATTGGGCCCTACGCGTGAAGTGGACGGTGACGTAATCGTGCTGGGACTTCTGGGACTGCTGGGATCAGGCAGAGCTATGTATGCAAAAGGATTGTACTGTAACTATGTATTATGAAATACTAGTTTTTTACTTCTGAAATGTGAGTGGATTTTTATATGAAAAAAATACTTTTTATTACCGATTTGCACTATGGTTGCCTCTTGCCTGCTGAGAACTGTTGAGAGCCATGGATTTGGCGTGTACAGCCAGTGGAAGCGGTGCCACTTATATCACTGCAAAGTGTATATAAATGACAAAACTAAATGTATAAGTCCCTCATGCTACCTGATGGATCAATGATTGAATAAAAAAAAAGGAAAAGTGACAATCAATCAAAACTAAAACTGGCTGCAAAATCGAAAGTGTTGACAATAAAATGTGTGACAAAAAAATTATAAAAATTTTGTTTGGATACAGTGCTGCATGATTGTCATTCAAAGTGCTGAAAACTGAAAATTTGGCCTGGTCAGGAAGGAGGTATAGGTGCCCAGTAAGGAAGTGGTTAAAAATAGGTAGAACATTAGGTGAACATTAGACATACACTGGCATGACACAACATGAAAAAGCTGATGTACAAATGCAAAAAGAAAATCTATTATATCCAAAAAACAATGGATAAATATGAGCACTAAAAATACAGTAATGGGGAACAATGAAAAAAATATATAAAAATGAATATGCATCCAAAAGGGAAAAAGCCACAAAAGCAAAAAAAGAACATAAAAATCCTCCCAAAAGAATAGGATAGGTAGCTCAAAATAGTCCTTTAAAAACATGCATTAATTTTATTATCAACAAGCTTAAACAAGACAAGAGTGCACTTGAATACAATGATATATATGAGCAATGTATGAAGTAATCTTCATATGAGAGTCAAACTTAGCTTACAGGTAAAGACATATATTGAAGCATGGCTTAAATTTTTTTTCGAAAAACTTTTTGTTCGTCTCCTTCACCACTAAGCCAGGAATACAAAAGAGAACCCCCCCCAAAAAAAAACAATCTGGTGGTCCAATTTTGTCATCAATGCGAATACCTGAATAACCATGTGTATTGAGGGTGCCATGAATTATACAAACATTCTGGAAATCAAAACCAATTAAAAAAGTAGAATCATGAAAAACAGGAAGATGAAGAATTGTCCAGTGAAGATTTAGATGATTTCACGTGCTAATAGTGTTTTTTAAGAGTAAGTCAGCGAGCTAAGTTATTAACATCAATAATTATGGCAAAGTGAAAACTGTTTAGTGTGGTCAGTTTTTAAAAGGAAAGCTGAGGATCTGACAGGAACACCAGAAATTTCACATAAAGGAAGCAACACAAAGAGAACAGGATACTTTTTCATACAAGTTACATGATACAGCAGGCACATATCAGAAATATTAAACGCTGGGGTAACAAACACTTTAATCAACTTCCTGTAAGTTCAGAGCATCGAGACCTACTGTACCTCTTGTCCTAGTGTTGAGCTTGAACACTTTTCAATCACTGACATTAACCACTTGCTGCCCACGATATAGCAGAATGACGGCGGCAAAGTGGTTATGATAGCCTGAGCGGACGTCATATGAAATGATCAGGATCTCACAGCCGGTGCACGCCCGCGGGGGAGTGCAGCGCGGCGATCGGAGTTGCTGTGTGTCAGTCTGTCACACCACAACTCCAATCATGGTATGAAGCCTCTGACAGAGGCTTCTTACCATGTGATCAGCTGTGACTAATCACAGCTGATCATCGCGTGAACCAGGAAGTGCCGGTCTTTCCTCGGTTCACACTGACAGGGAGGGCAGATCAGCGGCTCTCCCTGTCAGAGGGGGGTCTGTGCTGATAATCGGCACAGCCCCCATCAAAAGGTGCCAATCAGTGCCCAAGACCTGCCAGCCTGTCCCCAAAATAAATGCCTGTCAGTGCCCACAACAGTGCCGATCAGTGCCCACAACAGTGCCAATCAATGCCCAAAAAAGTGCCAATCAGTGCCCCATTAGTAATGCCTGTCAGTAGCTCCTCATCAGTGCTGCCTATCCAGTGCCACCCATAAGTGCCCATCAGTGGGGCCTATCAGTGCCACATATCAGTGCTGTCAGTGTCGCCTGTCAATGCTGCAGATCAGTGCCGTCAGTTTTGTTTTTTTAATTGATGTTTTTTTCTGTGTTTTCGTTTATAGCGCAAAAATTTAAAACCGCAGAGTTGATCAAATACCACCAAAAGAAAGCTCTATTTGTGGGAATAAAATGATAAAAATGTAGTTTGGGTACAGTGTTGTATGACCGTACAATTGTCATTCAAAATGTGACAGCGCTGAAAGCTAAATATTGTCCTGGGCAGGAAGGGGGGACGTGCCTGGTATTGAAGGGGTTAAGTATAGAGATGAGGAATTCTATCTTTTTCCTATTTGCTGCATACTTGTTCCAGTATATGGATTCAGAAGTACTGAAGCCAGACACAGCCAACAATGACAACTTACTTTCTGTTCTCATCACATGTGTAGTTTAAAGGAATAGAAAATAATTCTTCTACCCTGCATACACCCTATGTATTTCATCACGTGACCTCACGATGATCCATAAAGTCCAGATTAGCTGATCCTTTGTGATCATTTGGTCACAGTGATTATGTGAGCATATACCTAGGCCATCATAGAATCCTATAGGACTGTTTTCTGCTGTGATGGAAATTGATTCTTCACATTACCTTCTATGACTTTAATAGAGGTTTTGGCAGCCACCTGTCACCAGGACATAAAAATAGGAAAAAAGAGGAAAGTTCTTACAACAAAAACAGCAATAAAACCTGATAACCCAAAAACCTGATACCTAACCCTCAATCCAAATAAAAAATTAGGCATGTACTTGTAAATATCAAATTTTGGTCCATTGGTCTATTGTATTTTATGCATGGTACAGCATACAGACATGCATGCCTATATAAGATGTTACATGCCTGTAGCATTTTCACATTTTCACACCCACTAGGGTTACATTTTTGGTTAAATTTTTGGTCGGGTCTTTCTTTGCCTTCTTTTGATTACTTTCACTGCTTGGCAGCACATGCTAAGATCTAATTGCAATTGCGATTCAGCTGTATGTAATTACCTCTAATCTTTCAATCATGTGACATGCCTTGCCTTTTTCTTTGTTTTATGTTATATATTTGATATTTGTTTGAAAGAAGGTTAGCTATGAATAAGCACTGATCACGGTGCAAAACGCGTCAGTTTTTCCTTGTACACTGTTATTCCTTTGCTGTGGATTTTTTGATTTCGTTTTGATGTGACCCACGTTGTTTCAATTAAAGATGAGATTTTAAGTCTTTTTCCAGGGTGCGGCTATCCAGAGTTTTGTACTGCTTGCTTACTCATGGTGTGTGTAATGGGTAGCACCTGGGGCTCATTACTAGGAGACAGAGCTTCGGCCCTTGAGAGCTACTTAGGAGCAGTGGTTTGTCTTTTCTGTAAAGTCTCTTACTTGGGGATCCTGCCAGTAACAGCACTTCCTGTTGCCTGATGTGGCGTTGTCACCCTGCCATGTGTCCTCATTCAGTTGGCCATTGGACTGCCTATCAGGTTTATCAAATAGGCAGCCCAATGGCCACCTGAAGGTTGACAATGCTGCAATGAGGCAGTAGCTTAGTACTGTCAGCATGCAACAAGAAGTACTGCTACTGGTAAGATCTTTGCAACAGATTCACATGAAATTATTTGCTTAAGAAAACTGTGTATGGAGAGGCACAATGCCAGACATACTGGAAAATAGATTTAGAGTTTAAATACAGATTTGAATAACCTTTGTATTGTGCTGTAACATTTTATAATGCGCTATCAGTTAATATTTAATTCTCTGTGAACAATGGTTTCCAAAATGCAGCTGAATTATCATTTAGATGAAAAGACCTCACCATCAATGTTGATGTGACTACGTTAATTACGCAAATTTACACATACTTGGCATAAACTGCACATAGAACGTTCTTGTATTCTGTGTAGTAATGTCATGTTTATTCTCATTATATTACAAAAATGTTTATGCAGTAATCACCATTACTCCTTTTGAATCTTGTTAGTATGTAAATGCAGTATTTTCCATTTGTGTTGAATTTATGTGCCACTCATTGTACAAGGAAAAGCTAAATAAATTTATAGATGTATTATTGTTCAAAGCCACCAAAGAGGTCTTACTGGTGATTAGTGTTGTGTACCTCGGGGGTATGTGAGACGTAAATCAGACCGTCTGTTTGAAAAATGTACCTTCCAAATAATAAGCTCTTTTGTATTCACGATCAATATATTGAGCAGAAACAATGTAATATTGATATAAAATCCTCCCCAAAAGGTCCTAAATTAACTTTTTTACTTGAAAGAATTTATTTGTTTTGTAGATCAATGCTGCCCTAAGCCATATGAGAGAAATATGCGTATGGCTTTGTAAAAAAAAAAAAAAAAAAGATATATATTGTTCATGTAATAATCCTAAGTCTTATTACTTTACACTTCTTCTTTATATTTGTTGTGGAATGGGTAGGAACTTTAGACTGCAAGGTCTGTGAGTGGTAAAAATTAAGCACGTCATTAGTACATATTAGCCAGCTTGCAAGTAGCATTAATCATCAGCATCGACAGCACATAGTCACATATATTAAATAAAACATTTTTTTCCAGCACTGCCTTAACCCTCTTGGGCATGGAGTTCACCAGAGCTTCACAGGTTGCCACTGGAGTCCTCCTCCACTTCTCTATGACGACATCATGGGGCTGGTGGAAGTTAGAGACCTTGCGCTCCTCCACCTTCCATTTGAGGATGCCCCACAGATGCTCAATAGGGTTTAGGTCTGGAGACATGCTTGGCCATTCCATCACCTTTACCCTCAGCTTCTTTAGCAAGGCAGTGGTCATCTTGGAGGTATGTTTGGGGTTGTTATGTTGGAATACTGCCCAGCGGCCCAGTCTCTGAAGGGAGGGGATCATGCTCTGCTTCAGTGTGTCACAGTACGTGTTGGCAGTCATGGTTCCCTCAATGAACTGTAGCTCCCCTGTTGCCAGCAGTACTTATGCAGCACCAGACCATGACACTCCCACCACCATGCTTGACTGTAGGCAAGACACACTTGTCTTTGTACTCCTCATCTGGTTGCTGCCACACACATTTGACACCATCTGAATCAAATAAGTTTATCTTGGTCTCATCAGACCACATGATATGGTTCCAGTAATCCATGTCCTTAGTTTGCTTGTCTTCAGCAAACTGTTTGCGGCCTTTCTTGTACATCATCTTTAGAAGAGGCTTCCTTCTGGGATGACAGCCATGCAGACCAATTTGATGCAGTGTGTGGCATATGGTCTGAGCACTGACAGGCTGACCCACCACCCCTTCAACCTCTGCAGCAATGCTGGCAGCACTCATCTGTCTATTTTCCGATGACAATCTCTGGATATGATGCTGAGCACATGCAGTCAACTTCTTTGGTTGACCATGACGAGGCCTGTTCTGAGTGGAACCTGTCCTGTTAAACCGCTGTAGCTCAGTTTCAGGGTCTTTGCAATCCTCTTATAGCCTAGGCCATCTTTATGTAGAGCGATAACACCAAATTTAACACTCATGCCCCACATTCAGACCTGAGACCTTGTAATACTAATGAGTCACATGACATGGGGGAGGGAAAAAGCTGATTGGGCCCAATTTGGACATTTTCACTTAGGGGTGTATTCACTTTTGTTGCCAGTGGTTTAGACATTAATGGCTGTGTGTTGAGTTATTTTGAGGGAACATCAAATTTACACTGTTATACAAGCTGTACACTCACTACTTTAGATTGTCTTCAGTGTTGTCACATGAAAAGATATAATAAAATATAAAATATTTACAAAAATATGAGGTGTGTACTCACTTTTGTGAGATACTGTGTGTGTATATATATGTGCATATATATATATATATATATATATATATATATATATATATATATATATAGTGAGAAGGTCCTCAAGACTTCAAGACTATAGCCCAGAAAGGGGAAGGAACAGACCTACACAGATTAAATTACTATTTTTGCACAGAAGCCCTGGTGTGGGCCTCAGTGGAATAGTACACAAAGTGTATGTTGCTAAAAGCATAAAAATTACCCCATTTATCATGGTGGGTTCAGGTAGTAAGGTACAGACGCAAAGTCTGTGGGCTCTTCACAGATGTGCCGCACAGGGATGATGTCACTGATACTTTTTCAACATTAAGAAGCAGGTATTTGCTGCACACAGATAGTTCTTAGATACTGAGGGATATATTTGATCAAAAGTTTTTGTGCTTGAAGCTAAGCTTTAAGATTTGCATCAGTCTATGTTGATGGGCTTGTATTCACGTCAGATGGGTTTATCATGCCTATACAAGTCTATGGGAATGCAAAACCTGTAAAAGCAAGTCAATTGCAGATCACATGCTCCTGTCATTGAATGCCCAATGATCTGTCTCAAACTAAAGTCAAACTGATTCGATGGATACCAGCCCAAAGCCTGTGGACACAGACCCTAAAACAAATTTACATCCACCATGCTAAATGACTTAGGTCCCTTTCACACGATTGGCCTGCTCGGATCTGCCTGTCCATTTTTCAGGTGGATCCGAGTGGGCTACCATTGACTTCCATGGGCAGATGGATGTCAGCAGAGATGTGTCTGCTGTCACCCACCTGCCATCCGATCCAACAAGATCCACTCAAAACAGACGTATGGCAATATATTCGCCATGCGTTCAGCTGATTGGATAGGATCAGATGAAAATGAACAGGCTGTCAGTTTTCATATGATCTCCCCATAGAGAACATCTCAGTCACCTGCCTGCTCAGCAGGTATCAATGGAGCGATCCACCCGCTGAGCTACCGGAGTCCGGCCAGCGGATTCGCCCCGTGTGAAAGGGGCCTTATCCTCTCAGTGCTCATTGGCTCCTGATTCTGATAACAGTCCTTACTCTGGTAATGTAATATTGGTTGTAGCTAGCTCTGGTTATATATTTCTAGTAACCTTTATACTGTTATAAGCTTTGGTAGCATAGACCTGACTCTAGTAATCAAGCTGCAGTAGTGTTTACTACACGATAAAATGGGTTTTTATTGCTTGATTCATCAGAAAAAAACAGTATTAAGCTTTACTAGCATCTGCAATTTTTCACTTACAATGTTAACACCCTTCTTTCAAAACATGTTACATGGTTACCTTTTCCTGGCTGCCTTGGGAAGTCCCCACTTTGCTAATCCAACAAGGAGATTGTGGGGTTGATTTACTAAAGGCAAATACAGTGTGCACTTTGCAAGTGCAGTGGAACTGCACTTTTTAAAGAATTTCCAATCACGTGCAAGGAAAAAAATATAGTATTTTTGCTTGCACATGATTAAATAATGGAAGTCAGCAGAGCTTCCCCTCATTTACTAAGCTGTGGTGCAAATGCCCTTGCAGCATGCAACCGCACTTGCAAAGTGTACAGTCTGTTTGCCTTTAGTAAATCAACCCCTAATGCGCGTACACACAATCGGACTTTCCGTCAGGATCAACTATGACGGTCTTTCCGACAAAGTTCCGACTGAACGGTCTTGCCTACATTCGATCACACCAAAAGAAAGCTCTATTTGTGGGAATAAAATTATAAAAATGTAGTTTGGGTACAGTGTTGTATGACCGTACAATTGTCATTCAAAATGCGACAGTGCTGAAAGCTAAATATTGTCCTGGGCAGGAAGGAGGGACGTGCCTGGTATTGAAGGGGTTAAGTATAGAGATGAGGAATTCCATCTTTTTCCTATTTGCTGCATACTTGTTCCAGTATATGGATTCAGAAGTACTGAAGCCAGACACAGCCAACAATGACAACTTACTTTCTGTTCTCATCACATGAGTAGTTTAACCACTTAACAACCGTCCATTGCCGATTAACGGCTTCAGGGCGGTTGTTTAACTCTGAGAGGCCGTTAATTAACGGCCTCCCAGAATTCTGCTCTCGCACGCCCCCTGGGGCGCGCACACGAGAACATCCTTGACCGCTGGGTCCAGTGGACCCGGCGCATCACGAATCACGGTAAACGGCCGCTCATCGCGGCCGTTTACCACGTGATCGCTCCGTCAAATGACGGAGTGATCACTTGTAAACAAACAATCCTCCCTCCCCCTCTCTGTACCGATCGGAACAGCGGAGGGGGAAGAGATCGGTGTCAGCAGCGATGTGGGCTGCATCTGCAGTGCCCACATCGCTGCTCACCGAAAATTAACCCCTCAATTCCCTGCCAACACTCTGCAATACTCTGCAATACCCTGCAACACTCCGCAATGCCCTGCAACACTCCGCAATGCCCTGCAACACTCTGCAATACCCTGCAACACTCTGCAATACCCTGCAACACTCTGCAATACCCTGCAACACTCTGCAATGCCCTGCAACGCTCTGTAATACCCTGCAACACTCTGCAATACCCTGCAGCACTCTGCAACACTCTGCAACACTCTGCAATACCCTGCAACACTCTGCAATACTCTGCAATGCTCTGCAACACTCTGCAATGCTCTGCAACACCCGCCAATACGCTGCAACACTCTGCAATGCTCTGCAACACCCGCCAATACCCTGCAACACTCTGCAATGCTCTGCAACACCCGCCAATACCCTGCAATGCTCTGCAACGCAATACTCTGCAACGCCATACTCTGAGATACCCAGCCATAGTCGGTGATACCCTGCAATACCCAGCCATAGACATTCCCCCCCCCCCCCCCCCTGCCGCCCTCCGGTGCTTCTACCGAATCGCTAATATGATCAAAGCCAGAATCTTTTTTTTTTTTCAGGCTTCCCAGCTTAGAGGTGAGATGTGGGGTCTTATTGACCCCACATCTCACTGTAAAGAGGACCTGTCATGCCATATTCCTATTACAAGGGATGTTTACATTCCTTGTAATAGGAATAAAAGTGATCAAAAAAATTATTTTTGGGGAAAAAAATGTCAAACTAAAATAAATAAAGTAAAATGAACAATAAAAAAAAATGTTTTTTTTAAAGCGCCCCTGTCCCCATGTGCTCGCATGCAGAAGCGAACACATACGTAAGTCCCGCCCACATATGAAAACGGTGTTCAAACCACACATGTGAGGTATCGCTGCGAACGTTAGAGCGAGAGCAATAATTCTAGCCCTAGACCTCCTCTGTAACTCAAAACATATAACCAGTAAAAAAAAATTAAATCGTCGCCTATGGGGATTTTTAAGTAGCGACGTTTGGCGCCATTCCACGAGCCTGTGCAATTTTGAAGAGTGACATGTTAGGTATCTATTTACTCAGCGTAACTTCACCTTTCACATTATGCAAAAATTGGGCTAACTTTACTGTGTTTTTTTTTTTTTAAGCACAAAACTGTTTTTTTTCCAAAAAAAAGCATTCGAAAAATTACTGCGCAAATACCGTGCGAGATAAAAAGTTGCAAAGACCACCATTGTATTCTCCAGGGTGTTTGCTAAAAAAACATATATAATGTTTTGGAGTTCTATGTAATTTTCTAGCAAATAAATGATGATTTTTACATGTAGGAGAGAAATGTCAGAATTGTCCTGGGTGCTCCAGAACGCCTAATGGCGCTCCCTGCATATTGGGCCTCTGTATGTGGCCACACTGTGTAAAAATCTTACACATGTGGTATCGCCGTACTCGAGACTAATGGCAGAATGTGTTTTGGGGTGTAATTTGTGGTATGCATATGCTGTGTGTGAGAAATAAACTGATAATATGACAATTTTGTGAAAAAAAAAAAAGTAAAAAAAAATCTTGATTTTGCAAAGAATTGTGGGAAAAATGACAACTTCAAAAAACTCATCATGCCTCTTACTAAATACCTTGGAATGTCTTCTTTCCAAAAAGGGGTAATTTGGGGGGTATTTGTACTTTTCTGGCATGTTAGGGTCTAAATAATTCTTCTACCCTGCATACACCCTATGTATTTCATCACATGACCTCACGATGATCCATAAAGTCCAGATTAGCTGATCCTTTGTGATCATTTGGTCACAGTGATTATGTGAGCATACAGTGGTGTGAAAAAGTGTTTGCCCCCTTCCTCATTTCCTGTTCCTTTGCATGTTTGTCACACTTAAGTGTTTCGGAACATCAAACCAATTTAAAAAATAGTCAAGGACAACACAAGTAAACACAAAATGCAATTTGTAAATGAAGGTGTTTATTATTAAAGGTGAAAAAAAATCCAAACCATCATGGCCCTGTGTGAAAAAGTGATTGCCCCCCTTGTTAAAACATACTATAACTGTGGTTGTCCACACCTGAGTTCAATTTCTCTAGCCACACCCAGGCCTGATTATTGCCACACCTGTTCACAATCAAGGCATCACTTAAATAGGAGCTGCTTGACACAGTAAGGTCCACCAGAAGATCCTTAAAAGCTACACATCATGCCGAGACCCAAAGAAATTCAGGAACAATTGAGAAAGAAAGTAATTGAGATCTATCAGTCTGGAAAGGGTTATAAAGCCATTTCCAAAGCTTTGGGAATCCAGCGAACCACAGTGAGAGCCATTATCCACAAATGGCGAAGACATGGAACAGTGGTGAACCTTCCCAGGAGTGGCCGGCCGCCCAAAATTACCCCAAGAGCGCAGCGACAACTCATCCAAGAGGTCACAAAAGACCCCACAACAAGGTCCAAGGAACTGCAGGCCTCACTTGCCTCAGTTAAGGTCAGCGTTCATGCCTCCACCATCAGGAAAAGACTGGGCAAAAATGGCCTGCATGGCAGAGTTCCAAGGAGAAAACCACTGCTGAGCAAAAAGAACATCAAAGCTCGTCTCAATTTCTCCACAACACATCTTGATGATCCCCAAGACTTTTGGGACAACATTCTGTGGACCGATGAGACAAAAGTGGAACTCTTTGGAAGGTGTGTGTCCAAGTATATCTGGCGTAGAAGGAACACTGCATTTCATAAAAAGAACATTATACCAACAGTAAAATATGGTGGTGGTAGTGTGATGGTCTGGGGCTGTTTTGCTGCTTCAGGACCTGGAAGACTTGCCGTGATAAAAGGAACTATGAATTCTGCTGTCTACCAAGAGATCCTGAAGGAGAATGTCCGACCATCTGTTCGTGTACTCAAGCTGAAACGAACTTGGGTTCTGCAGCAGGACAATGATCCTAAACACACCAGCAAGTCCACCACCGAATGGCTGAAGAAAAACAAAATGAAGACTTTGGAGTGGCCTAGCCAAAGTCCTGACCTGAATCCTATTGAGATGTTGTGGTATGACCTTAAAAAGGCCGTTCATGCTCGAAAACCCTCTAATGTAACTGAATTAGGACAATTCTGCAAAGATGAGTGGGCCAAAATTCCTCCAGGACGCTGTAAAAGCCTCATTGCACGTTATCGCAAACGCTTGGTTGCAGTTGTTGCTGCTAAGGGTGGCCCAACCAGTTATTAGGTTTAGGGGGCAATCACTTTTTCACACAGGGCCATGATGGTTTGGATTTTTTTTCACCTTTAATAATAAACACCTTCATTTACAAATTGCATTTTGTGTTTACTTGTGTTGTCCTTGACTATTGTTTAAATTGGTTTGATGTTCCGAAACACTTAAGTGTGACAAACATGCAAAGGAACAGGAAATGAGGAAGGGGGCAAACACTTTTTCACACCACTGTATACCTAGGCCATCATAGAATCCTATAGGACTGTTTTCTGCTGTGATGGAAATTGATTCTTCACATTACCTTCTATGACTTTAATAGAGGTTTTGGCAGCCACCTGTCACCAGGACATAAAAATAGGAAAAAAGAGGAAAGTTCTTTGATGTAGGAATTTGATCTGAACATGCGTGGCACTTGGTCCAATCAAAATGCTCTACACATGATCAGATTAGGTCCGTCTGGCCCAGTTGGTCGGGAAATATTTCCAACATGTTGGAAAATCGGGTCGGACGGAGATTCGGACGGAATCAGTCCGATGCATACCACACACAGTCAGATTATCTGATGACACGGTCCGGCTTAGCCCTTGTACACACGGTCGGAGATTCCGACAGAATGTGTCCTATTGGACTGTTTTGTTGGATATGACTGTGTGTGGTCTCCATCGGACTGTTTCCATCGGAATATCCGACGGACCAAGTTTTCCAACTTGCCGGTAAAATTTTCCGACAAAATGCTCCGATCGGACATACTCCGCTCATGTGCAGCCTACTTCAACGGACAAAGTGCCAGGCATGCTCAGATCAAATTCCTAGACCAAAGCTATTGGCTACTAGCCTGAACGTAGTCCCGTCGTAACGAAATAACGTCATCACGTCATGAACAATCAGATTTTCCGACAACTTAGTCCGACCGCGTGTATGCAACGTCACTTCTGGACCTCTTCCGGAATTAATCCGTCAGAATTACTCAGATGGATTTGGTTGTTGGAATCTCTGACCGTGTGTACAAGGGCTTAGACCCTGTTCAGACTGAGCCGTGGGCAGCGTTAGCGGTAAAGTGCCACTAGTTTTAGCAGCGCTTTACCGCTGTTTTAGCATTGCTATTTGGCCACTAATAAACAGCCAAAGGCCAAACGCCGCACTATAGAAAGGATATGAATGTCCAAAAAATATAAATAAATCAATCGGTAGAGCAGCCAGCACTTCGAGTTTTAGAATACAAGAAAACCCCTAAATCAGTGACAAATAAAAAAATGGGGACACCAATGATTTTATATCGCACTATATTGCACTTTCTTGTAAGTGCGATCTATTTATTTTTATTAAATTATTTATTTAAATACTACACAATGGGAGATTTTATTATTTATATTCCCTGAGTGGAACCGATCCAGGATCAGCTGTATTGCGGCATAGGTTTTTGGGAGACCAAATTCCCTGGGCTTGCTGAGACCATTCCATTGGTCTTTGGAGTCGGTAAGGAGAATATTTGCTCACTTCCTGGGTGTTTTTCCACTTGGCAAAAGGATATCATACTCACTGATCTTCGTTGGCAATTCACCTAAGGACTTGTATCTATGGACTGATTTTCACTATACTTTCACTTTTTGGGACTCTGCCTTAGTTTTCGCTTTTAGCATTTTTTCACCAGATATTTTTAGTCACTTTAAATAATAATTTTTTTGATGTTTATCATATATGCTTAATTCTAGTGTGCAAATATATTATATTTAAGCAGAGTTTGTGCTATTTATCCAGCATATTTCTTGAAATATTATTATTTATGTAAATTTTTCTTTTCACTATTGTTTTATCACTTAGCGCTGCACCTATTTGGCCACTAGCAGGGCACTTTTAACCCCCCCCTAGCGGCCGAAGAAAGGGTTAAATGTGCCCGTGTATCGCCGCTGCCGAAGTGCCTGCAAAGCAGTGCCCATTAATTTCAATGGGTAGGGACGGTTTAGGAGCGGTGTATACACCACTCCTCCACTGCCCCAAAGATGCTGCTTGCAGGACTGCCAGCGCAGCACCCCCAAGCACTCAGACTTTCACATTGGGGTAGCAGGGGAAGCATTTTTCAGGCACTTTACAGCAGGGCTTGACAAATTTGCTTGGAATCTAGGAGCCAGCTAAAAAAGTTAGGAGCCAGGTCGGTAACGGCGATCCGGACCTGTCCCTGGCCTGACATGGAGACGAGTGAGGGGAAGATGCCCCCCCCCCCCCCCCACCTGTCTCCAAGTCATTGCCCATAGCTCTTAGAGGGACATTTTATTTATTTTTATTTTTTTCAAATGACAAAATTTTTTTAAATTGCATTTTAGTGTAAATATGAGATCTGACGTCTTTCTGACCCCCCAGATCTCATATTTAAGAGGACCTGTCATGTTTTTTTCTATTACAAGGGATTTTTACATTCCTTTTAATAGGAATAAAAGTGACACAATTTGTTTTAAAAGCACAGAGAAAAAATTAAAAATAAAAGTTAAAATAAATAAGAAAAAAAAATTTTTTTAAATGCGCCGCGTCGCGCCAAGCTCACGTGCAGAGGCGAACGCATACGTGCGTAGCGCTCGCATATGAAAGCAGTGTTCAAACCACACATGTGAGGTATTGCTGTGATCTGTAGAGCGAGAGCAATAATTCTATCCCTAGACCTCCTCTGTAACTCAAAACATGCAACCTGTAGAATTTTTTCAACGTCGCCTATGGACATTTTAAAGGGTAAATGTTTATCGCCATTCCATGAGCGGGGCGCAATTTTGAAGCATGACATGTTGGGTATCAACTTACTCGGCACAACCTTATCTTTGATAATATAAAAAAAAATTGGACTAACTTTACTGTTATCTTTATTTTTTACATAAATTATTTTTCCCCAAAAAAGTGCGCTTGTAAGACCGCTGTGCAAATACGGTGTGGCAGACAGTATTGCAACGACCACCATTTTATTCTCTAGGCTGTTAGAATAAAAAATATATATAATATTTAGGGGTTCTAAGTAAAGGGAAGGAGATAGGTGGGCAGTGAAAACAGGCAGGGGAAGCTTCATTAGCATTGCTGGTTGTCATACCAATGGCCACCACAAGAGGGTGCCAGATTCCAGAAGGAAACATAGGACCACAGAAGGCCTCAAAGCCGGGGCCTCAATTACCGGCACGGCCCAACGTGATCACGCTGGGGGGGAGGAGGGGTGTGCACGGAGACAGTATACCCCCCAGCTGTGCTGCCCCAGGCACCAGGTCGCTATTTCTAGTCGCAAATGCGACCTGGCGCCGGGGTTTGTCGAGCCCTGCTTTACAGGTGCTATTTTTAGCCCTATAGTGCCCGAAAAATGTCTGGTTCACATCTCCACTCCATGTCACCTGAAGCCAAACGCCTGAAGCTCAACGTTTTGGAGCTTTTTCTGTCACTCAAATCAAGCAGATTTGAGCGTTTTTGGCACATTTCTATTCTCATAGTAATGGAAACGCGTCATTCACACGTTTTTGTGCCTATTTGTGCATTTTGTCGCACAAATAACTAAAAATAATCATAAATAAGTAACATAAATTAATAATATGTAATAATTCATTAATAAATAATAATTAACCTCTAACCTTAAACAATATTAAATACATTATTATTATTATTATTATTATTATTATTATTATTATTTTTTTTTTTTTTTTTTTTCAAATAGTTTTTATTGAAATTTTAACATGGTACAAGTAATGAACAAGTACAAATAGTGGTGGACTACAAAATGGTAAGTTACAACCAAGATTAAGTGGAGAAAGAAGGAAAAAGAAAAAAAGAAAAGAAAAAAAAAAAAAAAGGACAAAGAACTAAAAGAAAGAAAATTACGTTTTTGAACGTAGTGTAAACATTTCACCTCTAATGACATTTTCCTATTCGTAATCAATTCAATGGTATCGATTGAGATATGACTATTGAGGATGCATAGAATGTTCAATTTTTGCATTGAGGGACGTCATCAGGCTCCCCGGCACCCCAACTGGGATCACGCTGTGACGGGGGCCCTCTGACCTGCCTCTAGCTCAGAAATATCACATTGTCAAACAGATTATTTCCTATACCACTCTGTCCAACACTTCCAGTGTTGGTCAAATTTCAAGCCGCTGGAATTTCTTAGTGCTAGCAATCTTTCATACTGATAATTCAAGTTCACCTGGACTAGTACTTCAGAAGGATTTGGGGATTGTGTACTTTTCCAATGACGGGCAATTATTAATTTGGCAGTAGTTAAAACATGTGTTACTACTATGCGGAATTGGGGTGGGTAGTCTTCTATACTAAGATGCAGTATCGCTAAAGCTGGATTTGGATATTGAATTATTCCGGTGATTTCGGTGAGTATGCTAAATATTTTCCTCCAAAAGCTAGAAACGTTTTTGCAATGCCAAAAGATATGTAAGATAGTACCTACACTGCCGCAATCTCTCCAACAGAGTGAAGAGTGCGTGGAAAACATTCTTGCCAGTTGGTGTGGGGTCCTGTACCATTTATGAAGAACTTTTTGGTTGAGCTCCCAGTGGTTGACGCAGTGGGTGGCTGCATAGTTGTATACGAGGGCATTTCTCCATTGGTTTATATTGAATGTCTGGTTTAGATCCCTCTCCCAAGTAATCATGGATGGGGACTTCACCAGACATTGCTTATATTGTAGGGTGTTGTAAATAAGCGAGATGCCTCGGGTTTTGAGGGTGGGAGATACAAAGTACTGCCATATTGGGCTGTTGATTTCAATGGTTGGTGGGGGATATTTTTTTAGAAAAGATGACACCTGATTATATAGATATAAACTAGTTGGGGGAATATCGTATGTTTGTCGTATGGAGACGAACGATTTTATAGCCTCTTGAGTATATATGTCATCTACCCACTCTATGCCGTTCTCCTTCCATTTTGAGATATTGCTGTATGGAATCAGTATTTCCAAGGTTTGGATCGGGATCCTGACTACTGTGTGGGGTTGATCTAATTTTTGATGTTGAAGTAGATGCCTCCATGCAGTGATTGTTGCTATGATCGTGGGGGAAAGATGTATCAGGGATCTAGGTTTCCAAGAATCCGCTATGAGTAGGAGACTCATATGGTGAGTATGTGCTATACACTCTTCTAAGCCTACCCATAGTTGATCGGGGTTAGGTAAGAACCATAGTTTAGCTTGTGCTAGAATTACTGCCCAGTAGTAATCCTTAAGTTCCGGAAGACCCATGCCACCCACCTTTTTATGCATGACAAGCTTATGAGAAGGGCATCTCGCTCTCTTACCCTGCCATATGTACTTCTTGAGGAGTTTATTCAACTCCGTGAAGTGCGCGGATTTATAAGGAATTGGGAGGGTTCGGAATATATAAAGAATTTTTGGCAAGATTAGCATTTTAAATGCCGCTATTTTTCCTGCCCATGATAATGTAATCTTAGAGATACGGGATATGGTCTTTTGAATTTCTTGTGTAAGATATTTAATGTTAAGATCTGCAATATTGGATAAATTGTTGGATATCTGTATGCCTAAGTAGGTGATATGTTTGGGCGCCCAGACGTATGGGAACGTTTGTTTGAGGTGGGAACTATTATTATTATTATTAAAGCGGTGTTCCAGCCACAATTTATGTATTTATTTTTTTAAGTCAACAGCTATAAACACTGTAGCTGCTGACCTTTAATAAGGACACTTACCTGTCCAGCGAGCCTGCGATGTCGGCCGCCCGAGGCTGATCCATCCATCGGATCGGGTGCTGGCGCCGCCATCTTAACGAAGAGGAACAGGCAGTGGAGCCTTGCGGCTTCACTGCACGTTTCCTACTGCGCATGTGCGAGTCATGCGGCGTTTTGTGAATGGCCCTGTTGTTTTCTGGGACACACACATGTCCAAGAAGACAACAGGGCAGCTCGCTGAAGAGGAGGAAGCGCCACGGAATAGGAAGAGGACGAATAAGAGGACTGTCTAGCAACAGGGGTTTCTAGTAAGTACATTTTTTTTTAAACATTTTGTGAATGTTAATGTCATATTTTTTTTCTTTTTAGGTTAGCCCTCCACTTTAATAATAATAATAATAATAATAAAATAACAATAAACACCCAAACTTGAACAAAAAAATACATTAATAATAATAGTAATAATAATTTATTTTGTGTTATAACCCTAACCCCAACTCCTAATCCTAAGCCTAACCCTAACCTAAACTGAACTCGAACCCCTTACCCTAACCAAAAAACATTATAATAAATGAATAATAAAAGTAGAAATTAAAGCTAATGGAAAATGTAAAAAAGCTGGAATACCTAGCAACAAATGATGCAACAGATAATTGTTTTCTCTATTGGCTAAAAAAAAAAAAGCCAAAGCCCATAAACACTGCATACAAACACGCAAGTTGTGCAAAAACGCACAAAAAAAAGCACAAAAAAAGCCTTAGAAGCGCTCAAAGACACTACGCTTACGAGTGAATGCAGCTTAATTGTGAGTGCCGACCTGCTCTCCTTCCTTCATCATGTGGCTGATTCAAAAACAACCTTAAAGGAGACAGGTTGATCCATATCTACAATTTATCCTGACTGTAAACACTTTCCCGAGACAAGCAATGACAAGAGGAATGTTCAGGGAGGGGAGATGCATCATACTCAGCTTTCCTCCTGCCATTGCAGTACGGGGGGGGGGGGGGGGGGGGCAGGTCATGCCTCATAACCATAGATCAAAAGTGCTTAGAAAAACAGGACAAAGCACTATGTGTACTTTGTCGCATAGGGGACAGAACAGTAAAGTAAAAAAAAATGACATCCCTTCTTTAACCACTTTAGCCCCGGAAGTTTTACCCCCTTCCTGACCAGAGCACTTTTTACAATTTGGCACTACGTCACTTTCACTGACAATTGCGCGGTCGTGCAACATTGCACCCAAACAAAATTTGCATCCTGTTTTCCCCACAAATAGAGCTTTCTTTTGATGGTATTTGTGTTTTTTTTTTCCTTGCACTATAAAAAAAAAAATAGAGACAATTTTGAAAAAAAAAAATATTTTTTACATTTTGCTATAATAAATATCCCCAAAAATGTTTTTAAAAAACAAAATTCTTCGTCAGTTTAGGCCAATATATATTCTTCCACATATTTTTGGTAAAAAAAATTGCAATAAGCGTATAATGATTGGTTTGCTCAAAAGTTATAGCGTCTACAAACTATGGCATTTTTATGGCATTTTTTTTTTTTTACTAGTAATGGCGGTGATCTGCGACTTGTAGCGGTTTACACTCACAAATCCCTGTGCTGGTGCTCGTGCCTATGATTGTGCATAGCCAGCGGCGATTGTGCCTGCTGGCAATGTGCATTGGGTCCCCCGCCATGAATTGGGCGCGCACACCTCCAGCGGCACGCACACACCCACCCTCTAGCGGCTCTTAAGGGATACAACGTACCCATACAGGGTTTCGCCCAGGAGAGCCATTGTGCCGTTTGTTACACCAACACTTCATTCTCCTAATATGTGCCTGCTGTACAATGTACTTGTATGAGAAAGTATCCTATTCTCTTTGCAATGCTTCCTTTATGTGAAATCCCTGCCAGTCGCTCTGCTGTACTATTAAAAACTGACCACACTAAGCAGGAGAGCACAGCATGATCAGTTCTCTAGCTACCCTGGAAACTCAGCCTGCTATCCTCCAATGATCAGACGTGTCCTGACACGTGTGGCACAGCCATTCACTGGGAAGCTCAGTGTGCTGCTGCTGCTTCTCTCCATTCCCCCCAGCTATTATGCAGCTGAGGATGGAGAGAATGTGATCACTTATAAAAAAGGGGAAAAAAGGTATTTATAATGTTTTTTTTTTTTTTTACCTATACAAAAATGTTTTGCCTTGCATTTACATTTTAAACTGAACAAGTTGTTTTACAAGGTGATCATACACACTTTAAAGCGGAGGTCCACCCTAAAGTGGACCTTCCGCTCATCGGAACCCTCCCCCCCTCCGGCGCCACAATTTGCACCTTTCAGGGGGGAGGGGGGTGCAGGTACCTGTACAGTACAGGTATCTGCACCCACTTCCGGGATAGCTCTCTGCGGAAAGGGGCATAGATTACGCCCCTTTCCGAAAGTCCCCCGCTGCCTGCTGGGAAACACACAGATCCCAGAGGCAACGGGTCCATCCTTATTGCGCAGCGCGACTCGCGCATGCGCAGTAGGGAACCAGGAAATGAAGCCGAAAGGCTCCACTTCCTGATTCCCATACCCAAGATGGCGGCGGCAGCACCCGAGAGACGATCGAGAGATCGGCTTCGGGTGCCGACATCGCGGGCGCGCTGGACAGGTAAGTCTCACTATTTTAAAAGTCAGCAGCTGCAGTATTTGTAGCTGCTGGCTTTTTAAAAAAAAAAAAACGCTGAGTCCCGGCGGACTCCCGGTTTAACTCTCGAGCATATTTCAAAAGTGAAATATTAGTTTTGGATGCACTAACCTTTTGGTTGCTTGTAAGGGATAATAAATACTAATGATAATAACAAAAATAATTATCATCCTCATGATATATTTTACATACAGTATACTGTACCTTTTTGAAATGCTGACTACAAATTATAATATATATATATATATATATATATATATATATATATATATATATATATATAAAATGTTTTTTTGGGCGTTGGTATCTAGAAAATCACTAATAAAAAAACTGTTTGAAATATTTGTTACCAGCTCTTACGTTGTTTCATAATTTGTAGCCAGAAGGAGTGCCAGCTTGTCTACATTAATGGTAAGTGCTAAATACCTGTTTTGGTTTTCCATGTTCCTTGTTAGAGAATGGCTGCAGAGTATGTTGCCTAATGGGAGATGTGTTGAGCCTCCAGTGGCTGTGAACTAGAGCCATAAAACAGCTGTGATTGTTTAAACTCATTATAGCTTCTTTCCATGTTAAGATGTTATCCTTATCTAGCGCAATGCTAATCACTATTCCGCCAAGTAACTTGTGTTTTATTTTTGTGGATATTATAACAGATGGTACAATTGAAGATCAGGACACAAATCACGAAACCGAACATTACGCCTCTTCAGACAGATTAGAGGTTTGTCCTTCATCACAAAAATTTATTCTCAGCGCCATCAGAAATGAATCAAGGTATGTTCACTGTAAAATGGAAGTACTGCTTTGCAAAAAATAAGTAATTGCAGCACACTTAGCTATTGATGTACAGATTCCTACCAGATTTGCTTTCTCATTTGAGCATAATTAGAAAATATGTTGAATATAACTTCTTGATTTGAGTATGTGAATATATCACTCACATACTTTCTGTCGATAAAGCATTTTGGAACTTATTTAATGGATAAAATAATATTTCCTATTTTATATTTCATTTAGATTTGTGACCACTTAATCTTTTTTATATGGGAGTGTTTGGGCATTTGCCATCATAGCTGCAATTATTTTTCTCTTACAACAAAAACATATATAAAAGATGTATTTAAGACCATAATTTAAAGCTGAGAAAAACAACTTCAGTCATTTATTGGTTGCGGACTTGCGGTAGTAGAGGCCCGTCCATTAGGGGCACAGGGGCGAAGCCCCCCATAATCCATGTGACGGCCCCTAATCTCCAAGCAGGGCGCTGGAGGCTCTAATTGGCTTCAAAAAGTGTGGGCAGAGCACTACGCCCGAGCCCACCCACTTGTGTGTCATTAGCGAATTAATATTCGCTAATGGCTTCCTGCTTCTGCTCCTGGCTAATCAGGAAGCGGCTCCTGAGACCCAATTGGCTGGGAGTCTTAGAACAGGTCTCAGGACCCACCTTCTGTTCGACCAGGAGGAGAAGCATCGGCCCCGGCAGCAGCAGCCTCTCCTAGAGCCCTACCCCAGATGGATTCAGCAGTGCACACTCACCTCGCCCCCTTCCATTACCTCTCGCTGTTTAAGGTAAGGGGGTCATGGATCGTGCGGGGGGAGGGGGGGGGTGGTAGTGCGAAGTTTGCCACCTATCGAGCCCCGAGGGAGGGGTGATCTTTGACTACCAGTCACCACTGGTTTGAGGGCTTTATTGTGGAGACTTTTTCAAGCAAGTTGCTTTGTACTTGTGTGCCTGTTTTTAAAAGTTTTCATTAATTTAGGTCTAAATCAAGATATACATAGCAGTAGTTGGTGACAATTAACTGGACTTGTTTTGTAAAGTTGAAGACATTTCACCACTGATCCAGATGGCTTCATTAGTTCTAAGAAAGTGTCAGGAATATACCCCAGCATTTATACCAATGTGGCATAGGTGCTAATTGGTAGAGTTACATAGCTAAAGCTGTGAATTGTTGTCAGATCGACAGGGTAAACAATTTACAATGACATTATATGCGAATAGTGGATGATGATGAAGTTCCCAACTCCTGTTTAGGGAGCCCTACACTGGCTTCCTATCACCCAGTGAATTAAATCTAAAATACATTATATCACCAAACATAACCCAAACCGTCTGGGTGACAGACCTAGCCGGGACACAGGCTTTTTGAGAGGACTGAATGCGAGCCTCTTGCCGATCGATTATGGGCCCTGGATTTTAAGGGGCACAGGGTGAATGAGAACCCCACTATAATCTGTGCTAGTCAGATTCAATGCTGTATATATATATATATATATATATATATATATATATATATATATATATATATATATATATATGATGTGTGTTGTCTCATGCTGTTGGGACACACACTGTCAGATGCTAATGTCATTAACTCCAGACACCTGTCTGTTGTTTAAATGAGTCTTGTCTGGACATTCCAAACGTTGTTGTTTGTGCTAATTAACCCTTTGTTTATGCTTATAGTAATGTTTATTGAATTATTAGTGAGCTAGGAGCCAAAAAGTCTTATCCCTCAGTCAAACTAGTCTGAATGTTGATTAGATAATTAGCTCACGCTAATTAGGTTAGGTTTTAGTCACCCCACTGTATATATATTTTGTGTGAGATCTCAAATAAAGGTCATTCCTGATGTCCTCCAAGACTGGTGTCATCTAGTGCTTGGGGGTTCCTATAGCCAGATCCATTGGACTTGTGTTCCAGGACTTAGGAAGCGATATATAGATGGAAACACTCAATCGGAATGTGGGATCGGTTCCGTCACAACGTCCACTCCGCTCTTCTCAAGACCTCCTGTTATGAAACTCCCTTGTCTCCTCCTCCCATGCTCATCTCCAGGACTTCCCCAGAGCCTTTCCCATGCTCTGGAACTCTCTGCCTCGATCTGTCCAGCTATCTCCTACTCTGGCTGCCTTTAGGCGATCCCTGAAAACTCATCCCTTCATGGAAGCCTATCATGCCTCCAGCTAATCTTGTATTACTTCCATCAGTTCATCCCCCACAGTTACAACCTTCTGTACCATTTGCCCCACCCTATTAGACTGTAATCTATTATGAGTAGGGCCGTCTTAACCTTCTTGTATTTTATTGTATAGTAACTATACAGTCTTACTTTTTATATTGTAAAGAGCTGCGTAATCTGTTGGCACTATATAAATCCTATATAATATTAATAGTTGCTTCAGGATGATGTTTGCTTCTTTTAGATCTTTTGCAAACCAGATGCTTTCTTTGTCCAAATATGTGCTCCTCACAGTCCTCAAAAGAATGTCCTATTTTCTTAAGCTGCACCTGTATCCAGACTATGGCCATTAAAGTATTTACAAACACTTAACAATTAGCAAACTTTAACTACTTCCAGACTGCCGCATGTTGATATATGTCCTTACTTTGAAGAGGAATGTCGTTGTTATGGCAGCAGCTAGCTGCCATAACCCAGGTATCTTCTTGTTTGGCCGTTGGTCTGGTTTCCGATAATAGTGGTCTATGCGGCGGATTCGCCGCTCTCCGGTGCCCTCCGCTGCTTACCTTTTTATTGCATGTTAGTGTAAATTTGATATCTGAGGTCTTTTTGACCCGAGATCTCATATTCAAGAGGTCTTGTCATGCTTTTTTCTATTACAAGGGATGTTTACATTTTTTGTAATAGGAATAAAAGTGACACAAAAATAAATAAGAAAAAAAAAAAGATTTTTTTTTAAACTCGCCCCGTCCTGCCGAGCTTGTGTGCAGAAGCGAACGCATACACGAGTAGCGCCCCCATTATGAATACAGTGTTCAGACCACACATGTGAGGTATCACCGCGATCAATAGAGTGAGAGCAATAATTCTAGCCCTAGATTTCCTCTGTAACTGAAAACATGCAACCTGCAGAATTTTTTAAACATGGCCTATGGAGATTTTTAAGGATAAAAGTTTGTCACCATTCAACGAGCGGGCGCAATTTTGAAGCATGACATGTTGGGTATCATTTTACTCTGTGTAACATTATCTTTCACAATATATAAAAAATGGGCTAACTTTACTGTTGTCTTATTTTTTAATTAAAAAAAGTGTATTTTTTCCAACAAAAGTGCGCTTGTAGGACCATTGTGCAAATACGGTGTGACAGAAAGTATTGCAATGACCACCATTTTATTCTCTAAGGTGTTAGAAAAAAAAAAAAAACGTATAATGTTTGGGGTTTTAAAGCAGTAGTAAACCTGCTGAATTTTTTTTTCTACATACTAGTTCATTATGAAATACTTACCTTAGAATGAGACGTCAGTATCTCAACTGGTCCACGCCGAGGGAGCTGACATTTTCCCTCGGCATGTCTCCCGGGTATTGGAGCTCTGGCCACTCACAGCGCCAGAGCCGCACATCTGTCTGCCGGACTTTCAATTGAGAATCCCCAGAGCGCATGCACCGATGAAGTTAGCAGCTCATTGCAAGGGGAGATATTCTTTTTACCTACAGGTAAGCCTTATTATAGGCTTACCTGTAGGTAAAAGTAAAAAAAAAAAAATACTTTACTACCACTTTAAGTCATTTTCTAGCAAAGAAAAACAGTTTTTAACTTGTAAACAACAAAGCTCAAAAAGAGGCCTGGTTCTTAACCACTAGGCGCCCATGCTATAGCCGATAGACGGCTACAGCGAGGATTGCCAAGAAGGCGTCCCTGGACGTCCTCCTGTTTACTCCTTCCCCGCGCCCTGCCGGCGGGTGTGCATCAGGTAAAATCTGTGTTGGCCGTGTTCCTTGGACACCACCAATCACAGATTGTGCTAAATGGCCAATCGCAGTGGCCATTTAGCACTCGATCGGTGTGTCCAATGAGAGATGATCTCAAGTCGAAACATACGAGATCATCTCTCATTACCGTCTCTCCATCTTCACACAGAGACTGCGTGTGAGGAGGGAGAGTGACCTGTGCTACAGATCTGTGAGTGAACACTGCATAAAACACAGTGCCCACAGTACATATCAGTGCCACCTGTCCCTAGTGCCATCTGTCCCCAGTGCTGCCTGTCCCCAGTGCCACCTGTCAGTGCCATCTGTCATCAGTGCCACATCAGTGCCATGTGTCATCAGTGCCATGTATTAGTGCCATCTGTCATCGGTGCCACGTGTCATCAGTGACACGTATTAGTGCCACCTGTCATCAGGGCCACATCAGTGTCAAGTGTCATTGTCCTGGTGCTCCAGGGCCTTCAAAAGTGTAATAGGTAGTCAACAATTTAGAAGTGTAATTTATGCTCCTAGAACACCTGATGGTGCTCCCTGCATGTTGGGCCTCTCTATGTGGCTAGGCTGTGAAAATGTCCCACACATGAGGAATCGCCATACTCGGGAGGAGTAGCAGAATGTATTTTGGGGCATTATTTGTGGTATACACATGCCAAGTGAGGGAAATAACTTATTACAATGACAAATTTGTGGGAAAAAATTACAACATTAAAAACCTCGCTATGCATCTTACTAAATACCTTGGAATGTCTACTTAAAAAAAAGGGGTCATTTGGGAGGTATTTGTACTTTCCTGGCTTGTTTGGGTCGCAAGAAATGAGATAGGCCACCAGTACATCAGGTGTGGTAAATTTTTTGCACCACAGTTTGTAGACTCTCTAAGGCCGCGTACACACGGGCGGACTGTTCGTCCAACTTTGTCCGCTGAACAGTGTTTCAGCGGACAGTCCGCTCGTGTGTGGGCTTCAGCGGACAGTTTCAGCGGACAGTCTGACGAACAAAGTTTTTCGGAATTTCCGTAAGACTGTCCGCTGAAACTTGGTTTGAGCGAACAGTCCGCTCGTGTGTAGGCTTGTTCGGCAAACTAAGTCTCGCGCATGCTCAGAAAGAATTTACACGGCGAAGGTTGCATTGCAGTGTATCGGACGCCAAATTTCTCGTCCCGTCGTACGTGCCGTTCACGTCATCGCGCAAGTTTTCAGCGGACTGTTCGTTCGTTGTGTGTGGTCAAGTCCGCTCATGCAAATTTTGAACGGACTGTTTGTCAAACTGTTTGACGAACCTAGTTGGGCGGACAGTCCGCCCGTGTGTACGCGGCCTAACTTTCACACAGACCAAGTAATATACACTAATTTGGGTTATTTTTAACAAAGATATGTAGCAGTATAAATTGTGGCCAAAATTTATGTAGAAAAATTAATAATTTGCAAAATTGTATCACAGAAACTAAGTAATTTTTTATTTTTTATTTTTTCAACATTTTTGGTCTTTTTTCATTTATAGCGCAAAGAAAATAATAAAACAAGTGGTGATCAAATACCACCAAAAGAAAGCTCTGTTTGTATGAAAAAAAGGACAAAAAATTAATTTTGGTACAGTATTACATGACTGGGTAATTGTCATTCAAAGTGTGAGAGCACTGAAACCTGACAATTGGTCTGGGCAGGAGGGGGGTTTTAAGTATCCAGTAGACAAGTGGTTAAAACAAGCCCCCACTGGCTTGTAAACATAACCAAAAATGCCCCTGTGCAAACCACAATAATGTTTTAATCAATATAAAAATAAAATGTATGCAAAACCATAAATTGGGGGGTATGGTCTGGTCATGGCTGTTACGTACCTGCTGGATGAGCCTGGCGTGCAGTGGGAAGGCTGCCTCGTACAACCCTAGCTCAAGGGCCACCGGTGTTGCAACAGTGGCCGCAAGAGCCTGGTGGTGTATGGGTGCCTGGTTCGTCTTTGGTCTTGTCAGTTTAGCTGGTGCAGCAGGAAACAGGATGCAGGCTGGTAAGCTGGGGAGACACTGAATATGTAGTCAGAGAAGCCGGGTTTGGTAACCGATGATTAGACGTAGATATAGATGACAGGCAGAGAATGGTGAGGATACAGGCAAAGTTCGGCAACAGGATATCTTCGGCAACAGGATATCAAGCAGTGTAGAGCTGAGTGTGGTTACAAGGCAGGCCAGGGTCAGGATAACAGAGATCAATCGTAGTCAAACAAGCCGGGTCAAACACAGGAAACAGATCGGATCACAGGAACAGGAAGTCATGGGAATAGGTATGAGCTGCAGATCAGACAGCAAAGACATAGTGCTGCTGTGGTGTTTAAATAAGGCAGCCTGTTGCCAATCACTGAAATTAGTCTGCACTATTTTAACCCCTAGGTGGCAGACCCATGACAATGGTGGAGTAGAGACGTGTCCTGCCTGAGCTCCGGCCATATCTTTAGCTTTTCAGCGTTTATATGCAGTATTGTGCCCTGGTAAGAGCTCAGCCAAAAAGAGAAGAGCGAGGAATTATCTTAAAGTGTCCCCTTGGATGGAGATCCAGTGCTTCTTCCATTGTACATGATCCCGGAGCTGTGTGGAGAGCCTTGCGGGAATTTGCTGATGATGGCACCTTCTGCTTCCACAGCTTCATCCTGTGCCTCTGTGTCACTTTCCAGCTTCTCGGACGCCTTGTCCTCACACCCACAGAATACCCCTGGGCCATCGATGTCCTCGAGCTCGATAATGGGAGACCCCGACCTCAGAGCCATAATTCTGGTGCTACCCTCGAAGGCGGATATGGAGGCTTTGATCTTCCGCTTAGAGGAAACACACCAGTGGGACATGCAGCTAGTCCGAAATGATGTCCAACAATTATCGGACAGAGTCTCAACAGGGGAATCTACAGGTACCTCCCTGGAAGGCCACATCCTGCAGCTGGTGTTCCCGGTCCCTAACTGGCTCCAGCCCCTGCTGCACCCTACTAGATGATCCACTCCTTTGGCTGCTGCTTCTGGAATCCATCCTCAAGCTACAAGGAAAAGCTGCAGTTCTCGTGGCCCGCTCTACTCCTCTCAACCTGGTGACCATGAGTCTTAAACTGCTCTGCTGAACATCCATGACTGATACTGCAGATTTATAACATGTCTGACAGCTATACCTAGGCTTTTCCCTATGGGATGTTTCTGCCTGACCCACGTGTATTTTACGCTCCTTTGCTTGACCTTATGAAGGGCTTTGCTCCTTAATTTTTGTTTAATGGTTTTACAGTTCTGCCTGTTTGACTGGTTTTGTTCCCACTGTCCTGTGGAGACCTCTGCTACCCATGAAGAACACACTACGGGCTCACAACAGCATATAGGGGAGCTTTGTTGCTCAATGTTTTATTGTTTCGGTATTACTAATGTCTTTTTCTTTAATTACATTTGGGTTATATCTTGTGTTTCCAGGACCTGATCTACTACATGTCTGATTGCCTGTTATGTTCTAATTAATGTTCCTGGTTTATGTTGTCTGTTTTCCCACACATTTTTATGTTGCCTACGTTCTGCCCATTATCTAGCCATTTGCTGTACACCACTGTTAGGTAGTATGTATGTAATGGTCATGCTGACGGCAGCAGTGAGACATGCATTTCTGAGTAGGGAGACGTCTGCCCGGTGATGCTGGATGGTGTGTCTCAGTCTTCTTGGTGATGGGCCTCCTTCCAGGGGATCTCCCATGCATTGCACTCCTCCCTCCCTCCACCGCTGTATTTGTGTGCCCTGTGAGTTGGGGGCTTTCTCTGGACTTTGCTCTGGACTCAGACACCTATATTCCCCCAAAATTAGCGGATGTCTTCTCCCTGAATTGCCCACCTTTATTCAGCAAAGTACTTATCCTACTGGAGAAGTGGCACCAAGGACTCCATTCATGGTTCGGTTGCTGCAACATCATCAAGATGTATATCTTACCTAAGTTTCTGTACCTCTTTTCAGATTTTGCCCTCTGTTTTCCCTCTGCCTTCTTCCATCAAACTCATGCTCTTTTCACCAAGTATTTTTGGGCACATAAACGACCCAGATTAAGTAGACATCTCATGACATTACCCAAATGCTACGGCGGTGTAGTGGTGCCGGATGCATGCAAATATTACCAAGCCACCCACCTTGGAAGGGTGATTGATTGGTGTAGACATGAAAAACGTAAGCTTTGGAGGACCATTGAACAGCTGTACAGTCATGCCCCCCCTGCATAGAGCACCCTGTTGTTATGCTGCCCTACTGTTTTTTCTTAAATCTCTTCCTTGTATTGGACCCACACTCCACATCTGCTCCCTGTCAGAATCAAGCCACTCGCCGCTGTACCCCATCCTGGGAAATCCTGGCTTCCACCCGGGAACAGAACATGGTCTGAGGACTTATCGAGCGAGGCTGTTTTCAAGCTTCTTATTTCTTGGGCTCCGATGGTTGACCCTCGGCCTCCATGCTAATGCAGTCTGACAGGTGAATTGAGTTAAACTTCTTCTAATTATCTGCAAATTTCCAACGTAGTCTGACAGCATTTGAATTATATTGCGAGGTTAGAGACCCTCTACTTCTATCCCTCTCTAAGATGCAGGGGTCAAGTCCTGGGGAAAAAAGTGTGGGAACTCCCACCCAAGATCCACTCCCCCCACCAAAAAAAAATGAAAAATGATACGCTCATATGCACAAACACTTCAAAAGTGGTATTTTTCATCCAATTGTCGTATTAGTGTGTATGAAGCTTAACTGTTAGTACATTTAAAAAAAAACAATTCTCAATAAACATAAATACGGTAATTTTCGGAATAATCAGCATTCATTCAATTGTGCTTCCATGCAAATGTGAACATCGTGTTCTGATCTTTATTGGGGAATGTTATTTTGTAAATAGAGTGTTTATGTGGTGAGTTTACACTTTTCATTGAACAGAGTTTGGATAACACAAGGTTAAACGGAAAGGTCATAAATGAACTGCACATTATCTGGACAGAATGCTTGGGGAGATAGTGATGTGTTCCTGCTTAGGAGATGTATGTTAGCTTGGGGGGCTGCAAACTCTGCAGGGCTCCAACACACACTCGCTGCTATTCCAACCTAAACTATTTCCACATAAACTTACCTCCTGGCATTAAACTTTGCCAGGTATTGTGCTCAGCTTACCACCCCAAACATATGTTCCTCCCTCAGCTCACCTCTCTCCCTGCATGTCCTGTGAGCAGAATAGCTGTGCTCCTCCTCTGGGTTCTCTCATCATATGGCACTGAAGATAGAGGAGGGGAAGATTCAGCGGGACACACAGAGCAAGTATGCAGGAAAAGGGGGGAGGATAAGGAGACAGAAAATCAGGAAGGGCCGGCGGGGAGGAGCGCATCACTTGAGGTCTGACTAAATACAATCTCTTAGCAGCAGGGACCTGTTCTACCCGTCAGCTAGCTGTGATTGACAGGTAGATCGAAACGGAAGCTGTCATGGGGCCCCCTACTGGCAATGCCTGAATGGTCAGGTGTGTGGCACTTACTATTGTGAGCTGTGTCGGCAGCTGCTGGTGTAGCACCTGCCATACAGCTCGCATACTTCAAAGTCTTGCAGGACATGGCTGCTAATGGGAACTGAGTTCCTGTTGTGGAAAAAGTACAGGAACTCCGTTCCCGTGAGTTCCCGCAGGACTTGAGCCCTGCTAAGATGTATGCACTATTAATGCCCCCCCCCCCCCCAAAGATTTTGTTATGCCTAGTCTTAACACCTGGGAAAGAGATCTTGATAGAACCTTTACGTCTGCTCGACGCCGGGCCATTGTATACCTGACCATTTGTACCCATGTTCAAGAAAATAATTACAAGCTTTTAACGCGATGGTACCATACTCCATCAGTTCTTAGTAAATATTCTCCGGAAATCTCTGACTATTGCTGGAGATGTCAGGGGGAGCGAGGGACCTTGCTCCATATTTTTTGGAACTGTCTGAAAATTAGGCCATATTGGCTAGAGGTGCAAAAGTTTAAGCAACAGTTTATTGACTTCCCGATCCCAGCGAATCCTGCCGCCTTCTTGCTCCACTGCTCACACATCCCTCTTATAACCTACAAGAAATCTTTTCTTCATCACTTGATTAATGCCGACAAGGCTTGTGTCACCCTGTGCTGGAGAGACCCTAATGCCCCCTCTATCGCCACGTGGCTTCATAGAGTCAGAGACGTAAGTTTACTCAGATGAAGGTAAGGCACTTTTTGCTACCTCTGTTGGAGACTGAGGTCCATCTGCCACTCTTGTATAGATACACACTGCCACCCTGGCTCCTTCCAACCCCCCCCCCCCTTTATTGTTTTTTTCCCCCTTTCCCCCTCCACCTTTTCTTCTCTTTCTCCCATTTCTCTGTGCTTTACTCCTATGGTGGCTAAAGGCTTTCTTAACCCCTAATTTCTTTGTCTTCATATTTTCTCTTATGAATATCATATTATCCATGTGAGAAAACACTCTTACAATGTCCTTCTTTTAGTGTGTTATTTTATTTGGGCCCCGCTAGATACCAATTTTACTTGTTCCTGTATGTACCTCAATTTATGTCTTCATGTTGTTTTGGATTAGATTTACTCGATGAGGGACATGGATACTACTCTCTGCTGTTCTGATGTGATGAATGTTTCTCTTTTCTTCTATAAATAAAGAATTTGAACAAAACCATAAATTATTTAAAAAATACAGTGCTGCTGCTGGAATTGAAAAACAAACACCATTATCGTAATAACTAAAAATGAGTTGTTGTATTCAGTGCTAAGGTATTAAAAGGCGTGGCTGCTGCCTACTCCCAAAAAATTCCACCAGGTGGAATTGGTGAGGGAAAGTATGGAAAAAAAGGGGAGGTGAGATAGCACTGCCTAGATCCGATGCGTGGTTGTGTTAAAAAATTAAAATAAATAAAGTAGTCTTATAATGTGTACTGTCTCTTTAAATTGCAAACAACATAAAAAATTCCCTCGTGCCAAATGCTATACAGTGCACAATATAAATAGTGTTACATTTACAACTGTAAATGGCTAGTAGAAGTTGCATCAATGAAAAATTAAATACATGATATATCATACAAGATTATAATAAAGTGCTCAGCGTGCTAAATATGCAAAAGGTCCGTATAAAAAAATAAAAAAAAAATCTCAAAGGTGCGGACCAAAGAATCACAGTTCATAAATTCACATTGATCTGTGATTGTGATTTGTGCTTGAGTGAACAATATCTCTGGTGAAGGGTGAGTGAAATTCCACACATGCTCCTCCTCAGCTCCTCACTCACCAGAAAGATGTAACGCTCATCACAATAGGATCGTCTCTGATCCCTTCCGCAATGGAAGTGGTCAAAGGGTACGTTCACATGGCGGTGTATGGGGGAAAAAAAAGCAGGTTTATTTATATACAGTAAAATGTAAAAAAAAGGCACTTCGAGGGTCAGTAGAAATAAACAGCAATATGTTTGGGATACCTTGCGTTCCACAGCCTTATAAAAAAGTCCTAGACCTGTCATCTTGAAGGATTTAAACTACACAGGCAAATCTACAATACTTTAGTGCCTCTAGATCCTTGAACATTGGGCCAGTCTTCAAATTGTTGCTGCCCTATTCACAATACCTAAAGGCATATGCATTATATTGTAGCTTGTCAACTCTTAGATTCAGTGGCTGCATTAGTTTTCTTTTTTTAGGATTTGTTTTTGTTTTATTTTCAACTGGTGATCCTTCCAGCAACACACGCCCTGTTCCAGAATGACAATGCATACTCTACTGTTTGGAGCAACAGGAGAATCACCCTTGGGTGCATACTCTAGAATTGAACAAAACATCCCCCCCCCCCCCCCCCCACCACCACCACCATCTTCGCAAACATAGAGTCATTGTCATGTTCTGTCGTTTACAGAGTTGTGTTTGGCAGGACAGATAAGACTCCTTGGGATTAGAGTACAGCAGAGATACTGTATTCTCAGTTCACATGAAGTGGCAGGCTAATTTAATTTCTAGCAGAATAAACAGGTATGCAACACATATAACTAAATCTTTATATATAGATATATTCCTAGGAATAGCTCATTGTAGACAAAAAGAATCTGACATCTGTCTCTCTCAGGAGAATCTAATATTGATCCCACACATGCAAAGTTCCACTAAAAAGAAAACCCAAATACACCAATCAATGATAGACCAAAGGTTCAGTTGATAAGGAACCAACAGCCAAATGACCATCAAAACCATAAAAAAAATGCAAGATAATTACCTACAATGTCCATCCACACAGCAGATACACCGCTCAATGACTAGCTCAGCCAGCACTGCTTAAATATGCGCAATGCCACCAAAAAGACCGCCAAATGAACCCATTAATGAAATTACTATCAGCTGGGGTTGGTCAAACTCAGCCTACCACTATCACCATGGAACCAGACGCCCTGCGTTACAAGCATCTCCATGGAAGACAGACACCATGCACATTGGTGCATAACAATGTCACCAATGCGGGCATCCGCGCATGTGCACAGTCACATATAATATCATACACTGCGCCAAAGTATAGGCCCTGCGCTGCAAGCGTCTCCATGGAGAACAGACGCCAATGCGCACAGGCACATAACAACATCGCCAATGCGGGCGCCCATCAAACATGGAACCCCGCACATGCGCATAATCATATATAATGTTATACACTGCGCCAAAGCACAGGCGCTCGTACCAAAACCCTGCGCATGTGCACCTGGAATCTAACTTCCCATAGAAAGAAAGGGGATTATCACCCCGCTATACTTACAATAGATAGCTGGCAGTTGCCGTGATAGCAGAAAATGATTAATTACACAACCAAACCAATCAACTATAAACATATCTGGACCCTAAACTAATTAATAGATTCTATTGGAGACTGACTGATGTCAAACATGTCAATTAACTTGATAGGACCGATCCACAGCACCAAAAACAAGAGGAAAATGGAAGTATCCCCTAGGAACCACCACCACCAGGGGTAAAGGAAGGTACATCAGATTACCCTCCTACCCCGATATTGTGCAGACCAAGTGGGACTTCCTCAAACCCTGAATGAAAACCCCGGTCCTGTAGGTGCGAATCATCACATCCAACAAGAGATGCTAATCTACCATTAATGTAAATAGAATGTACATGCCTTTTTCTTTTGTTTGTTTATTTCTTAGCCATAGGGCTATGACTAAGCACTACAGCTAGTGCGAAACGTCAGCAATTTTTCCTTGTTCGCCTGTGTTTGTTGAGCTGTGATTTTCCAATAAAAGAAAGTGGTCTTCTGAAGAGTGCGGCAGTCCAGAGCTTGTTTTTCGTCTGTTGCTATTGGTAATAGCCAGCACCTGTGGCTTCCCAGCCGAAGAGACAGTTTACAGCCGGCATGTGTGCTCCTGGAGCCGTGAGATCCCTTCTCCTTCATATTACAAGGCCTGCTTATTAGTTAGACCCCCTACCCTCCAACATGTAAAAATGGCACATTGTAAACAAACAATACACACAATGGGAGAACACTTTATTATTATTATTAAATTTTATACACCCACTTCTGCCTTCATTTGGTTTTTATGAGCGTAATGTCATCGGCTGTCTGGTAAGATCCTGGAATGCTGAGAATCCCAAATCTCACTAAATGATGTTCTGGCACAGTGCATTTTGAAGTCCTTGGCTATCCCAGGATCTTCTCAAAAAGACTGTTAGATAATATTCATCCAGGCGCTGCAGTCCTCGTTTCCATCTGGGTATCAAGACAGTCATCGATTCCATTGGGGGGTGCATGGTTGCCCGCTGTTGGAGTAGCCCATGCTAAGTTTTTCTTTCCCCTCTGTCCCTTTGTCTCGTATACTAAACCTATGAGGATGAGGATACCAATTACCCTTCACTAAAAATATTTAGGCACTACAACTAATTATAAGTGTATTGTGAGGGGGTTAGCTCGGTAGCGGGTGTGTGTGACCCCCTGGATGGGTTCACAACACAAAGTCAGGCACAGCAGACAGCGGTGTAGGTGCAAAAAAACAAAAGCTCCGGTTTATTTAGGCTACATGCAATGATACATATAACAGCCAAACAAAATAAAACAAGAAAATAAATCCTGGTCAGCTTGACCTCTAACTACACACGTAGACTCCCTGTCTAACAACTGGGTGCAGCCTTGTGCTGCCCCAGTCCCTGTCTCTATTGTAGGGGTTTGCCACACAGGCGTTAACTCACCGCACAGATCTCAGACTCCCCAGTCTATACACACAAAACTGGTTCCAGGATGGAGCATCTCCCTATGCATGCTGGGGTTTTTTGTAGAGGTCTTAATGAGCCCACTTACTACAGCTGGGCTCATTAACTCTTCCCCTCTAATTGTAAAAGTCTGCATAAAGCCTGAATCTAGGACACACATATTTCCCATCCTGAATACAACCAGGTGATTTTACCTGCGTGCTGCCACATACCCCCCCCCCCCCCTCTTGTTTCAACCTTGGGGTTGTAACACAAGCAGCCAGACACGCATGTATCCGAGACAAAGCATCCACATTCCCCATTTTAACACCAGGGCGATGCTTAACTGTAAAGTTAAATTCCTGTAGGGCCAGGAACCACCTATTTACCCTTCTATTGGTCTCCTTGTTTTGAGCCATCCACTTTAAAGGAGCGTGATCAGTCACCAGGTCAAAGTGCCTACCTAGCAGATAGTACCGAAGGGAATCTAGAGCCCACTTCACTGCTAAACATTCCTTCTCAATCGTGGAGTAATTTACCTCATGGGACTTCAACTTCCTGCTGAGGTAAATGACTGGGTGCTCTTCCCCGTTCCAGACCTGGGATAACACTGCTCCTAACCCAACGTCTGATGCATCAGTTTGTACCACGAAGTCCTTAGAGAAGTCTGGTGAGTACAACACTGGCTGGCTACATAAGGCTGTTTTTAAGGACTGAAATGCTTCTTCAGCCTCTGGGGACCATTTAACCATAACCGACTCTTTCCCTTTTGTCAGGTTGGTGAGGGGCACAGCCTGAGAAGCAACATGGGGAATGAATCGTCGATAATAGCCAGCGATTCCCAGAAAGGCTCGTACCTGTTTCTTGCTGTTGGGACGTGGCCAACTCTGTATGGCCTCGACTTTATTGACTTGGGGTTTTATCACCCCCCCTCCCAATAGTGTACCCAAGATATTTGGCCTCCTCCTGTCCAATGGTACACTTCTTTGGATTGGCCGTAAACCCAGCTTCCCGGATAGAGTCTAGGACTGCTTGTACTTTTGGCAAATGTGAGACCCAGTCTGTGCTATGGATAATCACATCATCCAGGTAAGCTGCAGCATATTTCTGATGGGGCCTCAGAATCTTATCTATTTTCCGCTGGAATGTTGCCGGTGCATTCTGTAACCCAAACGGCATTCTCTTATATTGGAATGCCCCATCTGGGGTTACAAACGCAGTTTTCTCCTTGGCCGACTCAGCCAGGGGAATTTGCCAATACCCTTTGGTGAGATCAAGAGTTGTCATATATCGGGCTGTTCCCAGCCGGTCAATCAACTCATCTATACGTGGCATGGGGTAGGTGTCAAATTTTGTAACTTTATTTAATTGTCTAAAATCGTTACAAAACCGCCAGCTCCCATCAGGTTTGGGCACTAGTACAATAGGACTGGACCAGTCACTCTGGGACTCCTCTATCACACCCAATTCCAGCATCCTTTGAACCTCCCCACGTATTGCCTCCCGTCGGGCCTCTGGTATTCTATAAGGTTTTAGTTTTACCCTTTCTCCTGGCGGGGTGATAACGTCATGCTCTACGCCTGATGTTTGTCCCGGAAGCTCAGAGAAAATCTCTTTGTTACGAAGTACAAACTCTTTAACCTCCTGTTGTTGGGGTTTCGATAAGGTGTCTGCTATTCCAACCTCAGGAACTAAGCAATCAGGCTGTACTTGTGACAAAGTCTCTGCGACTAGGGATTCCCTATCCCTCCAGGCTTTCAGCAGATTGACGTGATAGATCTGCTCCGGCTTTCGCCTTCCTGGCTGTCTAACCCTGTAGTTCACCTCACTAATTTTTTCAATTACTTCATATGGACCTTGCCATTTGGCCAGAAATTTGCTTTCAACCGTAGGGACTAGCACCAAGACCCTATCCCCCGGGGAAAAAGTACGGGTCTTGGCCCCACGGTTGTACACTCTCTGCTGTGCTAACTGCGCTTGGGTTAAATGTTCCTTTACAATTGGCATTACCTGTGCAATTCTATCTTGCATCAGGGCGACGTGCTCAATCACACTCCTGTGAGGAGAACTCTCATTTTCCCAAGTTTCCTTGGCGATATCCAGCAGCCCTCTTGGGTGTCTCCCATAGAGCAACTCGAAGGGTGAGAAACCCGTAGAGGATTGGGGTACCTCCCTAATGGCAAACATCAGATAGGGTATTAGACAATCCCAATTCTTTCCATCTCTATCCACCACCTTCTTTAACATTTGTTTTAGGGTTTTGTTGAATCTTTCAACCAACCCATCTGTTTGGGGGTGATACACAGATGTACGCAATTGCTTCACTTTGTACAACTTGCATAATTCTTTCATAACCCGGGACATAAAGGGTGTACCTTGGTCCGTAAGCAGTTCCTTACAAATACCCACGCGGCTAAAAACAAGGGATAGCTCTTTGGCTATGGTTTTGGCCGAGGTATTTCGGAGAGGAATTGCTTCCGGATAACGGGTGGCATAGTCCAATATAACCAAAATGTACTGATGCCCCCTAGCAGACTTCATTATCGGACCTACCAAATCCATTGCGATCCTCTCAAAGGGGACCTCAATGATAGGAAGAGGTACCGGTGGGTTACGGAAATGTGGCATAGGTGCCGACTTCTGACACACAGGGCAGGAGGAACAATACTTTTCTATTTCCTTCATGACCCCAGGCCAATAGAATCTCTGCAATACCCTCTCTCTGGTTTTCTCTGTCCCCAGATGACCTCCCAGAATGTGTCCATGAGCCAATTCTAACACCAACTTCCTGTAAGGTTTGGGTACTACAAGTTGCTCAATGGTTTCTTCTGCCCTTTGAGCCACTCGATATAGCAGGTCCCTTTCCATAGTGAAGTAAGGATAAGGGCAAGTCTTATCTGGGTTCACTAACTCGCCATCTACTTTCACCACATTTTCCCGTGCCTTTATTAGGGTGGGGTCTTTTAACTGTTCTGTGGCAAAATTTTCCCTGTGAACCTCAAGATCCGAAAACTCCACAGACGGCATGTTTTCATCTGAGGATGTTGGCTCCTCCCCAGTTTCCCGAGTTTCCCCCGCCAATACCGACAAGGGAAATTCAGGAGAGTCCTCACCACTCCCAGAGGAATTCTGGTCATCTTCCTGGTTTATAGGGGCACCAATGGGGGCCTCAGGACAATCCCAGAGTTCCCAGAATTTTGGAAAATCCCTTCCCACAATAGCATCATGTGGTAACTGAGACACTAACCCCACCTGATGAGAGAGGTTACCTTTGGGGGTCTCAAAAAACACTGAAGTTACAGGATACTCTCGGGTGTCCCCATGCACACAAATAACAGCCACCCTGTTCTTCCCAGAGACCTCTGTAGTAACTAATTCAGCTTTTATCAATGTTACCAGGCTACCTGAATCTAGCAACACATCAACATGCCTACCATTAATACACATTTTACATAAATGTTTCTCAGGTCCCCGAATGGCCGTGCATGCAACTGTCGCAAACAGCGACTGACGTCTCTCCCTTATAAAGTCACATTGCATAGGCTCATCCACAACTGGGCAATTGGCTGCAATATGTCCCTCTTGCCGGCAGCGGTAGCAAATAATCTTTTTCGCTGCCTCTTGCAGCATGGGCTTCCTGGGCTGCTCCCGCCAGACCTTAGGTAGAACTCCCACCCTCTCACTCTCTCCACCCTCACCCCTTGGAGTCATCTTACCCGCCACTGGGGATGATCTGGTCTTAGGGGGGAAAGTCCGTGAGTCCCTGAAAGAGGTGGTCAAGTTCTCTGTAGCCAAGTACCTCTCAACCAGATCCACAAGTTTATCTGCATTTTCTGGGTCTCCATGGCTTACCCATTTTTGGATGGCAGTAGGAAGAGCTCTCAGGAAACGATCCATAACCACACGTTCCACAATGTTTGGTGCGGTCAAAATCTCTGGCTGCAGCCACTTCCTGCTCAGGTGAATGAGATCATACATTTGAGACCTGGGAGGTTTTCCAACCTGAAAAGTCCAGTTATGCACACGCTGAGCCCGGACTGCCAGGGTGACACCCAGCCGTGCCAATATTTCTGCTTTTAGCACCACGTAGTCTTTTGCTTGGTCAGGCTCTAGGTCATAATAAGCTTTCTGCGATTCCCCAGTTAACAGAGGGGCCACCAGTCCAGCCCATTGCTCCTTAGGCCACTTTTCCCTTTCAGCAGTCCTTTCAAATGTGGTCAAAAACACCTCCGGATCATCCTCTCCAGTCATTTTTGTCAGTAAACGGCTCACACCAAAGGATGCGGTATTATTGTACCCACTTGCTTCATTGGTCTGCGGACGTTGCTGTATCAATGTCTCTATTTGCTGTTGAAAATTCTGCTCTTGCTTCTGCAACAGGTCTATGAAGCGGGCTTCAGATCGCTGCTGGGCTTGTTGCTGAGCTTCCAAACTCTGCTGCAAAGTTGCATTTGTCTGCTGCTGATTTGCATTTGCCTGCTGCTGGGCTTGTTGTTGAGCTGCAAGGCTCTTTTGTAAAGCCGCATTTGTTTGCTGCTGATTTGCATTTGCTTGCTGCTGATTTGCATTTGCTAGAGCCAGCTGTCTCAGTATCTCCTCCATGCTGGCCTTTTAAAAAAAAATTGAAAAAAAAAAAAACGGCCAAAATTCTCCACCAACTGTGAGGGGGTTCGCTCGGTAGCGGGTGTGTGTGACCCCCTGGATGGGTTCACAACACAAAGTCAGGCACAGCAGACAGCGGTGTAGGTGCAAAAAAACAAAAGATCCGGTTTATTTAGGCTACATGCAATGATACATATAACAGCCAAACAAAATAAAACAAGAAAATAAATCCTGGTCAGCTTGACCTCTAACTACACACGTAGACTCCCTGTCTAACAACTGGGTGCAGCCTTGTGCTGCCCCAGTCCCTGTCTCTATTGTAGGGGTTTGCCACACAGGCGTTAACTCACAGAACAGATCTCAGACTCCCCAGTCTATACACACAAAACTGGTTCCAGGATGGAGCATCTCCCTATGCATGCTGGGGTTTTTTGTAGAGGTCTTAATGAGCCCACTTACTACAGCTGGGCTCATTAACTCTTCCCCTCTAATTGTAAAAGTCTGTATAAAGCCTGAATCTAGGACACACATATTTCCCATCCTGAATACAACCAGGTGATTTTACCTGCGTGCTGCCACAGTATATATAGTATATATAGTATGTACCTACTGTATGGACAGCAGCATTGTCAGTTTTTTTTTTTGGGGGGGGGGAGTTTTAGATGTTCTAACAGATTTAGATGCAATAAACAAGTTGAAGCCAAACTCCAGGTAATACTTTATAATCGGTTACAACAAACCATTTTTTTCTTTCTTTTGGGATAAAGGTTTTACATAAAGAAATAAAACTGATCATTGTAAGCACCCCTGCCTGTGTTGAATGCTTTGTCTCCTTTGTGTAAACTGATACATATGGAAGAATGCTTGTTCTTTTGAAAAACAACACTTACTGGCTGGATCACCAGATGCAAATAGAAGAAAGTAAGCCTAAAAAAGAAAACTAATGGAGCCATCACATCTAATTGATAAGCTGCAATATAATGGGGTTGATTTAGGCTGGATTCACACTTATGCATTTTTAGAGCTTTTTGCATTTTGGAGATTTGTACTACAGTCCATTTAACATGGTTTCCTATGGAACACGTTCTGTTGTGCAAATCTGCAAAATGCAAAAAGCGCTAAAAATACATAGGTGTGAATCCAGCCTTACTGAAACTTCAGCGTGCAAAATCTGGTGCAGCTCTGCGTAGAACTCGATCAGCTTCCAAGTTTTATTGTCAAAGGTTGAGGCCTGAATCACACCTATACAGGTTGCAGTTTGCATATTCCGGGTGCATTTTTCGTTTTTCAATACATGTTTTTGATGCATTGAAGTCTATGGAACCAAAAACCAGAAAAAAAACCCCCATAAAATGCATAGATGTGAGCTACATCCATAGGAAATCATGTTAAATGGGTTATAGTGTGTTTCTGCAAAACGAAAAATGCACAAAAAAATGCAAAGGTGTGAACCGTACTTAACAAACTGCAGTTGGAAGCTGATTGGTTACCATGCACAGCTGCACCAAATGTTGCACTCTCCAGTTTTAGTAAATCAACACAAAAAAATGTTTGCATTTGGGTTTAATACAACTTTTACTGCAGATATTACATGTGGATGTACCATGTTTATATTTTCTTGGACAATGATTAATGTTAATAGTATACTATCTTTGACTTAATTATTCTATTGTGATTGATTTCCTATTCCTGATGCCTGGAAATCATTAAGGGTCAAAAGCTAAATACGGCCAGAAGTCAAAGAAGCAGAAGCCTGTTATAGCCTCATATAATCCCCCTGAGGTGATGTGCCACTAATAGCTGTAATAATTATATGCATTAAAATAAGCCCATATTAAAGGTTACATGAAGCTTATAAATTCCTGAGAATGTTGTTTAGGTAAGGAAAAATATCAATAAGAAAGCGATCAATACAGCAATAACATGTTAACATTGTGTTTTCTTTTCTGATCGGAAACCATACTAGCCATAACACACATTTTGTGTAATTAGTGTTTTCTATGTAATAGCATCATTCTGTTTACCAAATATGTTTTAGTTTTTCTTTTTTTTCTTTTTTTGCAGTAGTAGTTCAAGAATTAAATATAGTGTTTGAAGAAGGGATCTAAAGCATGCATATTTATTTAAAGAGAAGTAAGGGTTTCTTTTTTTTTTTTGATTTATACTTACCTAGGTGGATGCAGCATCAGTCCGCTGCTGTATCTGTTCCCCGTTGCCTCTACACTGAGAACTGAGCGATCGAACATCACTGATCGCTTGGTTTTCAGAGCTTTGTGAACAGAGAGCTTTAGACTGTCAGTCACAGCTCTCTGCTCTGCTCCCTGCACACTCATTGGATGCTGAGCTGTGGAGGGGGCAGAGTGGCCTCTTAGGCTCTCAGTGGCGTGCGGCTTTAGTCCAGGCACCTGGCGGATCCAGACTTCCATTGTCGGGATGATGCGGTGCCTGGACTGATATCCATGACATCAGCAGAGAGCGGGCTTCAGTAGACGGATCACAGAGTGCAAAACTAATTGCACTTCTGTGATCCATAGGAGAAGCCCAGCCAAACAAGCTTTGGCCGGGCTTCTCCTTTAAATGAATTTAGCCAATAAAGGGTAATGCTTAAACTCTTTAGCATTATTATTTACATGAAGGATTTCTCAGCGCTTTTGTGTGCTTTTTTTTTTTGTCTTTTATAAGGTTTCTCCATATTGGTAATACAGACTTGTACAGTTGACATTGGCTTCTGCTATTAAACTCATTTGGGGGAATTCTTGAAGGGTGTCTTAGACCCCTTTAGAGTCCCTTTAGGGTGCAGCAATGCAAGTGTTAGTGCTTGCGCCCAAATAATGTTCAGTTCACACTGGCAAGCACATTGGCGAGGAGTTTTGCATTAAGGTGGGCGCAGCTTGATGAGCAACTGAGAGATTAGCTCCCCATCAGGTCTGCTTTACTTTTGATTGACAGCTTGTAGCAGTGGGTAGATCCATAGCCCTTATTCAGTCTTATAGTGGCTTTTGAATCCTTCTACTGCCATGTAAAGTGAACCTGATGGGGAACTAGACTCTCAGTTACCCATCATGATCTGCACATGCAGTGCCAAGTAATTTTGACCATATTTGGGCAATGGCATCACCTGTATCACTGTTTACATTTAGCTTTTGGCTGGGGAATCGCCCAGCAGCTGAATGGGGACAGGACTCAGAGGTGTTCTCTATTCCTAACATACTTTCTGTCCTAGGGTGACATCCCTGCTCCTCCATAGATACAGTATCAAAAAATGTATAGGCACACTTTTTTTGTCTGTAGGCGGAATTGTATTATAATTGGGGGTGGGGCATTTCGTTTGTAGGCAAAAAATGGACGTGGTTTAAACTAAATATTGAGCGTGGCATAAAAGGGGTGTGGTTAGAGTCTGATATGAAAGAGGGATGGAGGGAGAAGAAAGAGAGGGATGGAGAGAGAAAGAAAGAGATAGGGAGGGAAGGAAAGAAAGAGGGACAGCAGGCCCAAATCCTACACCACAATAGCAATGTGTCTATTCCAGAAAGTTTAACAATCAGCAGATAAAGATACTCCAAACACCTGGTGTTGGCACTTCAATCATCATGGCACCATGGTTGATATGGTGTCAGGATGATTGAAGCGCATTATATCTATTATTAAATTGTAATATAAAAGGACATAGTTGAACTCACCATAATGCCGAATCAGTGGGCGCCTTGAGCATGTCTCTTGCCACGTCACTTGCTGCCAGATGTAGATTGTCACTTGTCGCCTTCAGCAGATTCAGCGTGTCACTTGTCACCAGATTCCGCATGTCACCCTCAACATCGCCTGCAAACCAGATGCTGCATGTCACTTGCCACGTTGCCTGCCACCAGATGTGGATTGTCACTTGCCACCTCGTCTGCCACCAGATGAGGATTGTCACTTGCCATGTTGCCTGCCACCAGATGCAGCTTGTCACCTGCCAAGTCACTTGTCACCAGATGCAGTGCCACTACAGGACTTGATGTGCACCTCCAAACCAGCTCTGTACCCCCCAACACACAGAACAACCAGCAGATCACCCCATGGCCACTCACCTGCAACTGGGGTCACTGGTGCCTGCAGCATCTCCCCCTGCACCTCTGGCTGTCAGCCGGGGGGGGGTTGAACGGCAGCTCTGTGGTGCCCGCGGGATCTCCCAGTATTCATTAGGCAACCCATCACTGTGATTACAGTGCAAAGGAAGAAAACAAGCTTAAAGTGTTCCTAAATCCAAAAACAAAAATGCATACATGCCAACAGTCTGGGACAACCCTGAAAATTGGGCCCTCGTCCCGATCTGAATGCATCCCAATCAAAATCCTGATAGGGACTTTTTTGGGCAGTGTCACCGGCAGCCATAGCATCTGGCTATGAAAACATGGTCGTGAGATCTTCTGGCTAGCAGGTCTCTTTCCCCTGTGTTCAGTGGAGAGGGGAGGGGCCTCCAACCTGTACAACTAACCAGCTTCTCTCTTCAGTGTACAAGTATACAGTTTGCTTGTACACTGATTCCAGTTAGCTACGCAGGTCTCTTTCCACTGAACACAGGGAAAATAATCCTGCTAGCCGGAAGGAGATCTCACGGTCATGTGTTCATAGCCAGAAGCTACGGGGCCAGTGACACTGACAAAAAAAAGTCCCAATGCCCGAGACAAAAGCAAAAAATCTGGATTTTGATCGGGATATGTTCAGATTGGGATGAAGGTCCAATTTTCGGGATTGTCCTGGGAAAATTGGGACTGTTGGCATATATGCATTTTTGTTTTTGGATTTAGGTACACTTTAAGCTTGTTTTTTTCCCTTTGCACTGTAAACAGTTATGCCTTTTGATTATATAAGTGTTAAATGGGCTTTTGACCTATTTTTTTTTATAACCTCCTAATATGTCACTGTGATGAAAGCTGTGCTTTCACAAATGGTTGGATAATAATAGTTTACTAATTGCTAAGTTGACTGAGAAAATTCCTGTAGCCCATGATGGCTAAATTGGCTGCTAGCCAATGAATAGAATGGGTGAATAGAATATTCCATTCCTTTCACACATCTGTATATGCTAATAAAATAGATTGGTGTCTCTGCTACTATATTGTCAAAGATCACAGTATATAATAATGCCTAATGTATCACAATTTTTTAATAATGTTATTCTCTGTGCCTCATTAGTGACTTTGTTTTGAATATTAAAAATGAGTTAAATAGCATTTTCTGTTTTTGCTGCTCAGATACATTTATTTCCACTTTCACATTTTTCCAAAACTCGCATATTGCCATGCCATTCTTTACTGAGAAGAATTTGCCATTTAAAAGTTCTCCGGCATTTATTTCAGAGGGCTCCATTCCATTGCTGCAGATCTCTGTTTTCTATCACCAGCTGTTTCTGGGATTCACTTTCACTCTGTCCTCTACTGTTTGTGTCCTGCCCGGTTCATCACAGGAGACAAGTTAAGATACTATTTCATCTGAATAAAATGTTATTCTTCAATGTCCTGCATGATATTTTCCTAAGGCCGTCACTCTTTGACACATATACACTTGGGCAGAGACTATAGTAGCTTGTTAGTGGGCCCAATGCCATCTTAACAGATGGATATTGGTATCAACAGCCAGGAAGCCAGACATTTGTAACTATTGTGATCTAGGGAGAGGCTCCCAGACGTTAGAGCGCCAACAGATGTCTGTGCTAAAATGATGTGTTGTAAACATGTAGAAATGACTGGTACTGTAAAAATATTCTCCCAGATTCCCTTTTTTCTGCAGGCAGGTAATGTAAAATATGTGTTACAAAGGACTAAATGTATTGCAGGTATACAGTGTGTACGCTTGCAATACTTATTGTAGCTTGGCGTAGATTTTAACAGATGAAGTTATAGCAGTTTGCTCTTTGTAATAGTTTAAAGCGGGGCTCCACCCTAAAGTGGAACTTCCGCTCATCGGAACCCTCCCCCCCTCCGGCGCCACAATTGGCACCTTTCAGGGGGGAGGGGGTGCAGATACCTCTACAGTACAGGTATTTGCACCCACTTCCGGCATAAATAGCCGCAGAATCTGCGGATATTTACACCACTTCCTGCGGGTCCCCCGCTGTCCGCTGGGAAACACATGGATCCCAGGGACAGCGGGGACCATCCTTATTGCGCAGCGCGATTCGCACATGCGCACTAGGGAACCGGGAAGTGAAGGCGCAAGGCTCCACTTCCTGATTCCCATACCCAAGATGGCGGCGGCAGCACCCGAGAGACGATCGAGAGATCGGCTTCGGGTGCCGACATCGCGGGCGTGCTGGGCGGGTAAGTGTCCTTATTTTAAAAGTCAGCAGCTGCAGTATTTGTAGCCGCTGACTTTTTTTTTTTTTTAAAACAGCCGAACTCCCGCTTTAACATTACAGATATTGTATTATTATGCTAAGTTAGGGTCTTTATTATCAGTAAGCCTAATACCGCGTACACACGACCGGACTTTTCGACAGTAAAGGTCCGAGGGAACGAATCCATCTGACAATTCGATCGTGTGTGGGCTCCATCGGACCTTTGCTGTCCAAAAATCTGATGGACTTTAGAAATAGAACATGTTTCAAACTTTTTCTGCCGGGACTCCCAGTTCCTAGCGAGAAATCTGCTTGTGTGTATGCTAGTCTGATGGACAAAAACCGACGCTAGCGCAGCTATTGGCTACTGGCTGAACTTCCTTATTCTTGTCTGGTCCTACGTCATCACGTTCAAATCTGTCGGACTTTGGTGTGATTGTATGTGGCCAAGTCCGTTCATTTGGAAAGTCCGTCGGAACTGCGCCAAAAGTCCGTTGGGAAGACCGTCAGACCTAGTCCAACGAAAAAGTCCGGTTGTGTGTACAGGGCATAAGATAGATGGTAGTATTTGGTGCCAGGTGTAGCTGGAGTAGTTGGAGCTAGTGGATGTGGAGACATGACATTTTTTTCCCCTATGGTCCCCCAGTGACCCTATGGGTGTTGTTGGCGGCCATATTTGGCTCATGTTTTGTGGCCTTTTCTAAGCTCCTGAATCAGCGAGCATGACATATCTTTCCAAGTTACCATATCTTCCTGACAATGCCAATGCCAATTGCGAATCACGTAGAATAACTACTTACTATTTGTATCTATGTACAATTTAAACAGCTTATTTATCAAAAGTTATCTCAAGCTACTCTTGTAAAACTTTGTACATGTAAAGGAATAGATATACCATGACAAGGTACAAGGTCATCATCACAACTAAAAAAAAAATCTTCTATATTGATATCCTTTTGTCTGAAACTTTTTTTTTTTTATTTGAATAAAGTGTTTTTTAATTAACTTTGTTTTGTTACTGGCACCTTAAAAGTCCCATTTATGAACATCTTTCTTGTACTTTTATAAGCCAGGGATGTGGTGCCAGGTGACCACCCATCAACCCTCTCTTTTTCCAGTATGGTAATATTTAAAGGAAAGTTGGACTGAGAAAATTTGGTGGCCATAACCAAATAAAAATAGCAGTTGCCTAGTTATACTGATTCAAAGACTCCATTGCTGTCACTTAAGGACTAGGAATTCTGATTTTCCTGACTTTATAGGTTTTGGAGGATAGACTAGAAAACAGATACGAGCCACAGTGATGTTTTGAAGTATGACAATTTTGACAGTCATTGGGTAGGAAGTTCTAGCTATTTCCTATTTGTCACTGTCAGGGATCAGGCTCGGAGACCAGTAGTTCTAGGTGTAGAGAGACTCCCACTGACCAGCAAGTTAAATATATGAGCAGGTCACCCTAGTGGATAATGCAGGATCACCCAATGCGCAGGGTCTAACCACTAATCAGTGTTGACCAGAACTCCTGATGGTGGGTATGGGTTTTGCTGCATGCTAGTACCAGGTCGTGGTTCTCAGAATCACCCCACCAGGAGGTGAGCATGCCGGGGTTTGGTAGCAGATGTAGCAGGTAGGGATCAAGCAGAAGCATAGTCAGTAAACAATCCAAAGGTCAATAACAAATGGTTGCAGGTTGGCAGAGCAGAAGAGTAGTTTAAGAACAAGCTAAAGGTTGGTAACAGGTGGTAGAAAGGATACAGATGGCAGCAGGAGTGAAAGGAGCAAGATATTGGTTGGTGAAGAGCACAATAATCTGGCAAATAGTAAGAGCAGAAACATGGTTTCAATCAGGAAGTTCATGGGAGGAGCAAAAAAGTTCCAGTTTCATCAAAAACAAGGTACAAGGCAATATTGTCCAAGGGATCACAGATGGAGCTGTCTAGCATCTAAGGTGTAATAGCAAGAACATATACAGCCAGACACCACAGAGGTTGCAGGTCCAGATCCAGACCCTGACACTATTGTTCTGAAAAGGTATTTTTCTGTGTCTCCTTTGGAGGGATTTCCTAACAAGGGCACAAACAATGATACAAAAAAAAAAAACATGACAGAGACTCTAACCCTTACCTATTTTATCAAAAACTAAATCAAACATGGGTTCTATGCCAGGACCAATCCTATTTAATTTGTTCATAAACTACCTGGAGGATGGGATACACAGCTCAAGCTCTGTATTTGCAGATGATATTAGCTAAGCAGGGCAATAACTTCTCTGCAGGATGTGGAAGCCATGCAAGAAGATCTGAACAAATTAATGGGGTGGGGAACTACATGGCAAATGAGGTTTAATGTAGAATAATGTATTTGGGTGGCAAAAATATGAATGCAATTTATACACTAGGGTGAGGATGGAAAAGGACCAGGGGGTCCTAGTAGATGATAGGCTCAGCATCAGCAATGGCATGCAATGCAAACTGCTGTTAACAAAGCAAAAATATTAGCATGCATTAAAAAAGATAATAACTTCAGGGATAAAGCGATTATTCTCCCTCTCTACAAGACTCTGGTCTGGCCGCACCTAGAGTATCCTAGAGTATGCTGTCCAGTTCTGGGCACCATTCCTCAGGAAGGATGTACTGGAACTGGAGAGAGTACAAAGAAAGGAAACAAAGCTAATAACGGGACTGGAGGATATTAGTTATGAAGAAAGGTTGTGAGCACTGAACTTATTCTCTCTGGAGAAAAGACGCTTGAGAGGGGATATGATTTCAATTTACAAATACCATACTGGTGACCCCACAATAGAGATAAAACTTTTTTGTGTAAAGGAGTTTAACAAGACACGTGGCCATTCATTAAAATTAGAAGAAAAGAGGTTTAACCATAAAATACGTAGAAGGTTTTTTACTGTAAGAGCGGCCAGGATGTGAAATTCCCTTCCACAGGTGGTGGTCTCAGCAGGGGTGCATCGATAGTTTAAAAAAAACGATTAGATAAGCACCTGAACGACCACAACATACAGGGATATACAAGGTAATACTGAATTATAATCACACACATAGGTTGGACTTGATGGACTTGTGTCTTTTTTTCAACCTCACCTACTATGTAACTATGTCTGGAATTGAGCTTAACTTAACCACTTCAGTACCAGGCACTTTCGCTCTTTCCTGCCCAGGACAATTTTCAGCTTTCAGCGTTATCGCACTTTGAATGACAATTGAGTGGTCATGCAACACTGTACCCAAACAAAATTTTTATAATTTTCTTCCCACAAATAGAGCTTTCTTTTGGTGGGGTTTTTATTCTTTGCTAAACAAACTAAAAAAGACAGAAATTTTGGAAACTTTTTTTTTCTTAGTTTCTGTCATAAAATGTTGTTTTCTCCTTCATGGGCACTAATGAGGCGGCACTGATGAGTTGGCACTGATAAGGTGGCACTGATGGGCAGTGATGAGGAGGCACGTAGAATATGTAGAATTGATGGGCACTGATAGGTGGCACTGATATGCAGCACTGATGGGCTGCACTGATATGCAGCACTGATGGGCACTGACGGGCGGAACTGATGGACACTGACAGGTGACACTTATGGGCACTGATCGACAGCACTGATGGGCACAGATAGGCAACACTGATGGACACTAATAGATGGCACTGGTGAGCAGCACTGATGAGGTACTGACAGGTGTTACTGCTGGGCACTGATTGGCACTGTGATGGTCACTGATTGGCACTGTGGTGAGCTCTGATTGGCACTGTGGTGGGCTCTGATTGGCACTGACAGACTTTGATGGGTCACTCACTGGCAGCTGATGGACACTGATTGGCAGCTGATGGGCACACCTGATGGCGGCTGTGCTGCACAGACCCCCCCCCCGAAAGGGAAAGCCGCCGATCGGCTCTCCCTGTCAGCACGAACCGAAGAATGCAATTTACCGGCAATACCTGGTTCACACGATGATAAGCTGTGATTGGTCAAGAAGCCATGGTCAGAGGGTCCTTACTACGATTGGAGATGCAGTATGTCAGACTGACACACAGCACCTCAGATCGCCACGTTGCGTGGCCCCATGGGCGCACGCCAGAATTTTATCCTGCTGGACATCACATGACACCCAGTTAGGATAACAGAACCACCAGCTGGCTGTCAATATGCTATAGGCCAGGCGGGAAGTGGTTAAAGTAGAACTATAGGTAAACCTTTTATTTTTATTTTGGATGGAGTAAGGGAGGGTTTTAACCCCTGACAGATTTTTTTTTTTTTTCGCCATCTGTGCTCCATTGTAGAGATTTCCTCTCACTTCCTGTCCCATAGCCAAAAAGGAAGTGAGAGGAAATCAAAATTATGCAAAATAAGGTAATTCCTTGGGGACCCCCAGCTCACCGAAACTAGTGTCCCAACTGGAAGATTTCCTCTCTATTACTTTTTTCGGGACCACACAAAATTGGTGATTATCTTTTACTTTAATTTTCTATGATAATGGTAAACAGGACAAATAGAGAGGGTGAATCTCCTTAACAAGGCACAAACAACAATAAAACCTGACAAGCATTCTAATCTCCCTCCACACTATCCAAAACTTTAAAAAAAAGTTTTGTCTTTAGTTGTACTTTAACCACTTCAGCTCCGGAAGAATTGACCCCCTTCCTAACCAGAGCACTTTTGCGATTCGGCACTGCATCGATTTAACTGACAATTGCGCGGTCGTGTGACGTGGTTCCCAAACAAAATTGACGTCCTTTTTTTTCCCACAAATAGAGCTTTCTTTTGGTGGTATTTGATCACCTCTGCGTTTTTATTTTTTGTGCTATAAACAAAAATAGAGCGACAATTTTGTTATAATAAACATCCCCAAAAATATTTAAAAAAACATTTTTTTCCTCAGTTTAGGCCGATACATATTCTTCTACATATTTCTGGTAAAAAAAATTGCAATACGCGCTTATTGATTGGTTTGCACAAAAGTTATAGCGTTTGCAAAATAGGGGATAGTTTAATGGCATTTTTATTCATTTTATTATTATTTTTTCTTATTAGTAATGGCGGCGGTCAGCGATTTTTATTGTGACTGCGACATTATGGCGGACACATCGGACAATTTGTCTGAGTTACAACGATTTTTCCAAAACATGTTGGGTATCCTTTCTTGTTAAGCCAGGTGGGGCTCTTGCTATAGAGAGTCTCTCTGACCTGCCTTACGGGAGATTTAGCTGTACTGTATTGTCTTATGTATTTTATCATTTATTAATATTTTTATATATTTTTTTAATAAAATGTTATTTTTCTTACATTTGCCATACTTCTTTACTTCATTGATACTCACTAAAACCCTTACTCGTACTATCCCTGGGGCCTCTTTTCCTTTGTTTTTTCAATTTTTCTGGGATGTGGTTTGGGTTATGTTATTGCTGGTATGGCATTTCCATTTCTCTTGATTCCTGTGTAAATGACACTGGTAGTGAAGGGGTTAACAACCAGGGGGCAGTGTAGGGGTTAAGTGTGCCCTGTTGAGTGTTTCTAACTGGGAGGGGGCGTGGCTACGTCACATCACTGACCTCTGCTCCCGATCACAGGGAGCTATGGTCTGTGACACTGTCACTAGGCAGAACGGGGAGATGCTTGTTTACATTAGCATCTCCCCGTTCTTCATCCCCATGGCGATCGAGTCCGTGGGACCCACGACCCGACTCATGGAGCTTGCTGTGGGCGTACGCATGAGTGCCCGCTGGCTGCCATGTACAGGTACATTAGTTTGCCTGTACGAGCCCTTCTGCCAACGTATATCGGTGTGAGGCGGTCAACAAGCGGTTAAAGAGAACTTTTACCCAGTTTTTCACACTTTATTACTATTCCCACCCCTTACACAATCTCTTAAAGGGAGGAATACTACTTTTCCTGGGGCAGTTCTCACCTAGGCGAGTCCCAGCCACCCATTGTCTTCTAGTTTACTATGTAATGGACCTTACCTTAGAGGGCTTTTATGATCATGACACTGCACATGCACAGTGTGCATCATCAGGAGGCTGGCTGCAAGGACCTAGAAAAGACAGCCAGCTCCCTGATAACATCAGAAAGAATGATAGTGGCACCAGACCCAGCATGTGGTGGGGGATCTGTGGATAACAGCAGGACAGAGCTGGATTCGCTGTGTGAGTGACTATGTTAAACACATTGAAAAAGGTAAGAGGGGATTTATATCAAAATTAAACCCGGAGGCTTATGCAAATTAAAGAATGGTTCCTACCTTACCCCTCCACACTTTGGGGAGAGATTGAGGCCTCTGATATCCCTGGTCATTCTTTATCCACTTGGTTACACAACATACCTTTAGGTGCTCAGATACCTTCCTACATTACTCCAACAATGTTAGCATCAGTAAAAGCTTGGAAGAAACTAGTCCAGCAAGCCCATACCTATCCAAACTCGTCCATTCTTAAAATACCCATTCCAGCATTATACCACATAATGGATTCTATCTCCTTTACCTCCAGGACCTCAAAGGGTATTCTTTAGATGAATGACCTTTTTGATCATACTACATCTAAATCCTTTGCAAAAAGACTTCCTCTTACCAATTAAAGGTCTATTCCAATACATCCGCACAAATCAATGTTTGTCAACATTCCCACAATAGCCTTGCAAGATTCCCCAACCAGCTTGGGTTTTTCTTAAAGTGTTACTAACCCAGGACCCTGCATTCACTATATCTGGTCTCCCACATTACACAGAACATGGCGATGCAATCATTTTAGTAAATATAAACTGTTAAATATCTTTTCTCATCAGCAGTATATATCAGTCTTGTGACTTCCATCAGTGCCTGGTTAAAGAGAACTTTCTTCTTCCGTGCAAAGTAAATGCATCGCATACTAGCACATTGTGACACTTACCTGCAAATGAAGCCCACGTCGTCCCCACTGCAGGCAGCATCCATCTTCGCCCGTCTTCCTTCCGGAGCTGCAGACTCCAGCTTTGTGACTGCTCGGAGCCACATTATCTTAAGGTAAGCCTTATTCTAGGCTTACCATTCTAGGCTTACCTATAGGTACAACTTCCCCATGGAGGTTTACAACCCCTTTAAAGCTTCTAGGAAGAGTTTTCATACTACACTGGCTCTCCTGTCAGATTTGCAGGGCCCCTGACCATCTGTCTGGACAGTGCTGATTGGCCCTGTGGTGATCACATGCTCTCTCCTAAGAAAAAAAACAAAACTTTAGCAATACACACCAAACTGAACATGTGCAGACTGACTCCACTAACTTTGTCTTATCCGGACATGTTTTGGGAACAAAGCATGAAGAGGAGGATCTGTGCATACAGGATCAAACAGCCATTGTATGCAATGTAGAGGATTAACCCCTTAGGGTCCAAAATGGCTATAACAAGTATGCTTTACTGCATCTACATACTGATTTTACTGCTGTGGGTTTAGCAACACTTTAATGTTCCTACACTACACCAGAAAGGGATCTTACTGTTTTATAATATTCTACAACAAAAAAGAAGCTTTGGTAAATCTGCTCACCTCTAGCAATGGGGGTCTGATCTGGGTTGAACATATACTGATGATCAATGGATTACAGCTTGTAACTCAACATACAAAGGCACTTGCAGCTCTAGTATATGGGAACTTTCCATTAAACTATCAGAGCGTTGGTGCATGACACCAGATAAAATCTCTTGTTTTAGTGCAACCTTGGATGATATGTGCTGGAGAAATTGTGGCCAGAAAGGAGACATATTTCACATTTTCTGAGGATGCACTAAATTAAAACCTATTCATCTTTGATCTTATATCAGGCATTGTTCAATCTCCTATTCCTCCAATGCCAAGTCTAGCACTATTATCTCTTATGCCGCGTACACACGACCGGACTTTTCAACATCAAAGGTCCGACGGAACAATTCCCGCAGACCATTCGATCGTGTGTGGGCTGCAGCGGACTTTTGATTTGCAAAAATCCGACAGACTTTAGAAATGGAACATGTTTCAAATTTTTCCGCCGGAACTCCGCCAGACCCAGTTCCTACCGAGAAATCCGCTCATGTGTATGCTAGTCTGACGGACAAAAACTGACGCAAGGGCACCTATTGGCGACTGGCTATGAACTTCCTTATTCTAGTCCGGTCGTACGTCATCACGTTCGAATCCGTCGGACTTTGGTGTGATTGTGTGTGGCCAAGTCCGTTCATTCGGAAAGTTCGTCAGAACTCTGTCAGAACTCCGTCAGAACTCCGTCGAAAGTCTGTCTGACCTAGTCCCTCGAAAAGTCCGGTCGTGTGTACGCGGCATTAGACCTAGAAAAGATCCCACATAATCTACGCCATACGATCACTCATGTTCTCTTAGGTGCTAGACTTAACATCACAAAAAAAACAAAACATATATCTGACACTACTAGAGGTAATAGCGCTGAGTGATATCAGTTGCAGGGTGGGATAGATAATAATACTTGCATTGGATATATATATATATATATATATATATATATATATATATATATATATATATATATATATAATATATACTGTTGAAAGAACTCGAAGATGTCGTCATTCCCTGAGGAAGATTAGAACAACATACTATCAAAACGCGTTGGGGCTCTTCTCTGAGCAATAGCATTTAGTATTAAGAAACTCTTTTTTGCTATCTGCATTTGTAAAATTTTTATGGTCCAACGCAATGCATGATTCAACATTGCGAACGGTGGTCCAGTTATGAGGCCATGATTGGATACCCTTAAAGGGGAGGTCCACCCTAAAAAAAAATAAAAAAAAAAAAAACATAAAAAGGTAAAAAAAAAATAATAATAATTCACTTACCATAAATGGCTGTTGCTAGGCAGGTCGTCCTAATCTGCCTCTTCCTATTCTATGGTGATCTTCGGTTTTCTCCCCCTCGCGTTGTCTTCTGGTGAATGGGGCGCAGTGTGTTGTGGGAATTGTGCGTGTCCCACAACAAAGCGCGCCCCATTCACAAAGAGCTGCGCGACTTGCGCACTTGCACTTGCAGTAGGAAACGGGCAGTGAAGCCGCAAGGCTCCACTGCCTATTTACCTTACTTTGAATGGCGGCGCTCAGACCCGAGAGCCGAGGGACGGGTCGGCCTCGTCCGGCCGACATCGCGGGCACCCTAGAAAAGGTAAGTGCTTATTAAAAGTCAGCAGCTATAGTGTTTTAAAGCTGCCTTCTGAACTTCATACTCTGGTTTCACTTAATAAACAGACATTAAGGACTTACAGGACTAACAGGAAATTTTACTTGTCTAAAGATTAAGGGGATGATTTATAAAGAAGAGTGAGTACCACTATCTGCTCTAAGACAGGCACTGCAGTTTTTAATTCACAATGTAAATGCTATTTTCCATTCATTCATTAAAGATGCAGTGCAACGTGTGAAGCCTGGGTTATCTATCAGAGTGTTCTCTGCATAACACTGCAGATAACTCCATGATAGGTGGAGATCAGTTACATGACCGATCATCACTTCCTAGCAGTGTGCAAGTCCATATATCATAATAGATTATTGTACAACCTGTATTTATGAATAGGAAAGTGACTTTTCTTTTTTTTTTTTTTTTTATATTTTTGTGTAAAGTCAGATAAAAAAAATATAGATTTTTGAATCTAATTGTACACTGGCACCTCAAGTAGCAATCATTAATACATTCTTGATGTGAAAAGCTTCATGCTTAAGTGTTAAACCAAAAAAAACAAAAAACAAATTGTATTATATTGCAGATATCCAATTCTTAAGTGTGATGGCTGCATTAATTATCTTTTTTTTGCTTTATGCCCCCTTTATATTCATCTGGCCCAGCAAGTAAGTCTATAATTTAAAATGATACTAAAGTCTTGTTTTTTTTTCTATAAAAAAATAACAAACATGTTATACTTACCTCCTATGTGCAATGGTTTTGCACAGAGCAACCCCCCGATCCTCCTCTTCCCGGGTCCCTCTTCAGGACTCCTGGCCCCTCCCTCCTGTTGAGTGCCCCTACAGCAAGCAGCTTGCTATGGGGACACCCAACCCAAGCTGGAGCTCCCTGTGTTCATTCAGACACAAAGCCGTGACCTGGCCTTGATTGACAGCAGAAGGAGTCATTGGCGCTTTGCTGCTGTCTCAGCAATGAGGAGGGAGAGTCTGGACAGCGGAGTCTCTCCTGCAACATCACTGGATAGAGATGGAGCTCACAAAAGTATTAGGGGGGCTGAAGGGGCTGCTAAATGCATTAAAATAAAAAAAAAACTTCTGCCTCTACAACCACTTTAAGTTTGATGGCTGCATTACTTTTCTTTTTTTATGCTTCCCCCCCTTTATATTCAGCTGGTGACCCAGCCAGTAAATTTGTTATGTAAAGTGATACTAAAGTCTTTCCTTTTTTTTTTACGTTTAAAAATAACAAACATGTCATACATATCTGCCCTGTGCAGTGATTTTGCACAGAGAAGCCCAGGTCCTCCTCTTCTCGAGTCCCTCAATGGCGTTCCTGGTCCCTCCCTCCTGCTGTGTGCCCCCATAGAAAGCAGCTTGCTGTGGGGGCACCTGAGCTGAACCACAGCTCAGTGTGTCCATTCAGACAAGGAGTGGTGGCTCGGCCCCACCCCTTTCTCTCCTCATTGGCTCACTGACTTGACAGCCAATGGGAAGGGAGAGTCCCGGACAGATGAGACTCTCATGCACATCGCTGGATCGAGATGTGGCTAAGGTTAGTATTAGGGGGCTGAGGGGGGCTGCTGCACACACAAGGTTTTTTATTTTCATGCATAGACTGCATTAAGATAAAAAAAACTTCTGACTTTAGAACCATTTTAATACATTCTTATAGAAGAGCTAACTGTAAAAGTAGCAATTAGAGTGGAGACAAGCCACTTACCACTGACGGGGGTGCTTAAAATGGGCAGCTTTTATTAATTTCTGTAAAACCTTTATTCCAAAAGGAAATGGTAGACATCTTAGCGCATTCACCTCAAGCATAGTAGAAGATACTGCATATAGCCACATGGAAAGTAATTAACCAACCTAATCACAAAGGAAACACAGATCAACAGTGACATCTTTTTCTCAAGATGCAAAAAGAGATATTTCACACCACAGGGTCATTGGATTAAAAATCCTTGTGCAAATACACTTTACTCTTTAATCAGAAGGACTTTGTAAACGTACCAGTGAAGGACTAAGGAACAACCTCATACACAAACTGTATGGTAAAAGTATAACAGTCAGGAAACAAAAACAGTTTTTGAAACCTTAAGAGCATTGCAAATAAACAAAAATGAAATGGAAACTATACAAAGGCGCCTGCAAAAACATGCCATGAATAAGCAAAAAAAAGTACTAGTGTGCTACTCAAAGTGTGAGTACATGAATAAAGTGCAATGTGTGGATATATAGCTGCTGAACTCCTTATGTGTCATCAGCACCTAATAAAAATATTATTATAATCAAATGGAGCAGCGCTATATCACTTAAAGGGGTTGTAAAGGTAAAAAAAAATTCACCTTAATGCATTCTATGCATTAAGGTAAAAAAAGTCTAGCAATGCCGGCTCCCCCAGCCCCCCGTTTTACTTACCTGACCCCTCAAAAGTCCCGCGCTCACCCCCGACATCCTCTTCGCCGCTCACCCTGGCCGTTCATTGGCTAGAGTGGATGGATTGAAAGCAGCGCAGCCATTGACAGTATATTGGAGGTGAGAGGTTACAACACACTGCACGTGGATTGCTAAAGGGGTCTGCAAGTTTCTGATGACGTTTACATTGAAATTTCCTTTTCATTTTATTGCATTCTTTGCACTTTTTGGAGAGACTTATTTTTCAATTTATAGTTTTTTTTCCAGTTTATTTTGGATTCTTCCACAGTTTTTTGCACTGAATTTATTGGACTATTGTTATTCATGAATGTTGAACCTTTATTATGAACTTTTATTATGAATTTTGAATATTCATTATCACATTTTGCACTTTATTGAATATTTTACACTTTAAGGAATTATCTTTGTGATATTGTGGAGATTATATCATCATTTTTGACTCACTTAAGTGTTTACATATAGCGCTACTCCATTTAAATATAATAGGACCCTTTGGATACAACCCAAACAACATAAAACCAACATAACATCTACATTAATGTCAGGGCTGACTTAGCCCTTCCTTCTCTGGGCTGGCTGCTCAGCTGTCGGCTAATTGCCAGCTCTCATCTCTCTCCACAGTTACCCAGCTGTTCCTGAACCTGCTCGTCTGACAGTAGGCAAAGGCCATGAATTCAGAAGATACAGTCAATCCACTTGTTGGTAATATTTTTTCCAGATTGGATGAGCAAGATCACAGCATGGATCAGTTTGCCTTGGTGTTACAAAAGCTCCTGAGTCAAACGGCTCACCTGGAATCCCCCACGGTGGCTGCTCCGGTACAACCTGAGTCGCAAGCCATCCCTGCTGCTGCGCCAGTCTCTGTGCAGGCACCCACCTCAAGTATTACCTCTATAAGAGGTATGTCTGGTTCCACTCCGCTTCCCCAGCGATTTGGGGGCGATCTAGTTCAATGCAGAGGATTTCTCAATCAGGATGAGATATACTTCGAGATGCTGCCCCAGGCGTTTCCCACGGAAAGAAGCAAAGTAGGTTTCATGTTATGTTTGCTTTCTGAGAGAGCCGTGGCCTGGGCTAACCCTCTATGGGAGACACAAAAACCTGTTGTCTTGAGTTACCCTCAGTTTATGGCTTTCTTTAAAAGGGTATTTGACGTTCCCACACACTCTGCTTCTGCTGCCAAGTACCTCATGTCCATCAAACAGAGTACGAGAACTGTTGCCGACTACGCCATTGAATTTCGTACTTGGGCAGCAGAGGTTGCTTGGAACAATGATGCCCTCGTAGCTGCTTTTTCTCATAGTCTCTCGGATTCCATCAAGGTTGTGATAGCAGCCCGAGATATACCCACTGAGCTTGAGAGCTTGATCACGTTTGCCATTCTCATTGACTCCAGACTCAGAGAAAGACTTTATTTTAAGAAGCGCTTGTGGAAGCCTCCTGTACGTTTGCCTCCGAGCTTTGCAGTCCCATCCTTGCCTCCCTCACCTCCCATGCCTCCTGGTACCGAGTCGGTCAGTGAAGATGAACCCATGCACCTGGGCTTCACGCGTCTCTCTGCGGATGAGAGAGCCTTTAGGAGAAGGGAGAGATTGGGAGAGATTGTGCCTTTATTGTCGCCAGACAGATCACTTTTTGAAGTCTTGTCCTACCCGTCAAGGGAACGCCCGAACCTTGAGGTCCTGTCATGGACAGACCTTAGGTGGCGTTGTTTCCTCCCCAGTTGTGCAGAAGGATAAGCCCCTGGTTTCAGTCACCCTTTCTTGGGCTGATTCGTCCATCGAGATACAGGCCCTAATTGACTAAGGCCTGTTCATTGATGCTGCATTTGTTTCGCAGCACTCGATTCCGCTGCAACTGCGTGACACTCCACTTGCCATTGAGGCTCTTGACGGGAGACCTTTACAGCCTGCCCATGTGACTCATGAGATGGTTCCGTTGTCCATGGCCGTGGGGGCTCTTCACCATGAGTGTAGAGGATGACCACCATAGTGCAAGCGGACAGACCACACATTGATGCGCGGGTATCTTTTTGATTGGCTAGGTTGCCCTATATAAACTAAGCATTTATCCCTGCACATTGTCCAGATAACGTGCCTGTATACAGGCACGAAACACGGCGACATAGCGTTGTCATAACGCTGCTGTCACTCCCATGTAGCAGAATACATTTTTACCAAAATTTCTGAAGACTTTTTTTTTATTGGATATGTTTTATAACAGAAAGTAAAAAATGTTTTTTTTTTTTTTCAAAATTGACGGTCTTTTTTCGTTTATATTGCAAAAAATAAAAAATCCAGTGGTAATCAAATACCAACAAATAAAAGCTATTCTTGTGTGAAAAACATGATATAAATTTTGTAAGTGTTCAGTGTTGCATGACCGCGCAATTGTCAGTTAAATTAGTGAAGTGTAGAATAGCGTAAAATGGCCTGGTCATGAAGGGTGTAAAATCTCCCAGAAGTCAAGTGGTTAAAGCAGAAATAAGCCCAGTGGAAAAGGTTTGGTTAAACAGGTTTAACAATAGCGATCAATCAATATAACTAAATGTCTTCAAATTGGATTAAGAAGGAGGTATCTAACTACCAGTTGCTAACTACCAGTCACTGGATAAATCTGCCTTAAAGTCCACCGTGGTGGGGCTGTTCAAGTGAAGGTATTTGTATACCACATACACTCCAGAGAGGCTCCAAAACAATGGACAGTGATTGGATACAGTGGTCATTTTAAGCAAGTTCTGTTGAGTAGTGCCCCACTCAATGTAGTTAAAGCTTAATAAAAAGCGATGTGGACACTAAACACCATCTATAGTGTCCTAGGAACCCCCTTTGTTATTTCCCTGACTCTGTGGCATGATTCAGCTACTCCATGATTTTGCAGGCAGTTCTAAAACATAAATACATTTTTTTCAATTATTTCCCACAATACAGGATGAGTGATAGAAATGGAAGTAGGACTTTTATCTGCTAAAGGGCATGGCAGATTGCCTACATCACATATTTAAGCTCACACACCACCGGAAGGGAAGAAAGCAAAGACACTATTACTGTATGTACTGTACATAAAACATCCCCAAACTATAATGCTATAATAATATGTTGCAGTTGATGGTCAGAAAGCTACATGTCAGGAGACATATAAATTTAAAGGTGCTAACGTTAGGTCACCAGGAGGAAAAAGTGTTCATGTGAATGACAAAGAACTCTAGTAAATACCTAGATGACTGGTTCAAGGTATAGTTACCTATTTTTTGGGTATAACACTGATTCTGATATAGAGAACATAACATAACACTACAAAACTTACTTTGATACTTATAAAAATATAGTAAAAAAAAAAAAAAAAATCTCTAGGCGGTTGACAAATTGAATTGATTTAATTTAATGTGAACCAAGACACAAGAGCTTCCAAAAATCAGACATCTATCCCTACGAGAGCCTGCCTTGAGGTTCCTCTGAATAACTAGACTGTCAGTGCCTGGGTAAGAGTCATGTCTCCTCATGAAAACAACTTTATCTTCATTGTTATCAAAACGCTACCTTAGTTAACATGTATATAATTTATACAATTTTTAGACAAGCTAAATGTTACCATTTTGTTAATATTATTGAAAATGAGCCAGGACCTTTCCATCCCAGAATGCAAGCAACTATGATTTTCTAAAACTGGGAAAGCAATCCTGTTCCTTGAAACCCTGATAGCAGGAAATGTGCATGCTGTTTTTGTACAGTAAACATCAGAAATCTAATTCCCTGCTTAAAGTGTAACTAAAGGCAAAACTTTTTTTTTTTTTTACGTTTTGGAGAGGGATTAGAAGACCTGTCAGGATTCTATTGCTGTGTGTAGCCCTGTGTGGCCCCGTTCAGATATTGTGTGCGGGAATGAGCATTACCGTTTGTGATTTTTAAAGTGCGATTTACATGCATTTGTGCATGTCATACATAGGTCAGCCTATTCACTTTAATGGGCTGCTCTATGAGCGTTTGTTACTCAAAATAAGCTCCTACTCCTGTTCACTCTTTTAAATGTATTTCCCAATGGGATACACTGGCTAATACCCTTATTTATTTTCTTAAAGCAAACCCATCTCTCCTCCATGTTCTTTGTTCCTAGGATTTTATCCCAATTTATATATTCTAGCACAGATCATAGTTTAGGGAAGTTGGCTCTTGAAATTCAGTGTCTTTGTATTCCCCTTATGTTTCCTATTTCTGTGATTTATACTGAAGCTAATTGACCTGTGATCGCTCTTTCCTAAATTGCCCTCTATTTCCACATCCACGATCAAGTCTGTATTGTTGGTAATCAATAGGTCTAGTAATGCTCTGTTTCTAGTTGGTGCATCTGCCATCTGACCCATGAAATTGTCCTGTGAGATATTTAGGAACTGGCGAGCCTTGGACGAATGCGCGGTTCCTTCCCCCCAGTCTATGTCTGAATAATTTGAATCCCCCATTATTATAACACTTCCCATCCTTGCTGCTAATCCAAATTGTGATAGGAGGTTCATCTCCCCTTCCTCCCTCAGGTTAGGGGGCCTATAGCATAGTCCAAGTATTATTTTCTCCTTAGTTTCATCCCTTTGGATAAGGATTCCACCTCCTCCCTAGCTCCCTTAGTGATGTCATCTCTCACATTAACTTGTACATTATTCTTGATATACAGGGTCTCCCCTTTTAGATACAAGCCTGCAGTGAAGTCTGTTGTGCTCAATGAAAATGACTGATCTGAAGTGAATATTTTTCAGTGCAAAAATTGAGTTTTAATTTATTTGCTGAGGCTCTTAAAGTTTTAACATATAAAATAACTTTTTTTACATAAATCATACAGTAATTCTGGTTTACTGACCTATCAATAGTATTTTCTTAGACATTTCACAAAATAGTACCCGGATATGTTGATGGAGGTTCTAGTTCTACAATGATCAGTAATCCAGATTGTTTAATTGTATTTGGCGAGAACACAGACTGACATCTAATTTGGTGGTGGATGTGTCAAGAACCATAAAACACGTCTGAGCAAATGAACTCGAAAATGCTTCTGGAAGGACTTATGTAAACGTATTATCTATTGGAGAAAGTGCATAAATATGAGCAAATGTAATTAGTGTTAGAAGAGATGAAGAGTGAGCAGCGTGTTGCAGAGACCTTTGGGTAATAGAAACACATTACGGTTCTGTTCTGGTATCTCTCTGAAATATCTGGAATTAGTTTGAGCTAACAAGATTCATATTGTTTATTCATTGTACACTGTTAATTTAAAGTAACATTCCGGTCATACCCTAACTTAGCCTAAATCTACTCTGAACCTCATTCTAAGACTATTCTATCTCCCCTGTAAAAAGAAAACATGTTTATACTTACCTATTCTGAAGCCACTCTCCTCTGGTCACATGACTGGCCTACAGCGCAGCCTTTATCTTTTCTTTTTACAGGGTTGATAGAATAGCCTTAGAATGGGGTTGGGTGTAGATTTAGGCTTAGTTAGCGTATGACTGAAATTCCAATTTAAGAATAGCTTGTTTTAATATACTTGCTGCAGTACTTAATTATAAGTGCATTTGCACTTACTGTTTTATTGTAGTGTCCCTGCAAGGTCCCACAGATACCCATTGATCCTGCCAGTAAAGTCCACCAATGCAGTTTTCTTTGATGGTGTGGTAGCTATGCAACACTGTTCCTGAATTCAGAGAAGAGTTGAGACTCTCATGTAGGCTGTACCTGCTTGCACAACAGTAGAATGGAAAAAGTAAGAGAGGGTGTGGCTATCAGCATTTTCACTGCTAATTAAGAAGCCTGCAGCTCTTCAATTAGCACCTGGCCACATCTAGTCCTGCCCACTAATTTCTGGATTGGCAGAATTGGCTCTTGAAACCATCACATTGTGAGCTACAGTGCCTGGGAGGGGGAGCGTGTGAGACACAAATTAAGGAGACACAAATTTAGGAGGATTTGGCTCAGTCAGGGAAGGTAAAGGAAGTTGTTGGCTTGAATAATAAATGGATGATTCTATGCTTCTTAAGTGCTCAAATAGGATGTCCCCCTGTTGGATGTGCACTTACCCCTGGGAGTGGACCAACTATCCCTAGTTAGGTCAAATGTGCCAGAGGGGTGGCTGTCCTCTGGTCTGATGATTGGCAAAGGTGAATGTCCCTCATATAAATAGATATAATAGAAATAGCCTCATTGCGCATTACCCTTGATAAAGAGCTTTCTATTCCAAAAAATATAAAGGTAATTCAACTCACATGTATGAGTGCCTAATGTCCTGGCACCCGGAGTGAACGGCACATATAAGTAAATCCGTGAAATCCGCCTGATTAGTTCATACAGCCGCTGGCTCAGTTAAGGCTTTATTTCCGGGTTGAATGTGTGGGTGCAAGTGTGTCACGATAACGTGACTCAACCTATGCATTTCGGCCTATCAGAAAGTTTTTCTATTATATATATTTATTTTTTATAAGATATTTTATTGAAAGTAATTACAAGTTTACAGTTATCTGAACATAACAATACAGTACAGAAATTGTCAAACAGATCCAATGTAACGTATACAATGTGAATCACAATGGGCCCGAAGCGGGTCGACCTTTCGTCAGCAATCCTGACCAATACATAAGATATGACCTATTTGAAATTCATTTGTTTATTGACCAATATGTATATGATGGTCAAGGCAGGAGTAGAAGAGAGGTATTTATGATTTTCCCTGAGTTTGGATACAGGGGTATTCACAGGCATTGGACTCTGCGTCTTGTATAGACTTACTCCGAGGATAATCACCCCTGTACCTGATCACCCCTGAAGGGATCTAACTGTGACCGGGGGGGGGGGGGGTATATATGTAGTCATGGGTTAGGTAATGTCAGAGTATCAGATTGTGAGGGATAGTACAGTCGTTAGATAGTTGAATCCCAGATTTCTTGAATCCTGGGTATGGTGTGTTGATGTTGTCACTCAAGTTCTCCAAATGTGTCTACTGATGTGCAGTAGCCATGAAGGCCAAAGTTTGGGATGTTGACAGAAATAGAAGTCCTATATAGTATGTAGTACTATTCGCTGTTAGTGTGGGGTAGGAGGGAGGGGAAGGGAGGCGGAGAACCATGGTATGGCTGTGAGTTTCAGCTTCAGAGTGCTTTAGGAGATGGAGGGTGGTGTAATATGTATATTGTTAGCTTCTGAGGATTCTTTAAAGTGTAACCAGCATACCCAGTGCACCGGGATACAAAGGTTCGCCGCATTAATAAGGTTTAGTACAAGTGATTTTTTATATGTTGACATAGGAATAGATGTGTAGTGCAGCAGGAATTGAGTGGGTGTGAAATCGGGGTTTATGTTGTGATTTGGGTGATTAAACACTGGATTTCTAACCAAAATGGTTGTATGAGTGGGCATTCCCACCAAATATGAAGTAGTGTACCTTGTTCTGCGTTGCATCTCCAGCATATTGGGGGGAGACTGGGGTGAAATTTGTGGATCTTGTCTGGTGTCCTGTACCATCTGGAAAGGATCTTATATCTGTTTTCCTGAGTGGAGACATTGATGGAGCCTTTATGAATATGACTGTATATGTGCACCCATTCCTCTGCTGGTAGGTCCAAATTTAGGTCCAATACCCACTTTCTGGTCAGTTTATCTTGTTTTAATGTTGTGTGTTGAGAAGAAGAGCGCATAGACAGTCGAGATTAAGTGTCATTGGGGTTCTTTGCTATTGCAGAGAAGTTCAAAGGGTGTGTAATCCTGGTGTCAGAGTGCAATGGTTTTAGCAATTTGGAAGAAATGTTGAATTTGGAGGTATTTAAAGATGGGGATTGGAAGTGTGTCGGGGAAGGGCTTATAATAGCTGACGGTCAAGCCATCAGGTCCTGGGCTTTAATTGCTTCAAAGCGTTTAGGGTTTCCTCTACAGACAGTAGGAGGTCCAGAGCTATTGAATCTTCAGCATTGATGGGGGAAGGGGCGTATTGTACTAGGAAGTCCTGTATAGCTGTCATCTGGTCATTTGGGGTGGTAGTCAGCTGGAGAGTTGAAAGATTGTACAGTTTAGAGAAATATTGCACAAACTGATTTGCAATATCTTCTGAGGTAGCTAAGGTGTTACCTGCATGGTCTTTGATCTTGTGTATGGTCTGTGCCACTTTCTTGACCTGTAGGGCTCTGGCTAATAATCTCCCGGATTTGTTACTGAATTCAAAGAACACCTTTTGAGATAGTACATATCTGCGTTTTAGTGTTTTATGTAACTCTTCCAAGAGTTCTTCCCTAGCTTGTAACAGTTCTGTCAGGGCATCAGCAGCCAGAGATGCTTTATGCTCTTGTTCCAGATTGTAAATGTGTTTGGTTAGTTCATCAATGTATGCCTTCCTAAGTTTCTGTCTTTAATTACTAGGGTTGTCTGAGTAGTCTCTGTGAGAAGGAAATTGTCTAAGCGCCAGATATGAGATCTTACCATTGCGGTAGGGAGGTTTAGGGTCATGGTAATGGGATTGTGGTCCGGAAGGATCATTGGTTCAATAGTGGCGGCTTTGAGAGTAGATAAATAATTTGGGGATATAAAGAAGTGGTTGATTCTCGAGTATTTATTATGTGACGGGGAAAAGAAGATGAAATCTTTATCGTTCGAGTGTAACGTACGCCAGGTGTCATATCGCTGAATTGCGATTTAGTCGTGCGTAGGGCTCTATATATCAGTGATGATAATCCGTTAGAGGTATCCAGGGAGGGGTTCAATGCCACATTGAAATCACTACCGACAATTAGAGTACCCAAGTGGAATGTCAGTAGTTGTTGGAAGGTTTTGCAAAAAAAGTAACTTGTTTCGTATTTGGTGCGTCGACATTCACAATGGTAACAGGCCTTTTGTGCATGGAGCCTTTTAGAAATATAAATCTCTCTTGTGGATCCCTTTGGACCTCTGTAATGTTAATTGGGCATTTGTTAGAAATTAGAATGGATACCCCCTTGGATTTGACATGGGGCGCGTGGTATACCGTCGGGAAGTGCTTGTTATGAAATTTAGGAACATTGTCTGTTCTAAAGTGGGTTTCCCCAATAAGAGCAATATGAGCTTTAGATCTCAGTAGCGAGGAGAGTAGTTGTGATCGCTTTTCAGGTGTATTAAGGTGACGGACGTTAATAGAGCAGAACTTAAGTTGTAAATGAGTTTGAGCCGTGCGGTTGTGGGGGAACTCATGTCTTCTGCCATGGGTGACTGGGAGTGGGGGGAAGAAGACAGTCAGATAAGGGAGAAGGGGTACAGATGTATTGGATGTATGTTGGGTGGAGTGAACACTATGACGTTACCGATGGGGCGGCGAAGACTTCTTCCACCTGCCTCGAAAGAAGATGAGATCGGTAATGTACAGGGCGGAGACTGCAGTGTGCTTATACCCCGTTCCGCTGCTGTGTGGGGGTTGCTCAGTTCCTAACACGGGAAAGTGTCCAGAAACCACAGATATCCCGCCACCACTTGACCATGGGTGAAGAAGAAGGATGTGATAGATACTTCCATTAAGGGGTGTGGAGGAAGGGACGTTGCACAAAAGTAATGGCAAATAAAGTAATTGGGATCTGATGGAAGAACTAGGTGGACAAAGTCAGGCATATTATTATGACATAAATGTGCGCATGTGGGTTTAACGATCTGCCCTTCCTTGTTAGGGCGTGTGAGTGAATTCTGGATATTGTCATCAAGCCTAAAGGAGGTTAGCCCTGTTAGATCCAGTATGGGGGCTGAGGAATGACTTCAGTGTAATTAATCTGATACATTAGCATATCATACCCTTGAATATATAACTTGGAAAAAATAAAACAAAACAAGAAAGTCAATTCAAATAATGTAACTTAAACTAAGAACAATTGAAATTAGAGAAAGATGAGACCTATGGGCAAGGCCTTAGAAATATACCTACAGGGAGTAGTTTAGTGGTAGTTTGTGACAAGTGGAGTAAATACCTGTTGTGAGGATTCCTTTTCTTTTTGTTATCCTCCCCACCCTCTGTGGAAACAGGTCTTGTCCTTACCGGATCTAAGAGGTAAGAGAGGTGACAAGTTTTTGAGTACTAGTGTCGACCAGTAATGCCGCAGCTTTTATCATGAGAATCATCTGGCTTTATGCGGGATTAACGGTGCAAGGGGTGAGATGTTTCTGATGTGCCGCTGTGGCTGTTGTTTTGCATGCTGTGGGAGGTCAAAAGGTAGAACGGTATAGTCCAGATATCGTCGATGACGTAGGTAGAGGATTCCTGTGTGTGTGTGTGTTGCTCGGCAGGTCCGTCTCCGTTCAAGCAACACAGCCAACCATGTGCTCCATGTGGAAGTAGATGGTGCCCTGATGATGCACGTGTTGAGATGCTTCCTGGCTGTAGCTGGGTCAGAAGATACGTTGGTACGTATGGCATCATGGGCAGTTTCGGAAGCAGGTTGCATGGAATTATGGGGATTGTAGTTTATAGTAGTGGATGCGAAATCCCTGCGTGACACAATTGGATTGCAAACCGATGCGATCGCAATGAGAATAGGGGTCTGTGTGGAGTGCAGATGGGCTACGTGAGAAGTTTCACAGATCCATCTCGATTCCCAATAGTGGACTTATGTAAATAAAGTTATTAAGTAACACAGTCAAACAGAACTTATTAGAACTCCTTTGTGCCGAATGTGGCTAAAACATTAAAGTCAGAATACTGGGTACCTGTAAGGGATGTTAGCGGTCCCGTCTGGCTCTCCTTAAGCTGGGAGTAGGGATGAGCTTCGTGTTCGAGTCGAACGTACGTTCGACTCGAACATTGGCTGTTCGTACGTTCGGCGAAATCCGAACACTTGGTCCGTCGCGTCAAAATTCGCATGGCGCTCACGGCCCACAATGCACTGCGATGGCGCAGTGCATTGCTGGCTCATGATTGGCCAAGCATGCACTGTGACCCCGCATGCTTGGCCAATAGCAGCGCCAGCAGCGAGGAGAGCCATGATTGGCCACAGGCAGGATGCCTGTGGCCAATCATAGCTGAGGCTGTGTAGTGCACGCCCCACACTATATAAGGCCGCCATTGAGGCGGCCTCGTGTAGTGTGTTAGCATCTGAAGCAGTGGGTGTTCTGTGTACCTTCAACACAGTACACACCGATCGTTTTTGGCTGATTTCCTATCTTGCTGTTGTGTAGTGGTTATTGTCTGTGCCCTGACCGCAGTATACACCACTATATTCACTTCACTATATTTATATATCTTTAATAATAGAGCTTGCAGTCAGTAGTGTTAGCAGATAGTACGTGCTGTCTGCGTGCTCTGTACCCAGTACATACCGCTATAATCCACCTACATCGCTGTTCTCTATTTGAGCCCAATTGCCATCTGCAGGAGTTATTGGAAGTTGTGTGTGCCTCCAGCACAGCACAGCACAGTATACATCTGTATATACCCCTTTATCTCTGCTAGAGGCGATTCAGTTCGCATTGTGCGCTATATAAGTATTTCATTCATTCATTCATTCTGCTGTTTTCTGGTTATTGTCTGCGTGCCCTGACCGCAGTATACACTGCGATATTCACCTAACCTATATAGCTAGTGATCTATCGTTAATAATAGAGCTTGCAGTCAGTAGTGTTAGGAGATAGTACGTGCTGTCTGCGTGCTCTGTACCCAGTACATACCGCTATAATCCACCTACATAGCTGTTCTCTATTTGAGCCCAATTGCCATCTGCAGGAGTTATTGGAAGTTGTGTGTGCCTCCAGCACAATATAAACTACCCAACTGCTGTTTTACCCAACTCCCTTCAGGCCATTACCATGTCTGGAAGGCCAGCAAGGAGAGGCAGAGAGGCGCAAGCCGATAAAAGAGGGCAAGCAGGCTCTGTGTCTAGAGACAACAGTGCTGGTCGTGGACGCGGTGCATTGTCATCAGCACGTGGCCATGGGACATGCTTGTCCTTCTTTTCGGCAGCTGGACATGTTGAACCGCAACATGCCAACGACTTGGTAGAGTGGATGACCAAGCCCTCTTCATCCTCCTCATCCTCTCTCACCCAGTCTCAGGGTAGTCGCAAAGCAGCTGCCAACGCATCGTCTTCCCTCCTCTCAATGTCATCATCAGTGACTCCTTCCCTAGACCCACCACGTCCTCCTGAGGAGTCTCCTGAACTCTTTGAGCACAGTGTTGGGTACATGCTCCAGGAGGATGCCCAGTGTTTGGTGGGCTCTGATGATGACACTCAGCTAGAGGAAGGCAGTAGCGTGAGCGCAGAGAGAGGGGATGCTCAAGAAGGACAGCAATCTGGCAGTCATGTTCCACAAGCTGCAGCATACTGCCAGGTTTGCTACAGCGATGAAGAGGGAGGGGGTGATGAGGGCACTGACTCCACGTGGGTGCCTGGAAGGAGGGAGGAGGAGGAGGAGGAGGAGGAGGAGGAGGCACATGTCCAACGAGGCAGGATGCCCTCCGGGGGCCAGCTTAGGGGCAGCACACCGACTGAATCACACCGCAGAGCTCCGCCTGTGCAGAGCGCTGCCTCTGCGCGTTATTCTAAAAGTTCTTTGGTGTGGGCCTTTTTTGAGACGAGTGCATCAGATCGCACCACTGCTATTTGCAACATATGTCTCAAGCGTATCTCACGTGGCCAAAACATCAGCCGCTTGGGCACCACATGCTTGACCAGACATATGTTGACCTGCCATGCAGCTCGTTGGCAAGCGTATCTCAAAGACCCACACCAAAGAACAAAGCGGACCTCTCCTTGCTCCTCATCAGCTGGCATCTCCAACCCCACTAGACCTTCAGTCCTCTCTGAAACCTGCTCTGAGAGGAATGAAGGTGTAGAATTAGGTGTGTCACAGCCAAGTGCTTCCGGGAACTCTGCTAGCGGTACACCCACGTCCGATTATAGCAGGCAAATGTCCCTGCCCCAGCTGCTGGACCGGCGGAAGAAGTTTACTCCCAGCCATCCACATGCCCAGCGGTTGAATGCTAGCTTGGCTAAATTGCTAGCACTTCAACTGCTGCCTTTTCAGTTGGTAGACTCGGCCCCCTTCCGTGAGTTTGTACAATGTGCGGTTCCTCAGTGGCAGGTCCCCAAACGCCACTTTTTCTCACGGAAGGCGATTCCGGCTCTCTACCGGCATGTGGAAGGCAATGTCCTTGCCTCGCTGGACAGGGCGGTCAGTGGTAAGGTGCATATTACCACTGACTCATGGTCCAGCAGGCATGGACAGGGACGTTACCTGTCTTTCACGGCCCATTGGGTCACTCTTCTGGCTGCTGGGAAGGATGCAGGACAAGGTGCAGTAGTGTTGGAGGTTGTTCCGCCACCACGCCTCCAAAATGCTACTATTGGTTGTGACACACCTCTCTCCTCCACCCCCTCCTGTTCTTCTTCCTCCATGGCCTCTTCCAGTGCTCTGTCCTCAGAACCAGCGGTGCTCCGTAGGCGTTCCAGGGGCTACGCAAGTACGCAGGCAAAACAATGCCATGCCGTGCTTGCGCTGGTTTGTTTGGGGGACAGGAGCCACACTGGGGCGGATGTTTTGTCAGCTCTGCAGGGGCAGGCCGAGAGGTGGTTGACGCCACGCCAGCTTAAGCCAGGAATGGTGGTTTGCGACAATGGCACCAACCTCCTCTCCGCCCTCCGACAGGGACAACTGACCCATGTGCCCTGTGTAGCTCACGTCCTTAACCTGGTGGTGCAGCAGTTCTTGGGCAGGTACCCCGGCTTACAGGATGTCCTGAAGCAGGCCAGGAAAGTCTGTGTGCATTTCCGCCGATCATTTAATGCCTGTGCTCGGCTGGCTGAGCTCCAAAAGGAGTTGAACCTGCCCAAGAACCGCCTTATATGTGACATGCCCACCAGATGGAACTCAACATTGGCCATGCTGCAGCGGCTGCACACGCAGCAGAGGGCCATCAATGAGTACCTGTGCGACTACGGCACCAGGACAGGGTCAGGGGAGCTTGGTTTTTTCTCACCACGCCAGTGGGGCATGATCAGGGATGCATGCACTGTCCTGTCACCGTTTGAGGAGGCCACAAGGATGGTGAGCAGTGACAGTGCATGCATCAGTGACACTGTACCTCTTGTCCACCTCTTGGAGCATACGCTGCGTGGAATAATGGACAGGGCACATGAGGCAGAACAGAGGCAGGAAGAGGAGGACTTCCTTGCCTCTCAAGGCCCCCTTTATCCAGACAGTGTTCCTGCTGTGCCACCCATCACACAGGAAGAGGATGAGGAGGAGGAAGAGGAGGAGGAGGATGATTGTGTCAGCATGGAGGTGGAGGCTGGCACTCAGCATCAGCAGCAGCAGCAGCAGTCTTATAGGGATGATTTACAGTCCCAAGAAACACGTGGACTTGTACGTACCTGGGAGGAGGTAGCTGCGGATCATGTTGTCCTTAGTGACCCAGAGGACTCCGGACCGAATGCCTCAGCTAACCTACGCTGCATGGCCTCCCTGATCCTGCAAAGCCTGCGGAAGGATCCTCGTATTCTTCGGATCAAGGAGAGGGACCATTACTGGCTGGCCACTCTCCTTGATCCACGGTACAAGGGTAAGGTTGCCGACCTTATCTTGCCATCGCAGAGGGAGCAGAGGATGAGACATCTCCGGGAGGCCTTGCAGAAAGCTCTGTGCAACGCATTCCCAGAGACTGGGAGGTTACAAACTCCTGGTCCTGGACAACGTGTTGCTGAGGCATCGGTCAGAAGGAGCGGTGGAGAAGGTGGCCGTCTGACTGATGCTTTCAGACAATTTTTTAGTCCGCAGCCCCAAGGTATGATTGGTTCCAGCACCCATCGCCAGCGTCTGATTTACATGGTGCAGGAATACCTAGGGGCAAGGTCAGACTTGGACACCTTTCCCACCGAAAATCCTCTGGCTTACTGGGTCTTGAGGATGGATCACTGGCCAGAGCTTGCACAGTATGCAATTGAGCTACTGGCCTGTCCTGCATCCAGCGTTCTTTCGGAACGCACCTTCAGTGCTGCTGGTGGCTTTGTTACAGATCACAGGGTGCGCCTGTCCACCGAATCAGTTGATCGACTGACCTTCATCAAGATGAATCAGTCTTGGATCACCCACAGCTACCAAGCACCTGAAGCTGATGTAACCGAATAATTTTTTTTTTAAATACCACATCCCTTCAAGACTGCCTATGCTGATGCTGAGTGACTGTCCTGTTATGTTGATTGTCTATCCTCTTCCTCCTCCGCTGATATGTTGGAAGAACATTTTTGGTTCTGGGTGATGCCAGCAGCCCAATTTTTCTGCCCCTGTTTAACAGGGGCGTTTAATTACAATTTTTGATGCAATGCTTTGCAGCAGGGCTAATTCCTGCAATAAAACTAGAGTATATGGCAGAGGTTGCAGTGTGGTGGCACCAGCACCAGTGCCTAAGGCCCAATTTTTCTGCCCCTGTTTAACAGGGGCGTTTAATTACAATTTTTGATGCAATGCTTTGCAGCAGGGCTAATTCCTGCAATAAAACTAGAGTATATGGCAGAGGTTGCAGTGTGGTGGCACCAGCACCAGTGCCTAAGGCCCAATTTTTCTGCCCCTGTTTAACAGGGGCGTTTAAGTACAATTTTTGATGCAATGCTTTGCAGCAGGGCTAATTCCAGCAATAAAACTAGAGTATATGGCAGAGGTTGCAGTGTGGTGGCACCAGCACCAGTGCCTAAGGCCCAATTTTTCTGCCCCTGTTTAACAGGGGCGTTTAATTACAATTTTTGATGCAATGCTTTGCAGCAGGGCTAATTCCAGCAAAAAAACTAGAGTATATGGAAGAGGTTGCAGTGTGGTGGCACCAGCAGCAGTGCCTAAGGCCAAATTTTTCTGCCCCTGTTTAACAGGGACATGTAATTACAATTCTTGATATAATATTTCACAGGAGGGCCCCTTCCTGTGCCCACCCAGAGTAACGGTGAGGACTTATAGTGTTGTGGCACCAGCACCACAACCACCAAAGGTCAATTTTTCTACCACTGTTCAACAATGGCATGTAATTACAATTCTTGATATAATCGTTCACAGCAGGGCGCTCCAGCGCCCACCAAGAGTCACTTTGAGGGCTTACAATGTTGTGGCAAAACCAACACCTTGTTCCGCCATTTCTGCAGAGCATATAGGGCAGGCCCCTACTTTCAAACATCCAACTTACAAACATCTCCTACTTGCAAACGCAAGGAGACAGCAGCAAGTGAGATGAAAAAAGATGGACGACAAAACAAATTATACAGGGGTGATAACCCTTCCCTATGTTTTCCAAAAAGCTTAAAAATAGTTTTTTTGACTGGAGCTACACTTTAAAAATGTACCAGTTGAAAATTACAAACAGATTCAACTTAACACAACAAACCTACACAGTCCCTGTCTTGTTTGCACCGCCTGTATACTGCTGTTCTGAGTATATAGGGCCTGGGGGCCACACGCATTTCCTTTTTTTAATATGGGTACAGGGTTCCCCTTAATATGCGTACAAGACCCAAATAGGCTGGTAATGGGCAGGGAGGGCTACCCATGCCATTTTTCTCAATGATTTTCAACCATATTGCAGGAACCAGATATAACATTAAAACCGCAAGCAGTTTTAAATGGTGTTATTTCCGTTTAATGTCATTTTGTGCAGGGACTGTTCTAAACACGGGAAACACGTGGCACTTCACAGGCATACTACAGACACCCCCCAAGCACCATATTTAAAGGAATATTTCACTATTTTTTTTCACTTTAATCGTCAGTAAAATCAGTGCTCCCGCCAAAACGGCCATTTTTAAAAACATTTTAGGCATTGACCCATGTCCCCTGGGGCAGGAGCCAGGTCCCCAAACCCTTTTTAGGACAGTATCTTGCATATTAGCCGTTAAAATTAGCACTTTCCATTTCGAACGTTCGAGTCCCATAGACTTCAATGGGGTTCTAACGTTCGTAACGAACGTGGGGGTCCGTTCGAAAGTTCTGGTGCGAACCGAACCGGGGGGTGTTCGGCTCATCCCTAGCTGGGAGAATTGGAGGGGCTGAAATCGTGGTGAGCTCTGCGAGAAGTATGTCGTCACCTGGGGTCAAGGGAGAACGTCTCCTCTGGTATCTGGTGTCATGTACCTCCATAGGCTCTGCTTTATGTTGCTCCCTTCTCACTGCAGAGCGACAAAAGCCAGTGTACCCCTTTGGCACTTCTATCAGTGGGATATCCGTAGCTTCACAGAATTATGGGAGATCCTCCGGGACCTTCAGGAGTGCTGTGCGTCCTTTTGTGGTGGCCGAAAGGCAAAATGGAAATTTTCATTTATAGGGAATTCCTTTAGTGTGGAGAGTGTCCAACAGGGGCCTCAGGTCACGTTGATGCTGCAAAGTGATGCCTGAGTGGTCTTGCATGTACAATGTGTGGTTTGCCTCTGGCTTGCCTGAGGATTTCCTCTTTCAGTTTAAAATCAACTATGCAACAGATGACGTCCCTTGGGGGATCGATTTCTCTCCCTTTGGTTCTCGGGGCTCTGTGGATCCTCTCCATTTTGATGGGAGTTTGGAGTGGTTTATTCAGGAGTAGGGATGAGCCGAATACCCCCCGGTTCGGTTCGCACCAGAACCTTCGAACGGACCGAAAATTTGTACAAACTTTAGAACCCCATTAAAGTTTATGGGACTCGAATGTTTGAAATCAAAAGTGCTAATTTTAAAGGCTAATATGCAAGATACTGTCCTAAAAAGGGTTTGGGGACACGGCTCCTGCCACAGGGGACATGTATCAATTAAAAAAAAAGTTTTAAAAATGGCAGTTTTTTCGGGAGCACTGATTTTAATGATGCTTAAAGTGAAAAAAAAAGTGAAATATTGCTTTAAATATCATGCCTGGGGGGTGTCTATAGTATGCCTGTGAAGTGGCACGTGTTTGCTGTGTTTGGAAGAGTCCCTGCACAAAATGACATTTAACAGAAAAAAAGTAATTTAAAACTGCTTACGGTTTTAATGTAATGTCTGGTTCCGGCAATACAGATGAAAATCATTGAGAAAAATGTCATGGGTAGCCCCCCCTGCCCATTACCAGCCCCTTTGGGTCTTGTATGGATAATAAGGGGAACCCTGTACCCAAATTAAAAAAAGGAAAGGCGTGGGGTCCCAGGCCCTATGTACTCAGAACAGCAGTATACAGACGGTGCAAACAAGACAGGGATTGTGTAGGTTTGTTGTGTTTGTAATTTTGAAGTGGTACATTTTTAAAGTGTAGCTCCAGTCAAAAAATCTATTTTTAAGCTTTTTGGAAAACATAGGGAAGGGTTATCACCCCTGTATAATTTTTTGCCGTCCGTCTTTTTTCATCTCACTTCCTTTTGTCTCCTTCCATTTGCAAGTAGGAGACGTTTGTAAGTTGGATGTTTTAAAGTAGGGGCCTGTCTTATATTCTCTGCAGAAATTTGGGCCTAAGGTGTTGGTGTTGCCACTACACTGTAAGCCTTCAAAGTGACTCTTGGTGGGAGCTGGAACGACCCGCTGTGAACTATTATATCAAGCATTGTAATTGCATGCCATTGTTAAACAGTGGTAGAAAAACTGGGCCTTTGGTGCTTGTGGTGGTGGTGCTGGTACCACAACACTGTAAGTCCTCACAGTTACTCTCGGTGGGCACTGGAACGGGCCCTGCTGTGAAATATTATATCAAGAATTGTAATTACATGCACCTATTAAACAGGGGCTGAAAATTGGGCCTTAGGCACTGGTGCCACAACACAGATACTCTAGTTGGAGAGCAGGAATGAGCTCTGCTGCAAAGTATTGCATCAAAAATTGTAATTACATGCCCCCTGAACAGGGGCTGAAAAATTGGGCCTTAGGCACTGGGGCTGGTGCCACGACATTGCAACCACACACAAATATTGTAGTTGAGTGTAGCAACGAACCCTCCTGCAAAATATTGCATCAAAAATTGTGCCACAACACTGCAACCTCTCCCAGACACTCTAGTTGGAGTGCAGGAATGAGTCCTGCTGCAAAGTATTGCATCAAAAATTGTAATTACACGCCTCTGTTGAACAGGGGCTGAAAAATTGGGCCTTAGGCACTGGTGCCACAACACTGCAACCCCTCACAGATACTCTAGTTGGAGTGCAGGAATGAGCCCTGCTGCAAAGTATTGCATCACAAATTGTAACTACATGCCACTGTTAAACAGGGGCTGAAAAATTGGGCCTTAGCCACTGGTGGCGGCACCCAGAACCAAAAATGCTCTTCTAAGCTATTCGCAGGATCATTGAGGAGGAAGAGGGTAGTCAGTCAACATAAAAGGATAGTCACTCAGCATCAGCATAGGCAGTCTTGAAGGGATGTGACATTTCAAAAGAAATTATTCTGTTACATCAGTTTCAGGTGCTTGGTAGCTGGTGGTGATCCAAGACTGATTCATCTTTATGAAGGTGAGTCGATCAACCGAGTCAGTGGACAGGCACACCCTATGAACGGTTACAAAGCCTCCAGAAGCACTGAATGTGCGTTCCCGAAAGAACGCTGGATGCAGGACAGGCCAGTAGCTCAATTGCATACTGTGCAAGCTCTGGCCAGTGATCCATCCTCAAGACCCAGTAAGCCAGAGGATTTTTGTTGGGAAAGGTCCAAGTCTGACCTTGCCCCTAGGTATTCCTGCACCATGTAAATCAGACGCTGGCGATGGTTGCTGAAACCAATCATACCTTGGGGCTGCGGACTAAAAAATTGTCTGAACGCATCGGTCAGACAGCCACCTTCTCCACTGCTCCTTCTGTGACTGACCGAAGCCTCAGCAACATGTTGTGCAGGACCAGGAGTTTGTAACCTCCCAGTCTCTGGGAACGCGTTGCACAGACCTTTCTGCAAGGCCTCCCGGAGATGTCTCATCCTCTGCTCCCTCTGTGATGGCAAGATAAGGTCTGCAACCTTACCCTTGTACCGTGGATCAAGGAGAGTTGCCAGCCAGTAATGATCCCTCTCCTTGATCCGAAGAATATGAGGATCCTTCTGCAGGCTTTGCAGGATCAGGGAGGCCATGCAGCATAGGTTTGCTGAGGCATTCAGTCCGGAGTACTCTGGGTCACTAAGGACAACATGATCCACAGCCACCTCCTCCCAGCCATGTACAAGTCCATTGGTTTCTTGGGACTGTAAATCATCCCTAAAAGTCTGCTGCTGCTGATGCTGAGTGCCAGGCTCCACCTCCATGCTGACATAATCCTCCTCCTCCTCCTTCTCGTCCTCTTCCTGTGTGATCGGTGGGACAGCAGGAACACTGTCTGGATAAAGGGGGCCTTGAGAGGCAAGGAAGTCCTCCTCTTCCTGCCTCTGTTCTGCCTCAAGTGCCATCCTCGTGGCCTCCTTAAATGATTATAGGACAGTGCATGGATCTCTGATCATGGCCCACTGGCGTGGGGAAAAAAACGAGCTCCCCTGACCCTGTCCTGGTGCAGTAGTCACAGAGGTACTCATTGATGGCCCTCTGCTGCGTGTGCAGCCACTGCAGCATGGCCAACGTTGAGTTCCACCTGGTGGGCATGTCACAGATAATGCGGTTCTTGGGCAGGATCAACTCCTTTTGGAGCTCAGCCAGCCGAGCACTGGCATTATATGACCTGAGGAAATGAATACAGACTTTCCTGGCCTGCCTCAGGATATCCTGTAAGCCCGGGAACCACTGCACTAGCAAGTTAAGCACGTGAGCCACACAGGGCACATGGGTCAGTTATCCCAGTGTTGGAGAGCGGAGAGGAGGTTGATGCCATTGTCACAAACCACCATTCCTGGTTTAAGCTGGCATGGCGTCAACCACCTCTCAGCCTGCCCCTGCAGAGCTGACAGAATATCTGCCCCAGTGTGGCTCCTGCCCCCCAAGAACACCTGCGCAAGCACAGCATGGCATCTTTTTGCCTGCGTACTTGCGTAGTCCTTTTAACGCCTATGGAGCACCGCTGGTTCCGAGAACAAAGCACAGGAAGAGGCCATGGAGGAAGAAGAAGAGGATGGGGTGGAGGAGAGAGGTGTGTCACAACCAGTAGAAGCATTTTGGAGGCATGTTGGCGGAACAACCTCCAACACTACTGCACCTTGTCCTGCCAGAGTAACCAATTCGCCGTGAAAGATAGGTAACGTCCCTGTCCATGCCTGCTGGACCATGAGTCAGCAGTAATATGCACCTTACTGCTGACCGCCCTGTCCAGCAAGGCATGGACATCGCCTTCCACATGCCGGTAGAGAGCCGGAATCGCCTTCCATGTGAAAAAGTGACATTTGGGAACCTGCCACAGAGGAACCGCACATTGCAAAAACTGACGGAAGGGGGCAGAGTCTACCAACTAAAAAGACAGCAGTTGAAGTGCTAGCAATTTAGCCAAGCTAGCATTCAACTGCTGGGCATGTGGATGGCTGGGAGTGAACTTCTTTTCGACGGTTCAGCAGCTGGGGCAGGGAAATTTTCCTGGTACAATCGGACGTCTGTGTACTGCTAGCAGAGTGCACGCAAGTACTTGGCTGTGACACACCTAATTCTACACCTTCATTCCTCTCAGTGCAGGTTTCAGAGAAGACTGAAGATATAGTGGGTTTGGAGATCCCAACTGATGAGGAGCAAGGAGAGGTCAGCTTTGTTCTTTGGTGTGGATCTTTACGGTACGCTTGCCAGCAAGCTGCATGGCAGGTCAACATATGTCTGGTCAAGCATGTGGTGCCCAACAGCTGATGTTTTGGCCACGCAAGAACATTTGTTGCAAATAGCAGTGGTGTGATCTGATGCACTTGTCTCAAAAAAGGCCCACACCAAAGAACTTTTGGAATAACACGCAGAGGCAGCACCCTGCACAGGCTGAGCTCTGCGGTGTGATTTAGTGGGTGTGCTGCCCTTAAGCTGGCATCCTGCCTCGTTGGAGATGTGCCTCCTCATCCTCCTACTCCCCCTCCTCCTCCTCTCTCCTATCAGGCACCCACATGGAGTCAGTGACCTCATCATCCCCTCCCTCTTCATCACTGGAGCAAACCTGGCAGTATGCTGCAGCTGGTGGAACATGACTGCCAGATTGCTGTCCTTCTTGAGCATCCCCTCTCTCTGCGCTCACTCTACTGCCTTCCTATAGCTGGGTATCATCATCAGAACCTTCAAAACTCTGGGAATCCTCCTGGAGCATGTACCCAACACTGTGTTCAAACAGTTCGGGGGACTCCTCAGGAGGACATGGTGGGTCTAGGGAAGGAGTGACTGATGACATTGAGACTAGGGAAGAGGATGCGTTGGCAGTTGCTTTGCTCGTACCCTGAGCCTGGGTGAGAGAGGATGAGGAGGGTGAGGAGGGCTTGGTCATCCACTCTACCATGTCTTCAGCATGATGTGGCTCAACACGTCCAGCTGCCGAAAATAAGGACAAGCGCGTCCCATGGCCACGTGCTGATGACGATGCACCGCGTCCATGACCAGCACTGTTGCCTCTAGACACAGAGCCCGCTTGACCTCTTTTATTGGCTTGTGACTGTCTGCCTCTCCTTGTTGGCCTTCCAGACATACTAATGGCCTGCAGGGAGAGAAACAGAACAACACAAGCAATTGTGGGTAGCTTCAGGTGTATACTGTGCAGGTGGCACAATACAATGACTGTAACTGCTGCAGCTGCCTGTGTTATAGGAACAGAACAACACCAGCAATTGGGGGTAGCTTCAGGTGTATGCTGTGCAGGAGGCACAATACACTGACTGTAACTGCTGCAGCTGCCTGTGGTATAGGAACGGAACAACACCAGCAATTGGGAGTAGCTTCAGGTGTATACTGTGCAGGGGGCACAATACACCGACTGTAAATGCTGCAGCTGCCTTTGGTAAAGGAACAGAATAACACAAGCAATTGGGGGTAGCTTCAGGTGTATACTTTGCAGGGGGCACAATACACTGACTGTAACTGCTGCAGCTGCCTGTGGTATAGGAACAGAACAACACCAGCAATTGGGGGTAGCTTCAGGTGTATACTGTACAGGAGGCACAATAAACCCACTGTAACTGCTGCAGCTGCCTGTGGTATAGGAACAGAACAACAGCAGCAACAGGGGGTAGCTTCAGGTGTATACTGTGCAGGGGGCACAATACACCCACTGTAACTGCTGCAGCTGCCTGTGGTATAGGAACACAACCACACCAGCAATTGGGGGTAGCTTCAGGTGTATAATGTGCAGGAGGTACAATACACCCACTGTAACTGCTGCAGATGCCTGTGGTATAGGAACACAACAACACCAGCAATTGGGGGAAGCTTCAGGTGTATACTGTGCAGGGGGCACAATACACCCACTGTAACTGCACTAGGTTCAATCACAAGAAATCTAGACACTGTCCCAGCCTATCCTTCTCTTTATGAATGCCACAACACACTACACAAGGCTGCCGCCCAGGCGGCCTTATATAGTGTGGGGCATGTACTAAACCCCCTGAGCTATAATTGCCCACAGGCATCCTGCCTGTGCCCAATTATGGCTCTCCTCTCTGCCGGCACTGTGATTGGCCAAGCATGCGGATCACAGTGCATGCTTGGCCAATCATCAGCCAGCAATGCACTGCAATGGCGCAGTGCATTGTTGGCCGTGAGCGGCACACGAATATGGCACAAATGGCCCACAAAGATCTGGCTTCGCCGAACCGGCGATCACCCAGCACAACCCTATTCAGGAGTTCATTGAAGATGCCTGTGGCCGTGGGTAATATTTGGTCCTCCTCAATCACTTCAGGAAGTCTTCTGACCCTCACATTATGGCGTAAGCCCCTGTCGTCGAGGTCTTCCAGGTGCCTCTACATGTCTCTCATTTGAAGGGTATGAGTATCCACATGGTGTGTGGTCTTTCTGATCTGCGTGTCATGGCGATTGGTCACTCTTTTGACTGCTTGCACTCTGTCAGTGAGTGCATGAATATCCAGTCTGAGTTCTGAAATAGCTGCTGAAAGTATATCTTTTATATCTGCAGCAATGGTCCGCAGGTCATCAATGTTCAGGTAAGGTTGTGGGTTATCCTCCATGTCGTCCCTGTTTGAGGAGATTGTCAGAGGGGTGATGGGTGGCATCCCCAGTAGTGAGGGAGCCATTGCCTGTGAGTGCCCGTGGCGGGAAGACGCAATTTTCCCTTGGCCTGAGCGGAACATCTCCGGAATGCTGTGGCTTAAGTTCCCTGATTGTTCCCTCAGGGATTGGGAATGTGAGGCAGAAGAGTTCCGGGAATCAGTCCCCATCTGTATGGCCGCTTTTAGGGTGTTTTTACCTCCGTTAAGCAGTTAGCTGGTCGTGTGGTAGAGGGAGCTTCTGAGCTAAGCGTCCATCTCCATGTCAGGTCAGGCCACGCCCCCCCCATATCTATTTACAGGAGGAACATTCATCGCAGCCAATCATTGGACCAGATGACATCCACAGGGGTCGCCCCACACGCGCATTTGACCTAGCTAGCAACAGTTGGTCCACTCCCAGGAGTGAGTGCACATCCAACAGGGATGTGCACTATTTAAGCACAGAATCATCCATCTATTATTCCATTTACAGCACTGGATACTGTTCCACTAGCATGAGCACCTTTTTTTCACTGGGGACAGTTTTATTAATTTTATTAATTGTTACCATTGTAACTTATGTGGTATAGCAATTTGTTCTCTTTATCCATATTTACACATACATGAGGTTTTTTCACTTACTTTCATCCTTTGGCGCTTTGGTTCATTTTCATATTTTTTCACAAAGGAATTTTTTTGTTTACTTTATAAGGCTTGTGCATCACATAGATTTGGGACTTATTTAAACTGTCATACAGGAACATTTAGATGTGCTTTAACTGCTTAAAGTCGAACTATAGGCAAAACCTTTTTGTTTACATTTTGATAAAGTAAGGGAGGATTTTTTGCCATCTGTGTCCCATTTGGGGGATTTACCTTCACTTCCTGTCCCTGCAAATAATTGAGTCCCTTGGTGTACTGGTGCTGGCTGTGATCAGGACACAGATATGTGTCTGACGCTGGTACTGGTGACAGTTGTATTGATGCTAGCTGTGATCAGGGCACTAATATGTGACTAACACCGTTATTGATGATAGTTGTACTGGTTCTGGCTGGGATCAGGATATGTGTCTGACACCGGTACTGATGATAGTTGTACTGGTGCTATCTTTGAGCAGGACACTAATATGTGGCTGACACTGGTATTGATGGCAGTTGTACTGGTGCTGTCTGTGAGCTGGACATGTGGCTGATGCTGGTACTGATGACACTTGTATTGATGCTTGCTGCGATCAGGGCAGTAATAGGTGGCTAACACTGGTGTTGATGATAGTTGTACTGGTTCTGGCTGTGATCAGGACACTGATATGTGTCTGACACTGGTACTGATGATAGTTCTACTGGTGCCGACTGTAATCAGGGCGCTAAGTTCTACTAGTGCTGGCTGTGATCAGTGGCTGACACTGGTGGTTAATAACACTGGTACTGGTGCTGAATGCAACCAACATATAAAGGTCTTTATCTCCTCGCATTGCTCATTAATATGTGACAGGAAAGGAAGAGTTAGCTGAAATACAAAAACCATTGTTTATATTTTTTGATGCCATGATCAGTCCCAGCAATCATGTGGTACAGAGCCAATTTCATTGGTACTTTATACTTTTTTGTAAACTATGCACTGTACAGTGGCCAGTGAGATCACAATACAGTGCTCATTCTCATGCTGGGGCCTACACATAAGCACTGTAAAAAAAATGGCATATATATTTATGAGCATCTCCTCTCAGAAGTGTGCATTTCCGTCCATAACCTTATAACAGGTAAATGGCAAGTAGATAAAGAAGAACTCTACTTAGCACTGTGTACATCTGAACTGATCCCATACTATGTTTAAAATGCAGAACTTTTAAAGACTGTTGTCTAGTTTAAAAAAAATATATATATATATATATATATATATATATATATATATATATATATATATATATATATATATATATATTTTACATATTAGCTGCCCTGCCATTTCCTGCAACTGAGGCAAAATTGTTGTAAGATTATATAGAGATATCTGAATTGTTCTTTTAGTATAGAATATACAAGTGTTTTGTGTAGACTTCAAAGTTCAGGGTAGAGTTGGAATGTTTTAGAACCCTTAGAAAGTTTCCTATTTCTGAATGTGAACCCAGAAGTTAAAGTCACTAGAACAGGAGGAACATTTTCCAATAGGAGCACCTCTTGCAGTGACAATTGTCTAAGAGAAAGGAGATCTCCCTATTCTGCCACAGCAAACATAAATACTTTAGGGGGTATTTTTTATAAAGCAGTGAGTCTGATATTCACCAATAGGGATGAGCTTCGTCTTCGAGTCAAACTCATGTTCGACTCGAACATCGTCTGTTCGGCCGCTTGCTGAATTGTGAACATTATGGGCCGTTCGCACCAAATTTGAGTGGCGCGTCAAGGCCCATAATTCACTGTGGCATCGCAGTGCATTGCTGGCTGCTGATTGGCCAAGCATGCACTATGACCCAGGGTGGCTTTGGCCAATTATGTCTCAGGGGGTTTAGTACACGCCCCACTCTATATAAGGCCGCCTGTGTTAGCGGCCTTGTGTAGTGTGTTGCGGGTGGCAGTGGTCAAAGACAGACAGAGAGAGATAGACAGTGTCATTTAATTTTAGTTAGATAGAGTAGGCAGGCGAGTCAGTTAGCTTCAGTTACAGTGTGTAGAGGATATATATGCATCCCTGGTGTGTTGTGTATGTATATATATATATATATATATATATATATATATATATATATATATATATATATATATATATATACACTGTATTCAGTTTAGCTAGATCCGTTCCTGTTCTTCTCTTCATAATATACTGACAGGCAGGGAGCTAAACTATTTTCACTTGGTGTACTGTGTCCTTTGCACAGTGTGCACCTAAAGCTTTACCTGAATACAATTTTTTGGCTGGAGCTACACTTTAAAAATGTACCAGTTTAAAATTACAAACAGATTCTACTTAACAACAAACCTACAGTTCCTGTCTTGTTTGCACCACCCGTATACTGCTGTTCAGAGTATATAGGGCCTGGGGGCCCTACGCCTTTCCATTTTTTAATTTGGGTGCGGGGTTCCCCTTAATATCCATACAAGACCCAAAGAGCCTGGTAATAGACTGGGGGGGAAGGTACCCATGCCGTTTGTGTCACTGGTTTTCATCCATATTGCCGGGACCAGACATTACATTAAAGCTGCAAACAATTTTAAATTACTTTTATTCCTTTAAAAATGAAATTTTGTGCAGGGACTGTTCTAAGCACGGGAAACATGCACCACTTTACAGACATACTATAGACACCCCCCAGGTAAGATATTTAAAGGAATATTTCACTTTTATTTTTTCACTTTAAACATCATTAAAATCACTGCTCCCGAAAAAATGGCTGTTTTTAAAACTTTTTTTTGCATTGATACATGTCCCCTGGGGCAGGACCCGGGTCCCCAAACCCTTTTTAGGACAGTAACTTGCATATTAGCCTTTAAAATTAGCATTTTTGATTTTGAACTTTCGAGTCCCATAGAATTTAACAGGGTTCTAAAGTTTGCGCAAATTTCGGTCCGTTCGCAGTTTCTGGTGAGAACCGAACCTGGAGATGTTCGGCTCATCCCTATTCCCCAAACATTCACTGCAGTCAAATATCCCTGGTGCATGTGTTTTGAATGTAAGTGATTTTTTTTTTTTAACTGCCAGTGAATATCTGGTGAAAGGCTAGTTAGGCTAGTTTCACATAGGCTTTCTGATCAGGTCCGCCTGAAAGATTTTCAGGCAGACCTGATCAGACTTTCCATAGCTCTCTTTGGAGCGGCGCATGTCTGCTGACATCTGCCAGTATCCGATCCTGTCCGCCAGAAACATTGGAAAGGATGACAGTTGAATGGAAACAGACAGGCGGTCCGTTTCCGCCTGAGAGCTCCATAGAGAACAACAGTACTGTGTCTTTGTCCGCTATGCAGCGGACACAGACCTGTCATCCCCCTGCTCAATGGGAAGATCCCCTACCAAGCAGGTGGATGTGGACTACAGACAAAGCCCGTGTAGAACCAGCCTTATAAATATGCCTCTAAATGTTTTCCACTCTTCTAAAAAGAACAATACTTTTGTGGTGACCTCTCTAAAACCTAAAGAAAAAGTAAAGTAAGCAAGTACATAATTTGCTTTTGTTTTTGTTTTTTTTGCAGTATTTTATCATTTTTGGTTTGATTTTCACATTATTACGCAGTTTAAGCTTACTAATTTTTGTTGTATTCCATATACAAATTTGTACAGTTGCTCAGTCTTCGTGAGATTTTATTGATTCAGACATTTACTCTTTCTCTCTCTTAACAGGTGTTGTGAAAAGATGGCAGTCACACTCAGTGTATATTGTTTTTACCAGCTAATAAATTGTATTTTGAGAAGTGAGATCACAACAGTTGTGTAGCAATGCAAATAAGAAACAGAGCCTACATATGTAATGAGAAAATATGTCTGCCTTCATATACAGATATAATTACCAATGAGATAGAAACAAAGTGATAGAAAAAGAGTTTCTAAGAACATTAACACCCACTGATAAAACTTCTTACTTCTAAAGCTAAAATGTTTTTTTTTTTACCTTAATGCATTCCCTGCATTAGGGTAAAAAAAATGTTCTATCACTTGCCGTGCTTCCACCCCAAAACACTTACCTGACTCCTACATCGATCCAGCACTATGTCCAGCTGTATCTCTTCTTATTCCCCTCCCTGCTTTCACAGGCTTCACTGAAAGCAGCAGGACCCGTTTGCAGTCAAATCCTGTGAGGAGGAAGCAGGCAGCAGGGCTGAGCAGTGGCGGCCCGTCCATAGGGGGCGCCCAGGCGCCGCCCCCCCCCCCCCCCCTCCAGGCAGTCACAAAAAAAAAAAAAAAAATTGAAAAAAAAAATTTTTTTTTTTTTTTGGAAATGGCCCTTTAAAAAAAAAATGAAAAAAAGTCCTTAAGTGCACTGTGTACGAGCGCCGGACACAGTGCAGCGCTGGACACAGTGCACTATGTGAAGACGCCACGTCAACGCAATCACAAGATTGCAGACGCGGCGCTTCATTTGCGGGGTTTTAACCCGCCTTGTGGCGCAAGTACAAATGCCGATCTGCATCCGCCCGGTGCCCATAGGTTTACAATGCTATGGGTTTGAGTGACAGACTAGTTAGCCGTCACTTCCGGTCTTCCCCTGTCGGATCAGTGCGCCGAGCGGAGGAGCAGAGGAATGTGAACTGCTGATGGCCTGCTGCACTATGAAACAACAAGGTAGCATTGCTGGAAATCCACAGGAGGGGGGCAGAGCTACAGGATGGATGGAGGGGGAGGCTTTACACGGGCAGCACTGACGATCAGCACTTCTATTATCTCCACTCAGTGGTTTTGCTGTGTCTCGGTTTGGCAGTCAGACCTGAATCTCTCCAAAAGCCTGTCTACTGCAGACAGTGACATCTAGTATAGGCACTTGTTGGCCATTCGGAAACCAACACTCCTTCCAGTGTTTTACCCCCCCCCCCCCAACACCCCAGGATAACATTACCTTTAGCAAAAGTTCCCCACTGCTTCACTAAAATATACTCATCAAACCCTGACAGAGTGACAGTGTATTGCATCTGGATGTGAATGCCTAGGTCCCGCTGCTATGTCTGCATGGTTGTGGTTGCTGTTCAGCTTTACCTCCTGTAGCTGTGGTTTCAATAGAAGCCTTTTTAGTAGTTGCCAAATATTCTCCGCATCGTGCTTGCATTCTGTGTATCATCTGATGACTTCTGTCCCTTTAGTATGTAGTAGTAAATCTTTATCGATATGTAATATTGAAGATTTGCTCACTGCCTTTGATTTTTTTGTGAGCTTTAAGCCAATTTCTCCTGCCTTTAAACCTAAAGAACAATTTGTATGCCAGTTCAAAATGTTTAGCCTTTTAATGTAGTCTATACCAGTGGAGGCTCTTGTGAAACACACAGCCCATATGAAGCCTCCCCCCACCCACCCATCCCTCTGTCCCTGATTCATCCCAACCACCAGCTCTCTGTCCCTGATCCCTGATCCATCCCACCCACCATCCCTCTGTCCCTGATTCATCCCACCCACCAGCTCTCTGTCCCTGATCCATCCCACCCACCCACCATCCCTCTGTCCCTGATTCATCCCACCCACCAGCTCTCTGTCCCTGATCCATCCCACCGTCCTTCTGTCCCTGATCCGTCCCACCGTCCTTCTTCTCTCCCTGATCCATCCCACCCACCATCTCTCTGTCCCTGATCCATCCCACCGTCCTTCTGTCCCTGATCCATCCCACCTACCATCTCTCTGTCTCTGGTCCATCCCACCCACCATCTCTCTGTCCCTGATCCATCCCACCGTCCTTCTGTCCCTGATCCATCACACCTACCATCTCTCTGTCCCTGGTCCATCCCACCCACCATCTCTCTGTCCCTGATCCATCCCTCTGTCCCTGATCCATCCCTCTGTCCCTGATCCCATCCCACCCACCACTGATCCAACTCCCCACCCCACCTCCATCCTTCTGTCTCTGATCATCACCATCCCTCTGATCCCACCACTAAAGGAAAACATGTAAGATATTGCATTATTGCAGTCACTAAATGTGATGACTGTATTTGTTTTATTTTATTAGGCTTTCTTGTACTTCATTGTCTGCGGTGACCTCTGCCTATTGCTGTTTCCCGAGCACCTTTTTTGTGTTTCCTGTTTTTTTTTCTCTGGTGAACGAGGAGTGTGGCTGGGCTGTCAGACATATTGATGTGTCATTAGAACCTGGTGTATAATGTAGAGCCTGGTATATGATGTACAGAGCCCTGTCTATAATGTAGAGCCTGGTATATGATGTACAGAGCCCTGTCTATAATGTAGAGCCTGGTATATGAAGTATAGGGCCCTGTGTATAATGTAGAGCCTTGTATATGATGTACTACAGGGGACGGAGTTGGTGGATTCTATAATGGGTGGGGCTTATGAGAAGTGGGATGGGTCAAAAGGGTGGGCGTGGTCTAGCGCCCCCCCATCTTAAAACTTCACCAGCCGCCACTGGGGCTGAGGTCAGCTGAATTTGTTTATGGATGAGGAACATTGGAAAATACAAGAAAGCCAAAGGCATTTTTACATTATTAAGACCATTGGTTGTAATATTATTATCCTCCTCGTATCATTTAATGGAAAAATCCCTAATTATACTGACATATTGTCAGTTTCTGCTCTGGGACACAGTTCTGGTTTCCCCCCAACTAGATGGCCATATGTTGTGCCGAAAATGCGTCATGACATAATTTTGCATCATATTGTGAATTTGCGGTGACGTTGTAACGTCATTTTGTGTCATGCTGAAGATTTGCGTTATGATGTGACGTACGTGATGACGTGGAAACCTTATAAATAGAGGAAGGGAAAGGGGAGGCATTTTATTTGCAACCATGTGGAGATAGCTTGGACCCCTCCATTTTCTTTTCTTTTCTTTCGCTATTTTATTTGGTGCAAAGTTAGCTTTTCACTACTGACAAAGCTTATTATTTAAGCGAAACATGTAGAGTATTTTTGAGAGAACCTGTCAGGAAAGGTTCCACCTGCTGGTAATACTATCTGACATTTGGCATGCAGTACTAATGTCCACCAGCAGGTGTCTCCTGGCAGTATGGAGCCGATATCACCTCCTGCAGTCAGGCATCATCTGATCCTGATTGCAGGAAATGGTATAAATACCGGGCAAGCTCACACATCCTTGCCTTGGTATTGTCCTTGGGCCCTGACCTGTATCCTGTGAACTTGCAAACCTGATCCTGAACTTGTATTTGTACCTGTTCCTGTCCATCCTATTATCCTGTGTTCCTGTTCCCCTGCCCTGCAGCCTGATCCCTTTTACACCTTCTCCCTGTCTTGCTCCTTGTCCCCCATCTGCTGATCTCCCATTTATGACCCTCGCCTGGCTAAGATTACGATTCTGGTATCCTCTTTTGCTGTATATGCTTGTTAGGTTGTTGTTCTTTGTGGGTCATTGCTTGGTTGTTGGTTTGTTTACACTGTTTGACATTGGTGGTGTGTTTATATTTGTATTCATGTATCTTAATAAATTACATACTTTTTCACCTACATACATTTGGTTCACTCTGTGCAGGCCACGCAGTTCTGGTCACATCTGATTTATGACAGAATACCAAGGCCATCCCTGACCAGAAGTGGCTGCACAAAGGAACCATTTAGGTTCAGTTTGTTTTCCTAAAACATGAATGCCGATGGGGTTGTTTATTTTGCTCTGCTGGCATCAGACAGTAGTGAATATTACCGCCAGGCATTGCAAGAGTGGACTAGTGAGCAATTACTAGAACTGATTAATTTGTCTCACTTCCTGGTCGATCAGAGTTGTATACTATTTAGGGATGTGCAGCCTTTAATCCAAATTTGTACAGAGCTGGCCCTGCCCTGTATTTCAAAGGACCATCGTGATTTCTCTCCCCCTTTTAGTATTAATCAGGTTGTATCTCTGGTGTGGCTTCTGGTAGATGATCCCATGTACTTTTTTGAACACTACTGTTCCCAACAGGTGATAACAGAGTGCGTTGAGTCTGTTCAGTCCTTTGTTGGACAGGCAGAATTAAAACTGCAGTTTGTGCAACCAATACTCTCAGCATGATCTGACGTGATGCAAACAGCCCCAGCCAACCCACAATAAATTACCTCTGCCATCAAACACCTGCCTACCCAAATGTATTTTCCCCCATCACCCATGGCAACCTCAATCGCAGCCCAGTATACGCTGCTTTCAACCAAATACTAATATCCAGTTTCTGCTCCCTGGACCTATCGTGCCTTTTACCCACCTGCCTCTTCTCAGCTGTCTACAAACCCACAAGAACTTCCCCAGCTACTGTTACCTCTTCCCTGCCATATTTCAACCCTCCTCTCCAGTCTGCTTCATCCCTTACCTACAGTCCTGCAGTTACCTAGGACTTCAGTGGCTAACCAAAAAAGAGACAAAAGTTCTTTCCTACCTGTTTGATCCTGCTAGTAGCCCAACCTGCCTCCATACCAGCCAATCTATCACAGCCTAAAGTCCCGGTGCCAGTGTCCCAGCCTGAAGTGCCAGTGTCGCAGCCTGAATTCCCGGTGCCTGTTTCCCGGTCTGAGGTTGCGGTGCCCGTTTCCCAGTCTAAATTTACGGTGCCCATTTCCCGGCCTGTGGAGCCTGCTGCCCTGCCAGATGACCAAGAGTCTGCCGCTCCCTGCCAGACGACCTGGAGCCTGCCATCCTGCCAGACAACCCAGAGCCTGCCATCCTGTCAGACGACCCGGAGCCTGCTGCCCTGCCAGAGGACCCAGAGTCTGCTGCCCTGGCAGATGACATGGTGCCTGCTGCCCCACCAGATGACCCAGTGCCTGCTGCCCTGCCAGACAATCCGGAGCCTGCCTCCCTGCCAGACGACCCATGGCCTGCCTCCCTGCCAGACGACCCGGAGCCTGCCGCCCTGCCAGACCACTCGGAGCCTGCCGCCCTGCCAGATGACCCGGAACCTGCTGCCCTGCCAGATGAACCAGAGCCTGCTGCCCTGCCAGACGATCCAGAGTCTGCTCCCCAGCCTGATGTGCCTTTGTCTGCTGCCCAGCTTGAAGCATCCCTGTCTGCTGCCCAGCCTGAAGCATCCCTGTCTGCTGCCAAGGCTGAAGCATCCCTGTCTACTGCCCACCTGGATGTGTCAGTGTCTGCTGTCCAGCTTGATCTGCCCATGCCTGCTTCCCATCTCCATGTGTCTGTGCCAGCAGCCCAGCTTGATGTTCCCGCTCCTGCTTTCCATCTCAATGTGTCTGTGCCTGTTGCCCAGCTTGATGTGTCTGCGCCTGCTGCCCAGCTTGATGTGTCTGTGCCTGCTGCCCAGCCTTATGTGTCTGTGCCTGCTGCCCAGCCTTATGTGTCTGTGCCTGCTGCCCAGCCTTATGTGTCTGTGCCTGTTGCCCAGCCTGATGTGCCCATACCTGTTGCCCAGCTTGATGTGTCTGTGCCTGCCGTCCAACCTGATGTGCCTGATGCCCAGCTCGATGTGCCTGCTACTCAGCTTGAGGTTCCTGCACCTGCTAGCCAGTTGGACATACCTATTGCCCAGCCTGACAGGTCTGTGCCCGCTGCCCAGCTTGATGTGCCCACTGCCCAGGTTGCTGTACCACTGCTCACTGCCCAGTTTGATGTGTCACTGCCTCTGCCCATTGCCCGGTTTAAAGCCATGGACCTTCCTCATGCCCAGCTTGATGTGACTCTGCCCACTGCCCGACTTGATGCCATGGACTTTCCCCAGCAGTGGCTAGTTGGAGCGTCCAAATGTCGTTCCTTTGGGGGGGTACTTTCAGGAAAGGTTCCACCTGCTGGTAATACTATCTGACATTTGGCATGCAGTACTAATGTCCACCAGCAGGTGTCTCTTGGCACTTTGGAATTGTCAGGGGAGCTTTCCCTTGCTGGTGTTATGTGATATTTGGGCCGCAGTTCTGGCGTCCACTAGCGGGTGGTTCCTGACAGTATGGAGCCGATATCACCTCCTGCAGTCAGGCATCACCTGAGCCTGATCATAGGAGATGGTATACCTACCCATCAAGCTCACACATCATTGCCTTGGTATTGTCCTTGGGCCTTGACTTGTATCCTGTGAACCTGCAAACCTGACCCTGAACCTGTATTTTTACCTGTTCCTGTCTATCCTGTATTCCTGTTCCCCTGCCCTGCAGCCTGACCCCTTCCACCTTCTCCCTGTCTGTCTTGCTCCTTGCCCCCCATCTGCTGATCTCATGTTTATGACCCTGGCCTGGCTAAGATTACAATTCTGGTATCCCCTTTTTCTGTATATGCTTGTTAGGTTTTTGTTCTTTGTGGGTCACTGTTTGGTTGTTGGTTTTTTTACATTGTTTGGTATTGGTGGTGTTTTTATACTTGTATTGACATACCTTAATAAATTACATACTTTTTCACCTACATACGTTTGGTTCACTCTGTGCAGTCCATGCAGTTCTGATCACATCTGATTTATGACAGCACCTTATCATTTCTTTCGGGGCAAGCATGGTTTTGTGGGAGGGTGTTTTTTGAGATTATTGGCAGGCAGGTAGTGAGGATCCTAGGAATCCTGTTCTTAAGGCAGAGCTGATTATCAGAAGTGATTCTCTTAGCTGGAGGAGTTGACAGTTAGTTTTGGAGGTAGTGTAGTATTACCTTTGGTCCAGGCAGGAACCTGAGATCTGCTAGTTACTGACAGAATTAGCTTAAACTCTAAGGAACCCTTTTGAATTGGGACTGTTATGACATTTTATGCCAGAGTTTATACTCTGAAGTTTTAATCACAGGTGGTACAGTAAATACTAGTCAAGAAGACCTGTATGAATTCCGAGTGGATAGCCTGGGTTGGTTCAGGGTCAGACATACTCAGTACCTACAGCGAACAGCAAGACTAGCCAGAACCCTTAGCTATTGAGGCTGGAAGTTGTTCAAGCTATGGTTGAGGCAGGGTTCATAACCAGAAATGGTTTTCTTGGCTGCAGAAGTTAACACCTAGTTTTTGGAGGTAGTGTAGAATTATTTTCTGGTCCAGGCAGGAACTAGAGATATGTGAGTCATTGACAATATAAGCCTAGACTGTGAGGAACACTATAGTCTTATCTGATCTGATCACAGGAGCTACAGTAAATACTAGCCAAGACTAAGGATGAGCCGAACACCCCCCGGTTCGGTTTGCACCAGAACCTGCGAAAAGACCTAAACTTCGTGTGAACTTTAGAACCCTATTAAAGTCTATGAGACTCGAACGTTCAAAATCAAAAGTGCTAATTTTAAAGGCTAATATGTAAGTTATTGTCCTAAAAAGTGTTTGGGGACCTGGTTCCTGCCCCAGGGGACATGTATCAATGCAAAAAAAAGTTTTAAAAACGTCAGTTTTTTTGGGAGCAGTGATTTTAATAATGCTTAAAGTGAAACATTAAAAGTATAATATTCCTTTAAATTTCGTACATGGGGGGTGTCTATAGTATGCCTGTAAAGGGGCGCATGTTTCCCGTGCTTAGAACTGTCCCTGCACAAAGTGTCATTTCTGCAGGAAAAAAAGTCATTTAAAAGCACTTGCGGCTATAATGAATTGTCGGCTCCTTGTAATACAGAGAACAGTCAGTGAAAGTCATTTATAAAAAAAAAAAAGTGTGGGGTTCCCCCAAATTCAATTACCAGGCCCTTCAGGTCTGGTGTGGATTTTAAGGGGAACTCCAAGCCAAATAAAAAAAAATGGAGTGGAGTTCCCCCCAAAAATCCATACCAGACCCTTTATCTGAGAACGCAACCTGGCAGGCCGCAGGAAAAGAGGGGGAATAAGAGAGCGCCCCCCTCCTGAACTGTACCAGGCCACATGCCCTCAAAATTGGGAGGATGCTTTGGGGGTCTCTGACCCCTCAAAGCACCATGTCCCCATGTTGATGGGGACAAGAGCCTCATCCCCACAACCCTCGCTGGTGGTTGTGGGGGTCTGTGGGCGGAAGACTTATCAGAATCTGGATGCCCCCTTTAACAAGGGGACCCCCAGATCCCAGCCCCCCTGTTTTAAATGGTAAGGGGGTACAAAAGTACCCCTACCATTTCACAAAGAAAGTCTAAAAAAATGTTAAAAAACACACACACACCGTTGGGAAAAGTCCTTTATTAAAAATAAAAAAAAGATTCCAGCGGGGATCATCTCTCCGGGGTCCAGTGATGGGTGATCTGATCCAATGATGGGTGATCTCTCCCGATGGTCCAGCGCATCCATCCTGTCTTCACCGGAGACACTGCGGGAATCCCGGCAGTCTGACACTTCTTAGCTTAGGAGGGCGGGGCCACCCATCACCTGACCCTGCCCCCTCTGATGCAAAGGGGAAAGCCGGGTTTCCCCAGTGACGTACGGGTGACCCCGCCCCTCTGATGTAACGCAGGACAGTTCTAAGCACGGGAAACATGCCCATTTACAAGCATACTATAAACACCCCCCAGGTACAAAATTTAAAGGAATATTACACTTATTGTTTCACTTTAAACATTAATAAAATCACTGCTCCCGAAAAAATGGCAATTTTTAAAACATTGATACATGTCCCCTGGGGCAAGACCCAGGTCCCCAAACACTTTTTAAGACAATAACTTGCAGATAAGCCTTTAAAATTAGCACTTTAGATTTCTCCCATAGACTTGTACAGGGTGTTCCGCGGCTTTTTGAATTTGTTGCGAAAGCCCCAAATTGTTCGCTGTTCGGTGAACAGGCAATGTTCGAGTCGAACATGAGTTTGACTCGAACTCCAAGCTCATCCCTAGTCAAGACCAGTATGAGTTCCTAGGGAATAGTCTGGTTTGGTTTAATGCCAGATTAACTCAGTAGTACCTGTACTTGGACAGGCTGGGGGTTTTTCAAGTCATGTATATTCAGTAAATGAGGGATACTTTATTTTGCTTAACTTCTGTTGACTGTATCTACAAAAATCATTGCTCATGCCATTTGCCAATCAATAAACACTAATCCTCCCTTGAAGTAAACACATACACACTGTCAATACAGTTTATATAATTTGAATAAAAGCTAAGGTTTATAGCCAGTGGCCTTGGTGCATGGGGTAACACACCCTTTTTCAGTAAAAAAAAGTATTTAATTGCCAGTTTAAGTATCATTTCCTGGTACTTAGGGCAGTAGTGAGTAGATATGGATGCACATTGCCTGGCCCATGAGTGAGCCCACCCATGTACCCCCATAGCACACGGCTTTCTATGGGAGCACCCGCAGAAGAGGAGAAATGCACAGTGGCAGCAGGTGAGACCAGAAGTGGAGGAATATGGCTGCTATGTGCAATATTGTATAGAGCAGGTAGGTATAACATGTTTATTATTTTAACAAAAAAGTAATAGCTATTAGAACCACTTTAAATTGATCAAAAAACATAAACGACTATGTATTCTGTATAACCATAATTCAAAGTATTTTATATAAGAAAGGGATCTAGACCTGAATATGATATTGAGATAAACAGTCTTAAAAAAGCTACCTGGGGGTTTAAATAGAAAATAGCTATAGGATTCCCATGAAAACATAAAATCAAACAAGAAGAGCTGAATGTATTGATCAGATAGTTTTCAAGCCAATGACTACATAGCATTGTGTAATCTGGGTCTTTCATGGCAAAATAGAAAAAAAAAACTGAAAGACTGAACATTGAATCTCTAAAAATTAGAAATGACAGCAGTGATGTTGTTGCTGTGGTTTTGAAATGTGCAAACAAGGTTCTCAGAATTTGAAATAGCGGTTTACCAAAACCATTCCAACAAATAAACAATTGTTTAGCTTGTTTATAGCTGATAATTGTGTTGCATGCTGTACCAAACACGCAGCAGCCAAAATCAAATATAAATTAAAGGGGGGGTGTGTGTGCGCTCACTTTCAAAAAACAACAAAAATGCCAAACAATATTCTAAATAATGACTCAGTGTCAGTGAATGTGGAATATGTGAAACAGCACAACAAATAAATATGTGAACATATAAATAAAATAAAATGAGTGGATTACTACAGACAAAAGATGAATAGTGACTAAGTGCAAAATGAAATAGAAATTGCTGCATCCATACACGATGCATAGACCGTATGCATAAACTATTAGAAATAAAATCACATAAGTGAATTATAGCAGCAAACAGTGGAATACAATATGGTACGGACCATATATGTGAAACACAAGTGCTATCAGTGCATCAGGTTAAAGTGTCCCAAAAAGATGCAAACATGCAACTCAAAAAATCGCAGCAGCAAAATCAAATTAAAGTGCAGTGTGCCAAAACAGGGGACGTTCCTCTGGTAGGTGATCCGTGCCAGTGGTGCTAGCGCTGGGTAATTACCTCCCCGCTGCAAGATAAGCAGCGTAAAATCACACGAGACAACCAGGTAACAGAGGGTAATCCAGGGGGTAGCTGTACAGCAGAATCTTGGGAATGGCACAAATGTCTCCAATCTCCTCGTATATGGTCACCGGGCTCAGAGGAATAAATCAAAAGGTACCGCCATAGTGTAGTAGTTTAAAACGCTATTTTATTAAACAAAAAATATCTACTCACAGACAAATGAAAACACAGGCACAGCAGATCGCCGAGTGTCTTGCCCGGATGTAGACGTCACTTCCGGTTCCTACGCGTTACGTCAACAATAGGACTTCAACTGGGAGATCCCAGTTGAAGTCCTATTGTTGACGGCGGCGCGCTCCCGATGGCAGGGCGGCATCGAATATTGGACGTACCTGTACGCCAATATGCCTGCCCGTGCCATTCTGTCGACGTACATCGTTGTGCGCTGGTCGGGAAGTGGTTAACTCTTTCTATATAATTAACGTCTTTCCTGGGGACGATGTAACTATGTAACTATATACACTGATATCATAAAAAATTGAGAAAAAGCCCCTTTATTAAAGAAAAAAAAACTGAAATCCACACGCAGGGTGGGTAATGGACTGCACATGCACCTATTGCATGGGAACACAGATGTTTATACCCCAGCTGATGTATAAGATTTCACATGATGGTACTTAGAATAGAGTCCCCTATGAGAAATACCTGCCCTAACTGACCTGGTAGCATAGCCGATGGAGCACAGCTGTGCCATAGAATGGGTAAGTGCAGGGCTGATAACTGACTGACCGGGGGGTGCCCCCAAAAATATACCACCAGCCACTGGAAGGAAGTCATTAAAGAATGCCAGGTGTGTAACCTTATAGAGCAATGCGGAATTTAGTGCAAAAATACAAATTCATTATAGGAAGATAATAAAATAGCAAAAAATGTCTTCAATCTCCATTGGTCAATCTTTCTGTCTAAGTATGTCAATATTAAAAATGTCTCCAAGATAGTGTTATATAGCCAAAACAGGTGAGAGGCAGGATTTATAGAATTAGTCCTCTGTAAGTGACCCACCATATTGTCCAGGCTCATATAACTTGTCTAACTATCCACACTCATGCATCAGCAAAGGTATAGATAATCAAGAATAATAATGCCCTCTGCTCACTATCAGCTGGCGTTGGCTCTACACTATAAGGCACTGTAGATGCTAAAAGGCCTTGTCTGACTCCCTGAAGCCCAGCTTACCTACAGTACCAGCCATTGTCCAGAAATGAACTATTTGCTTATATATTTCCTCATAGACTAGATTCAGAGTTGACTTACATGGTGAAAACACAACAGACCTTTACTGCCTCTCACTCAAATAACCCACTATCTCCATTGGTCCAAAAATCTCCCTTTTCCCTTTGCAGAACAGGTCTATTTATAATATGAGGTAGGGGCATGGCTATATCATGCCCTGGCCCCTTGTGATGTCATACGTGCACCATGAGAACATTTTGCAGCATGGCGTAAATATACATCATGCGTCATGACGTCACGTCGTCGTAGCGTAAATAACTGGAGATGCGCTCAAAATGAGCAGACTTTTCTCCGCGCGGGAAAAGTCCGCTCATTTCAAAAGTACGGCGGACTAGCACACACACGGCCGTACTGTTCGCCGAAAAGCGAGTCCAGCGGACAGATTGGAGTGCAAAAATACTTTCTTAGTCCGCCGGACTTTTGGGTAAAAAAAGTCCACCGGAGGCTACACACGGGCGGATTGTCCGGCGGACTTGAGTTTGCCGGACTTTTCCACCGGATTGTTTGATCGTGTGTACGTGGCATAACTTGCACATCTGTAATAAGCTCCACATTCTCACATTCTTTGAAATTAATAAAGCCACAAGGGACTTTTTCCTTGTTGGGGCTTTTAAAATTGGTTTCAGGAATTAGTTCTGCAGTATGTTTAAAAAATTAAAAACCTTTGTTGCATGTGCAGTTTCATTTGCCCAATCAATATCAGGATAATTAAGATCACCCTAAATAATAGAATCGTCCTGCTTTCCATCCATTTCAGTCTGTGAAAGGAGCTGAGACTCCTTTTCATCCTTTATATTAGAGGGCCTGTAACATACTCCCACAAGTAATTTACTATTTGCTGCACTATTTGGAGCTCCAGCCATAATGATTCTGCAACATCACAGTTCCTGTTAGTGATATAATCTCTCAAACACACTTTCAGATCACTCTTCCCATACATATACCTCTCCACCTCTTTTGCCAATTCTGTTTCACTGAAATAGAATGTACCTCTCAATATTTGCGGCCTAGTTGTGTGAGCTGTCCTACAGGTTTCTGATATTCCCACAAGGTCAAAGTATTCCTCAAATAACAAAAGCTCAAGTTCATCCAGTTCGTTTGCCATGTTTCTTGCATTTGCAAACATAACTTTTAATTTTGTATTAGTGTTTAATAGTGTATTATTACAATTTTTTGAGCTTTAACATAATGCCACTACTCTTTTGTTTTGGGCCTAGGTGATGCAATTTCTCCGCTGTCTAGTTTGAACTCCGCTTCCCCAACTATTCAACCTCCCTCTATATTCTGTTTCCCTTTAGACCCTTGCTCTCCATATGGCATATTATTTTGCAGATCCCATCCTCCCAGATCTTGTTTAAAGGCTCCTCCAAACTTTTAATTGTTCTCCCCAAACAGGGGAGTGCACTTTTCCACCAAAGTACACTTAACCACTTCAGCCCCGGACCAATAAACACCTTAAGGACCAGAGGTCTTTTTCCAATTTCGCACTGCGCTGCTTTAAGGTTGAACATAGTTTTTATTATCACAAGGTCAGTGCAAATAAGGAGTACAAAATAGCAGTACATTTCAAAAGATACACAAACAGCGAGGTACAAGTGTAAAAGCATAAAAAACTGCGTAAATGACAAGACTGATTAATACCAGTATAAATGAAAATAAAGAAGAAAAAATATCATCCTGTGGAGGGAAGGGAGGGGGGGGGAGGAGGGGGGAAGGGACAGGGGAAGGTGAGGGAGAGGAAAGGAGGATGACAGGAACCTCAAAAAACTGAAATCACATTGGGCCGTAGTGCAGCCGTCAGTATGGATCCAGGTCGGTGGCCCGACATTCAACCTATATCACCATATGGGGGGGAGGGAAGACAGAGGGGGCCCAGCCGGGTGGTGGTGTGCAAAAAGAAGTATGAGCACAGGCCCATTAGCTGTGCAACCCCAAAGGAGTATCACAGGTGAACAGCAAAAATACAGGACATGGCATTGTCCTATCGAATGCCATTAAGGAAGTCCGCTGAGGCCGAATGATGGCGCCAGATAGACCACAAAACAGTAAATTTGTCATATCTGTCGTCCACCTTCGCCTGCAGCTCCTCCATGACCATCATCTCGTTAAGAAGTTCTATCCAGCGAACCACCGACGGGACCCGATCCGTCTTCCAGGAGAGGGTGATGTTATGACGGGCAGCAGAGAGGAGGAATCTAAGAAGGCAAGACTTGTGCCGTTTGATGGAGCCCGGTATAATGGACAGTAAGGCCACCAAGGGCGAGGGGGATAAGGAAGCTTGATACATAGCATTATACGTTTCAAAAACTTTATCCCAAAAAGGGCGAACCATAGAACATTCCCACCAGACATGAAAGAACGTACCTGTCGCACCATGGCACCGCCAGCACACATCCGTTGAACCGGGGAACATTCTGCGTACCGAGACTGGGGCTCTATACCAGCGTGATAACAATTTATAGTTTTTTTCCTGAGTGAACCCAGATCTAGAGGATTGGTGAGTGAGGATAAAGGAGGTATGCCATTGTGATGAGGAGATTTCGGTTCCGACGTCAGCGGACCATTTGTCAGTGTAAGTGGGAAGTGAGGTGTAAGTAAGAGATTGGAGTTCTTTGTAAAGAAGAGATAACGTGTGTCTCGGTGTGTGAGGTAGAGTATAAAGTTCTTCAAATAAGGTGAGGGTCCTATGAGTTTTACCGGATAGGAAGAGTGAGTTGCAAAATTGATTGATGGACCGCTCAGAGAGCCAATCTAGGTCCGGTAGGGGAGACGCTGTCGCCAGGGCTCGCAAGCGACCAGTGGAGGGGTGGACAAATTGATTAGCTGTGGGCCAATCCTCCCTGCGATATGCCCCAATGTGGGTAGCCGAGAGGAGAGTGGGGAGAAGTGGGTTGTCAAAAAGGGAGGAAAGAGGGCCAGGATCCGTGGACAGGCCTGTCGTACCGGAGACGGCGTACCATTTGGTCAGAGCTGCGATCGTCAGGGGGGAGACCCCACGAAGTGAGCAGAACACGGCATGATGTCCCCATAACAGGGCCCTAAGGTCTCTAAGGGCCATATCTTGTTCAATAGTCACTGTAATTTTGGGTAGGGGTCTCGGGAACCATTCTAACAGTCTAGACAGCAAGGATGCCGTGTGATATAGTTGAAAGTCAGGTAGTCCAGTCCCCCCGCGGAGCTTGGGGGCGCATAGGATCCTATGTTTCAGTCGACGGGGGTGGCGGAGCCATACAAATTTAATTATCGCAGATCGGAGGGAGAGGAAGAACGTCCGAGGAAGAAGTATAGGAAGAGTTTGGAATAGATACAGAACCTTGGGCAGTATGTCCATTTTAATGACGTTCATCCTCCCCCACCAAGTAAGTTTCAGATTATACCAGGAGTCGAGGGAACGTTTGATGTTGGTCAACAAGGGGCTATAGTTAAGGGAGTAGATGTCCTGTAAATCTCTAGGGACTGCAGTCCCCAAATATTTAATGGAGCGTGATTGCCATCAGAATGGATAGTCCCTTTTCAGGGCCGCCAGGTCCCGCTCCGGCAGAGAAATATTTAGGGCTTCGGTTTTGTCTATATTAAGTTTAAAATTACTATGGGTAGCGAAGCGGTCCAGTTCCTCGAGAATATATGGTAGGCTAATGCGGGGGTTTGTGACATATAGAAGTAGGTCGTCAGCATAGAGTGACAGCTTGCGGGGAGCCGATAGGGTAGGAATACCGTGAATAGAGGTATTGTTACGTATAGCCTGTGCCAGGTGTTCCATTGTGATTGCGAACAGCAAGGGCGACAGAGGACAGCCCTGCCTGGTACCGTTACTGATTCGGAATGGCGTGGACGATTCCCCGTTAGCTGAGACCCGAGCAGTGGGGTGAGAGTAGAGAGCCATTATCTTGGAAAGTAAGTTAGGGCCTAGGCCTATTTGTTGCAGGGACGCACGAAGAAACTGCCAACTCACCCTGTCAAATGCCTTCTCGGCATCACAAGCCAAGAGGCAGGCGGGGATATTGTGTGTCTTGGTGTAGGCGATCAAATGTAGTGTTTTCGTGGTGTTGTCCCTGGCTTCACGGCCAGGGACAAACCCCACTTGGTCCCCATGGATCAAAGAGGGAAGGAGGGGGGCCAGGCGCGTGGCAAGGACCTTGGCGTAGAGTTTCAGATCAACATTCAATAAAGAGATGGGGCGGTAATTACCGCAGAGTGTGGGGTCCCTCCCAGGCTTGGGTATCACTACAATTTGAGCTTGCAGAAGTTCGGTAGAGAGCGGATGGTCGTCGCCAACCTCCTCAAATGCTCGCGCCATCAGCGGAGCCAATTGGTGGGCATATTGCTTAAAGAATAGAGGCGTGTAACCATCGGGACCCGGGCTCTTGCCCTGCTTGAGCTCCTTAATGGCAGTCAAAAAGTCAGAGGTAGTCAGCGGGCGTTCCAGGTCCGACACCGCGTCAGAGGGTAGATGCGGTAAGGAGGTATCCTGTATGTATTGTAGGAAGTCCAAGTGCGGAGAAGGGGCGGTTGTTGGGGTTACTGGAAGATTATACAAGGCAGAGTAGAAGTCTCGGAAGTCAGAAACAATCTCCGAGTTTTTAGTGCGTTTAACGTGAGTGGAGGACATGAGGTGGGAGATATTTTGTCTGCGTTGCTGGGGGTGAATTGTGCGAGCAAGGTGTCTTCCACACTTGTTCGCATTGGCGTAGTGAGTATGTCTACCTTTAGTGCAGGCAATCACAGAGCGTTCGGTAAATATCCGTTGGAGGTCCCGACGCGCATTAGAGAGTTCTGCGAGTATCTTAGGATCGGGAGAGTGTTTATGGGAGGCCTCAAGGGCAGAGATCTGTGCAAATAACCTGGAAATTTCAGTCGTACGGGCCTTCTTTAGCCTGGAGCCATGCTGAATCAAAATGCCTCGGAGGCACTGCGCTGCTTTAACTGGTAATTGCGCGGTCATGCAATATTGCACCCAAACAAAATTTGCGTCCTTTTCTTCCCACAAATAGAGCTTTCTTTTGATGGTATTTGATTGCCTCTGCGATTTTTATTTTTTGCGATATAAATGGAAAAAGAGCGAAAATTTTGAAAAAAAAAGATATTTTCTTCTTTTTGTTATAAGAAAAATCGAATAAACTAAATTTTAGTCATACATTGAGGGCAAAATGTATTCAGCCACATGTCTTTTTTTTTTTTTTAACAGGTAAGTTTTTATTTATCACCATTAAATAAATGAAACAAACATTGGTACAATACAACAGCGCATTGCACATCCCAACATAACATAGTGTTCAGTGTACAATCGGTTAAACAGACTTATAATTTAGCTGATGATGGTCAAAAGGTATGGGAGAGGAAATAAGGGAAAAGGGAAAAAGAAGGGGAAGAGGAAAAAAGGGGGGGGGGGGAAGGGGGGAAAAAGAGCAGAAGTCAAATCTCCAGAAATAGTTCATAGTGACAAACAATTCACATCAGTACCGCATTTAGCCCACAGCATTCAGTAATGATCAAGTAAATACCGGAGAACATCCTGAGACCCGCAACCACCCATCCCGCTAGTTACCCATCTACACTCCCACCCAAGACCCCCAAATCTTATCAAATTTGGATGGGCATTTACGACTCATGTATGTCAACTTGTATAGTGGAAGAGCGGAGTCAATCAGCCCTTTCCATTGTGAAATCCCAGGGGGGTCCGCCTTCTTCCAGTTAAGGAGAATAGTCTTCCTGGCATAAAATGCCGCATAAAATACAAACAATTGTCTATGTGTACCCACCACTACTTTGTCACATACCCCCAACAGCAAGACCACAGGGTCCAGCCCCACCGAGAGGCCCCCCACCGAATTCAGCACCCCCACCACCCCCCTCCAGAAGGTCTGAATAGCTGGGCATTCCCACACCACATGCAGAAATGTCCCAACCTCCACACCACATTTCGGACATCGATCTGAGCTTAGTGGGTATATTCTCGAGAGTCTCTGTGGAGTGTAGTATGCCCTATGAAGAAACTTCAGTTGAATAAATCTGTCGCGCGCAGAGATCATCCGGGGAATGTAATTCTGAATGCCCTCCTGCCAGTCCTCCTCATCCAGTGATGGGAGATCAGACCTCCATTTGCTAAAAAGCGCAGACTCCGTCTCGGGTTCCGAAATGGAGAGCCTAAGGTACAGGGAGGAGAGGACCCGATCCGCATATTTGGCTATGAGAAACTTTTCAATTTGGTTCGAGCAGATCGAGATTTGGGCAGGGAATTGGGCCCGCGCCGCATGGCGCAGCTGCAGGTATCTAAAAAACATCTTATTCGGCAGCCCAAACTCCCTCTTGAGAATGTCAAAGTTTAGGAGGACCCCCCTAGGCATAATCTGCTGTATGGTCGTGATGCCGTATCTGGCCCACAGGGCCGGATCCGGGATAGATTTGAAATGGCTCAATTGCGGATTGCCCCACAGCGGCGTATGGGGTGAAACCTCCAAAGGACCATTAAGTTTCCTCGCCACCTGCATCCACACACGCACCGTCGTCGCCATATTCGACGTGACCATAGGGTGAGCTTTAGGGCCCCTAAATACCAAATTACTAAGCGCAGCATAGGACCCCAGGATGGCCGCCTCTAGGTTAACCGACGCAGCCACATGTCTTTAGTAAAAAAAATGTCAATAAGCATATATTTTTTGGTTTGCGCAAAAGTTATAGCGTCTACAAACTAGAGTGCATTTTCTGGAATTTACACAGCTTTTAATTTATGACTGCCTATCTCATTTCTTGAGGTGCTAAAATGGCAGGGCAGTACAAACCCCCCCCCAAATGACCCCATTTTGGAAAGTAGACACCCCAAGGAAATTGCTGATGGGTATGTTGAGCCCATTGAATATTTACTTTTTTTGTCCTAAGGGATTGAATAATGACAAAAATTTTTTTTTACAAAAAGTTGTCACTAAATGATATATTGCTCACACATGCCATGGTTATATGTGGAATTGCACCCCAAAATATATTCCGCTACTTCTCCCGAGTATGGGGATACCACATGTGTGGGACTTTTTGGGAGTCTAGTCGCACACGGCACCCGAAAACCAATCACCACCTTCAGGATTTCTTAAGCCGCGTACACACGTAGCGGTATGTCCGATGTACTTAGTCTGACGGACTTCCCGCCAGACTGTCCGTCGGACTTTCCGAACGGGCTACTTGCCCACACACGGCACTTTTTAAGCGGACTAATACGGCGTACTAAGTCCGCCGTACTATCCGCCCTACTTTTGAAATGAACGGACTCGCCCACACACGCGGAGAAAAGTCCGCTCATTTCGAGCGCGTCTCCAGGTAGGCGGGGCCCGCGAAGGAGATGTCGCTGGCCTCGCCGCCTGGTATGGACTTAAAGGGGAACCCCAACGCCAAAAAAAATCGGCGTGGGGGTTCCCCCCAAGTCCACAACAGACCCTTGTCCGAGCACGCTACCCGGCCAGTAAAGGGGGGCGAGCGAGCGCCCCCCCTCCTGAGCCGTACCAGGCCGCGTGCCCTCAACATGGGGGGTGCCTTGGGGAAGGGGGGGCCGCGCGGCCCCCCCACCCCAAAGCACCTTGTCCCCATATTGATGAGGACAAGGGCCTCTTCCCGACAACCCTGGCCGTTGGTTGTCGGGGTCTGCGGGCGGGGGGCTTATCGAAATCCGGGAGCCCCCTTTAATAAGGGGCCCCCGGATACCGGCCCCCCACCCTATGTGAATGAGTATGGGGTACAATGTACCCCTACCCATTCACCTGTAAAATAAAAGTACAAAAAAAACACAACACACGAGATAAAATACTTTATTGCACAGCTCCGGGGGTCTTCCGTCTTCGGGGGTCTTCTCGCCGGACTCCTCCGCTATCTTCTTGTAGCTCTTTTACTAGCGGAGGAGCCCGGCATTCTTCTTCGTCGCCGCGGCCTCTTCTTCCAACTTCGGGGGTCTTGTCCCCCTCTTCGGTTCTTCTGCCGGGCAACCGCGCCTTCTTATAGCTCTTTTACAGGCGGTGGCCCGGTCTTCTGTCGCCGCCGCCGCCCGTTCTTCTTCTTCTTCTTCTTCTCCAGGAGATGTTGACTCGACGATCTCTCCGGCCGCAATGCCAGGGACGCGCTGCGCTGCCACTTATATAGGGGCAAGGGGCGGTGTTACATGGGTTTATGTCACATGGGTTGGTGTCACATGGTGACCCAGCCCCTTATGATGTCACAGTCCCGGAGGATGCTGGGACTGTCGCCATGTGACATCAACCCATGTGACCAACCCAAGAGCTACAAGAAGATAGCGGAGGAGTCCGGCGAGAAGACCCCCGAAGACGGAAGACCCCCGGAGCTGTGCAATAAAGTATTTTATCTCGTGTGTTGTGTTTTTTTTGTACTTTTATTTTACAGGTGAATGGGTAGGGGTACATTGTACCCCATACTCATTCACATAGGGTGGGGGGCCGGTATCCAGGGGCCCCCTTATTAAAGGGGGCTCCCGGATTCCGATAAGCCCCCCGCCCGCAGACCCCGACAACCAACAGCCAGGGTTATCGGGAAGAGGCCCTTGTCCTCATCAACATGGGGACAAGGTGCTTTGGGGTGGGGGGGCCGCACGGCCCCCCCTTCCCCAAGGCACCCCCCATGTTGAGGGCACGCGGCCTGGTACGGCTCAGGAGGGGGGGCGCTCGCTCGCCCCCCCTTTCCTGGCCGGCCGGGTAGCGCGCTCGGACAAGGGTCTGTTGTGGACTTGGGGGGGACCCCCACGCCGATTTTTTTCGGCGTTGGGGTTCCCCTTTAAGTCCATACCAGGCGGCGGGGCCAGCGACGTCTCCTTCGCGGGCCCCGCCTACCTGGAGACCCGCTCGAAATGAGCGGACTTTTCTCCGGGCGGGAAAAGTCCGCTCATTTCAAAAGTACGGCGGACTGGCATACACACGGCCGGATTGTCCGCCGGTAAGATTGGAGCGTAACGCGGCATTCTAAGTCAGCCGTACTTTCGGGTCAAAATAGTATGCCGGAAGCTACACCCGGGGGTCTTGTTTGGCGGACTTGAGTTTGCCGGACTTTTCCACCGGATTGTTTGATCGTGTGTACGCGGCATAAGGGTGCAAATTTTTGATTTCACTCCTCACTACCTATCACAGTTTCGAAGGCCATAAAATGCCAAAATAGCACAAAACCCCCCAAAATGACCCCATTTTGGAAAGTAGACACCCCAAGCTATTTACTGAGAGGCATGATGAGTCCATGGAATATTTTATAAGTTGCGGGAATATTACAAACTTTTTTTTATTGCACAAAGTTGTCACTAAATGATATATTGCTCACACATGCTATGGGCATAAGTCAAATTACACCCCAAAATAAATTCTGCTGCTTCTCCCGAGTACGGGGATACCACATGTGGGGGACTTTTTGGGAGCCTAGCCACGTACGGGACCCCGAAAACCAAGCACTGCCTTCCGGATTTAAATATAAAATGCTACCAAAAAAACTGTTAGCGATCGCAGGGATCAGGCCTGACTCTGTGATCGCTGCAGTTATGTGTTTAGTGTTTTGTAAGTGACAGTAATCGATCGATACTGCACTTGGGTGGGCTGGGCAGAGGGGCAAAACGCAGGTGCTAGCAGGTATCTGGGCTGATCCCGCTAACAATGCGTTTTTTTGGAACCCTAAACTGCTGGGGACGCTAGTATAGATCTGATCAGATCAGATATTGATCTGTTCAGATTCTATACCACTACGGGAGGTTTATGCTTTGCGTGTGGGTGTTAGCGTTTTTTTCATAGTGTTGCCTGGGGCGACGCAGACCCTGACCCTAAAACCTAATTGATATCACCCGCCGGGTGATCAGGGGGTTAAACCTTTATTGGGTAATAAATGGTGGGTGCCCTGATGCTATAAAAAGCAAACTAACCAGAGTCACCCGTAACACTTATACGGTGATCAGTGGTGAAAGGGTTAACTAGGGGCAATCAGGGGGTTCAAATTTTTATTAGGTAGTATATGAGGGTCCCTGGCGCTATATAAAAACCTGACGGGGAACCTAAATAACTAACTGGCTAACCAGCGTCACCAGTGACACTTATACTGTGATCGCTGGTGAAAGGGTTAACTAGGGGCAATCAGGGGGTTAAAACCATTATTGGGTAGTATATGGGGGTACCTAATGCTATAAAAACCTGGCGGTGAACCTAAAAAAATAACTAGCTACCTAACGACACTAGTGACACTAATGCAGCGATCAGAAAAACGATCGCTTAGTGACACTGGCAAAAGGAGGTGAAAGGGTTAACTAGGGGCAATCAGGGGGTTAAAACCATTATTGGGTAGTATATCGGGGTACCTAGCGCTATAAAAACCTGGCGGTGAACCTAAAAAAATAACTAGCTACCTAGCGGCACTAGTGACACTAATGCAGCGATCAGAAAAACGATCGCTTAGTGACACTGGCAAAAGGGGGTGAAGGGGTTAACTAGGGGCAATCAGGGGGTTAAAACCATTATTGGGTAGTATATTGGGGTACCTAGCGCTATAAAAACCTGGCGGTGAACCTAAAAAAAAAACTAGCTACCTAGCGACACTAGCGACACTAATGCAGCGAACAGAAAAATGATCGCTTAGTGACACTGGCAAAAGGAGGTAAAAGGGTTAACTAGGGGCAATCAGGGGGTTAAAACCATTATTGGGTAGTATATCGGGTACCTAGCGCTATAAAAACCTGGCGGTGAACCTAAAAAAATAACTAGCTACCTAGCGACAGTAGCGACACTAATGCAGCGATCAGAAAAATGATCGCTTAGTGACACTGGCAAAAGGGGGTTAAAGGGTTAACTCTAGGGGCAATCAGGGGGTTAAACCTTTATTGGGGGGGGGTAGGGGGCTACCCTGGACCTAACACTAACTGCCCTGACAGTTTTTACTGTTACAACTGACACTGAATGCAGTGATCAATAAATAAATGATCAATGCAATCAGTGACACTGTGACTGGGGGGGGGGGGGGGGGTGATCGGGGGGGATCGGGGGGGGGGGGGGTTTGTGTACCTATGTGTACCTATGTGTTAGAGTAGTGTTTTGGTGCACTTACTTTTAGTCTTCTCCTCGTAGTCCGGTCAAAAAGACCGCCCCGAGGAGAATGACATCACTTCCTCCTTCCTGTGTATACAATACACAGTGGGAGGAAGTTTCTCATTGGCCAGGAGCGATACAGAGGGGGTGGCCAGAAACCAACTGCCATCCCCTCATCACGGATCGCTCCTGAAGCGAACCGGACTGCCGTATCCAGCGGGAGGGGGTCCGATCGGACCCCCCACCCGCTGGAAGGCAGGCACGTACATGTACGTGCTTGTGCCTGCCTGTGCCATTGTGATGACGTACAATGGCAATACGGCTGTCCTTAAGTGGTTAATACACTTTGTCGACATGGTATGAAAATTTAAAAATGTTTTAAAAAAGGTTTGCCGTCTTTTGGATAAACCCAAAGACACAGAAACTCATGCCACTGCTTAGTCAGCGTACATTTAGATGCTAGACTATATATTGTATGGGAAGCCACACTTGTTAGTAAATTCCTTATTTGTACTTTGTAACCTGTGTACACGTGTCTTTGTATATTATGTGTACATAGTAAATATCATTTGCTATGACTAGGTTGTCAGCACATAATCGATGTTCCAGTGTACATGCATACTCTTTAGTAAACCTTGCCTTTCCCCTTTATAAGTATTTTAGGGGCCTACTTTTCAAGAACGTAATTTTTGGGGTGCTTTAGGTGTTCTGGCACTTCTTGGAAAAACTGGCCCCTGAAAACCAAAGTGCACTCTTCACTTTTGAGGCTTCTCAGATGCCTGGCTCATTTTGTATGAGGCAGAAGTGTGTTATCACATTCTAGCATTCATTTCAGCAACTCCATAAAAAGTCTCTCAATGGCAACATGTTTAAAATAAAATTGCCTTGTTCTTATTATATTGTAAACATGTAAGGATGCTGAATAAAAAAAACTTTGGTACAAAAATAAAAATGTATATAATAGTCCACCACTGTAAATTTCGTGTATTTAACAGAAATGATGGTGATTTTGTAATAACTGACCTTTTTATATGTGCTAAGAGGCTGAAATGTAAATACTTTGCAAAATTAAATGCTCCTTCTTATTTGTAAACCAACTAATAAACGAAGAGCATGAATACTGTTTTGTAATCAGGACAAAAATGAGAATGTGCTCTGAGCTGTAATATGGGAAGGTTCCCCCAGCGGGGTTTTTCTGTAGCAAGGTTAGTAGATTAAAGAAATAAATTGTTAAAAAAGGTTCTTTATTCCCATAGGGAATCCTATACAACAGATATGTGATACATAATGCTGTTTCCATATTTATGTTTGCATTTCTTGTGTACTTTTAAATGGCAATATATCCCCTGACCAGAGCTCATATTTTAATGGCAATGTGTTCATGTTATGATGATAACTTTTCAATAAAGAACTTTTTTAACAATTTATTTCTTTAATCTGCTAACCCTGCTGCGTAAAAACCCTACTGGGGAACCTTCCCATATTGTATCTCAATCGGGGCTGCAGCACCAATATCACTCACAACATGTCTTTTTTGAGCTGTATTTCGCAGTAGAAAGTTGAAGAACTTTGCTTTGCAGTACGATACTGTGATTTATTTTTCACATTATGTCATAGAATTTCCCAAACTAATACTCAGAATTTAAAGTGTATTGAAAGCACACAGTATTTATTTTTAGAACGAAGAAAAGAGTTAGAACCCCTGTCAGGTTTGTATTGCTGTTTGTGAGGATATTGAGGTCTGATGACCCCCAAGTTGAAAGTGAGATGTCATACTTAAAATTCGTATTAAGCAATCAAATTAACAATCCCGCTTTAGAGGCAAGCAGCTAATGATAATTTCTATTGAACTGTCTCAGTAGAAGTAGCAGAAGGTCATAAAATCCTATCAGGGTCATAAAATCTTTTGAGACGGCTAAGCAGAGCCAGGGATTATCTAAATGTGGTTGAGCAGGTCTGGGTATACTTAGTTATAAGCCTGTCGTAAACTGCTGATGGCTATCATAAGCAGAACCCGGAAAAACTAGATACCTTTTAATGGGCATCGTAAAAACATTCTAGTTTTCCAGGCCTAAGCCGTTACATCCACTAGTCTGACATCTTTCACACCAAGAGCCTATTAACCAAGGCTTATTGACAAGCCATAAATTTGTTTATCATTTGTTTATCAGTTAAATCATAACATTTTTAAATCTGAGTCTCTTGACTTGAAAATACCCTATTTCAAGCTTCTAGAACCAAACTCTACACATTCTTTATACATTTTGATGTGGTAAAGCTACATTAATTATCAGCATCTAGCCCAGGGTATCAATACATCATTATTAATCTGATGATTACTTTAAATTTTTGTGAACTTTACAAATTTCTAAAACTTTTTTTTTTTTGCACTCCTTATGCATGTTATTGGTGTATTTACATTTGGATTCTGTTGTGCACACGTGTTATCCAATAGATTTTTTGATATTCATGGTGGCATTGTACATGGTTTTGATTTTTTTGATTTATTTATATATATATATATATATATAATACATATATATATATATATATTTTTTTTTTTTTCATACATTTTTATATATTTTGATTATCACTGCTTTATAGCTCGGCTCTTTCTTTGATATTTTAGGATCTATTCTGTGGAAAATATCATGCAGCAGAGCCGCTGCTTTTCACCATTGTTTATATTATCAATATTTTTTCACTGTGGATAATTATTATTTTCCAAGCACAGTTTCTGAGTTGATAATATATATATATATATATATATATATATATATATATATATATATATATATATATATATATATATATTGTCAAATTTAAATGTATTCAAAAGTTAATTTTGTTCTGGATAATAATATCTTGATTACCAAACTGTAGACTGTGGGCTAAAAATATGGATACATTTAGAAAATCTATCTGAGGGAGTGACCATGGAACAATCTTAAACATTTTGACACTCCCCCAGCTACTCTTTAGGCTCTTAAATTTGCGATGTAATTTCTATAACCTCACAGGCCACAAAAAGCTGGTGCAACTGCACTTTGACAGCTTTCCAATGTTATGCAGGCATGCTGAAAGAATCATTCTGAGGGTACCAAAGACTCAAAATGATTTTGAAGGTTTTTTGTCCTTTCCTTCTACCTCAGGGTGCCCCCTTAGCAAGTCGTGCGCTATGCGGGCACCCATGTGGGCTTTCCCCTGAGCTGGGCTGTGTGCATTCATAGACACACACAGCATTACTCGGCAGCATCCCCACTCCCTCCTCACATGATTTTACTGACAGCAGCAGGAACCTTTGTCTACTGTTACTCTCAGCAGTGGTGCTAAAGCTGAAGCAGCACTGGAGTGTGAGAGTCAGGTAAGTGTTTAGGTATGAGGTGGGGGGGACAAGTATGGGAAGGTTTTACATTAATGCAGAAAATGCATTAAGGTAAAAACCTTTTGGAGAAGATGTTTAACGGAATAGGAGATTGGCTTCTTCCACACAGAAACTCTAAAAGCCTTAATCACAGTATTACCTAAAAAAAGGGAAAGACCCCAGAAATTGTGGGAGTTATAGGCCAATCTCACTTCTAAATACAGACCTGAAAATTTTCTAAAAAATCCTAGAGCTACGATCATCCCAGAGGACTCCCATCCAATATTAAGACCCACCCCCTGATAGGACCCACGTTAAGGCAGTGATTAGGGCTTTTTTCTAAAGGCAAGCTTTTATCATTAGACTCTACATTGTTTCCAATTTTGGGGAACCCACAATTTGTCCTGGGCCTGAGGAGGGGGGAGGGGTATTTCAGTGGATTAATGGAACATGAGACCTATCAGGTCTCTCATTTCTTTTGATTGATTCGCTTTATATCTTTTTTTTTTTTTGTTGCTTTGTTTTGGTTTGGTTTGGGATTAAGGTTTTTTCTTTGGAAAAGAAGGAAAAAGGAAGAGTGAGGGCTTAACATTTCTACTACTACACAGAGATACTCCGATGGAGGTCTTACTCTGGGACTAGGAGTCTGAGAGTAGGCTAAGTTTGTACAGAGCTTAGGACTAGAGTTGAGCAGACACCTGAATGTTCAGGTTCGACGGGTTTGGCAGAACTTTGGAAAAAAGTTTGAGTTTGGCACCCGAACTTGACCCTAAATCTGAACCCCATTGAAGTCAATAGGGACCCAAACTTTTGAGGACTAAAATGGCTCTAAAAAAGTAATGGAAAGGGGTAGAGGGCTGCAAATGGCAACACAATGTTATTAAGAGCATGGCAAGTGCTCTGCAAACAAATGTGGATAGGGAAATAACTTAAAATAACATAAAATAAATAAAATAAAATAAAAATATATATGCTGGAGGCCCTCTTCTCAGAAGAAGAGGTACAGGAAGTGATTAAGAACCTCAGAAACTCAACGGCACGATGCCACACATGTGGTGGGAATGCCCCAGAATATGCCCTTTCTGGAAAAAAATTATTCAATTTAATGGATAAGCTAGTGGGAAAATAAAATACTTTGAAATGTAAAAATTTCAAATTATAATCTTGACCTAGGAGGACGAGGTCCATATGGAGTAGGAGGTTGAGGTGGCAGTGGATGTGGCGGTGTAGGTGGAAGCGGCAGTGGAGGAGGACAAGGTAGCCAACACTGGTTCAAAAATACAACAATGGCTGGGTAAGGCCGGTGATGTGTTGAATTCTGTCCCCGTCGGATAGTGTCCACCCTGTACTGCGCTTGCTCAGTATGCAGGACAAGGGGATTTCGAAAATCTCAGAAGAAGAACGGCGCTGTGCGGTGAGTCTAGGTTCAAGCCACACCATCCGAGGTTTAAGCCGAGTGAAGCGAGGCCGTGCCCGGGCCCTGTTACTATGTGCTACCATATGTCCACTTGGATGGTGGGGCTTGAAACTGCACTCACTGCGCAGGTGCCGTTCATCTTCCAAGATTTTCGGAATCTCCTTGTCCTCGGGCTGGACACTATCCGATGGCCAGATAGTTTTTGTCAGAACACCGGTATACATGTCTATTCTGCACATGGTACGGACAAGTCCCTTGCTGTGTTGGGCAGTAGCAGGCGTACTGTCTAGGGGATGGACTCTATGCTTTTGCACCCTGCTCCCTCTTCTGCTGTGCTGTTGGCTCTGTACAACCACCGCCTCTTCCTCCGAACTACACTGGTCACCTGCATGACGTTGATTCCATGTTGGGTACAGGACACCATCGTCCTCCACATCATCTTCCACCCAGTCTTCACCCCTGCCCTCCTTGTCGGTCTGCACAATTGTGAAAGCAGCAGCAGTTGACACCTGTGTTTCGTCATCATCCGAGATGTGCTGCGATGGTCCTCCCATGTACTCATCATGAAACAGAAGTGGTTGGGCATCAGTGCACACAATCTCTTCCACTTCTGTGGCAGGGCTAGGTGGATGGCCCTGGGAAACCCTGCTAACAGAGTCATCAAAAAGCAGAAGAGACTGCTGCATGATTTGGGGCTCAGACTGCTTTGGCTGATTTGCAAGGGGGTGATGTGAAAGACTGATGGACATCGGCTGCAGGTGCCAACTCTGATCTTTCATCAGGAGACTGGGTGGGAAACAATGTCAAGGAACCGGAGGCACTGTCAGCAACCCAATCTGCTCACTTGTACTTGTCCTGGCCTCAACATTCATACAGCCGCATTAAGCCTGACCAAATACCGCTGCAGGCTCTGTTGTCTACTCGCACCTGAGGAAGGTGTTTCACTTGTGCGTGTAGCTGGCACAGATCGACTACATCTTCTCCCTGCAACAGGAGCTCCACCATCAGTACCACGACCGGAGCCACGTCCCTTCTTTGACGTTCTCCTCATATTTTCCAAATTTAGGATCTTGCACTAATCCCCACTCTCAGAGCTACAGAAATGCTGAAAATGCTATTCAAAAAAAATCTTTTTGCCCTAAATTTTTTTTTTGAATAGCACAATAGAAAAAAAATATATATAAATTGTGTAACGCACACCTCCACATATGCAGAAAACACTGCAAAATATTATTTTTTTTGCCCTAAATGGGTGTTTTGTAAGAGCAGAATACACCCACAGTATGTACAGGGTGTATCTCGCAGTAACATATGCAGAGCTAGTGCACTGAGATTGCAAATAAAATATTTTCTCTGGCACTGGGCAGTGTAAAAAGACTGTGCACTGCAACCCAACCAGGTAAATCTATGTAGATTGCTGAGTTATTAGAATAGATTTCGGAATCTACATAATTCTCTCTCCCTCAGCAACGTTAACCTTGCCCTACACTGTCTATCTTTTCTCTCAGTGCAGTGTAAAACACAACTAAATCAATGTAGATCGCTGACTAATTAGAATGGATTTCAGAATCAGGACTCCTATCATGTAATTCTCTCCCTCACAGCAGCAGCAGCAGCCATGAACCTTTCCCTACACTGTCTAAAGCAGTGTGCCTCTAGCTTAAATAGAGGCTGGGTCACATGCTGCACTGGCCAATCACAGCCATGCCAATAGTAGGCATGGCTGTGATGGCTTCTAAGGGCACACCAGTTAAACAAATGTTTAAGTTAAACGAATGTTGATTGGCTGCTGCAGGGCTTTTTAAAATGCGCCATTACGTTGCCGAACACCGGACCCAAACCCGAACATACAGTCAATTGTTTGGGTTCGGGACCCAAAAATCCAAAAGTCCGGTATGAACCTGAACTTTACAGTTTGGGTTCGCTCAACCCTACTTAGGACAGAGAAGGGAAAGATATTCAGATTAAGATGTTGATATGAAATACTGTAATGCTGATAGCTTTAACCAGTTGGATGGGAATGTATTACATATTAATGAGGCTTAAAGTATTTAAGATATGTAAGTTATAATCTTCAGGGCCTGGATGTGTTCCCCTTTAATAAAGAATGAATAAAAAGCACTTTATTTACACTTTTGATCAAAATGGTGACTTTTGGGAGAACTGCACTATATGTTCCCATTCTTATATTTAAAGCAAGCCATAGATTATACAATTTTCTTTCCTTAGTGGAAGGAAAGAAAATTGCTTGATTCCCCATCAACACAGTCACTGTGTCACAGTCATGGGAATCACTCCCACAGAACTATTGTGTTCTCCTGGCAAGGAGCCTTTCTGGCCAGCAAGACACAATGATCCCTGCTTGCGGTCACCAGCAGGGATCACGTGCAAAAAATCTGAAAGGCTGGTTGTACTGAAGTTGATTTACTGGATCGATGGATTGATATATGATCCATATATGGTTGGCTTTAGATGTTTCTCTTTGGAAGGTGTTTTTTTGAACAAAGCCTGTCCCAAGTCTGTCTTCTTTAACATACAATGCAAGAAGCCCAGCATCCACACCCACAGCCCCTAACCCTTTGTTTGGACAGACAGTGTTCAAATCTAGTTACAAGCGATACTGATGATCTACCTGCATAGTAAAGACAGGGTTAAAGATGACAAACACAGCTGTCCAGCCTTTTGATTAACAAAAAAAAAACTACTGTATTTATCGGCGTATAACACGCACTTTTTCCCCTGAAAATAGGGGGAAAATCATGGGTGTGTGTTATGCACCAACAGGATACCTCAGAGGGGGACAAGTGCTGCCGGAATTCACTGAGCCGTCATCTCCTCTCCACTCGGGTCTCTCTTGGCTCTCCACCCGGCTCTTACGTCAGACACACAGTGTGTATGTGATTGCCGACTGAGAGCCGAGTAAACAGGAGATGATGGCTTGGTGATTTCCTGTGAGAGATGAGAGATGGTGAGCTGGACGAGATGGGCACAGATCAGGCTGCAGATGGGCGCAGATCAGACTGCAGATGGGCGCAGATCAGGCTGCAGATGGGCACAGATCAGACTGCAGATGGGCACAGATCAGGCTGCACTGAAGCAGCAGATGGGCACAGATCAGGCTACACTGAAGCTGCAGATGGGCACAGATTAGACTGCATTGGGGCTACAGACGGGCACTAATCAGGCTGCATTGATGCTCACTGACCATTATTTTGCTTCAAAGTGTTTTATTTAAAAAAAAAAAAAACATTTTGTTTCCTGAAACTTTATCTTAAATTAGGGTTTGTGTTATACGCCTGTGCATGTTATACGCTGATAAATACGGTATGCAGAATTTCTCGTTCCTAAAGGGTCTAGAGGAGAGCATCTAATAAAAAAAAATCTTTTGGCTTTAAATATTGCCCGGCAAATATTGCCCTGCAGGTACATGTGTGCGGACATCACATTCCAGATCTGATGCAAAACACACTATTTAAAGGAAGAAGCAGTGACAGATTGTTGATGGATAATCTTCAGATTGTCCCTGACCCACGCTTCAGTGTATCCTGATCCTTATGTAAATCTTGATTTTTTGTTACCAACTTGGCTTGCCTTTGGATTTTCCTCTGTCTGATTCCTGGTTGTGAACCTGTCTGTTTAAGAAAACTGCTGCCATTTGTCAACCTTATATGACCCTGGCTTTGGTTTTTGACCACTCTGCTATCTTTGATCCTACTGACCACCAGTGTATGATCTCAGCTTGGCCCCTGACCTTGACATCACTGTTCCAGTTGTTTCCTGCTGGCCTCATCATGGATCACCTTTACCTGCTGTGAGTATTGGCATCCTGCCACCTGCCGGGTCCCACCTGCTCCTCTATGGTGTCCCTTTGTGTTCCTTCTGAGACTCTCATATCCCTACCTGACAGCTATCGTGCCGACCATCTTTAGGAGTAGCCACCTGAGTACTGGTCTTTTGGCACCCATACCCCTTTGTGCCTTGCACTCCCTGTTACCTCCTCCAGGAGTGTTCAGACCAGAGCCATAATTGAAGCCCTCTTGTCATTTTGGTCTCCAACCAGGTATGTGACAATACGGTGAACATAAGAAATAGCAGAACAGACTGTGCATCTTGATAAGATGATTCACATAAAGCTGGTCTCTTTTACTATACTGTATATCTAATAAAACACTGAGAAGACAATGTATTCAATTATTATTATTTTTTTTTAACAAGAAGCAATGCATTCTATTTAATTGTTCTAACATTGGTGCAACTATTTCCTTTTTAATTTAAAACAGACAAAAACACTAATCAAGGCAGCGCTACAAAAACAAACATGTCCTTGCTATCATGAGGGTGCAATCATAAAGTGCATGTAAGTTTAAAATCCAAAAATAATTGTTGCAACATCACTATTGTTCGTCGTAAAAGCGCCACCCTATCGGGTAGGGCTATAGACCAATAGTGACGTGAACACGCCATTTGGGGATACCATTGACATTGCAAAGCCATGCTGTAGCCGGTAGGAGACACCGCTACACTCCCCATTGGCACTATCGCTTATGTCGTATGCCTGTTTGATTTCGCAATCTTGAAAGTGTATGTCCTATAATAGGGAATTTTATTTTAGTTAATAAATTAGTTTGAAATGGGATTATGCTATGGAGTTGTCTTTCTCTTCATGTGAATGAGCTCATTAGTGGGTGACCCGTCCTCCCGGCTGCTACAGGATCTGTGATCAATTATCCAGGGAGAGGATTGAAACTAAGATCTGGTGTTCTGTGCTTGTTACCCAGCACAGTATTGTAAGAGTCTGATTCATAGGGGGATTTTTTACCCCCCAACTCTACACGTGTGGAGGTGATGGTGAAATGGTTATATTTAGGATGTAATCAAGCACTCTCTCTTTTTTGGACTCTACGAAATCCTTAATGTGAAGTGATCGCATAGTTGCAACAATTATTTTTGGACTTTAAACTTACATGCACTTTATGATTACACACCTGTGACAGGGGGAACATGTTTTTGTATGTAGTGCTGCCTTGATGAATGCTTTTGTCCGTTTTAAATTGAATTTGCTCGCCATCGGTAGGCATATGTGATTGCAGCTTTAGCCTTAAATAGGATATTTGTGGTTTCTTTATATCCATTGTGGTAGGTTCACCTAAACCATAAGCGCTTGAATTTGTAGGGGGGGGGGGGGCTTGTTTGTGTACAAGTCGCTATAAGCATTTCCTTTTTTATTCACTGATGTATATCTTAATTACTTTTCTTTTAAATCCAGAGGATAAGTGAAAATGAGCCCCAGATCAATGACTCAAGCCATATGACCACATTTTACTGAGCACAAGCCAAGGATTAAAGTAGCACAGCTGGATAAACTATTGAATAGTGTGACTTTGCCTAGTTCAGCGTATTTGGCATATGTTCCCTGTAGGCACTGCTGGTTAATATATATTTATATTTTAATAATGTACTACCCAACAACCAAATTACTTTCTTGGATTTTTTTGTCACAGCAACCATAAAAAAGAAATATCTAAGAACAAAAACTACATTTATTCTAGAATGTATTTTATATTTTCAATATCTCAGCTTCAATCTTCTTGTACTATGTGTTTGAATATGTACACAATTATAAATGCTCTGTCGATGTCGCAGATATACTTTTGCAAAAGTTTGATCCCGTAGCAAGACATATATGTTAATTGAAAATGTTAATAAATGTTTAATGGAGGCTTAGTAACTGCATGGTCATGAAACATGTTTATGGAGTTCTCTGATCCTGCTGAAGATGTATAATGATCGTTTATGCATGCAAATGCGTACTGTCTGAAGCATTCCTGCATTTTATAGTGACTATTCAGTAAAATTCATGTCAATGGCAAATGTGCTGAAGTTTTCATAACATGGTGAACTCTATATATTTCTTGACTTTTTTCTTTTTAGTAGAATAGCAGAGATCAGTGGTAGAGTATCATAAGGAAAGATCATAATGAGACAAACATGGAAGGAAGGAGGAGCGGCATGGATTTTTTACCTGATTTTCACGTGGTCCCCTTTAAAATTCATACCAGACCTGAAGCGCCTGGCATGAATATAGATTTTAAAGAGGAAGTAAACCCTGATGATTTTACTTCATCTTTCATTCCCTGCAAAGGTAAAGCATAATGGACTACTATGCATCGCATAGTAGTCCATTATGTGTCACTTACCTGACACAGGAGCCAGCGATGTCACCGCTGTCCCCTGTAGTCTGGCGCATCCATCTTCTGGGTCTCGCTGCCCCACTGCTGTCATTTGGCGAAGCCGCGATTACGTCACTCCTGCGCATGCGCACATGAGCCACCATGCCATTGACGGGTGCCGCGCTCAGTGCGCCCATGCGCCGCTGTCTACGGCACATGCGCCGTAGACAGCGGTGCCTGTCTTTCGGCAAATATCTCCTAAACCGTGTAGGTTTAGGAGATATTTCTTGGACCTACAGGTAAGCCTTAATCTAGGCTTACCTGTAGGTCAAAGTGTGTTGTAAGGGTTTACAACCACTTTAAGGGGGAACCACAAACAAATGAAAAAAAAAAGTGAGGTCCTCTCCAAGAACTCACACCAACCCTTATCTAAGCATTCAGTCTAGCAAGCCAAGAATCTGGGTGGATCCTGACAGCAGACTTTAGGCAGCTGTTGGCTGAAAATGGGTCACAAGAGTGCAGAACAAAGTGCAATTCTATTATTTATAGGAGAAGTGGGGCCAAAAGAGCTTTAGCCCTACTTCTTCTTTAAAGCAGAACTTCTGTACTGGCTCAGTTCTCCCTCCAGCACAGCCATTATGGCGCATTGCACAGATGCACCGAAGGCCTCTGCCTAGCCTGCAGGACACAAAACCTTGCAAAACATCTGTGCAAGTGCAGGGAGTGGGGATAAAAAGATGTAATTCTCGCCTAAGTGAGAAAGGAGGATGTGCCGCTTTGTGGTACAATGAGATTGGTAAAAACAATGCCCAATTGTAAAAGAGGGAGGGGAGAGGAGACAGGCCAACATGACATAATATTTATGGTGAATGTCAGCTTCAACCTAAGCACCCCCCTCCCCTAAGCACCACAGCTTAAATGTGCTGCATTATAGCCACATCTCATTTTTCTCTGTTACTTGGCTATATTATTGTCTTGAATTTGTAATTTTGGTCATCCATTCTTGTGCTTTAAAGTCTTACTAAACCCAGGACCCTGCATTAACTATATCTGGTCTCCTACAGTACACATAACATGGAAATGGAATAGTTTTAGTAAATATAAACTGCTAAATACCCTTTCTCATCAGCAGTTAGAGCAGTCTTGTGCCTTAAAGCTTGTAGGAGGAGTTTGCATTTTCCTCTGTCCTATGAGACTGCAGTACCCCTGACCTCCTGTCTGGACAGTGCTGATTAGCCCTGTGCTGATCCCATGCACTCTCCCAAGAAAAAAAAAATCTCTAGCAGTACACACCAAACTGAGCATGTGCAGCTTGTACCCAAGGCTCTGTTCTATCAGGAGATGGTTTGGAGACTGTGGAAGAAGGGGAGGAACAGAGAAGACATGATCAAGTAGCCTTTTTACACAATGTAGAGGATTAACCGCTTAAGTTCCACAGTGAATACAACAAGCATGCTTACTGCATATACAGACTGATTTCACTGTTGCGGGTTTAGTAACACTTTAAATACTTCTGCAACCAGAAAGAAGAAAGAGCACTCTGCCACTTTCTGGTTTAGGAAAGATCATTTGGTAAACCTCATGCTCCTAGCAATTCTAACAATTACATTATGCATATTTCTTTGGTTAAAGTGGTTGTAAAGTCAGAAGGTTTTATAATTTAATGCATTCTATGTGTGGAGCATTCTCCCTCATCTCCAGCGATGTCCAAGAGGGCCTCGGCCATCTGGGACTCTCCTCATGATTGGCTGAGATACATCAGTGGCGCTATTGGCTCCCACTGCTGTCAATCAAAGTCAGTTAGCCAATCAGGAGAGAGAGGGGGTGGGACCAAATCCGGCTCTGTGTCTGAATAGACACAGGAAGCTGTGACTTGGCTCGGGTGTCTCCATAGCAAGCTGTTTGCTGCGAAGGCACTCAACAGGATGGAGGGGCCAGGAGAACCAAAGAGGGACACGAGAAGAGGAGGATCTGGGCGGCTCTGTGCAAAACCACTACATAATGCAGGTAAGTATAACATGTTTGTTATTTTTAGAGAGAAAAAAACGAGACTTTACAATCACTTTAAGTATGGGGCAAGGATATTTGTTGTAATAAATAGCTTGTTATATGCTGCTATAGATAATAAGGCAGGGTTTATTTCTGTGTGAGACAAAAGATTTTAGCAAAGAGGGTGCAGTGAATGAATCAGCATAACTATGCAGTTTATTATCTTTAACATGATTTAAAACATCACATTGAGATTGTACTTACTGTATTTATCGGCATATAACATGCACTTTCCCCACTGAAAATAGGGGATAAATCATGGGTGTGTGTTATACGCCGATGGTATATCTCGGAGGGGAAGGAGGGTAACGAGCGCCGCCGAGCACCGAGCCGCCATCTCCTGTATAATTGGCTGTCACTCAGCTCTGACATCACACACACAGTCCCGTCTCTGCCACCGGCATTGGACCAGTGTTCTGTCACTCACAGGAGCTGGTCCAATGTCAGTGGCAGAGGCAGGACTGGGTATGTGGCTGCTGACTGAGAGCCGAGTACAGGCGATGACGGCTCAGTGATTTCCTGCATGAGAGATGGAAGCCTGCAGATGGGCATCAGTTCTGCATTGATGGGAGATGGGCGCATATCAGGCTGCATTAAGGCTGCAGATGGGCACAGATCAGGCTACATTGATGCTGCAGATGGGCACAGATCAGGCTGCATTGAGGCTGCAGATGGGCACAGATCAGGCTGCATTGAGGCTGCAGATGGGCACAGATCAGGCTGCATTGAGGCTGCAGATGGGCACAGATCAGGCTGCATTGAGGCTGCAGATGGGCACATAGGTTGCATTAAGGCTACAGATGGGCACATATCAGTTTGCAGTGAGGCTACAGATGGGCGCATATCAGTTTGCATTGAGGCTGCAGATGGGCACATATCAGGCTGCATTGAGGATGCAGATGGGCACAGATCAGGCTGCATTGAGGCTGCAGATGGGCACAGATCAGGCTGCATTGAGGCTGCAGATGGGCCCAGATCAGGCTGCATTGAGGCTGCACGTGGGCACCGATCAGGCTGCATTGGGGCTGCAGATGGGCACATATCAGTTTACATTGATGCTGCAGATGGGCACATATCAGTTTGCATTGAGGCTGCAGATGGGCACATATTAGTTTGCATTGAGGCTGCAGATGGGCACATATCAGGCTGCAGATGGGCAATCATCAGTCTGCATTGATGGGCACTGACCATTATTTTGCTTCAAAGTGATTTATTTTTAAAAAAGTTTCCTGAAACTTCCCTCTTAAATTGAAGGTGCGTGTTATACAGAGTGTTGATAAGTTTTAACCCCCCCCCCCCCCCCCCCCCCCATGTTAGCATGTGTTCATGTACACATAAGCATTTAGAGGTGGGGTGTTTAGAAGCTGGAGAAAAAAAATCAGAGCCAGCGTTTTGCTGTAAAAAAGTCTGACCTGCCTAAATATGTGTAAAGGCATCTAAACGCACTTTAGCGCTTGGGCGTTCATTCCAATGGCTAGAATAAATGACTGTTCTGGCAAGTGGAATGAATCAACGCCCAAACGCTTCACATGCCTAAACATGTGTGAAAAACATGGCTTTAGGCATGTATTTACCGTGTGCATGGGACCTAACTCTATATTATTACATTTTTTGCTATAGGTATTTGTTTAAAAATATATTTTACTAAATTGAAATATATTTTATTTCTTTTTCTGCAGGGATGAGGAAAATGCTGTCTTCACAAGCAACACTGCAAAAGAACGTTGGAGTAGAGCAATTCAAAGGGTAAGAAGAATTCAATCTCATCTTTTCTACACATTCAAAGGTAGCATGAGAATAAAGCAGAGCTTGTTCTGATTAAAAAGAAACTGTCATTAGATGAGAAGCAATCGTTGTGCTTGGCTTAGATGATTACATTCACACAGCCTGCTCAGCAGGCACAGTTCTTCCTGGTGATACTCAACTTTTTTGTTGTCTGCCTGAAATCAGGGTGGAGGTGGACCAGGGGATAAAGCTTTAGATTTTTCTGTTTTATCAACTAGTATATTGACCATACAATGGACAGAGAGTAAGCTACAGGATTACTGTTGTGGTAATAGATTGGATCTGAAATCAGAAAGCATTTGATTCTTTTGCTTTTACTGCAGCATACAATGGGGAGTCCGTCCGCTCTGACCGGCAGGAACGTCGGTATTTCCATCCTGGGTTCTGGGTGTACCAGTAGAACACAAATCACATTTTATGAAGCCAGCAGTACTTATTGGAACCTAGTAGTGATGGATGAAAATAATAATTAATAGTGCGCTAAAACCTGTAATACTAATCCACAGTGCAAAATAAAACAACCACATATAATAAATGTGTCCATAAACATATGATTGCTGAAGAAACTTTGGTAGGTAAACTCTGTATCAAAAATCCATGTGCCGTGATAATGAAAAAAACTAAAGTAGAAAAATGCAGACAGAAAGTCACCCCCACCTCAGTGTGAACTGCCTGCTCACCTTCCAGAAAATGTCAGATGGGGATCCTTATAATGGTCAGTCTTTATGTCAGGGATATGCAATTAGCGGACCTCCAGCTGTTGCAGAACTACAAGTCCCATGAGTCATAGCAAGACTCTGACAGCCACAAGCATGGCACCCAGAGGCAGAGGCATGATGGGACTTGTAGTTTTGCAACAGCTGGAGGTCCACTAATTGCATATCCCTGCTTTATGTGTTCCGATCCTGGGTAATGGCAAAAACAATTTTCCTGAAATTCTCCAAAGATGATTTAACTTCTCCAGGATAAGTTGATTCTCAAAATAATTAACACAACAAGATTGCTAATAAACTAATTGCTTCCGCTTAGTAAAAAATAAGCACTCACATTTGACTCAATATATAACGCATATTGAACGATTAGCATAAGAATGTAGCTGTCCTCCTCACTGCACATCCAATGTGTTCAATGAAAACAAACACCCGGAAGTGTCGTCGCTGGCTCCTACCGATGCGTTGCATCACAGGTCATGTGACTTTCTCAAGAGAAAGATTTTCCCCTTGAGGAAGTCACGTGAACTGTGACACAACGCGTCGGGAGGAGACGGTGACGACACTTCTAGGGTGTTTGCACTCTGGATTAGTATTACACATTTTAGCACACTATTGATTATTATTTTCATTCAATTATATGTGGTGTTAGAGTACATTAGAATAGCTGCAGCTGAGCTTTATTTATTGTTTTTAGTAGCTTTATATTCATATTGAATGTTTGAGTTTTCCATTTTTGATTAGTAGTGATGGATGCCTCACTAAAAGGTATGCTTACAAAGAATTTTCTAATGACAGGTTAGGTTTAAATGTGGTCTTGCATCTTGTACTTGCAATTTCTTCTAATGAAGCAACATGAATGGTCATCTGAGCATAATTTCTACTTTTTGGCTGAAATATGACCCATGTTAATGTGCATTGGAATTGTAGCACTGGGTTAATGGCTTCCTTATACTGTATAACAAACAAAATAAAACGGTTGTTACTTGTAAATGGTTGTTGTTGTAAAGGATATGTGTGTGTGTGTATATATATATATATATATATATATATATATATATATATAATTACCAAAAATATTGGGACACTTGCCTTTACACGCACATGAACTTTAATGGCACCCCAATCTTAGTCCGTAGGGTTTAATATTGAGTTGGCCTACCCTTTGTAGCTATAACAGCTTAACAGCTTCAACTCTTCTGGGAAGGCCGTCCACAAGGTTTAGGAGTGTGTCTATAGGAATGTTTAACAGTTCTTCCAGAAGCACATTTGTGAGGTCAGGCACTGACATGGATGAGAAGGCCTCGCTCGCAGTCTCCACTCTAATTCATCCCAAAGGTGTTTTATTGGGTTGAGGTCAGGACTCTGTGCAGGCCAGTCATGTTTCTCCACCTCAAACTTGCTCATCCATGTGTTTGTGGACCTTGCTTTGTGCACAGTGTATATATTGCTTTGTATACAGTGTGTGTGTGTGTGTATATATATATATATATATGTGTGTATATACAATCAACAATCACCCGCCATTTTATTACCTTGCTAGTACCGGGTTGGACCCACTTTTGCCTTCAGAACTGCCTTAATTTTGGCATAGAATCAACAAGGTGCTGGAAACATTCTTCAGATTTTTGTCCATAGTGACATAATAGCATCACACAGTTGCTGCAGATTTGTCGGCTGAACATCCATGATGCAAATCTCCCCTTCCACCACATCCCAAAGGCGCTCTATTGGATTGAGATCTGGTGACCATGGAGGCCATTGGAGTGAACTTATTTTCATGTTCAAGAAACCAGTTTGAGATGATTTGAGTTTTGTGACATGGCGGATTATCCTGCTGGAAGGAGCCATCAGAAGATGGGTACACTGTAGTCACAAAGGGGATGGACATGGTCAGCAACAATACTCAGGTAGGCCGTGACATTTAAACAATGCTCAATTGGCACTAAGGAGCCCAAAGTGTGCCAAGAAAATATCCCCCACACCATTGCACCACAACCACTTGCATGAACTGTTGATACAAAGCAGGATGGATCCATGCTTTCATGTTGTTTGCAACAAATTCTGACCATCTGAATGTCACAGCTTAAATTTAGACTCATCAGACCAGGCAATGGTTATTCCAATTTTCTATTGTCCAATTTTGGTGAGCCTGTGTGAATTGTAGCCTCCATTTCCTATTCTTAGCTGACAGGAATGGCACCCGGTGTGGTTTTCTGCTGCTGTAGCCCATCAGCTTCGCAGTTTCGATGTGTTGTGCGTTCAGAGATGGTATTCTGCATACCTTGATTGTAACGAGTGGTTATTTGAGTTACTGTTGCCTTTATATCATCTCAAACCAGTCTGCCCATTCTCCTCTGACACCAACAAGACATTTTCTTCCACACAACTTCTGCTCACTGGATATTTTCTCTTTTTTGGACCTTTCTCTGTAAACCCTAGAGAATCCCAGTAGATCAGTAGTTTTTGAAAAACTTAGACCAGCCTGTTTGGCACCAACAACCATGCCACATTCAAAGTCACTTAAATCCCCTTTGTTTCCCATTCTGATGCTAGGGTTGAATTCCAGTAAGTCATCTTATCCACGTTTAGGTGCCTAAATGCATTGTGTTGCTGCCATGTGATTGGCTGATTAGCAGTCTGTGTTGCCAAACAATTGAACATGTGTACCTAATACAATGGGCATTGATTGTGTGTGTGTATGTGTATATACATATATGCACACATGCTATATTACCAAAAGTATTGAGACACCTGACTTTACATGCACATGAACTTTAATGGCATCCCAGTCTTAGTCCATAGGGATCAGTATTGAGTTGGCCCACCTTTTGCAGCTATGACAGCTTAAACTCTTCTGGGAAGGCTGTCCACAAGGTTTAGGAGTGTGTCTATGGGAATGTCTAACCATTCTTCCAGAAGAGCATTTATGAGGTCAGGCACTGATGTGGATGAGAAGGCCTAACTTGCAGTCTCTGCTCTAATTTATCCCAAATGTTTTCTATGGGGTTGAGGTCAGGACTCAGACCACTCAAGTTCCTCCACCCCAAAATCGCTCATCCATGTCTTTATGGACCTTGCTTTATGCACTGTTGCACAGTCATGTTGGAACAGGAGGGGGCCATCCCCAAACTGTTCCCACAAAGTTGGCAGCATGAAATTGGCCAAAATGTCTTGGTATGATGATGCCTAAAGAGTTCCCCTCACTGGGCCAGGCCCAATCCCTGAAAAACAACCCCACACCATAATCCCCCTCCACCAAATGATTTTGACCAGTGCACAAAGCAAGGTTCATAAAGACATGGATGACACCACAACCGCAATAGAACACCTTTAGGATGATTCCGAGTGGAGACTGTGAGCCAGACCTTCCCCTCCACTGCAAGGCCTGACCTCACAAATGCGCTTCTGGAAGAATGGTCAAACATTCTCATAGACACACTCCTAAACTTTGTGGACGGCCTTCCCAGAAGAGTTGAAGCTGTTATAGCTGCAAAGGGTGGGCCAACTCAAGTCAGGTGTCCCAATACTTTTGGTAACATAGTGTATATATTAAAGATTACTAGAATACATAGTTTACTTTTCATGAGTACGTCAAGCGTTAACAATTTAATAGCATAAATTCCACTAATCTGGACTTCAGGCCAAGAAAATATATAGACATCTCCCCTGGTGCAATTACTTATACCTGTAGAATAGAGCTACTCATAACAACATAGGGAAATATTTGTGACATAGTGGTCTTCTCTGTCCTTTTTTCCAACAGATCACAGAGATCCATAGATGGATTGCAGTTTGGCTGGTCCCTGCTGAACTGCCCAAATGTTATTCCATCTATGGGCAGCTTAACTAACAGAGGAGGTATATTTTTCTTTATATAGGCTTTCATACTTACCTGCTGATGGCTCTCAGAATTGTTCTTCACTGCAGTTTAAATTTCCTAAATGGAAATTATAATGATTTTGGATCACATTTATTTTCGTTTTATATACAAATATCTAGTACATGAGAATGGGATTCCAAAGCATAATGAGCTATCTAAAGAGGCAGAAGAACTGAATCTGCCTGCTTGGAGGTATTTTTTTTCTAATTGAAACCTTCAACAGACATGTCTGATAAGGGATTAGTCACTGCAATGAGTTATACACTTATGTTTGTGAATTGTAGAATATACTTTGGAGCTCTGTAAAGACTTCTTACATCAAAAGGGCTAAAGTAAAACTTTAAATATTTGAATTGAGTGATAAGTGTATTCATCTGGATTAAAGGGAGATATTAGAATATCTAGTTGCAATATTTAATATTTATCTGATTAAAAAAAATACAGTAGAAACACTATTTTTAAAAACTGTACTTTCTGTCTTGAGCATACTAAAGGAAGAACATACAGTATGTACTTTACTCATTTTAACCAAGGGCTTGGTTATCTGATACTCTTACGCACACTCTAGAGCTTAGAGACAAGATTTATAATCAGAATGAGGTCAAACTGTTGACAAGGCAGTTGGCAAGGTCATCAATTTCAAAACTCATCCTCACAAAAACTAAAGCTAAATAAGGTAGATAACACAAGCAAGTCTGCAAAATGATTAATGACTTAAAACTATATATTCAACCAAATTAGTTTCTGTGTTGTCTGATGTGGTGCGTTAATGCATGCACATTAGCGCATGTTAAGCTCTTGCATTAAGCCAGTCAATTTATTTAGAGAAAAGTTAATTGCTATGCCCTGGGGTACCAATCGAAACCCCTAAATAACAGTGCCACATCCTAATTGTTTGGATAAGGAAAAAGGGACTTTAAAGCCACATTTGAAAAATGTAAACACATTTTAATAATTCACATACTACATATAGTGTACACATTCAATAAAATACATTGGCATAGGAACTAAAATGAAAGGAACATTTTGATCAACCCAAAATAATGGAAAAAGTCGCTTGTATACTTCCGATGGGGCTGTACTTGGTATATATCAGAGAGAACCCACACTTGAAAAAAAGACGGCTTGTCCTATTGGGGTTTCAATGTACCTGAATAAATGTATTTAAAAATTGCTCAACATGTTTCGCGACCTATTGTGCCACTTCTTCAGGAGATTCTGTGTCTCTGTTTGAAGAGATGAATCATAATTAGAATATAATATACATATTTCAATAAATAAAGTACATTGTGCATACCCATATGTACATATTAAGGCATGTGAACTCACCTAAAAAGGTGTTTAGGGGATCGTCTTACTACTTTCCTCCATTGATGGAGCATCACCGCTGACCAAAAAGTTCTCCCTTTTGGTGGGTGAGGAGAGGAATACCACGGGGATCCCACCCCAAGCAATCAGGACAGCCACCCAGGGATGGGAGTTTAGATATGGGGGTACATCACATAACTAGAATGATTATCAGGTATGTATATGGGTATACACTGGTTTGCGCATTGCTTTTGAAATTACAATAATTATAATTTATGATTATAATAGAATAATAATGTTGATTTGGGCCATACTCACATTTTTATTGCAACCCGATTGACGTAAGTGCCTAGGCACTGTGGAGGGATAATGACAGAGATTGTACTATCTAGAAGAGGATACGTGATATATAATATATTTATATTCTACAAAGTATATAGTCAAAGATACTGAATATTAAAGACCAATTAGGTTCATTATATATGGTTAGTTTATATACTTTTAATTTTGCTTTGTACTTTAGATCATATTATTATATATACTGTATATTCTTGGTGCAAAAATGTGCTAACCATTCATTTTAAATTATTACAAATGCCAATTTTTTTTAATATGTTAATTAGATGAATTAAGGTAATTATATATAAAGTTGGCCAAAAAGACCAACAAATATATTACCTGCTCAAAAAAGGTGGATCTCTATGCCTGTAGGAGTCTGTTTAAAATTCTATAAGATAGATGGCAAGATGATATGAGTCCTAAAAAACATGAATAGTACAGCCATCAACCACAGGGTAAAGAAGTATTTGAGTGCCTGCTTGTTTCTTTGGAATGGTCAGAAGTGGTTTCCAATCCCAGCGTACCTGTAGGGGGGTATTCTATTATAGGTCCTGTTCTGTGGATGGTGATCGGTTCGTTTGCGAGGAAATCCAGGGATACCTCCATCCCTCTGAACACCTGAGTAATGGAGCTCCCACCTCCCTTTATATGTACCCCGTCCAAAGGGACGCCAGACAACATCTGACGTCACCTCGGACCGGCTGCTATGTACCGTGCATTTGCCACCTGGCGCATGTGCGCTGGATGACAGTAGCCATCCAGTGCCAGCCCCATGATGCGCATCACGGACATTCCTGGAGACGCCAGATCAACGTTTCCATAGTAGCCACGGGTAAACAAGACTCTCGCTCCTCCCCTCTCACGCTTGAGACTAGGGAGGAAGCGGGATATGTCACCCGCGGCTTGGGTGGCCACATATCTTATCATATCCGGCACCTGTCTGGTCAGGGTATGCCCCAGTGGTATAATGGTCAATTCGACAGTACACTTCCTAGTCAGCAGGGGGAAGAAAGAAATAGTTAGAAGCATTAAATGCATGTTCCACACACCACAATAGATACACTTGCATAGGTGCTTCAGCAAGGGTATATTATTTGTATTGTTTCTGAGAAAACGCAGCTATACCAAATCCTGCTTAGTAAGACAGTTTTTCCAAACTACCTGCATTTTTTTTTTTTTTTTTTTTTTAAATATAGATTGAAAATGTTTACATCTGTCCTTGTAATTAACTACTAACATGACTGCTGAAAGTGGCTTTATAGGATTGATACGTAAAAAGTAAAACATTTTTTTTCAGATTACACCTTGATGGAGGGGCGCATCCAGGAGTTCTCCACATAGACATGTTGGTATATACCATATATGATTAATCTAAAAAAATTTGGCTGTGACAATATATCTAACATCATATATTATTGATGTGTCTTAGCCGTGGAATCAAGAGTGGAGTCCCACTGGTCCTTCAAAGGAAGGGCTGGTAGGAAAGCAACCTCATTGATTCCCGGTGGTCTAGTCATCTCGAACCTTTCTATCCAGTATGTCTCTTTTTGAAGGATACGCTTGTCCCAATTGCCACCCTGTGGGTCCTGGGGTATTACTTCCAACACCACAAATTGGATCATCTGCCCAGTGTCAAATCTATGGTACAAGACCAAATGACGGCTCACCGGAGTGAGCATCTTGGCTGATTGTTAATAATAAATGTGATCATATATACGTTTTTAAGGGGGCGAATTGTCTTTCTGACATAAAATGCCCTACCCTGTCACACATCATCAGATAAATGACTCCTGGGGTATTACAGGTGGCATTAAAGTGTGGACTAAACTTCTCTCCATTGGTTAAACAAACACTTGAGCCTGCCTGTATCCAAGGGCAATAGGTACATTGTCCACATGGACCTCTTACAAGGGTGTCTTAGGAAGACATTTGTTGGGTCTATAGTGACTGACAGCAAGTTTGTCGCCTATAGATGGACTTTTACGGAATACTATTTCTGGAGTATTTCTCACATATTGGAAAAACACTGGATCCTCAATGAGTAGGTGTCAGTGCCTTGTCATATGCATACGGAGTTGCTGATGTTGAGTTGAATATTTGGTCATGAACTTTGTGGTACAGGGCACATCATCAGATAAATGACTCCTGGGGTATTACAGGTGGCATGAAAGCGGGGACTAAACTTCTCTCCATTGGTTAAACAAACACTTGAGCCTGCCTGTATCCAAGGGCAATAGGTACATTGTCCACATGGATATACACCTCTTACAAGGATGTCTTAGGAAGACGTTTGTTGGGTCTATAGTGACTGACAGCAAGTTTGTCGCCTATAGATGGACTTTTACGGAATACTATTTCTGGAGTATTTCTCACATATTGGAAAAACACTGGATCCTCACTGAGTAGGTGCCAGTGCCTTGTCATATGCATACGGAGTTGCTGATGTTGAGTTGAATATTTGGTCATGAACTTTGTGGTACATTGATCCAAATTGGATTTAGTTTGAGGGTACAGTAGAGCTGTCCTATCTCTACCCAACACTTTATTGTATGCTTTTCTAAGTAGGCTTTTGCTGTAACCACGTGCTGGAAGGCGTTTACATAGCTCGACTGCTTGGATTTTAAACTGTGCTTCATGCGGATTAAGCTGCGGGATGAATTGTTTCAATGATATGGCTGTCCCTGTCCAAATCATAAATATATCATTAATATACCTGAACAAGCAAATTGCTTGGTCCAGGTATTGATTCAACATTTCGTAAGAAAAAATTTCACAATTTCTGAAACACAACTGTTTTTCATTTCTCGACCAGGTACAGGTTGGCGTATGCCGGTGCACAAAATGTGCCCATGGCAACGCCCTGTACCTGGAGGTAGTGGGAATCGAGAAATGAAAAACAGTTTTGTTTCAAAATGTAAGACAGAAGTTTGAGAACAAACGAGTGAAGTTCCCATTGTCGATGGTCTTGTTCCATTAGGAATTTTTTGACCATTAATAAGCCTAATTCATGAGGTATGCTTAAATATAGGGCCTCAATGTAGATTGTGATTAAGAGAGTATCTGGATGGATTGATATTCCATCCAAGCATTTGAGAAGATCAGTTGTATCTCTTGCATAGGATGGGAGTCTGATGATGTGGAGAATAAGAAAGAAATCTACAAATCTGCTCACTTTCTCGGAAATAGAGCCTATTCCCAAAATCATAGGTCTGCAAGGAGGTATGTTTCCATTTTTATGTATTTTAGGAATGGCGTTGAAGATGGCTTCCCTTGGGAAAGGTACATTTAGAAAGCCATAAGTCTTGTCAATTAGAGCATCTGTGAATGCCATATAGATAAGTAGTTTGTACTCCAATTTGAAGTGAGATATAATTTCAGGAGTAATTGGCCTATAGCACTCAGCATTTCACAAAATGTCAAGACACATAGTTTCATAATGTTGGCTGCCTTTGGACCACAAGGTACCAGAAAACACACTTGAACCATGATTCTGTTGAAATATAAATATTTCCACCATTTTCTTAATTGTTTTGTACCTCAATCTACTGTAGTTTTTCTTGTTTTCATTCTGCTTGCAAGATTTTTTTTTATGCTTCACTCAGTTTTCCAGTATTTCTTATTTAACATCAACTGAATTTGAAGTAGAGATTCTTAAGCCACGTACTCACGTTCGGATTTTCCGACAGGAAATGTGTGATGACAGGTTGTTGGCAGAAAATCCGACCGTGTGCAGGACTGTTTTTAAGGCAGGGCAAAAGGGGCAGCTGTCCTGGGCCCCATCATTGTTGTGGGGTCCAAAGCAGCTGCCTCATACTTTTTATTTGATCACTTAAAGCGGAGGTCCACCCTAAAATGGACCTCCACTCATCGGAATCCCCCCCCCTCCGGCGCCACAATCGGCACCTTTCAGGGGGGAGGGGGGTGCAGTTACCTGGATAATCCAGGTAACTGCACCCACTTCCGGGCTAGCTCTCTGCGGAACGGGGCGTACGTTACGCCCCGTTCCGCAAGCGCCCGCCCCCTTCAGCAAGTGCCCCGCTGCCTGCTGGGAAACACACAGCTCCCAGAGGCAGCGGGGACCGTCCGGATTGCGCCGCGCGGCTCGCGCATGCGCAGTAGGGAACCGGGAAATGAAGCCGAAAGGCTCCATTTCCTGATTCCCATACCCAAGATGGCGGCGGGACCCGGCAGCCGAGCGAGCGATCGGCTTCGGGTGCCGACATCGCTGGCGCGCTGGACAGGTAAGTGTCACTATTTAAAAGTCAGCAGCTGCAGTATTTGTAGCTGCTGGCTTTTAAAAAAAAAAAAAAAAAGCGGAGTCCCGGTGGACTCCCGCTTTAAATACATAATTGCCATAATACACGCATGCACGGATGCACTTTTAAAAATATGTATTAGCATATTTGCACTATATATTTGGCTGTTTTGCACATTATTGTGATATATGTCTTGCACTTCTTTTTTGTGTATTTGCATTAATTTTAGCTGTTTTGCACAATATCACGATAATACGTTTGCACATTCATGATTTATTGCACTTTATTAATGTGAATTTATTTATATATACTTATTATTTAATAGGAAGTAAGGTAGCACCACATATTATTTATTATATATGCCTCATATTTACCAACTATACAAGTTTGAATTCCCTTATCCCTTGAAGTTTTAGTCCCATACTGTGTCCCAATATCTCAGTGTAAAGTCCTGTTGCTGCTCCCAACTCTGCCCTTTTGCCATGACCAGATGAATCACCTGCATACTTTGTGTTTACACCAATAACCTGCATTAATATGTAAATAGTCATGGACCATGGCATCGATATGTAAATAGAGGCGACATTCATATGTATATCATGTCCCCCTGAGGTCATATTTACCATCACTTCTGCTGAATGCTGCTCACTGGGGTGGAAAAGGAGCATGCTTGAAAGTCCTGCCCACAACTATAGTCATTAAGCCAAACATCAGCTTGTTCTGCAAAGGTAATACAATTGGAGGTGGAACCCTTCTTCAAAAAAACATGGCGCCACAGCACCCTGAATTTTGGTGCATGTGAACAGTCATTGCGCAGTAAGAATATGCAGTAACCTCTAGGAACCAATCAGTGAGCATTTATAATGTGCAGTAACCTCTAGCAACCAATTAGTGAGTGGTATAGATGTCCAGTACCCTTTAACAATCAATAAAGGAGCAGTATTGATGTATAGTAATCTCTAGCAACCAATCAACAAGCAGAAGTCATGTGCTGCAACCTCTAGCAGCCAGTCAGTGAGCCATAATGATACACTGTAACCTCTGCAAACCAATCGCAGTCACTCGCCTGATCTGATTCAGAAAACTGATTCTGAGTCTAGCTGCTATTTATTCTATGTCTCAGAGCATGTGGACAGCGAAATTGCATGGAAGAGGGGGCCTAAGAAAATGTTTGCCCAGAGTCCAATCAATATTAAAGACGACCGTGTGTATGCTCCATCGGATAATTGTTTTTTCCATGGGCAAATGTTGTATAACAGGTTTTAAAGTTTTCCACAGACAAATGTCTGTTGTCAGATTTTCTGAGCGTGTGTACACAAGTCCATCGGACAAAAGTCCAAAATACAAACATGCATGCTCGGAAGCAAAGATGAGCCAGAAGCGGTCGGTCTTGTAAATTAGCGTTTGTAATGGAGAATTAACATTCATGACATGGCAAATTATGAAATCTCCAAATTCAGCGCACATTCTCTTCTTCTTTAATGGGATAATAATGAAGCTGATTTGCTGGTGATAATGATGGAGTTATTGCAAATGAATTTTCAAAGCCTTTTTTTTTCTAGTGATATCAAGAATAATATTATTATGCTTTCTTTTTGGGGGGGGGGGCAAGTTACCACAACACCATTATCCTGTAGTTTTTAAGATCAAAGATACATGTTGGTGTCCCTTGTCAATATTATATTGTGTTGTTTTAAATGTACCTGCCTACTCCCAAACTGTCAATTGAAGTAAAACACATAGCCAAGTATTATTCTCCACAATTTTTTTATTGTGCATTAAAAAAAAAAAAAATAGACATGCTATCTGTCAATAGAACCAAAAAGCGCATTCTATGCATTCAAAAATATAGAAAATATACCAAATCCAAATCATTATTCAACCAAAAAAATAATAACTCCAAGGCCAATAATAAATAACAAACTGAAAAGAGCGAAATGAAAAGTGCTAAATGAAAAGCATGAATCAATACTCACCAAACTTCTACTAACACAAAATTAGCAGAAGGAGCCCAAAGGGTGGCACTAAAGAGCTGAAAAAACATGTAGTACAGTACGTTTGTGTTTGTTGCCCGACAATTCTTTGCACTTTGTATGCAAGACAAGTTTGGGCCAACGCTCTTCGGACAAAAGTACACGGTTTTGTTGACCAACAATACGATCATGTGTACGAGGCTTTTAAGCTTTGGTTCCATGTCCTTCCTCAGTCAGCAAGTGCTGAACATTGTGGTTTAGCATTTAATAAGAAAAACAATAATTAAAAAAGTATGTTAAGGGGAAAAAAAGCATATTATGGAAGATCCTTAATTGAATGCAGACATTTTACAACATCTCAATGCCTCTTGCCTATTTCAATATATTAAATGATTGGTAATGCTAGTTTTTTCACACTGACTTATTATCATAAGTCACATTGATCAGATTTTCTAGAAGGTCTCGAATAGCTGAGCATTATATGGCAAGCATAACTCTATATACCTTGTCAGGTATCTCTAATAATTCAGAACTATGTTAGCTATTGGTAAGTGACTGCAAACTTTCTGTTTTATTTGCTGCATTCTGTTCTCCCTCTTTTAATTATACATTCAGGCAATAAGCACACATAAAATTACCATAATCAAATTAATCTTCGGCTGTTGACAGGTAACTGTGACATAGAAGACCCTTTTATTAAACACTAAGAATAATGCATGTGTGGGAATGCCTTCTATTAAATTATGTTAATGCTTTTTTGTTATAGCAACTTGTAACCTTGCTGTTTACAGCATTCAGTATTGGCGTTCTACTTTTTGGGGGCTAGGTAATTTTAGGAAATATGGTAATGGTGGCAATAAACTATCTGACCTTCATAAATTGGCAAAAGGTAGCGTCATAAATTTGTCCAATTAGCCAAAAAAAGTAGAACTGCATCCTCGTATTACTGGTGATACAGTCTTTCATTTACTTAAGGACATAGCTAACCAAAGGCCATCCTGCAGGGGTGCATTAGGACCACAACATGTAGCGCTGTGCTCCCCTAATAATATGTAAAGGCATTTTTTGTAGGCCTCCTAAAAGCACTGTTTAATCCTGAGGGGGAGATCTATAACGGAGGCACTCTTTAATTCCCAGATAATGGATATAAAATATAGGTCAAGATAAACTAAGTAGAATTAATATTATATAAGTCATGAGTCAGAGGCGAAAAGTTTTTAAAGGCACTGTTCTTATTCTATGAGACATTGGGATTGATTTACTAAAACTGGGGAGTGCAAAATCTGGTGCAGCTCTGCTTAGAAACCAATCAGTTTCCAGGTTTTTGTCAAAGTTTAAAGTTATCGTAAACAATTACCTTGCAAAACAACCCATATAAAACCCATGTACCCATATAAAAAAATCATTAAAAATACCTTTTTTTCCCTTTTTTTAGAAGTGATCACATTCCCTCTGTTCTCAGCTGCATAAGACCTGGGGAGGTGAGACATCAGCCCACTGAGCTTCCTAGTGAATTGCTGTGCAGCGGGGGCATGTCAGGGCAAGTCTGATCAATGAAGGAGAGCACACTGAGTTCCCAGCACAGCTAGAGAATTGACCACGGTGTGCTTTTCTGCTTAATGTGGTCAGTTTTTAATAGGGAAGCATAGGGACTGGTAGGAACACCAGGGATTTCACAGAAAGGAAGCAGTACAAAGAAAACAGGATACTTTCTCATACAAGTACATGGTACAGCAGGCACATATCAGGAATATGAAGTGTTGGGGTAACAAACACTTTAATTGATGAAGATGACGTTAGAAGCTGATTGGCTACCATGCACAGTTGCAGCAGATTTTGCACTCTCCAGTTTTAGTAAATTAACCCCACTGTGTAAAGCTCTCTGCTGCCTCTAGATCTCCTCATAATTCTATAGATGACTGTGGACTGCCCTTTTTTAAAGAGTCCCACCTAGGAGAAACTAGGCAACCAGCCTGTCATGCTGAGTAGTATGCAGCTGTAAATAGTAAAGTTAGAGGAGCCCTGGGACAGTTGCTGATGGGAAGAAAAGGGCACCTAACTAGACTATGTGAGAAACCAGAACCTGTAGCTTCCCCTTCAGGTAAAAGCTGGACTGTTCAACACCATGATAGGAAGTTACTGTTAATAAAGTAATTCCAATTTGTAGGAAAGATAGCTGAATATGGTCAGCCATGCAATAATACATTTTTGTCTATGTACTTTGCTATATACATTTTTGCGCAGTAAAGAAGAGTTAAAGGAGCATGTGGGACATGTTATTCCAATGGGACAGAGGGTAAGCCTATACTTGGGGAGCAAAGATAGAGACTTGCTTGGTTAGGAAACTAGTGGTGATCAAGAGACGGAGTATTGGCCAGGATGGTGCTGGTGACCAGTTTCTCATCTAGACCATGCTCCTTGTACCCCAGGACCATTGAGTTTTTTGGGCTGGGTGTGTGGCGTGACCCGTAATGGACTTGGCCTTCAACCACAGAATCTGGGGCTCTGTACAGCTGTGTTGTAATGAGTAAGTGTAAGTTTCATGACAGGTCCATGTAGCAAGTAGAGCACAGACAGCGCAATAGAAAAGGTTTCTAAGGCCGCGTACACACGGGCGGACTGTTCGCCCAACTTTGTCCGCTGAACAGTGTTTCAGCGGACAGTCCGCTCGTGTGTGGGCTTCAGCGGACAGTTTCAGCGGACAGTCTGACGAACAAAGTTTTTCGGAATTTCCGTAAGACAGTCCGCTGAAACTTGGTTTCAGCGGACAGTCCGCTCGTGTGTAGGCTTGTTCGACAAACTAAGTTTCGCACATGCTCAGAAAGGATTTACACGACGAAGGTTGCATTGCAGTGTATTGGACGTCGAATTTCTCGTCCCGTCGTACGTGCCGTTCACGTCATCGCGCACGCTTTCAGCGGACTGTTCGTTCATCGTGTGTGGTCAAGTCCGTTCATGCAAATTTTGAGCGGACTGTTTGTCGGATTGTTTGACGAACAAAGTTGGGCAAACAGTCCGCCCGTGTGTACGCGGCCTTACATTTGTTGTGTCAAACTACTAGTCCTACAAGTGGAAGATATGAGATTTTAAACCTGATAACAATTCAGGAAACATGCTCCACTGACTACCTTAATTTGATTGTTTGATTGTTTGCTGTAGGTCGTTGCAATTTATATCTGTATTAACCTTTGCAATGTCATGTTAAATACGGTAAACCTAATAATTTAGCAAGAGGAGTACATTAGCTATCAAAGTGCTGCATTAAGATGGATACATTCTAGAGATGATTAAACATTTTTACCACCATGATTTTCTTAATGACTAGAAAGGGTTGCCGCATATATACGTTACAAAAAAAATAAAACGTTATGACAGCATCATTACTGTGATTGTTTTGTGCAAGCTTACAATTTATTATTCTATTGGCACAAAGCTGGGGTCACAACCTCACCATTCTCCTGAATTGAACACAGAGTGCATCATTAATTCAAAAATAATTATTTTAGGGTGTGCCTATCGTATAGTGAATTATAGAGGTGTTAAACAGTCATATAATGATTTCAAGGGTTGTGTAGAATGCATTATAGATGTGTAATCATTATGCTTTATTGTATTTCAATACAGCATTACCACATTGTACTATAACTTTTAATGCACCGCAATGCCTTTCACATATGTGCTTACAATGCTTGAAACATATGGGTATTAGAAGAGTTCATGTGAAAAGGGATATACATTATGTACAGTTTATGATCATACTGCACCAAATTAATAGCAGAACCAACAATAAAAAAATGTTCATAAACAGAGAAACCATTTTGTGTTAATACAGCTCTATAACTGCTCCATCATATGCATATACACACTGAACCTGCAGCAGAATATCAAGACTACTGTGTTTCCTCCATACAGCTCTGATATCACTACTGATGGCCATTAGTTTACACTGTGATGTCAGTGATGGTGCCATTACAGCCAGGCTTGAAATATGAACAAAGCATATACCTCTATAACGTGTACATTTCTTAATTAGGAGTGCAAGTGTCATTTCTGTATGCTGCTTCCTTTCTCTGCTACCAGCATGAATCACAAGTTTTCCTGACACAAAGAGAAAAAAGGTGACGGGGAGGGAGCTCCAGCTGATTGACAGCCTCAGCGCTGTGTAGAGGGGGTTGTGTTAATTTCCTCCAATCAGCTCTCAGAGCTTCCCTCACTGAGCTCTACAGTGTAACTTCAGCTCTCCACCCCCTGGTTTCTGATAGCTCAGACAAGAGTTATACATTCTGGAATTTGAATGGCTGTAGAGGAGAGAAGACTGCAGGTAAAACCTATTAGAGAGTATTTGTTTTATCCCTGCATATCAACTGTGGCCAATCTTTTCACAGGGTATATGTAAGGGTTTACAGACACTTTAAAGGGATTGTAAAGTAATTTTTTTTTTTTTTTAAATAACAAAAACACGTTATACTTACCTCCACTGTGCAGCTCGTTTTGCACAGAGTGGCCCCGAACCTGCTCTTCTGGGGTCCCTCGCGGCTGTCTCTGCTTCCTCCTGCAGGCACTTCTCACATTCATGCGAGCTCCCTCGTATGGTGAGAAGCACTTGCGGGCACGCTCCCATGATACAGCCGGTGGCTATAGCCGCTCGCTGTATCACACGGCCCCACCCCCCCGGGGCGCTGCGTCATTGGATGTGATTGACAGCTGCGCGAGCCAATGGCTGCGCTGCTTTCAATCCATCCACTCCAGCCAATCAGCGGCCAGGCTGAGCGGCGAAGAGGACGGCAGGGGCGAGCGCGGGATTTTCGAGGGGTCAGGTAAGTAAAACGGGGGTACTGGGGGCGCCGGCAGTGTGAGATGTTTTTTCACCTTAATGCATAGAATGCATTAAGGTGAAAAAACATTTACCTTTACAACCCCTTTAAGTGAGATCAATGTGGCCCTTGAAACTAGGTTTTATATGCTAAGAGGCCACATGGCAGGATTGGCATTTTCAAAAGACATAAGCCCACTTGGAACCTCCTGGTAACCCACCATATGATACATATGGTACGTTTACGGGGTCCCAACAAAGTGATTCACAGTAAAGACACCAGAAGAATTGACAGCTGTTTTGCTATAGACCTAGCAAAAGCTCAGTCCTTTGCTACCTATTTAATGTATGGAGGATAGGTTAAAATTGACAAAGAACCCTTGGAAACTTTTTTTCTTTTTTTTTAAACTGGACTCACAATTTACCTTCACCCATTACCTTGCACAGATATCCTTCCCTTAACTGAAATTACTTACTCAGACTCAGATTTTACTGCACACTATGAACTTCCAAGAGAGTGCACTAGAAGCTGCAGCAAGTCAGATACAGCCTGACACCTTTCCTGACTGGGGGATGTTCAGCATCATCTAGCCCAATGGTCTCCAAACCGTGGCCCTTTGCTTGACTTTATCCAGCCTTTGGGACACTATTCCTTCCACTGACACCAACAATGGTGCACTATTTCCCCCACTGACACCAATGATGGGGCACTCTTTACACAATGACCCCAGGACATTTTCTATTCCCACTGCCCACAGTCCGGCCCCCCTAAAGTCTAAAAGTCAATAAACTGGACTTTGGTTAAGAAAGTTTGGCGACCCCTGATCTAGCTCATTTCTTCCCAGCCTTACTGTCCCTGGCCCACCCATTTTATTTATTTAATATCAGTTCTTTCAATCATGTAGGCTAAGCATCACATGGGGGGGGGGGGGGGGGGGGGATGTTGATATTTGCATATATCCTAGCCAGAATCCCAGTGCTCACATTAAGGTTGGGGGCTCTGAGAGAACTACTTAGTCAGGGTGTTGTGATGTTTTCTAGAAGATATTTACATAATCTACCTGCATTGCATACTGCATTGCAACCACTTCAGCCCCAGAAGGTTTTACCCTCTTAATGATCAGGCCATTTTTTTGCGATACGGCACTGCATCGGTTTAACTGACAATTGCGTGGTCGTTAAAACAGCATTTGTAGCTGCTGACTTTTTATTTTTTTTGGGCGGAACTCTTTAACTTCACATTATTACCTAGCTGCAGGGGAGTAGATGGATATTTCAAGGAAAACTCCAATCAGGATAAAGAAATTCATCTAACTTGAGTAATATGCTCTATGCACTGGGTTCTTATTCAAATATGATCTGTTATAAATGCTCTGAATGGTAAAAATGAGTTCATTAACCACTTTAAGACCGGACCATTTTGCTGGTAAATGACCAGAGGTCTTTTTACACTTTGGCACTGCGCTGCTTTAACTGGTAATTGCGCGGTCATGCAATGTTGTACCCAAACAAAATTTGCGTCCTTTTCTTCCCACAAATAGAGCTTTCTTTTGATGGTATTTGATTGCCTCTGCGATTTTTATTTTTTGCGATATAAACGTAAAAAGACCGCAAATTTTGAAAAAAAATGATATTTTCTACTTTTTGTTATTAGAAAAATCCAATAAACTCAATTTTAATCATACATTTAGGCCAAAATGTATTCAGCCACATGTCTTTGGTAAAAAAAAAGTCAATAATTGTATATTTATTGGTTTGCGCAAAAGTTGTCACATCTACAAACTAAGGTACGTTTTCTGGAATTTACGCAGCTTTTAGTTTACGACTGCCTATCTCAATTCTTGAGGTGCTAAAATGGCAGGGCAGTACAAAACCCCCCCAAATGACCCCATTTTGGAAAGTAGACCCCCTAAGGAAATTGATAAGAGGCATGTTGAGCCCATTGAATATTTTATTTTTTTGCCTCAAGCGATTGAATAATGACAAAAAAAAAATTTTTTTTTTTTTTTTACACAAAGTTGTCACTAAATGATATATTGCTCACACATGCTATGGGCGTATGTGAAATGACACCCCAAAATAAATTCTGCTGCTTCTCCTGAGTACGGGGATACCACATATGTGGGACTTTTTGGGAGCCTAGCCGCGTACGGGGCCCCGAAAACCAAGCACCGCCTTCAGGCTTTCTAAGGGCGTAAATTTTTGAGTTCACTTCTCACTACCTATTACAGTTTTGAAGGCCATAAAATGCCAAGATGGCACAAAACCCCCACAAATGACCCCATTTTAGAAAGTAGACACCCCAAGCTATTTGCTGAGAGGCATGTTGAGTTCATGGAATATTTTATATTTTGCCACAAGTTGCGGGAAAATTACAAACTTTTTTTTTTTTTTTTTTTTTTTCACAAAGTTGTCACTAAATGATATATTGCTCACACATGCCATGGGCATATGTGAAATGACACCCCAAAATAAATTCTGCTGCTTCTCCTGAGTACGGGGATACCACATATGTGGGACTTTTTGGGAGCCTAGCCGCGTACGGGGCCCCGAAAACCAAGCACCGCCTTCAGGCTTTCTAAGGGCGTAAATATTTGACTTCACTCCTCACTACCTATTACAGTTTTGAAGGCCATAAAATGCCAAGATGGCACAAAACCCCCACAAATGACCCCATTTTAGAAAGTAGACACCCCAAGCTATTTGCTGAGAGGCATGTTGAGTCCATGGAATATTTTATATTTTGCCACAAGTTGCGGGAAAATTACAAACTTTTTTTTTTTTTTTTTTTTTTTCACAAAGTTGTCACTAAATGATATATTGCTCACGCATGCCATGGGCATATGTGAAATGACACCCCAAAATAAATTCTGCTGCTTCTCCTGAGTACGGGGATACCACATATGTGGGACTTTTTGGGAGCCTAGCCGCGTACGGGGCCCCGAAAACCAAGCACCGCCTTCAGGCTTTCTAAGGGCGTTACAGTTTTGAAGGCCATAAAATGCCAAGATGGCACAAACCCCCCCCAAATGACCCCATTTTGGAAAGTAGACACCCCTAAATTTAGGGGTACACTAGTGAGACTAGGTAATAAATGGCGGGTGCCCTGAAACTATAAAAAAATAACTAACCAACCAGCGTCACCTGTAACAGTTATATGGTGATCACTGGTGAAAGGGTTAACTAGGGGGCAATCAGGGGGCTTTATGCGGTAGTATATGGGGGTCCCTGGCGCTATAAAAAGCTGCGGCGAACCTAAATACCTACTTGCCTAACTAGCGTCACCTGTGACACTAATACAGCGATCAGAAAAACGATCGCTTATTAGGCTGGGTTCACACTGGAGCGATGCGGGAACGCCACGAATGCGCGGCGGGTTCCCGCATCGCATGCCTCCCGGCGGCAGTTCACACTGCCCTATGCGAACTGCTGGGAGTGTCAGTGAAATGTTACTGACACCCCCAGATCAGTTCGCATATCGCAGTGCGATCTGAAAACTCGGATCGCATGGTGTGAACACCCATGCGATCCGATTCTGCTGCGGGCCAAAAAAAGGGTCCCGTGCGAATTTGCGGCGGGTGCGGCGGGTGTGGCGGGTGCGGCGAATGGCTGAACTCGAATCGCACAGAGATCGGATGTGATTTGCACTGCAGTGCGGTGCGAATCACATCCGTTCTCAAACCGCTGCAATCTGAACCCAGCCTTAGTGACACTGGCGACGGGGGGTGATCACGGGGTTAAACCTTTATTGGGGGGGTTAGGGGGGTACCTTAGAACTAAAGGGGGCTAACCCTAACTGCCCTAACAGTTATTAGTCACAAATGACACCCGCCGGGTGATCAGGGGGTTAAACCTTTATTAGGTAATAAATGGCGGGTGCCCTGAAACTATAAAAAAATAACTAACCAACCAGCGTCACCTGTAACAGTTATATGGTGATCACTGGTGAAAGGGTTAACTAGGGGGCAATCAGGGGGCTTTATGCGGTAGTATATGGGGGTCCCTGGCGCTATAAAAAGCTGCGGCGAACCTAAATACCTACCTGCCTAACTAGCGTCACCTGTGACACTAATACGGCGATCAGAAAAATGATCGCTTATTAGGCTGGGTTCACACTGGAGCGATGCGGAAACGCCGCGAATCCGCGGCGGGTTCCCGCATCGCATGCCTCCCGGCGGCAGTTCACACTGCCCTATGCGAACTGCTGGGAGTGTCAGTGAAATGTTACTGACACCCCCAGATCAGTTCGCATATCGCAGTGCGATCTGCAAACTCGGATCGCATGGTGTGAACACCCATGTGATCCGATTCTGCTGCGGGCCAAAAAAAGGGTCCCGTGCGAATTTGCGGCGGGTGCGGCGGGTGTGGCGGGTGCGGCGGGTGCGGCGAATGGCTGAACTCGAATCGCACAGAGATCGGATGTGATTTGCACTGCAGTGCGGTGCGAATCACATTCGTTCTCATAAACCGCTGCAATGTGAACCCAGCCTTAGTGACACTGGCGACGGGGGGTGATCACGGGGTTAAACCTTTATTGGGGGGGTTAGGGGGGTACATTAGAACTAAAGGGGGCTAACTCTAACTGCCCTAACAGTTATTACAGTCACAAATGACACCAATGCAAAAAAAAAAAAAAAAATGACATTGGTGTCACTGTGACTGGGGGGCAGGGGTAATTGGGGGGGTGATCGGGGGGTAAAGGGGGGGTGTGAGTGTGCCTGGCATGTTCTACTGTGTGTGTAGAGTGTTGGTGCAACTCACCGATCCGCTCTCCTCCGTGTCGGAACGGAAAATACCGACACGGAGGAGAGAATACATCACTTCCTCTCCTGTGTTTACATTACAGGAGAGGAAGTGATGTCACGGGGGATTTCCATTCGTCGAGAGAGATCGCGAGGGGGTGGCCATGAATGAATGGCCGTCCCCTCATCCCTGATCTCTCCCGAACGAATGCCGACCGCCGCAGGCACCGGGGGGGGGCCCGATCGGGCCCCCCACCCGCGGGCAGGCATGGACTTATATATACGCCAATATGCCTGCCCGTGCCATTCTGCCGACGTATATCGTCGTGCGGCGGTCGGCAAGTGGTTAAAGGTATTCATATTTTTACAGTCACATTATTATATACTGATGAAGTAGACTTGGTTGTAGAATCAAATGATATTGTGTATGCTATCTACTTGTTCGCACATGCCGGGAAGATTATGCCTGTGCTGAAGGAAGGACCTGATTGTTTTTCATGTTTAACCGCTTCAGCCTCGGAAGATTTGGCTGCTGAATGACCGGACCATTTTTTGCGATTCGCACTGCGTCGCTTTAACTGACAAAATAGAGCTTTTTGGTGGTATTTGATCATCTCTGCAGTTTTTATTTTTTGTGCTATAAACAAAAAAAGAGCGACAATTTGGTATATTTGCAATATTTTGTACTTTTTGCTTTAATAAATATCCCCTTTTTTTAAAAAAAGCTAATTTTTTCTCAGTTTAGGCCGATATGTATTCTTCTACATATTTTTGGTAATGCAATAAGCATATATTGATTGGCTTACGTAAAAGTTATAGCGTCTACAAAATAAGAGATAGCTTTATAGCATTTTTCTCCTTCTTTTTTTTTTTTTTACTAGTAATGACGGTGATCCGCGATATTATATTATATTATATTATATTATAGTGACTGCGACATTATGGCTGACACATTGGACAATTTTGACACATTTTTGGGACCATTGGCATTTATACAGCAATCAGTGCTATAAAAAGGCATTGATTACTGTAAAAATGTCACTGACAGTGAAGGGGTTAACACCGGGGGGTGATCAAGGGGTTAAATGTGTTCCCTGCTATGTGTTCTCACTGTAGGGGGGATGGGACTTGCTAAGGGAAGAGATAGATCAGTGTTCATACTTTGTATGAATACACGATCAGTCTCTTCTCCCCTCAGAGAACCAGGATCTCTGTGTTTCTCGCCATGTCACGAGCGATTGCAGGAGCGTGCGCGCGCCCCTAGTGGCCACATAAAGAAGCAACATTACGTGATTGGGATTCGAGCAGCCGAGCCATGTCGCTGCAGTACAACTGCGGTGGCTGGTCGGCAAGCGGTTAAATAGTGCTTTCAGAATAAAATCAGATAAAGAGATAGTGACACAGACAATATTTAATAAATATTTTTCCGTAATTTTCCTAAGCATTCACTCATAATTGCAGCTGGGTCTTGGTAAAAATAAACGGTTGCATTGCAGTTTTACCACATCCCCCCAACTCAAAACAGCAGGCAAAGGGGGTTTGTACTCATGCCACAGACACGGCAACAATAATCATCCCCTGTTGTGTTCATCAGACTGTACTGCTTCTAAATGCAACCCATTCAAATGAACAGGGTTGCGCCACAACCACCCTACAACTGGGCAATGTTATGGAGCAGAATGTGGGCTTTTAAGGGTTGACACAGAGGAGGAGACATATCACCTACCAGTCATTGATCAGCTACTGTAGATGGCTTTTCGGAGGGTCGGCCGGGGATGATGTGAATGCAAATGAGTCTTAGTATTGGCTGATTTTGTTATAGTGCTGGCCTGGTCATTGTTTGATTAGGACTTCTAGAAGACCGATCAAATTAAAAAAGAATTGCCAATTAGGCAATGCTGTTAGGAAGGGCATACCTGAATAAAGCACATCCATTTTATTCTTAGCAATTCAAAGCAAAATAACTCATACACTCGTTCTATGTATGCATAGTCACAATCATAGTGCAAAAGGGAAACAGTGATGATTTTGTTTCCTGCAGAGCAAATCCATTTGTAAAACAAGCATCAGTAAATGTGAATTGTTCCTCAGTCCTGAATTATTCATATCTTATTTCTTACTCCCATATCAGTCATTCCGTAGCCGCATAGAATGTTTATATATGTGCCTTGGAACACGTTGGGATTGCTCAACCTATGCTGTAAGACTGGTGAATGCTGTTAAGAATATATTAACAAAACCATATTTTTGTTGATTCCAAATACATGATAGTGTGCTTGTTTTTGTTTCAGAACGGAATTTCTATACTAAGTAGTATATACAACACTTACTAATCTAGATTTTTTTTTTTTTTACTTATTCGGAATGGCTAATCACTCTCTATCAAAGTTCATGTTGACTAATGAGCCCCCTTTATCAGGGCTAAAATAAAAAAAATAATATGCATACATTTACAGTGTAATCAGTAATACTTGAAGGGATACTATAGATCACATACACTATATTACCAAAAGTATTAGGACACCTGCCTTCACACACGCATGCACTTTAATGGCATCCCAGTCTTAGTCCATAAGGTTCAATATTGTGTTGGCCCACTCTTTGCAGCTATAACAGCTTACACTTTTCTGGGAAGGCTGTCCACAAGGTTTAGGAGCATGTCTATGGGAATGTTTTAGAGTGGAGACTGTGAGCCAGGCCTTCTCATCCACATTAGTGCTTGTCCTCACAAATGCACTTCTGGAAGAATGGTCAAACATTCCCATAGGCACACTCCTAACCCTTGTGGACAGCCTTCCCATAAGAGTTGAAGCTGTTATAGCTGCAAAGGGTGGGCCAACTCAATATTGAACCCTACGGACTAAGACTGGAATGCCATTAAAGTTCATGTGCGTGTAAAGGTAGGCGTCCCAATACTTTTTGTAATATAGTATGTCAAACACAAGGCCCGCCGGGCTGAATCCAGCCCACCAGGGCTTGTCATATGGCACTGATGACATTGTCATATGACTCCCTGCTGTCACTTTTAAACAATGAAGCCTTCTGTGTTTACAAGGGGCAGTTTTGTGCTCGGTCACTCCTGGATCTAACAGCTCTCTGCATGCACTCATGGAAGGGCACATCAGGAATCAGAATCTGAGAGAGAGAATGATCTCCCTGCAAGGTGAGGAGAGATGTCTAGACAGGGATGTACTAGAGCCAAATACATGGGCAGTAGAGCCGCCTACACAGGGAGGTGCAAGAGCCACATAGACAGGGAGGTACTGGAGCTACGTACACAGGGAGGAACTAGAGCCAGGCCAGGTAGGAGAGAGAGAGGCCAAGAAGCTTTGGGGAGGGATGGGTTGGGGTTGAACACTGTACATCACACACACCTGAACCCTGAACTCCATATGTAGTGCAACCCTTAACTTTGCACTCATAATGCACTCCTGAACTCTGTACTCTATATGTAGAACACCCCTGAACCCTGCACTCTCTACATACTGTAGCACACTCATGAACTCTGCACTCTATACATAATGCACCCCTGAACTCCATATGTAGTGCACTCCTGAACTCTGTATGTAGCACACCCCTGAACCCTGCACTCTGTACCTAACGCACTCCTGAACTCTGCACTCTGTACATAACACAGTCCTGAACTCTGCACCCTGTATGTAATGCACCACTGAACTCTATATAGTTACATAGTTACGTAGCTAGTCAGGATGAAAAAAAAGACACAAGTCCATCTAGTTCAACCATAAATATAAATAAATAAATAAAAAATAAATATCATACAATCCCATATACCCAATCCTGTACCCACAGTTGATCCAGAGGAAGGTGATAACCCCCAGCAAAGTATGATTGCTAAAGCAGGGAACAAAAATTTGTTCCTGATCCCCCGAGAGGCAATCAGATTTTCCCTGGATCAACTTTACCTATAAATGTTAGTACCCAATTACAATGTCTTGAAAAAGTATTCCCACCCCTTGAACTTTTCCACATTTTTGTTATGTTATGACCAAAAACGTGAATGGATTTTACAGTATGTGATAGACCAACACAAAGTGGCACATAATTGTGAAGTGAAAGCTAAATGATAAATGTTTTTAATTTTTTTTTATAAATATGTGAAAAGTGTGGCGTGCATGTGTATTCACTTTGTAGAACCACTTTTTACTGCAATTACAGCTGCAAGTCTTTTTGGGGATGTCTCTACCAGATTTGCACATCTAGAGAGTGACATTTTTTCCCATTCTTCTTTGTAAAATATTTCAAGCTCTGTTAGATTGGATTGCATTTGTGAACAGCAATTTTCAAGTCTTGCCACCGATTCTCAATTGGATTTAGGTCTGGACTTTGACTGGGCTATTCTAACACATGAATTTGCCTTGATCGAAACCATTCCATTGTAGCTCTGGCTGTAGCCTTGTAGTCCTTCTTGAAGGTGAACCTCCACCCCAGTCACAAGTCTTTTACAGGCTCTAACAGGTCTTCTTCTAAGATTGCCCTGTATTTGATTCCAACCAACTTCCCATCAACTCTGACCAGATTCCCTGTCCCAGCTCAAGAGAAGAATCCTCACAAAATGATGCTGCCACCACCATGTTTCACTATGGAGATGGTGTGTTCAGGGTTATGTGTAGTGTTAGTTTTCCACCTCACATAGCGCTTTGCGTTTATGCCAAAAGGTTCGATTTTGGTCTCATCTGACCAGAGCACCTTCTTCCACATGTTTGTTGTGTCCTCCACATGTTTTCTCGCAAACAACAAATTGGAATTCTTATGGCTTTCTTTCAACAATGGCTTTCTTCTTGCCACTCTTCCATAAAGGCCAGATTTGTGGAGTGCACGACTAATAGTTGTCCTTATGGACAGATTCTCCCACCTGAGCTGTGGATCTCCACAGCTCCTCCAGAGTTACCGGTTACCGTAGGCATCTTGGCTGTTTCTCTGATTATTGCTCTCCTTGCCTGGCCTGTCAGTTTAGGTGGACTATACTGTATTTACTAATTAAGGGTATAAGAGTAAAGGGGTCTGAATACAAATGCACACCACACTTTTCAGATATTTATTTGTAAAAAAAAATTGAAAACCATTTATCATTTGTGTTGGTCTATCACATAAAATTCCATTAAAATACATTTATGTTTTTTGTCATAACATGACAAAATGTGGAAAATTTCAAGGGGTATAAATACTTTTTCAAGGTACTGTATATTATATACATTTAGGAAATAATACAGGCCTTTCTTAAAGCAATATACTGAGCTGGCCAGAACCACCTATGGAGGGAGTCTATTCCACATTTTCACAGCTCTTACTGTGTAGAAACCTTTCCGTATTTGGAGATGAAATCACTTTTCCTCTTGGTGTAAAGAGTGCCCCCTTGTCCTTTGTGTTGACTGTAAAGCGAAAAACTTAACATCGAGTCCACTATATGGACCCCTTTTATATTTGTACATGTACATGTTGTTCTCAAGAGAGAATAAATTCAGTGCCTCTAATCTTTCCTCATAGCTGAGTTCCTCCATGCCTCTTATAAGTTTGGTTGCCCTTCTCTGCACTTTCTCCAGTTCCCCAATACCCTTTTTGTGAACTGGTGCCCAAAACTGAAATGCATATGCCAGATGAGGTCTTACTAATGATTTGTACAGCGGTAAAATGATCTCTCTCTCTGGAGTCCATACCTCTTTTAATAAAAGAAAGGACTTTGCTCGCTTTGGAAACCACAGCTTGGCATTGCATGCCATTATTGAGCTTATGATCTACCAAAACCCTCAGATCCTTCTCCACTACGGATCCCCACAGTTATTCTCCCCCTGGTATGTATGATGCATGCATATTTTTTAGCCCCCAAATGCATAACTTTACATTCATCAACATTAAACCTCATTTGCCACACAGTTGCCCAATTAGACAGTGCCTTGAGGTTGGCTTGTAAAGTGGAGACATCCTGTAAGGACGTTTTTCCACTAAACATAGTTTAGTGTCATCTGCAAAGACTAAAATTGAACTTTTAATCCCAGAGCCTATATCATTTATAAAGATATTAAAAAGTAAGGGTCCCAACACTGAATCTTTGGGTACACCACTGATAACCTTAGACCTTTCAGAGTAAGAATCATGAATCACTACTCTCTGAATTTTGTCTTTTAGCCAGTTTTTTTTTATCCATTTACAAACTAATGTTTCCAAGCCTGTAGACTTTACCTTACACATTAGCCGTGTGTGGGGAACTCTATCAAACACGTTTGCAAAATCCATGTATACCACGTCCACCGCCACGCCGCTGTCCAAGATTTGAATTACCTCTTCATAAAAATAAATCAGATTTGTTTGATAACTTCTGTCTTTCATGAATCCATGCTGTCTGTTGCTTAAAATATTTTTTCACAGCTAGAACTCATCTATATGGTCTTTTGTTAAACTCTTCAGTATCTTCCCCACTATAGAAGTTAAACTAACATGTCTATAATTACTTGGTAAAGACTTTGTTCCCTTTTTAACTATAGGTGCCACATTGGCCCTAAGCCAATCCAGTGGTACTATTCCCATAAAAATTCCCTAAAAATTTGATACAATGGCTTTGAAATGACAGAGCACGATTTTTTTAGGATCCGTGGGTGTTTGTAGTGCACTCCTGGACTCTGCATTCTGTACATAGTGTAATCCTGAACTGTACACCCCAGTACACCCCAGATACAACCTGCCCTTTTGGAGAAACCATTGTGTTGATTTGGCCCGCAGTGAAATTGAGTTTGGCACTCCTGCTCCAGGTAATAGCTAATAAAGTGGCCAAAAAGTAGATATTAGATGGAAATAACCATATCGGTTTGTACATTAAATACATATGCCTGCAGAGCATTTCTGAACATCCATTGTCATATCTGACTTGAATAAAACCAACCATAGTAAAAAATGTTCCGCCATCTTTGTCAGCCATACCTCAATGCTAATGGCCAACATACTTTACTTAAGTAGTATACATACATACACCTTTTTAAATTTACTGTTTGAAGCAGACATATAATTTTTTTGCACAGAAGAAACTGCTGCCATATAGTTGCAGAGCTTCTTTAAACAAGCTGGAAACTGAAACAAAATGTACCTGGGTTGTAAAGTGACCCTGCTCCCCCTAAGTTTGGCTTGCCAAAATTCAAGCTAGATACTGAACTGAGAAGCATATTTTTTCAGTACTAGCTTTGCTTGGCCCTTTTATGATTCAGGGAGTAGCTTCTGACATAACTATATTTCCCCTTCATTTCAACTTAAAGTTAAAGTGATTGACAGGGCACTGGCCCAGGTGATTGGGTAATGTTTTTTAAAAATAATGATTACAGCTAGGAATGGGGTTTGGGTTCTCTGCTACCATGGGTTCACAGCAAATCCAATGGGGCTGAAATTCATGGTCCCAGCAAAGAAATGTGAACATTTGCCAGAGTAACTTTTTTGTAACCGTAATGCACTGCCTGACTTTTCAACTGTAGTTAGTAGGCTAACCATGGGCACTAATGTTTTTTTTTTTTTTTATATGCCAGACTCACATTATAAAAGGATTGGTTAACAGCAGCCATTTTCCAATCTTAGAAACAAAATAAAAGGTCTGCAGTCACCAGTGATGTACCTCGATCCCTATATACATATACAAAAAAAGAAGAGTCGCCCTGGGACTTTAAATGAGGTGGTCACAGTTAGCCACTGAGTAACAAGAGTAATAGTAGTATAAATGCTGAGCTAATTTGCTATATTACCCATGTATGTACATTAATTTTAATAAACATTTATACTATCTATCATTAATACTATCCCTCTAATATCTATCAAGTTACACACTGAGACAATTAGGACCATTCAACTTCACCTATGCCATGTCTGCCGCCTGGCATCCCCCTTGGGGGTACCCATGTTCATCTTCTCCCCCTCAGCCCCCGTGCCATACTCTGGCTGCTGCCATCCATTTGGGGGTTCAGTGATGGAAACTCTGGTTTTGTTCATTGGTAAGTATTGGGCCATTTTGCTCTTGCCCATTCTGCCATTGTTCTTACATTTACCACTGTGACACATCTTTTTGTCTATTTAGATACATCTCATCAGCATTCCACCTCTGATGAGCGAGCAATGATCTCGCGAAACGTGCGTTGGGTTTTCTGATGTGTGCATTTGTATATACTGCAATGTATAATGTTTGTATCAACTTTATTCTCTTTATTATGTACAAATCCATTGGCTGAGCTAATATGCTATATTACCCATGTATGTACATTCATTTTAATAAACATTTATACTACTATTACTCTTGTTACTCAGTGACTAAGTGTGACCACTCTATTTGTATTTGCCAACATCTTAGGCCGCGTACACACGGGCGGACTGTTCGCCCAACCTTGTTCGGCAAACAGTTTCATCAAACAGTCCGCTCAAAATTTGCATGAGCGGACTTGCCCACACACGAGCGGACTGTTTGACGAACAAGGTTGGGCAAACAGTTCGCTCAACTTTTGAAATGAACGGACTCGCCCACGTAAGGCGGAGGCAAATCCGCCCATTTCGAGCGCGTGTACAGGTAGGCGGGGCCCGCGAAGGAGACGTCGCGGGCTCCGTCGCCTGGAATGAGCTTAAAGGGGAACCCCAACGCCGAAAAAAATCGGCGTGGGGGTTCCCCCCAAGTCCACACCAGACCCTTGTCCGAGCACGCTACCCGGCCGGCCAGGAAAGGGGGGCGAGCGAGCGCGCCCCCCCTCCTGAGCCGTACCAGGCCGCGTGCCCTCAACATGGGGGGTGCCTTGGGGAAGGGGGGGCCGCGCGGCCCCCCCACCCCAAAGCACCTTGTCTCCATGTTGATGAGGACAAGGGCCTCTTCCCGACAACCCTGGCCGTTGGTTGTCGGGGTCTGCGGGCGGGGGGCTTATCGGAATCCGGGAGCCCCCTTTAAGAAGGGGGCCCCCGGATACCGGCCCCCCACCCTATGTGAATGAGTATGGGGTACAATGTACCCCTACCCATTCACCTGTGAACTAAAGTACAATAAAAAACACAACACAGAGAAAAAATATTTTATTGCACAGCTCCAGGGGGTCTTCGGGGGTCTTCTCGCCGGACTCCTCCGCTATGTGTGTGTAGCTCTTTTGCTAGCGGAGGAGTCCGGCTTTCTTCCTCCCCGCCGCCGGCCTCTTCTCCCGACTTCGGGGGGTCTTGTCCCCCTCTTCGGTTCTTCTGCCGGGCCACCGCGCCTGGTCCGGTGGCCCGGTCTTCTGTCGCCGTCTTCCGTTCTTCTGTCGCCGCCTTCGGTTCTTCTGCCGGGCCACCGCGCCTTCTTGTAGCTCTTTTACAGGCGGTGGCCCGGTCTTCTGTCGCCGCCGCCGCCTTCCGTTCTTGTTCTTCTTCTTGTTCTTCTTCTTCTCCTGGAGATGTTGACTCGACGAGCTCTCCGGCCGGAATGCCAGAGCCGCGCTGTGCGGTCACTTATATAGTGACAATGGGGCGGTGTCACATGGTATATGTCACATGGGTTGGTCACATGGTGTCCCCGCCCCCTTACGATGTCATAGTCCCCATGTGACATCAACCCATGTGACCAACCCATGTGACATATACCATGTGACACCGCCCCATTGTCACTATATAAGTGACCGCACAGCGCGGCTCTGGCATTCCGGCCGGAGAGCTCGTCGAGTCAACATCTCCAGGAGAAGAAGAAGAACAAGAAGAAGAACAAGAACGGAAGGCGGCGGCGGCGACAGAAGACCGGGCCACCGCCTGTAAAAGAGCTACAAGAAGGCGCGGTGGCCCGGCAGAAGAACCGAAGGCGGCGACAGAAGAACGGAAGACGGCGACAGAAGACCGGGCCACCGGACCAGGCGCGGTGGCCCGGCAGAAGAACCGAAGAGGGGGACAAGACCCCCCGAAGTCGGGAGAAGAGGCCGGCGGCGGGGAGGAAGAAAGCCGGACTCCTCCGCTAGCAAAAGAGCTACACACACATAGCGGAGGAGTCCGGCGAGAAGACCCCCGAAGACCCCCGGAGCTGTGCAATAAAATATTTTTTCTCTGTGTTGTGTTTTTTATTGTACTTTAGTTCACAGGTGAATGGGTAGGGGTACATTGTACCCCATACTCATTCACATAGGGTGGGGGGCCGGTATCCGGGGGCCCCCTTCTTAAAGGGGGCTCCCGGATTCCGATAAGCCCCCCGCCCGCAGACCCCGACAACCAACGGCCAGGGTTGTCGGGAAGAGGCCCTTGTCCTCATCAACATGGGGACAAGGTGCTTTGGGGTGGGGGGGCCGCGCGGCCCCCCCTTCCCCAAGGCACCCCCCATGTTGAGGGCACGCGGCCTGGTACGGCTCAGGAGGGGGGCGCGCTCGCTCGCCCCCCTTTCCTGGCCGGCCGGGTAGCGTGCTCGGACAAGGGTCTGGTGTGGACTTGGGGGGAACCCCCACGCCGATTTTTTTCGGCGTTGGGGTTCCCCTTTAAGCCCATTCCAGGCGGCGGAGCCCGCGACGTCTCCTTCGCGGGCCCCGCCTACCTGTACACGCGCTCGAAATGGGCGGACTTTCCGAGCGGGAACAGTCCGCTCATTTCGAAAGTACAGCGGACAAGCCCACACACGGGCGACTGTTCGCTCAAACACAGTTTCAGCGGACAGTTTTTCGGAATTTCCGAAAGACTTTGTCCGTCCAACTGTCCGCTGAAACTGTCCGCTGAAAGCCCACACACGAGCGGACTGTCCGCCCAAACACTGTTCAGCGGACAAGGTTGGGCGAACAGTCCGCCCGTGTGTACGCGGCCTTAGAGATTTTACAGACCTTTCTAGGGTTACCTTGTTATGTGCGTGTCAGCAACAACTGTAGTTGTGGTTTAGCCATTGGAACTCTCAGATCACATAACAAATCGCACCCTATAGTCTGCAATTGAAGTGGTCAAATCAGTGCAACTCTGACTATATTGAAGTTGCACCGATTTTGACAGTAGTTTCTGCACTAATTTTTGCAAGTTGAGGTGTGACTTGCCTAGACATCTGTGCATGAAGTCACACAGATGTCTTCCAAGTCACATCTGAAGTCGCACTAACATGTGAATTTGAAATTGTGTGGCTTCAAATGAAGATTCAGTCCCAGATAGCAAGGGATTACTTGCCACAAATTTGTGGCAGTGTTGAATTGTAAGTCTCGTTAACTTGCTGCACATTTTCACTGGCAAGTTGTATACTTGAAGCACAAGTTCTAGTTGACACTATTCTAATTTGAAGCAAATGTGGGTATCAAGTCTCTAGCAAGAGCAAAGTTGCAGTGGTGAGTCTACAGAAAGAGCTCTGCAAGTTACAGTGACCCCTGTGATGGGATGACTATTGCACAACATAACTGAACCAGAACTTGCAGCAGACTTGCAGAATGATTGCAAAGAAAGCTGGAGTCTTGCAATGCGGACTTGCTGCAATTGTGCAACAAACTTGTGAAGCCTGACAAGTCTAGCAATAGCTTAGCAAGTCATTTTCAAACTTGCAGCTCAATTGCTTGCTATCTGGGGTGTGACCGAAGACTAAAAGATGAATAAAAGGTGAAAATATTATTTTCTGCGAAAAAACATGGGAGTTGTATATGATACAATGTACTGTAGCTAACCAAATACCATCCAGTTAGGGTACTCTATTAATATACATTATGCTTAATTATCTGCATCAGGTACTATTGTAGTGAACAAGAACTGAGATGCATTGTTATAAGTTCAATAACAGTAGACTATCCTTGCACTAGAACTGGAAAGCATGATGAAGGAATTAGCAACGGATCAAATACTATTGGGTGCAAACTGAAGATCTCATTAGGCTTCGGAAATAACATATTTGTGTCTGTTAGAGTAATTGCCACACAACAGATACAATGAATGTCTCCTAGTCACAGCAAGCTGGCCTTTGAATTCACCTTCCTTGCAAGCAGTAAACATAGTGCTATATTAATAAAACATAAGGATTGTTTCCAAGTATAAACAACTACAATAAAACCAACATTCAATAAATTGTAGTGAATTCCCAGTATGGTTTCCTATGTATAAGAAGTCCTAAGAGTAAAGAAATAATTTAACAATTTAGATTGGTTGCTGAGCCAAACACCATTTTATGAACCATTGGGTACCATTTAGATGAGGTCTATTGTTTCCTATAATATTTTACATCTCAGCATGAGTATGAAGCAAAGGTTTACTCTTGCAATAAATGCATACGACTTTTGTCTTTGCCTTTTGGCACCGGGCCTTGTTCTTTAGAATGGTTTGCATAATTGATAAGCAGCAGAACTGGTTAATGATAACTGCCTTGGGAGTTTAGGAAGGGATAAAATGACATGAGTGAGGAATATGTTGTGGCTGCAGCAGTTATGCTCTGGAGACAGTGAGTAGAGGCCGTATTATCCTATAATTGCACAGCAGCTGTTATCAGTACTGTAACTCTTTTTTGCCCAGACTGGAATGACAGATAAGCAAAATTATAGTCAACTTCATCGTACAGACAATATTTTAAATATTGCAATTGATTTGTACTTATACACAGTTATCTTAAAATACAGACTAGTTTTCGCTAATTATAAAAAAAATTTAAAAGAAATAATAACTATTTTTAGCATACTCAATAAAAAGAAGTACTGGGCTAATTTGTGTTATTTTCCTGAAACATTGGGGTTGGTTTACTAAAGGCAAACAGGCTGTTCACTTTGCAAAGGAATTTTCTCCGAGCTTAGTAAATGTAGTAAAATTCACTTTGCAAAGAATGCACTGGTCTACAAGGAGTAAGCCTCAGAAATGAAAGTAGCTAAATTTTACCAGAATTGGGTTACTGATAATGGATAAAGTCCTGAGCAGTGACGACTGGTGCGCAATTTTTTTTTTGGGGGGCAAACAAAGTCCTCATCCTATGTTGCTTTACTTATCTTTCCCCCAGCCCCCCACTGTACTGCTTATGTTATCCTTGTCCAGCACCTCACTCTGTAATTGAATTTTTGGACACCTCTGATGCCACCAGTCCATACCGCCCCAATTTTTTATGCCTACCTCCAGTACCCTCTCCGTACTGCTCCTCTTATCTTTGTCAGTGTCCCAATATAATCCTCCAGTTTCTTGCATCTCATTCCAGTTTCTAGCTTCACTCAGCCCTCCATGGTCGTGCGCTGCAGCTTCCTCGGCTTCTCCTCCCGGCCAACCCGATCCACTTCCTGTAATGATTGACCAAGAGGAGAAGTTGGAAGACAATAGCGAATATTGATTCGCTAGTGTCACAAGTGGGTGGGTTTGGGGCGCAGTGCTCTGTGCCCAAAGCCCACTTTTTTCAAACCAATTAGAGCCTCAGGCTCTAATCATGTGGCTTAAGAAAAAAACCTCATAGAAACCTATGAACCTGGTGCATGTATCCCCGCATGCAAACTAGGGGGGCACCCCTTATGTACTGGCCGCTCCTAGTTCTGAGTATTAATTGGCTCCAATTTCCAAGGTACAGCTTCAGGTCAAAATTACATCAAAATAATTAAAAATTATGAGGGGTGTGCAATTATGCTCCATAACTTTTCTGCAAAATGTGATACAGCAATGAGAATGGTGCCATGTGTCAGGCTATCAGCACCGAGCAAAGGCTGATAGCCACCCTGCATTATGTGACGACAGGATGAAGCCCGCAGGACTTGAAATTTACCACAGGAATTTCTCCTCAGGTCCTTGGCATCATCATACCTGAGACATGCAAGGCCTGATCACTGCTCTACAGAGTGAATATATAAAGGTAATGTGCATATATGTTAAATACATACCGTAAACAATGTTTACATTTTGGTTGTAATTCATGTTTATCAGCTTTTGGCCTCTCCTTTTTCCCATGTCTAAAATATATAGCTAGGTTTACATTGTTGTCTGTTTAAAGAACAATTAGGAACAATTCCCCATTGGGGTTTTTAGCAACAATTTGAGAGACACAGAATTTCATAAAATATATAATTTTTAATAACAAAGAGTGATGGAATGATTGTACATCATAAAGAACTAGAAATAGTTAAAATATGAGCTCTGGTATTTGCAAAAAGATACAAATATTGAAAAAATCTTTTACATAATACGTCTCTACTTACTGTAGATCAAATATTTTGACCATAAGTTCCCATATTTATAACTTGGAGAACCATTTGGTGTTTGGAAATACTCCAATGCATTTCGACGCAGAACAAGTAGTGGTCTTCTTCAGGGGGTTCTCATATTTCTGTTAATACAGTAAATGGATGATTTTTAATATTAGACAACATTTAAACATTCAATTAATGTAAATATCTACCAAGGAACAACATTCCATTTATCCTTTCCATCAAATAGCTGTGGTAAAACCAGATACTTTCTTTAAAACCATCAATCTCTCTCAGAGGTGATCCCGGAATCCTCTGCACTGTCAACCATGTCCATGAATACCCCCCCCGGGGGGGATGTGCAAAAGGAACCCCTAGAGGGCCTACAAGCGGTCACGGTACAAAACAGCTCCCACAGAATGGGGAAATAATCTTAAATCTATAAATAATCTTAATTTAAAATTCACTATGACTCAAGTCTGTTACTTTTTTGGACGTAAAAATTGAACAGGATTTTAAAGGTAACTTTATTAGTAACCTTTATAGAAAAAGTACGGTGGGGAATACAGTCCTCCATGCAGCTAGCTTCCACCCCACACCCCTAAAGAATCATATTCCGTATGGACAGTACCTTAATTTTCTTTGCAAGCTATCTTATTTCCCCCTCTCCTCCTTCCTCTCCTCATATTTTTGTATGTCCATATAACTGATGATATAACTGATTTTATATAATGAATCCTAGGTGCTACCGCCCACTTTTCTCCATTCTGTGGGAGCTGTTTTGTACCGTGACCGCTTGTAGGCCCTCTAGGGGTTCCTTTTTCACATTCCCCCGGGGGATATTCATGGACACGGTTGACAGTGCAGCGGATTCCGGGATCACCTCTGAGAGAGATTGATGGTTTTAAAGAAAGTCTCTGGTTTTAATGCAACTATTTGATGGTAAGGGTAAATATTGTTGTTCCTTTGTAGATATTTACATTAATTAAATGTTTAAATGTTGTCTAATATTAAAAATCATCCATTTGCTGTATTAACAGAAATATGAGAACCTCCTGAAGAAGACCACTACTTTTTCTGGGTGGAGATGCATTGGGGTATTTCCAAACACCAAATGGTTCTCCAAGTTATAAATATGGGAACTTATTGTCGAAATATTTGATCTAAGTAAAGACGTATTATGTGAAAGATTTTTTTTATATTTGTATCTTTTTGCGAATACCAGAGCTCATATTTTAACTATTTCTAGTTCTTTATGATGTACAATCATTCCATCACTTTTTGTTAATAAAACTTATATATTTTATGAAATTCTGTGTCTCTCAAATTGCTGCTAAAAAAAACCCATGGAGAATTGTTCCTAATTTTTCTTTAAACAATTTACTGGGGTGTGCAGCTCTTACAGACCCAATATGTGTGTCCATTCAACCTATAAATTGTTGTCTGTAGCACACAGATTTACAAATCATATCTGATTATTTTTTGCAGTTTCCCAAAAACCCAGAGGAATGGTTGGAAGTGGCCAAAAACTTCCAGGAGGAATAAAACTTTCCAAATTGTGGAGGTGCAAAAGATGGGAAGCATGTTTGGATAACTTCACCAGCCAACTCTGGCTCGTTTTATTACATTTACAAGGGATTCTTCGGCATTATCATGATGACAGTTGTTAATGCCAACTATGAATTCCTACACTTGGACATCAGTAAAAATGGGCAACACTTAGATGGCAGTGTTATAGAACACACACAATTCTATAGAATGAGACTGTTCATTTGCCAAGCACTGCCCAGAATGTGGAAGGTATGACTTTTGTGTTTGTAGCAAATAACGCCTTTGCATTAGGAGAACACCTATTGAAGCCCTTCACCATGTGTGGCTTGACCCCAGATCAGAGGATCTATAACTATAGGCTGTCCTGTGCACGAAGGGTGGTGGAAAATGCATTTGGATTCCTGGCCAACAGATTTTGCATTTTCTAAACCACAGTTCATGAGGCCATGTACAAAATAGACACTATGGTTCTTGCATGTTGTGTCCTACATAACTACCTACATCGACATGCAAAGGGGTATGCTGCTGCAGCACCAAATCGTGGAGCAGAGAGAGATGGAAGAAACATCTGTGAGGAAGGGCAGGGGCACCTTGCTGGACTTGCATCTCTTGACCGAGGACATTCGAGACTACCAACTCAAAGTGCCCGGCAAAAAAGTCTAGGGGTATATGAATTATTTTACTGGAATCGGTGAAATGAGCTGACAGAATGACATGTCATTTGCATATGTCAAAGATATGTACACTTTTTTCTTAAAAAAACATGTTTACAAGAAAAACTTGAACATTTGATAAAATTAACCATTTTCTTTATATATACTTGTGTGCTTGCATTTTTCAAAACTGTTGAAATAAAAAAAATATTTTGGACTGCTTTGTTCAAGCAACTGAAACGGTTAGGGTGATTTTATTTTTAAACAACTAACTCCTTGTAATGAAATTGTACAGGGCAGCCGGGAACCTCCTTATTTATACATACTTACCTGTATGTAAAAATCACAAAGATGGGTATACAAGTAGTTTTAAAAAAGGGTTATCTTGAAGCTGCACAAGTTTCAGTTTCATAGCGGTTATATTCAGAAAGTAATAGTCAGAGCTAATGGTTATTAGGACAATCCAAATCTTGGTCCAATCAATACCAAATTTCTTTGACAAGAAAGTATATTACAGTAACAGTTACATCACCTAGTTGGTTTAGGACAGCTTTGATCAACCAAATTATGTCCCTCACTTTCATGTATGGAGGTTGGATGTGCTGTTGAAAATCTATATAGGTGTGGCAACATATAGCATGCTGCGCTGTTCTGTTCTGAGAGGTGGGGTGACGATGTTGTCACAATCATGTTACATAGGGACATCGTTTTGTTTGGTCAAGTCTAGGAAGATGTAAAATAGGTCAACATATAATTTGGAGCTTATCGTTATGTACTTGAGAGATAACAGCGGATATTTTACAATTTAAAACAGTAAACAGGACATGATAGGCCTTGTATGTCTGACAACATGCTAAACATATAGTGCAAATGCAAACAGTCCTTCATATTAGGAAGGCTGTAAAAAAAAAATCTAACTTCCTATGCAAGTGCCATGGCCACTCTATGCTGGGCAGTTTTGCAGAGAGACCTTGCTATATTTGAAAATTATGTCACTGATAGCAACAGGAAGAGAAAATTCCTGCTGTTCTCAGCCATACAGAGTGTGTTGCCAGTCATAGGCTATTTATGCAAAAGGTTTATTATCTTATGTTGAATGACATAAGGTAATAAATCTTAACATGTGCAAATACGTACTTTTTCTACACAAAACCATAAGAAAAAAATATTCTGAATATAAAATGGTTATTAAAAAAATAAACTATACCCAAAATATTGTTAACTTTTACAAATTTGAAAACATAAGTGCCATGATTGCTTTCCAAAGCCTTGGTCTACAATTTAGCTAGAATATCAATGAAATTATTCAATAAACACAGTACGGAACTTGGTGTGTCTTGTATATTCTGCAGAAGAGTGCAGCAGCTAAACAAATCAGCAGTTAGACGACCAACGGTTGCTAAATTCAAACTGGGCTCTGTTAAGTGCCATATTTATCGGTGTATAACACACACCTTTTCCCCTTAAAATCAGGAGAAAATCATAGGTGTGTGCTATATGCTGAACCGCTGCCTCGGAGGGAAAGGGAATGAGTGCCGCCAAAATAGACTGAGCCATGTGTACTGTGTATGGCTAGTCACTCCCAGTCCCACCATTGGACCAGTGTTGTGCCCATCATAGGGCCGGGCCAAGGGGCGGGACTGCAAGACGAGCCAAGAGGAGCCAAGTACACAGGACAGCCGGCTTTGTCTATCTCTGCGGCGGTAATTTAAATGATCATGCTACATATGACACTTGGGTAAGACTGCAGATGGACACTTTGGCAAGGCTGCAGATGGACACTTGGGCAAGGCTGCAGATGGACACTTGGGCAAGGCTGCAGATGGACACTTGGGCAAGGCTGCAGATGGACACTGAGCAAGGATGCAGATGGACACTGATCATTCTGCAATGATGGGCAAGGCTGCAGATGGACACTGCTAAGGCTGCATTGATAGACATTTGTTTTTTTCCCTTAAACTTCCCTCCTTAACTTGGGGTGCGTGTTATATACTGGTGCGTCTTATACACTGGCACATGTTATACGCCGATAAATACTGTAAATAATAATAATTAATGGCCTGTTCTGGTGGAAACAAACAAAAAGAAAAAAAAAACACATAAGCATGTCACTTACTGGCGAATAATACTATCTCTGAAATGTCCTCATCTGTTGGCTGCATGACATCTGCATCCACATTCTCCAATCTGTCCCCTTCCAAGAGATCCGATCTGCTATCGTAGCTGGTCATTTTGTGAAGCTCCACGTATTCTTTTGCTCTAGCATCTGCATTTCAAAAGATACCAATATTTATAGTCTGATTTAGTGCATCAGTAAACAAAATGTCCTATGAACTTTCATATAACCTGCTCTTCAGCATTTCTTTTCATCAATGATATTATAAGTACAGGGACACTACACAAAATTGACAGGTTACAACCAATGTACAGCTACCAACTTGTGCAAATGTGAAAATTCAAGCCTCTGCAGTGGTCCATCAATGTGATCTGAAGTGTCTGAATACTCACCTACCAATCTGAATTGAATACTAATCTAATGCCAATCTCATGATTGGCTGGAACCTATACATAACCCCTGTATAGTATACTGCACTATTATAATAGTGAACATACATCAATGATCTGATAGGTTCAGATATGATAAGTAAAAACAAACCTTTTACACCAGACTCTGGTATAGATAAATCTTCCACCGTTATGACGCCACTGTCCTCAGTGTGTTCATCTGTTTTTTCTATGCTTGAATCAACAAACTTTAGTCTTATCCTCTTGTGCTTCCCTTTTAAAAAAATGGTGTGTTGCAAAATTTTGAGATGAGAAATACAAAGGTGTTTGTACATGCTAGGGTACCTACTTGATTTAGTTTTTGTGCGCAGATTATCTTCTGTGTCATCCTCATAATTTTCTTCTTGCTCCAAAGAGGTACTTGGCAGGTTAGCATGGCTTCTTTTTTGCATTTCTCTGTTTGGCTCTATACTTTAAATGTTGTCCTGCAATAAAAGGAGATAAAAGAGAGAAATGTTAAATTCCACAGCAATGTACAGGTCATACATGCATACATACTATAACATTGCTTCCACCCATTGGTTTTTTTTCATAAAAGTGCGATGGATTTGTCCCATTTGTTCCTTCTCACAGTGTTTTAAATCTGACTATCATTTTCTGAGTTGGTCTTTTGATTTTTATACTCCATGCTTCTTTCTTAAGCATTCCATAACTTTGTCCAAGATTATGCCTTTTCTGCTGTTGGGCCTTTCATAAATTTGGAGCTTTCCATCATAATCGTGCTTCTCCAACAGGTATACAAGATCAACCATTTCATTTCTGGACATCACTGTTGCCTTTATTTTACTCCCAAGTGTCCCTCTGGCCTTTGGTCTGGGCTCCCCTTCATTCTCCTCATCCACCATTACGAACATGTGTGTGTCACAGACAAGCCCTACGCACATTTACACTGCTGCGTGATTCATCAGAGTGAGGTGGAGCAACGTGCGCATGCTCATTACATAATCCAACGAACCTGCGCAGCAGACCCGAATGATCTGTAAACAAGCTTGGAACACTTAGACTGATTAATCCACTACATGAGTGATCTGTTCAACGAACAAAGGTAAAGTCACCCTATTTGTATGACATGCATATGAGAACACTTTATATTTTATGTGGACACACTGGTACTGCAGCTTCAAGTAAGCCTCACAAATTATTGTTGGCTATTGGCCATGACTTTTGAATCAGACCACATTTGGTTTAGGTTTGTTAAAAAAGTTTGATTCCAAATCTGTTATATCATGTAACATAGCTGCTAATAGAACTTAATTATGTGCTGTGTGCTTCATACCTGAGTGCTACCATTTTACTTTGCAGGAAGCATGACAGACATGTTCACCAACCCTGAATTCCTTCAACGCTTCACTGAGATGTACAGACAACTGCCTTGCCTTTGGAAAGTAGAGTAGACTCAGGCCACAGCAAGAAGCATGAGTCCCACATGAAGCTAGCAGGACTCTACAAGGAGATTTGTACTAATCCTACACTGCATAATGTGAGGAACAAAATGTCTAATATGAGAACAGTGTTTAAAAAGGAGCTTCATAAAGTAGGGGCCTCACAGAAATCAGGAGCGGGAGCTGAAGATGTTTATGTTCCATGGCTGTGGTACTATGAAAGCCTTTGCTTCTTGACAGAGCAAGTAGTTGCAAGAGCTTCACTTTGTACCCTTGCAAACCCTTCTTCAGCTTCTGTAGATTCGCCAACATCTGACATTGATCTTGATCAGGACATTCCCACCACTCAGGTAATTGCAGGATAGTTTGACACATTTACCTTGTATGAAATTCATTTCTCACAGGTGTCTATTTTTTTGTGAAACGTTTCTGTCATTTTATGGCCTTCAACAGTGTCTGTGTTGTGCAGTAGTAAAATAATACCATGTTATTAAATGACACATCTATGTATATGCCTAGATTTGGACAAAATGTGGTTTCACTTTGCTGATAATCTTCCTTTCTAATCATAGGAATTTTCTGATAATGAGAATGTCATTCCATCAACTCCTGTTACACTAACACCCAAGGCTAGAAAAAGAAGGAACCTGGAGCATGCCACATCTTCATTCTTGTCAAAGGAAAGTTCAGCTTTCCAACGATAGCTTGATGATTATGATGGTTTTGGAATTCTCACATCCAACAAATTAAGGAAAATGTCTGATGAGCAACACAATTTGGCTGAAAGTTTACACTTGGAAGTCCTGCAGAAGGGTGCCAGTAGGGCAATTGTCAACAAGCACACATGTGTCTGATGATCTAGTCTCAACAACACCACCAATACCACCACCACAGCCATCGCACCAGCATTCTCATCCCATGCCATCCCATCAGCAGTCAACAAGTTGGCACTACCCTCAAATGGAAAGGCACCAGTCCACCAGGTCGCAGGAATTTAATTATACTCAACTGTAGTGATTTTGGTGATCATGTTAATTTTTTTGAATAAATATATTTTACTTTGTTAAATGTTAATCTATTAGAATGCACTTTAATATATTAATACGCATGTTAGGAAATTGTTCTTCATTAGGATAATTTGTCACTTGTCATAACCTGTCATTGGAAAGTATAAAGCCCCATACACACTATGAGTTTTTCCTTCAGGTTTACCAAAACCATGTAGTCCAAGGGCTTGCCTGATTGCATAAAAATTGAAACTCCTAAGGTTTGACCTCATATTATATGGTTTTGGTAAATCTGAAGGAAAACCTCAGCAGAAAAACTGATAGTGTGTATGGGGCTTTAAGGTTAATGTTGGGTTGGAATATTCAGTTCCCTAATAAAGAAAGTTTTTGGTTGTTACAGTTTTCTGTTTATTCACTAAACCACTTGCCTACTTAATCATTTTGCCATCCTGCTCAGGCAAAATTTATTTTTTCATTACTGTCTCACTTTGAATGACAATTGTGTAGTCATGCCATTCTGAATTGTTATCCTTTTTGTCACACCTTTTGGTGGTATAAAATCACCAGTGTGTTTTTTTTTTTTTTTTAATACATAAACAATTAAAAACAGAATAAAAAAAAAAAAATGATCATAGTTTAATATGAAATATTTGAAACATGTATTCTTTTCTTCTGCACAAATGTGCACTTATGAGGCTTCACTTTATGAGGCTACACTGATGAGGTCACACTGCTTGGCACTGATGGTCAGCACTTATAGGGGTTGTAAAGGCATACGTTTTTTTTATCTTAATGCATTCTATGTATTAAAATAGAAGACATTCAGTGTGCAGCAGCTCCCCCCCAGCATCCCCTAATTACTTACCTGAGCCCCTTCTATCTCCAGCGATGTCCACTATCCCCTCAGTGCCATTGCCTCCAGCGGCTTTCAGTCAGCCAATCATGGGAGAGAAGGGAGATGCAGATATGAAACATAAAATGTTCACTCATTATATATTACATTTTATTTTATTTCTTGCAGACATTTCCATCCATTAAATTTGTATTGTACAATAATGATATTGATTCTCAACAACCAACCAAACCTAATAGCTAGCTTTCCTACTATGATATGACATTATGCAATTTACGCCTAGTTTGTTTTCTATCCCTGGGTTTTCTTCCGGGTAGTCCATTTGTTTACGCTCATGCGCTCTCTACTGCTCTCAATTTTCCTTATGAGCACCATACTAACCATACATTTATCGTACGTTTGGATATCATACGAGACAATTTTTTGCGCTTGTCCGATCGGTTACTATCGGATGAACTGTCATGATCGGCTATCGAAAGCTGTGTACTAAATATCCGATTATCGTATGATCGATTCGTAAGCGGTATTTTTCATCCGATTTTCGGATCGTGTATACGGGCCATTAGGGAGATTACCCTCACTTCCTGTCCATGTGGAGTTTAACCAGATTTTCCTAAGAACTTTTCAAGACCCTTAATGACTAGATATTTGCATGTGAGATCCCAGGCCTGTAGGTAACAACCACTGCAAAGTCATCCTTCCTATTTTAACACCAATCAGTGATATAAATGCTCAAACACAAATGTGATTATGAAAATCAAAATACAAATTAATCTTATGAATAGTACATACGATGGGTGAACTACAAGTGAAAACAAAATGATAAATAGTCCATATATCCGGTGAACTACAAGTGCAGCAATTCATGATGCAGGTATGGTGCTGCACTGCTACAAATACAATTCACCTGTTTACCTGAAAAAATTGACCATAAAACCTAAGAGGTCAACAGCCTATCAATAGTTTCTTTTGGGATGAGAACCATTAAATCCTCCGCTCTCAGCCTTAAGACCAGTAATGGTGACCCTGAACAAGGAACTCCTCACAGCAGTAACACATTTTATACACATAATGGCTTCAAAACAATTCCAACGGTCATAAGGAAAGATAGAAAAAACTATAGTGCATTACCACTTTAAAATGTGCTTTATTAAATAGAAAATGTACTCACAAAGTATGCACAGCATTACAGCGTATAGTACATGCATGCCACCCAACCAAACATGCATGTGTGATGACATCAACACCAATGCTCCATCCCTACGCATTTCACCAACATAGACGTCCTCAGGGATCATGCTGACAAAACACCCAGGGGTGGAGCTTTGGTGCTGACCTTACTTACAACATCAGCTTTTATTTATTTATGTAAAATCTTTATCCCATTCATAAAAAAAACCTGTTGTTGTAACTGTTTATAAAGTGTGTGCTGAGGTTTGGCTTCAAATTGTTAGTGTATTTAATTCTGCGAGTACATCTAATGCCATGTACACACAATCACACATTCCGACAACAAAATCCATGGGATTTTTTCTGACGGATGTTGGCTCAAACTTGTCTTGCATACACACGGTCACACAAAGTTGTCGAATTTCCGAACATCAAGAACACGGTGACGTACAACACATACGAAGACACTAGAAAGAGGAACTTCAATACCAAGTGCGCCACCCTTTGGGCTCCTTCCGCTAATCTCTTGTTAGTAGAAGTTTGGTGACAGACAATTTGCGCTTTTCAGCCTCCTACTTTCATGATCGTTTCTGCTCTTCAGTTTGTGCTTGTGGGTTCGTATTTCTATTAAGTATTTGATTTTCAGTGCGTTCTTGTCCGCACCTATATGATTTTCAGCTCTGGCCTTTTTTTTTCAGTGCTTTCTGTTAGTTCGTTCTGACCAGCCGACCGATAAGGATCTGGTATAGATTTTGAAGGGGACCCCCACTTAATTTTTTTTTTAATTTTGGCTCAGGGTTCCCCTTAAAATCCATACCAGACCTGAAGTGTCTGATATGGATTTTGAGGGGGACCCCATGCCATTTTTAAAAAATGTTTAAATTACTTTTTTTCTTTTAGAAATGTAATTTTGCTGTCAGACTGTTCTAAACATGGGAAACATGTGCCACTTTACAGGCACCCCCCAGGTACGAAATTTAAAGGAATATTACACGTTTATTGTTTCACTTTAAGCATTATTAAAATCACTGCTCCCGAAAAAACGTCAGTTTTGAAAGCTTTTTTTTGCATTGATACATGTCCCCTGTGGCAGGGCCCAGTATCCCAGACACTTTTTTTATGACAATAACTTGCATATTAACCTTTAAAATTAGCACTTTTGATTTCTCCCATAGACTTTAAAAGGGTGTCCCACGGCTTTCGAAATTGCCACAAACACCCCAAATTGTTCGCTATTCGGCGAATGGTCGAACAGCCAATGTTCGCGTTGAGCTCATGTTCGATCCGAACATGAAGCCCATCCCTATTGTTAATGTATGTAATGCATTACTGACAAAAATATTCATAATTTTCAGCACCAAGAATGAATTTTGGGGAGTCAATAAAATTGCGTGATTGTGGCAAATTAGAAAGCATTGTGGGAGTTATTTACTAATTTGCATTCCAAGTGCACTTAAAAGTGTAAAACTTACAAAGTTCAACTTTGACAAAGTGAAGGCAATATCATACATGAGTATGTCCCAACTGTGTTGACCTTGCCTTCATCAGATGGGGTGATGTCACCCCTGAAAAAGCCAAATTTTGAAGATGCACACAAATTTGGATTCAAACTGGGGATTTCCCTCCTGATCCCATGCCTAATGCCAACATGTGCTAGCTCCCATCATGGGAGATCAATGGACGTGTTTTGGGGGTGAAACCTCTTCCTCTCACCTAATTAAGTTGGGAGGAAGGGGTTGCACCCACAAAACACGTACATTGAAACCCAGTGACGGCAGATAGCACATGTTGACACACTGTGTGCATCTTCAAAATTTGGCTTTTAAAATACTTTAAAAGTTTTTTTTTTTAATTTATAAATACACAAGAAAACTGTACAATTTTTTAGATTCTGCCTAAAACATCAATGATGTTCTTCATTTTTTTTGGAACATCATCATTGATGTTTTCCTTTATATTTTCTAAATCTCGATTGCACCCCATTCTCTCCCCAATGAGGATCTGGGCACTTTCACTGGTGAGATGAGATTCTTCTTCCACAACATCCACATCACCTAAAAGAAAAAAACACACTATGTATTATATATATAGGAACAGGTATCTTACCTGAAACTGTGGTCTCAGACACTCACCTGTTGTGGTGACAATTTCGGCCACTTCATAAATCTCTCCCTCCTCATCCTCTGCTTGTGTGGGGATTTCCCCTTCTTTAGGAGGTGGGAGGTCTCTGATGTCCTCAGATGTCCCAAGTCTTTTCTCCCCTATGTGAATAAAAAATAGGTATACTTAGCACACAGATATTTGAGGGCAGAAATAGGAATATGAAACATTGCTTCGAAGTGTCATACAATTGTCTGTTTTGGCAGAGTTCCAAGCTGAAGAACATTTTATTTTCTTTCTAAAGCTGGAATACTTACCTTTTTTGTTAAAGTATCACACATGTAGACACCCCTATAGTATCCACTGGAGCACCTGTGTGGGACACCCCAAAAAGTTTGATTCTGGTGTCTCACACTAGTGCTCCTGTGTCCAGATGTGTAAACAGCTGCTGAGTGTCCTCTCCTTACACTGAATCAAGTTTTCATTTCATTCTAGTTACAAACCCATCTAGACAACAAACTTATTTCAATACAAATAAGCGTGAACAAATGTAGTCAACCTGTATCTGCATAAAACATTTTATAAGTGGACGAACGAACGATGTTTCCTACGACCATTTACTGTGCCCATGAACATGAAAGTTGCCATTTTAAAATGTACAACAGTAAAGAAAAGCACATGGAGCAGCACGAACGTTAAGAAGAAGAATAGGAACACACGACAAAATATTTACTTTTTTGCAGCACAGTCTTGATTCTTCTGTACTGATCGTTTTCCCTCAATTTGAGGTCTGATCATTGTTTCCTTTGTTTATCCTTGACTCGTCGTACCCCAAAATTCCTGTGCTGACTCTTTACAACTTTAATCTTGATCTTGGCCTTTCTCACATTTGGGTTTGGGTACGGTCCCTACTTCCCATCATAGTCAGCCCTCTTAAGGATATCCACCGTCTCGACCATCTCTATAAGGGCCATAATTGAGGCATTCAATCTCCTCTGGGATCAGGAGGTTCGGGGCTTCGGCCTTTTGTCTTTGCACCTGTTGTTTCTCTGCCATTTGCTCTCCCACTGCGCTGAAAGACAAGGGGCCAGGAATAGAGTAGAAAGAACGTCAGGGGCGGACAGAGTTTCACGCATGCGCAGTGTATATGAAGCGTACCACACCTGCATCGTAAGTATGATCTGTGAGCGGAGGATGGAGTAACGGAACCAACGATCGTTATAACAAAGGTACAATTTTAAATTGGTGTATCAGTGGTCTATACTGCTTATAGATTGAGGCCTATATTTCACCTGACAATAGGGTTTGTCTTGTGTTGTTGTATCCCCATATTTTTTGATATGTACAGGGGGCTGCCCTGTCTGTGGCAGGTAAATTACCCCTTTTATAACAATAAACCAAAGAGGAAGGCAGCGCTGGATCAATTGCTGGAATTTGTGAAGCTGGTGATCCCCATATCAGACTATTTGAAGGCCCTAATTGGTGGCATGAGGAGCACTTATAATAAAGAGCGCAAGAAGGTCCAGGATTCCCCAAGATCAGGAGCAGCAGATGACCTCAGGCTGCGGTACTATGACAGACTGCATTTTTTGCCTGGCCAGACAGAACCCAGGCCAGCACTCTACAATTTTCCTTTGAGGCTTCCTCCCCCCCCCCCTCCCAGCTGAGGTTTCCGACGACCAACCCGGGCCTTCCAGGCAGCAATATGTGGAAGAGTCCAGCTTGAGTCAGGTATAGCATTCTTCAAAATATTTCTATTTTTATAGTTTATCAAATTAATGATGTTAAATATATGTTAGTTTTGATAGCTCATTTCTGATTTCACAAAATGTTTTACATATCAATAGACAGTAATGGCCACAAATGATTGGGACAAGAATGAAAAATGCTGGGGTCAGCATGATAGTTTTTTCTATTTATTAACATTCAATTTGCAACAGTCATGAGCTGAAAATTGTGTGTGATTGATGAACCAAAAATGAAAATGATGTCCCTTTTTCATACACAGTAAAGCCTCAGCCAGGAGAAGGCCGTGGAAAGTGGCAGCCAGGAGGTGGTGGGGGTAAGTGGCAGCCAGGAGGTGGTCGGGCCCAGTAGCCTGCCCGAATCGCAGGTCCTTCCCCTCGGCCTTCCACAAAAAAGTGCCAGGAAGAGGAGTAACCTGAAGGAGGCAGCAAATGGTCTATTTCTGAAGGCTACTGCAGCCCTCAGAACCCCCCCCCCCCCCCGTTTTTAAGAGGACTATGCCTACATGACAGCCTGCAAAATGCTGGAAAAGGAGAAGGGCCAAGGCCTCTTCTGCAAGGAAGTGATCTTGCAAGCCCTAAATAAGGGGTTGAGGGGCAAACTCACAAGCCAAAGCCACGTTTGTGAGGTCAACCATGGTCCTCCTCCTCCTCCACCTCCTGCCACAACTCAAACACCAGAGCCACAGCCTGGAAGGAAGCATGTAAAGAAGACCAGAGAGTGATGGTCTGGGTTCAGTCTGGTCTGGCAAAAGATGCAGGCTGTTATATATGACCACAGCCTGGGGACAGATATGTCATCTGCTGCTGTTCCTGATCTCTCATAGTCCAAATTGTGCTCAATATTATACGGGTTCCTCATGCTACCAATTTTGACTGTAAAATAGTTGATGTGTGCCCTGGGTACAAAGGCTTCGCCAATTTCAGCAGTTTCTCCAGCGTTGCCTTCCTCTTTATTTTGTTAGGACCCAGAATAAATGTCTTTTTCACAAATACTTGCCTATGTTTTTTTACTTCAAAGAGGGCAGTTTGTTTGTGAGTAGGCAGACACATTTCCTAAATACAGGTTAAAAAATACAAGATAATAATGGTGTTGTGGTAACTTGACACACAAAATGAGAAATAATATTGATAATATTGATAAAGTAATATCTGACGAAAAAAATAATTATATTCATGAGAGCACGCAAAATAATAAAGAAATCAGTTTGTGAGAACTCTGTGTGAATATGAGCAGTAAAACAACTTCATTCTTCTAGCATTATAAAGAAGAGAATGCCCTGCATTAAAAGATTTAAAAATTTGCAGCGTGACAAATGTGCTATCTCCATTACGAACGCTAGTTTTACCAGACTGAGCGCTTCCATCTCGTAATTTATTCTGAGCATGCATGGCACTTTGTGTGTCGGAATTGTGTACACATGATCTGAATTTACGAGAACGGATTTTGTTGTCATAAAATTTGAGAACCAGATCTCAAATTTTGTGTGATGGTAATTCTGATGGAAACTGTCCGATGGAGCCTACACACGGTTGGAATTTCCGACAACAACCTCCAATCGCACATTTGCCATTGGAAAGTCTGACCATGTGTACGCGGCATAACAGTCCCTTCCCCCATATTAACAGTGCTGCTGTCCAAATGTGCCCCCTGTGCTTTTTCATTCAGAGTGTAGGCACTCTGATACAGAAGGCATGTTACTGGCCAGATTATCAGGTGAAAACAGATGGGGGGGGGAGTCTTAAAAGAAAATTAATGCAGCCACCACATCTGATTGTTAAGCTACAATAGATTACATTTTTGGTTTTGGGTTTAATGCTGCTTTAATATATTTTGTTGGAAAGTATACTTACCCTTTAAAATCTCAATAATGGAATACATATTAGATGACAACTTGGTGTCAAAGCAATGAAGTGAGTGACCTAGGTATTTATACAAATGATACGAAGATCATTATGTAACAAGTACAGAAATGCTATTAAAATAAGTGAGTGTATAGGAACAAGTCAATTCAGTCAAGAGAAACTGGAACTAAACAACATTCATGCTTTATTAGAATATTCCTGGTTGAGGAAAAAAATGAAAAGGTGGCTGGTGAAAAAGATAAAAGCTATTACAGGAAAAGATAGAGGCATTTTAAAACAAAAGGTCATATTGAGAATTTGTCGGAGGATTGTTAAAAGGCAACCCGAGAAACCATTATCGAAAATAAATATAATATGCACAGCAATTGTTACAAAATGTATAAATCCATTTTCAGCTGGGACAATGCAAGCTAAAATAATCTGTAATAGAATTAGGCAATGTTGAAAAAACACAAGATCTGGAATTGGCAGAGATAGTATTAATTATATACAAAAACAGCAATTCTATTTTAGCAGTGGTTAACTTGTTCCCTGTTCACATGCATATAATTGTGTCTTTATCAAGATCTTCTTTTCTGATTTTTTTCCTGACTCATAGACTTTTATTAAAATAAAGAATATGTAAACCCAACATCTCATATTCCTGATATGAACCGGCTGTACTATGAACTTGTATGAAAACATTTTCCTTTCTCTTTGTATTTCTTCCTTTGTGTGAAATCCCTGGTGTTCCTGCCAGTCCCTCTGCTTTACTATTAAAAACTGACCACACTAATCAGGAGAACACACTGTGGTCAGTTCTCTAGCTCAGCCTACTCTCCTCTAATGATCAGACTTGTCTTGACACACCTCCCCCACTTACCTTACCCCTAACCACATCAATATAATATGGATATCCACCTATATACAATGGTGGTGGATTTGTATAGAAATTTAAAATCGTGCAGGTATAGATGCTTCCGACCATTACACCACATTCACCACTATTAACTAGTCCAAGAGCCATATATTAAGGATTTAATTTTTTTAGTTATACTAGAACTTTTGGTAGTTGTTTTATGAATGCCCTTTTATAGAACTTTTCCTTATAGACCTGCAATGCACCTGTCTTTTTAACCCCCCTGCGGTCCTCTTATTAACTCTTGGTTTTTAACTGACAGACTATGCTGGGCTTCTGTGTGTTGTTGTTTCTTGGTTTCCTCGTTTTGGCAAAACACTTTGAAGACCAACCATCTTTTACTACATATGCATCAGATAAACCCTGTGGTTATTCAAAGGTTAATTTGTCAATGGTAACATACATATATGTTATTATATGAAAGTATTGTTTGATGGTTTTGATTGTAATTTAAGATTATGTTTATGCCAAAATGGTAATGTTGTGATGCTCTTGTTATGCCTTTAACCACTAGGCGTCCGCGCTATAGCCGAAAGATGGCTGCAGCTCGGACACTAATTGCCGGGAGGCCGTCCCTGGACGTCCTCCTGTTTACTTCCGCAATGCGTGCTCCTGCAAGCGTGCATCTGGGAAGTTCTGTGCTGGCCATGTCCCTTGGACACAGCCAGCCACAGATCGCTGTAAATGGCCAATCACAGCGGCCGTTTACAGCGCAATCAGCATGTCCAATGAGAGATGATCTCATATGTAAACATATGAGATCATCTCTCATCGCCGGCTCTCCCTCCTCACACAGACAGTGTGTGAGGAGGGAGAGATGAATGGATGCAGCGGCCGCGAGTAGGAAAAAAAAACACATAAAATAAAGTGCACACAATGTCACTGCCATCTGTCCCTACTGCTATCTATCCCTACTGCCATCTGTTCCCACTGCCACCTGTCCCCGGTGCCACCTGTCAGTGCCATCTGTCCTCAGTGCCACCTGTCAGTGCCATCTGTCCTCAGTGCCACCTGTCAGTGCCAGCTGTCCCCAGTGCCAGCTGTCAGTGCCATTTGCCCCAGTGCCACCTGTCAGTGCCATTGCCACGTATAAGTGCCATCTGTCATCAGTGCCACGTATAAGTGCCATCTGTCATCAGTGCCACATATTAGTGCCATATGTCATCATTGCCATCTGTCAGTGTCACGTGTCATCAATACCACGTATCAGTGCCATCTGTCATCAGTGTCACATGTCATCAGTGCCACGTATTAGTGGCATCTGTCATCAGGGCCATGTATTAGTGCCACATGTCATCAGTGCCACGTATTAGTGCCATCTGTCATCAGTGCAACATATTAGTGCCATCTGTCATCAGTGTCACAGGTCATCAGTGCCACGTATTAGTGGCATCTGTCATCAGTGCCACATCAGTGTCACGTGTCATTAGTGCCACGTATCAGTGCCATCTGTCATCAGTGCCACGTCATTGTCACGTGTCATTGTCTTGGTGCTCCAGGGCCTTCAAAAGTGTAATAGATAGTCAACAAGTTAGATGTGTAATTTATGCTCCTAGAACACCTGATTGTGCTCCCTGCATGTTGGGCCTCTCTGAGTAGCTAGGCTGTGGAAAATTGCCCCACATGTGGTATCGTAATACTCAGGAGTAGTAGCAGGATTTATTTTGGGGTGTCATCTGGGGTATACACATGCCAACTGAGAGAAATATAATATAATAATATATAATATAATAATAATTACAATGACAATTTTGTGAAAAAAATAAAATAAAATAAAAATCTTCATTTTGCATAAAATTGTGGGAAAAAATTACAACATCAAAAACCTCACCATGCCTCTTACTAAATACTTTGGAATGTCTACTTTCAAAAAAAGGGGTCATTTGGGGGGGTATTTGTTCTTTCCTGGCTTGTTTGGGTCTAAAAATTAGATAGGCCACCAGTACTTCAGATGTGATCAATTTTGTATGATTTGCACCATAGCTTGTAGACTCTCTAACTTCACAAGTACCAAATAATATCCACTAATTTAGGTTATTTTTACCAAAGGTATGTAGCACTATAAATTGTGGCCAAAATTTATGAAGACACATTAATAATTTGCAAAATGTTATCACAGAAACTAAGAAAAATGCATTTTATTTCCAAAATGTTTGGTCTTTTTTCATTTATAGTGCAAAAAATAAAAAACCCAGAGGTGATCAAATACCACCAAAAGAAAGCTCTATTTGTGGGAAAAAAGGACAAAAAATTAATTTAGGTACAGTGTTACATGTGAGTAATTGTCATTCAAAGTGTGAGAGCACCGAAAGCTGAAAATTGGTCTGGTCACGAGGGGGGTTTAAGTGCCCAGTTGTCAAGTGGTTAATCAAAATTAATTTTTTTATTTTTTTTTAACATATACATATAGATCTGTTGTTTCCGACACCTTAAGTCACATTTATTTGTATTTATCTCTTATTCCTATACAATCATATATTTTAATAGCATTTCCGTACATATTACCTACTGATCTTCTTATTATCATATCAAGGATAAATACCTAGGTCGCTCACTTCATTGTTTTGACACCAAGTTGTCATCTGATATGTATTCCATTATTGAGATTTTAAAGTGTAAGTATACTTTCCAATGACGTATTTTAACCACTTGCCAACCGCTGTTGACATATATACGTTGGCAGAATGGCATGGCCGGGAAAAGTAACGTAGCCATACGTTACTTTGAAATTCCCGCCACGCGCATTCCCGTGAGCTCTGTGCCCACAGGACCCGCGGACTAGATCGCCGTGGGGATACCCACGATTGTGTCACGGGGTTCAAGAACGGGGAGATGCCGATGTAAACAGCATCTCCCCGTTCTGCCTAATGACAGAACACTGATCGTCTGCTCCCTGTCATCGGGAGAAGCGAACAGGGTCCACGTCACACAAGCCCATCCCCCAGTCAGTTAGAAACACTCCCCTAGGACACACTTAACCCCTCCCCCTAGCGGTTAACCCCTTCACTGCCAGTGACATTTTTACAGTAATCAATGCAATTTTAAAGCATTGATCGCTATATTAATGCCCATGGTCCCAAAAATGTGTCAGAATTGTCCAATGTGTACGCAATAATGTCGCAGTCATGATAAAAATTGCTGATTGCCGCCATTACTAGTAAAAAAAAAATATTCATAAGAATGCCATAAAACTATCCCCTATTTTGTAGACGCTATAACTTTTGCGCAAACCAATCAATAAACGCTTATTGCGATTTATTTATTTTTTTTACCAAAATTATGTAAAAGAATACGTATCGGCCTAAACTGAGGAAAACATTTTTTTTATATCATTTTTGGGGGATATTTATGATAGCAAAAAGTAAAAAATAATGCGTTTTTTCAAAATTCTCGCAATTTTTTAGTTTATAGTGCAAAAAATAAAAACCACAGGGGTGATCAAATACCACCAAAAGAACACTCTATTTGTGGGAAAAAAGGACGCCAATTTTGTTTGGGAGCCACATCGCACAACCGCGCAATTGTCAGTCAAAGCGGCGCAGTGCCGAATCACAAAAAGTGCTCTGGTCAGGAAGGGGGTAAATCCTTCTGGGGCTGAAGTGGTTAAAGCAGTATTAAACCCAAAACCAAAAATGGAATATATTGCAGCTTACCAATCATTAAATGTGGTGTCTGCAATCAAAACCATCAAACGATACATTCATATGATAATATTTACAAGTATGTACGTTATTATTGAAAAGTAGCCCTTGAATAACTACAGGGTTTATCTTAGGCATGTGTATTAACCACTTAAGCCCCGTACCATTTGGCTGGCCAAAGACCAGAGCACTTTTTGCGATTCGGGACTGCGTCGCTTTAACTGACAATTGCGCGGCCGTGCGACATAGCTCCCAAACAAAATGTATGTCCTTTTTTTCCTACAATTCTTTTGGTGGTATTTGTTCACCTCTGCAGTTTTTATTTTTTGCGCTATAAACAAAAAAGTGCCAATTTTGAAAAAAAAAACATTATTTTTTACTTTTTGCTATAATAAATATCCCCAAAAAATATATAAATAGTTTTTTCCTCAGTTTAGGCCAATACGTATTCTTCTACATATTTTTGGTAAAAAAATCGCAATAACCGTTTGTTGATTGGTTTGATTGGTTTAAAAGATATAGCGTTTACAAAATAGGGGATCGTTTTATGGCATTTTTATTGATAATTTTTTTTTTTTTACTAGTAATGGTGGTGATCAGAAATTTTTTTTCATCATGACTGCAACATTATGGCGGACACTTTTGGCACGATTTCTATTTAGATTTATACAGCGATCAGTGCAATTAAAAATGCATTGATTACTGTGTAAATGTGACTGGTAGTGAAGGGGTTAACCCTAGGTGGCTCTGGAGGGGATAAGTGTGTCCTAGGGAGTGATTCTAACTGTGGGGGGGGGGCTGTGTGTGACACAACGCTGATCACCGTTCCCAATTACAGAGAGATGCTTGTTTACATTAGCATCTCTCTGTTCTTCCTCACCATGAGATGATCACGGATATCCCTGCGAACATCGAGTCTGAGGGACCAGTGATCACGGTCACGGAGCTCCCTGCAACCCGCCTCTTAAAGGGCCAGGTACAGGTACGTTAAACTAGCCTGTATGTGCCCTTCCGCCGCAGTATACTGTATCTGCGTGAGGTGGTCGGGAAGCGGGTAAAGATGGTAAGCTGATCTTCAACACACTTTGCCAGAATGAGGAAACCAAGAAACAACACCACATAGAAGCCTAGCCTAGACTGTAAGTTACTATACAACTTAAGAGACCATAAAGGGAACGCAGGGGGAGTAAAAGGACAGGAGCACCCCAGCTCTATAAGGAAAAGTTCTATACAGTATCAGGGATTTCACAAAATAACTAAACTTTCTAGTGTAACTAAAAAAAGGAAATCCTAAGTCAACACTGGGGATGTGGTGTAATCTGGGGAAGCATGTATACCTGCAATAATATATATTTGTATTCATACAAATCTTTCACCATTTTATGTAGATGGATATCCATATTATTTTGTTAAAGGTATATTAGAAACAGTATTTATGGGTTAAAGTGAGTATTTGCAGAGTATTACCCATAGAGTCTGATTTACTAAAGCCGAAGAGAGTGCAAAATCTGGTGCAGTTGTGCATGGCACCCAATCAGCTTCTAACTTCAGCTTGTTCAATTAAGCTTTGGCAAAAAAAAACCTGGAAGCTGATTGATTTCTATGCAGAGTTACACCAAATTTTGCACTCTCCATTATTAGTAAATCAACCCCATAATGAGCAAAAAATACATTCATGGCACGAGTAATCAACGTACAGTGCCTTGAAAAAGTATTCATACCCCTTTGAAATGTTCCATCATGTTACAACCAAAAACTGTAATGTATTTTACTGGGTTTTTATGTGATAGACCAACACAAAGTGGCACATAATTATGAAGTGGAAGGAAAATAATAAATGGTTTTAAAACATGTTTACAAATAAATATGTGAAAAGTGTGGGGTGAATTTGTATTCAGCCCCCCCTGAGTCAATACTTTGTAGAACTACCTTTCAGCTACAAGTCTATTTGGGGATGTGTCTACCAGTTTCGGACATCTAGAAAGTGAAATTTTTCGCCATTCTTCTTTGAAAAGTAGCTCAAGCTCTGTCAGATTGGATTAAGAGCATCTGTAAACAGAAATTGTTAAGCCTTGTCACAGATTCTCAATTGGATTTAGGTCTTAACTTTTACTGGGCCATTCTAACACATGAATATGCTTTGATCTAAACCATTCCATTCTAGCTCTGGCTGTATGTTTAGGGTTTGCCCTGCTGGATGGTGAACCTCCGCCCCAGTCTGCAGACACTAACAGGTTTTCTTCTAAGATTGCCCTGTATTTGGCTCCATCCATCTTCTCATCAACTCTGAACAGCTTCCCTGCTGAAGTAAAGCATCCCCACAACATGATGCTGCCACCACCACATTTCACGGTGGGGATGGTGTGTTCAGGGTGATGTGCACTGTTAGTTTTTCGCCACACATAGTGTTTTGATTTTAGGCCTTCTTCCACATGTTTGCTGTGTCCCCCACATGGCTTCTCACAAACTGCAAACTTCGTATGGCTTTCTTTCAACAACTGTTTTATTCTTGTCACACTTCCATAAAGGCTAGCTTTGTGGAGTGCACAACTAATAGTTGTCCTGTGGACAGATTCTCCCACCTGAGCTGTGGATCTCTGCAGATTCTCCAGAGTTACCATGGGCCTCTTGGATGCTTCTCTGATGAATGCTCTCCTTGCCCGGCCTGTCAGTTTAGGTGTATGGTCATGTCTTGGTAGGTTTGCAGTTGTGCCATACTCTTTCCATTTTCGGATGATGGATTGAACAGTGCTGCATGAGATGCTCAAAGCTTGGGATATTTTTTTATAACCTAACCCTGCTTTAAACTTTTACACAACTTTATCCCTGACCTTTCTGGTGTGTTCATTGGCCTTCATGATGCTGTTTATTTACCAAGGTTCTCTAACAAACCTCTAAGGGCTTCGCAGAACGGCTGTGTTTATACTGAGATTAAATCACACACAGGTGGACTCTATTTACTAATTAGGTGACTTCTGAAGGTAATTGGTTCCATTAGATTTTAGTTAGGGGTATCAGAGTAAAGGGGCTGAATACAAATGCATGTCAAACTTTTCTTTGTAAAAAAATTTGAAAACCGTTTATCATTTTCCTTCCACTTCATAACTATGTGCCACTTTGTGTTAGTCTATCACATAAGATCCCAATAAAATAGAGCCGGTTCACACAGGGGCAACCCGAGATCCGCCCCAGGTCACGCTGCTGAGAAAATCAATGGTAGTGCATGAAGCCATCTTAATGTACACTACAGCAGTTGCTCTGACTTCAAAAAAGGTTCCTGTACTACTTCAAGTACAGGAACCTCCGACTTCTATGCAACTTATACCCATTGATTTGTCGCCTCTCTAATATTAAAAACCGGCATGGGTTCCCCCTCCAGGGGCAAACCAGGCCCTTAGGTCTGGTACGAATTTTAAGGGGAACCCCCTATGCCGAAAAAATAGCGTGGGGACCTCCCAAAATCCATACCAGACCCTTATCCAAGCACGCAGCCCGGCCGCTCAGGAAAGGGGGTGGGGACGAGCGAGCGCCCCCCCCCCCCGAACCGTACCAGGCTGCATGCCCTCAACATGGGGGGTGGGTGCTTTGGGGAAAAGGGGAGCCCTGTGCCCCAAAGCACCCCAAGGGCCTCTTCCCGACAACCCTGGCCGTTGGTTGTCGGGGTCTGCGGGCGGGGGGCTTAACGGAATTCAGGAGCCTTTTAATAAGGGGGCCCCCACTCTATGTGTATGAGTGTGGGGTACATTGTACCCGTACCCATTCACCTGGGGAAAAAAATTGTCAGTAAAAAAACACACTACTGGTTTTTAAAGTAGTTTATTAATCAGCTCCGGGGGTCTCCTTCCGACTTTGGGGGTCTTCTTCTGACTTCGCCGCGCTGTTTGGCCTCTTTTCCCGGTGTCCGGGCTCTTCTCCTGCTCTCCGGCGTCTTCTCCCGCTCTCTGGTTCTTCTGCCGACTCCTCCGCTATCTTCTTCCAGCTCTTTTGCTAGCAGTGGCCCGGGCTTCTGCGTCATTTTCTTCCCTCTTCCCTTCCTGCGATGTTGACAGGACGCTCTCCCTAGCTGTAATGCCGTGTGAGAGGTGTGCAGCCACTTATATAGGCACAGGGCGTTTTAGCCGGGTGATGTCACATGGTGACCCCGCCCCTTATGGCGTCAAGTCCAGGGGCATGCTGGGACTGTGATGTCATAAGGGGAGGGGTCACCATGTGACGTCACCAGATGACCACGTCCCATGGGGCGCAGAAGTCCGGACCAACGCTAGCAAAAGAGTTGGAAGAACAGCGGAGGAGCTGACAGAAGAACCGGAGAGTGGGAGGAGAGGTTGGACACCTGAAAAAGAGGCTGAACAGCGCAGAGAAGTCGGAAGAAGACCCCCAGAGCTGATTAATAAATTACTTTAAAAACCTGTAGTGTGTTTTTTATTGACAATTTTTCCCCCCGGGGGAATGGGTAGGGGTACGATGTACCCCATACTCATTCACATAGGGTGGGGGGCCGGGATCTGAGGGACCCCTTATTAAAGGGGGCTTCCGGATTCTGATAAGCCCCCTGCCCGCAGACCCCGACAACCAATGGCCAGGGTTGTTGGGAAGAGGCCCTTGTCCTCATCAACATGGGGACAAGTTGCTTTGGGGTGGGGGGCCGCAGGGCGCCCCCCTTCTCAAAAGCGTCCATCCCCCATGTTGAGGGCATGCGGCCTGGTATGGTGCAGAAGGGGGGCGCTCTTCCCCATCCCTTTCCTGACGGGCCGGACTGCGTGCTCGGATGAGGGTCTGATATGGATTCTGGGGTTTCGGCGTAGGGGGGTTCCCCTTAAAATCCATTCCACACCAGACCTAAGGGCCTGGTATACCCTTGGAGGGGGAACCCATGCCGGTTTTTTATTTAAAATTTGCTGTGGAGTTCCCCCACGAGAGCTGATTATTCTATGATTGGCCACAGCCAAAGTTGCCTAGCCTGGGGGCGAATTAAAGTCATGTTGCAAGTTGCCCCAAGTCGTGTTGAAGTCGCCCCAAGTCGCGCGGTTAGTCATACTCAAGTCATGTTCAAGTTGCCTCCAAAAGTCGTGCTGGAATTCGTGTTGCCCCTGTGTGAACCAGCTCTTGCGTTTTTTGGTTGTAGCATGACAAAATGTGGAACATTTCAAGGGGTATAAATACTTTTTTTAAGGCACTGTATATGATCAGACAGAGGGTTTGTCTATACATAATGTAGTCTATAGGGTATAAATCATATCCTATAAAAAATAGAAGAATAGGCTAAATATTAAGTTTGTATGTCTACGTATGTTACAGAGTTATATAGTCAGACTGAAAAAAAAATAAGACGTGAATCCATCTAGTTCAACCAATACTTACATAGTTACATAGTAGGTGAGGTTGAAAAAAGACACAAGTCCATCAAGTCCAACCTAAGTGTGTGATTATATGTCAGTATTACATTGTATATCCCTGAACATTGCGGTCTTTCAGGTGCTAATCTAATAGTTTTTTAAAACGAATGATGCCCCCCGCTGAAACCATCGCCTGTGGAAGGGAATTCCACATCCTTGCCACTCTTAAAGTAAAGTACCCTCTATGTAGTTTAAGGTTAAACCTCTTTTCTTCTAATTTTAGTGAGTGGCCATGTGTCTTAGTAGCCACCCTGGTGGTAAGTCAGATTTTTGCGTCTCAAAGCTATACATTGTTTTGCATAGAAATTTGGTGTTTTATATTTTAGGCCAGTAATTCTTAGTAATAACACAATTAAATCTGTCCAAACAAGACTCTAGTAGACATCACGAGTATGATAAAGTTTAAAACACTAAATCATAAATTATAATAAATAACTATAAATAATTATAAAAAATAACAATATAATAATAATAAAATTCATGTCCCCACAATTCACTATCGCTCAGTTTTGCAAGTGTTCTAATTTACTATTGTTGTTTTCTAGCTTATCGCAAACCACTTTTGAAAGGGACACTTTTTGGTTGCCATGGACAATCTCAAGTTTACAAGCAGAAAGAACAGTATATATAATATAAAAGTGCATACAGGACACTGGACAAAGCACTAGGAACAAAAGGGATGTGAAATGATTTCATACAGTAATGTAATCTGTAAGATTACTTTTTGAATTTGCTGCCAGGCTCCAGCCCCATGTGTTGCAACGCTTGCAGGGAACGGAGCCCGGCACACAGAAGCATAGAGTAGAGGACACAGTGGGGGGACATTGCAGGATCCTGGAGACAAGGTAAGTACACTGCACCAGGATCCTAAGATGCAATCCTGGCGTGGCTTGTGTTTACCGCTAATGGTATTGAAATTTAACCCTGAGTCACACTCGGGAATACCGCCTAGGGACAGATCCGTCTTTGATATTGATTGGGCCCTGGGCAAACATTTTCTTGGAGACCCCCTCCATTCTGAGACATACAAAAAATAGCAGGTGGACTCAAAATCAGTTTACTGCAGCAGATCACACAGCGATTGCAATTGGTTGGCAGAGGTTATAGCCTTTCCTTACTGCTCACTGGCTAGTTGCTAAAGGTTACAACACATAATTTCTGCTTGCGATTTTTTGCTAGAGGTTACTGCACATCATTAACACTCACTGATTGGTTGCTAGAGATTACCGCAGATCACTACTGTTCATTGATTGGTTGCTACAGGTTAATGCACATCATTACCACTCACTGAGGACTGGAGCAATTCCAAATATATGAGTAAGTAAAGCGGCACATTAATACACATACTACAGAAAAGAGTCAGAGACTGCAAATGTAATACAGGAGAGCATCAGAGACTGTGGACATGCTACAGGAGACAGAGACTGTGGACATTCTACAGGAGACAATTAGCTATTGGCCCCGCCCCTGGATCTCTGTATTCCCCAGCCAGTATAGAGGGGCTGAGCCGGGAGCACCATTGACACTCCCACTCCGATCACTGCTCTCACTACAGTCACTCTGTTCTGAACATACAAGCTGCATGGGGCGGAGTCAGAGTGTCAGTGGAGCTCCCAGCCCCACCCACTCCCTGCTGGCTAGCTTGGGAATACAGCCTCTCGTGTCCTCTGTGCACTCTGTAAATCCATCATCAGGGCCCCAATTTGCTGGTAGCGCTGGCTCATTGCTTTGGGCCCCCCAACAAAGATTCGTGTCCTGTTTGCCCTGCGTTAAAGACGGCCCTGGCCTGGGAGGTTAAACTCCCTTCCGTGAAAAATGTGTATTCCTATTGTGGGGTCACCAGTATGGCATTTGTAAATTGAAATCATATCCCCTCTCAAGCGTCTCTTCTCCAGAGAGAATAAGTTCAGTGCTCGCAACCTATCTTCATAACTAATATCCTCCAGACCCTTTATTAGCTTTGCTGCCCATCTTTGTACTCGCTCCATTTCCAGTACATCCTTCCTGAGAACTGGTACCGAGAACTGGAAAACATACTCCAGGTGAGGCCAGACCAAAGTCTTGTAGAATGGGAGAATTATCACTTTATTCCTGGAGTTAATCCCCTTTTTAATGCATGCCAATATTCTTTGTTAGCAACAGCTTAGCATTGCATGTCATTACTGAGCCTATCATTTACTAGGACCCCCAGGTCCTTTTCCATCCTAGATTCCCCCAGAGGTTCACTCCCTAGTGAGTAGATTTAGTTCATATTTTTTGCTACCCAAATGCATTATTTTAATTTTTTCTACATTAAACCTCATTTGCCTTGTAGTTTTCCACTCCATTAATTTATTCAGATCTTTTTGCAAGGCTTCCACATCTTGCGGATAAATTATTGCCCTGCTTAGCTTAGTGTCATCAGCAAATACAGAGATTGAGCTGTTTACCCCATCCTCCAGGTTGTTTATGAACAAATTAAACAGGATTGGTCCAAGCCCAGAACCCTGGGGGACCCTACCTCCCACCCCTGACCATTCCGAGTATTCTCCATTCATCACCACCCTGTGAACTCGCCCTTGTAGCTAGTTTTCAATCCATGTACTCACCTATGGTCATGAAGACTGAGGAGAAGAATAAATTCAATACCTTCACCTTCTCCCCATCCCCATTTGTAACCAGATGTCCTTCCTCATTCTTTATGTGGCCAATATGGTCTGTGCTCCCTTTTTTACTGTTTACCTGTATATACGTTAAGAATTTTCTTTGTAAAATCTGAATGCCGATGATGAATTATCATCCTTGTCTTTTTTGAAGGCCTTCTCCTTTGCTTTTAAATGGCATTAAATGCATTTTTACATTAGAGTTAAGCCATCCAGGACTTTTGTTTGCTCTTTTAAATTTATTATTATTAAATGGCATTAAATGCATTTTTACATTAGAGTTAAGCCATCCAGGACTTTTGTTTGCTCTTTTAAATTTATTTTCCAATGGGATGTACTGGCTAATGCCCTTATTTAATATTCTCTTAAAGCAAACTCATCACTCCTCCGTGTTCTTTGTTTCTAAGATTTTATCCCAGTTTACATCTTCTAGGAAGATATAATTTATATCTTCAAGGTTCGTAGTTTAGGGAAGTTGGCTCTTTTGAAATTCTGTGTCTTTGTGTTTCCCTTGTGTTTCCTATTTGTGTGAATTATATTGAAGCTAATTGACCTGTGATCGCTGTTTCCTAAATTATTCGGTATTTCCACAACTGTGATCAGGTCTGTATTGTTGGTAATCAGTAGATCTAGTAATGCCTTGTTTATAGTTGGTGAGTCTACCATCTGACCCATGAAATTTTCCTGCAAGATCTTTAGGAACTGGCGAGCTTTAGACAAATGCATGGTTTCCTCCGCCCAGTCTATGTCTGGGTAATTAAAATCCCCCATTATGATATTAACATTATGCTTGCTGTTAATCCAAAATGTGATAGGAGGTCCGTCTCCCCCGCCTCCCTCTGTTTAGGGGGCCTATAGAATACTCCCAGTATTATTTTCCCCTTAGCTTCATCCCTAAGCTCTTAGTCTGAACACATGAGGGGAGTGTGGAATAGAAGTGAAGATCCATATTACCTATTCTATAAGCTGGGACTGGCCCTCTAGTGGCGGAATTGTATCACTACATCCCTCCTTTGGATTTCCTGATGGCTATTATTTATGAATGAAATAAGAGAGTTTGTTTGATTTGCTTACCGTATATACTCGAGTATAGGCCGACCCGAATATAAGCCGAGGCCCCCAATTTACCCCCAAAAAAACTGGCAAACTTATTGACTCGTGTATAAGCCGAGGGTGAGACATGCCCGTCCATCCCTGTGTGTCCGTCCATCCCTGTGTGTCCGTCCATCCCTGTGTGTCCGTCCATCCCTGTGTGTCCGTCCATCCCTGTGTGTCCGTCCATCCCTGTGTGTCCGTCCATCCATCCCTGTGTGTGTGTGTGTCCATCCATCCATCCATCCCTGTGTGTGTGTGTCTCCATCCATCCATCCATCCATCCCTGTGTGTGTGTGTCTCCATCCATCCATCCATCCATCCCTGTGTGTGTGTGTGTCTCCATCCATCCATCCATCCATCCCTGTGTGTGTCTCCATCCGTGTGTGTGTGTGTGTGTGTGTGTGTGTGTGTGTGTGTGTGTGTGTGTGTGTGTGTGTGTGTCCAGCCTACCTTTGTCCCGAGCCTCCGTCCCGTGCCTTGCCTCCTTGCCTCCGTCCCGTGCCGTGACTTGCCTCCTTGCATCCGTCCCGTGTCGTGCCGTGCCTTGCCGCCGCCGTCCCGTCCCGTGCCGTGCCTTCCCTTGCCTCCGTCCCGTGCCCTCTTCGTCGGCGGCCATTGTAAAGTTCAAAAGCTGCGCCGCCGCCTTCGCCTGTGATAGGCGGAACACTGAATTTCCCAGCAGCCTGTGTTCCGCCTATCACAGACGTCGTATCATCCTCGTCCGTAGTACGAGGATGATACGATGTCCGTGATAGGCGGAACACAGGCTGCTGGGAAATTCAGTGTTCCGCCTATCACAGGCGAAGGCGGGGCCGGAGGCGCGGCTTTTGAATAGAATGGCCGCTGTCTGTCTGCTCGACACGCTGATCGAGCGGGCAGACAGCGATGACTCGAGTATAAGCCGAGGGGGGCACTTTCAGCCTCAAAAAAGAGGCTGAAAATCTCGGCTTATACTCGAGTATATACGGTATTCACTTCGTTTGAAGGTGAGAGTTCTGGGAGCCTTGAGGAGCGGACATTCTATCATTATTCTATCATTGATCCCTTCTTAATTTTTTATATTTTTATCCGTGCTGTTTTATGGACTTTATTTTTCACGGCATTATATGTATGCACATATTTATATTAGTTTGAATTTGTGTATTTTATTTGAGTGGCACGATTTGCGCAGGACCCACCCCTCTATATCCATTATTTGATAGTTTGTGTTCACTATTTTGTCCTGCTGCATTTTTTAGTTAGCATTTGTACTTTATATCACTCAGGTTCTTTTTCACAGCATCTGTGTTTCATTAATTCTGATTTTGGATTTTGTTCCACTTTAGTCACTCATTACCACTTAACGGCGCGAAGGCTGACCACTTTCGTAGTTTAGACTGGTCGCATACTGTCCTCTAGGTGTTTTCCGAGAATGCAAAATGGACTTGTTAGTATACTTACCTCGGGTTTATGTGCTTTAGTCAACCTACCACTAATGCTCCCAATACTACCTGTCAGGGCTGGCTTAGCCCTTCCTTCTCTGGGCTGGCTGCTCAGCTGTCGGCTAATTGCCAGCTCTCATCTCTCTCCACAGTTACCAGCTGTTCCTGATCATGCTCGTCTGACCTGCCTACTTAAAGCCGTCCAGGTCACTTCAGCTCTGCCTTCGCCTTGGTCACATCACAAGAAACCATCTCCTGCGGTTCTGTTTAAAGACTGGCTTGTTGACATCACTTCTCCTTATCCTGCTTGCTGTTGCTCTACTTGGATCCCTGACTTCTGGCCTAGGTGATTACCCGATCTGGTTATTGAACTCTGGCCTGGCTGACTACTCGATCTGGTTACTGGACTCTGGCTATGCTTTGACTATGCTTTCTCTATTTACCTTTTTATTTTTATTTAATAAACAAGTGTTATTTAATTGCACTTCTGTCTCGGTCAGGTTCGTGGTTTCTGACACTACCCTCTGGGATACATTCATTGCTGACTATCTCTACCTCTTGGTCCGCCCCCGTCACCTAGTTTAAAAACCCCTCTAACTTTTCAGCCATCTTCACTCCCAGCAGACCCTCCTCCTTTAGGTGCAGTCCGTCACTTCTATAGAACTTTTGATCGACTGAGAAGTCGGCCCAATTTTCCAGGAACCCTAAGCCATTTGTTTACTTCCCTAATCTCCCACTGCCTTTCTGGTGTGGCTCGAGGTACCGGTAGTATTTCTGAGAATACTACCTTGGAGGTCCTATTCCTCAATTTAGCTCCTAAGTCCCTAAAATTGTTCTTTAATACACTCCATCTGCCTCTGACTTTGTCATTGGTGTCAACCAGACCCGTGATGTGCCGAACCCGAGCACCCGGTAGACAGCATAGAGTTCGGCACTTCAGGTCTTTGTGACAATTGCCCTCTCTGTACTGCTAAGAATTGAGTCCCCTACCACCAGAATCTGTCTATCCTGAGTGTACTTATTGTGGTGCTCCAGCCTCCAGGATTAGACTTCCTGCCACTTCCCCTTCTATCCATCCTGACTGTCACCCATCTACTCATTTCTGGTGCCTGCACCTCTTTGTCTCCACCCGCCTCTGTGCTGGCCCCTGCTGGCACCTGCCAGGTATGTTCCCGGCTATCCTTTAGTTTACTAGATTCACTTTACTAGATTCAGAACCTGGGCTTCCAGGGAAACAATGTGCTTACATTTTGCACAGCAGTATTCACCCTCAATCAGATGATCAAGAAACGCATACATGCCGCAAGATGTAAACCGAGTCGCATCTCCACACCCACCAGGCATTGTACCTACTAATTTAATGAAGGTTGGGGATTATACTCGCAGCATGCGTGCACTCATAGCCTACTTGCACTCGCAGACCACGTGCACTCGTAGCCTACTTGCACTCGCAGCCTACGTGCACTCGTAACCTACTTGAACTCACAGCCTACGTGCACTCATAGCCTACATACACTCATAGCCTACATACACTCACAGCCTACGTGCACTTGCAGACCACTCGCACTTGCAGACCACGTGCACTCGCAGCCTACGTGCACTCACAGCCTACATGCACTCACAATACACAGCTACACAAGTATACATAATACACAGGCACCAATGATTCACACACACTACTCAGACAACAGTCAGTTACTCACAATACACAGGTGCCCCCAACACTCAAAAAACTCAGGTGTTACCTGACACTAATACTCAATACAGCCCACATGGAGAAAAACTTCCACTTGGTCTAAGTTCCATCAAGTAAAAAGGTGGCAAGCTCAAAGATTAGCAGGGTGAAAATTTGTTCTAAAGAAAGGTATATAGGCCTCAAGCATCTGTGACCAATTAAACACTCCACTTAATTAGTAGGCTGAAGGACGGAAAGAAAAAAAGGCTGTTTAAAAAGTGACAGTTTCAGGGCTGGGCTCAGTTGTCAGCTAATTGCTAGCTCCTATCTCAGTGACTCACCTGTTGATGATAGCCTGCTCGTCAGTCCTGCCTACTTAAGCTGCCAAGCCCAGATGAGCTCTGCCTTCGCTTGGTCACATCTCTAGAGATGCTCTCATGTGTTCCTGTTAACCACTTCCTGACCAGCACACGCCAATCGGCAGAATGGCACGGGCAGGCATATTGGCGTACAGGTACGTCCAATCTTAAATGCTGTTGGTCGGGACCCCTGTGAGTCCAGTCTCAGGTCCTGTGGACTCGATCGCCGTAGGCATACCCGCGATCGTCTCACGGGGCAGCTGAACTGGGAGATGCCATTGTAAACAGCTTCTCCCCGTTCTGCCTAGCAAGTGACGCTGATCTCTACTCCATGTGATTGGAGCAGAGATCAGTATTCACTAAAGAAAGCCCAGCTCCCAACAGTTAGTAACACACCCCTAGGAACACTTAACCCCTACACTGCCACCCACTGGTTAACCCCTTCACTGCCAGTGTCATTTACACAGGAATCACTCCATTTGTATAGCAGTGATTGCTGTATAAATGACAATGGTCCCAAAAATGTGTCAAAAATGTCCGATGTGTCTGCCATAATGTCGCAGTCACAATAAAAATCGCTGATCGCGGCCATTACTAGTAAAAAAAAAAAATTATTAATAAAAATGCCATAAAACTATACCCTATTTTGTAAAAGCTATAACTTTTGCGCAAACCAATCAATAATCGCTTATTGCATTTTTTTTACCAAAAATATGTAGAAGAATACGTATCGGCCTAAACTGAGGGAAAAAAGTTTTTTTATATATTTTTGGGGGATATTTATTATAACAAAAAGTAAAAAATAATGCGTTTTTTTTCAAAATTGACGCTCTACTTTTCTTTATAGAGAAAAAATTAAAAACCGCAGGGGTGATCAAATACCACCAAAAGAAAGCTCTATTTGTGGGAAAAAAAGGACGTCAATTTTGTTTGGGAGCTACGTCGCACGACCGCGCAATTGTCAGTTAAAACAACGCAGTGCCGAATCGCAAAAAATGGTCTGGTCTTTGGCCAGCAAAATGGTCCGGGCTGAAGTGGTTAAAGACTTGATTGGCTGACATTCTGGCTACAAATCCTGCTTGCTGTTGTACTACACTCATCTCTGGCTCCTTGACATTTTGGCTTGTCTGACTATCCGTTTCACACTCCCCAACATTCTAACTCATCCTCAAGCATAAAATGTATACTTAATGTGTGCAAAAAATTGAAAAAATTGCCCTGTTAGCGAAGTGGTTAAAAAAACCCTGTCACCACACCCTACCTTGTTGACAAAACACATGTTGGCAATGTGTACTAATGTATTTACAGTAGCAATTTTAGCTACCTAAGCAAAGTTATCATATAAAAATCATCACTTTCTGGAGTATATGTGTGTAAAAAAATCTCACAAAAGCAGTGCCAAAAGTCACTGCTTAATAAACCTACTACACATTGCTAGCATGTGTTTATTCAATAGGATATCATGAGATGACAGGGTCTCTTTCATGATAAAGCTAGGGCACAAAACTGTTTTTCCTAATTAGCATTGGACATTTTCCCAAGACTACTATTCAAATTATTCAAGCGTTTTCATTGAAACAAGTACACATGGGAAGTCAATCTGCATTTTTATTACAGTTCCAGAAGAGTTTATTTATGAATGGAAAAAACGCTAATAATTTCAGACATTGCTGTTCTTACAGATTGTGCTGTCAATCCAGCTCAGCTCTCTGCTAAGGTTTATATGCCAGTCAATATATAGTTCCTAATAAGCAATACAAAACATGGATCTACTGAGTCGCTGTGTAATGTAATCATCTACAGTGCAATGGAATACAATATCAATTATGTGTAGAAGGAAGTCTATGTTGAATCCAGTGGTTCTGTTTCAACAGCAGAAATATTGTACAGTTTGTCATTATTTTTATGTAGATTATAGAGATTCAGAAATTACTTGTCTGTGGTGGTGTATGCCTGTTCCTTAATTTTTTTGAATCATCCTACTTCAAGATTTGATGAAAAGATCTATCCAAATGAATTACTCAAAAAACATTGAGTATATATTTAGTGTATATATATATATATATATATATATATATATATATATATATATATATATATATATATATATATATATATATATACATTCTGTCTATGTAATCAAAGGAAACGTGTTCCATCAATTTCTCAAAATACTCTTTTACTTGTCCAAACATAATAAATTGTGACTTGTAATGTTTGCGCTTGAAGCTCAGAGAGTCAGCAAATGGTGGCCGCTCATGCATTGTTTTTTATTTTCAGAAGGCAGAGGCTCTAATTGGCAGTTGTGTGTCATTAGCAAATTAATATTTGCTTTGGTTGGCTGGCTGGGGAGGCTACGCCCCCCCCCCCCCCCCCTCCCTCCAAGGAGATTGAGCACCAGCCGCCACTGGATTCAGCTTAATGATTTAAATTATAATTTTAATGAAAAGAAAACATTTGCAAAAAATATTTCTAGAAAATATATTACAAAACAGTTGATAAGCAAGAATACATAAAATTAGATTAAATGTAAAGATTACTTAGCAAAGTTTATCCGATCTTTGGTTTCATGCAGAGTTAAATTTCCTGCATTGTAGGCCATTGTTCTATATCAGAGTCACCGGCTCTCATAAATTACTCTTAGCATTCTTTCCTATGGTTCCAATGGTAATTGAGAGCTGTTGAATAGCCAACTTTTTCAGGTCTTTGCAGAGCTAGTTTACAGAATACCACAGCTAACTAAAGGGTCTGAGGAATATGCTGAATGGAGGGTTAAAGCGTTTTATTATGCTCCAGCAGGTACTTCCATAATGATAAATATTCTAAACACATCAATATTTCCATAAATAAGGTTTTACAGTCTGACAACCAACATATTATTACACTTCAGATTTCAATTAGTTAAAGATCAAATGACGTAAATTGGATGTATGCATAGTTTAGGAGTCTCCTCTGTCACAATACTCCTTGTTAACTTTCGCATGTATACAGGAAATGGTGCACTCACAACTTTGGTCAAGAAAGTTCCTGGATCTCTTGGTTCCGTTATGCCCTTAAAAAGTGGTGTATTGTGATTCATGGGCTCTAGGTGGTGCATCCCTCGGTTGACATGTTTCGTCTGCTCTGAATCTCTGCAAGCTTCTTCAGAACCTCCAGGGGGTGCATTAGAGAGGTCTATTCATAGAGTTCAAAAGATGTAATGTTTTCGTCTACTCCTAGGGGCATAACAGTATGTGTGAGGCTCCTATTTTAACCTCATAATGCACACCATGATGGGGACACTTCTCAATTAAAAACTCAACATACAAATAAAGATTACTGGGGACTGTGCAAATATAATTCTAAGGTAATGTAATTTAGGTTGAGCCATACTGACTATTTAGAGTGATGCACAGTAGAAAAGAGGGGAGGGCACTCATAGGATGGTTCCCATTTAAGCAGATAGATTATCTTCCTTGTGCAGCATTTAATGTTTACATGAAATTTGATAACAGAAAGGTGAATTACTGGTCCAGAAAGGCCCCAAATGTCAGCTCACGGTTCATACTGTTCGGGAAGAGGGTACCTAAGTCAAAAATCCACCTCTTCTCTACCTGCTTCAAGACTCTATCAAAGTCTCCTTTTCTTTGTGGTTGTTATTATATCCTTCACTTTCAGACCGTTGACTCCCCTAGAGTGTTGTACCATCTAGTTCAGTTTTTGTTCAGATTCTAGATCTAGTTTCTTCTTTTTAATCAAATGTATATATTCCCCAATCCGCACTCGGAGGGGTCTCTTTGTTTTTCCAATGTAGAACTTGTGGCATAGGCATTCCAGCAAATATTTAACCCTGTTAGTTGAGCAGTTGATAAAACTTCTTATTTTATATGTCTTAGTTTCTTCTACATTGTATTTTCAACAAAAGGGGCAGATGCTGCAGTGTCCACAGAGATACATTCCAGTTGTTTTTGATTTCTGATCATTTGGGGGAATCCTAGAGAATTCTGAATGGACCAGAAAGTCCTTCAAATTATTGGCTAGTTTTGTTACCATTTGGGGACATGGTCCTACTATTCTTGCTAACTGTGGATTGCATGTGAGAACATGCCAATGGCTCTTTAGAACTTTTTTGACACTTTCCCATTGGGCTCCAAATTTAGCAAAGTATCTGATTGGTCATTTCCCTTCTTGACTTAATTTTCTCTTTTCAATTCGCCAGTTAGCAGCAATTCATCTCTATATTATAAGCTCTTTTTTTAGCTCAGTGTTTTGTAAAAGTATCCTCTTTGCCTGAATCACTTATATAGGGAATCCGCTTCCTTCTTGAATTGTACCAGATCTGTGCAGTCCCCCTTTATCCTAAGGAATAGACCTGTTGGTATTCCACAGACAAGGAATTGAAGATGGTGGCTTGTTGCATAGAGGGAAATATTTGCTGCTGTCTCCTTCCTAAATGTTGAAGTACTTAGATGTCCTTGGTCAATATATAGTTCCATTGTGATCACACAGTAATCTCTCCAAGCTATATACCGCACTGTGTACGGACTCTTAGTGACTGTCATTACTACTCAAGATCATAGTGTATATCCATATATACGCTGGAGGACTCTATTTAATATTTCTACTCATCTACACAACAACTCAGCCATGAGATGAACATTAAAGGCTGATGAAGAGCACAGTATGATGTCCCCCCCTTCCCGCTGCCTTCCGGTGCTTCTACTGGCTCACCCATACGAGCCAATGGCTCCTGCTGCTATCAATCTGTGCAATGGGGAGCGTCAAGAGCCACTCTTCTCGTGCACGTCACTGGATCGGATCGGGCTCAGGTAAGAATAACGGGGTGGGGGGGGGGGGTCCTGTAGCAGGGAACGTTTTTTTACCTTAATGCATAAAATGCATTAAAGTAGAACTTTTTGGCTTCCTCCTCTCTCATAGCCAAACAGGAAGTGAGTGGGAATTACTACAAATTAAAGGAATTCCTTGGGGACACCCCAGGTCACCAGAACAAGTGTCCCCATTGGAAAATTCCCCCTCTATTACTTTTCTGGGGACAACCCAAAAATGTGTTTTTTATTTTACTTTACTTTTATTTTTAACAGAACAAATAGAGATGGTGAATCTCCCCAACTAGGGCACCATTAGCAATAAAGACTGACAAGCATTCTAACCCCTCTCCACCCTATCCAAGACTAAAAAAAAAAAATGTTTGCCTTTAGTTATACTTGAGGCTTTTTGTGTTGCTTTTATGTATCTTAAATAGAATTGAGCAACTAAAAAAATGTGAAGTATGGCAAGTGGTGTATTGCTATTTAAGATGAAGAGGGCATGACTCACCATTGGGTATAAAAGCTATTGATTTGTTACTTAAAGCATTGTTTAAGATCTGACAGCGCGATTGGAAGCGCCTTTATCAATACAGAATGATCTTATAAGGTGTTTCTCACTGCATAATAGGGATGAGCCGAACACCCCCCGGTTCGGTTCACACCAGAACTTGCGAACAGGCAAAACATTTGTAGGAACATGTGAAAACCATTAAAATCTATGGGACATGAACATGAAGAATCAAAAGTGCTCATTTTAAATGCTTATATGCAAGTTGTTGTCATAAAAAGTTTTTGGAAACCCGGGTCCTGCCCCAGGGGACATGTATCATTGCAAAAAAAAGTTTTAACAATGGCCATTTTGAAAATGTCCAAATTGGGCCCAATTAGCCACCCCCGCCATCATGTGACTCGTTACCGTTACAAGGTCTCAGGTGTGAATGGGGAGCAGGTCTGTTAAATTGGGTTTTATCACTCTCACTCCCTCATACTGGTCACTGGAAGTTCAACATGGCACCTCATGGCAAAGAACTCTCTGAGGATCTGAAAAAAAACAATTGTTGCTCTACATAAAGATAGCCTAGGTTATAAGAAGATTGCCAAGACCCTGAAACTGAGCTGCAGCACGGTGGCTAAGTCCATACAGCGGTTTAACAGGACAGGTTCCACTCAGAACTAGCCTTACCATAGTCGACCAAAGAAGTTGAGTGCACGTGCTCAGCATCATATCCAGAGGTTGTCTTTGGGAAATAGATGTATGAGTGCTGCCAGCATTGCTGCAGAGATTGAAGGGGTGGGGGGTTAGCCTGTCAGTGCTCAGACCATAGGCTGCACACTTCATCCAATTGGTCTGCATTGCTGTCGTTTTAGAAGGAAGCCTCTTCCAAAGATGATGCCCAAGAAAGCCCACAAACAGTTTTCTGAAGACAAGCAGACTAAGAACGTGGATTACTGGAACCATGTCCTGTAGTCTGATGAGACCAAGATAAATGTATTTGGTTCAGATGGTGTCAAGTGTGTGTGGTGGCAACAAGATGAGGAGTACAAAGAAAAGTATGTCTTGCCTACAGTGAAGCGTGGTGGGAGTGTCTGGTCTGGGCCTGCATGAGTGCTGCCGGTACTAGGGAGCTACAGTTTGAGGGAACTATGAATGCCAACATGTACTGTGACTGAAGCCGAGCATGGTCCCCTCCCTTCATAGACCAGGCCACAGGGCAGTATTCCAACATAATAATGACCCCAAACACACCTCCAAGATTACCACTGCCTTGGTAAAGAAGCTGAGGGTAAAGGTGATGGACTGGCCAAGCATATGGAGGAGCGCAAGGTCTCTAACAGCCACCAGCTCTGTGTTGCCGTCATGGAGAAGTGCAAGAGGACTCAAGTGTCAATTTGTGAAGTTTTGGTAAACTTGCCCAAGAGGGTTAAGGTAGTGCTGTAAAATAATGGTGGCCACACAAAATATTGACACTTTGTGCCCAATTTTGACATTTTAACGTAGGAGTGCACTCACTTTTGTTGCCAGCGGTTTAGACATCAATGTCTGTGCATTGAATTATTTTGATAGGACAGAAAATGTATACTGTTATACAAGATGTACACTCACTGATTTTCATTGTAGCAAAATTTAATTTCTTCAGTGTTGTCCCTTGAAAAGATATAATAAAATATTTACAAAAATGTGAGGGATGTACTCACTTTTGAGAAATACTGTATGTTTGTAAAATAAAATCAGCTATACATATGGAGCAGGTTTTTAAAGTACTGACATTTTGATTCATTGGGCATTCAGCATGTGAGAGATAGCAAGCTGCCAACAGTGTCTGGGAACACCTTTCCAGCTCAATACAACAAATGTGCAATAATGTTTCCCAGATAACTCGATTTCCGAGAAAGGGGGGGGCAGCAGATTGGTGCACAGCAGCTCCACCTAGTTCCAAAAAATGAATGTATAGTAGCAATTGTGGCAAATTTGATGCAAGTCAGCATTTGCATATTGCATATATGCAGAATTTCCTCCTATTTTTGTTGTGTGACTGATTTTACTGACAGTAGTAATAGCATGGGGTATGGAACATTTCCCCCTATACTTAAAGTGATATAAAGTCGTGTTTTTAAAAAAAATACCAAACGTTATACTTACCTGCTCTGTGCAGTTGTTTTGCTCTCCTGGCCCTCCCTCCTGCCCCCACAACAAGTAGTTTTCTATGGGTGCATCCGAGCAGGCTCACTCCTGAGCCGCTGCTCTGTGTGTCCATTCAGACACGGGGTCACAGTTCGGCCCCATCCACTCTCTCTCATTCGTTCACTGACTTTAACTCCCGCTGCTGTCTTAGTCAATGAGGAGGGAGAATCCCCAGACAGCCGAGGCTCTTGTGCACATCGCTGGAGGAAGATCAGGCTCACTTAAGTCTTAGAGGGGCTGCTGCACACACAAGATTTTTTATTTTAGTGCATAGAATGTATTAACATAAAAAAAAAAAAAAACTTCTGCCTTTAGGACCACTTTAAATTACAGAAATTTTAAGTTAGCAGTCCCTAAATGGGCTTTTTTAGATCTCCATATGATTAATACGTATATCAGCTTTTCTAATTTTTTTCCCCCCAGAGAAACTCATGAAGAGTCTCAGGGAACCCCTGCTAAAAAGAATATTTGACACCCCAGGTAGATAATTTTTAACAACTACCTGCTCATTAAATCATTTTCAATAAACAACCTTCTCATATGTTCCAGATAAATTTATGCTGAACTAAGGGTATATCTCTTTTTCTGCTGCATGTCCTTTGTACAATAAATGCCAATTCAAGGCAACCAGTGAAAGCACCTCACCAGTGACCTCTCAGGGATACTTCAGAGCTCTCCTTAAAGTGGTGGAAAAGGCACAAGGTTTTTTGTTACCTTCATACATTCTATGCATGAAGGTAAAAAATGTTCTATGTGCAGCGACCCCAGCCCCCCTACCCTAACTCTTACCTGAGCCCCCCCCCCCCCCCCGATCCAGAGATGTCCACAAGAGTCTTGCCTCTCCGGAGTCTCACTTCCTGATTGGCTTTTGAAAGCAAAGGAAGAGGAGAATCCAAGCTGCTCTGTGCTATTGCACAGAGCATGTAGGTATAAAATGTTTGTTATTTAAAAAAAACAAGACTTTAAATCAGAGGGCTAATCAATCTATTTTAAACTTTACATGCATAGAGAACCAACGTAATGGATTATTGTGGTACTAGAGAGGGGCTTATTCACAAATTAATTAAGAATAAGTTTATTATACCAAAATTATACACAAGAAAACACATAGTAAAACATCCAATAAATTTGTGAGGTTCGATATAGTAGTTGCACACATATATAATCACAGAGATGGTTAACGCGTTTCACATATAAGCTTCTTCAGAACCAATTACTCCATGATTTGCAACAACAGAACCTCATGCTAAAAACCAGGAGGAGAAACAAATGACACTGAGGATAGTTTCATGTCAGCACATATCTGTAAGAAATTTATCATAATAATCAAGATATGAACAAACTATAATTAGTTTAATCTATAAACTTACACAAGATAGCTTCACCTACTCCACCTGAACAAGATTCGATATTTCCATGTCAAAAAATGGGGGAAACAAGGGGAGTGGATGAGCAGATGCGAAGATGCTAATTCAACCGTAGCCCCTAGGTAATAACAATAACAAGTAAGATATTCACCAGTAAGATATTCCAAGATAATTTTAAGTCTATATTAATATCACTTTGAAAGACCTTTATACTGACCTCTATAAGACTCTCTAAGGTGGCTTAATATAATTAACTGGCAATGTTCTAACCTCAAAGGGATAGTGTAGAAAGGATACCTAAAGAACCCATAAGATAACTCATATTAGATAATTAAACATATCCCCAATCATCACAGAGGAGAGTGATGGGCAAACAAAATAAATGTACCTGATTAACTTGTCAGAAAAGCAAGGGTCAGCTTCTATCATCCAAGAGAGATGTCCCATATATCAACACAGCAGATCTCATTTAAAGAAGGTTCTGCACCTAATGCTTGTCGATCCAGCAAAGAAATTAACAGATCACTCCTGCCAAAGCAGTCCTGCCAGAAATATCCAGCTATAAGAGAGCATAGATATAAATGGGTCAGAGGAATAAAAACCTAACCATAAAAGTCTCCAATTGATAACCACTATAATAATCATAGCCCAAAAAAGCAGACTTACCATTCATATTGTTACAACACATGAGAGGTGCAGCTCACAAGACAACACCATTTAGAACCGGTTCACACAGGGGCGACACGACTTTCAACACGACTTTTGGAGGCAACTTGGACACGCCTTGAACACAACTTGGGCACGACTTGGGGCGACTTACAACACGACTTTAAGTCGCCCCAGGCCAGGCGACTTTTGCCGTGGCCAATCAGAGAATGAGCTCTGAAGGGGGAACTCCACGCCAAATTTAAAAAAAAAAATGGCATGGGTCCCCCCTCTGAGAGCATACCAGGCCCTTAGGTCTGGTATGGACTCTAAGGGGAACCCCCTATGCCGGAAAAACGGCGTGGGGGTCCCTCCCAGATCCATACCAGACCCTTATCCGAGCCCGCTACCCGGCCGGCCAGGAAAGGGGGTGGGGATGAACGAGCGCCCCCCCCCCCCCCCTCCTGAGCCGTACAAGGCCACGTGCCCTCAACATGGGGGGTGCCCAAAGCACCTTGTCCCCATGTTGATGAGGACAAGGGCCTCTTCCTGACAACCCTGGCCGTTGGTTGTAGGGGTCTGCGGGCGGGGGGCTTATCGGAATCTGGGAGCCCCCTTTAATAAGGGGGCCCCCAGATCCTGGCCCCCCACCCTATGTGAATGAGTATGGGGTACAATGTACCCCTACCCATTCACCTGTGAAAAAAAATGTACAAAAAAAAAACACAACATACAAAGGTTAAAATAGTTTATTGCACAACTCCGGGGGTCTTCCGTCTTCGGGGGTCTTCTCGCCGGACTCCTCCACTATCTTCTGCTCTTTTGCTAGCTCTTTCACTAGCGCAGGAGCCCGGCTTTCTTCTTAGCCGCCACCGCCCTCTTCTTCCGACTTCGGGTGTCTTGTCCCCCTCTTCGGTTCTTCTTGCTGGGCCACTGCGCCTTCTTCTAGCTCTTTTACAAGCGGTGGCCCGGTCTTCTGTCGCAACTGTCGCCCTCTTCTGTTCTTCTCTTCAGGAGATGTTGCCTCGTTGCTGTCTCCGCTCACTATGACAGAACATGTGGCGTGCGGCGACTTATATAGGGACATCACCGGATGATGTCCCCGCCCATTATGATGTCACAGTCCCAGCATCCAAATCCCAGCGTGCTCGGATAAGGGTCTGGTATGGATCTGGGGGGGACCCCCATGCCGTTTCTTCTGTGTAGGGGGTTCCCCTTAGAATCCATACCAGACCTAAGGGCCTGGTATACTCTTGAAGGGGGAACCCATGCCAAATTTGTTTAATAAATTTGCCGTGGAGTTCCCTCTTGAGAGCTGATAATTCCATGAGAGTCGCCTCAGTATAGACGGAGATCCCACTTGGAGGCGACCTCCATTGAAATCAACGGGTACCAGTCGCCTACAAGTCGGATTGAAGTAGTACAGGAACCTTTTCTGAAGTCAGAGCGACTTCAGTAGTGTGCATTAAGATGGCTCTCATTCACTTACATTGATTTTCACATGTTGTCCAACCTGAGGCGACTAGGGGCGACCTGAAGTCGGATCTGAGTAGCCCCTGTGTGAACCGGCTCTAACACTGACTTTATAGTCAGTTTGGAGCCAAAAAAGCCCAGCAATCAGCTGATTGCTCATATCCACATCAGCTGGAGCTGTGCAGAAGCCAGAACCAGGATGCAGAGTTTGTGCTCTCCATAGTGACGCCATCATACAAGGAACATCCTGTTCAACAAAAATTAAACTGAAACCAGATGCAGGTGCTGGCAGTATCGCTTCCACATCCTATACCAGGTTCATAGGAAACAATACATATAATACCGGCCCATGATTGTTAAGATTGGATCAGTCTACACTAAATCCCTATTGTAATAATAAACGTTCCTGCAGAAATAACAAAAATAAATGGCAGATATTGAAACCTCATTAATCAGAACATGTCCTCACAATATGGACAATAATGAACGGTGGGAAAATCCCCTAACGCCACCACCTCAACTCCACCACTGTAGTGTGGTTAAGGAAAAACTCAATCTCCCTGCCTACAGTTGATTACCATGGCAGGTGGGACCCGCCATATCATAACTGACAGCAGCCTTGCATCAAATGTATTTATTCCCAAATGACAGCCAGGCTGAGAAGAGAATCCCCAATAGCGTAAAAATTGATCATGGATAACGATTCCCTAGACATTCCAAATCACTCAATATCACTTACTTCCTCCCAATTCTATTTACCTTAAAAAGGAATTTATTTACAATATGTACATTCAAATTTTGATCTACATACATTATCTCCGGTTTAGCGTACCGACAAGCAGAGATAGAATATTGATACTGGAGAGTAGCATACGAGTAAGGAAAAACAAAAAATAACTATAATAACAATAATAATTATACAGGAATGGAAGGCTCACCTAGACCTACCAATATTCTGATTATTTTTACAAAAATGGTCTAAAGCTTAAGGAATCATTTATACCTGGTGCTTGTGTAGCATTTAACATAAAGATCCATTTGGCTTCATGCTGAAGCAGTTGCTGATCAATGTTCCCACTATGAGGGTCCTCCCTGATCTTTTCAAGAACCGTGAAACAGACCATTGCGGTGTCATTTTTATGCTTCAATGCAACATGCCGACCAATTGGTGTATACAGTAGATTTTTTCTGATATAGTGTATGTGGTCATACATTCTCCTCCAGAAGTTTCTGAAGGTTTTACCCACATAGAATGAGCCACATTGACAGAATACTATGTATACAACCCCCTTGGTTTGATGATCTGCATACAACTTGATATTACGGATTTCTACATTAGGTAGAGTATATGAAGAACCCTCAAGTATCCAGTTGCAGTACTCACATTTGTTACATTTATGCATCCCTTCTCTCTTATCTTCCTGGCCAATCTGATTCCCTAGGAAGTGACTGTGGACTAACTTGCCCTTAAGTGAACGATATTTCCTATAAGTGTTTTTTGGGAATCCCCTAGCATATTTATTAATAATACGATCACCCGTCAATAGGGATGAGCTTCGTGTTCGAGTTGAACATACGTTCGACTCGAACATCGGCTGTTCGCCCGTTCGGCGAATTCCGAACGTTATGGGCCATTCGCACCAAATTCGTGTGGCGCTCACGGCCCACAATGCACTGCGATGGCGCAGTGCATTGCTGGCTCATGATTGGCCAAGCATGCACTGTGACCCCGCATGCTTGGCCAATCACAGCGCCGGCAGTGAGGAGAGCCATGATTGGCCACAGGCAGGGTGCCTGTGGCCAATCACAGTTCAAGCTGTGTAGTACATGCCCCACACTATATAAGGCCGCCAGCGCGGCGGCCTTGTGTAGTGTGTTGGTGTCTGAAGCAGTTAGTGGGTGTTCTGTGTACCTTCAACACAGTATACACCGATCGTTATCGGCCGATTTTTTGATCTTGCTCTTCTGTAGTGGTTGTTGTCTGCGTGCCCTGACCGCAGTATACACCGCTATATTCACCTCACCTATATAGCTAGCGATATATTTATCTTTTATAATAGAGCTTGCAGTCAGTGTTAGGAGCTTGTGCGTGCTGTCTGCATGCTCTGTACCCAGTACACACCGCTATATCCACCTACATAGCTCTTCAGCTCTTCTCTATTTGAACCATCTGCAGGAGTTATTGGAAGTTGTGTGTGCCTCCAGCACAACACAGTATACATCTGTATTTACCCTTTATTGCTGGTGTTCTATAATAAAGGCATCTGCAGGAGTTAGTGGGTGTTGTGTGCCTCCAGCACAATATACACTACCCAATTGCTGTTTTTCCCAACTCCCTTCAGGCCATTACCATGTCTGGAAGGCCAGCAAGGAGAGGCAGACAGGCGCGAGCCGATAAAAGAGGGCAAGCAGGCTCTGTGTCTAGAGACAACAGTGCTGGCCGTGGACGCGGTGCATCGTCATCATCAGCACGTGGCCATGGGACACGCTTGTCCTTATTTTCAGCAGCTGGACATGTTGAGCCGCAACATGCCAACGACTTGGTAGAGTGGATGACCAAGCCCTCTTCATCCTCCTCATCCTCTCTTACCCAGTCTCAGGGTACTAGCAAAGCAGCTGCCAACGCATCGTCTTCCCTCCTCTCAATGTCATCATCAGTGACTCCTTCCCTAGACCCACCACGTCCTCCTGAGGAGTCTCCTGAACTCTTTGAGCACAGTGTTGGGTACATACTCGAGGAGGATGCCCAGTGTTTTGTAGGCTCTGATGATGATACTCAGCTAGAGGAAGGCAGTAGCGTGAATGCAGAGAGAGGGGATGCTCAAGAAGGACAGCAATCTGGCAGTCATGTTCCACAAGCTGCAGCATACTGCCAGGTTTGCTACAGCGATGAAGAGGGAGGGGATGATGAGGGCACTGACTCCACGTGGGTGCCTGGTAGGAGAGAGGAGGAGGAGGAGGAGGCACATGTCCAACGAGGCAGGATGCCCTCCGGGGGCCAGCTTAGGGGCAGCACACCGACTGAATCACACCGCAGAGCTCCACCTGTGCAGGGCGCTGCCTCTGCGCGTTATTCTAAAAGTTCTTTGGTGTGGGCCTTTTTTGAGATAAGTGCATCAGATCGCACCGCAGCTATTTGCAACATATGTCTCAAGCGTATCTCGCGTGGCCAAAACATCAGCCACTTGGGCACCACATGCTTGACCAGACATATGTTGACCTGCCATGCAGCTCGTTGGCAAGCGTACCTCAAAGACCCACACCAAAGAACAAAGCGGACCTCTCCTTGCTCCTCATCAGCTGGCATCTCCAACCCCACTAGACCTTTAGTCCTCTCTGAAACCTGCACTGAGAGGAATGAAGGTGTAGAATTAGGTGTGTCACAGCCAAGTGCTTCCGGGCACTCTGCTAGCAGTACACTCACGTCCGATTATAGCAGGCAAATGTCCCTGCCCCAGCTGCTGGACCGGCGAAAGAAGTTCACTCCCATCCATCCACATGCCCAGCGGTTGAATGCTAGCTTGGCTAAATTGCTAGCACTTCAACTGCTGCCTTTTCAGTTGGTAGACTCGGCCCCCTTCTGTGAGTTTGTACAATGTGCGGTTCCTCAGTGGCAGGTCCCCAAACGCCACTTTTTCACACGGAAGGCGATTCCGGCTCTCTACCGGCATGTGGAAGGCAATGTCCTTGCCTTGCTGGACAGGGCGGTCAGCGGTAAGGTGCATATTACCGCTGACTCATGGTCCAGCAGGCATGGACAGGGACGTTACCTGTCTTTCATGGCCCATTGGGTCACTCTTCTGGCAGCTGGGAAGCATGCAGGACAAGGTGCAGTAGTGTTGGAGGTTGTTCCGCCACCACGCCTCCAAAATGCTACTATTGGTTGTGAGAAACCTCTCTCCTCCACCCCCTCCTCTTCTTCTTCTTCCTCCATGGCCTCTTCCAGTGCTCTGTCCTCAGAACCAGCGGTGCTCCGTAGGCGTTCCAGGGGCTACGCAAGTAGGCAGGCAAAATGACGCCATGCCGTGCTTGCGCTGGTTTGTTTGGGGGACAGGAGCCACACTGGGGCGGATGTTTTGTCAGCTCTACAGGGGCAGGCCGAGAGGTGGTTGACGCCACGCCAGCTTAAGCCAGGAATGGTGGTTTGCGACAATGGCACCAACCTCCTCTCCGCCCTCCGACAGGGGCAACTGACCCATGGGCCCTGTGTAGCTCACGTCCTTAACCTGGTGGTGCAGCGGTTCTTGAGCAGGTACCCGGGCTTACAGGATGTCCTGAAGCAGGCCAGGAAAGTCTGTGTGCATTTCCGCCGATCATTTAATGCCTGTGCTCGGCTGGCTGAGCTCCAAAAAGGAGTTGAACCTGCCCAAGAACCGCCTTATATGTGACATGCCCACCAGGTGGAACTCAGCGTTGGCCATGCTGCAGCGGCTGCACACGCAGCAGAGGGCCATCAATGAGTACCTGTGCGACTACGGCACCAGGACAGGGTCAGGGGAGCTCGGTTTTTTCTCACCACGCCAGTGGGGCATGATCAGTGGTTCCTGTCACCGTTTGAGGAGGCCACAAGGATGGTGAGCAGTGACAGTGCATGCATCAGTGACACTGTACCTCTTGTCCACCTCTTGGAGCATACGCTGCGTGGAATAATGGACAGGGCACTTGAGGCAGAACAGAGGCAGGAAGAGGAGGACTTCCTTGCCTCTCAAGGCCCCCTTTATCCAGACAGTGTTCCTGCTGTGCCACCCATCACACAGGAAGAGGATGAGGAGGAGGAAGAGGAGGAGGAGGATGATTGTGTCAGCATGGAGGTGGAGGCTGGCACTCAGCATCAGCAGCAGCAGCAGTCTTGTAGGGATGATTTACAGTCCCAAGAAACCCGTGGACTTGTACGTGGCTGGGAGGAGGTAGCTGCGGATCATGTTGTCCTTAGTGACCCAGAGAACTCCGGACCGAATGCCTCAGCTAACCTACGCTGCATGGCCTCCCTGATCCTGCAAAGCCTGCAGAAGGATGTCGACCTTATCTTGCCATTGCAGAGGGAGCAGAGGATGAGACATCTCTGGGAGGCCTTGCAGAAAGGTCTGTGCAACGTGTTCCCAGAGACTGGGAGGTTACAAACTCCTGGTCCTGGACAACGTGTTGCTGAGGCATCGGTCAGAAGGAGCGGTGGAGAAGGTGGCCGTCTGACTGATGCTTTCAGACAATTTTTTAGTCCGCAGCCCCAAGGTATGATCGTTTCCAGCAACCATCGCCAGCGTCTGATTTACATGGTGCAGGAATACCTAGGGGCAAGGTCAGACTTGGACACCTTTCCCACCGAAAATCCTCTGGCTTACTGGGTCTTGAGGATGGATCACTGGCCAGAGCTTGCACAGTATGCAATTGAGCTACTGGCTTGTCCTGCATCCAGCGTTCTTTCGGAACGCACCTTCAGTGCTGCTGGTGGCTTTGTTACCGATCACAGGGTGCGCCTGTCCACCGAATCAGTTGATCGACTGACCTTCATCAAGATGAATCAGTCTTGGATCACCCACAGCTACCAAGCACCTGAAGCTGATGTAACCGAATAATTTTTTTTGAAATATCACATCCCTTCAAGACTGCCTATGCTGATGCTGAGTGACTGTCCTGTTATGTTGATTGTCTATCCTCTTCCTCCTCCGCTGATATGTTGGAAGAACATTTCTGGTTCTGGGTGATGCCATCAGCCCAATTTTTCTGCCCCTGTTTAACAGGGGCGTTTAATTAAAATTTTTGATGCAATGCTTTGCAGCAGGGCTAATTCCTGCAATAAAACTAGAGTATATGGGAGAGGTTGCAGTGTCGTGGCACCAGCACCAGTGCCTAAGGCCCAATTTTTCTGCCCCTGTTTAACAGGGGCGTTTAATTACAATTTTTGATGCAATGCTTTGCAGCAGGGCTAATTCCTGCAATAAAACTAGAGTATATGGGAGAGGTTGCAGTGTGGTGGCACCAGCACCAGTGCCTAAGGCCCAATTTTCTGCCCCTGTTTAACAGGGGCGTTTAATTACAATTTTTGATGCAATGCTTTGCAGCAGGGCTAATTCCTGCAATAAAACTAGAGTATATGGGAGAGGTTGCAGTGTCGTGGCACCAGCACCAGTGCCTAAGGCCCAATTTTTCTGCCCCTGTTTAACAGGGACATGTAATTACAATTCTTGATATAAAATTTCACAGGAGGGCCCGTTCCTGTGCCCACCCAGAGTAACTGTGAGGACTTATAGTGTTGTGGCACCAGCACCACAACCACCAAAGGTCAATTTTTCTACCACTGTTCAACAATGGCATGTAATTACAATTCTTGATATAATCGTTCACAGCAGGGCACTCCAGCGCCCACCAAGAGTCACTTGGAGGGCTTACAATGTTGTGGCAAAACCAACACCTTGTTCCGCCATTTCTGCAGAGCATATAGGGCATGCCCCTACTTTCAAACATCCAACTTACAAACATCTCCTACTTGCAAACGGAAGGAGACAACAGCAAGTGAGATGAAAAAAGATGTACGACAAAACAAATTATACAGGGGTGATAACCCTTCCCTATGTTTTCCAAAAAGCTTAAAAATAGTTTTTTTGACTGGAGCTACACTTTAAAAATTTACCAGTTGAAAATTACAAACAGATTCAACTTAACACAACAAACCTACACAGTCCCTGTCTTGTTTTCACCGCCTGTATACTGCTGTTCTGAGTATATAGGGCCTGGGGGCCACACGCATTTCCTTTTTTTAATATGGGTACGGGGTTCCCCTTAATATGCGTACAAGACCCAAAGGGGCTGGTAATGAGCAGGGAGGGCTACCCATGCAATTTTTCTCAATGATTTTCAGCCATATTGCAGGAACCAGATATAACATTAAAACCGCAAGCAGTTTTAAATGATGTTATTTCCATTTAATGTCATTTTGTGCAGGGACTGTTCTAAACACGGGAAACACATGGCACTTCACAGGCATACTACAGACACCCCCCAAGCACGATATTTAAAGGAATATTTCACTTTTTTTTTTTTCACTTTAATCGTCATTAAAATCAGTGCTCCTGCCAAAACTGCCATTTTTAAAAACATTTTAGGCATTGACCCATGTCCCCTGGGGCAGGAGCCAGGTCCCCAAACCCTTTTTAGGACAGCATCTTGCATATTAGCCGTTAAAATTAGCACTTTTAATTTCTAACGTTCGAGTCCCATAGACTTCAATGGGGTTCTAAAGTTCGTACGAATTTGGGGTCCGTTCGAAAGTTCTGGTGCGAACCGAACCGGGCGGTGTTCGGCTCATCCCTACCCGTCAACAAGTGCCAGTGTTTACAGATAGCCTGCCTAACACATTCATGGTTACTTGAATAAGTAGTTATCACCTGTACTGGATCCGTTTGTTTGCTCCTTAGTCTTTTTCCACCAAATAACAAATCCTTTCTATCTTGATCAAGGGCCTTTTTGAAGGCCTTTTTGAAGGCCTTTTTAAGAGTTGTCTTACTATACCCTCTTTTAGCTAGCCTTATGCCATGTTCAAATAATGGGAATTATGGTCGTGAAAAGTTCTGATGGTTTTCCAGATGGAATTCCGACGGAATTCTGCTCAAGCTGTCTTGCCTACACACAGTCACACCAAATTCCGACCGTCAAGAAGGTGGTGACGTACAACACTACGACAAGCCGAAAAAAATCAAGTTCAATGCTTCTGAGCTTGCGTCGAATTGTTTCCGAGCATGCATAGGAATTTTACGCATCGGAATTGCTACAGACAATCGGAATTTCCGATATAGAAACTTTTTCCATCAGAAAAATTTAGAATATGCTCTCAAATTTTTGCCAGCTAAATTCCGATGGAGCCTACACACGGTCACATTTTCCGATGAAAAGCTCTCATCTGTCTTTTTCTGGCCAAAATTCCGATTGTGTGTACGCGGCATAAATCTTAACAGATTGGACTCCAATCTGAAAGATTCCTCTGTAGAGCAATTCGACCTCAGACACATATACTGCGAAAAGGGAATGCTTCTAATCAGCAGTAAAGGGTAAGAGCTAGCCGTGTGGAGTATAGTATTCCCGGCAGTCTCCTTTCTAAATAGTGTGGTATTTAATAATCTGTCACAATGTTTAAGAAGGGTCACATCCAAAAAGGCCAAGGACCATTTATCATAGTTCATGGTGAACTTAAGGTTGAAGGTATTTTCAGCCAATCTACTCATAAACCTTTCCAACTCCTCCACAGTTCTCTTCCATACCATGAAAATACTGTCAATGTATCTGTGCCAACATATTATGTTGGCTAGACACATCGACATGGAATCATCCGGAAATATAGTACGCTCCCACACCCCCAGGTACAGGTTGGCATACGATGGGGCACAACATGTCCCCATCACCACCCTCTGCACCTGGTATCTATTTTAAAGTGGACCGTTATTGAAAAAGAAAGAAGAAGGAAGACTTTTATTACATAAGGGATTCTTTGGCATTGATTTTCTAAGGACACATTTACTGTACACTTTGCAATTGCAGTTGAACTCTGCAAGGGAATTATCTCCAAAGCTTAGTGAATGAGGTGAAACTCTGCTGACCTTTATCATCCAATGATGTGCAAGCAAAAAAATGTTTTTCTAAAATTTTCTTTGCGTGTGATTGGGTATTCTTTGCAAAGTGAAGTTTCACCACTATCACTGAGCTCTGGGGAAAACTTCCCATGCAGAGTGCAAGTTGACTTTCCTTTGGTAAATCAACCCCTCTGTCACTTCTGCAGAAAAAACAAGCATCAAAGCTAGTCTCTAAAGATTGTACATTGAGTCGTGCAGGTTCAGCTCAGTCTACAATCTACAGTGCCTTGAAAAAGTATTCATACCTCTTGAAATTTTCCGCATTTTGTCATGTTACAACCAAAAATGTAAATGTATTTTATTGGGATTTTATGTGATAGACCAACACAATGTGGCACATAATTGTGAAGTGGACGAAACATGATAAATGGTTTTCATTTTTTTTTTACAAATAAATATGTAAAAAGTGTAATGTGCATTTGTAATCAGCCCCCCTGGGTCAACACTTTGTAGAACCACCTTTCTCTGCAATTCCAACTGATAGTCTTTTTGGGGATTTCTCAACCAGCTTTGCACATCTAGAGAATTACATTTTTGCCCATTCTTCTTTAAAAAATAGCTCAAGCTCTGTCAGATTGGATGCAGAGTGTTTGTGAACAGCAATTTTCAAATTTTGCCACAGATTCTCAATTGTATTTAGGTCTAGACTTTGACTGAGTTGAGTTGCATCTTAGCACGGTCCTTTACCCCGTAGGGTCCCAACGTGTTTACAAACGCATACTAGGGCCAATTTATAGACAGGATCTGATTAACCTACCAGCATGTCTTTGGAGTGTGAGAGGAAACTGATGTACCCAGAGGAAGCCCACGCAGGCACAGGGAGAAAATGCAAACTCCAAGCAGATGGTGTGGTGGACAGGATTTGAACCAGCGATGCTATTGCTGCTAGGTGAGAGTGCTAACCACTACACCACTGTGCTGTCCCACTTCTAACCCATGAATATGCTTTGATCCATGCTCCCCAGGCTCAAATCTTTTGCAGACTCTAACAGGTTTTCTTCTACGATTGACCTGTATTTGGCTCCATCCACCTTCCCATCAACTCTGACCAGCTTCCCTGTTTCTGCTGAAGAAAAGCATCCCCACAACAGGATGCTGCCACCACCATGTTTCACGGTGGGGATGGTGTGTCCCAGGTGATGTGCAATTTTAGTTTTCCGCCACACATAGCATTTTGCTTTTAGGCCAAAAAGTAAAAATTTGTTCTCATCTGACCAGAGCACCTTCTTCCACATGTTTGCTGTGTCCACTACATGGCTTCTCGCAAACTGCAAACAGGACATCTCATGGCTTTCTTTCAACAATGGTTTTCTTCATACCGCTCTTCCATAAAGGCCAGATTTGTGGAGTTCACAACTAAAAGTTGTCCTGTGGACATATTCTCCCACCTGAGTTGTGGATCTCTACAGCTCCTCCAGAGTTACCATGAGCCTCTTGCCTGCTTCTCTGATAAATGCTCTCCTTGCTTGGCCTGTTAGTTTAGGTGGGCGGCCATGTCTTGATAATTTGCAGTTGTATGATGCTCTTTCCATTTTTGCATGATGGATTGAACAGCGCTCCGTGAGATGTTGAAATGCGGGGATATTTTTTTTATAATCTAACCCTGCTTTAAACTTCTCCAAAATTGTATCCCTGACCTGTCTGGTGTGTTCCTTGGCCTTCATGATGCTGTTTAAGGTTCTCTAACAAACCTCTTAGGGCTTCACAAAACAGCTGCATTTATACTGAGATTGAATTAAGCACAGGTGGACTGCTCTAATTAGTTGACTTCTGAAGGCAATTGGTTCCACTAGATTTTAGTTAGGGGTATCAGAGTAAAGGGGGCTGAATACAAGCATGCCACGTTTTTCACATATATGTAAAAAATGTTGAAAGCCATTTATCATTTTCCTTCCACTTCACAATTATGTGCCACTTTGTGTTAGTCTATTTTGTCCTCTCTTTTACAATAGATAAACCTTCTGAAGAAGACCCCTGAGTGGGTCGAAACGCGTAAAGGATTACTTTTATCTATGTTTTACTGTGTATACAGATGTAATAGGGTTCATATGATGTAATTTCCCTGTCTATACATGTACCATTATTCACCAAGTGGAGTTCAATTTCCTGACCACCGTGTCACCCATTTAATTCTTTTATCAATAAATAATTGTATTACAAACTTTCCGCGTCATCTCAGTAGTTATTCCTACTGTGTATATATATCAGCCCTCACAGGTAATATATGCTGTTAAAAACCCCACCCAGGGGATATCTTTTTTGTTTTTTCTTTACTTATTAGGGGTGACCAGCGCCCTCTGACCCTTTATTGGGGTGTTACTGCCTTTTTTCTTTTTTCTAGTACGAAACCGGGTGGTTAAACACCCTTCCCCATTCGGTAACACAAGAGGTTCGAGATATGAGTTCAACTTGGTGTAATACTGTTTGAATTGGCACTCATTCGGTAATTGTTGTGTTGTTTATTAACCACAACGAATAGTTTTCAAGGTGATGACTGGAATAACACAATGTCCAGTTTTGAGACTGAGTTTGATACTTTGCGGCTTTGCGATTTAGTCGCCATTTAGGAATTTCCTTGTATTCCTCATGAGTAGATACATGACTCATTATATATTTACGTATACATTTATGGAAATTGGGCTGCTTACTTACCCAGTCATTTATCTATTTATATTTTATTTTTATCTTTATACATTTTTTCATTTATATTCAATGCCTTAGAGAAATATGTAACATTCCCTTGTGATTGTGCCACATTAGAAACATTGTGTTATGTCCAGTTATACACCATTAAGTAGATGTTGTTCTCTTGTATGCTCAGATTACCTGTAATATATATTTACTATTTAGCGGTTGTCTTTATTTGATATAGTTTCATTTAACATGTGCTCTTTTTACTTGCTGACAGGATGTCCAGACGCACCTCTCCTTTCTTTCCTCTAGATGGTGCCACCTGTTGTGCTCTCTTGGCGTCGCATATAGGGCGGACCCCTTTGGCATGGCTTCCCGGCCGGAGAAGGGGCGGGGCATATTGTGCGTGCATGCCCCTCCCCTGTGATCCCAGGTATGAGCGGGGTGATCCCACCCGCCCCCCTGGGGGATTGTATCTGGCCGGCGGCATTCTGGGACAGCTTTGGACGCGGCGCTTCACTTCGCACGCGCGTTTTGCGCGTGCGGAGTGACGTGCCGACGTCACGCCGGTGCGACAAAGCTGGGTACCCTTCCGCCATGTTGGAAGGGTCATTTCCAGAACGCCGGGGGGATCACATCCGGTCGCCCAAGATGGCGACCAAATTATTAGACTGACAGAAGGGCAGGACTCCCTGATAGGGCTTACAACTGATTCAGCTGGGCTTGTAATGGAGCCAGCTGAACCAATTAGATATAAGGTATTTATACCTCACCTTCATGGATAAGGAATTCATTCCATCTGTGACAGGACACCTGATACACTGACATTATGCTTGAGGGTAAACTACTGGTCTGTCTTTGCTGACACTGCAACTTCTTTCTGATACAATTGGGTTGTTGTATTGCTCACTCTTTATTATTTTTATTTATTTGTAGACGAAAGTCTCCCTCTGTTTTTGCACGGTTCCTGAATAGAAAGGGGTGGACCTGCGCAAATTCGCAGGACCTTTTCCTCCTGTTTTAATATATTGCCTTTTTTTGGGCTCATCCAACACATGAGCACGTATTGCAAGATTACATAGGTAATTACACAGACAGCTTCACCATTTCATTCAGCCTTTTCTGATCTGTGCTCACTGTGGCATGTGATGTATTTGGCTTTTCTTTTTCTTTCCTTTCCTTTTTCTTTTTTCTTTCCCTTGTTTTGTTTCTTTACTCTCACGGTTATAGTTTCTTCACACTTCCGTGTCATTCACAGGTGTTTTTTCTATGATTTTTTTTCTATGGTTGTTCACTCTTTTTGGTTTCATAGTGTGCTGATCTATCTGGGAATCCATACACAAGTTTCCCTATTTATACACTATTCTGGTGGGACCTGTGTTCTCCATTTATAGACCAGATAGTACCCAATTAGTGTATTTTATATACACTTATACATATAAAAACTTTTTTATTACCTCTATATTTTGTCCTACTGCAGGGTGTCACCCTTGACCCTGGGCTGTCCACGTCTATACTCCCCTCCAACCTACACACAGGAGGTGGAATTAGGGATGTGATCCCTCGCAAGCCATCCCGTTTGTTGGATTCCGTTTCCCTGCCCTCCTTTGATGGTAGGACACAGCGACCTATACCAGCTAGATGAGCTGTGGCACATCAATGAATGATTGATATGGGGGATGTGTCTGAGCATATTCCTGTCTTTTAAAGAGGATCTCCACCGTGGATTATACAGGTATTCACCTGTGATATATAGTAACCGATATTTGTACAATATCACTATATCAGACATTCACTATGTCTATAGTAGGTTACCTTCAATATATCATAATGTATGGATATATATTTATGTTTGTCCTCTCTTTTACAATAGATAAACCTTCTGAAGAAGACCCCTGAGTGGGTCGAAACGCGTAAAGGATTACTTTTATCTATGTTTTACTGTGTATACAGATGTAATAGGGTTCATATGATGTAATTTCCCTGTCTATACATGTACCATTATTCACCAAGTGGAGTTCAATTTCCTGACCACCGTGTCACCCATTTAATTCTTTTATCAATAAATAATTGTATTACAAACTTTCCGCGTCATCTCAGTAGTTATTCCTACTGTGTATATATATCAGCCCTCACAGGTAATATATGCTGTTAAAAACCCCACCCAGGGGATATCTTTTTGTTTAGTCTATTGCATAAAATCCCAATAAAATACATTTGCGTGTTTGCTTGTAACATGACAACATGTGGAAAATATCAAGGGGTGTGAATACTTTTTCAAGGCACTGTATGCATGCTCCTTGTTTGGATGATATAACTGCTATGCGCACATATTATCCTGGGCCCGCCAATGAAGGGTATAAGTGAAGGGGCAGAGGAGCTAGGTTAACGCATACAGTAGACACTCCCAGAGGAAGAGAGGGCACTAATGGGCAAGAATTGAGTGGGCTGTGATCGGGAGTTGACTCTGATGAAGTAAAATGCGTTAGCAAGTTTAAAGGCACATTGCAAGTGAATAAAACAACATTGTTTATGGAAAAGAAAAACGCTGTAAGGATGTAAAATACTTGATTAATTGTGCTTTTAGCTGCAATTTCTTCACCATAACTAACTAACATATATTAGTCTGTATGAACTCCCAAGGACAAACGTTGACTAGAAATCTAATAAAATAATTTAATTTGTTTTAGAACTTCATAAATCGGTTACTAATCTACAGTATACCTGATTTTCAGAATATAAACTACACTAAAAGTACAACATACTGTTGAAAATTAAACGTATTTTTCTTCCCTTTCTATAAAACAAATATATAAACTTCATGGAGCTTTTGTTCCCCCTAGCTACTTTGCGAGAGAACCATTGATGGATGCTCTGAGTGATTCAATGCCTAGGTACCTACTACAGGCAGGAATAACTGCAGTCTCGACTGTCAGTGTATTGATTTCTTGTGTAGCTCACGAGCAAAACTAGACGTCACATAAGAGGCAAATAACATAATGACAAAGCTCCGAAAAAATCCATTGTGAACACAACTCATTTAGAATATGCTAAGAGCCAGGCAACAAAGAAACTACAAACACAACAAAAATGAATTCCTCTTCTAATTATAAAGAAAACAAAGGTGCTTCCTTTTTACTATCATTGCTTTCAGCATCTCTATTATTGGATGATTTTTTTTTTATTGCAAAACACAAGTATTTCTTTCTAAATTCAAAGCAGAAAAGATTATGATGATGCTCAAGATGGATTTTGTGTCCCTACTGTTTCAGAGCCAATCTTAAGTGGAATAAAGCATGGCTTCGTAAAATGTTGAACGAGAAAATCGTAACTTAGGAACTGAGTGCTTGTGGTGAAAAAAAAAATAATGCTCGGAGGCAGTGAATGTTCTATAATCAAAGCATCCAATTAAGACGATATAGAATGGATCCTTGGAGTAATCCAGTGAAGTAAAAAGTATTAAATGTCCAGGAAATACACAAAGTCCCTAAGGAGTCATATTGTGAGTGAGTCTGTCTTCTAGGAAACCTAAGCAGCCTTTCAGTGTGTCATTCACTGCTGATGATATCTTAATGTCTCTGGCTGAAACACTTGGCCTGTCTTCATCTTTCAGAAATTTGACTGATATGATTTGTCTCGAATTTTATCTTTGGATGCTATGAACTGTAATTGTAAATGAATGGAGAAGGAATGTTTCACAGGTCCACCAAGATGCTACAGAAAAATCTGTTTGTTCTGACTGCAGGTGCTGCTGCTGAAAGGTCAACCCAAAACTCATTATTATTATTTTTTTGTAGACAGCTTGTACAGAGACATTACCACAGGATGCACTGATTGGTCCTGTTGAGTGATTGGCAGTGTGTAGCCCATCACCTATATTATATATACTGTAGTGTTCAATTCCATTTCTCAAGGGTCACACATAGGTCAGGATTATTGAGCAGATAGGAAACCGGTGTGGGAATCCTGTCTGAGCAGGATATAACTGTGATTGTAACTACACATATAACAGAAGGGAGAATAAGCATAGGTTTGCTCTATTACAGATGTGAGGATACGTGTGAATTGCACGTGTTCCCACACCCTTAGCCAAAATGTGCTGCTGTTTAGCAGATGGGCCATTATTCCTAATGGCACCCCTACGCATCAGAGAGTTTGGCGTTTGGAGTTTTTTTTTTCAGTGGAAAGGGCTCATAGAGTCCCTACTAGGGCACCGCCTACAGGGAGTGTACCTAGGACTATGATCTTGAAAATGATGAATTATAAAGATAGGGATGTTATTTTACAGAGAGCTAGACAATGTTCAGATATACAGATGATTGTCTCAAAGATACATTTTTTCCCTGATTTTTCAGCAGCAGTGCAGCAGCAAAGGGCGGGATTTATGGAAGTGAAGCGACGATTGCGGCAGATGGAGTTACCTTACTCTATACTCTTTCCAGCTAAACTTAAAGTAACAGAACAAGGTTCTACATATTTTTTTGCATCCCCTGAATTAGCGACTCAGTGGCTGGACAATTATAAATTATAGGGACAATTGTAGACACTCACTCAGGTTGAGCTGGATGGACTGGTGTCTTTATTCAACCTTACTAACTATGAAACTATGAACACTGGCATGGCTGGGAGATACTGGATATGCAGGACCCTGCACAGAAGATAATAATATCACAATTTAAAAAACACCCTTTAGTTCAACTAATAGTACCTCACCACTTTTACAATAAAAGAAAATTCCCTACTTTTTATTTGATTCATAGGGTATGGGGAGCAGTCCAAACTATCACTCAACATAAGGGCTATACAAAACATATGCCTATATGGGACAACTACTACCATTATGAACTGAATAAACTTTTGGAATTTTTGGAATTTTTGGAGTGGGAAAAAGCGGGTATAATATTTCTGTATCATTTATATGAAGGGAATGTCTTACTTCCTTTTGATATATTAAAAGACCGCTATCAGTTAACGAACAAAAACTTCTACCAATATCTTCAAATACGCCATGCTTTACAGATTCAGAACTCGAAAATTCAACTACAGTATAAATATTCTAAAATATTAAAAAAGGGAACTTCAGTTTCTTGCATGAAACGAGGATTAATAGGTGATCTTTATTCAAATTTACAATCGGAGAACACAGAAAAACATGAAAATAGTTTTGTAAGGTGGAAAAGAGACATAGAGGATCTAGAGGAGGAATGGACATGTGCCCTGGAAATACTTCCCAGTACATCCCTCTCACCCTCCCAAAGGCTATCTCAGCTTTTTATTATACATAGGGCCCATTACACCCGACAAAAACTCTATGCTTGGGGAAAATACACAACACCATTATGCCTGCGATGCGCACTATTTAATGGTTCTCTTATTCACATGCTTTGGTGATGCCCAAAGCTTCATTGTTACTGGGGAAAAATATTTGTAACCCTAAATTTATTGTGCTTCACTGAGATAACAGGATTACCTAAACTTGCACTACTGGGAATAATTCCCCATGGGACGTTGCCAGTAGACAAGCACACTATGTGGATAAGATCCCTTTATTTAGCACGTAAAGTTATTTTACAAAAATGGTCATCTGCTGATCATCCAACCCATAAACAATGGGTTGAGAAACTTAATTACACACTCAAACGAGAAAAATTAACAAATAAACATAGAGGTACACCCCAAAGGTTTGGTAAAATATGGTCATGTTGGTTAGACCCTAGTAATCAACTATATGATGGTTTACCTAGTGGAGAGGAGTGAGGTAGAAGAGTTAGATGGAGGCCAATAGTAGAAGTAAAGGAGTGAGATGTAGAAGAGACTAAATTAGTACGCAATAGAAATATAACTTGATATTGTATAGAGGAAGCTGCCATGGTTTAAAGTTTGAAATTAGCGTTGAACAACTTGTTGAGTAAAATGTATCTATGTCTTTATAATGTTTTGGTTAGTATACGTTAAGTTACTAGTCCGAGAGGTGCCAGGTTTATTTGTTTTATGTGTTTTCCTATTTTTTTGATATTTCGTGGATTAATGTGACATATTTGTATGTATGTTTAATAAAAAATAAAATAAAAAATTACTTGATCCAAAAAAAAAAAGAGTTTGGCACTTTTCCCACTGCACAGTAACATGGACTAAAACCGGCCATACATGGATTGAAATTGTGCCGGTACAGCAATGACTTCCCGAGATTCAATCCATGAATGGACAGGCTGATTGCATCTAAGTCGATCCATCAGTCAAGTTAGGTACAACCATTCTGTCAGATTTGTTACATTGAATTACTGCTGGCAGCTACAGCCACTAGCATTAATTATGTGGCTGCATGGCAACTGGCTATGATGTCATACGCCACACCGAAAGTGACAAACCAGAAGTGATGGTGGAGCGGCCCGGGTGGGATGCCGATGGTGTTGGCTTGCACTGGTCTTCTGGTGTTCCCACACTAGCAGCTTTGGTGGAGGGAGTTATTTTGGTTGGATGCTTGATTTGGCTGTCAATTTTTGATGTCTGTAAGTAATATTTTGGCAATGATTGAACAAATAAAGGTGTTTTAGCAATATCACACTATTGGGGCCTCTTTCTTTTCCCTGTTGCTGAACTTGTCCATTGAGGAAGGTGGAGCTGATGACCCAGCTGGTGATTGAGCAGTGGTGCACAGTTGAAAGAGCGGTGTTTACCTATCATGAAAATGAGAGGCATTATAATTTGATGAGTGTGTAGCCTGTGGGGAACGGTATTCACTCAAGAAGAATTCAATCTATGAACAGTTGTTTTAATCCAGTTTTTTGGACATTATTGATTATTACAAATCATGTGTGGACACGGGGTGTTATTATTTCTTTTTTTCATATTATTTGGCTGAACAGTGATATTATAGTGCTACCTAAAATTGTAATTATTTTGGGGTTTATTCTTTATTATTTTATACTGTTTGTGGTGGCAGCAATAACTTAATTATCTGAGAATTTTTATTGTTTATTGGATAATTTTTGTATTCCTTCAGGGGGCAGAGTTAAAAGTTGTTGGATTTTTCACATAACACATTTTTTTGTTGTTGTTAAACATTGTGTTTTACTGGCCGAGAAGGCTCCCCATGCCCCCCCCCCCCCCCCCCCCACACACACACACACACACACACACACTCACCACTGGTAGAACATAATGGCACTGCAGGAGGCATTCCCCCTTCAACACTGACTGTATTTATCAGGGAATCAAGCAACTTTCTTCCCTGCACCCCGCGGTGAAAGAAAAGAAAATCAAGTAATCTATGGGCTGTTTAAGGTGATTGTAAAGGCAAAAGTTTTTTGGCCTTCAAGCATTCTATGTATTAAGGTAAAAAACCTTCTGTGTGCCTTCTGTGTGCAGCAGCCCCCTTCCCCCATTACTTACCTATGCCCCTTCTTGATCCCTTGCCTCTTTGGGGACTCGCACTCTTGTTTGGCTTTTGGAAGCAGCGGGAGCCATTGGCACCTGTTTCTGTCATTAACAGCCAGTGAGTCAATCAGGAGAGGGCGGGGCTGGGCCACGGCTCCATGTGTGAATGGACACACAAAGTCACATATCAGGAGCGCGCCTACAGCAAGCTGCTTGCTATGGGGGCACCTGGCAGGAGGGAGGAGCCAGGAGTGCCGGCGTGGTACCCGAGAAGGATCCAGGATGCACTGTGCAAAATCACTGCAGAAAATAATTTAAGGATGAGTGAGACAGTTTTGCTTTGTGAACAACACATTACCTTAAAGTAGAACTAAAGACAAAACTGAAGTCCTCAAGGTGACTTGAGAAAACACAAAATGCATTGTCATAGGGACACTTTGACACTCTGGTGTTCGTGTCGATTACAACCATCTATAGCGGCTTCTCGCCGGCTCTGCCCGCCTTTCGACGTGACTTTGTGATGTCATCCCTGGCTCCCACAGCTTGGTTGCCACATCCCCATACAGGGAATTACCAAGGATTGCCTGGCTAATGTCCTAGCGGTTCCACTGGGCAAACAGCCTATATTCTGTTACTGTTTATTGGGCTTGAGGCAATACTGTAGCTGTCTATGGTAATGTTTCATTACCGCAGAACCACCCAGTTATGAATGTTTATACAACATGTTTTTAACAGAGGCCAGCTGTGATCTATTCTAATGTGACTTTAATGACTGATTAATAAATTCCTTGTTTTCACTACATTGGAGTTTTAACTGAGCTGTTGCTTTACCCCAGCTGGCCACTGTGTACTTCTAAGCCCTTGTACACACGGTCGGAGATTCCGTCAGAATGTTTCCTATCGGACCGTTTTGACGGATATTCCGACTGTGTGTGGTCTGCATTGGACTGTTTCCGTCTGAATATCCGACGGACCAACTTTTCCAACTTGCCGGTAAAATTTTCTGACAAAATGCTCCGATCGGACATACTCCGATCATGTGTAGCCTACTCCGATGGACAAAGTGCCACGCGTGCTCAGATCAAATTCCTAGACCAAAGCTATTGGCTACTAGCCTGAACGTAGTCCCGTCGTAACGAAATAACGCCATCATGTTATGTACAATTGGATTTTCCAACAACTTAGTCCGACCGTGTGTATGCAACATCACTTCCGGACCTCTTCCGGAATTAATCCGTCAAAATTACTCCGACGGATTTGGTTGTTGGAATCTCCGACCGTGTGTACAAGGGCTTAGACAATTTCCACCAACAGTGAGGCGTTATAGCATAGGTTCTAAGCGCTCGCAGAGATGTTTGATGTGTCTATCCTTGCTACCGCTCCTAGGGTGACCTCTAGCAACTATGGACTTCTTTTGTGATAATATTTTTTTATGATAAAGGGGTAAATTCACTAAAAGATAAATACCGTATGAATTTTTTACTGCATGCATTAAATATTTATGTTTTGCGATATTTAGCACTTAAATTTTGCAATAGTTTTTCCCAATTTTTTTTTTTTTGCAGACTAACACTGCACCAGAAGGCACACATCAATATTGTGAAACTATTAAAACATTCAAGGGTGCTTTCATTCACAAAACCTGCTGATGAAATGTTAAAATGTATTTTCATTCCTGAGCTCAGAGGACATTTTCACACTGATACATTGTATAGTTTTAACTTTCTGATCAGTGCAGGGTTCCTCTAATTGTGATTTTCTACATTTCTAAAATACCGCTAGCAATCACCAGGTGATAAATAACGAATGTGTGTGTTTTAGAGAATTGACTTCAATGATTTATCTCATGTTTTTTTTGTGGTATTTATCTCGCTATTTTAACCACTTCAGCCCCGGAAGGTTTTACCCCCTTGATGACCAGGCCATTTTTTGCGATACGGCACTGCGTTACTTTAACTGACAATTGCGCAGTTGTGCGACGCTGTATCCAAATAAAATTCATGTCCTTTTCCCACAAATAGAGCTATAGTCTTAACTTTGGTTTGTTTGGTGGCCTACACTGTAACAAATCCCCCCTCCTCATCCATGATAGACAGAACACTAATTCAATTTCCCAGCATTGTATTAGTGTTCAGTTGACCGTCTATCATGGATGAGGAGGAGGGGCTTTGCTACAGTGGACGGCCGCCGAACAGTTAAGACTACAGCTGCCCGACACAGCGGGAGACAACCACTGTGTGTAATCGAGGTACTGGCGACACTGCAGATGGGAACTGAGGAGGATACAGATGGGCACAGTGAGGCTGCATATGGGCACAGTGAGGCTGCAGGTGGGCACAGTGAGGCTCCAGAAGGGCACCGATGAGGATACAGATGGGCACCGTAAGGCTGCATTGTTGGCACAGTGAGGCTGCATGGTTGACACCAATGAGGCTGCAGATAGGCACAGTGAGGCTGCATTGATGGCTCAGTAAAGCTGCATTGATGGGCACTAATGAGGCTGCAGATAGGCACAGTGAGGCTGCAGTGTTGGCACTAATGAGGCTGCAAATGAGCACAGAGAGGCTGCATGTTGGCACTCATGAGGCTGCAGATGGGCACATTAAGGTTGCATTAATGGGCACTGACGTGGCTGTACAGTGAGGGTGCATTGTTGGTGAGTGTGACACAATATTATCTTTTAAAGTATTATTTTATTATGGCATTATATTATGAATTATCTTTAAAGTATTCTTTTATTATAGTATTTTTTTATGAATAGAGGGAGGGAGTTGACCTCCCTGGAGCGTGACCTCCCTGAAATTAGCTTGCCACCTCCCTGAAATTAGTTTTTGCAGGTTGAGATGTCTGCTACAGGTCCACCCAGACCTGACAAGTTCCAGTGTGGAGCACAGTCGGTATCTGAGCCCTGGTCATCTTATCATGCTGTTGCTAAAGCAGCAGAAGAATGATATCACAAACCACAATCCCTCAAAACCCCTGGGAGACACTGACAAGGAGACAATGACAGCCATGTTTTCCTGCTGACATCCATCAAACGGTTGGCTGGAACTGTTAAATTGGTAGGGGGACAAGCAACATTTTGGGATAAAGAAAAATCACCAAAAAAAAGCCAAGTTATGATACATATTGTGAAACGATTTATATTTCAAAACACTATAAAGTTGAAATCTATTAGCAGTGGCTATTCATGAAGATGACCATTTCTCTGCTGCTACGGCAAAATGGGCATGTTCTGTACCCTTGTACTCCTTTACTCCTTTTATATGTAGCAAATAACATTCAATAACTGAAATTGAAAACACTTTAGCTTGTGGAACAAAAATAGATAGCCTGTTCAGCAAAAATGAAATATGATAAGCAGTGGTCCAGGCAGTTTTTAAAGATTGAAAAATCATTATGAATGACAAAAATCTAAACTGTTCTGACAGATATGTCATAAGATATAAAATATTTCCTGTGCCTCGGTCCTGAGTCCTGCCTGCTATTACAAGCAAATAGAGCCAGGCGACAGTAGCCAGACATCTCCCGCCTAGAGGTATGACAATCCTCAAAGTTATTGGATGATGTATTGTATTCGGTGACTTTCCAAAATCATTTTGCTCCAGGTCGACTGTTCCTAGAGCCAACCCTTCCTAAATGCTAAAGGAATAGTTGTTAAGGCAATCACATTGACACTAACAGAAGCAGACAACTTGAGCAGCCTACAGAACAACCCTTTTTCCTCTTTTAAATATTTAAGCATTTTGTTCATACAACCATTTTTGGTATTCTTCAGATTATGTATTTTTTTTTTCCCCCAGAGAATTAACAACAATTAAAACACATTATTTGGCGGCTGCATATTTTATTAGTTTGTAGAGAGCACCAGACAATACAGATCATCATTTATCACCTTTAAGGTTCGGCAAGAAATGGCTCTGCTGAGAAGATAATTTATGGCTTTTCCAAGCTGCATGCTGTCTCCCTGACCACTATTGAAAGTGACAGAACTATCACAGGCATTTGTATTCTGAGGTTGAAGCCTCCAAAAGAAAAATCGGAGGCACAGCTGAGAACCGCTCACCTATTCAGGCTTCCAACAAATGCAAATGCCTTTATGAGACTAAATTAAATTGTGATCATTTCCACCGCATTTGCTAATTGTAGATATGCTAATTGACAGTTAGGATGCGTGCGTATTGGAGCACATTATTTGTTCAGCTTTGTCTGTATTAAACAAATTTTTATGGAATTTTCCAAATGTAATAACCTTTTCAATACTGTACAATACGGGTACATTTGGGAATGCATTTTGTTCATTATCAACAGCTGCAAAGTATATTCAGGTAATGACTGTGTAGCTTTTATTAGTTTAGAGTTTTGCTGTAGCATAGTTATATGACTGCTCTGACAGTATATCATATTAGGGATGATTTGTTTGGTGCAGTAAAAGTGAAGGTATTGCCTGTAGTATAAAATAACTTTTTAGCTGTTCCTTTTAAACTGCAGGATATAAAATAAAAGCACACTCCTGATTGGTTGCTTTGGACCCTATTTCTTCTTCTTATTAATATTATTGTATACAGCAGGGATCTTCAAACTACGGCCCACCAGCTGTTGTGGAACTACCCATAGAGCATTGTAAAACTCGGACATTCACAGTCATGACTAGGCATGATGGGAATTGTAGCTCCTGAATAACTGAAGGGGCATAGTTTGAAGACCCCTGTTATACACGGTGTACAGTATATAGCTTACACATAGTTTACAAAATAAAGGGGGATACAGTGCAGTTACAATACAATTCAAGACAAGATCGTTGAGGATGGCAGCTGCAAGTGAGAGCTCACAATCTAAAAGGGAAGGGTACATGATTCAAAAATTTGTAGCTGTGTAGGGGGTGAGTTATTTGAGAAAATACAATTTAGTTGTTAGAAGGCAGGTTAGACTTGCCCGAAAAATGAGTCTTCAGGGATTGCCTAAATGAACACAGAGTGGGAAATAGCTAAAGAGCTTGGGGTATGGAGTTCCTGAAGTTGGAAGATGCTCTGAATAAGTTTAAGCATGAGAGGAGGTGATGAGGGTGCTGTAGACCAGGTACTGGGTGGAGTGAAGAGGACAGTTTAGGTGATATTTTGAGATGAGGGTGGTGATGATATAGCAAAGTTGTGGATGACTTTGTAAGTTGTCACTCTTTTCAACATTATTCAGAAGTCAGGCAAGTGAATTATTAGCTTGGTGGTGCTGTTAATTCAGAAGGGGTGTATTTTGAAAATGTTAAGGAGGTGAAGTGCCTCAATCTTTTGCCCTCAATCTGTAACTTACAAGTGTAAGTTATGTCAGTTATAGTAGAGATAAAATTAGTAAAGCTATATGGTCCTGAGCTACTAGCCAGACCACCAGTTGCCCCACCCAAACCCTACCCTACCCCGCCCAAACCCTACCCTGCCTCGCCCCTAATTCCACCCCTAAACATGACCTCATAAATTATATCATGAATTTACCCTTAAATGTTTTATGCAAAATTAAGCAACTTTATCCATGCTCATCAATGCAGCCTCGCCATGTCCACCAATGCAGTCTCACTCTTGTCCACCAATGCAGTCTCACTCTTGTCCACCAATGCAGTCTCACTCTTCTCCACCAATGCAGTCTCACCTTGTCCACCAATGCAGCCTCACCCTTGTCCACCAACGCAGCCTCACCCATGTCCACCAATGCAGCCTCACCCATGCCCACCAATGCAGCCTCACGTGTATCCACCAATGCAGCCTCACCCGTGTCCACCAATGCAACCTCACCCTTGTCCACCAATGCAGCCTCACCCATGTCCACCAATGCAACCTCACCCGTGTCCACCAATGCAGCCTCACCCATGTCCACCAATGCAGCCTCACTGTGTCCACCAATGCAGCCTCACCCGTGTCCACTAATGCAGCCTCACTCTTGTCCACCAATGCAGCCTCACCCTTGTCCACCAATGCAGCCTCACACTTGTCCACCAATGCAGCCTCACACTTGTCCCTCACACTTGTCCACCAATGTAGCCTCATACTTGTCCACCAATGCAGCCTCACACTTGTCCACCAATGCAGCCTACCTGTGTCCATCAAGAAGGGGAGCAGAGGACAAGAAGAGCATTGCTGGCCGGATGATATGAGCACCAAGGGACACTACTGGAACAGCTTTGATTTAAATTGTCATGTGTTCCTGCTGCTCAGCGTCCCATACAGCCCCTCCCCCTGGCCGGGAACTTTGATAAACATCACTCGTCCCGTGTTGGACAGGTGATATGTCTATCAAATTCCCCGGGACCAGGTGGTGGGGCTGTGTGAAAGCGAGTGCAGGGAACACACGGCAATTGAAATCAAAGCCACTAGTGATGTTCCCTGTGCTCTTATCATCCGGCCGGCTCTGTCCTTTCTCTTCCCCTCCGTGAGCACTGGGAAGATGACTCGCCAACTGGCAGTGCTCGCCCCCCCTTGCTCCCAGACAGCCCTTCCTGGCCAGCCCTCAAAATTCACTCGCAAAATGTGAGCAGGCGAGTGTAAATTTTGAGGGCTGGGTTAGAGGTTCCAGCTCAGACTGAGGACCAGAGCTTCCATTTAGTGCCCATCTCCCCCATACTGCACCACCTCTCCAGTAAGTAGTAGAGGAAATGAGCAGAGAGATGCAGTGATAAGAAATCAAAGCTCACGGCAGTGTCATTTTTTTCTGAGCCCAGAGAATGAATAAAGAAGAATAATTTTTCTGGTATATAAAGGTCTGTAGCATTCAATTTAGAGCAAAGCGTGATTAACCAGTTCCTGCCTGGCCTATAGCAGATTGACGGCCGGGCAGTGGCTTTCCCGTTGTGAGTGGACATCATATGACATCCTTCAGAACAGCCGCTCGTGTGCTTCCCTGGGGGTGCGTAGCAATACCATCCATTCTGGGATGTGTCGCTTGCACACACCGCATCATCGATCATGGGAAAGAGCCTATGACCAATCACAGCTGATCACAGTGTAAATAGGAAGTGCCGGTTATCGGCATTGCTCTCTTCATACTGACAGCATGTGAGGAGAGGAGAGGGGAGTCAATAAGCAGCTTTTCTCAGTGGCAACATCTGCAATGATAATCAGTGCAATGATTATAAGCGCAGTCCCATCAGTGATGCCTTTCAGTGCCCATCAGTGATGCCTATCAGTTCCATCTATCAGTGCTGCCTATCAGTGCACATCAGTACCCCTTATCAATGCCTATAATTGCCCATCAGTGCTGCCTATCAGTGCCAAAAAGTGCCGCCTATCAGTGCCACCTATCAGTGCCCATCAGTGCAGCATATCAATGCCACCTATCAATAGTGCCCATCGGTGCTGCATATTAGTGCCTTGTCATCATTGCCCATCACTGCCACCTCATCAGTGTCCGTCAGTGCCACCTAATCAGTGCAGCCTATCAGTGCCCGTCAGTGTAGCCTCATCAGCGCACATCAGTGAAGGAGAAAAATTGGTTATTTGCAAAAACAGAAACTAAGAAAAACATTTTTTTTTCAAAAGTTTTGTTCTTTTTTCATTTGTTTAGCAAAAAATAAAAAAACTCAGTGGTGATTAAATGCCACCAAATAAAAATGTAATTTGGGTACAGCGTTTCATGACTGCACAATTTTCATTAAAAAGTGTGACAGCACTGAAAGCTGAAAATGGGCCTGAGCAAGAAAGGGGTGAAAGTGCCCAGTAAGCAAGTAGTTAAAGCGTTTGTTAACCTAAAAAAGAAAAATTGATCGGATCCCCCTAATGCATGTTATACAGCACAGTCCCTATGCTGTGTAATTTGGCCCCCTGTAACATCTAAAAAAAACCTGGCTGATCCTGTCTGGCTATGCCCTCCCTCCTGTAAGCTGACCATGGTGTATCATGGCTGCTGAACCCTGACACCATGGTTAGCTTACGTGCCTCCACCATCTTCAGCTCTCCTGGCTCTCCTGCCGGTTTAATACTGCTATGTGCCCCTGTGCCTGTGTTTTATAAAAAATAAGCCATTCTTTACCAGTACTTAGAGTGGCGATCACCTAATATAAACTATATGTAACATACCCTAAAGTTGCTGAGATAAGGTGCAGAAATATGAATATCAATATCAAAAGAGTTTATATTATGCACTACACTTTATAGATATTGCATAGTGAATTTGTTTAACACAAATACATGTACACATGCAAATGTTGAACAATTGGTTTAAACACATAAATACACATGTTATAATTTGTAGTATGCACCATTTCAGATTGTAAAGTTTTTGTGTGTGTGTGGATTAGCGCTATTCTTATCACTTTACACAGTTCACTAATAGTTTTTTCACAATTATTGGAATAGCAGCTGTTCATTTGAGCACACATCTGTGGTGCTGTTACTACTTATTACAGTACATACTTTTACAGTTAGCGCTAAAGCTCCACTCATTTTATTAGCACTGCCCATTCAATTCAATGGGCAGGGGCGTTTTGGGAGCGCTGTTTACAGCGCTCCCACACCGCCCCAAAGATGCTGCTTGCAGGACTTTTTTCAACGTCCCGCAAACACATTGCCCCAGTGTGAAAGCACTTGGGCTTTCACATTCAGGCAGCATGGGAGGCAATTTTGACATGCTTTACAGGCGCTATTTCTAGCCTAAAATGCCTGAAAACTGCCTCAGTGTGAAAGGGGTCTAAAAGTTCACAATTTTATTCAAATATGGGGTAAATTCGAGTGCTAACAAGTGACATTTTAATGTATAATTTTGAGGTTTATTGGATTAATAATATATCTTGAACGTAGACATAGAGAATTTGGTCTGCCAGCAGAGGGTGCTATGAGAGCACTGTGTGAAGAAACTGCTTACAAAGGTTGAAGTTTTTATTTTCTGTTATATTTGAGCAAAGTAACATCCACATAATAATATCGACCTTCATAAAGTAAGCAATTTATTTCTTATTATTTAACTGCTGCTAACCAATTCACACAGAGGAAATAAAGATCTTGCTCTGTTTTTGTGCTAGTAAGAAACTTGTTTGAAAAAAACTGTGAAATCATAGGTCTTTTTAGTCTAGTCCAATCCATCTTCTAGTCCAGTGGTTCTCAACCTTTGGAAGAATTTACCAGGCCCTGATCTTAAAAACACTTTATGCTCCAACAGTAAGGAATAAAGTTTATACTCACATAATAAAAGTATGGTAAAGCAACATATATTGAAATGCTAGAAAGCTCTGGATGAGGCTGGATGTCACTGAGGGTAGGGGGGATGGGGGATGTGGAATGGGACTCTGCAGCTGACTTGTAGGGAGATTCATTTTTTCGAGGGGGCTTGGGAGCACTAGGGGAGGTTGGTGGGCACTGTGGGATATTGTTGTTGGTTGGGGTTACTATGGAGGGCTGGAGGCTTTGCAGCAAGCTTGGGGGCGCTGTGAGAGGCTGGGAAACACTGTGGAGACTGAGGGCTCCCAACGGGGCTGAGAGCTTTTTGGGACACTATGGAGGGTTTTGGGGCCTTATATGAGGTTGTGGGGCACTATGATAGCTAATATAGTATAATAATATTATAGGGGGTGAGTCTGTGAGTGTAAATCCCGTACAACCAATTTAGAAATTGGCACAAAGATGGACTAGACTAGAACAGTGGTTCTTAACCACCAGGCCCTAGCCCACTGCTGAGCCATGACCTCCCCTCTTCTGGGCCTCCAGCCAGCAACAGTGCCTCCCAGCTCTCATAGTGAGGAAAGAGGGACAAAGGGACATTGTTTCAAAACAGGTACAGTCCCTTAAAATCAGGGCCAGTTGGGATCTATGTAATATACTAATATGCCATGTGGCCATATTAGACCCTTGATTCCAAAAGCATCCCTGTCCATGAGCCAAACCGAAGCTCATCCTCATTCCTCATCCCCTAGATTCAATAAGCATTTAAACCTTGCAGTATGGAGAGGGTTAAAAGGTATTTTTGTTGTAATCGCTGGAGTTCAAAAACATAGATATTTTTTTTCTGGGGGGTATTTAGCCTTGGGGACCAAGAAGAAAAAATTAGGGGTTGCATGCAGCCATGGTGAATAGTGTGTGTGAAGCAAAATTGTGATAACAGCGGAGGGACTTAAAACTTGAATGCATATCGCACAGAGCACAGGTGTTAGAAGTGCCGAAGACAAAAATCACAGGGTTCAGGAAGGTGCACAGATTGCTGATGCCAGGAGTGCATATTACACAGAGTGCAAGGGGCAAGAGTGTATAATACACAGAGAGTTGGGGTCAGGCGTGTGTAACACATAGAGCAAGGATCAGGAGTAAATAACACACAGGGTGCAGGGAACAGGAGTGTGTCAGACACAGAAAGCATAACATACAAAATGTAGTGGTTAGGAGTGTGTAGTAGAGAGTGCAGGGGGCATGAGAGCACAATGCACAGTTCAGTAGACAGAGTATAACTAAAATTACCCTCCTCCTCAAGCTTAAATTTCCCCCAAGTACAGATCTCTCCCCCGCCAACTAGTATACATTCCCTGCTGCAGCACAGCTCTCCTCCTCCAGTACAGTTCTCCACCCAGTACAGTTTCCCCCCTCCAGTACAGCACCCCTCCCCAGTGCAACCCCCCAGCACAACGTTCTCTATGCAGTACAGCTCTCCACCCCATTACAGCTCTCTCCCCTCAAATACAGCACCCCTCCCAGTGCAGCTTTCTCCCCTCAGTGCAGCTCCCTCATCCCAGTATAGTCCTACCTTTCCAGTACAGCTCTACCCCCTCAGTACAGTTCTCTCCCCCCTCCCAGTATATTCCTCCCCCCCAGTACAGCTCTGCTCCTCAGTACAGCTCTCCTTCCTCAGTACAGTTCTCCACCTCAGTACAGCTCTCCTTCCTCAGTACAGCTTTCCTCCCTCAGTACAGCTCCCCCCCCCCAGTACAGCTCTCCCCCCTCAGTATAGCATTGGCCCTCAGTACATCCCTCCCTAGTACAGTTTTCCACCCCAGTACAGCTCTCTCCCCTCAAGTACAGCACCCCTCCCAGTGCAGATTTCTCCCCTCAGTACAGCTCCCTCATCCCAGTACAGCTCTGCCACCTCAGTACAGCTCCCTGTCCTCGGTACACCTCTGTCCCTTTAGTACCGGTCCCGTCCAGTAGAGCTCTGCCCTTCAGTAAAGCTCCTCCCCTAGGTACAGCTCTCCCTCCTCAAAATAGCACCCCCCACCCTGGAACAAGTCTCCTCCTCCATGGAACACACTTACCAGACTAGGGCAGTTTAGAGTAAGGGAAATCCTCCCTCAAATAGGTCCCATGATTGTTCTGAGGGAGGAGCAGCCCTCCTCATTAACTTACAGGCTGAAAGAGTGGCTCCTACTTCAAGTGCCCACTATTGCTGTTAGCACTAGTTGCTGTTATATGCCATGGATATCCTGGGGGGTTGGACCCTCTATTTTCACCTTTATCCCCCCCACCCCCCGCTGGAGTTGGGCTTTAATCACTATGCCGGCAGATGGGCACTAGTGCACAAAACTCGCCCACTGCAAGAGTGTGTCCGCAGGTCCTGCAGACTCGATGTCTGCCGGTGGACCGTGATTGTGGCACAGAGAGGCAGAACGGGGAGATGTAAACAAGGCATTTCCCTGTTCTGCCTAGCAACATGACAGGGATCTACTGCTCTCAGTGATCGGGAGCAGTGATCTCTGTCATGTTCTAGTGAGCCCATCCTCCCCCCTATAGTTAGAACACACTGAGTGAACACACTTAACCCCTTGATCGCCCCCTAGTGTTTAACTCCTTCCCTGGCAGTGACATTTACACAGTAATCAGTGAATTTTTATAGCACTGATCGCTGTATAAATGTCAATGGTCCCAAAATTGCAGATTGCCATCATTACTAATAAAAAAAACTATAATAAAAATGCCATAAATATATACCCTATTTTGGAGACGTGATAACTTTTGCGCAAACCAATCAATATACGCTTTTTGCCATTTTTACCAAAAATATGTAGCAGAATACATATTGGTCTAAACTGAGGAAGACATTGGTTTTTTTTATATTTTTTGGGGAATATTTATTATAGCAAAACGTAAAAAATATTGCTTTTTTTTTAAAATTGACGCTTTTTTTTGTTTATAGCGCAAACAATAAAAACCACCAAAAGAAAGCTCTATTTGTGGGGGGAAAAAATGACGTCAATTTTGTTTGGGTACAATGTCGCACAGCTGCGCAGTTGTCAGTTAAAGCGATGCAGTGCCGTATCATAAAAAAGGGCTTGGTCAGGAAGGTGGTAAATCCTTCCGGGGCTGAAGTGGTTAAATAATCATTAATACGAACATAAAATACTTTTTCAACTACTTTTTATGATTGCTTCATTGTTTTATAGTAAATATGTTTTTCCCCTGAAATATTAACAGTGATGCTCCTGGTAAAAATGAATAAAACATTTCTTTTCTTTTGGGGCCTGCATCCCTGAAAGTGATGAGCGGGACTTTTCTGCAATTAATTACCATCTCAACAAATCACTGCTAATTTTGTTCTGAGACATTTATTGACACTTAGAATCATTTAATGATTTGCTTGCATGAAGAAGTAAAGAAAAAAGCTGATATTCAGCATCTGCAGTTTCACTTCCCTTGTTGAAGATATTTAATAGGCTACATACCATTCTTAGGTGAAGAAATAAACTTGTATCTTTCAGATATATGTCTGTAGGGTATATTAATATAGACTGGGCAAATCCAAGCACATTCATTCACACTCACTGCCAATTCCCCAGAAACATTTTCTTGTAATTTATGAGGCCGACTGTTGAATGTTGTATAGGGTGAATGCTGCAGAATACAAAGTAGCTCTTAAAGTGGTTATAAAGCTTCATTTAAAAAAAAATATATAAAATATACTCACCTGCTCTGTGTAATGGTTTTGCACAAAGCAACCCTGATCCTCTTCTTCTGGGGTCCCCTGCTGGTGCTTCAGGTCCCTCCTCTTCAACGGGTGCCCCCAGGGAAAGCCACTTTCCTTGGGGGCAATGGCATACATGCTCTCGCTCCCGAGTCCTGCTGACACAGACAATGGGACTCGGCCCCGCCCCCCACTCCTGTGTCACCGGATTTGATTGACAATGATGGGAGCCAATCGCTCCCGCTATCAATCTGTCCAATGAGGAGAGAGACAGCAGCAAGGTAAAAAACCTTAAGGCTTTAGAACCACTTTAAGCCCAATCACATAAGCTTTACCATATTAAAGTGATTGTAGTCAGAAGTTTTTTTTTTTATCTTGATGCATTCTGTGCAATAAAGTGGTTGTAAAGGCAGAAGGTTTTTTATTTTAGTGCATTCTATGCATTAAGATAAAAAGTATTCTGTGTTCAGCAGCCCCCCTCAGCCCCCCTAACACTTAACTGAGGTCCCTCTAAATACAGCAATGTTACAGGAGGGTCTTGGCTGCTATATAAATTATACACGATTTATATAGCGCCAACAGTTTACACAGAGCATTATAATGTAGAGGGGGGGGCAGCACAATTACAGCACAGTTTAATACAGAAGGGACAGGAGGGCTCTGCTTGTAAAGCTTACATTCTAAAGGGAAGGGTACAAAAAGTAATATATGGGGGGTATGATTTGATGGGGGTGGCTCGGGGATAGTTGTTAGGTGGGTATGGGGTGGGTTTCCCTGAATAAATGAGTTTTCAGGGATCTCCTAAAGGTGGACAGGATGGGGGTTGAATGGATATACAGGGACAGGGAGTTCCAGAGGATGGAAGAGGCTCTGGAGAAGTCCTTAAGGTGAGCATGGGAGGAGGTAACAAGGGAGCTAGAGAGCAGGAGGTCCTGGGAGGAGCGGAGGGGACGATTTGGGCAATATCTGCAGATGAGGTTGGTGATGTAGCTGGGGGGCGATGTTGTGGATGGCCTTGTATGTTGTATGTTGTGGTTAGCATTTAGAATTGTATACGGTGGGGTAGGGAAAGCTAGTGAAGGGATTGGCAGAGAGGAGCAGCAGTCATGGATCAGTTAGTGATGTGTATTAGTCTAGCAGCAGCATTCATAATAGACTAAAGGGGGGATAGCCTGCGTAAGGCTAGGCCATTAAAGAGGAAGTAAACCCTGATGGGTTTACTTCCTCTTTTTTTCCCTGTAAAGGTAAAGCATAATGGACTACTATGCATCGCATAGTAGCTCATTATGTGTCACTTACCTGACACAGGAGCCAGCGAAGTCGCCGCTGTCCCCTGTAGTCCGCCGCATCCATGTTGCTTGTGGCGTCTCGCAGCTCCGACGAATCACAGCGGCGCAACCGCGATGACGTCACTCCCGCGCATGCGCACGGGAGTCGCGCCTCGCAGCTCCGCCGCTGTCATACGGCGAAGCCGCGATGACGTCACTCCCGCGCATGCGCACGGGAGTCAACAAATTTGGCAAATCCATTCTTGGATTTGCCGCATTTAGTGCGCCTGCGCGCCGCTGTCTACGGCGCATGCGCCGTAGACAGCGGTGCCCATTTTCGGGCAAATATCTCCTAAACCATATAGGTTTAGGAGATATTGCTTGGACCTACAGGTAAGCCTTAATCTAGGCTTACCTATAGGTCCAAGTTGTTTGGAAGGGTTTACTTCCTCTTTAAGGAGAGAGTTGCAGTAGTCAATGTGGGAAATAATCAAGTAGTGCATAAGTTGCTTTTTGGTGTCATTAGTCATGAAGGGTCAAATTCTGCAGATGTTGCGGAGGTTAAGGCGGCTTGTGTTAGGACAGTGAGCAGTATGCAGTTGCAGGACAGGAGAGGGATCTGTATGCATTGGCAGGGCAGTGAACCGTATGTAATAATGGGGAAGGGCAGCGAGCAGAATGTAGTTGTAGAGCAAGGTAGTGATCAGTAAGCAATCACAGGGCAGGGCAGTGATTAGTTAGCAGTCACAGGACAGGGCAGTGAGCAGTATGTAGGGGCAGGGCAAAGCACTGAGCAGTATGCAGTTGCAGGGTAGTGAGAAGTATGTAGGCGCAGGGCAAAGCACTGAGCAGTATGTAGTTGCAGGGCAGTGATCAGTATGTAGTCCTATGGCAGGGCAATGGGCAATATTTAGCTGCAGGACAGTGATTACTATGTAGTAGCACGGCAGATTATGTAGGGGAAGGTAGGGCAAGGCAGTGAGCACCATGCAGTGGCAGGGCAGAGCAGTGACCAGTATGCAATGGTAAGGCAGTGCAGTAAGTAGTATGCAGTGGTAGGGGGGTTAGCAGTATGTAATAGAAATGTTAGACAGAAATCAGCATGTGGTGGTAAGGCAGAGCAGTGAGCAGTATGTAGTTGCAGGAAAGGGCAGTTAGTAGTAGGTAGTGGCAGAACAGCCCAATGAGAAGTATGTAGAGGAATGCCAATGAGAAGTATGAAGTGTCAAGGCAAATGGCACTGTAAAGTGGCAGAGCAGGGCCTAGGTAATTATGCAACTGAAATTCCATGGCCATCTGTGTGTGTGCAATGTAGTAGGCAGGACAGCAAAAATCCTGGAGGAGGAAACCCTTTCCTTCCTGTCAGTCTCTAAAGCCAGCCATACATGGATTGGGCCGATTCAGCAGGGACTGGATGAATTTTGATCCATGTATGGGCAGGTTGGTTGTACAAAAGTCAGTCTATCTGCACCAGGGAAGAGGAGAGATCCCTTTTCTGATCTAATGGGGCCTTGGCCTGGTAAAGTCAGATTGCCTGTTCCCCCCTACAGTGGTCCAAATTGTTAGCATTATATAAACCTTGTATTACATAAAGTAATACTTGATGAGTCTGCCATGAAGGTACTTTTTCGTGATGGCCTGACTACCATCTTCCAGTTTTGCTCTTCCATTGCCACTTTGTCACATGAGCCCCTCGTAAAGACCACAAGTTACCATGCCAACATACATTGCATAAGTATGGTTCACTATCTAAAGTTTTTTAGGTTTTACGGTTTTATGGTGGAGCAAGTGAATGTTGGCTAGAAGTGCCCGAAAAAGACCACAGGAGATAAGCAGCATTGAAATGCAAAAAAAAGGATGAAAAAAAACATGGCAGTTGTTTTTACTACACTAAAGCTTTAAGACCTACTTTAGGGTATTCAGTGACTTTGCAGTAATACCACAATGGTTCTGTGGTAAATGTAGATTAGTGAAAGAGCAATGCAGATCTCCATAAGAAATAATTTAATTTACCAACTGAAAGTGACATATATTGAATGAATCCTGTCCAATAATGTAACATTGATCCATTTGGAAATATGGCAATTTTTACAAAAATTATCTCCAGTTGAAGAAGGCAAAATTGTGGCTAAAAAGATGCAAACAGGCTATATGGCTATATGTAGAAGGTGATGTGTTAGGCATATAAGTTTGCAGTGGTTGTAAACCCCCCCCCAAAAAAAAAAAAAAACCTGCAAGACAAAGGCATAATGAGCTAGTATGCATAGCATACTAGCTCATTAAATATTACTTACCTTAGATCTAAGCCCCCGCATCGGTTCTCGTTCACCACTCCGGCCGGCGACATTGCTCCCAGGGTTACTTCTGGGTATTGCTGGCTCCAGCAAAGTGACCTGCGATGACGTCACTCCTGCCCATGTGCGCGGGAGCTGCCGGTAACGGCACAGTCTACCTAAAGCAATGGCACGTACGTGTCGTTGCTTCAGTTTGCTTCAGTGTGCATGTGCCAATGACGTTGGCACATGCAAATACAGGGGATATCTCTTAAACCGTTCAGGTTTAGGAGATATCCATGGTAGCTCCAGGTAATCCTTATTATAGGCTTACCTGTAGCAAAAAGTGTGTTGTAAGGGTTTACAACCACTTTAAATGTATAATAAACTTGCTGTATTGTGTAACGGGGTAGATACAAAAAAGAGAATATTATGCAGAGATACTTCATATAGACAGCTGTACCATTGCTTCATTAGCTTCATGCCAATATGTTTAGAAACATGAATGTGAAAAGCTTTTCTTGCTGTTGACTTGGAATCTGCAGAAAGGACAAACAAAAGCAGAATATGGGATGTAGTCAAACATTACAAGGACATATGACAAATACACATGGATGATTCATTAAAACTGGAGAAAGGAAAATGAGCACAAAAGCAGTTCTTGTCACTAGCCACCAATCACCTTTCATTTTATGGAAATATTAAACTGGAATTCTCAGTGGTCCCAACTTTAAATGTGTGCTATTTTTTTTTTTTTCATTGCCACTCTGTAAGAAAATCTATGTACCTACCACCTACCTACCCAGTAGTGAATTGCCGTGTCTTTTATTTACAGTTAGAAACATGTCAAACCTGTCATAAAATGAGCTAATTGACAGCATATGATAAAAAATAAATAAATATAAAAATGTAAACATACTGGTCCCCTTTTTCTGAAATAATAAAAAATATCAGTTTTGGAACAGGACTATAAAGAGGCCAGTAGCCAATAGATTTCATCTCATAATTTATTCTAAGCATGCGTGGCACTTTGTGCGTCAAAATTGTCTACACAAGACCGCAATTTGTTGTTGGAAAATTTTAGATCAAGATCTCAAACTTTGTGTGTCGGAAATTCAGACAGAAAAAGTCAGATGGAGCCCACACACGATCGGAATTTCCGACAGCACAATCCGTACAGGGCATAACTGTGAAGAAGCCTTTCCGTATTTGGAGATGAAATCTCTTTTCCTTATGATATAAAGAGTGCCCCCTTGTCCTCTGTAAAAAAAAAGCTGATGATTCTGAAACTTAATTTTTAAAATGAAAAAAGAAATAACATTTTAAAGAGATCCTGTCACCAACTTCACAGTGCCATTTGCCTTGGCACTATATTTTTCTCAATTGTGATATATTACTAAAGCACTGCTATGTCTGTGAAGAGTGTGAAGATAAACAGTGTGGAAGAGTGTCAAAAACCAGCATGGAACAGCTGCACTATTTAAATGGTCCTAAAACATTAGATGAAATTGTATTTGGGAAAATGGTGCACTTATTCCAACATACTAACTACCATGATAAATATAATTGTACAACAAAATCCCCTAGATCAAAAAGGAATAAATACATAAGTAAATAAAAAAAAAATCACTATATGGAAAAATAGATATTAATTTATGTGTATAAAGTCCTCTTTAGTAAGATGTGACATCTTAAAGTGTCCATATAGTGCTGCTACAGGAATTTTTATTGTGATACGTGCCACCACTTCCACCACCATGTACAATGCCCGCTCACCTTAAAAAGTGACCCTCAATGGGTCAGATCGTACCTTTAGGACATAGGATCTTTAGACGGTTCACTACTGCTGATGGGGGTAAGTGTCCAGGATATCCTCCAATGCATAGAGAACCACTGTCTTGGAATGACTCAAAGCTTAAAAAAAAGGAGAAAACTTTCATCACACAAGATGTATACAAGTGTGGATTTATTGGATATAACAATATTCCATTCACATATTCATTCATCTTGTATATTGCATTTTAATATAAGGCAAATCAGGGAGAGGCAGAGCTCTCCTCCACTCTACTACTACCGGGTTGCTGAGACATCGGAAATTATGTTACCGACTTCTCCCGGCGTGTTCCGTCACTAATCACGTGACTTCTTCAAGGGATTTTTAAGGTGAGCGGGCATTGTACCCAGTGGTGGAAGTGGTAGCACATATCACAGTAAAATTTCCTGTATTGGAGCAGCCCTCAATGGACACTTTAAAGTGGTGTTCCATCCAAAAAAATGCATGAATGTGCCTAAAAAACCTAAAAAAAAAACATTTGGAAACATTTTTTTTTTTTACTCGCCTCTAAATGGCTGTTGCTGGGGGGTCCCTCGTAGGCTGCCTCCTTCAGTGCCTGTGCTCTTGACGTCACTTCCCCTTGGTGCAGGAAGGGCTCAGCTCTGCCCCCTCCCTCGTGTCAATCATCTGGGACACATGACAGGTTCAAGATGAATGCGCGACCAATCACAGTGCGCAGCACCACTCGTGCATGCGCATTGGGTGCCTGGCTGTGAAGCCACAGAGGGGTGCCCACAGTTACAATGTCGTAGCCACCAAACGGAGGGGGAGACAAGCGGGGCTTCGATCCCCCACATCGCTGGACCCTGGGACAAGTAAGTGTCTGATTATTAAAAGTCAGCAGCTGCAGTATTTGTAGCTGCTGACTTTTAATTTTTAATTTTTTTTATAATAGGAACACCTCTTTAAGAAGTCACTATTTACTAAAGAGGACTTTATACGCACAAATTGATATCTATTTTTTCATACTGTGAATTTATTTATTTATGTATTTATTCCTTTTTTATTTAGGGGATTTTTTTGTGCAATTATATTTATCATGGTAGTTTGTAGGTTGGAAGCGCACCATTGCCTTTCTTTACCACCATATGCTGATTTCTGTCTAACAGTTCTATTACGTACTGCTCACCCCCTTACCACTGCATACTACTCACTACCCTGCCCTACCAATACATATTGCTCACTGCTCTACCATTGCATACTGGCCAGTGGCCACTATTGCGCCCTGCCACTGCATGGTGCTCACCACCTTGCCCTACCTTCCACTACATAATCTGCCTTGCTACTACATAGTAATCACTGTCCTGCCCTGCAGCTAAATATTGCCCACTGCCCTACCATAGGACTACATACTGTTCACTGCCCTTCCCTGCTACTACATACTGTTCACTGCCCTGCAACTGCATACTGCTTGCTGCTTTGCCCTGCCTCTACATACTGATCACTGCCCTGCCCTGTGCCTGCCTGCTGATCACTGCCTTGCCCTACAACTACATTCTGCTCACTGCTCTTCCCTGTTGTTACATACTGTTCACTGCCCTGCCAATGCATACAGATCACTCTCCTGTCCTGCAACTACGTACTGCTCACTGTCCTGACACAAGCATATTGCCCACTACCCTGTCCTGCCTCTACCCACTGCTTACTGCCCTGCACTTCTACTACATACTTATCACTGTCCTGCCACTACATACTACTCATTGTCACTTTACACCTGTCACTGTCCAGAGCTGCCACTCCATATTGCTGTCTGGCATTATCGTAGTGCTGCTCTCTGCACTGCCACTCCACACCACTCACTGTCTGGCACTATTACTACAAACTACTCATTGCCTTGCACTAACTTATTTCACTGACTCTATATACAGTTCACAGTGCTACTACTAAATACTGCTCACCGCCCTGCATTTCTTTAATATATACAGCATACTGTTCATTTAGGTTGAATTCACACATGGTGCAGTGATATGATTACTGCATTGTAAAATGCCTGTCACTTCAAGGACACACAGAAAACAATTGTTTCCTGTGTGTCCCATTCACACTGCAATCCAGACATGCTGCATTTTATCACAGTCCACCATACCGAATCATATGGAACTGTACAGCAGTGCAGTGCTTCATGCTGCTATACAGTTCCATGAATGAAGTGAACGTTTTCAAATAACGTTTGTGCAAAACAAACAAAAACAGAAAAGGAGCTGTGTGATATTGCGCACCACACTGCCCCCTACCGCAGCTGGTAACAAGCAGCTGCCCGAACTCTCCATTGTTGTAAAAATGTATTCTTACTGGCCTGCCACTGTCAATACACCCAGATCACGGTATTCTCTGAACTACCACAAGGTACTGTGCATAGCTCTGCACTTCTTTACTACTACATAGTGCTCACTGCTCTGCACTTTCCTTCTACTGTACATACCACATACAACACAGCATTGCATTGCCATGTCATACTGCAATGACTTTGGGGAGTGGTGGTGACTTGAGCCCTGGGTGTGTCAGATTGGAAGCCCTGTAAGGTAGACTGTATGGTAAGGTAGACCCTTGCTTTTTAAAAGGGGTTCTGCTGACATCATATCCAAGATGGCCGCATCCAGCAAAAGTCTCTGGTTTTTTAGATATCTACACAAGGGAGGCTTTTGCTGGTAAATAACATGTATAATAAATTGTAAATGCACATATAGTCTTAAGGTAGGATTTTTGTTAAAATTAGTGGTTTGGCAACAGGTTCTCTTAAAATAGATCAATAATTGTGCAAATGGAGAAAAAAAACTGGGAATAATATTAAACAGATATGATTAAACAGGAAAGTTTTACATATGTCTGAACAGAAAAGGAGCATTATAATATCCTTGTAGCTTAAAAGTACTCAAACTGCATTAATGAAATATAGGAAATGCAATTTAAACTGCAAACAATAAATCAAGTTAGCAAAGATTGGAGTTAAAAAAACAGATTGCTAATGAAATTAAATTAAGTCTCGATAAATGTTTTACAAAGGTATAACTAAGAAAAGATTCTCTGGTGATATAGGACCTCTAAAAGATAGTTTGGGAAACGCATATATATTGTATATACAATTAATTTATATATATACATATATATATATATATATATATATATATATATATATATATATATATATATATATATTATAGTTTTTTTTTTTATCTCACATTGGAAGAAGTTCAGTCATACGTAATAAAAATTAAGATAAAACAACTGGCCCAGATGGCCTCCATTCATCCATGTGGTAAAGGAACTAAGCTCAGTAATTGAAAAAAACACTAAATCTTATTAAACACCATTTTTTTTGCCTTGGACAGTTTTACCAGTCTAGCATACAGATAATATTGTGACACATTTTAGGAATGGTAAAGGGAACAGGGGAACTAAATACCAATAAATCTGTCTTTTCTGGTGTGAAAATAGTTTGAAAGCATTCGAAAGGACTGTATAATAATAGTAATAATAATATACTGTAGGTTATATCTAACTAGTTTTATGGGGAGGTAGGTTCAAATCTGTATGTAGTAAATACCATTTCTGGACTTTGCTAAAAAGTGAGAATAAGTATTGTATTTTTTAAGAATGGTGATTGTGTATGCTATACAGTACATTGCTTTAGTATGCTAAACATCATTTAATTAGGGTTTACATGTACTTACAACTCTGCAGTGACCATGAGAGGTAGTAATGGCAAAATTAATAATGGAATTTTAAAAATTACTAGATGATTTTCTAAGAACTAAGAGCTGAACACGATTAATTTATTTCCTTTTAACTATAATTAGTAGGTCAATAGGCTGCTGATGTTATATTCAAGGCTCAATTTGCCTGTAAACATCAAACCTATCCTCTCCCACCTTTTAGGCCTTCCTGTTGATTAGTAAGGCCACCCGTCGCATTAAGAATAAATAGAGAGGTGTGGGAATTGGTGAGCCAGCTTTCAACTTTTGTTTAAAAATCTAAGTTTTTCATATAATAGAGTCAGCAGTTAAGTTAAATAAAATAAATGTAAAAACAAGATCTGTTTTGCAGTGAGGCCCCTTTCACATTGGTTGTTCGATCAGATCTGCTTTCAGTTTTTCAGGAGGATCTAAGTGGAAGCTCCATGTTTGACTATACTGTATGAACAAGCGGGTGTTCATTTATATCCGAATACTTCCGAGGTTCAAATAAAACCCCAAAAGGTTTGCATCTATTTCCAAATTTTTTGGACATAAACATGATGAATTTGAGGTAGTGAAATGTAAATGGAAGCACATCAATTCCATTTACATCCACCCACCCATACACCTAACATTGGTGTGTTAAGCTCCAGGAGGGCATAACTCAATGGACACAGATGTCACAAAATGTCCTTCGACTCCGATTCAGTAGGGGATCTGTTCATGGATCCCCTATAGCACAGAATTTTTCTTTACCTTAAAACATATATTGCATTAAAGTGATACTATGCACACACTGTTTAATTTATATTGTCCCTTCTCTTTCTGCATGTGGATGATGACACCGTAATTATTTTAATTAACCACTTACGGACCGCCCGCTGTCATTTTTTACGACGATACTTGAAGAGGATTATCGCTGTTATGGCAGCAGCTTGCTGCCATAACCCCTGTATCCTCTTCTTCAGTGAGAGGTCCAGTTTCAGATAAAAGTGGTCTCTGCAGTGGATTCGCCACAAGATCACTTTGATCGGTGGCCGGAGAGGGCCCCCCTCCTCCCGCCATGCTTACTGGAGCCGTCAGTAGTGGTGGAGGCAATCGCATCTGCTCCCTGGCTTGGTATGGAGATGAGTGAGGGGTAGATGCCACCCACCCATCTCCATATCATTGCAGGGCAGAAGTGGCGTCAAAGCATCACTTCCACCCAAAGCTCTTAAAGGGACTTTTTTTTAAATTACATTTTAATTAAATTAATTAATTTTTATTTTTTTTTTTATTGCATTTCAGTATAAATAAGAGATCTGAGGTCTTTTTGACCCCAAATCTCATATTTAAGAAGTCCTGTCATGCTTGTTAGCCCTTGTACACACGGTCAGACATTCCGACAACAAAATCCCTTGGATTTTTTTAGACAGATTTTGTCAGAAACTGGTGTTGCATACACACGATCGGACAAAGTTGTCGGAAAATCCAATTTTTCATAACGTGATGACGTTCGTTCGTTGCGAGGGGACTACATTGCGGTTAGTAGCCAATAGCTTTGGTCTCGTAATTTGATCTGAGCATGCGTGGCACTTTGTCCGATCGTAATTCTCTACAAACCATCGGACAAAGTCAGATCGGATCATGTTGTCGGAAAATTTTATATCCAGCTCTCAAAGTTTGTTGGTCGGACATTCCGATGGAAAAAGTTCGATGTAGCCCACACATGGTCGGATTATCCGACAACACTGTCCGATCGGACATTTTCTGTCGGAATGTCCGACCGTGTGTACAAGGGCTAATAGGAATGAAAGTGACATAATGACACCACAAAAATAAAAGGTAAAATAAGTAAGAAAAAAAATTAAACGAGCCTCGTCCCGCAGAGCTTGTGTGCAGAAGCGAACGCATACGTGAGCAATGCCCGCATATGAAAACGGTGTTAAAATCACACATGTGAAGTATCGCCATGATCGTTAGAACAAAAGCAATAATTCTAGTCCTAGATCTTCTCTGTAACTCGAAACATACAACCTGTAGAATTTTTTTTTTTTTTTCTAATAGATTTTTATTGTTTTGTAAAGGTAATACAAAGGTAGGTGTTACATGACATGTTGATTTTACAAAAGTAATCAGTTGTCGATGCAGTTCAGAAAGGAAAGAGGGTATGAGTGAACAAGGTAACAAGGGGGGAGATAAAAAAAAAAAAAACGAGGAAGAAAATAGGTGGTTACATAAACAACAATGCAAGTACTTGTTACTGCACAGAACTGTTCTTATCAGGACTAAGATCTAAGTCAAAGATTTCTTATATTTGGTAGTCCAGATTTTCCATTGCATATCAAATAGTCTGCACTTCAGTGCCTTTATGGCTAGTGCACGCTCTACAGTATGGTGTTGGTTTACTCTTCTGATCAACCTGTAGAATTTTTTTAAACATTGCCTATGGAGATTTTTATGGGTAAAAGTTTGTTGCCATTCCAAAGGCGGGCGCATGTTGAGTATCAATTTACTTGGGATAACATTATCTTTCACAATATAAAAAAAATGGGCTAACTTTACTGTTGTCTGATTCTTTAATTAAAAAAAGTTTATTTTTTCCAAAAAAAGTGCACTTGTTAGACCACTGCACAAAAATGGTGTGACAGAAAGTATTGCAACGACCGCCATTTTATTCTCTAGGGTGTTAGAAAAAAATATATAATGTTTGGGGGTTCTAAGTAATTTTCTAGCAAAAAAAAAAAATGTTTTTAACTTGTAAACACCAATTCTCAGAAAGAGTCTCGGTCCTTAAGTGGTTAAAAAAGTATCTAAGTACCTTTTTCCTAATCAATATACAGCTGTCACATGACCCAGCTCTTTCCCAGCCTGTCTGCAGGGAAACATGAGCAGGAAGAATTTTTAGTCCTCTGTTGCTGGTCACATGTTCAAAACGAACAAAACAAAAAAACAGCCTTATTTAAAACAATTTAAACGGTTTAATATATGTTTGAATTCACATCTTTATTATTTTGTGGAAATAACTTAGAGTGGGCAGGTTTCTGCCTGCAGTTTAGAATAAGAAGGAGGTGAAGCCACCATTAGTCCACAGGTACAACAGCCTATTCAAAATGAATGGGCTGCGCTGCCCACACAAACGTGGTTGCATGAAAACTGCATAATGTGAACTTAAACGAAATGAAGATAGCCGTAGTTAAAACTTGGCATAAGGAGGTATCATTTTTTATGTCTCTATTTTAGCCTTTTCTGATTATGAAATGTCATTATTACTTAGGTCACTGGCCTCTTTGGTATTTAGAAGGGAAAATTGGTAATGGTAGCCTACATGTTGCCTCAGTATAGATTTATTTGAATTCTTCTTTCTTTATCAAGCAACAATGAAAATTCAGCATAATACAGAAATGCTATTGGCTTTTTTGTTTGCATGAACATTAGCAGCACATTTCCCTCCTGCTTTCAGAAATCGGCTTGGTAAGGTTCTATTCTTTCTGGTTTCTGTTTTTTTACATTGTCAATAGGAAACAGATAAAACAACAAATCTATTTTAATTCCATTTTCATCTGTTTTTCCTACTTTTGCTACTAGATCAGCACCTAAAAAATGAAAGAGTGGAAGAGTGAAGGAATAAATTATGCTAAAATCTCAGTTAAAAGAAGGGTTGCAGATTGAATAGTAAATATAGATAAGGATAAAAACTGAAAGCTTCCAGTCTTTATTCCTGCTTTGTATGACTGTAGGAAAATCCCAATATACAAATACCCTTATAGTCATCAAGCTTTAACATTATGCTAAGGACAGGGAGAAATTCTCATCACCATTTTTACTGATGGAAGCAGTAATCAGATTTGGCATCATCAAAAAAATGTAACGATGGTTAATGCATATGTGGCAGATGGGTGTAATCTAATGTAAGGTTAGATATTGATTTAGGGTGAAAATAGAGCACTGGTTAAATTCTATTTCAATATACATTTAAAGCAAACCAATCATATGCTGTATGTTCCAGTATGACAGCATTATAGATTAGGCTGAGACACTGCTAAAAATTGGGTTTCCATTTTAAATACAAGTTGCCTTTGCCAAAGTAATCAGAAGTGTAAAATTAACAGTTTAGGATCCTTAAGGCTGGGTTTACACTATTGCAAATTGGATGCGGTTTTAACTGCATCCGATTTGCATGTCAGGAGATTGTGACTGGCTCTAAAGGGAGCTGGTTCACACATCTCCGGAGCGGCTCTGGTGTGTGAATTGCACAGGAGTCCTGTGTGTTTTCTAGTCCATTTCAGGTCCAAAGTCAGCCAAAAATTTGGACTGAAATTGGACCTAAGATAGGAAACAGGGACACACCAGACCCTTGCTGTGAGCTGCTCCGTGCGGCAGTGTGAACCCAGCCTTAAAATGGAAATAAGGCTGATCTCCCCCCACCTATGATTTATACTGCTGGTAAAAACACAACTGTGTAAATACCTTATTTCAATCTGCTCTTATTCAGTCACAGGGTGCAGAAGCTCCTGCTCAACTATGTCATGGAGTGCTGGACAACGGGGCTGAATTCAGGAACCCGTGATGTCACCCACCGGCTTTCATTGCCAATCTATTGTCGGCACTCCCTCCTCTCCCATATAACAGTTGTTCTATGATACAGGGGAGAGAGGGAGCGCCGAGAACAAATGGACAATGGAAACCGGTGGGTGACGTCCCACCTTCTGGAATCGTCAGGTGCTCTGTGACATAGGGGAGCCAGAGCTTTGCATCATGTGAAAGGACTGGAGCAGAGTTAAATAAGGTATTTACACACATCTGACCCAGAAAAGCATGGACACAATTAGACCTCTGAGGGTATACTGTGGTTCTGCCACCAGGTCATCAGTAGCAGATCCTTAAAGCCCTGCAAGTTGCAAGGTGTGGTATCCATGGATAGGACTTGTTCTCCTGCATATCCCACAGATGCTCAATTAGAGTGTTATCTGGAGAATTTGTAGTTAACAACTAGAACTTGTTGTGTTCCTCAAACTGTTCTTAAACCATTTTTGCAGTGTGGTAGAGCGTATTATCCTGCTGAAAGAGGTCACTGCCATCAGGGAATACCATGAAGGGGTGTATTTCATCAGTAACAATGTTTAGGAAGGTTGTATATGTCAAGTAACATTCACATATATGGCAGGATCCAAGGTTTCCAATCAGAACATTGTCCAAAGTGTCACATTGCTTCTGCTGTTCTTCCTTCTTCCCATAGTGCATCCTGGTGCCATCTCTTCTCCAGGTAAGCACACATACCCAGCCATCCACATGATGTAAAAGAAAATGTGATTTATCAGGCCACCACCTTCCATTGCTCTGTGGTCAGTTCAGATGCTCATATTCCCATTGTAGGTGTTTTTGGCTGTGGGCACTGGTCAGTATGGACACCCTGACCGATCTGCGGCTACGCCATCCCTTGCACAAAAACTGTGATGTACTGTGTGTTCTGACACCTTTCTATTGAAGCTAGCATTAATCTTTTCATCAATTTGAGCAACAGTAGCTCTTCTGGATTGGACTACATGGGCCAGCCTTCGCTCCTTATGCAAGGAGCCTTGTCTGTCTGTGATCCTATAACTGTTTTTTGTCCTTGGACTACTTTTGGTAGGTCCTGACCACTGCAGACCAGGAACATCCTACCAGAGTTGTAGTTATGGAGTTGCTCTGAACCATCCGTCTACCCATTACAATTTGACTCTTGTTAAAGTCGCTTAAATCCTTATGCTTGCCCATTTATAAGCGCCGTTTTTCAAAACATTTCCTTTTTGCTAATTTTTCCACTATAATTAATTTACATTTGAAACATGCCTGAACATGCCTAAATGCTGCATTTATTTGCATCAAGCGTTTTTCCTGTCTGAAAGCTCCTCTCAAAAATTCACTCGGGATGGGTTTATTTCAGCCTGTCAATGCTTCTCTTCAAATATGTCTGCAAATGCCCAAATATGCATAGACACATAGGCCAACATAGAGGTGTTTCTGCAAGATGAAAGAAACACCAAATGCCTTTATAAGCAGCATTTTTATTTCTAATGTACAGGAAGCCCAGCTCATACAGGTAGTGACAGAGCTTGCCACTAGACAAGAGAAAAAAAAAAACTCTCACCACTATGTTTTAAAACTTCCCGAGGGGTGAAAAAGATGGACCAACCACTCTGGGGGGACAACAGAGACAAATACCAGACATGTGATCTCACCTAAAAATACCAATAAATGTCAATCAGCCAGTGCATCTAAGATGTTCAAAGTTGTAACTTTTCCAAGTTGAAGGATTATAGAAATCAATGATCAAGTAAACCATAGAAACAGAGTATAATACTCATCCATCCATTACTCTAAGGCCCCTTGCAGACGGGACAGACTCCACCAAGCGAATTTTAGCATATTCAGCGTTGAATCTGTCCACTGATCCCCGCAGAGCAGGCATATGTCAGGTCTGTGTTTGCTCCGCTATGCAAACCAGACACAGACACAGTCCTCTCTTCTCTATGGGGCGGTCAGATGGAAATCTGTCATCCGTGGACATTCGCCGCTCCATAGAGAGCTATGGATGGCAGTGGCGGCTAGTGATGGGGGGGGCGGAAAACAATTACCCCCCCGGTGGCACATCAAACCCTTGCTGTCTGCCGGTCAGTCCAGCACTTACCCCATCTAGGTTGCAGGTGGCAGGCAGCAGGTAGTGGCTCCTGTGTTCTTTCCTCCATCACAGCGGCTGTGTGTCTCCTCCCCTCCTCTTAGGCATCCAATAGGATTGCCTGTCCTTTCAGACAGTCGAGTGACGGGTCTCAAGATCAGCTTCCTGATTGGCCTGGGAGGAGCATCAGTGTTAAAATAGTGAATATTCATTCGCTACTGTAACACACCTGGGTGGGCTCCGTTTGCATTCTCTGCGCTCTGATCCCACCCTATTTTGAAGCCTATTAGAGCACCTGGATCTAATCAGGTACTTCAAAAGGACACCAACCCCCCTTAATGGATGGGCCGCCCCTGATGGATGGTCAGATCGGGTCTACCTGAATAACTGACAGGCAGACCAGATCAGTCTGTCAATGTGAAAGGGGCCTTAGTCATCGGGTGGCAGTTTTTCAGGCGGACCCGATCGGATCATTCATAGCTCTCTATGGAGTAGCGGATGTCAGGGTGACATATGACCACTGACATCTGCTGGCAATAGATCTGATCCGCGCCGCCAAAAACAGACAGCTTACAGTGAATCGGATGGAAAAGAATAGGTGATCTGTTTCCAACCGCCCTTGTCCTATCCATGTCCAGTTTGCTATGCAGAGCTGTCATCCGCCTGCTCAGCGGAGATCAGCGAATCAGCGCCATAGGTTGGCCACACATTATACAATTTTCTTATTCAATTTCCTTTAGATTTACCTTAAACTATGTAGTGCAAGGGCCTGCCAAATTTAGTGTTTTGGTTTGACCTCATATCATATGGCTTTGATAAAACTAAAGGAAAATTGTACAAGAAAATTGTATAATGTATGGCCAGCCTTAGATGCACTAGCTGATTGACATTCATTGGTGTTTTTATATGACATAACATGTCTGGTCTATGTCTCTGTTGTCCACCCCAGAGTGGTTGGTCAATCTTTTTCACCCCTGGATCAATGGATCTAGTTTTAATAATAAAAAAAATGTTATATATGTTAATAAAGATGTATTGTTTCTTTTTAAATACTATTAAATTATTTTGTTTTGTGTGACACTCTTACATCCCCCTACTCCAAGCTCTTTGTCTGGAGATTTGGGGTTTCTTTCCCTGTTTTTTGCCTACAACTATTTAATGGGGGATGGTGTCAGTTTGTTAAGAATACACAGCCCCTCCTCCCACTTGTATGCTCAATGCTCAAGTATCAGATCTTTGCTTGTCAGAACAGCCCAGTGTTTAGGAGTTTGAGGCTGCTGCCAGTATGGTGCCTACCAGTGGTGGCCATCCAATAGGTGCTCACAGGGCACTGCCCCCCCATCCATGTGTCCAGCCCCCTGATCTACATATAGGGTGCTGGATGCATGGATTCCAATGGGGGGGGGGATTGAAGCATATGATTAGAGCCAGAGGCTCTAGTAGGCTTCAAATAGGTGAGCTTGGGAAGCAGAGCACCGTCCGTGGATTGTTTTCCATCCCCCCCCCCCCCCCAAAAAAAAAACAAAAACAGCCACCACTGGTGCCTGCAATTTGTATCTGCAGCAGTTATTTATATTTTTCTGCTAGAGCCACTGTCTTTAATTTACTAAAGGCAAATAGGCTGTTTGCTGTTTACTTTATTCCTAAAGTGAATTTTTTTAACAATTTATTATTGATCCAGACACTGACCCAGTGAAGAAATATTCAGTACTATTCAATATATTCAAAGTACATCTTTGTGTTAAGATGGGCACTGATTGTTACATGACTCTTCTATACAAAAGAATAACATTAACGTTTTGGATTCATTTTCTTTATTCAGAATATATTAATTTACTGTATATACAAAATCAGATAGTTTTCAATGAGAATGCCATTTTGTTTGTTTAATTTGTATATTTGTATAATTTGTTTAATTTGTATATATCAAGCTAAGCCTGACCCAGATATTGCTGCTTCATTGAAGTTTACAAGGTGCCATTGTATAATATTCATCAAACCGCTTACTTACTTACATACTGTATGTGTCTCCTGAATGCCACTTTATGTAGACACTGTTGTCTTACTCCGCATTGGGCTTATGGTTTTAGTTGTAGCAAAGTCTTTAACCTCTTCCAGCCTAATGAGGACCTGGAAAGGCCAAAGACAGCTGACATCCTTCAATATGTAGCGGGTTGTGAGGCATAGAGGGTACAAAGATAGTCAAAGTCATTGGGCGCCAGACACTTCTTGGATGCAAAAGAGGTTTTATTTATTTTAAAAGTCCTTTTTATATTTTGAAGGGTAAAAGGGTGAGACTTCAGTAGGAGGACAGTCGTACAAAGAAAGGCCCCAGCAAGGCGCCACTTCTGCAGGATTGCTCTCTCCTATGGCAACAGTACTTAAAGTAGTTGTAAACCCTTACAACACACTTTGACCTACCTGTAGGTCCAAGAAATATCTCCTAAACCTACACGGTTAAGGAGATATTTGCCAAAAGACAGGCACCGCTGTCTACGGCGCATGCGCCGTAGACAGCGGCGCGCAGGCGCACTGAGCGTGCCGCCGTCAACGGTGATATGCCGCACGTGGCGGCTCCCGTGTGCATGCGCGGGAGTGACGTCATCGCGGCTTCGCCGAATGACAGCTGCGGAGCAGCTAGACCCATCGAGAAGATGGATGCGCCGGACTACAGGGGACAGCGGGGACTTTGCTGGCTCCTGTGTCAGGTAAGTGACACATAATGGACTACTATGCAATGCATAGTAGTTCATTTTGCTTTACCTTTGCAGGGAATGAAAGAGGAAGTAAACTCATCAGGGTTTACTTCCTCTTTAACAGTTCCTAACACAAAGTTCAACAGTTCACTCAGCTTCACTACAACTTCTACTTGTAGTTCTTCAGCCCCTTGAGCTCCTAGTCTCTAATTGGACTCCTAATGTCCCACTAGATACGGGACTGAATCCCATGAGCTCCTCAAGACCTTTGCGGTGGTATCTCCCTCAAGCTTCACCCTCGACACTTGGCACTCTAGATACTTTTCAAGCTTCACCCCTGCTAAACTGCTTGTTCCGTGGCTTGACACACAAGGCTGTTCTGCAAGCGTCACCTCCGCTGGCCCGTCCATCGTGCCCGTTCAGCAAGAATACTGCTCCTGTACTTGCATCAGTTACTCACTGTGTCCCTGGTAAAGGTGGCTGGTCCCTTAGTGGTGACAGCTTCCCTTCTACCTCCAACCCCGACAGGTTCTTCGGCCAGCAGAACCGTCAATTTTGGTTGAACTACAAGCCACAGTCCCAACCCTGTGCTGCCCTCTTACCTTTGGATAAGCCCTCACACAGCCAGGCAATCCAATGCTCCCAGGATAGGCCCAATCTTTGGCCTAGCAGCCCGGGGCGTACGACACATGTCCACCCAGACAGCAGCCCAGGTGGCACAGAACAGAGATCACCCGACCTTACCCAAATATATAGGTTCTCCCAGCAGGCTAAGGGATTCAAGAAAACCCCTGCACTTTGACTGAGATACCCCATATACCCATAACCTGACCTTGGATTGCCCATCTCATATCTAGTACCACCAACTTCCCGTTCACCTAGTGGTAGAAGAGAAAAGTGCAACAAGACCAAACTTAGGGAGAAATCAATTGATCTCTATCAATTAACTGTAGTAGCTACTCCTGACAATGAATTTGGTGAGGAGCTCCCTGACTAAACCCCAGGGCGCTACATAGTTATTATGCACTCTTTAAATTCAGAAACTTGAATACAATATTTGACCCCCACGCTGAATTTGATTGCAGTGCAATGACAAGGGGGAGAATTTGCTAAAGGCCAATAGACCTGTGCACTTTGCAAGTGCAGTTGCTCCAGAGCTTAGTAAATGAGGTGAAGCTTCACTTTGGAAAGAATACCCATTCACATGCAAGGAAAATAAAAACACAATTTTTTTTCTTTCACATGAATGGCTGTTGGTAATAAGCACAGCTTTCCCTTGTTTACTCAACTCTGGAGCAACTGTACTTGCAAAGTGCACAAATTTGCCTTTAGTAAATCCACACCAATGATTACCTAGGAAAACCAACTACTGGAGTCCAGGAAATGTATTAGGTGATGTCATGTACTGTAGAATTAATTTGTAACACACTGTAGCCTTGCTTTGGTTAGTGATAATGGCCTCAAAGTGTACAGAATTTAGTAATGCTTTCTTTATCATGTAGCTAAATTAAGCAAGGAAGGGGGCTGTTGAGAGGATGCTGAGTTGATGCCGAGGATGCAGAGGATGCTCAGTTGAGTTAGAAGGCTATTTATTGATGAGTAAAAAGAAAAACACCTCTCCATTCTCTGGTTTTTAGTCGGCACAGTTTCCAATTGTGTGTTCTAGCAGTAGTTTTTACTAAAAGGGACAGAGCACATACATCATTTAGGTGTGCCTAGAGCAGAATAATGTCTAAATAAAGGGTATGCTTATCTACCACATTTAGTGGCCAGTAGTGGAATACAAGGAGTAGGACAGAGCTTGACCATGCTAGCTTTGGTTGACTTTGACATAATTTGTCGTTCTTAACTTTGGGGCTCAAATGTCATCCTAATAATAAACACGGTTAGTTTTAGGCTGCCCAAGTAGAAAGAGGGTTCATACAGGATCTGTGTTTTCCTGGGCTTTTTTTGTTCTGCCTTCCACCCTGGTCTGTATATAAATAGGGAGAATGCCAGGCTCAAGGGCCACCAGTGGAACTGCATAGGAAATGAGAAGGTCCAATGCAAGGGGAAGATGTAGCCCAGAGCAATGCTTTACTACCACCCTAAGGGGATTCACCTGCAAGGACTCTACCACATATAGATCTTTACCTGCAAAGATATGCCTGGGCAGCCCATTATAGTTAGTTAGGAGGAATTGTCAATGTTATTTATGAGACCGAGATGTTTGCCTGGTCTGGTTCTTCGAAGGGGTGCATGGTGGTACATGGCATATACGAAGGACAGGGCCAGTAAAGCACACACAGGGTAGAAGAGAGAGGCCATCACGGAAGGGTTAACTCGGTGAGAGAATAGGAAGAAGAGAATTTTTGCCATGGGTAACCATAGAGTGGTGGGAATGTACAGAAGCCAGTAAACAAAGCATGGTACCTGGTGTAGGTGACAGGTCCTCCAGTAGTGAGGAGGTCAGTGTTCTGGCTTCCTCCCTAGTGGCTGGTTCTTCCAATGTATCTGGTACAGAGACCCCATATACCCAGCAGCATGGTACGGGAGAGCTGAAGGAGTTAAGTAAGTGCACACAGAGGTCCATGCTAGTGAACAACAGGGCCCTATTCTGACACTGGGAGTGAGGTGGAAGAGTTATGCTGGACTCCTGGAGAGGGCAGGGGCTCAGCGCTGTTCCTCCTAAATTTAACATTCATCCAGCAAAGGTGTGTAGTAATAAGCAACGGTACATTTTAGAGACAGATTCTCTATATTGCACTACTGCACACAGTATACGACTCTTCTCTAAGCTGAGGTTCCGCCTTAATATTAACTTTCACATGAACGTGGCGCCGCCAGGTCTTGGACATTGACGAGCCTGTACATGAGAGAAGAGGTACCCCCACATGCACAGACATGGTAGGCAACGCTCTTTTACCTTCCTTGATTTGAGCATAACAAAAGGGTGAGCTGCATCTGTTTGCGTGGTTGCACTGGGGTGTTTTGTTTGGATGCACTTGCAGTGGTGGATGAAGTGGTGGATGAAGTGGTGGATGAAGATAAATGTTTCTTCATTTGCATGTACACTGTACAAGTGTTTGTGACTTTTGTATTTGACTTCAGGTCTCATTATATTTCTAAGGGCTATTTCACACGTGAGGTTGTTGGCAGTAAAACGCTGTGTTTGAGACGTGCTTTTACCGTCCCCATCCACTACCCCTTTTAGCCTCAGAGGCAGGGGCTGGAGGTGTACAAAGGATTATATTTATGTAAGCTCTTCCTTATGATTTAGGAATTTTCTGCTTGTTTGACCATTTAAAGTTGTTCTAAAGTCAGAAGGTTTTTTATCCTAAAGAGATTGTAAAGTCTTATTTAAAAAAAAAAATAACAAACATGTTAAACTTACCTGCCCTGTGCAGATGATTTTCATAGGGCAGCCCAGATCCTCCTGTTCTCTGGTCCCTTGTCGCTGCTCCTGGCCCCTCCCTCCTGTCGAGTGCCCTTACAGCAAGCAGTTTACTATGAGGGCACCCAAGCCGAGCTGCAGCTCGGTGTGTCCATTCAGACACAGATCTGCAGTTTGGACATGCCCCCTCTCTCTCCTTATTTTCTAACTGACTTTGATTGGCAGCAGTGGGAGCCAATGGCACCACTGCTGTGTCTCAGCCAATCAAGAGGGAGAGTTCCAGAGGGCCGCAGGACTCATGGACATTGCTGGATAGAAATGGGGCTCAGGTAAGTATTAGGGGCTGCTGGGGGGGGGGGACGCTGTTGCACACAGAATGTTTTTTTTTTATCTTAATGCATAGAATGCATTAAGATAAAAGCTTCTGGCTTTGCTACCCCTTTAATGCATTATATACATTAAGATAAAAAACCTTTAGTGTGCAGCAGCCCCCCAATACTTACCTGAGCCCCATCTCGATCCAGCGATGTTGCGTGAGACCCTTGGCTGTGAGGGACTCTCCTTGCGGATTGGCTGAGACACAGCAGCAGGCACCTTTGTCTCTCGCTTCTGTCAATCAAAGTCAGTGAAAAAGTGCATACAGTGCTGCGCTAATATAACCTGAACAAACTAATGCAACAAAATCATAAAAGAATATAAGTGAATAATAATAATAATATTGTGACATGAACTGTAAATCACACTTATTTGATAAATGAGGAAAAAGTGATACGTTTCACCAACACTTTCATGTATATAGTACAATGTAAATGAAACAAAAGTTGTAAATCAAAAACTGGTGTAAAAGTCCATAAAAAATTGTGATAAAGTCCCCAGTGATGATCAGAGCTTTGTAGGTCTTTAAAAACACCAGAAACCAAAAGGTAACTTGCGACCACCCATGTGACAGCACCACCACGGATAAGGATGCAGCCTTACTGGAAAATTCAGACTCAAAAAGAACATACGTTCTGTGAGTCAATAAGGCTTTAGGCTCGGTTCACACAGGGGCGATACGACTTCAGGACGACTTTGTGAGGCAACTTGGAGACGACTTGAACACGACTTTTAGACACGACCTGGGGCGACTTATAAGTCGCCCCAGGCCAGGCTACTTTTGCCGTGGCCAATCAGAGAATGAGCTCTGAAGGGGGAACTCCACGCCAAATTTCTGAAAAAAATTTGGCGTGGGTTCCCCCTCCGAGAGCATACCAGGCCCTTAGGTCTGGTATGGATTCCAAAGGGGAACCCCCTACGCCAAAAAAACGGCATGGGGGTCCCCCCCAGATCCACACCAGACCCTTATCCGAGCAGGCTACCCGGCCGGCCAGGAAAAGGGGTGGGGACGAGCGGGCGCCCCCCCCTCCTGAGCCATACCAGGCCACGTGCCCTCAACATGGGGGGTGCCTTGGGGAGGGGGGCGTGCGGCCCCCCCACCCCAAAGCACCTTGTCCCCATGTTGATGAGGACAAGGGCCTTTTCCCGACAACCCTGGCCGTTGGTTGTCGGGGTCTGCAGGCGGGAGGCTTATCGGAATCCGGGAGCCCCCTTTAATAAGGGGGCCCCCGGATACCGGCCCCCCACCCTATGTGAATGAGTATGGGGTACAATGTACCCCTACCCATTCATCTGTAAAATAAAGTACAAAAAAAACACAACACACAAGATAAAATAATTTATTGCACAGCTCCGGGGGTCTTCCGTCTTCGGGGGTCTTCTCGCCGGACTCCTCCGCTATCTTCTTGTAGCTCTTTTACTAGCGGAGGAGCCCGGCATTCTTCTTCGTCGCCGCGGCCTCTTCTTCCGAGGGGGACAAGACCCCCGAAGTCGGAAGAAGAGGCCGCGGCGACGAAGAAGAATGCCGGGCTCCTCCGCTAGTAAAAGAGCTACAAGAAGATAGCGGAGGAGTCCGGCGAGAAGACCCCCGAAGACGGAAGACCCCCGGAGCTGTGCAATAAATTATTTTATCTTGTGTGTTGTGTTTTTTTTGTACTTTATTTTACAGGTGAATGGGTAGGGGTACATTGTACCCCATACTCATTCACATAGGGTGGGGGGCCGGTATCCGGGGGCCCCCTTATTAAAGGGGGCTCCCGGATTCCGATAAGCCCCCCGCCCGCAGACCCCGACAACCAACGGCCAGGGTTGTCGGGAAGAGGCCCTTGTCCTCATCAACATGGGGACAAGGTGCTTTGGGGTGGGGGGCCGCACGCCCCCCCTCCCCCAAGGCACCCCCCATGTTGAGGGCACGCGGCCTGGTACGGCTCAGGAGGGGGGGCGCCCGCTCGTCCCCACCCCCTTTCCTGGCCGGCCGGGTAGCCTGCTCGGATAAGGGTCTGGTGTGGATCTGGGGGGGACCCCCACGCCGTTTTTTTGGCGTAGGGGGTTCCCCTTGGAATCCATACCAGACCTAAGGGCCTGGTATGCTCTCGGAGGGGGAACCCACGCAATTTTTTTTTCAGAAATTTGGCGTGGAGTTCCCCCTTCAGAGCTAATAATTCTGTCAAAGTCTCCTCCGTATAGACAGAGATCCGACTTGGAGGCGACCTCCATTGAAATCAATGGGTACAAGTCGCCTACAAGTCGGATTGAAGTAGTACAGGAACTTCTTTTGAAGCCGGAGGCGACTTCAGTAGCGTGCATTAAGACGGCTCTCATTCACTTACATTGATTTTTAAATGTTGTCCGACCTGAGGCGACTAGGGGCGACCTGAAGTCGGAACGCAGTCGCCCCTGTGTGAACCGAGCCTAATGGTGTTAACTGACAGCTGGGATGTGACCTGTCAAAATCGCGTCCCAAAAGTTGTGGATACTGCATCTCCATACACAGGTGGTTGATATCAATTTGCACTCAGTAAATAGGAGAAATAGAAATAGGGCCACATAGTGTAATTTCCGTATATCTGCAAACAATGACCACATAAGCATCCAGCATGCACGAGTTAAGAGCTCCACCATCAAAGTCAGTGAGTCAATAAGTAGAGAGAGGGGGCGGGGCCAAGCCAGGGTTCCGTGTCTGAATTGACACATAGAGCAGTGGCTTGGTTCGGGCGCCTCCCCCACTACACTGATACATCAGCTAGGCACACAGTTAACCCTTTGATTGCCCCTGGAGTTAACCCCTTTCCAGTCAGTGTCATTAGTACAGTGGCAGTGCCATTTTATTAGTGTTACTGGTCCCCAAAAGAGTGTCAAAAGTGTCAATGAGGTGTCCGATTTGTCAACCGCAATATGGCAGCCCCGCTTTAAGTTGTTGATCGTCGCCATTACTAGTAAAAATAAATAAATAAAAATTCCATAAATATACACCATAGTTTATAACTTGTGTGCAAACCAATCAATATGAGCTTATTGGGATTTGTAGCAGAATACATTTTGGCCTAAATTGATTAAGAAATTAGATTTTTAGACATTTTTTATTGGATATGTTTTAGAGCAGAACGTAATTTCTTCAAAATTGTTGGTCGTTTTTTTGTTTATAGCGCCAAAATTTAAAAACACAAAGGTGCTCAATTACCACCAAAAAAAAAGCTCTTTGTGGGAAAATAGGACATACATTTTATTAGGGTACAGTATTGCACAACCGCACAATTGTCAGTTAAAGTAACGCAGTGCCGTATCGCAAAAATGGACAGGTTATAAAGGGGAGCTGAAGTGGTTAATAGTAGCAGCTTTATTCCATAAAAAGATACATTTTTTGGGTGCAGTGTAATATTAATATTTTTGATTTAATATGTCTATGAGGGCAAATGAGGTCAATTATGTCATTGTTATTCCTGTCCAGTAAGTGCAAAATGCATGTAGAAAAATCACATGAAACCCCCATTGATGGGTGGGACTTTTAGAGTGACCAGAAGCAATACATTATATAAAAAAATAGAAGTTTATTACAAAAGCATATATTGAATAAATAGTCTTGGGTCATCAAAGACAAAAAGAATACATTAGTATATATACATTTGAATGGATTACAGTGTATAGACCAGTGATTCTCAACCAGGGTTCCTCCAGAGGTTGCTAGGGGTTCCTTCAGCATTGGGCAATTTCTGCCTCTCAGATAAGTTTCCACCGACACCATTGATCTTTTTAACTATCTGTAAGGAGGTGATTCTTCCCAATGACCACAAGTGTAAGGACCATTCTTACATACTCCACTGACCATCACACTAATGTATCATGAGTTGTAAATTTCAAATTTTTAGCAGGAGTTCCCCGAGACCAGAGAACTATTTCAAGGGTTCCTCTGAGTTGAAAAGGTTGAGAAAGGCTGGTATATACAGACACACATGGTTTTTTTTCAGCAGGAACGTGGAGGAACGCAGGTTCGGCACCTCTGTAAGGTCTATTGATATTGGCTGCTGGATCTATTGTAGCTGGAGGGGATCTATTTTTGCTGGATGGGTCTATTGTTGCTGGGGGTGTGTCTTATATTGCTGGGGGGTCAGTTTTTGCTAGGAGGGATCCATTGCTAAGGGAGGGGTCTATTGTTGCTGGCTGGTGGAGGGTCTATTGATGCTGGCTGCGCAGAGATTTGTTGTTACTGTCAGGGGTCTATTGTTGCTGGGAGGTATATTCTTGGAAGCGGTTCTTGGAAGCGGTCCATTGGAAGTGGTCCATTGTGGCTTGAGGGATCTGTTGTTGATGGGTGGGGTGGGGGGGGGTCTATTGTTGCTGACTGTAGGGATCTATCTTATTGTTTTTCTTGTTATCATTGACAAATTTCATACAAATTACTTAGCACCACAAAATTATACTCGGTTCTGTATTTTCTAAAAGGTGTGCTACTGGGAGGTGGGTTGGGACAGTTTTCGAAGGTAGGTAGGGGGCAGAGACAAAGGGTGACTCTGAAAAAAGGTAGTTCCTGCACCTATTCTCTAATGCCGCGTACACACGATCGGAATTCTCGTCGGAAAAAGCTCTGATGTTTTTCCCGACGGAATTCCGACGGAATTCGGCTCAAGCTGTCTTGTCTACACACGGTCACATCAAATTTTGATCATTTATAACGTGGTGACGTACAACACGTACGACGTGACTAGAAAAAGGAAGTTCAATAGCCAGTAGCCAATAGCTTCTGTCTCGTTGTTGAATCTGAGCATGCGTGATTTTTGGCGTGTCGGAATTGCATACACATGATCGGAATTACCGATAGAACGTTTTTCCGTTGGGAAAATTGAGAACATGCTATCAATTTTTGGCTGGCGGAAATTTGGACAGCTAAATTCCGATGGAGCATACACACGGTCGCATTTTCCGATGAAAAGCTCTCTTCGGTCTTTTTCTGGCCAGAATTCCGATCGTGTGTACGCGGCATGAGAAAAAAAGCCCTGCAGACAAATATACAGTAGGCTTATTGGATGAACCCGATAGGGTGCATGCAGACAAGAAGTGGGGCTGGAGAAAATCAGCAGCGCTGAGATACAAAAAAAAGATGAAAATGGTAAAAATATATATATTTTTATTTTATGATGTACAGCACTATAGCAAATGACAGTAAATTGCATACAATCATGGTTTACATCTACTGTTTCTTATATTAGGTTTTTGCATTGTTGCAAGTTTGAAAAATTTTGTTTCACAACTGTGTATAACAAGCAAAAAAAAAAAAGCATCCAACAAAATAAAATAAATGTGTGCGCTGGGACGTTTCAGTTCTTGTCTTCGGCGAGCATGCATCAACAATTAGAGAGGCATCCATCAGTTTTATTATTGAAGTGTCCAGTGGCAGTGAAAAGACTCTGCTGAAAGAAATGGCAGTGCAGTTGTCACTCGTGGTCACGTTATTGTGATAAATGAAAGGTTAGCTGAGACATGGCCCTAGCAACCAGATTTCCTCTACAAGCTAGAGGCGGTACCTCACACTGCTATCGGTGCTGTGGCCGGTGATGCACCTGCTGGCTTTCAGAGTGCATCTCATGTGCTGGATGTGTGAGCAAGGACTCTCACTCAGCCTCTGATGCTTTTTTTTTTTTTCTCTCTCTCTTGCTTTTTTTTTTTTTCTTGTTGTACTCAATCTGGCAAGTGGAGGGGCTGCTTTCAACAGAGGTGGGCTGTGGCTATTGCAGTGTGTGCTGCATTCAGAAAACCAGGCAGAAGGAACAGCGATATGTGAAGTTCTCCGCTCTGAAAACACCAGGACGTCTACTACGCTTGGTTCTTAATGTTTTTCCTCTTTTGTTTTTTTCCGAAGTGGGAATCTGACTCCCCTTTTTTTTTTTTTTTTTTATATCACAGACACGCTGTATAAATAGTGCCTCAGTAGGAAGTGATAGATAGAAATAGCAGGAGGAGTTCTAAAAAATGCATTTGACGCTGCCAGGAGAGCACGGTGGAATTTAGAGGAACAGATACCATTGCAGACTAGCAACATGCCTGATTGCACTTGAGTCAAATCACTGTGAAGCCGTCTTGTATTGTAACATGCCATGCTATGGATGAATGGAGAATATAGGAATGTAGCAATGGAAATACGGGGGAAAAACCTACTCTAGAAGCATTGGTATGTAATTTTCTTTGTTTTGAGAAGAAACCGGTGTCAGGTATGTATGCATTCCTTCCCTTTTCCCAAGATCCCCATTATGTGAACTTGTATTTTCCACTTGTACGGCACAATCCTTCTTCTTTGCATGCACCCGGCCATTCCTATCAGGGGTCTGCAGCCACCGCATGCTTGTTGGAAAGCTGCTCGGACCGTCACTCCAAAGTGCTAACCCATACGGCATGCGTGCATGATATTGTACTCCCATGTTATCATTCAAAGTTCAAAACCAAAAGGATGCAACAATGATTGATGGCAAATGTATCTGCATATGGGGAATGGGTACAGCTCCAACACACATCTCCATCCTTACTTCCTTTTGGGAAGCATAGAGTTAAAATTTGACTTTTTTTTTTTTACAAAACACTTACTGCAGGGTTTCCGTGACCACATACAGTGCTGCGTGACTCTTTCGGTAACCATTTAACCCTTGCACTCCCAGGCTCTAAAGAACACTGTGATTCCGGAGAGTGCAGGAGGGAGCTGTGTTCAGTGATAATATTCTGCACACTATCTCTAGTACACACACGCAGGGCTGTTGCCTATGGCTGTGCATCATGACAAGCAGGCAACGTTTGGTGGTGCTGCTGCTGCTGCTGCTGTTGATGTGAAATAGTTTTTTTTTTTTTTTTCTAGTTCACCCAAGGATTAGTATTAAATTGAGATTTACAGATGCTTATGCATTTCTGCTTCTTGATTAATCTTTCAAGATGAACACCCCGCAGTTTATCTGAAAATATCAGCTGCGGCATACTGTAGATTATTATCCTGAACAATTGTCATTCAGATTAAACTGTGATTTGGGCCGAGCATGATAAGAAAACTGGAAACAATTAGCACTTTGAAGTGGAAGCAAGCTGGGGATACAGCATTGCACAGTCTAATTAAAGGGACCGAAAGTCACATCTTTACAATCACCGACAAGGACAGGAATAGATTAGAAGTGTGAACGGATGTGCATAATGCTTAAATCGTTTTGCGATCCCTAACCTGCGATTTATCTAGTGAAACTTAATACAGAAAAGCAGCATTTTAAGAATTGCTTTTTAGCCATGGCACGCAGTGGGTTAATTCAATTTTGGCCGGCAGCAAGATGCTAATGCTAATCATATGTTTGGTTGCACAAAAATCTAAACACCTGAGTCCACTGCTGGATGTGACCATTATTTAAAGTGGGATTCCTGGCTGGCTGAATGCTGTGCTGTCATGCCATTGGTCTGCTTAAAAATTAATGTGCTTCTTTTGACTTCTTTTGATCTGAAAATCCAATCTTCCCATGCTCATCTGTATTCAGTTAGCCAAGAATACAGATTGGATTTGCCTGATGTAATATGACTCGCAGGCGTTAATGTGTCTGTGCCATCCCTTCTCTCTGAGTTAACCCATCAGAACAAAAAGGGAATTCCAGCAATCTTCCAGAACATGAGAAGTGATTGCTGCTCTATTTGGTTACATGCAGCTTAGCTTAGCTTACATAAACAATGTAGCAGTCATCTAGAAGCTGGGGGAGATCGGATTCTACTACCACAACCTCAATATTTTGCTTATTTTCATTGGTTCAGTGGTAGGCAAAACAGTCCCCATCCAGCCAAGCCCAACTTTGCCTCAATGGGCAATACAAGATTCCCCATTACAATAGTGGCAGGTGCTCTTAAGAGTTAAGCTGATTCATTTAAAAGAGAACCTGCAATGAAAAAAATTGGGGGCTGCTACTGCTGACCCCAGCTTTGTTGCCTGGATTTTATATTGACCCACTGGTTTAAGTTATTAACTTGGAGGAAGTATGCAGACCGGTTCTGACTTTATTCATGCTTACCTGATCTGCACGCTAGTTCCAGAGGACCCATACAATAGCAACTAGCACTTTTTAAAGGCGTTCAGCCATGGCAGCCCCAGTATTTTTCTTGGGTATGGGTAGAAGTTACATACCGTCCATAGACATGGCGTTAACCAAATTTGAGGTTATTCGTACCATAGTTCGCTGTTATTCCATCCAATCATTATTTCATGTTGAATTTGAGTTACAAAGGCTACAAAAGCGATAGCGATCCTATAGCATTATCTACTTTTCATAACGTGAGTATAGTAAATCATTTTTGAACAGGTAATCATGGATCACTCGGCTTTTAGTAGACCTGACAGTCTCGTAAGTGGATATATGCCTCTGACAACATGAATAAAAAAGGAATTTCTTCAAAGTTCATTTCCCACCTTACTAACCAACTAATTCTATATTCTCAATTGACCAACAACATCTCATTGACAGGAATATTGAGTGCATAATATCAACAAACCACTCAGTGTTGTCAATATGACTGAGCAAGACTGAGTCACATTCTGTTAAGAGACTTTCAAAATCTTAGAGTCTAGACTACAAGCATATATTATTCTTAAACCTTAGACATAGAATCAGATATTGCTGTAAGAGTAAACGTGAAAAAGCAATCAATGAGTACTGTGAAATATTAGCAGTATTTCCAATAGTAAATACGCTTGGACATTAAAGAAAATGTACCTGTAGAATAACAGAAAAAGATGTAATTTACCATAGTACAGACAGATAACTAATTGTCAATATTAGGTTATACATTATATTTCACCAGCCCTAGATTTTTATCATGGAGCCTATAGGCACACAGATTTCGGTGCCATATATAAAACCCCTCTGCTTGAGTCAGCCCTCGTACACAATATGCTTTGTGTTCCTGGTCCTAGCCTGACTAAGAATATTATGATACCATGTAGATAACCTTATTTGACATGACTATTCCTGCTGATGATAAATATTAAATGGCCAATATTTATACAGCCTCTTTCCTCTAAATGCCTATAGACACGGTGCCTAATGGTAAATTCCTCCCTGTGTTTCCTACACATGAATACTCTATGGGAATACTTTGCATTCAGCTCTGACACACATACACTCTCCTTGACACCCAGAGTAAATAACATGTAATAAGTCTCACATTCACACAGGTGCTTGATGAACTATTTAAAGCAGTAATAAACCAAAAACAACAATGTAATATATTACAGTTTACCAATCCCTAGATCAGAGTTTCTCATCCAAGGTTCCATGAAACCCCACGGTTCTTTCAGAGCTTCCTAGGGGTTCCTTGAGCAATAAGCAGTTTCTTCCTCTAAGAAGTTCCCACTGACACCATTGATCTTTTTAGCTATCTGTAAGGGGATTATTCATCCCAATGTCTACAAGTGTAAGGAGCATTCTTCCCACTGATCATCATACTATTGTATCATTAGTTGTAGAATTAGTCATTTTTAGTAGGGGTTCTCAAGACCGGAGTCATTTTAATGACTAGTCAAGTTATTTCAAGGTTTTCACTGTGTTGAAAATGTTGAGAAATTATGCCTTATATGATAATGGCTGCATTTGTTTTCTTTGCTAGGCTTTTTCTCTTTTATTTCACCTGGTCGCACCTTCACACCATAACCCTATAGAGGTACTCTTGATGAAAGCAAGAATTAGCCTTGCTGTCAAAAATTCCAATGATATGCACCTGTCAAACAGGTGCAGAAAAATAGTTTGACAGTACATGACCAGCGTCTAAATGCAAGCTTGTCAAAGCTACTGGCTCTACAACTTCTGATTTTCCGCCTGGTGGATTCTGCCCCCGTCCGTAAATTTTCAGAATGTGCTGTACAACAATGGCAGTTTCCCAGTTCCAGTCTTTAGTGTGAGTGTAGTGACCATTTAACACAGTATATTTTATTGTGTTACTGCAAGTTTAATGCCATATAGTTCTGTGCATTATTGCAAGTTTAACACCATATATTTGATAGCATTACTGCAAGTTTAACGCCATATATTTAATTGCGTTACTGCAAGTTTAATGCCATATAGTTCTGCACGTTACTGCAAGTTTTACGCCATATAGTTCTGTACGTTACCTGCAAGTTTAACGGCATATATATCATTGCGTTACTACAAGTTTAACTCTGTATAGTTCTGTGCATTACCGCAAGTTTATTGCCCTATAGTTATGTGGGTTACTGAAAGTTTAACTCCATATATTTCATTGCGTTACTCCAAGTTTAACGCCATATAGTCATGTTTGATGCAGTATATTGGGCCTTGAGAGGAAAAGAAGTCCTCCTCTTCGTCCCGCTGCTTTATCTCGAGTGTCCTGTCCATAATGCCATGCAGAGCCTGCTCCAGCAGGAACACAACAGGGATTGTGTTACTGATGCATTGCATTCATTGGCACGGCTCACCATCCCTGTGGCCTCCTCAAATAGTGACAGTACGGTGCATACATCCTTTATGAGCAGCCATTGGCATGGGGAAAAAAGCCAAGCCGGCCTGAGTCTCTCGTTGTGTGATACTCACACAGGTACTTGTTGACAGCCCTCTGCTGCATGTGCAGCCACTGCAGCTTTGCCAAAGTCAAGTTCCAACTGTGGGCATGTCACAAATCAGATGGTTTACTGGCAGGTAAATTTCAGCCAACCGAGCACTGGCTGTGTATGATAGCCTAAAATGGCTACAGACTCTTCCAACCCTGAGTACCTATTTTGGAACTGCTGCACCACCAAATTGAGGACATGCACCAGGCATGGCACATGAGTCAACCTTTTCTGTCTAAGGGCAGACAGGAGGTTTGTGCCATTATCCCACACCACCATTCCTGGCTCCAGCTGGCGTGGCTTGAACCACCTCTGCAAGAATCTCTGCAAGCTGGAGCTGCAAGAATCTCTGCTCCAGTGTGGTTCCTGTCCCCTAGACACACCAGCTGAAACACTGCATGGCACCTTTTAGCCTGTCTCATTGAATAGCCCTTTGAACGCATGGGGGTATTTAAGATTCATAGGACAATTCAGAAGAGGAGGGCATGGAGGAGGAGTTGGGGTAGAGCTGAAAAATCTTGCATCATTTCCAGCTGTATGGAGACATGGGGTCACAACAAGCTGCAGCACTGAGCCCTGTCCTGCGTCCTTCCAAGTTGCAAGCAGAGTTACCCATTGTGCTGGGAATTAAATAGATTGTCCCTGCCCATGCTTGCTGGACAACGTATCAACAGTAACATGAACTTTGCGGCTGACTCCCTTGCCCAACGATGCCACAACATTGCCTTCCACGTGATGGTAGAGAGCTGTAATGGCCTTACGTGAAAAGAAATAGCGACTGGGAACCTGCCATTGTGGTACAGCACATTCTGCAAATTCATGCAAGGGAACAGAATCTACCAGGTAGAAAGGCAGAAGTTGTAGAGCCAGCAGCACTAACAAGCTTGCATTTAGATGCTGGGAATGTATTGTCAAACAATCTGTCCACACCTGTTTGACTATACAGCGTTAAACTTTCAGTAACACAATAAAATATACTGTGTTAAACGGTCACTACACCCACACTGAATGAAGTATCCCTACATTCACACTAATGTAAAGATGAATGGTCGCTCTACACCCACACTGACCTATCCCTAGATGCACACAAAACTGATATTATACACTGACAATAGAATCAGAATAGAATTCTATAGCAAACTAACTGTCTAATACCACTGAACAGAGCCCTGTTCTATCTCTCTCCACACCGCTATCACACTACAAATGGCCGCTATGCAAAGAATACTTGTATAGTATGGGGCGGGATTAAGAGCAATGAGCCATGATTGGATACAGTCATCATGACAGCATCCAATCATGGCTCTGACATTGCTCTGTGCCCTGAATGGGCAAAGCTTTCATTAATTCAGCCAATCAGAGCTTTCAATGCACTGTGCAGCTCGGTGGACCAAACAAACGGTCAAACAACTCTAATAATTAAATGTTTGGCCTGAATCTGTAACCCATTCCTAATCTTAAGGTATCTACATGCTGGATGAAGTGGTAAAGCAGACAGCTTTGGACAGCAGTATTGTTAGTCTGGGGAAAAGGAAGTGTTAGACTAGCAGATTTGGACGGACTCAATTAATAAATTGAAGCTGAACTCCAGCTAACACATTATACAGGAAACATGCAGGAAATAATATAGAAAAAACTGACCATTGTAAGCACCCCTGTCAGCGGTAAATGGTTTGTCTCAACCCTATATCTGCTACTTTGCCTGGACAGCTTGGTCTGTTAAAGGAAATGGAACATTTACTGGCTGGATCACCAGGTGAAAATAAAGGAAACAGCCTATAAAGGGCATCTAATAATTAATAAACTGTAATTTAATACATTTCTGTTTTTAGGTTTACTATATATTTAAGTTTATAGTGTGAGTTGGTCTGCAGTACATCTTCATTTTGGTAGCCTCCAAGCTGGCCAATCATGTGACAATTTGATAGATTCAAACTTTTGATTACATTTTTTTTTTTTTTGACAAAATGCCAAAGCAAATGAAAAAATAAAATGGTGCTTTAACAGAAGGAGATGGGAACTAACGTTCTGAGGTAGTGGCCGTTGCTTTTGACAAAACTGCCATCAATTCCATTTTAACATGATCCTTCAATTGAAACTGTTCATGTATTGGCCAAGCCATGACAACACAGTTGGCTGATTTTTGGTGGTCAGTCAAATTCTTGGGTGGTAGATTGCTTGGTTCTGTCGATTATTTGCAATTGTATTTGTGGATCAAAAGTGGCTGATATTGACTGAAAATTGTCATGTGTGACCAGCTTAAGGCAGGCCTCCCATTTAACATGCAGATGAAATTGAGTATTTCTATCTATGCTTTATCTATTCACAATACCTCTCTCCAAAAAGCTTTGACATATCTTTTTTTTGTAGACGCACTTGTCTTTATTAAATCAAACAGTATTGTACTTCTAAATCTAGTGACACATGCTGTTTGTCTTGTCTTACAGTAGTTGAGTTGTACATAATATCGATTGCCTCATTGTCTGTGGGGAAAGTTACTTTGGCTTGTTCAGTGGCTGAGTTCAGGCATTTCTTCTTCAAATGTGATATGACGGTGGATTCATCTAGATGGCAGCCCAGCAAACACTTGATATACGTGTACTAGAAATAGAAGTCAGATTGCCAGTCTGTCAGTTTGGACTGGTATAAAAAAAAAATAAGTTAAAGGGAATACAGCCCTCACTGTTACTACATCTTGCAATGAACCATAATAACAGAAGTCCCAAACCTTTAATTAAAAATACACCGCCACCTTGCCTATTCAGGGCACAGTGACAGTGTTTATGCCAAACCCCTGACCCCAATCCATTGCGTCGCACCTTAACAGCACTCCTCCATGGTTGCTGCTGCTAGTTTAACTGACAAATATACCAACTGGGACAGAGCAAGATGAGTATCCTGGCAAGATGAGTATCCATGAGTCAAGGTCGGGGCATCCTTTGTAAGGCCTCATAAGGCCTTTGATCAAGGGGAAAAAAACAGCTTAAAAACACACCTAAAGTCATGCTTTGAAAAAGTGTTTAGATGTGTCAACCATTTGGGCATTTTTCATTCCATTGTCCTGAATGATAATTTATCTGGCTATTGAAATGAATGAACGCTCAAGTGCTAAACGCGCCTAAACGCTTTTGCAAAGCATGACTTTAGGTATGTTTTCTAGGCTGCTTTTTTCTCCCCTTGATCAAAGGCATCTGGGGGAGGAAAAAAAAATGTCATTCGTGCATGAGGCCTTACAAAGGCTACCCCCACCTCGACTTTTAGGCATGTCTAAACTCGTTAAAGTGCATTCAGAATTTTTCCTGCCCAAACGCTCCTCTCCTGATCATCAGATCATGGGTGCAATGTCAGGCTCCTGCAGACCCTCAGTAAAGCTGTCTGTCTTGTACCTTCCGTATAGGCAGAAGGTTACTGGAGAGCAGGAAGCTCAATGAGCTTTTAGTTCTTCACAGTTTACTACAAGCTGTCTGCCACGGTGGAAGATGGTAGTTGGAGTTCATTCATTCACAGATGACTGTGGATAAATGATGCGGCTGTATGGGAGGAGCCCTGCATGGTCACATTGTGAAGCAGAAGATCCTTTGCCCACTGTCACAGCGGGGGATCTGGGGGGCACAAGCAGGTTCTCTTTGGTAAGATGTTACGGTGTAACATGTAACTTCTTACCAAAGGTGAACTTATCCTTTAAACAACTTATCCTTTAAACATGCATCCTTCCCCCCCTAACACCTATGCTGATTAAGCTATGTAAGAAAGATGTTTCAGCCCACTCTGGTTCAGTCATGTGATCCCCTGTCTCAGCCTGCAGCAGCTGCAGGCGGACAGGGGAGGAGATTGACAACAGCTGCGCAGTGGTAACTTCACATATAGCCTCCTATGGCTCATCCATTGTTGGCACTACTTTCTCTCCCCTGCATCCACTGCTGACTGGCGCAGGGTAGCTGGATCATGTGACTGGACTGGAGCTGGCTGGGAATAGGTAAGTATACACATCTTACACAGCTTAGTCAGTGCAGGTGTTTGGAGAGGGGAAGGAACATTTTAAGAGTAGTCAGCTGTCGCCTGAACTGCTACTTCAACCCTTGCAGTGTGAGGAGGCCTTGCTATAATGGCATTTATTGCCAGTGCCCAGAGTTGCACTTTAAGGAAAGTATAAAATGCAGCAGATGCTGTGAACAACATCAAAGGAAGCAGAGAGATGTATAAAGCTCACAAGCCACATGCTAGGAACCCAAGTAGGTTGGGATCTTTTATCCAGAATAATGCAAGCGTAATCTTTTCAACATAATGTCATTAATGAGAAATATTTCTAGATATCTATTTCACTGTGCCTTAAATATAAAAAAATTCTTATAAAATTACCAATTTATGAATTCTGGTCTGGGTTTTTATATTTATTTTACTGCTTACAATGACTCAAGAGAGTGGCACTCGGCGAAGTAATACATGTGTATTGCATGGAATTATTAATAAGAAGCAGCAGACACATCCAGATCCGGATGTCTGGATTAAAGATCCCTATGGACAAGCAAAATAGATCACTGTCATGGTAGCAGTGCATTACACATCCTCCATCCATTATCTCATTGGACAAAGGCTGATCATTATTCCATTGTTTTCTGTATGTCCCCTAAATCAATTGTGTTTAAAGCTCCATTGGGGTAGAGATTTGTGCTTAACGCTGCTATCATTTGACTTTCAGGTGGACAGTTTTGGATAGAATTACACATGTATGTATATATCTCTCCTCTTGCCTTAGTTTTGCTCTGTTCAAATAAAATATATATATAAAATATATTGATTGTGTATTTGTTACACAGAGCACATTTGTATTTGTATGTACATGTGTATTTTTTTTTCTCCAGGTTTTATTTTAAAGTTGTGTTATGGGACTGAAGGGCTATTTGTAAAGCTCAAGCTCCTTGAATTCTGCTACCCCACTGCTCACTTGATACTCCTGTATCTAAAACTATTTTATTGCAAACTGTTGACACATTGTGGAAGATTTACTAGAACTGGAGCACACAGAATCTGGTGCAGCTGTACATAGTAACCACTCACAATAACTTCACCTTGTCCAATTAATCTTTGACATGCAGGCTGGGTTCACACTGATGCGATGCGGGAACCACAGCGATTCCTGTGCGGGTTCTCGTATCGCATCTGACTCACAGGCTCTGCGAACCTCTGCGAGTGTCAATATAAAGTTAATGACACCCCCAAATCGGTTCGCAGAACGCAGGGCGAACTGCGGACACTGCTGGCTACAGCTGGCAATGCTGATTTTATGGAAGTTGAATGTAGTGAACCATGTGCAAACATAAATTCTGTTTTTTTTATTCTTGCATATGACTGGGTATTATTTGTGAAGTGAATTTTCACTTAGCTTCATCTCATTTACTAAGCTAAGAAAATGTTCACTTTGTAAAAACTAACATGCTCTAATCCTTTAGTGATGCAACCCTATTGTATTGGACACTCAAAGAGTTAGTTCTTGGAGAAAATAAACATACATTAAACCAGAACTCTCAGAGATTACAATTTATAGGGTTGCCTGCCCTTCGCTACAAAATGAATACAGTTAAATGTAGCAAATTCTACCCAGTCTTAACGTCTGTGATTAACATTGGTACATTGAGGTCCTTTTATATTAGATCTACAGTTGTGCTCAAAAAGTTTGCATACCCTGGCAGAAATTGTGAAATGTTGGCTTTAATATTGACTACAGTCTGCTCTCCAAAAAGTCGGTGTGGTTGTTTTTAAGGAGCACAATTCAACGATATCAACGATATTGAAAAATGCCATTTTAAACGGTGTGTGCCACCTTCTGTGTCTGTAACAAGGCCAATAATATCAGGGTCATATGAATTATTTCTGTTATCATTATGATTTAAAAAGAGTCCAAAAAACTATGTGATAATAAAGGGTTTCATGTGATTGCTATACTTAAATAAAAGACAGTTTTTTGTCATGATCAGTCATATTTTCAATATTAACCACTTACAGACCGGACCATTTTGCTGGTCAAAGACCAGACCACTTTTTGCGATTCGGCATTGCGATGTGGCTCCAAAACAAAATTGACGTCCTTTTTTTTGCAGAAATAGAGCTTTCTTTTGGTGGTATTTGATCACCCCTGCGTTTTTTATTTTTTGCGCTATAAACAAAAATAGAGCGACAATTTTGAAAAAAACGCATTCTTTTTTGCTTTTTGTTATAATAAATATCCCCCAAAAATATACAAAAAAACTTTTTTTTTCCCTCAGTTTAGGCCGATGCGTATTCTTCTACATATTTTTGGTAAAAAAAAATGCAATAAGCGATTATTGATTGGTTTGCGCAAAAGTTATAGCGTTTACAAAATAGGGGATAGTTTTATGGCATTTTTATTAATATATTTTTTTTTTACTAGTAATGGCGGCGATCAGCGATTTTTTTATTGTGACTGCGACATTATGGCAGACACATCGGACATTTTTGACACATTTTTGGGACCATTGTCATTTATACCGCAATCACTGCTATATAAATGCAGTGATTCCTGTGTAAATGACACTGGCAGTGAAGGGGTTAACCAGTGGGTGGCAGTGTAGGGGTTAAGTGTTCCTAGGGGTGTATTACTAACTGTTGGGGGCTGGGCTTTTATTTAGTGAACACTGATCTCTGCTCCAATCACATGGAGCAGAGATCAGCTTCACTAGTTGCTAGGCAGAATGGAGAAATGCTGTTTACAACGGCATTTCTTCATTCGGCCGCCCCGTGAGACGATCGTGGGGATGCCCGCGGTAATCGAGTCCACGTGTCCCGCGACCGGACTCACGGGGGTCCCGACCAGCGCGGGAGCATGTCGGCGGCGGTGCGCTCCCGATGGCAGGGTGGCAAATTTAAAGGGACGTACAGGTACACCCATTTGCCTGCTCGTGCCATTCTGCCGACGTACATCGGCGTGCACTGGTCGGGAACTGGTTAAAGCAGAGTTCCGCCGTTTTTTTTTTTTTTTAAGTCAGCAGCTACAAATACTGCAGCTGTTGACTCTTAAAATAAGGACACTTACCTGTCCTGGGCGCCCACGATGTCACACCCGAAGCCGATCTGTCCTTCGGCTGTCGGGTGCTGCCGCCGCCATCCTCTGTGAGGGAATCACCTTGCGGCTTCACTTCATGGTTCCCTACTGTGCATGCGCGAATTGCGCTGCGCTATCCCACTGGTCCCTGCTGTTTTCTGGGACCCATGTGTCTAAAAGATTACAGGGGGGAGTGGCATAGATACCTGTGGGTGACAAGGGTTTCTATGCGCGGAAGTGGGAGCAAAATACCTGTATTTGCTTCCCCCTCCCCCCTGAAAGGTGTCAAATGTGACTCCGAAGGGGTTGAGGAACCAGAAAAGCGGATGTTTCATTTTTGGGTGGAATTCCGCTTTAATGCCAAAATGTCACAATTTCTGCCAGGGTATTGCAAACTTTTCAGTACAACTGTATATGTTGATGAGCCAGATGTTTATAAAGTATGACACCATTAATTACTAAATTTCTTCTGTTGTAAATTGTAAATATTCATGCAACAGCTTAAGCTTGCACAGGACCAGGAATGCTTCTACCCATTTTGGTGCTGTAAGCTGGACACCCACTGTATCCCCCCCATGGTTTTACATAATATACTTAAAGTGACACAAAAAAATATCCTCCTTATTTTGAAATAGCTTCTTAATGTCTTTTACTGCCTCCTTGTAACATCTTTTGTGAGCTCTTTTCCCCCCTCACTTCCATTTGTTTGGTACTAGCAGTGCAGTTTAGTTGTGATTGTGTACAATGCTCTATGCACACTACACATCCCTTAGTCCACGTGGTGGAGGCTGAGAGTAACAGAAGGCATTTTTTAAAATTAAGAATACATACTTAAATACAGGCTTCTTTTTTTAAACCACTTTAAAAGGGAGGTCCAGCCTCTTTCAGAAAAAAATAAGTCAGCAGTTACAAATGCTGTAGCTGCTGACTTTTAATATTAGGACACTTACCTGTCCAGGGATTGTGCTGTGTCTTCACCCTAGCCGATTTTTCCATCTGCTCTTGGGTGCTGCCGCTGTCATTGCTTGCTCAGGAAAGCTGTATATAGTGGGGCATTATGGCAAACACGCTAAAAAATCTATTTTGGGTTTGCATACAGCAGTGGTCCCCAAATGGCCGCAGTCCCCCCCCCCCCTAAAGTCTGAAGGACAGTACACGGTCCCTTTGTTTACAAAGTTTGGAGACCCCTGGCATACACTTTCATTTCTAAATTCAAAACCAGAAAAGTATTATATTGCAGCTTACCAATCCTTAGATCTGGTGGTTGCATCTGTTTTCTTTTGTAGGCTTTTTTCTCTTATTTTCACCTGCCAGTAACATACTTTCTGTCTTAGAATGACTACACTCACTCTTCCACTGTATATACTACCTTTAGACAGCAACATTGTCAACCCATGGAGAAGCTAGTGATGGACTAGTAAATTTTAATTAACTTTTCATAAATTACCTAACAAATTAAAGCCTAATAACAGCTAACACCATTTAAGAAGTTATAGAAACCACATTTTTTTGTGGTTAAAATTTTTAACTCAAATGTTTTTAACTTTATTGTTTTCTGGACAGCTTGTTATTTTAAAAGTATAGTCCATCTTTGTAGAAAATAACTAAATAATAGCACCCCTATTAAGAAAAGAAAATTGTGCTTGTATTCATTTTTTGTACTTAGGCCTGCAGAATATTGCAACTGTAAACCATTAATCATAGGTGCAATGCACAGGCTCTTATAGATTCTTTCTCTTGCCCCAGGTCTGTACAGAGGGACAGGTACGGATGTACAGACCTACAGCTTTGGGGCTGGAGGAAGTAATTAATAAATGGCAAGTGTGGTGATATCACTGCACTTGTGCTCTATTAAGATCTACAGATCCCTCTGAAAGGTGGTAGATTGAACTTGTAGTCTTCCATTCACAGATCCCACAGTAAAGTGATCTTGAGTCAAGTTATCGCACACGTTAAACAATAATGTAAGTGTAGTATCCCTAAGCAGCTGACCAGTAATCATATTGTCCATGTCTGACTTCAGGAAAGTAAATTCTAATAAGATCTGCAATTGAGTATATTTTAATGTATAATGCTGTAAGTATGCAGATATTTGAATTTTTAATTTTATTTAGAATGCTATTACATAACCCTTAAATTTAGGATTGCAATTTCTCACTCCACTCTAGCATCCCGGTAGCATACTAGGCAACAGCTGGTTTACCTGTGCCCTAAAATGACTATATATGGCAGCTTGCATTAAAATTTGAACAATTGTTACCTGAGCACCCTATGACGCTTCGGGTTGCAAAACTCGATTAAACAAATAACTACTTTTGACCAGAAATCACTCCTGTCAAAAGGACTCAAAGTATTCCCTGGCATGATGAGATTAAGCAAGGTATTTGTGAGCTAAACTTGGAAAGCCTAACATTAATATAAGTGTGTTCAAAATATATAAAAAAAGAAAAAAACTTTGAAGGGAGCATGAGCATTCCAAATAGACTTCATGTACCTTCTTGACAGCTCTTGAATTATTTTGCATATTTTCATTCACACCACTTCATTGCTTCTACTTTCTAAAGTTCTGGGCTTTTTTGTTTGTCTTCCATATGTATAAATGCCTAAATGATAATCACTGTTAGCCCTAGTAGTCCTACTCCCCATGCTAAATATATTTTAAATAGATTATACTTACTATACTTACCCACATTTATTTAACGAAGAATTAGAACTTTGTCCCATGTTGCTAGGTCCTTCCTAAACCTAGCTATGAGGGCCAACCAGCACCCTCTCCTCTCTTGCTGACACTGATCTGACAATAGTTAGGAAGGAGGCAGACGTAGCATAGTAGCAGCTTGTCTCTGTGATTTCCATAGACAAGCAACAAGAGAAATGCAGAGGCGGACACCCCACCCCTGCATTTTTCTTGCCATTGCTTCTCTGGGGAACGTAGCCATGGCTGGAGGAGAGGGGGTGCAGGGTGGACCTCACAGCTAGTGTTAGGAAGCAGCTAGCAACATGGACTGTACTACATGTATTTTGTTTTATAGTGGAAACAACAGTCCCTTAATGACAGATATTCTACTGTGTGGGAACAGGCATTTCAATGTCTGATCTTGTTAAATCGTCACAGTTTATATCAAGTTGAGCAGTTGCATTCCAGTCTAAGGCGCATTAAGGTCGGCCATACAGGGTTCAGCAGGAACTGGTCGAGATTCAAACCATTAATGAGCAGGCTGAAGGTACCAAGCTCGATCAATCAACCTGGGTATATGCGATTATCGCAAATGGCTGCTATAGCCGCTGTCTTTAAATAAACAGTAATTTGGGAAATTTTCCCTAACTTCCTCTTCTGCTTGATACCCATCAAACAGGTAGTCATGTTGGATCTGTCCCTGCATTCTTGTTCTGATTGACACCTGTTAATAGTAAGAAGAAATATTCAAAATGTAGACAACAATGACAAGTTGACATAAGTTTTAACCCTTCCCCACTCCATTCAAAAATAAAAAATGACGGCTGAAGTTGGGGCCCTTAAAATTCATGTTTTGCGACTAATACCTTATTATAATTTAGTACATCATTAATGATATTAGGCATGCCGAAAACAGTTAAACATATGTGTTTTTGACCTTACTGCCTCACCCAAAACATGTTGCATGCTGTGTTTGCATTCTGCCTTCATTATTTAGTATTTCTATGCTCTAATTACTCAGCAATGATACTATAATTCCCTTCATTGTAGAAACATCCAGGAGTCATGAGAAGTGGAGTGCCAGCCTGCAGACTTTGTAGTCTTTCCACAGGACACTCTTTGTAACACATGCAATTTTGTGTGCTACAGCTGTGCATGCCGTGGATGTACAAACCTTTCTCAGGAGCCAATGTTACATTTTTTCGCAAATATAGGTTAATATAAAGTTCCCCTGATGGTTTCTGCCCTTTTGAAGAGCCTGATTTTCTCTTATATATATAAGCTTTGCAAAGGAATGTTTACAAAGAAATTGGGGAATCCTACTAAAAAGAAAGAGAGTCCGAGCAAAAAGGAACAGGATATTTCCCAATTTGGCCTATACAAAAATCCCAACATCTCAACTACCATAAAAAGCACAGTCAAAAAAATTGCCAAGTGCTCTTCTTCTTGCAATTTATCAACTGAAGGAGATATTGGAAAGAAGGAATTTTCACTTTCTCCAACCTTCAGTTACCGGGTAGCAATTGCCAATGGGCTGCAAAAGAATGTTATTCTAGTTGGCAATAATAATGAGGATGCATTTCAAGAAGTATCTTCTCTTGATAGCTCATTCTCTGAATCTCTAAGTGAAACAAGGGCTGGCAGTACAACCAAGGAATACACATCTCACACCATGCCAGTGAGGCGAAACAGGAAAAGTATGAGCAGTTTAGCTCCATCTGATGGAAGCTCTGATGGGGAACGTACTTTACATAGTTTAAAAATGGGTGCTCTACGCAAATTCAGAAAATGGAAAAAAAGTCAAGAATGCGTTTCCTCAGATTCGGAAGTAAGCACATGGAAAAAAACATGGGGGTTGCGGAGCAAGTCTTTAGACAGAACAGTTCGTCAGCAGAAAAGCAGTACGCTCGAGCCCAGCTTTAGTTCAACAGGGTGCATAAGTCAAACCCATGATGTCATGGAAATGATCTTCAAAGAATTGCAAGGTATAAGTCAAATTGAAACTGAGCTTTCAGAATTAAGAGGACATGTGAACTCTCTAAAGCAATCAATTGATGAAATTTCTAGTAGTGTTGAGGTTGTACAAAGTGAAATTGAACAGCTGAGAACAGGATTTGTACAGTCAAGAAGGGAAACTCGAGATATCCATGACTATATTAAACAGTTAGGTCACCACAGTAGTAAAGTCAGTCTTAGATTTTTAAATGTGCCTGAAGAGAAAGGGGAAATTAGTGAAAATGTTGTTTATAGAATTTTAGTTGAGAAAATGGGATTTGCGGATGCGCAAAACAGCATGAAGATTGAACTTGCACACAGAATAGGACATCAAAGAGACTGTCCCAATGCAAAGCCTCGTCCAATTCTTGTCTATTTTGGTACACAACAGGACAGAGATTTAGTTTTAAAAAAATGTTATAAACTAAAAGGAACTGGAATAGGGATTTCTACAGATATTCTTTCACATGATTTGAAAGGTAAAAAAGAAAAAGTGCTACCTTCTTCTCAGACTTATGAGAGTATGGATATGAAATTTTCTGCCATGGAGCCAAAGATTAACCATGATGAATGGGAATGTCAGGAAGACAGTGACAAGGAAATTGAACCTGATATCAACAGGAATAGTTATGCAATGATCTCCAAATCAGAAAGTCAGATGAAGTCCTCTGGGAGCAAAAAGAGTGGCCAATCATCTCACAATAAAAAACCTCACAGAACAGCTGATGTCACTTATAAAAGCAAAGATGACTATGGGGATCTTAATTTTCAGTCTCCGGTATCTGATAGTTTAGAAAAAAGCAAAGTATATTACAGTGATTCAACTCCTTTGTGGCATTCACAAACTGATTTTTCTACACCCAAACTAAGTCGTTCTGAATCCGATTTTTCAAAGTTATGTCAGTCCTACTCTGAAGACTTTTCAGAAAACCAGTATTTTGCTAGAACCAATGGCAGTTCTTTGTTGTCCTCTTCTGATAGGGAACTATGGCAAAGAAGACCTGAAGACAGTTCATCAACCTGGTATGCAAGCTCACAAGAACAAGCTTTTGGCAATGATGCAGAGCCTTACCATGAAGAAAATGAAATAGAGAATACTGAAACTGTTGACAGTGGCGTTAGCAATGGAATACTTTGTGCTTCTGGAGACCGGAGTCACTACAGTGATTCCCAACTTTCACTCCATGGTGATTTGTCTCCTTGGAAGGAATGGCACCATTTAGAACAAGGAACCGATTCTGGTCTTGACACATCAACACAACATGCCTTTGACTATAATGTTAACTGCCCTTCAGAGCAACAGATGGAAATTTATGCAAACAATTATGAAAAGTGCCAAAGTACCGATCTTCCATATAACACGGAAAACTACAACTACACACTTGATAGCAATTCTCCATCTTGCCCAGAGATATGCACAGCAGTACAAAGTCAATGGGCTAGTGAATATGATTCCTATAGTGAAACAAATGCCAATGAAATTTACCAGAACCAAACAAGAATGCCAATGATGTATCGTAGCCAGAGTGAGTTGCAAAGCGATGATTCAGAGGATGCTCCACCAAAATCCTGGCACAGTCGACTTAGCATTGATCTCTCAGATAAGACCTTCAGCTTTCCTAAGTTTGGCTCTACTCTTCAGCGGGCCAAATCAGCTTTGGAGGTTGTTTGGAATAAAAGCACTCAGAGTTTAAGTGGTTATGATGAAAGTGGTTCTTCATTTATGGGCAGATTTAGAACTTTATCACAGTCTACAGCTAATGAATCCAGCACAACTCTTGATTCTGATGTCTATACAGAACCTTACTATTACAAAGCTGATGACGATATTGATCACAGTGAGTCAGCAGCTGGTAATGAAAATGGAGGCGATTATGTAGAGGTGATGGAACAGGTTCTTGCCAAACTTGAAAACCGAACTAATACGAATGAGAATTTTGAGCAAATACAAGATTATCAAGAATATGAAAACAGTTCATATGATGCAGAGTTTGCAAGTCTACAAATGGATGGATATGATACCCCATATGATGACATGGTCTCTGAGGATGTTTTAGAACCCGAATGTGAAATAGTTTATGACATGACAGAGAATGACTATGAAAACAAAAATGTACCAGAAAAAGTTGTTGAAGTCCCAAAAAAGAAACGTATTCGCCCCAGCTTTAAGGAGGCTGCAATGAAAGCATACAAGAAAGAAATGGCTGACCTTGAAGAACGGATCCTTGCAGGAGGTACTCTAAAATTATTTTGAAATGTGTGTTGGTTGTATATTTTGAGTCTAGTAGCTGTGTAGTAAACTTAAAGATTGTATACTGTTAAATATCACAGTAAGCATTTCAATCTCAGTAAATTTGCTGCTAGTTTTATATTTATAAAAATAATACATATTTATAGCTGCAAGTTTATTAGAAAATAATATTTAGCCTATAATTATAACATCTGGCATTTACTATGTACTAGTGATTTTCTAACAAACTAACATTTCCAAAATCATTCTAGGGTGTCCATTTATTTTAAAACATTCTGTCGATCAGCCTCTTTTTTAACATTAAAATATACTAGTTAAATTCCAGTCAACATCTCATTGCATCTTAACAGCTAATAATACCACTGTGCAGGGTGAGCAGGATACAATAGTAACTGGGAAAATCCATGATCGGTGAGGCCATTATATTTGTAATAGGTTGAAGTATATGATGTTTGGTGGCCAGAATATAATTGCTAATCAAAAGCTACTTGTAAAAGTTTTCTGTTGAAGGCTTTATATAATAGAGAGCACTGCTGTCTAAGTCCCACAGTAACCAATTAGAAATCGCCTTTCCTTAGACCAACTGCAACAAACATCCATAAACTAACATGTACTTGCTTTATGTGGGTCACTGCTCTTTTTTATATGTGAGTAGCTATTACTTTAAAAGGTAAGGAGGTACACTACAAACCAATTTTATCAATTTTGTATGTAGTCTCTTAAAATGAATTGTGATTATAATCTGTCTGCCTGTCTGATAACATTTGTCACCTTGACAGAATCTTTGCTCTACAATAATAAGTCTTTTCAGAGAAAGGATGTAGCAAGTAATATTTCATAGTTTTAGCATATTGGAAAACCTTTAGCACAAGGTAGGGCCTGTTGAATATCATTTTTAAAAGAGTATGTATGTTCATTTCTCTAACAATTCTCTAAAACGAGCTTTTAGGACTCTTAACACTTTTCCTTTTTCTTGCAATAAGACATGTGAGCTTCCTGCATGAAAATGCATTTTAAGTGGAGATCCCTGTCTTTTCTATGTGACTGGTTCACATCTATGTACTTTAGTGTGTATTTGAAGAGAACCTATATTGGCCCATTCATATTTACATATGTACAGTACCTTACCACGCACACTACAATATATGCAGGGGTGCGAAGGGGCCCTTAAGCATTTTACTGATTTAGATTAACCAAGTCACCACACTTTGTAATTTCAGTTTTTTTTTGTTTTTAAAGTATCCATGGACCGAAGATGATTGTTGCCCAATGGGGCCTATACGTTTATGGATATTTTGCAATAAGTGCACAAATGAACAATATACTGTAAAAATGGCATCATATTTTTTCTCTAAATTATGCTCAGCATGATAAGAACATATTTTCTCCCATATAATAATATAAGCCTGATCCGCTAGAAAAGATCTCCTGAGAAAGTGCTTATTATGGACGCAAAGTTAATTGGATTTTGCCTGGGTATTTTGTATTTGTGCTCCTTGATGTGATTTACTTTTATTTAGGCAATAGGCACTAAATACTTGGGCCGTAGCTTTGGTGACATTAGGAAAGTATCCAGTCCGTACAAGGATCGGTAAAGGTGGGAGAAATAGGTGAAATCTCCTTCCAGAGGATGTACATTTCTCCAAACATCAGTGAGGTCAGCTGCTTCAGTCAAGCTGTAGAGCTGAGTAGTTTGCATAAGGGATGCGTCCGATGAGGCTTTAGGGGTTGGAGATCTGTCTTTCTGTGAAGAGAGAACGTCATACAAACCCATGATGATATCTCTAGTTTTGGTGGGTAAATATTAACTGGAGAAAGGTTTTTTATATGGGGCCATATGCATTAAGTGATTTTTTCGTTTCTAAGTTAGGGTCAGGTAGACCCATCTGCCTTCTTCAAAGTCAGTGCCTTGATGTACTATTTGGCAGGAAAGACCTTTATGAGAATACCAGCTTTATAACTCTGTGTGGGGGAACAAACACCACCACAACCCAGGATTTATGCATGCACTGCATTTCCTCATCGTTCAGATGGGATTCCTGAAATAATACTAAATCTGCTTTTTATTTGTTTCTTAGATGTTGCAGTACCTGCATGCATTTTTAGTGGGTGCATAGTCCTTTTATATTCCACATGACAATCTCATGAATACAAATGATTAATATGAATGATCGGATGGCTGCACACTCAATACTTGCAGAAAACACCTTTATTGTAGAACAAAGTCCATAAAAAACAACCACAACTGATCAGGCAGGGGAGGGAAAAGGTAGGTAGACACATTTTACACGGAAGTTAGTGCTTTCTCAATACCCCCATAGTTTCACAGAGGTGAACTGGATGGGGCTGATAATGCTTTCTGAAATAGCACTGTTGACAACACAGGAACTTGCTCTCTAGATTACTGGTTTAAATGTTTTTTTTTTAAAGATCAAATAGGAGCAAAAAAGAGAAGTTCATTGTTGAGGTTTACACACACTAATGCTTGACTAATGCTTACCCTCCAAGTGTGATCATGCCATTAAAATGTAAGCATTGTGGTTGTATGTGAGTGATTATGCCTGTCTGTGTTTTTGGATTTCTAATTGCAAATAACCTACTTATAGTACATAGCCTGTGGACAAATGTTGTCATTCATTCTGAAGACTGTATTACTTATTGTCCACTGGTTCCTTTTATAGTCACTAATGCTCTAAACCATCATTAAGCGATATGACAAGGTTCGGGTAGAGAAAATAAATCTATAACATTTTATTTATTTTTTTTGTGCAAAATTTAGATTTTACCATTGCTAAGCCCTCTATATGTGGGCATAAAATTACATTTTCTTCAGCTTATTTTCTGCCTTAGAAAATTAATCTTATAAATCTGAAGGCTAGCTGAGCTGTTTGAGATACTGAAATGAAGCTCAGTACATATACTCCACTAACGCTGTCAGTAACTGAGTGCAGTAGACATCCATTTCAATGAGCTTATGCAGAAGGGTTTGGTAAACAGATGATTTGTGGTTGCTTTAAATAGCTGTTTACAGGATTCATTCTTGATTGATCTATAACTATTTATCGATATTTCATTTTGAAAGAATCTGGCTGCATTGGACTGCACATGATTCAGATCCAGGGGAATTATTTGAACTTCCTGACTTTAGCACAGTTGCAGTGTTTTCTATGTGACATTAGAAGATTCCTTTTTTCCACTTGCCCCCTAAAAATGATTTTCAAGCATATTTTGCTGTATTGTTCACTAAAGTTTTTTACTGGGAATGGCCTGCTAAAATCAGATACTGCCCTGTAAATGGTGATGTCTAGTCACTTTGCCATAGAAGTATCATGTGCGACCAAAAACAAAATGTCCCATCATGTACTAAAAGGGAAAGTACAAGGCAGAGAGAGATCTTTGGTGCAGTTAAACTTCGGATGTGCCTGTGCAATCTAATCTTCCGTATCTTACTGGATCTGGTAGAGGTAAGTATAAATACTCGTTAGAGGCTCAGAGAAAGGTATAATTACAGTTTAAGGCATATGTGTGCTATCTAAGAAAATTAACTATAATGCAAAATGACCATAATTTCTCAGTTGTTTCTGAAATTGAATTTGTCAAACCAAAAATCTGCTGCAGAAAACCTGTAGACTATGCTATTGGTGCAAATAAGGAGCGTCATTTTTCATATTTATCATTACAATATCTTTTGCAAGCAACAGTGTATAAAATTATATGTCATAAGTGTGCAATGTGCCCTATGATGCAATGTATATGAATTCTTTACGTTCATGTTTTTTACAGCCACCTTTAGTGATTTCAGTACATGTATATGTATTGTACCTATGTAAAAAGTGAATTCAAAATACTGTAGCTAATAATTGTAAGATGACCCCCAAAAATATTAGAAAAAAAATGTATTCTAATTGCAGATATGGCACCACTGAGCTGGTATACATTTGGATGCCGAAGCACGTACTGCCTAGTACATCCTATTTGCTATTGAATTAGCCACTAGTATGCAGTCAAAGCCTAACTATGGGAAATTTGAAAATGATCTCTTGCACTGGGGCTGTACCCATGACTGCAGGGCATTAAAGAAGAAATATGGGTTTGTAAAAAAAATCAAACATCCATAATCAACTATATTTTGCAGTGTGATGATGCTGCAGCTGTCCCATGTCAGCTCTAAGCCCGAGAACTGTGCGATCACATGACCACTGATCACTCAGTTTCAGTCCACTTGGAGCAGAGAATGGTGACTGTTAGTCACTGCTTTCAGCCCTGCCCTTCCAAGGCTCACCAAAGCACCTGGCGGGGGGGGGAAGCACAGCTTGCTCTGGTTCTCAGCAAGATGAAGACAACTATCACTCAGGCTACTAGATGGATGCTAATAATATTGTTGGTATCCTTCCAGAGCCTGGAGCAGCTCTGCAACATCAGCTGATAGCGTGCAGTAGCCAGCAACCAGATGACCCTGGGTCACCGGAAAGCAAAAATAAGTGCACTTCTGTGACCCACAAGAGATGTATGGACAAAGAAAAAGCTTTGGCCATACTTCTCTTTTACCTATTTGTTTAATTTTGGGGAGAGGAGAAGCATTTTAACTTACCTGATCTTCTGCTCTCCCAGCAGATGGTGTTCCCCCATGTTCCAACAGTGGATTGTCCCTTGACATCCTCATTGGTCTTGATGACAACAGGACTTTAGACCATTGGAACATAGAGACGAGTGAACTGGTATAGCAGCACAGAGGAGTGGAGGGTCAGGTAAATACGGTAAATCTTCTTTAAAGTGGCGTTCCACCCAAAAGTGGAACTTCCACTTTAAGCACTCCTCGCCCCCTTACATGCTACATTTGGCATGTCATTTTTTTGGTGGGGGAGTGGGTGCTTAGTTTTGAGTGGGACTTCCTGTCCCATTTCCTTCTTCTGACTACAGGCCACCTAGGTGACTCCTCCCCCCCAGGTGGCCCCTCCCTCTCGGAAATCTTCTGGGACAGGTTACATGCCTTCCACTGGGAGAGTGCAGCACGACTCATGGATGCGCAGTGCGCATCCTGCCGTGAAGCCACAATCTGCCACGGTCGGGTGCCCACAATTTCAATGAAGGAGCCGCGGAGAGGAGGTGGAGAAGAATGAGGCTCCAGGCAGCCACATCGATGGACTGTGGGACAGGTGAGTGTCTGTTTATTAAAAGTCAGCAGCTACACTTTTTGTAGCTGCTTACTTAATAAACAAAAAAAAAAGCCTGGAACGCCACTTTAACAAGTCCTCTAGACCTAAGCAAGCAATTAAATTTGTTCTAAAGCCTCAAGGTTTTTTACCTTCATGCATTCTATACATGAAGGTAAAAAAAAAACTTTTGTGCACAGCAGCCCCCGGAATACTTACCCCCCAACAGCCCCCTTAAGCTGCAAAGGCAGTGGACAGGGGTGTTCACAAGCTGCAGCAGAAAATATCCCCCTGCCACATCTGTACACAGTACTGCCCTGTACACACGGTCAGACTTTCCGATGGAAAAATGTGCGATCGGACTGTGTTGTCGGAAATTCTGATTGTGTGTGGGCTCCATCTGACTTTTTCCGTCGGAATTTCCGACACACAAAGTTTGAGATCTTGATCTAAAATTTTCCGTCAACAAAATCCGATCGTTTAAATTCCGATTGTGTGTAGACAATTCCGATGCACAAAGTGCCATGCATGGTCAGAATAAATTACGAGACGAAAGCTATTGGCTACTGGCTTCTTTATAGTTCCATTGTAAGTGTTGTACATCACCTTGTTCTGAATGTTCTGATTTTCAGACAACTTTGTGTGACCGTGTGTATGCAAAACAAGTTTGGGTCAAAATCCGTAAAAAAAAAATCAGATGGATTTTGTCGTCGGAAAGTGTTCGACCGTGTGTACAGGGCATACCAATGCTAGACGTCATCCATTCAAGCAAATGGTGGCACACTACAGCATTCAAAGGTTTGCTGACGCCCCTTTGCAATGTGGCATTCACAGGGTTGAAACAGGCAGTGAGGAAGTGTCATACCACCACCTCCACCACCTGTCAGACACCTCTGAAAAAGGATCTGAATGCAGATTGCATTTCAGGTTCAACAATATTACCTCACCCAAACCTAGCCTAAATCATGCCCAGTGACTAGAAAAGTTTCCCTATGCAGACTTTCTACTAAAAAGAAAAGACTGGCCTAATATTAAGCAAGTGCACTTTTACTGGTGCTTAATTGCATTGCAGAATATATTAATGAGTTGGCTGGAATCAAACCAAAGTTTTTCAATTAAAAGGGATTAGTTAGTGAATCTGCTTACACCACAATACTGTTTTCTTTAGTCCAAAAATACAACATTGCAAAATGTGAAAATACCACTGGGTGGCTTGATAAATGCAAGATTTATACAATCATATTTAATAAGGCAGTGCAGAGATTACTGAAAACTTGTAAAATGCACAAGACCACAGTAACCAATCAGACCAGATTAGTAACAGATAGCTGAGTGATTGCTAGAGATTTCTGCATTTGACTTGATTTCTGCACCGTACCATGTTCTTATGTTTTGTCACTGAATCTTTTCAAATACACATTCAGGTTGGTTTACTAAAACTGGAGAGTGCAAAATCTGGTGCAGCTGTCCATGGCAGCCAATCAGCTTCTAATGTCAACTTGTTCAATTAAACTTTGATAATAAAACCTGGAAGCTGATTGGTTACTTTGCAGAGCTGCACTGGATTTTGCACTCTCCAGTTTTAGTAAATCAACCTCATTATGTGGTACCTATTGAATAATTAACATTCTTACCTGTAATAGTATTGTGGTTCAGAACATATCTATGTGAAATAACTGTTGGGGCTTATTCACACCTCTGCAGTGCTGTTGTATGCATTGGCACACCAATGCCCTAACTCAATGCACGTCCAATGCACGTTCAACAGGTGAATGTTGAATGGGTTGCATACATCGGGTGGTACTGCTGATGAGCATTGACAGTGGGAATACTTTCAGCATCTGCTGCCTTTGCAGATTAAGGGAAAGCAGTTGGAGGGCAGTAAAAACGTGTTTTTTTTTTTGAGAGTGGAATGTTGCTTAAATTTTTTCTTCGTTTTTTTTTTTTTCACCTCTGCGTTCTGTTGGAGGATTTTCAGTTCAGTTCCTGTTTGGAAAATGTTACTAAAAGGGAGAAAAAATGTCTCTATGCAGTGAGAAGAAGCTGTCTATTGTAAAGGTGTCTCCAGTGGAAGATTTCCCTCACCCCCATTGTGGTGACAACTGGAAACCATTCGGATTTCCATTTTCCCTTCACTTTCAGTTCCACTGACAATGGTCACCAGAATAAGGAAAGTAGGTTTAGTCTAGTCTTTCCCTATTCTACTACAGAAACATTTTGTTTTCTGTTTGTGTTGCTGTTTGAGAATTCCCTTCAGCTCACTATGATGACATTGAACTACTCTGAAGAAAGTATTTAAAAAAACAGTTAAAGAAATGTTAAAATATATATATATCTATATCTATATTTATATATATATATATATATATATATATATATATATATATATATATATATATACATATATATATATATATATATATATATATATATACATATATATATATATATATATATATATATATATATATATATATATATATATATATATATATATATATATATATATATATATATATTCATATTGTCACTAGTGCGATGTACACAACATTGTGATTTGTACTTTCCTTCCATCAAAAATTTGATCTGCTGTCAGTAAATCAGTGTTGACCAAGTACATATACCATAGTTTGTAGTTATTATATACTTATTGGGATTTCTTTTGTTACCAAACACATGTAGCAGAATACATTTTGGTCTACATTTTTGAAGAAATTTGATTTTATTGTATATATATTATAACAGAAAGTAGAAAATATAGTTGAAATGAAATGAAAGACCCAATGGTGACCAAATACCACCAAAAGAAAACTCTGTGTAAAAAAAATAATAAAAATAAATATAAATATATATATATATATATATATATATATATATATATATATATATATATATATATATATATATATATATATATATTTGCATACAGCGTTGCATAACCGAGCAAATGGCAGTTAAAATAGCTGAATAGAAAAAAATTACCTGGTCATGAAGGGGGTAAAACCTTCCGGAGGTCAAGTGGATAAACTGCATTTTTTTGGGGGGTTGTAAATGTCAGTTTTGCTGAAGGGGTTGTATACATCACCAATTCATAGGTAGTGGCATTGCCCAAGCGTACTATTAACCACTTGAGGTCCGCACTATAGCCGGATGATGGACACAGTGTGGACCTGAATTTCTGGGAGCCCGTCATAGGATGCCCTCCGCTTTGCAAGTTCCCCGTGCGCCCCCTGCACTGTGATCACAGAGTCACTGAGACTCGGGTAATCACCAATCTGAGTAAGGGGCCAATGACAGCTGATCACATGTGTAAACAAAAGCTCTGTAATCTGCTTTTTTGACAGCGTGAGGGGAAAAAAAAGCCAACCACCGGCTTATGCTCAAGGGACATCGGTCCCGAAGAGGAAGGAGCCCATCTGCCTCCTCCTCTGTGCCTGCAAGTGCCACCTGCCATTTCCCACAGTGCCCACCACTGCCACCTATCAATACCCACAAGTGCCACCTATCAATGCCCACCAGTGGTGCCAATCAGTGCATCATCAGTGCCACCTAACAGTGCTGCCTTTCAGTTTAACCTATCAGTGCCCATCACTGCCACCCATCAGTTCCCATCACGGCCACCCATCAGTGCCTATCACTGCCAGCTATCAGTGCCACCTATTAGTACTACTTCTCAGTGCCCACCAATGCCACCTATAAATGCCCTTCAGTGCCACCCATCAGTGCCACCTCTCAGTGCCTCCTATCAGTGCCTACCAGCGCTGCTTATGAGTGCACACCAGTGCCACCCTATCGGTGCCCATCAGTGCAGCCTCATCAGCGTACATCAATGAAGGAGAAAAATTACCAGTTTGCAAAATTGTATAAATATATATATATATATAAATGAATAAATATATATATATATATATATATTTTTTTTTTTTAATTCGGTCTTTTTCTTTTTTTTTTTTACAAAAAATAAAAACAGCAGAGGTGATCAAATACCACCAAAAGAAAGCTCCATTTGTTGGAAAAAAATTATAACAATTTCATTTCGGTACAGTGTTGTATGACCGTGCAATTGTCATCCAAAGTCAGTGCCGAAATCTGAAAATTGGTCTGGAGGGGAGTTTAAGTGCCCGGTAAGCAAGTGGTTATATAAAATAAATACAAGCATAATGTTACCTTTCAAGCATTATTAAAATTGCTGCTCTCTTACAAATGGAATTAAACAAAAACAAGTTTTGCTTTGATATGTTTCCCAAGGGAAGTGCCCTTGCCCCCATGCCATTTGGGCACCACAGTGGCTAAGTGTTAGCATTTCACCCTAGCAGCACTAGGGTCATTGGTTTGAATTGTTAAAAGGAAATCACTGCGCTAAAACTAAAAAGAACAAACAGCAGCTGACACTCAAACAAACAAAGTTCAGTGAAAATGAGGGGACAATTAGTGTAACGCTAAATTAGTGAGGAAAAAGGAGAATATTTAAGGAGTATTAGTAGTGGAACCGATGCTATACCGCATACTAATGATAAAGTGCACAAAAAATGGGTAAACAAAAATACAAATATTGATTCACTTGGTACACAATATGTGTATAAAACATGTGACTACTAGTGAGTATTAGTGATTATGAATGTGAGTCCCAAAAAAGACAGTCCATATATGTTGAATAATAGATGAACAACACTGTTGGTCTTCCCAATAAGAGGATCAGATACTGCACAATTCAGTTGGACCGGGCATAACAGCTTGTCTGGAGTAACTTCAAGAAAGAATAAATAAATACTCTTACCAGAAAGAGTGAACTCATCTGTCATATGACAGTGAGTCAACTACGCTTGTAATCCCAGGTGACGCCAATCCGATGTTACAGGTTAATGATGGTTCTCATGGATCGCCACGTTATCTCCAACTTGTGCAGAATTCCAATATTGGATGTTGGGACATGTGTCTCCAGGATCAGCAGGGTCCAATTATTCACATTGGGGTATCACCCCAAATGCGATGAGTATTCAAAAAGGGGAGAAAGAAGAAAAAAAGGCTCCAAATGGTGCAGGTCAGACGGTAACCATTGGGTTTATTTAGGGTTCTTAAATAAACCCAATGGTTACCGTCTGACCTGCACCATTTGGAGCCTTTTTTTCTTCTTTCTCCCCTTTTTGAATACTCATCGCATTTGGGGTGATACCCCAATGTGAATAATTGGACCCTGCTGATCCTGGAGACACATGTCCCAACATCCAATATTGGAATTCTGCACAAGTTGGAGATAACGTGGCGATCCATGAGAACCATCATTAACCTGTAACATCGGATTGGCGTCACCTGGGATTACAAGCGTAGTTGACTCACTGTCATATGACAGATGAGTTCACTCTTTCTGGTAAGAGTATTTATTTATTCTTTCTTGAAGTTACTCCAGACAAGCTGTTATGCCCGGTCCAACTGAATTGTGCAGTATCTGATCCTCTTATTGGGAAGACCAACAGTGTTGTTCATCTATTATTCAACATATATGGACTGTCTTTTTTGGGACTCACATTCATAATCACTAATACTCACTAGTAGTCACGTGTTTTATACACATATTGTGTACCAAGTGAATCAATATTTGTATTTTTGTTTACCCATTTTTTGTGCACTTTATCATTAGTATGCGGTATAGCATCGGTTCCACTACTAATACTCCTTAAATATTCTCCTTTTTCCTCACTAATTTAGCGCTACACTAATTGTCCCCTCATTTTCATTGGTTTGAATCCCAACCATGGCAATACCTGCCTGGAGTTTGCATATTCTCCCTGTGCCTGTGTGGTTTTCCCTGGGTATTCCAGTTTCCTACCACACTACAAAGACTCACTGAGGTTTATTGGCTCCTGTCTAAATTATTCCTAGTATGTGTATGTAAGAACGTGTGTATATATATATATACGTAAGCACTGCATAAATTGACAGCACCATATAAGTACCTGTAATCAAAAAAATACATTTGTTTAACAAACCCTTGCCTTAGCCTAGAAAATGGCCATTACTATTTTTAACCACTTCAGCCCTGGAAGGATTTACCTCCTTAATGGCCAGGCCATTTTTTTGTGATACAGCACTGCATTACTTAAACTGACAATTGCATAGTTGTGCGATGTTGTACCCAAAGAAAATTGATGTCTTTTTTTTCCCCACAAATAGAGCTTTCTTTTGGTGGTATTTGATCACCTCTGCGGTTTTTATTTTTTGTGCTATAAACAAAAAAAAGCTACAATTTGGGAAAAAAAGCAATATTTTTGACTTTTTGCTATAATAAACATCCCCAAAAAATAAAGTGTTTAGAGTTCTGGAAATATAGAGTTTGCTTTGAGGGACATAGAATGGATCGGTGGCAATGGTGTGGGCATGATTGATGAAGACCACAATAAATCTACGTGACTGTAATTATATATTGCTTTTCTGTGTAGGTTCATATGCAAAGAGTGTTAATTGCAGCAAAAGCAAACATCTTAACGAAGCTTATTGTGTTTTCTTATGTTTGTTACTGCCGCTTCACAATTTTCCCCAGCTGACATTGTCTCTGCCATGTTGTGGTTCATTATTTAGGACTGACATTCAGGACAAAAAGGCCAAATACGTATAATGGAAGGGTTTTAGCATTCTTAATAGTAGATGCTCTACTAAGTTTTTTAAATGAGTGTCAAGTGGCCAATTCTACATTTGCTGTGAACACGTGCCTGATATCAGTATTAAACGAAGCATTGAACCCCCAGGATCCCTTTAAATATAAGCACTTTGTTCAAGTATCTCATGAGACATTCAACCCTCAATGCAGTGAACATTTTCTAATAAATAGAAGTTCTAGAAACTGACATAAGTGTTATCTATAGGATGCTTAGTTTTACTGCTCTCTTTTAAAATCTAAATTAATTATGGGATTTGCTTGGCTATACAGCAGGTTGCAGGCTTTTTTAAGCCCCATACACACTATTAGATTTTCTGCTGATTTTTGTCTTCAGATTTACCAAAACCATATAATATGAGGTCAAACCTTAGGAGTTTCAATTTGTATACAATCAGGCAGGCCCTCCCACTACATGGTTTTGGTAAATCTGAAGACAAAAATCAGCAGAAAATCTGATAGTGTGTATGGGGCTTTACATATACCCAGTGAAGTGACTTCCCACAGATATTACACATGCTGTTTATCTGCAACTTTCTCTCCTTTCAACGTATGGACAGTGTTTATCAGCTCCAGAACGCAAGGGGAGGATCTGACTTCCCACATTGTGCAGCATAGAGCAGGGAGCTGAGTGTAATCTGAGATCTAAATGGAGGGAAAGGACACCCTTTTCCCTGCCCCCATCACCACAGTCTCATAGGAAAACATGCACAGCTGAGGCTGTCAATCACCTACTGTATGCTGGAGGGGGGAGGGGTTGTCTCTCAAATTAGCGTGCTGTCAGCATAGACTGTCAGAATTGACTGATGCATATAGCAAGTACACACTATAGAAGGATATACTTTGCTAATTTTTTTAATTCAGAGGTTTACAAACACTTTAAACTAAAGTGTATTTCAAACTATAATTATTATTATTATTTTTTAGTTTTAGATAAAAAAGCATGTTTGTCTGTTTGTATGGGTAGCGAATATAAACTCTTATCTGGTTTTTACTGATCTCTGGAGCTCCATTAGACAGATTTACCCTTGGATCATACCCTACTGACATTCACATTTTTTGTTAGGTTACATGCCCACTTTACTTTTAGCCCTGGTGCACGAGGCTCTGGTGATTAGCTATAGGCAGAGGGCACATGTGCACTATTCAGCCCCCAGGCAGCTGCTCTGTCTGGGGGCTGCACCTAAAGATAATTATATGTAGGGCAGTAAGGGGTTGATTTACTAAAACTGGAGAGTGCAAAATCTGATGCAGCTCCGCATAGAAACCAATCAGCTTCCAGGCTTTATTGTCAAAGCTTAATTGAACAAGCTGAAGTTAGAAGCTAATTGGCCTCCATGCACAGCTGAACCAGATTTTGCACTCACCAGTTTTAGTAAATCAACCACCTGTGTGTCCAGAGACAAATGCTTGCAGTGCAAACAGTTTGTACACCTGTTCTCTCTAGCCACTACTATATGCCAGAGGCTCATGTACCAGGGCTAAGTGCCCAGTCTGCATAAGGCCTTAAGAGGCTTGGAACACCATATTTCAGGGCACTCATAAGCAAATACCGTACCTACCCTTTCTTGCAGTAGTTGTAGCAATCCCTCCAATAGTTGAGACCTTATTGGCCAATAAAACTGTGCAAGAAGCTTAAAGTTATGTGCACTCAGCATTAGCAGAACGGCTGTCCTTATACCAATCAACAATGTTGTTGTTTTTTTGCTACATATGAGCTAGTTAGACAAGATACCATAATCAGACAAGTGTGTTATGATTTGATTTATCTATTAACTTTTGAAACTTTTCTTGAAATGATCAAAACATACCTTTTTATAGAACAGATTATTCTGAGCAGAACAACAATGTTGTTATACATGTTTTAATTAATGCAATATTTTAAGGGTCACTATCACTATGGTTACAGCATTTTGTTAAAGGAAATGCTAAATGACAAAATTGTCATTCAATAATACCATAACTGAAGGAAAACCTACAGATAGAGTCTTTGGAAGCCTTTCTGCTATAAGTCAAACACAGATGTGCTTTGAGTGGTTAAAGGTTAATGGCATCACGGACCAAAGCCTTTAAGCTGTGACCTTGTGAACTCCTTACCAAACCTCTTAGATTTTCTCAGAGAGCCAGACGTTTACGAATACTATCAGCGGCTAAGAGCTTACCCATAATGTGACGTTAAATAAAATATTTCACTGGATTTATAAATTCCACTTTTCTTTTGCTTTGACATGTACAGATTTTTTTTCCATTAAGAGTTCTTAATTCTTCGGATGTAACCCTTATGGGCCGTACACACAATAGGATTTTCCGACAACAAATGTTGGATGTGAGCTTGTTGTCGGAAAATCCGACCATGTGTAGGCTCCATAGAAAATCCTATTGTGTGTACATAGCATTAGGTTTTTGGTAACCCACCAGAATTCTTGCACTGGTTTGATTTCAGAATAGATGGGCCTTCCACTGCATGTGGAGTCCACATTATAAATGTACCCCTCACACCCCCACTTGTTGAAACACTATATAAAATTGTAAATGTGTTAAAGTCACATGTATGGGACAAAAAGTTAGACACTGTACTCACCTTTTCTCAGGCTCTTGTAGTGCAAAGGGTGACATCCTCCTCCATCTGGCTAAATCCCAGGGAATGGTGAATACTCCATGTCCCGTCAGAAGACGCTGGAGCATAATGCTGGAAGTGTATTTTCATCAAGATTTCGTCTCCCGTACATGGAAATGATGTCACACATTTTAGATCCAAGGTCTTCTTTAAAAGGAGAGTATAGTAAATTTTTAATGAGAAACTATTTTGAGGGTTTTTTTTTTTGTTAGGTGAGAACCTTAAAGTAACTTTCAGAATATTTTTCTATATTTTACAGCTTTAAACAAAGAGATGGGTGAGATACTATTAATAGCTCTTGAGATACATGCTCAGCCACATAAAGCTGATCTGTAGGTACAATTTTTATTGCATCGATACTTTATCCCTGCTTGAACTAATGTAAGTATGCATATCTCATACCTGAGTGATCACTGTGGAAGTTCGACAATCGCTGTTGTAGTCAGTGCTACTACAATGATAGCTTCCACCTTCAGGGTCCTGAGCCGAGTAGCTTCCCTTCTTTATAGCAACCACAGTGGGTCAAATGCTCAGCACTGCTGCTATTCACAGAATGCCTTGTATTTTTTTCAATGAATATAAGGCATTCTCTGAATGAATGCAATTAAGGATTGTATGAGTCAGGCGAGGGCAGACAAGCTTGAGCACTACTAGGAAGTTTGGATCTTTGCTCATTCAGAATGGCGGACACACAACTGTTGTAAAGGTGAATGCTGCTATTCACAGAATACCTTGTATTTATTTCAATGAATATAAGCCATTCTCTGATTAAATGAGGTGTAAGTGTGGGCTCTCCACCTCGTCCAGTCAGAGATTGTCTATCTGATATTTTTTAATCAAATACGTTTTTAAATACGTTAAACGATGTTTTGGTGAAAGTGCCAAGCAAGAGACCACCTGTTGTTACTATACAGAAGTGAAGCTGCTCTGGTTTGAGATATGGATACGTACATTGGTCTAAGATGGATCAAAGTAACTATGCAATAAAAAAATACCTAGGGTTCAGCTTTAAGGTATAAGGGAACATATATTTTTTTTAACTATTCAAAGTGCTCATAGACTTAGCAGGACGCAAAGCATACACATGTAAAAAGGAAATATGGCTGCATGTAAATATGCAAGGTTTATAGAACATTAACACGCATTGAGGAGGAGAATTTTTACTTTTCTTTTCAGATTTAGAACTTGTTTGCTTAAAGGTAACAATACATTTACCAATGGTAATCCAAACAGCCTCCTTTCCTATTCCAATGCTATCTATACCCTGAATTACAAACTTAAGATCATTTGGTGATGTCAGCTGGGAGCTGTGGCCTACTGTGAGTAGCACTCCCACCCTTCTCAGAGCCTGTGGGCCCTGAAGTACTCTTCAAGTGTACCATTTTCCCCATAAACCCTAATCGTGAAGTTGTCTCCTTGAAAGCCTGCAAGTTTTCAAATTCTATAGTACATCTGGAGAAATAGAAAAAAATGGCTGTGCAAGCACCTTTTGACTGACCTAGTTAGGACCACCACTTGGCCCTGATTATGCCATTGTTTGCAACCCACTTAGTAGGCTAATCTAATGTCTGTAGCTGGGAGTGAAATAGCATGTGAGTATGGGGAAGCCATTATGATTAGTATTTGTTCTTTAGATCAGTAGTGCCCTATGATAAAGGACGAGTGGTTAAAATGAGTGTACTGCCAATAGGTCAGACTTTTTGTCTGTGTTTTTCGGGAAAGGTCTCTTTGTCTGTGCCACACTATGTGGGTTATTTATGAAAGGCAAATCCACTTTGCACTGCAAGTGCACTTGCTCTAAATCTAAGGGGTAGATCTGAAATGAGTGGAAGCTCTGCTGATTTTATCATCCAATCATGTACAAGCTAAAATGCTGTTTTTTATTTTCCTTGCCTGCCCCCCTTGGATCTATAGCAACTTTACTTTCAAGTGCACTTGCAGTGCAAAGTGGAGTTTCCTGTAGTAAATAACCCACAATGTGATGCACGAGAAGCTGATCTGACAAGCTAGAAACATTTTGCGTGCCTCTGGGGACAAAGAGCTGGACCTAATGTCAAATTAGCCCTACAATTCACATTTATTGCACAGTACATTGCTGAACTCAGATGATGTATAGTACAAACTTTTGATGACAGTAAATAAAAAAAATGACAGTCTTTCCTGTTACTAATATGTAAGTCTCTGTATCCTTAGAATGAACCTACTTTAATCCCAGGCACTATATTACTTTCTGTAGATATACCACATCACATTTCTGTATTTTGTCTTGTATTATGCAAATACGTCTAATCTCACAGATATTTGCTCACATCCTTATTACTGTACAACTAAGCTGACATGGTCTTTTGTGTTGTAAGAGTAATTAATATTCATTTGAAGGGAACTGTATAGATGCATTATCCGCTAACTACCTGCAGGTTATAACATTCTGTGTTAAGAAAGCTGTTTTACATTAATTACTTTGACTAGTCTCTATTTATTGGTGGCATCAAGATGGGAGTTCATATTAGAAGTCCCAATAGCACTTACAGGGTTTTTAATTTGCATCGGATTAGGGGATTTGTAAAACTGGCATGCCAAGCTTGAAATCTGTCTCTTTGCTTTGCCACTGGAATTGCTTTTAGAAATGGTTTACAATCACTAACTGAAGACCATGAACCGGAGCAAACCTTTTGCTTCTTTGCGTCCAGCACTTACTCCATTTGAATTGCTTTTAAATGCTCATACTTCTAAAAGTACTCAACTCATGTTCTTATAATGTAGCATTGTATGTATTTGTATATACTTTTTATAGCTAAAAAAGATCTTAGCAAATTTTACAAAATAATGAAAAAGTCACTTTGGCTATTTATATTCACCTTCATTGTGTTCCTTCTTCTGTTTTCATAAGATCCACTGCAAGATAGCTATGTGGGACGCTTGAGAGGGGATATGATTTCAATATACAAATACCATACTGGTGACCCCACAATAGGGATAAAACTTTTTTGCAAAAGGGAGTTTTACAAGACTCGTGGCCACTCATTAAAATTAGAAGAAAATAGGTTTAACCTTAAACTACGTACAGTAGAGGGTTCTTTACTGTAAGAGCGTGCAAGGATGGGTGTGGTCTCAGCGAGGGGCATTGATAGTTTCAAGAAACTATTAGATAAACACCTGAACGACCACAACATACAGGGCTATACAATGTAATACTGACATATAATCACACACATAGGTTGGACTTGATGGACTTGTGTCTTTTTTCAACCTCATATACTATGTAACTTTGACCCCAACATTTAGTGCTTAACCTAAGTGGCTAATCACCAGGCCTGAACACTGCCATGTGAATGAAAGCACAGACAAAGAGCTTACATAAGGTTATGATTGCAGAGCAACATAATGGTTGAGGGCATCGGAAAGGCAGTTGACTTTGTGACAAATGATGGTCTTTTTATTGCAGGTGTCTATATAGGACTGACAAAATTTGTAGCACTTTGCATATTCAAATCAACCCCTGCCCTGAAGAAGCTCACAGTCTAAGTGTCATATATCGCATGCACATGCTAGGTCTAATTTGGAAAGGACCAGCATGTCTTTGGAGCGTCATGAAATAAGACTGGAGTACCACCATGCAAATGTCATGCAGATAGTGGTCTGGCCTGGATTAATACCAGGGACTCTAGCACTGCAGGGCAGAGGTGCTAACCACTAAACCACTGTACTGCAGCTTCAATCATGTGGACTAGATTTGGAAAAGGGTTAGGCTTTTTTTGCCCTCACTTTTTATCCTTGTAATATCAGGAAAATAAATGATAGGGAACAGGTAACACTGGGACAGGAAGATACAGGTAGCAAAAAAAAAAAAAATCACAGAGGTTCCAATCTTTCTCCATTCTACTGCATCATATTGCTGTCTGTCTCCATATAAAAGAATTCTGCCTGTCTGGCTCCCTGGAAAAAGATAGTAAACGGAAACAGGGACATAGAAAGCTATAAAACACTTTTATCCACCTGTAGTACTTATATCTGTGATAGAGTGTCAAATATATTTAATTGTAGTGGTCATAGTGTTATATTGCTAATGTTAATTTGCTTATGTTTTAATTTTTTTCCTATTATTTGGGTTTTTTATATTTTTCTAGGGGATAATCAGCCAATACAAACATTTTGGCTAGAGATGAATTTTAAGTTATTTTAAAATTAAATCTGTTGCAATTTCTTTCTATGCATAGTAAGAGACCAGCATCAAACAGCATGCCCAAAAAACCCAATTTAATACTCTCTTTCTGGGGAGGTTAATTGTTTTCATATCCACATGTATGCTATTGCAGCAAAACTATACTTTAAAGTTGTACATAAACCAATACAATTTCATTCCGATGTATGGAATTTCAGGAAAATTGTTCATTGTAGCATTCAATTGTTCCATTGGGGACTTGACAGATTTTGTATGAAAACATTGAAAAAGTTAATTTGATTGCCATGACAATATTTTAAACTCTTCTTTTCGTTTTACATTATAATACTTATGCTGCGTACACATGACCGGACTTTCCAGCAGACTAGTCCGATCGTTTGTGGGCTAATCCGATTGTTTTTCACATAAAAAATCTGACGGCATCTCATGGATCCTCGCAGACGTCCCAGCAGGGGTCTCAGGCCCTTCGATCACTTTAGGCGCAGCGTTTTCAGGATGTCCCCAAAGGAGGACAACATTAAACTACACTTGATGTTTCAAGGGCCCTGAGGGGCACACCTGACCACAGCATGTCGGCCAGACTCCTCTATCAAAGCTCACCCAGATCTGCAAACTACTACTGCTACACCTCACTCATGAGAACCCAGTTAAGGTACAGGGGCATTTTTGCTCCTAGACTTGAACATTTCTGCATTGAGCCCCTTCACCCCCCTTTTTTTTTCTTGGGCCAGATAGCCCTCTCCTGTCCTCATCCCCTCATCCCAGGGTACACCACCACAGGATGGATCCCTTTCCTGGTACTGCCCCAACTTTGTGATGGCAGCATTGGGTCTCTGAGATTCTGTTATATTGCCGTTGACATTTGATCCATCCAGGTTGCACCCTACACCCCCCCTTTTTTTTTTTACAACAGTACTATTATGATGGCTAATTATTTCATTCTCTTTGTAGAATGCATTTAAGAATGAGTGCCCTTGCTTCATACCGCAGGGGGGCTCACCATGTGCTGAGCTGGACAATTCCTTATGGGTTCAGGGGGGTTTGACTAATTATGGGCGTCAGTTAACAGTTCTCATGTTCTTGTCTGCTGCCTGGCACTTGCAGATCCTTAAGGTCAGGTGTTATTGCTACTTGAAAATACTGTAGTCTTAGTGGGTTGAGCTTTTGCTCTGGACCCCTCGGACCCTGGGCCCCCAGTTCAATTTACAGTTTACTTTGATATGTTACCTATTTTAGGTAATAGACTGTTCTAGTTTCTAGTGAGGTGATGTCTACTAAACGCACCTGTCTGTTTACTCTGTGCCATTGTTGAATTACTCATTAATGTTCAGCCTACATTAAAAATGTATTCTTATGTAACTGAAACACATCCATGCACTGTAGTTTAGTGCATTTTTAAAAGGATACTATAGGGGCCCATTAACATCTATGCATATGTGTTTCTGCATGCGTTATAATACATGTTAATGGATGTGAATGGACATGGATTTTGAAAGGGTTGTTGTTTTCTGAAACAGTATTGGTATTGTGTTATGTAGGCAAGTCTGTAAATTGACTAACACATACAAAAAAATGCTCTTTTTTTTGGCCTGTCTTTTTTGGTCTATAAGAATATGTGTAAGTCCAGCAAGGGCAGACAAGCTTAACTACTACTAGGAAGTGGCAGATCTTTGCCCATTCAGAACCTTGAACATTCAGCTGTAGTAAAGAGGAATGAGTGCTGCTGCAGGTATATGAGGCACCTCTATGTGCCTGAACTTTTTAGCACTAAGAATCACTTTAGAGAATGAATTTTATACCAAAAAAAATAAAGAACAAAAGGTAGGTAAGCCAAGGAACTGGTAGAGGAGTGGCTTCATATTTAGAACTTCAGTCTTAGAGTACTAGTGTCTTTGGTTCAAATCCCAACCACTGTTGAAAGGGAAAAAAAAGGGTTAGATACCACGCTAAAAACTAAATAAATAAATAACTAAAAATATAGTTGCAGCTCAAATTTGTAAGACATCTACAAACACCATAACCAAAACATAGTATATAATATAGCTGTGCATAAAGATAAGTTAAAATAATGTAATAATATATGAAAATAAATGACGCCAAAAAAATCACCATAATAAATATAAATTCATACTCGTGAATGAACATGTGATTAAATAAATGTGTAACACGTGATAACAATAATAAATCCTAAAATAAAAGAAATAAAGTAATTACATCAAAAGTCCAGTGAATGAAGTGAAAATGGTGACTTAATCAAATTCTTCTGTGCAAACAGAAACAGCAGTGCTTGTGAACCTCCACCACACAACATATGCACTTACCAGAGGGTAAGCGATACAGGGCCTGTAGTATTATATCTGTGGTGCCAAATCAACCTCCAGACATCCATGGCAGGAATCAACTGTGGTTAAAATGAGGACAAGCCAAACAACACCAAACTCAAAGGGCAGACCAGTAAGCAGCAATTACGATTCCAATGAAAAAGGAAAACTCACCATAGTGTAAGTCCATAAAACACAGTTTATTTTATAAGCAAAAATATTGCACTTACATTTGTAGAAATATTAAAAGCTTGTAAAGAAATGCCGGCCGGCTGGCACACACCCGTCCTAGACAGCGATGACGTCAGCACGCCACTCTCTCGACGTCCGTTTCATCAAAGAGTGACTTAGTCATGGGGAACAGGTAGGGTCTATCAGGAAAATACAAACCCCAGTAAAAAATTTAAATTAAATCAGGAAGGGACAGATAGTTGTCTATTCCTGGCAAATAAAGGAAATAACTTTAGTTGATGTGTGCTGTTAAACTAGACATTGTATTTAAAAGATAAATTACAGGTTTTACATTGGTCCAACTTGGATTGATCCAACAAGTGCCATACCTGTAGGATCCCACTGGAAGTAGGCAGCATTACTGTGGTGATGTCCATAAGCTTCCAGGTCATGTGCTGAGTAGCTCAGCATGGGCACTATTTAGTAGTTACTTTGCATGTTGTTAATGAATGCAAAATGCTCTTTGGATGAGGTGAGGAGGCTGGGCGGTGATGTCACGATACGCACCTTATCCAATCAGAGAACACTTTGTATTCCTTGAGAAAATTAAGTGTTCTCCAAATGGCACCTGATTTGAGTGGGCAACCTCCTGTGTTCGGTAAGCAGCAGAGCAAACGCTTGGCATGGGACCTGGAAGCTATCGGCAATCACTGTAGTAGTGGTGCCTACCACAGAAATTTCTGGTTTCCATGGGGATCCCACAGGTATGGCCCATAAAAAAATGTACTTGGCCCAGTTAGCACCAATATAACTACTGTATTTAAAAAATGCCATACCTGGAATTAAGCTTTAAAACTGTTAAAATGGAAAATAGGTTTACTATAAAATAATTGTGTATACAGATGGATCAGGCTTCATTCGAACATTAACCTTATGAAGTGAGTAGTTAGTGCATTTTAGATGGCAATCTCCTATGTAATAAAATGATAGTTGTGGGGGTAGATTACACAATCCAGCTATACGATTTTAACTCTTCCTTGATAAAAAAGGGCACATCTCACATGTTTAAGGTGTGGTTTAATTAGAAAATTTCAGATCTGTGGAAACATGTAGATAATAACCCATGGAATTTACTAGTTATATTTTTTTTTTAAATCTTTAATATACTGTAAATGGTATCTTGTAATTGTATAAAAGGAAAACTTTTTCTAAAACATGTAAAATATGCAGATTGATTGTATTTTTTGCTTAATTAAAATAACATTTAAAACCACAAACTAAACAGCAGTTTGTGTAAGTAAACTCTGCCGCTGAAATCTTTTAATGGCTGTGTGTAATCCGCAAAAGCTATTTGATATGCAAATGCTTTGTTGGCTATCAGAATAAGTGAGCTAGTTAACTGCCAAAGTTACCTTAAAAGGTCATATCTCTTCCTTCACATATGTTGTGGCATATGTTCCTAGCTGCCTGGACTAGAACTGTACAGGTGAGCCAAACAAAAAGCTAGTACTATATACCAAAAGACTTCCAGCATGGACTTTTGTCTTTGATTTTTACAGAAATCAATGATCTATTTGTCCTCCATATGTACCTCACTGGGTATTTCCTGTAAGTTCATATGAAAAAACACACACAGAGCACATTCCATTTGATTGATTTTAAGTATTTAGAATTTTTAGCCTTGCAAAGGGTTGCTTTGAACAGGCTGGCTTTGGACTTAGCAGATAGCTGTCATTCCTCAAGGGCTTTCAACAGTTCAGGATTTAATGGTTTGTCTCTGCAAGCACAGATGGATTAGGCAAGCTGATTGATCCATTTGAAAACTAACCAACTGCTGGCCCCTGAAGACGGGGTTTGTACATTACTTGCCTAATGTTAGGAAGCATCTGGTAGAGTAACATGGGTCATGCCTGTGATAATCAGAGGAACACTCACTATTTTCCTCTACCATAGCTCATTGTAGCTACAAATGCATTATCCATAATTATTTTTTTTTTTGTAAATGAAAGACAAGAACAATGATGCCATGCAAAGTACAGTCACTCCTAGCCACCACATATTTGAGTTAACTGCAGATGCATCGATGAAAAAATATTAATGGTGGCTTGTTTGAATTGCTGTGCATTGGCTGTGTTACTACAAGAGCCCCAAGGTGTGAAAAAGTGGATCTAAACCCTATCTGATTTACACTTGGTTTGCATATATCAATATGTATCATGTGCAACCATGTTCTTTTTTTACATAAACTACTATTTTCATGTTTTTTTCATTATCATTTGCATCTTAACACTGCCAGTCCTGCTGATACAGCCTTTTCTAGCCACGTCCTGTCTGCATGCATTTGCTGCATTTTTGGTTGCACATCATTACTCTGGATGAGCTTCTTGATAGTAATGACGGTGGGCCATGCCTGCGCAATCTATGTTGGTACATATGACAGGGTGACAATATAGAAGCACTTTTTGGAGACACTTGGCACCCTATAACAGGAAGTGTATGCACAAGTACCTTCATGGGTGAAGCAGAACGTTTTAGTTTAATAAATATAGAATAGTTAAAAAGGCTAAATATAACTTAACTAAATAAAATTGCATGAATATGGCAAATCTTATGCAGGGTCAGGACACGTTTGGCAGAAGTAACTGCTGCTACTACGGGCCCAGTGATTTTATATGTGTGTGTGTGTATGTGTGTGTGTGTGTGTGTGTGTGTGTGTGTGTGTGTGAGGGACGGGGAGACTTGTCAGCTCTCTGTCCTCCAGCATTGATAGGGACAATAGCCGTGTTGCTCCTGTCAGGCATTGCTGGGACAATGATAGCTGCTGGAGGGAGGCTTTTGCTCCCTTTTGACTGTGATAGCAGCCTAATGTGGGCAGACGAGAGCAGAGAGAGGAGGGTGCCTGCTGAGAGCAGACCTTTCTCAGTAAGACATCCTCTGAAGTGAGGGCAGACTACCCTTATTCTAGTTTCCCTTATCATGAGACATACCATCTGACCAATGATGGGAATAAGGAGTAGCTACCTTCATTCCAAGGTGGCCAACCCACTGGAAGTATGTCTGAAATGTAAGTTAGCGCCAGAGCTCCCCTCTATCCATAATAGCTTCAAAAAGCCCCAAAGCCATCAACCCTTCAGCTGCCCTTCCTTCCTCCCCTGGAGTCACACAGGTCCTCTTAGTTAAATGCACCCCACAAACACTCCCAGCTTCCCTCCCTGCTTCATTTCACCAACACAGATGCCAAAGCAGTCCTCAGACTGACACCACCAATGCAGCTGCAATTTTTATTCCTCCCACCAGTGCAGAGCCAGTTTTCCCCACCAACACTGATGCAGTGGCATTTTTCCTTATAGTGGCACATAGACAGCAGCATTTTTTTCCTGCAGACAAGGAGGCAGCAACATTTTTTTTTTCTGGTGACACCATCGAGACAAGGGCATTTTTTTACATTCGTGACACCAACCACACAGGGACATACTGTATTTTGCTTCCAGTGACACCACCAACACAGGAGCTTTTTTTCCTCACTCTGGTGTCGGCCAATTATTTCTTTAAAACAGTTAACTCCATATTTTACTGCGGGACAGTATACACACTCATGCTTATTAAACTCTTTATTCACAGTGTGCTACAACCATCAATACTATTTTAGCACACGTTACAACTATCATATCTGTTTTGTGGCTTTGCACACGGCTATTAGCCCCTCCCCCATTTCCCAAGGGAGCAGAGTTTGGCATCTTTGCTCTTTGTACTGCATGGTCTTTTACTTGCACTGATCAACATTTTGCAATGGCTGAATGTAGTTTCAGGATGTGTGCTATTGTCAATAGAAATGCATGTAGTACTGTAAGTTTAATATAATATAATATAATATAATATAAATCATGCTGTCCTAGAAATTAAATCTAGTCACATTTCAGCATTTGACTATACTATGCTTAACCTGATGGAGTATCAACGTTACAGTATTGGAAACAGAGCCAAATACATTTACATACAGCATCTTGTGAATAAGCATGAGTAATTAGTACTTATTACTAATAATACTGGGGATGTTTACAGAGTAAATAGATATTCCATGGCTTGACGGATGTGCATGCTCAGGGAATAAAACAGATTTTCCCCCTAAAAGAATAATCAATCAGATTCTATGTGCTATTTGCATGTTATGCTATAAAAACCCTAAAGAGCATATGGCAAGTCATGGATAGTATACAATATCTGTCAACTACATTGCCTACATTACATGATCCTGGTAAAACTGTATTCATAATTAACACTGCCTGCAATAAATTATAAAAAAGATATGTGCTGTAAGAGCAGATGTACTCAGGAATGTATTTAGAATATATAACAAGAGAAATGCTACTTTCACCATGAGCCATTGACATGGGAAGTTCTGTTCAAACCCTTAATGAACTGATCTGCGATTGTTTCTTGTTGGATTTCAATGGATTACAGGTATACCCGAGTAAGCACCATAAGCATTGGCATGGAGATCCTGTTGTTGTTTACAAAAGGGTCAGGTACCCTTTAATGTTATCCTCTCCTGTCATATGGGGGATGGAGTGTTTAGCCTGTAATGCATATGCCCCATTCTATTTGGAAAAGTCAAAAAAGTGGCCAGGCGACCATCTCTTTGTTATTGCTACTAGGAAGAAACTAGCATCGAAGTAGGTTGCCCTCAACCAAGGATGCCCAAAATCCTCTTGAGGAGTATCAAACTGTACAGTGTAGGATGCCGCTCAGACTGACCTGGTGCTAGCAATATACAGTGGTGTGAAAAAGTGTTTGCCCCCTTCCTCATTTCCTGTTCCTTTGCATGTTTGTCACACTTAAGTGTTTCGGAACATCAAACCAATTTAAACAATAGTCAAGGACAACACAAGTAAACACAAAATGCAATTTGTAAATGAAGGTGTTTATTATTAAAGGTGAAAAAAAATCCAAACCATCATGGCCCTGTGTGAAAAAGTGATTGCCCCCCTTGGTAAAACATACTATAACTGTGGTTGTCCACACCTGAGTTCAATTTCTCTAGCCACACCCAGGCCTGATTATTGCCACACCTGTTCACAATCAAGGCATCACTTAAATAGGAGCTGCTTGACACAGTAAGGTCCACCAGAAGATCCTTAAAAGCTACACATCATGCCGAGACCCAAAGAAATTCAGGAACAATTGAGAAAGAAAGTAATTGAGATCTATCAGTCTGGAAAGGGTTATAAAGCCATTTCCAAAGCTTTGGGAATCCAGCGAACCACAGTGAGAGCCATTATCCACAAATGGCGAAGACATGGAACAGTGGTGAACCTTCCCAGGAGTGGCCGGCCGCCCAAAATTACCCCAAGAGTGCAGCGACGACTCATCCAAGAGGTCACAAAAGACCCCACAACAACGTCCAAGGAACTGCAGGCCTCACTTGCCTCAGTTAAGGTCAGCGTTCATGCCTCCACCATCAGGAAAAGACTGGGCAAAAATGGCCTGCATGGCAGAGTTCCAAGGAGAAAACCACTGCTGAGCAAAAAGAACATCAAAGCTCATCTCAATTTCTCCACAACACATCTTGATGATCCCCAAGACTTTTGGGACAACATTCTGTGGACCGATGAGACAAAAGTGGAACTCTTTGGAAGGTGTGTGTCCAAGTATATCTGGCGTAGAAGGAACACTGCATTTCATAAAAAGAACATTATACATAACAGTAAAATATGGTGGTGGTAGTGTGATGGTCTGGGGCTGTTTTGCTGCTTCAGGACCTGGAAGACTTGCCGTGATAAAAGGAACTATGAATTCTGCTGTCTACCAAGAGATCCTGAAGGAGAATGTCCAACCATCTGTTCATGTACTCAAGCTGAAACGAACTTGGGTTCTGCAGCAGGACAATGATCCTAAACACACCAGCAAGTCCACCACCGAATGGCTGAAGAAAAACAAAATGAAGACTTTGAAATGGCCTAGCCAAAGTCCTGACCTGAATCCTATTGAGATGTTGTGGTATGACCTTAAAAAGGCCTTCATGCTCGAAAACCCTCTAATGTAACTGAATTAGGACAATTCTGCAAAGATGAGTGGGCCAAAATTCCTCCAGGACGCTGTAAAAGCCTCATTGCACGTTATCGCAAACGCTTGGTTGCAGTTGTTGCTGCTAAGGGTGGCCCAATCAGTTATTAGGTTTAGGGGGCAATCACTTTTTCACACAGGTTCATGGTGGTTTGGATTTTTTTTCACCTTTAATAATAAACACCTTCATTTACAAATTGCATTTTGTGTTTACTTGTGTTGTCCTTGACTATTGTTTAAATTGGTTTGATGTTCCGAAACACTTAAGTGTGACAAACATGCAAAGGAACAGGAAATGAGGAAGGGGGCAAACACTTTTTCACACCACTGTATATTGATGGTGTGTCCTCAGCCAGTACAGGTCCATGCCACACCATCTGAGGTACTTTCTCTCTCTGACCATGCCCTGGTGGGTGGGTCAAAATGCATCAGTGGGTGTGACCAGAACAGCAATGGCCGAGGCCACACATTTCAATATTTTTTGCAGTTTGATACTTCTGGATGAGCGAATTTGATGCCTGCTCTGATCTCAAGTGGCGCTTCAAGTTTCTTCATCATCTCAGGGAGTCCTGGGTCCTGACTGGACTTACAGTTCCTACAAAATTTTGGCGGTCATCTCTGGATACAGACATGTAAAACGTATAAAGGCATATAAGGTACCCTGAACTAAGTGTCTTTACTTAACTATGGTACTTCATATTCCCATCGCACACGTTCCTGGATGCGCTCTCGGATTTGGGTGCTGTAGCAACAACCAGCTGGATACTGGTTCAAGTCACGGTGAACATATTTGTCAGCACACAATGGAACGACACAAATAGCGTCCAAACGGGTGATTCATTGCATGATCACAACACAAGAATTGTGCCTAGCACTATTCTTGTGTTGTGATCATGCAATAAATCACCTGTTTGGACGCTATTTGTGTCGTTCCATGGTGTGCTGGCAAATATCTTCACCTTTTCTTCACTGTGGTCTCCTATCGTGGAGAAACATGAAACATGATACTGAGAGAAGGTAAGGGGAGAGAATGGGACTAACACTATGTAAGGTGGAAGTAAAGAGGACAGGAACATTGGAATTTTAGCAGGGAATTCTTCTCAGTTTCAATGTTTCTATAAGAACAATGGGTGTCCCTGAACCCTGTATATACGGAACCTGTTTGTTTGTTTTTTTTACATTACATCTTATATTATTTGAGACACAAAGAAAGAGACCATTGCAGAAGACAAATTAAAGTTTTTAATTGTTTCTTCTTGAATAAAACATTTCTTGAGCCCCCATTCACACCGGTGCGACTTGTCATGTGATTTGGCAGTTCCAAATTGAATGACAAGTCACACACCATTGCCGCCAATGAAAACATTCATATTGCTGTGACTGTGTTGCAGTGATTGTAAAGAGGGTTCTTGTGCTGAGCCACAGCAAAATCAGGCCAGGCTTTGCTTTTTGGTAAGACCATTTAAATCTCAGGACAGGATGCACAGAAATACAAACCCCAGCTAAAATGTCTCCCTTTTATGCATTTCCACTGCATAATTAGCTGTTTTCCTGGAGCACAGCTTTAAGAGACATACTGCTTTGGGATGTCATGGGATTTTAAGAGGCCACTTAACTTGATGTAGAACACAGACTTCCAGAAGCGGGCAGTTGCACTAACCAAATTTGTCTCATTGTGCATGCAAACACTTCTGCGTAATAAGTAGTCTCAAGACCTGCTCTGCAAAACAAAGCATGGCATCCTGTTCAGCCAGGAGACAAGACAGCAATTATACTTCAGAGTTCAGCAGTTTATATAGCAAAGTGAATTTACTAGAACTAAGGAAACACCTGAGCGTGAAAGTCGATTTCAAGGACATTGTAAATTACTTGGGCTTCTGCGGCATGGAAGCACAGGTCTGTCTGAAATATTGTCATTAGATGAAAAAGATTGGTTCTATTTTTAGCTCCAAAATAGATCAAACACCTTTCCGTCTGTTTCTAGCTGCAACTTGAAATAAACTTGCATATTTCCTGTTCACAGACATTTGTGCTCTAGCAAGACTTTGAAAATTCTTAACCCCTATACAACTGCTTACCCTTCTGTTGGGTTCCCTTCCAATGCATTTCTTCTACTTTCCAGCCAAGTGCACTTTATGGACAGTAAAAAAGAATAATATAATGCTGATTTTCAGAGTCATTAAAATCTAAGGCCTTTATTTAATAAGGTAAATGTAGACATATAAAGTTCAGTAAAGCATAGCAGCTAACTTGAAATGGTTTTTCATGATTGTCATTTTCATGAAAGATAGAATCCCTTTTCTTTGCTATGTTTACTGAACACTATTTCCTTTACTAAATAAAAGAGTAATTCTACCTAGCAGTTGAAATTAAGTATGGTATGGAAAAGATTCTTTAACTTTCTCCCTTCCACCTTTAGCCACTATGACAGTACAGTTCCCTGTCCTAGTAATTGTCACACAGGTTTCTCAAATAGGCAGGTTGAGGGGCTCCAGGGGTATTTAATGTGGAGGAATCTGTTTTATCAGTTTCCTCCAAAGTTTGTAAAATCCAGTTGGGGACCTGGAGCCCAGAGATTCCATAGCGCTATGGGTGGGATGGAATCTCCAATCCTGGGACTGGGTTTTGGGAACAGCCAGGAGTCTGACTGGTTGATAGAGCAAGTGGGGCTTATAGCAGAGTCAGGATTAGGGTTCTGGGCTCCACCCAGAGAGACAGGGGGTCTCCAGGAGTCTAGAGAGTGCAGGTCTGAGGATCAGAGCAGTGAGGGCCTGCTTTCTAGATAGATGCTGTGTGCATCTAAAGAGACAGATGAGAGCCTGAAGTGGAAGGCCCAAGCAGCAAAGAAGCTGAAAAGAGGTACAGTAGTTCTATGGGAGCTGTTCTATGCCCAAGAGGGCTGAAGCATAAAGCTTAAGTGGCAGCACTGCTGAAGAGAGAGAACAAGGTGGCTTGGCATTTTTCATTTGTTACTGTTTTTGGGAGAAGAACTCCTGTGTGGGCATCCAAGTTCATGTATGAACTTTGATTTATTTTGTTCCTTTTAATAAAAGTGGGCTACCATGCCCTGAAACTAAAGTTCCTGTTTGCTGTCAACTTACTGAAAAGGCATCTACCACTGAGCTAGACATCCCCCAATGTCACAAGAGGTGTTCTAATGTGGGCAGAACTGGAGATCCCTGAAAAAAGTAAGTTCATCTGTTATATGAACTGTGTTTCTGTGCATGAGACAGTACAATCTGTGTGTGCAGCTGAGAAAAGCAACTTGCTTTAAAGAGACAGTGCTTAATTTTTCCTGGACTGTGCAAAGTTGTTCTGGAGTGACTAAGTATGGGGCGATCAAAGCTCCTCAAAGAAGCAAGGTTTGCTAAAATGAGAAACAGAGCTCTGTGGCTGGAAGGGTTGTTACCACCCTTCCAAGCCCCATACATGCCTGATCAGAGTTTACCAAGGAGAAAAAGGGCTGGGGTGGTCCTTAGCAACACTGGTGCAATGAGTACACAGGTGACTGCTGGTAGAGAGAGTCCACCAGCATTTGAATCTGCAGTGGATTGGTGCAAGCGGCGCCAGGTAGGAATGGACCAAGCTAAAGTGGAAGGCAAGAAAACCTTCTATACAAAGAAAGAGCTGCCAGATGTCCATACCCGGGAGATGGGTGTTATTGCCCCGGCAACGCTGCTGCAGTTAAACCAACAGCTCTTGTGAAAAGTGTGAAAGTGGCACAGCTTGAGACGGGGTCCAGCGGAGGGAAGCCTGTGTTATGTGCCAGAAAAGAGGCTGATCAAAGGCTGGTACTGAGAATGGTTGCCCATAGCAACGCAGAAGAAGCCAGTCGGGCTGTTTCTGTACCATGGCCTATGTCTAATAAGTATTGTGGTAAGTGGCTTAAGGAGGAGCTGATGCAGCAAGTTGGAGAGATCCAGCAAAGTTCTGCTGGGAGAGTGCGGTCTCCCATGGCGACAGGAGTGAAAGTTGTGTCTGAAAGGAGGAGCTGCAGTCGAGATTTGGCTCAGTGTCCCCACAAAAAGGCCTGTGTAGCTGGGAATCATCAGGAGAGAATCGCTTTGGAAAAAAAACATTGTCCAGTACCACACCTGGAATGTGGCCATCTGGGGCATGGCATATTTTCTTGCCCTAGGTTATGGAATATGGCTGGAGATAATCTTGCTGAGAAAAAGATTTTGTCTGCAGGCACAGATTCCTGTGTAAATATGTTTGCAGTCACCCCTAGCAACAAGGAGTTTCCTGTTGTGCTTGCAGGGGGTGCTAAACAGTGGGAGATGCCTGCTGTAGTTTCATCCCGTGGCCACCAGGGGGAGTTGGCCAGTAAGAGTTCAGCGGTGGATTGGTTCATAAGACAACATGCTCAAATGAAGATGGTGACCCCAACTACTGCAGTGGGTAAGACTGTCTGTAATGAAATGATGGCTGGGACTGCTGATTTCATGTATAAAAGGACTGGTTACAAGACTGTCCATGATGATGTGAGAGTGACCCCAGTTGGTGGGGCCACTGAATGTGCCCTCGAGAGTGTCAGAATGTCTGTTGCAGTATCACAGTCCTGCTATAAGTTGCTATTTGCCAACATTACTGGTAAATAAATAAATAAATATATAAATATATATATATATATATATATATATATATATCTCCCATAGTTTGTAGACGCTACAACGTTTGCGCAAACCAAACAATGTACACTTATTGGGATTTTTTTACCAAAAATATGTAGCAGAATACATATTGACCTAAGTTGATGAAGAAATTAATTTTTTTTTTTCAATTTTTTTTATTGGATGTGTTGTATAGCAGAACGTAAAAAAATATAGTTATTTTTTTCCAAAAATGTCTGTCTACTTTTTTTTTTTTGCGCCATAAACAAAAAAAAAAGGTGGTCAAATATCATGAAAAAAAGACATACATTTTGTTTGGGTACACCGTCGCATGACCGCGCAAATAACGCAGTGCCGTATCGCAAAAAATGGCCTGGTCATGAAGGGAGGGGGGGTAAATCTTCTGGAGGTCAAGTGGTTTATACTGGCAAGCTGCAATATATTACATTTTAGATTTATACTGTACATTTATTTTTTTATTTTTATTTTTTGCATTCACTTATTTTATGCTGCATGAAAATATGATTATTTCACTAAAGGTCACATAAAGTTCAGTAGGTAGCATGATACATAGCTGTGATCTTTAATGGTGTAATAAAAATTCATATTACAGTTAGTAATTTACATTCTGTCAAATAAATGCCTTTAGCTTGTAGTGACCAATCATGTACTAACAATATTACCATAAAAAAAAAAAAAATCCTTTGCACATAATCTGGTATTTAACCACTTCAACCCCGGAAGGATTTACGCCCTTCCAGATCAAGCCCTTTTTTGAGATATAGCACTGTGTTGCTCTAACTTACAATTGCGCAGTCGTGCGACATTATACCCAGACAAAATTGTCGTAATTTTTTTCCCACAAATAGAGCTTTCTTTTGGTGGTATTTGATCACCTCTGCGGTTTTTATTTTTTTGCGCTATAAACAAAAAAAGAGCGACAATTTTGAAAAAAAAAAAAAGCAATATTTTTTACTTTTTGCTATAATAAACATCCCCGAAAAATATAGTGTTTAGAGTTATAGAATTATAGAGTTTGCTTTGAGGGACATAGAATGGATCGGTGGCAATGGTGTGGGCATGATTGATGAAGACCACAATAAATCTACGTGACTGTAATTATATATTGCTTTTCTGTGTAGGGTCATATGCAAAGAGTGTTAATTACAGCAAAAGCAAACATCTTAACGCAGTTTATTGTGTTTTCTTAAAAACAATTAAAAAATAGATTAAAAAAACTAATTTCTTCCTCAGTTTAGGCCAATATGTATTCTTCTACATATTTTTGGTAAAAAAAATCGCAATAAGTGTATATTGATTGCTTCGCGAAAAAGTTATTGCGTCTACAAAATAGGGGATCGATTTATGGCATTTTTATTAATAATTATTTTTTATTAGTAATGGCGGCAATCTTCAATTTTTATCGAGGCTGCGACATTGCGGCGGACAGATCGCACACTTTTGACACTATTTTGGGACCATTGGCATTTATACAGCTATCAGTGTTATAAAAATGCACTGATTACTGAATACATGTCAATGGCATGGAAGGGGTTAAACACTAGGGGGCGATTAAGGGGTTAACTGTGTTCCCTCAGCATGTTCTAACTGTAGGGGGGATGGGCTCACTAGAGCATGACAGAGATCACTGCTCCCGATCACTGGGAGCAGTAGATCCCTGTCATGTTGCTAACAGGACAGGGAAATGCCTTGTTTACATAGGCATCTCCCCGTTCTGCCTCTCCATGGCATGATCTCGGGCCACCGGTGGACATCGAGGGCGCAGGCCGGCTAGCCATGGATGGCGTAGCGACGTACGGGTACATTGTTTTGTGCACCCGTGCCACTTTGGCGACGTATATCGGCGTGAGCCAGTCCACAAGTGGTTAAAATGAACACTTTAAAATGAATTACTTTGATTACTTATATTTGCTATAATTTACTTTGCATTCACTATTTAAAGCAGAACTTTACCCATTACAACTTGATACAAAATAATATTCTTTAGCAAGGAAAATACATTCCACATTAATAATTATAAAATCCAAAATGTGTGCTGTAAATTGCCTTATTCCTGTTGCGTCTTGCTAGAGGCTGCCATTTTGCTGAAGCCCAGAGACTCTGAGCAGCAGTAAATCTTTATCCTGTCAGAAGATCGGCCTCTAGTGGCTCTGGTTTTTGGCACAATGCCAAAAATGAAGAGGAACTGAGCATGTGCAGAGCAGGGTGAGAGGGGAGAGAGTGTATTACTGGATTTTAGACAGTATAGGTACTTATGTTTAATGTTTTACATTAGCTACATTTACATTAGCTATACCTGCAAAAAAGGTCCAGCTTGAAGTGACCTTGCAGGACTTAATTTTCTGACTAAAGTTCTACTTTGAAATGAAAATTCACTTTGTTTAGTGAACACCCTCTACCCCTTTAGTAAATCAACCCATCTCCATCCATATCTGAATAAAAATGTTTTGGCTTTAGATACGCATTGTATGATAAATCTTCAACAGCTTTGTATACTATCATTCTTTGTAACAGAGTTTCGCTCCGGGGTTTCCATTTTTCCTGCATGTAGCTACATGTTCCCATGAGCCTAGCTGCATAAACACTTCAGTGATCATGGCGTTATCTGTCTCAAAGCAGCCATAAATCAGGACTTACCTTAGAATCGCTGCTGGTAATGAAATAAAACAAGGCAAGGCTGAAGCTAACAAGAACAAACTGGTTCCACGGGGTATAGGGCATCTTCACGTGGGCAACGATATATAACCTACAAAGTAGTTGTTTGGGAGAATTTTTTGTTTCAGTGTAATGTTTTATAAGATAACGCTGATTATATTAGAATTTGAGGATGGCATGTGTAGTAGTCCCCATCATGTTCTATCCCAGTGACAATGCAGACAAATAAAAGACTCAATCTTCCCAGTGAGTACACAGACCAAAAAAAAAAATACACAAAAGACTATCAGTGGTTTTAATACCTGTATACTGTATCCAAGACAAGAAAAAAATGGTGTTAAATATATTTTAAAATGTCAATTTCTAAGCCCTTGTACACACGGTCGGACATTCCGACGGAAAATGTCCGATCCGACCGACAAAGTTTTAGAGCTGGGCTATAAAAATTTTCCGACAACATGATCCGATCGGACTTGGTCTGATCATGTGTAGAAAATTCCAATCGGACAAAGTGCCACGCATGCTCAGATCAAATTCCTACACCAAAGCTATTATCTACTAGCCTGAACGTAGTCCCATCGTAACTAAATAACGTCATCACGTTATGAACGATCTGATTTTCCGACAACTTTGTCCGACCGTGTGTATGCAACACCAGTTTCGGACAAAATCCAACGGATTTGGTTGTCGGAATGTACCGTGTGTACAAGGGCTAAGGGCTCCAGAGTAGCAGTGACCTTTATAATATGCTGATGTTCTTGTTGTTAGGTGTATCAGTTATTGGTGATCACAGTAGAAAAAAAAACAGTAATATCTATAAAACTATGGGGGTTATTTACTAAAGGCAAATCCACTTTGCACTACAAGTGCACTTGTAAGTGCAGTCGCTGTAGATCTGAGGGGGACAGGCAAGGAAAATAAAAAAAAAACAGCATTTTTTCTTGTACATGATTGGATGATGAAATCGGCAGAGCTTCCATTCAGATCTAAAGTGACTGCACTTCCAAGTGCACTTGTAGTGCAAAGTGGATTTGCCTTTTAGTAAATCAACCCCCTATGTGTTTTCATGTAGGTGGTTGGTTAGGTTGTCTTTCAAAGATCATGCTTCTATGAATTACAGACTGAGTTCAATTTCTATGACTTGGTCATTAGGTGAGGAGCAGCCCCTTACCAACAGTTCAAGCATGCTGGACTGGTAGATGGTCCATGTCAACCATCTTTAGATATTATTTTAACCTCCCTGGCGGTATGATTATTTCGGATTTTAGGTGCTGAAAGCGGTACAAATATTTTGCATGAAAATTTGGCATTTTATATTGTAGTCCTGTAATTCTTAGGAATAACTCACTTAAATCTGTCCAAACCAGAGTCTAGCAGACATCCCGGGTTATGATAAAGTTTGAAAAATGAAATCATAAATTATAATATAATAAATAAGTATAAATAAGTATACCAAATAATAATATAACAATAATAAAAATTATTCAATAATGTAATCAAATCAAAAACACTGAAATTTGCTCAGTTGCAGAATTGTCACTGTCATTACTTTTCAGTATTTGATGACGGATCTCCCCACAAATCACTATCGCTCAATTCTGCGAGTGATTACAATTTATTATCGCTGTTTTCTAGCTGGTCTCAAATCATTTTTGATGTAAAGTGAAAGTTTTGGTTGCTATGGACAATCTCCAGTTTCCAGGCATAAAGAACAGCTTTTATTATATAAAACTGCATACAGAACACTGGGCAGACCACTAGGGACAAAGGGGATAACCGGGGTGATAACCCTTCCCTATGCTATCCAAAAAGCTTAAAAATAGATTTTTTGGCTGGAGCTACACTTAAAAAATGTACCTGTTCCGAATTACAAACTGATTCAACTTAAGAACAAACCTACGGTCCCCATCTTGTTTGTAACCCAGGGACTGCCTGTATAGCACATGCACTCCTAGCCAGATCTAGACATGACGTTACTAAGCTTTGTACATCCCTACAAACACACAGACATACAGCCTAGTATAGTGGGCCACTCCTCTGCTCCCACTTCCTTCTACCTCTAGGCTTATAGATGGACAGCTGCAGAAGAATACACTGTTCTTTGTGGTGTTTGCTGGTATTCAGTATGCTCATTCCTTGATGGGAAGTTTGGAGCAGTGGTGATGAGTAGGCTGGAGCCAGCAGTTTCTGAGCATTAAAACTGAAAAAATAAAAATGTTTTGCTATAGAATGTATATTTTGTTACATAGTAGGTAAGGTTGAATAAAGACAATAGTCCATACAGTTCAACCTGTGTAGGTGTACATGTGTCATGTACGTGTGTCGATAATCATTTCCCATATGCCTGTATGTTGTGTTTACTAAGATGCATGTCCAAGAGTCTTTTAAATATGTCACCACCAATTGTGGAAGAAAGTTCCACATCCTTATCCCCGACAGGGAAAAATCCCCTGCGCAGCTTAAGGTTAAACCGCTCCTCCTCCAATCTCACTGTGTGGCCCTGAGTCCTCTTAGCCCTTGTATACACGGTCGGATTCTGACAACCAAATCCGTTGGATTTTGTCCAAAACTGTTGCATACACACGGTTGGACAAAGTTGTCGTAAAATCCGATTGTACATAACGTGATGACGTTATTCCGTTACGATGGGACTACATCAGGCTAGTAGCCAATAGCTTTGGGCTAGGAATTTGATCTGAGTATGCGTGGCACTTTGTCTGTCGGAGTAGGCTACACATGATCGGAGTATGTCCGATCGGAGCATGTTGTCGGAAAATTTTATAGACAAGTTGGAAAATTTGGTCCGTCGGATATTCCGACGGAAACAGTCCGATAGAGACCACACACAGTCAGATTATCCGACAATATGGTCCGATCGGACACATTCCGTCTTCCTGAGACTGAATTGTTTTTTCCTAGTCTGGGATCACTATTGAGGTATTTGTATATCGCTATAATATCTCCTCTCAAGCATCTCTTCTCCAGGGAGAATAAGTTTAGTGCTTGTAGTCGTTCCACGTAATTGAGGTCATCCAATCCCCTATTAATTTTTTTGCCCTTCTCTGGACTCTCTTCACCTCCAGCACATCCTTTCTGAGGACTGTTGGCCAGAACTGTATGGAGCACTCCAGATGTGGCTGATTCAGAGTTTTATAAAGTGACAGGATTATTGTTTTATCTCTGGAGTAAATCCCCTGTTTTTGTACATGCTAATATTCTGCTGGCTTTGCAAGCTGCAGCTTGACATTGCATGCTATTGCTCTGTCTTCTACTAGGACCCCTAGATCTTTATCCCTCCTTGATTAACCTAGGGGTTCTCCCCTTAGTGAGTACTTTGCTTTTATGTTTATAGCCTCCAGGTGCATTATTTTACATTTCTCCACATTAAACCTCATTTGCCATGTAGTTGCCCACCCATTATTTCATACAGGTGTTCCTGTAAATGTATTTTTTCTATTTCTATTCCTGATGTGAAGTTATTGCCCTACTTATTTTTGTATGGTCCACAAAAACTGACATTGAGTTATTTATCCCATCCTCTATATCATTTATGAATAAATTAAACAGAATTGGTCCCATGACAGAGCCTTGGGGTACCCCACTTACCACTCCAGACTAGTCTGAGTACACATTTTTTATTACTACCATTTGGACGTGCCCCTGTAACCAGCTTTCTATCCAAGAACAAACCCTATGGTCCATGCCTACAGACCTCAGTTAGTAGATTAAGTGTTTATGGGGAACTGTATCAAATGCTTTTTCAAAATCCAGATACACCACATCCACAGGCCTCCCCTATCTAGATGGCAGCTCACTTCCTCATAGAATGTTAACAGACTTTAATGGGGTTAAATCTTTGTTTCAAACTTTGTTGATCTGGATGCATTTTGTTGTGAAGCTTATTACTTCTTTTAGTATGTGAGTCTGGTTATTTGTAATGGATTTAAGAGGTCAGGGCAAAAATGTGCACTCCAAATTGTTTAAAACCATTCAGTCATTAATATTTAAGTGACAAAATAGAATTTTATAGTGTAGTATTTGAGGAAAATAAAGGGTTGTTTTGATACTATGACATCTGAATTGTACAAGCATATAGTATATATCAGTGATGGCGAACCTTGGCACCCCAGATGTTTTGGAACTACATTTCCCACAATGCTCTGGCACTCTGCAGTGTACTGGAGCATCATGGGAAATGTAGTTCCAAAACATCTGGGGTGCCGAGGTTCGCCATCACTGGTATATATTGTAGGATAGAGGCACGTTTATATTATTTTTATCCATACATCCCAACAACAACTCACTAAAAAAAATGTGTCTTGATAGATTCCGCCATTGCTATACACAGCTATTTGTTACATTTTAAAGTCGAAAAAAATGTACTTTTGCAGTAGGTGACTCTCCTCACTGTTATTCTCTGTACACACGATCGAAATTTACGTCAGAAAAAGTCAGACAGGAGCTTTTCATTGTATATTCCGACTGTGTGTATACCCCATTGGACTTTTTAGGTCGAAAATTCTGATGGATCTAGAAAGAGAACATGTTCTATATTTTACCGATGGAACAAATTCCTATCGGGAAAACTGCTCGTCTGTATGCTGTTCCGACGTACCAAAAACGATGCATGCTCTGAAGCAAGTACGAGACAGAAGCTATTGGCAACTGGCCATAGAACTTCCCTTTTCTGGTTCCTCCTCCTTCCTCCTATTCACATGATTGGTCCACCTGCCCGGTCAGTTGTAGCTCTTTGATGTTATCCTGTTCAATGCAGAACCAGCAGACTGGCCACTTTCCAGAGCTTCAGAAAATGGTGGCAAGTGCTAGCTGCCAAAACAGCGAGGAATAATGTAAGTATGTCACCATATTTACCACCTTCTATGCAAAACCAACAATTAACACTGCAGTGAGGAAGAGAACCCAATGCAAGGATACATCTTTTTTCCCCCAGATTGGCTTTAAATATTTAGTTTTTAACAGGGTAAAGATTAATTTTTACTATTCTATCTACTCCTTCCTTTAATAAATATGAACATAGATCTGGCCCACATCCAAGAGCCACTGCCAAAGGCATGGCAGACATTTAGATGCCCACATTTATTTAACCAATTGTCTCACAACGTAATTTTTTTCTTACACTTAGACCTTTGTTCTGGTATCTCAGTCTTATGTGCATTTATGAATTCCTCCTTTATTTGCCCTTTTTCTATCAATGTAGCCTACTTATGTTGCCACAAACCATAGGACTGTTTCAACTGAAAAATTGCAAGGTTAAATACAAACAAACTTATTCAATAAGAGAAAACAAATCTGCAAGGTTCATTTCTCATACCAATTAAAGTTTCATAATCGAACTACAGGAAAGAGATTTAAAAGTTGCCATGAATTATTGTACTTTTGCATTTTAGCTTTGCTCTGGGCAATGCCTTATTGCATAACCTTGTGCATTTACTGATCTAAAATTGGTTTGACCCTTCATAATCCAAGGCAACCCTTACAATGCCTGTGGCTAATTTTGTACCAAATAAGGGGTATAAACAACAGATGATAGAGATGCATAACCTCTGGAATAATTATCACGTTGTCTAAAGAAATTAGCAATTACTATAGATTTGCAGATGTCTCTAGACATCCCTAAATTGGGCAAAATATTAGTTTGCAACAGATGAATGTACTTATCATTTTAATGATCTTCTGCACAGAATGCAGAGATGGGTAATTTCGATCTCCCAGTACACATGAAGAGTGTCAGGATTGCCTTGGTTCCTAATTAGTGAGAATCTTGGCTAATCCTTTCCACTGGTAATTTAGTGGAGTGGGTGGTCAGACTGGCTTCATGGTTCTGATATTCACATGTAATGAATTAGTAAAATATCATTTGTTCTTTCTGGCCCTCACCACTCATGTTGGTATGGTTGGATTATCTGTCCACAGTAATTTCATTGCCCACATATGGTTTTACTATGCTTCTTATTTGGTCTGTGAAAGAGGAGAGTAGAGAACTGAGTTCAAAGACCCTTAGACCCCTTTCACACCACACCGCTGATAGCGTGGGTGGTAAAACGCCACTATTTTTAGCGGCGTTTTACCGCCGGATTTGCGGCGCATTTCAGCCGCTAGCGGGGCGCTTTTACCCCCTGCTCACGGCCGCGAAAGGGTTAAAACCGCCGGCAATACGCCGCAAAAGCGGCGTTTTGCCGGCGGGATTACAGCGCTGCCCCATTGATTTCAATGGGGAGCAGTGGTGGAGGAGCGGTAAACACACCGCTCCTTCACCGCTCCAAAGAAGCTGCTGGCAGGACTTTTTTCTGACGTCCTGCCAGTGCACCACTGTAGTGTGAAAGCCCTCGGGCTTTCACACTATAGACAATGGTGCAGCTTCTTTAGGGCGTTTTGCAGGCGCTATTTCTAACGCTATAGCGCCTGCAAAACGCCCTGGTGTGAAAGGGGTCTTAAAGTTTATATATACGCAGTGAAGTGACTGACCTCAAGTTATGTACAGACATGAAACAAATCCTCCTATATAAATTTACTTGTTTATCTGCAGCAATCTCTTCTCTACATCCATTCAAAGTGCAGAATTTATAAAGCGTGTCTGAGCTCAGATCAGAAAAAAGATCACACTTTGCAGAGCTCACTAAGTAGAGCGCTAAGAGCTGATTGGAGCGAAGGGACACCCCCCCCCCCCCCCCCTTCACACAGGAACAGCTGTTAATCAGCTGGATGGATCTCCCTTCCCTGTCACCTGTTTTTCTCTTGGTGTCAGGAAAACTTGTCAGAAGGGATATAGCAGAGGAATGAAACAGCAGACAGAAATTGCACTTATTGCTCTTACTAGAGACAAGTAAACACTATAGAAGGGTATGATTTGTTCATATTTCATGTCTGAGGTTTACAACCACTTTAAGTAACTGGAAAATAGTCCAAAGTTCAAATTCATTAACTAGTTTGCTGCGTGATCAATCTATTCAATGTTGGATCTATGAATTTCCACTTCCGAGTGCAGTAGCCTGATATGGTAATACCAGTTTGGGTGAATCAATCGAATCAACATTCTTAATGTTTCCCTGTTGATTTGAAAAGCCATAGCGATGATGTGGTAGCATAAAAGGCTTCATTCTGAAAAGTTTATTAAATATAAACCGTTTGTGTTACCCCCACAGCAACAATCTCATTTAAATCTTTACTGGCAATACAGGCAGTTCTTATTTCACTTTTTTGAGTGAAGCTCCAAATGCTTTCGTCTTGCTGGTGACAGTTTACTCAAAACTGCTATTATTTTTGAAAGCAACATTTTACGCCCTTGCTGTCTATAGAAGACAGGGTATTCCTTTTGGGTTCTTGTTTGCAATAAAGTGTTAGTAAAGGCTAATGTTAACGATTCTTAAAAAAAACACCCCCCCCCCCCCACCCATCTCTACCTATCTATATGCATACCCGTATAAAAAGGTCTGTGTACTAACCTTTTTTTAATCTGGTCAAGTCACGTGATTCAGCAGCCCTTGTGTAAGGGAGCTAGCAGCTGTGAATTCCCAAATAAAAACAAAACGGCGCACTGAGCTTAAGAATGACAAGCCAGTGAGAGGGAATTCAAATTACAATTGGTTTTGATGAGTTCAATTATATTTATTTTGTAATATCAAGAGGGGAACAGTCTCTGAGCGATTAATCCTGGGACTTCACATTTGACTGCCAGCTTGCAAAAGTGAAAGCGGCTCTGTAGAGATCAAGAAGAGAAAAGTGGCACCCACTAAGTGTAGTATGAAGCACAACAGGTTTATTCAGAAGCTTAACCTCCCTGGCGGTATGATTATTTCAGATTTTAGGTGCTGAAAGCGGTACCATTATTTTGCATGGAAATTTTGGCATTTTATATTGTAGGCCTGTAATTCTTATAAATAATTCACTTAAATCCATACAAACAAGAGTCTGAATGAATTGCAGAATTGCCGCTGTCATTACTTTTAGTGTTTGATGATGAATTTCCCCACAAATTACTATCGTTCAATTCTGCGAGTGATTCTAATTTATTATCGCTGTTTTCTACCTGGTCTATAACCACTTTTTGGTTGCTATGGACAATCTCCAGTTTCCAGGCATAAAGAACAGTATTTATAAAATAAAACTGCATGCAGGGCACTGGACAAACCACTAGGGACAAAGGGGATGTGTAATTATTTGATACAGTACTGTAATCTGTAAAGATTAAAGTATACTGTATCTATACTGTGTTTTTTAGTTTTTGAATTTGGCGCCAAACTCCGTCCCTGTGCGTCGCAACACTCGCAGGGAACAGAGCTCAGCACTGTGACAGATCGAGCAAGACACGGCGGCTTGCTGATCACATTGGGGAGACATTGCTGGATCCAGGGGACAAGGTAAGTAACCCCCTCCATGGATCCAGCGATGCGATCCCGAGTCTGGCTCGGGAATACCGCTTATGGTAATGAAACCTTACCCCAAGCCAGACTCGGGAATACCGCCAGGGAGGTTAACAACTCACATGTATAAAACCTTGAACATGGCATATCATGGCGGTGTCTCCCAGCGGGTTACTGGTTGGTCCTAATGCTGCCTTGGGTCAGCTGCAGAATAGCCAGCAGGATGCCACGCCCACGCTGGGCGTTCCCGGCAGCTGGACACTCCAGCAACAGCTCGGATGGAGACCTGAAAGTGACATCAAGGGCGTGTGGTGCACATTTAGAGCATGCGTGCTCCTTCTTTAGGCCCCAACCACAATCCTATAACTATCAATCGTCAGCACTCTTTCCTCTCCACTGCAGCAGCCACTCACTGACACAGGGGAGCAGGGGCAGCTGGATCATGTGATTTGACTGGATTAAAAATAGGCAAATACACAACACTTTTTATACAGGGCATGTAGAATAGGTAGAATGAGGGGGAGGGAACATTTTTAAGAATAATGATTTAGCTTTATATTCCACCTTAGTGCCGGTTCACACCAGCGCAATGCGGGAACCAGCATGATTCCAGTGCAGGTTCCCGCATTGCATAGAACTTTCAGACACTTCACACTGCCCTATGTGAACCACTGCGGGTGTTCATAGAAAGTTAATGACACCCCCAGATCGGTTCGCATATCACAGTGCAAACTGGGAGTTCAGACAGGAATCGAATCGCCTGGGTGTGAACACCCAGGCGATCCGATTCTGCTGCAGACAAAAAAAAATTCCTGCATGATTTTGGTCCGAATGTGATGCAAATTCAGTCATACAATCTGTATGGCTGAATTTGCATCGCACAGACATCGCATGTGATCCGCACAGCAGTGATATCGCTATATCGTGAACCGATACTTAAAATGTTGTCAAAATATGGTTGTTGTAGGCAGCACAGCTCTTTCTTTTAAGGCAGGCATTATGCAAAGGATCAAATGTTACTTTTAAAAAGTAAGGGCTCTGGGTTTACTCCTGGCCTTAGTGATCTTCCAAACAGTAAGGCCCCTTTCACACTGGGGTGGTGCTGGCGTCGACGGTAAAGCGCCGCTATTTTTAGCGGCGCTTTACCGTCGTTTTAGCGGCGGTCTGCAGCCACTAGCGGGGCTGTTTTAACCCCCCGCTAGCCACCAAGAAAGGGTTAAAACCGCCTGCAAAGCGCCACTGCAGCGGCACTTTGCCGGCAGTATAGCCGCGCTGCCCCATTGATTTCAATGGGTAGGAATGGTTTAGGAGCGGTGAATACACCGCTCCAAAGATGCGGATAGCAGGACTTTTTTCACCGTCCTGCCAGCGCACCGCTCCAGTGTGAAAGCCCTCCTGCTTTCACACCGGAGCGAAAGGGGCCGTTTTTTTTCAGGCGCTACACAGGCGCTGTTTTTACCGCTGTAGCGCCTGAAAACCGCCCCAGTGTGAAAGGGCCCTGAGACATATTATTGAGGCATTGGGGAGTACAAGGGTTTCAGGGTTGATTCAGTATATATGCTAGCAGTCTGTACAGCCCATACTCATTTTAGTGATGTGGAAGAGAGGTTATTTGAACTTTGGATCAGGGGCCCTGGTTCTCACCTTACATCGGGGACCAGTGTTTCATACAACTGATTGTGGCTTATATCCAAGTAGGGTGAGCCCCAGATCTGACCTGGGACAACATTAGCCTAAAGCACTGCACAGCTTGCTGGGCTATGAAAATGCATAAAATAAATGATCCTGCTCTGTTTGTAGCAACTCCGTGTTCTGTATTTCTTCTTTTCATTCTGACCTCTCATATAGCCCTCTAGGGGATATCTTTTCTTCCAACATTTTGTACATGCGCTACTTGGAATTTGTAAATATTAATATATCATTTTAATTGTAAACCAAATAATTTTATTTTAAAGGGCTGAATCCCTGCTTTGTTTCTCAGCTCTCTTATGTATGTATATTCATTATCTGTGCAACATAATATGGCAAGGATCAATGTTTGTTTCGGTAAAAAAGCATATTCGAAGACACATCCTGCCTTGCTCTAGGATTATATCCTTTAATAATTAAACCACAGCTTGCTAAATATAGCAGAGGTAGAATTACACATTCACTTGAGAATTCTTTAAATTTAATATTATCTTTGTACATTTTGGTAGCACTAGAAAATGTAATAACATCAAGCAAATAACCTAATACTCAAAAATGTTAAGGGTAATGGAAAGGTAAAGAAAGCTACTCTCAAATTGTATGATTAGTAGACATTCAGGTTTAATCCTATCTTTTTTTTATCAAGCTTTGAATAGAATGGAAAATCCTTTCTAATGAATGCCTTAGGCTCCATGCACACTGAAGCTCAAAAAAGCTTTTTCTGGACGCCAGATTGCTGGCAGAAAACCCTGGTTGAAAAACTTGCTTTTAACAGCGTTTTGTACTAACGTTTATGAGCGTTTATTAGCATTAGGGTTTATCGGCGTTTTCAATAAAAATACACAGAGGACACTCCAAAAATCCCACAGTGCATTCCAAACTCCCACAATGCATTGAAAAAATAGAATGCCGAACACTAATTAACACGTGTTTATGAGCGTTTATCAGCGTTTGTCGTTTTTTGGCGGTGAAAAACGGCACTTTGAACGCAAATTTCTGACGTTCAGAAAAAAGCCCATAAACTCCACTGCTCATTAAAGCTAAAAAATGTCCATGTGTGCATGGACACATAGGCTAACATAGAGTGGAGTTTATGAGCTTTTAAAAAAACGCCCAAACTCCAATAAAACTGCAGTTTATCAGCTCCAGTGTGCATGAAGCCTTATAGTGTCCATGTCTTTTAATAATAAACCCAGTGTTTTAAAGGTGGGGGGGGGGGGGGGGGGGGAGAGTACTGGGTTTGTCTCTTCCATTAACCATTTAAGGACCTTTTTCTGACACTTGTTGTTTGCAAGTAAATATCATCTGTATTTTTTGCTAGAAAATGACTTAGAACAACCAGACAAAAAAAAAAAAAAAAAAATATATATATATATATATATATATATATATATATATTTTTTTTTAGGAGAGTCTCTAGAAGAAAATGGCAGTTGTGGCAATTTTTTATGTCACATGGTTTTTGCGCAGCGATTTCTCCAAACACAATTTTTTGGCAAAAAATTATTTTTAATGAATAAAAAAAAAAAACATACTATATACCCAAATTTTTTTGTACAATATGAAAGATGATGTTACGCCGAGTAAATAGATACCTAACATGTCATGCTTGAAATGTGTGCACGCTCGTGAAAAGGTGCCAAACTATGTTACTTAAAAATCTCCATAGGCAAAGATTTAAACATTTCTACAGGTTACCAGTTTAGAGTTACAGAGGAGGTGCTAGAATTATTGCTCTCACTCAGACCTTGGCGGCAATACCTCACATATTTACTTTTATATTTTTATTCTGTTCCTTCAAAAAAATATTTTTGATCACGTTTATTACTATCCCAAGGGATGTAAACATCCCTTGGGATATGAATACAGTATGGCAGGTCCTATTTATGGAGAGATCTGGGGTCTAAAAGATTTCTCCATTAATAAATTAAGTATTTTCCCAGTTAGGTGGTCGGCAAGTGAAGAAGCTTGTTTTCAATTTTGACAGCGTCATATTAAGGCCTTTTCTAGCACTGTGTGGCTTCATAATATGTACCCAGAATCACAGTAACATAAGCTGGTTAAACTTTAAAAGAATTAGGACAATAAGGTTCAACTGTAACTCAGTCCAAATTAATATGATCGCAAACTCCTTCATCACCTCCATCAGTTTCTATGTTTAGAAGACTAAAATTTTATTTTGTTGTTAAAGAATTTTAATGGTCCACTGATACATTGTTTTATAAAGGCCAGTTTACTCCAGGACACTTACTCCATGCAAATTATTTTAATGTAAGATAGCAACCATCTGTTAATAGCATGCTCTCTTTTATATGTACAATAATCATCTAACCTTAAATAGCTTTCAGTTTTTTTCACCTTCAAAACAGTGATGTCTTCCGTAGTCTCACACTAAACAATCATATGTGATTGAGCAGACATCTGGTAATAAATGTTCACCTTGCTGGAGGAAAAACTTGCTCACATGCCCTTTCCTTGTAATATCAGTGGCCAGTTTCAAGTTTGGCAGTATATATTTATTTAGCAGCTTAATATTTTAAGCAATGTTTAATCATTGTTTAAATTGTGAATCATTATATATATTTTTTATAAATAATTTAGTGCCCAAACTATACATATCTCTATTCCAGAACTGAAAAATAACCACATTCGCATTTGCTGGCAGTAAAGACATAATTCTGTTTTCTTCCCTAGTACCTTGTAGTATCATCAGACAGATGTGTTCATCTTTTATTTATGAACAAGGAGTAAGATTGCCCTCTTGCCCTTTGAGGTTTCTTTTGTCTCACAAGCTAAAAGCAGAGCAGAAATACTGAACTCTGCTATGAATGAGTAACGTTCACAGTCACTGATTATATTTTCATAGACCAACAAAGTATAGTATAACAAAGTATAGTATTGCCTCTTATTTTTTTATTTTTTTTTTACAGGTACTTTTTACTAAATGTAATAACTTAGAAAAAAAAGTACAATAGTAAGGACTAAACTAAAAAGATCTTAGAACATAAAAGCACTGGGATGCCTATATATAAATTGTACATATAAAGCAGCAAATAATATATGGCCAACATTTCTCAAATATACTGTACAGTGTGATAAAAGGAATTTGGTAGAGTTGGAGATTTTGTATGAGGCTTTAATTCTTAGGATGAATGAGTATGAATGATAATAAAGACGAGGGAGAGTTTGGTGGCAAATTGGAGTAAGATCTTAGGGTGGGGCTGCTCCATTAATATCCAACTAAAAGATAAAAACAAGGCAAAAAACGTTCATGTTTAGAATTTGTAGCATGTAGCAAAAATGTAAAAAAATTATTCTCTAACCTACCATAAAATGTGTATTTATTACTCATGAATTTTTACTGAAAGTTTCATGGATGAAGGACCTGAGCCTGTTTTTTAGTATTTTTTTAGTACTTTATGATCCATGAATTACTCTTCACTTTTTATTCTGTTTATTTTTATCTTATTATTCACTATTCTTTTTATTTTACATATATGTTTATTGGTTATTAAATAATTATTAAGTTACTTCAAATATCCAAATATTGATTTTAATATAATTTATATTTATGTGTATATATATATTACCATTGGCTATATATATATATATATATATATATATATATATATATATATATATATATATATATATATATATATATATATATATATATATATATATAATCTATTGGCTAGAATTAATGTATTTATGAAATTCCATCTATGAGGATTTGAGTATACTAAATCCCTGAACTAGTATTTACTTAATTTGTATTGTCATTCTTATATACATATATATTATATTTTAATTTTCAATGTCGTTATCGATATACATAGACTTTGTGGAGTGGATCTACATGATCAGTGTTTCCCAATATGACTCTTATGCCCTGTACACACAACCGGTTTTCCTGTCGGAATAAACTCTGAAGGTTTTTCTGGCGGAGTTCCGACGGAATTCCGCTCAAGCTGTCTTGCATACACACGATCACACAAGTCCAACCGTCAAGAATGCGGTGATGTACAACACGTACAACGGGACTAGAAAATGGAAGTTGAATAGCCAGTAGCCAATAGCTTCTGTCTCATACTTGCTTCAGAGCATGCGTTGTTTTTGGTCCGTTGGAACAGCATACAGAGGATCGGTTTTCCCAATAGGAATTGGTTCCGTCGGAAATATCTAGAACATGTTCTATTTCTAGGTCCCTCAGAATATTCTACGTAAAAAGTCTGATAGGGCATACGCACAATCGGAATATATGATGAAAAGCCCCCGACTCTCCCTACTGTCAGTTTTTAATTTATACACTTTTTGTTTAACTGAGTCTGGGGCACTGCCTGTAGTCACTGAGCCTGCCTTTCTATTGCTGCATGCAATATCAGATTGTGTATACATTAGTTGTGGGAAGCAAATGTAGTCAGGGTGATGAAGAAGCGTGTAAACCTCAAAAAGTGTTCCAACTGCCCTTCCTATCAGTGACATCAGGTTCTCATCTTGTGGCTTGACTTCTTGGTTTCTGGTAGCGTCAACAACGGTCCTTTCGATTAGTCAAATTAGTCAACGATCAAAGGTGTCTAGGTCAGGTTCTATCCCCATGCTGGTAGCCAAAGCTGGGATTCTGTTTTTTCTTTCCCTCTGTCCTATGCCCACCTGCTCATACAGTGTCACCTTTGTGAGTATATTTTTAAACTTTCATTAATTTACACATTTTTGCTATACTATGATGGTTTTGTGCCTTGTTTTTATTTATTAGTTAGATTTGAATGGAGCACCCCTATGGCTTTCACAGCTGAATCATTTCCATAGTTGGATCAGTTGCTACTTTTTCGTTTTGGGGCTACCCCACGCTCGCCTTTTATATATAACTATGGTTCATGATGGCACTTTTATTTATGTTGTGCTAACCATCTGACATTGCATGTCCATTTCCATCTTTGGTACATTTGTGCCTTCCTTGAGAGCTTACACTTACAATTTATGTTTTTAATAAGAGATAGAGTTTATAGATATCCTTTTGGTTGTTTAAACACTCTCCCTTATCTTGTGTGCTTGCTGTATATTCTGCTTTTGTGGAAATATTTTTTTAGTATCTTAGGGTGGGGGGGTTATAGTACAAAAAAAGGAGCAGTTAATGGTGAAATAGAGAATAAACTCAACCTCACCTTATCACATTTGGCAGGACAGCCTTTGCTCTGTAGGTGAGATGATGCAATGGTAGAATAGTGTTTGTTTTTTCTTTCGTGAAGTGGAATGGAGTAGTCTGATAACTGCCATCAGAGTTAAGTAAAGCATTTGAATGGCTTTAAGAAAGAGGTCTTTAACACCTACATAATGTAAAGTAGAAATCGTAAAAGTGATCAAATGCTTTCAATGCATCTAAACTAAGTAAGAGTGTTTCAGTGCTTGACCTGTTGACAGCATCTATTAAATCTTTATTATGTCTAATGTTTTCAAGATCTTCGTAAAATATCTTGTGCATCTTCCCATTTATAATATCAGTGTTACTGTGCCAAGTAAGCTCTTTAACTTAACCACTACAATACAGGGCACTTTCGCCCCCTTCCTTCCCAGCCCAATTTTCAGCTTTCATCGCTCTAGCGCTTTCAGTGACAATTGTGCGGTCATGCTACACTGTACCCAAATTACATTTTTATCATTTTGTTCGCACAAATAGAGCTTTATTTTGGTGGTATTTATTCACGACTCCGTTTTTTATTTTTTGCGATATAAGCGCAAAAAAGCGGAAATTTGGAAAAAAAACTATATTTTCTTTTTTCTATTTTAAAAGAAATCCAATAAAATCAAATTTTGTCATAAATTTAAGCCAAAATGTATTCTGCTACATGTTTTTGGTAAAAAAAATTCCGTTAAGTGTATAATAATTGGTTTGTGTGATTACGGACATATGTACGCAAATGATCATGTACATATGTGTGCAGGTGATCACGTACATATGTGTGCACATAATCATTGGGACAAGTGATTTTAGTGGGACATATGTGGGGGACATGTTTTTATTATTAGGGACATGTGTTTTTATTTTTTGGGGACATGTATGTTTTGGGGACATGTGTGTTATGGGGACATATGTGGGGACTGTGTTTACACTGTGTGGTGTGTTGTGTGTTTACACTAGACTGAAGATCAGTGAGTAAAAAGCTGTAAAAAAACAGCTCATACTCACTGATCATCAGCCGGCTGCAGCAATCTGCTCTCCTCTCCTCAGCGATGACTTCTGTGTGAGGAGAGGAGGAGCCGATTGCCTAGCAACCGGCTGTTTGTTTACATCACATGACGGCCGTGATTGGACACGGCCGTCATGTGATCAGGAGGGCCAATCACAGAGCCCTCCTGCCGATCTGAGATGCGCCGTGTCCCGGTGACACGGGCGCATCGGGATCGCGCCGCTGCGCGGGCACGCGCGCGCGCGATCCCGCTCCTCTTGATGGACGTTCCTGAACGTTCTATCAGGAGTAGACGGCTCCCACCCGGCCGTATATGTGCATTGGCCGGGTGGGAAGTGGTTAAAGTGGTTGTAAGCTCTTACAGTCACTGAAGTGACTAGCCTCAGGTGATACAGAGAGATGAAACAAATCCTCCTACATAAGTTGAATCTGTTTATCTGCCGCTCTCTCCTCTACATCTGTTCAAATGTCCACAATGTACACAACATTTTTGTTTTGTTTTAGAAAGCAGGTGCAGGATCTGACTAAAACACTGCACAGCATAGTGCAGAAAGCTGAGTGTAATCTGAGACCTGAGTTCTTGGGGGGAGGGGGGTGGAACTGCCTCCCTGGATTACTTGGTGTCGGCAAAGACTGTCAGAAGTGGCTCATGCAGATAGCACAGGAGTGGCAGAGGAGACAGAAATCACAATAGCTGCTCTGGCAAGCATCCTACAGAGGGATATTCTTTGTTCATTTTTCATTTCAGAGGTTTATCTATAACTGTGTAACCTCTTTTTAAATTCTGAGTTCTTCAAAAACCTCTTACCTCCCCCATGAAATATGACTTTATGACATGCGATTATATGGCAGCCAGTGCCAGTTTGTATTTTTATGGTGTTATTTTCCATTGAAGACAATTCTACTGTAAATACAATCTGAAATTTAAGCAGGGGGATTTTATATATCACCAAAATATTTATTGTACCTGTCAATAAATGCACATGCATAATGTGACTTCTCTTTTAACAACATACAGTATCTCACAAAAGTGAGTACACCCCTAACATTTTTGTAAATATTTTATTACATCTTTTTCATGTGACAACACTTGTTTATGGCTTGTATAACAGTGTAAATTTGCTGTCCCCTCAAAATTACACAACACACAGCTATTAATGTCTAAACCGCTGGCAACAAACGTAAGTACGTCCCTATCTGAAAATGTCCAAATTTGGCCCAAAGTGTCAATATTTTGTGTGGCCACCATTATTTTCCAGCACTGCCTTAACCCTCTTGGTCATGGAGTTCACCAGAGCTTCACAGGTTGCCACTGGAGTCCTCTTCCACTCCTCCCAGTTTGTGGTTGTTATATTGAAATACTGCCCTGTGGCCCAGTCTCAAAAGGGAGGAGATCAAGCTCTGCTTCAGTATGTCACAGTACATATTGGGATTCATGGTCTCCTCAATCAACTTTAGCTCCCAGGTGTCGGCAGCACTCATGCAGCCCCAGACCATGACACTCCCACCACCATTCTTGACTGCAACACATACTTGTCTTTGTACCTCCACACCCGCTTGACACCATCTGAACCAAATACGTTTATCCTGGTCTCATCAGACCACAGGACATGGTTCCAGTAATCCATGTCCTTTGCTTGTCTTCAGAAAACTGCAAGCTTTCTTGTGCATCATCTTTAGAATAGGCTTCCTCCTGGGACGACAGCCATGCAGATGAATTTGATGCAATGTGCAGCGTATGGTCTGAGCACTGACAGGCTGACCCCCCACCCCTTCAACCTCTGCAGCAATGCTGGCAGCACTCATACGTCTATTTCCCAAAGACAACCTCTGGATATGACGCTGAGCACAAGCACTCAACTTTTTTGGTCGACCATGGCAAGGCCTGTTCTGAGTGGAACCTGTCCTGTTAAACTGCTGTATGGTCTTGGCCACAATTCTGCAGCTCAGTTTCAGGGTCTTGGCAATGTTTTTATAGCCTAGGCCAGTGATGGTGAACCTTGGTACCCCAGATGTTTTGGAACTACACTTCCCATGATGCTCATATACACTGCAGTGTAGTTGAGCATCATGGGAAATGTAGTTCCAAAACATGTGGAGTGCCAAGGTTCGCCATCACTGGCCTAGGTCATCTTTATGTAGAGCAACAATTTATTTTTTCAGAGAGTTCTTTGCCATGTTGAACTTCCAGTGACCAGTGTGAAAGTGAAAACACCAAATTTAACACAACTGCTCCCCATTCAAAGCTGAGACCTTGTAAGGGTAACGCGTCACATGACGCCTGAGAGAGAGAATGGCTAATTGGGCCAAATTAGGACATTTTCATAGGAGTGTACTCACTTTTGTGTAGCAAAGTGCAATTTCCTCAGAGTTGCCACTTGAAAAGATATAATACAATATTTACAAACATGTGAGGGGTGTACTCCTCACTTTTGTGAGATACTGTGTGTGTATGTGTGTATATATGTGTGTGTGTGTAATAATATATATATATATATATATATATATATATATATATATATATATATATATATATATATATATATATATATATATATATATACACTCTGAGCAAAATTATAAATGCAACACTTTTGTGTTTGCCCCTATTTATCATGAGCTAAAAAAAAAATATATACAACTTTATCTATGTACACAAAAGGCCTATTTCTCTCAAATATTGTTCACAAATCTGTCTAAATCTGTGTTAGTGAGCACTTCTCCTTTGCCGAGATAATCCATCCACCTCACAGGTGTGGCATATCAAGATGGCTTATGGTACAGAAATGAACATTAAACTCAAGGGCAACAGCTCTGGTGGACATTCTTGCAGTCAGCATACCAATTGCAGGCTTCCTCAAAATTTGCGACATCTATAGCATTGTGCTGTGTAATAAAACTGCACATTGGCCTTTTATTGTGGCCAGCCTAAGGCACACCTGTGCAATAATCATACTGTCTAATCAGCATCCTGATATGCCACACCTGTGAGGTGGATGGATTATCTCGGCAAAGGAGAAGTGCTCACTAATACAGATTTAGACAGATTTGTGAACAATATTTGAGAGAAATAGACCTTTTGTGTACATAGATAAAGTTGTAGATCTTTGTTTTCAGCTCATGATAAATAGGGGCAAACACAAAAGTGTAGCGTTTATAATTTTGCTCAGTGTATATATATCCTCCAAAAATATATCGCTTATTTTAGAAAGTGACAAAAAAAAAAAAAACTCAAAAAGATTAAAGCCTGTCTGAAATCAGATTCCGTGTAATCTGTCCAGTGAAATAAAATAAATAAATTGTTTTGTGCTGCCTATAAAAGCAGCTGGAAGTGTGTTTTTAACTTGCTAATGTGTGCTACTGACTCTCTCATTACAATTCTTGCTGCATTTTGTAACAGTAGCTGGGACCTTCAGGTCTTCAATAACAACATACTCAGCAGTAAACAGTGTTTTAGTAAGGCGGCTCTGGATACATAAGGGTGACAGTATAATGGTATGGCTCCTCCAAACTCACATCAGATGTATTCTATGGCATTTCATGGACAGAAACAAGAAAAACTTTTGTTCATGCACAAATATTAGTTAACACAGCAATCTGTACTGTAACATAAAAACCCCAATAATATGGTGATGTTAGCACATTAAAGATGGCTGTACAGCAGGCACAGAATTACCTTGTCTCTCTACCTGTCTATGAGATGACACTATCTTATGGTAAAATTTTATTGTGTGACCTATGCTATTAGTTTCCATATCTGAGATAATTGTGTCCATGGTGTTGAAGACCAGGCCTTTTCTGGAACTTTTTGTTTACAAGTAAAAATCGGAGTTTTTTGCTAGAAAATTGCTTAGAACTCCAAACATTATATACAGATATTTTTAGCAGAGAACATAGAGAATAAAAGGGCGACTGTTGCAAATTTGTATGTCACATGGTATGGCAGCATTTTATTTTGGAAAAAAATACACTTTAATACATTTTAATGCACACAAACACAATATATAACCCAATTTTTGGAAGGTATAAAAGATGATGTTACACTCAGTAAATAGATACCTAACGTCATGCTTTAAAATTGTGCATGTTTGTGGAACGGTGAAAAACGACAATACTTAAAAACCTCCATAGGCGACTCTTTAAAAGTTTTTACAGGTTACAGGTTACCAGTTTAGAGTTACAAAGGAGGTCTAGTGCTAGAATTATTGTTCTTGCTCTAACATTCGCAGTGATACCTCACATGTGTGGTACGAACATTGTTTATATATGTGTGCGTGACTTCCGTATGTGTTCACTTCTGCAAACTCATAGTGATGTCATATCATCCTAGAGGCGATTCAGTTCGCATTGTGCGCTATACAAGTATTTCATTCATTCATTCATTCATATCATCACTTCGGTCCTTTAGGATCATAGAGGTGATCAGAGATGATCTGGTCTCTAATCACCCCTATGGCCAGCCGCACGAACCATTGGATCATCTCCCAGGCTTGCGGTAAAAGCGGTAAGCCTAAAGATAAAATACTGGGGTTATGGCTGATAACTTCTGCCATAACCTTGGTGAACCACTTGCAAGCCGCAATGTACTGTATATATACATTTTGCGGTTGGCAACTGGATACGTTTGTTTTGGCCCACTTTTGGAAGGGATTAAATACTACAATGTTGTCAAAGGGTTATCTAAAAACTCAATTGTATGTTAAAATAAAAAAATACTAATAAAGTAAGGGTGGTTGAAAATAATAAGTGCTGCAGCTAAAAAGGGATGCTGTGTGTGAGACAAGCAGTCTCTCTGCCGTAGTCCAATGAGCCTCCTGCTTGTCACATCTAGTGACAGGGCAGAGGGTTTAGGACCACTGCAGATAGACTGTGTGCCCACCTAATGTGTGTGTGTCTGTGTTTGCCATTTTTAATATTCAAGGCAAACTCACCTATCTATTCACATGTCCGTACTTTATTTTTTGAGAAATCAATTTGAAAACAAAACCCCTAGCATTTCTGCGGCCATATTGAATAAGGGCAGATGATTCATGTACTTCTGGAATTCATCTGCTCTTAGCTCAAACATGCAGGCCGGAGGGAAAAATGCTCCTCCTCCCCTCTTCCAAGATCAAACCAAAAAAAAAATACCCATGAAGACTTCTGGGATGTTTGACATAATTGTGGCCAAGGTCAGAAAACAGGAAGCCTTTGAAGAAAAGTAAATAAAAGTTTAAAACAAGTAAATATGTGATACCTTCCTCTCTGTTTACCAATGCTAGCAACCTAGGGAATAGTGATGGCCGAACGGTTCGCCCGGCGGTCGTTTCGCGGCGAATTTCCGACATTCGCGGTCCGCACGTTCGAACGCCTTTTTCCGTCGTTCGCCGCGGCGGACTTACGTGTTTAATGTATACAAGAACTTTAACCTTTGGTGACACGTTTATCATGTGATACAGGACAGCCAATTGAGACATGACAGCACATGGACACTTGTACATTCCCCCTAACCTATAAATACACCCGATCCGGTGGCCATTTTACATTCTTTCTTCTGTTACGATAGGGACAGGTTCCTGTGTGGAGTAGGGAGAGATAAACCACTAGCTATTTGGTACACAAAAGTTCTTTTCAGGACTGGTATAGGTGTTAGGTGTTGATAGGTTTGCTGTGCTGCTGATTCTTGCAGCAGCCTGAGTGTCTTTTGTTAGTTTAGAGAAAGGGAAAGGACGGTGTATGCTACAGGGACAGCCAGATTAGTCTTTCATCATCATCATCATCATCATCATCATTAGCTGTTACTATCAAGGTCCACAAAAGAGCTGTTCCAGTAACCACTAATCGTTCTCTTTTTTTGCCAATTTGTATAGGGACAGGAAGGAAGCAGTGTTGTCAGGCAGTGAGGGTAATTTTAAAGACTTGCTGTTATTATTAGTTCCACAAAGGTTCTTTTCAGGACTGGTATCAGTGGTACAGTAATAGGCTTGTACATGTATAATATTCTTTCTTCCAAATATAGAAAGGATATTATACTTGACTGCTGCCCTTCTGCTGCAGTCTGCTAAACATTCACAACTCACTTGTTCCACAAAAGTTCTTATAAGGACTGGTAACTTGGTATAGGGTGCTACGGTACATAGGCTTGAGTGCGGTACAGTCTGCTGTTCTGTAAGGACCGCTATCGGTCCACAATAGATAGGGTTGACGTGCACCACTGCTGACCGCTGCCCTATACTGCAGCAGTCCTTCAGCGGTATAGGGACTGACGTACAGTCTGCTAATCACTAACACACAACCTGCTTGTTCCACAAAAGTTCTTATAAGGACTGGTAACTTGGTATAGGGTGCTACGGTACATAGGCTTGAGTGCGGTACAGTCTGCTGTTCTGTAAGGACCGCTATCGGTCCACAATAGATAGGGTTGACGTGCACCACTGCTGACCGCTGCCCTATACTGCAGCAGTCCTTCAGCGGTATAGGGACTGACGTACAGTCTGCTAAACACTAATACACAACCTGCTTGGTCCACAAAAGTTCTTATAAGGACTGGTAACTTGGTATAGGGTGCTACGGTACATAGGCTTGAGTGCGGTACAGTCTGCTGTTCTGTAAGGACCGCTATCGGTCCACAATAGATAGGGTTGACGTGCACCACTGCTGACCGCTCACCTATACTGCAGCAGTCCTTCAGCGGTATAGGGACTGACGTACAGTCTGCTAATCACTAACACACAACCTGCTTGTTCCACAAAAGTTCTTATAAGGACTGGTAACTTGGTATAGGGTGCTACGGTACATAGGCTTGAGTGCGGTACAGTCTGCTGTTCTGTAAGGACCGCTATCGGTCCACAATAGATAGGGTTGACGTGCACCACTGCTGACCGCTGCCCTATACTGCAGCAGTCCTTCAGCGGTATAGGGACTGACGTACAGTCTGCTAAACACTAATACACAACCTGCTTGGTCCACAAAAGTTCTTATAAGGACTGGTAACTTGGTATAGGGTGCTACGGTACATAGGCTTGAGTGCGGTACAGTCTGCTGTTCTGTAAGGACCGCTATCGGTCCACAATAGATAGGGTTGACGTGCACCACTGCTGACCGCTCACCTATACTGCAGCAGTCCTTCAGCGGTATAGGGACTGACGTACAGTCTGCTAATCACTAACACACAACCTGCTTGTTCCACAAAAGTTCTTATAAGGACTGGTAACTTGGTATAGGGTGCTACGGTACATAGGCTTGAGTGCGGTACAGTCTGCTGTTCTGTAAGGACCGCTATCGGTCCACAATAGATAGGGTTGACGTGCACCACTGCTGACCGCTGCCCTATACTGCAGCAGTCCTTCAGCGGTATAGGGACTGACGTACAGTCTGCTAAACACTAATACACAACCTGCTTGGTCCACAAAAGTTCTTATAAGGACTGGTAACTTGGTATAGGGTGCTACGGTACATAGGCTTGAGTGCGGTACAGTCTGCTGTTCTGTAAGGACCGCTATAGGTCCACAATAGATAGGGTTGACGTGCACCACTGCTGACCGCTCACCTATACTGCAGCAGTCCTTCAGCGGTATAGGGACTGACGTACAGTCTGCTAATCACTAACACACAACCTGCTTGTTCCACAAAAGTTCTTATAAGGACTGGTAACTTGGTATAGGGTGCTACGGTACATAGGCTTGAGTGCGGTACAGTCTGCTGTTCTGTAAGGACCGCTATCGGTCCACAATAGATAGGGTTGACGTGCACCACTGCTGACCGCTGCCCTATACTGCAGCAGTCCTTCAGCGGTATAGGGACTGACGTACAGTCTGCTAAACACTAATACACAACCTGCTTGGTCCACAAAAGTTCTTATAAGGACTGGTAACTTGGTATAGGGTGCTACGGTACATAGGCTTGAGTGCGGTACAGTCTGCTGTTCTGTAAGGACCGCTATAGGTCCACAATAGATAGGGTTGACGTGCACCACTGCTGACCGCTCACCTATACTGCAGCAGTCCTTCAGCGGTATAGGGACTGACGTACAGTCTGCTAATCACTAACACACAACCTGCTTGTTCCACAAAAGTTCTTATAAGGACTGGTAACTTGGTATAGGGTGCTACGGTACATAGGCTTGAGTGCGGTACAGTCTGCTGTTCTGTAAGGACCGCTATCGGTCCACAATAGATAGGGTTGACGTGCACCACTGCTGACCGCTGCCCTATACTGCAGCAGTCCTTCAGCGGTATAGGGACTGACGTACAGTCTGCTAAACACTAATACACAACCTGCTTGGTCCACAAAAGTTCTTATAAGGACTGGTAACTTGGTATAGGGTGCTACGGTACATAGGCTTGAGTGCGGTACAGTCTGCTGTTCTGTAAGGACCGCTATCGGTCCACAATAGATAGGGTTGACGTGCACCACTGCTGACCGCTCACCTATACTGCAGCAGTCCTTCAGCGGTATAGGGACTGACGTACAGTCTGCTAATCACTAACACACAACCTGCTTGTTCCACAAAAGTTCTTATAAGGACTGGTAACTTGGTATAGGGTGCTACGGTACATAGGCTTGAGTGCGGTACAGTCTGCTGTTCTGTAAGGACCGCTATCGGTCCACAATAGATAGGGTTGACGTGCACCACTGCTGACCGCTGCCCTATACTGCAGCAGTCCTTCAGCGGTATAGGGACTGACGTACAGTCTGCTAAACACTAATACACAACCTGCTTGGTCCACAAAAGTTCTTATAAGGACTGGTAACTTGGTATAGGGTGCTACGGTACATAGGCTTGAGTGCGGTACAGTCTGCTGTTCTGTAAGGACCGCTATAGGTCCACAATAGATAGGGTTGACGTGCACCACTGCTGACCGCTCACCTATACTGCAGCAGTCCTTCAGCGGTATAGGGACTGACGTACAGTCTGCTAATCACTAACACACAACCTGCTTGTTCCACAAAAGTTCTTATAAGGACTGGTAACTTGGTATAGGGTGCTACGGTACATAGGCTTGAGTGCGGTACAGTCTGCTGTTCTGTAAGGACCGCTATCGGTCCACAATAGATAGGGTTGACGTGCACCACTGCTGACCGCTGCCCTATACTGCAGCAGTCCTTCAGCGGTATAGGGACTGACGTACAGTCTGCTAAACACTAATACACAACCTGCTTGGTCCACAAAAGTTCTTATAAGGACTGGTAACTTGGTATAGGGTGCTACGGTACATAGGCTTGAGTGCGGTACAGTCTGCTGTTCTGTAAGGACCGCTATCGGTCCACAATAGATAGGGTTGACGTGCACCACTGCTGACCGCTCACCTATACTGCAGCAGTCCTTCAGCGGTATAGGGACTGACGTACAGTCTGCTAATCACTAACACACAACCTGCTTGTTCCACAAAAGTTCTTATAAGGACTGGTAACTTGGTATAGGGTGCTACGGTACATAGGCTTGAGTGCGGTACAGTCTGCTGTTCTGTAAGGACCGCTATCGGTCCACAATAGATAGGGTTGACGTGCACCACTGCTGACCGCTGCCCTATACTGCAGCAGTCCTTCAGCGGTATAGGGACTGACGTACAGTCTGCTAAACACTAATACACAACCTGCTTGTTCCACAAAAGTTCTTATAAGGACTGGTAACTTGGTATAGGGTGCTACGGTACATAGGCTTGAGTGCGGTACAGTCTGCTGTTCTGTAAGGACCGCTATCGGTCCACAATAGATAGGGTTGACGTGCACCACTGCTGACCGCTGCCCTATACTGCAGCAGTCCTTCATCGGTATAGGGACTAAGAGTTTTGTCACAGGGTCATTTAAAAAATGACAGGCAGAGGAAGAGGCAGGCCCTTCCGCAGGGGTGGTAGGGGTAGGGCAGGAGCAACAGGCTTGAGCCAAAGTGGGAAGTTGCAGAAGGTGCGTTCAATTACTTTAAAGGATGCACCAGACTTGGTTGAGTGGCTCGCTCAGCCTTACTCTTCTGCACCCTCCTCATCCTCTCGATCTGCACCCTCTTCTTCACTCTCTGCTATGTGCACCCCCAAAGACACTACCACCAACAACACGACCACCACCACCACCACCACATACCTTCCGCTTGAGTCACTGGAATTATTTTCCGATCCATATCAAGAGGACATTTCTGATGCGCAGCCACTCTTGGTATTGGATCAGGAAGAGGAGGTAGCAACAAGCGCTACTCAGCAGTCTGACGCCAGTACCCAGATCAGCCCAAGGAGGAGGTTGGTCCCCGGTGTTGCTGCCTACTCCGAGATCTCTACTTATAGCGGTGGGGAAGGTGACGTTGATGATGACGTGTCTAGTGATGTCACGTGGGTGCCCACAAGAGAGGAAGAGGAGGGGAGTTCAGAGGGAGATATGGACCAGCAGATAGGGAGGAGAAGCAGCAATGACTTACATTGCACAGCAGGGACAAAGCAGACTGCAAATGTATCAGGAGCGAGTCATCGACCATGTACGGTCACATCTGGCGCTCCCAGGACACCGGCACATGGCTCCGCAGTGTGGGCTTTTTTTAACGTGTCCGCTGCTGACAATAGCGTTGCCATCTGCAATCTTTGCAGTCAACGCGTTAGTCGCGGTAAGCCCAATACTCACCTAGGGACGACCGCCTTAAGAAGGCACATGAGCAGCCATCACCGAGCCCAGTGGGAGCAACGGAACACACAAAGCCACACTGCAGGCTCTCACCGTCCAGCCTCGTCTTCTACTTCTCCTTCTCCTCTCTCCTCACAATTGTCCTCCACTCCACCTTCCATCACGCCAAGCTCACATTTTTCTGCAAAAAGGCAGGCTTCCGTGGGCCTAATGTTTGAGCGTAAAAAAATGATGACGCCGGATAACCCTCTTGCCCAACGGTTGGCGGCTGGCTTGTCAGAACTCATAGCCCGCCAACTACTGCCATATAAACTGGTGGACTCGGAGGCCTTTCGCAAATTTGTGGCCATTGGAACACCACAATGGAAGGTCCCAGGAAGGAAGTATTTCTCAGAGAAGGGCATCCCAGAGCTATATGGCCATGTTCAGCGGCAAGTGAATGTATCTCTGGCACACAGTGTCGGTGCCAAGATACATCTGACCACAGACACGTGGTCTAGCAAACACGGGCAGGGAAGGTATATCAGTTTTACTGCCCACTGGGTGAACCTTCTGACGGCCGTCAAGCATGTAACCCGTGGCACCCGTGTAGATTTGGTTTTACCGCCACGGATTGCATGCAGGCCTGACTCTTCTTCTCCTCCTCCTACTCCATCCTCCTCCCTCTCCTCCTCAGCTGCCTCCTCCTTTTCCGCTGCTAGCGTCTCTTCCACTGCACCGCCCAAGCTCCCCAGAACCTATTCCACATGCCAGGTGAGACGTTGCCATGCCGTGCTGCGTCTGTTGTGCCTGGAAGCAAAGAGCCACACTGGCCCGGCACTCCTTTCAGCTTTGCGTTCACAGGCAGATGAGTGGCTAACACCGCTCAATTTGACAGTTGGTAAAGTGGTGTGTGACAACGGTGCCAATCTGCTTAGCGCATTGAAACAGGGCAAAATCACGCACGTGCCGTGCATGGCACACGTCTTAAACTTGGTCGTGCAGCGATTCCTTGTCAAATACCCTGGGGTCCAGGACATCTTGCGGCAGGCAAGGAAAATCTCGGCCCATTTCAGAAGATCTTACACGGCCATGGCTCGCCTTGCTGACATTCAGCGGCGACACCATCTGCCGGTCAGACGTCTTATTTGCGATTGCCCGACGCGATGGAACTCAACCTTCTATATGCTTGATAGGCTGCTCCAGCAGAAACGTGCAGTTAACGTCTACCTGTATGAACTCTGCGAAAGAAACGGTTCTGGGGAGCTGGGTTTTTTTTCACCGCGCCAGTGGCTGCTCATGCGCGACACATGCAGACTTCTGCGGCCATTTGAGGAGATCACCAAACTGGTCAGTCGCAGCCATGGCGCCATCAGTGACATGGTACCTTATGCCTTCTTTCTGGAGCGTGCATTGCGTCGTGTCATTGATCAGGCTGTGGAGGAGCAGGAGCGGGAAGATGAGGAAGTCGCAATGCTGGATGAATTCCCAGGGGGGGCTACTCTATCTGAGACAAGTCAACAACAGGAGTCTGATGAGGAGTCAGAGGAGGATGGTGCCGGGGCGGATGAGCAGGAGCAAGAAGAGCATGCTTTAAACCTTTCTGGGATCCCTGTTGTGCGAGGATGGGGAGAGGAGAATGAAGAGGACGACATTATCCTGGATGATGAGCAGGAGCCAGGCCACCACACCGCTTCCACTTTAGTGCAAATGGGGGCCTTCATGCTCCAGTGTTTTAATAGGGACCCCCGTATAAAAAGCATGAGGGTCAAGGACCAGTACTGGGTGGCAACGTACTTTGACCCCCCGGTACAAACACAAAATGGCGGAAATGTTACCGCCGTCGCAGAGGGCTGTCAGAATGCAGCACTTCCAGGCCTTGCTTCGAGAAATGCTGCATTCTGCTTTTGCGTGCGCTGGCAGAGGAGCAATTCCCACTCCCAGAGAAGGATTTGCGGGTACCAATCCAACAGCGCCTGCAAGAAGAGGCCGGTTTGAAGATGTGTTGGTGACTTCGGATATGAGGTCATTCTTTCAGCCGACCCATCGACAGGTGTCATCCGGATCCAGCATCAGGGAACGCCTAGACCGTCAGGTGTCCGACTACATTGGGTTAACGGCCGATGTGGACGCTCTGAGGAGTGATGAACCCCTAGACTACTGGGTGGGCAGGCTTGACCTCTGGCCAGAGCTTGCCCAATTTGCAATCGAACTGTTGGCTTGCCCCTCATCCAGTGTCCTGTCCGAAAGGACGTTCAGCGCAGCAGGGGGGATTGTGACCGATAAGCGTACTCGCCTAGCTCACCACAGTGTTAACTACCTCACATTTCTAAAAATGAATGAGGCATGGATCTCGGAGGAATTCAACACATGTGACCAGTAGACCATGTATATGTCTATAAACTATTTTTTTAATCAAGCACACAGACCTTCTTAATTCATTTGGCTCACTTCCTTGACCCAAAAAAGCACACCGTACTATATGCCCCTACCCTCCTCTTTGAAGAGGTTGAGCGGTGTCATATTTCTACTGGGGCTGCTTATGATATCCCTGTGCTGTGCTGACTTCCTCCTGGGGGTTCTTATTATGAAGGGATCACACTATCCCTGTGCTGTGCTGACTTCCTCCTGGGGGTTCTTATTATGAGGGGATCACACCATCCCTGTGCTGTGCTGACTTCCTCCTGGGGCTGCTTACGGTGCTGCTGTCAGCGCTGTATGTCACGGTGCTGCTGTCAGCGCTGTATGTCACGGTGCTGCTGTCAGCGCTGTATGTCACGGTGCTGCTGTCAGCGCTGTATGTCACGGTGCTGCTGTCAGCGCTGTATGTCACGGTGCTGCTGTCAGCGCTGTATGTCACGGTGCTGCTGTCAGCGCTGTATGTCACGGTGCTGCTGTCAGCGCTGTATGTCACGGTGCTGCTGTCAGCGCTGTATGTCACGGTGCTGCTGTCAGCGATGTATGTCACGGTGCTGCTGTCAGCGCTGTATGTCACGGTGCTGCTGTCAGTGCTCTGTATTACGGTGCTGCTGTCAGATGCCTCTATCACGGTGCATGTGTCATTCCGGTATGTCACGCTGCTGGTGATCATCTCCTGCACCCTCTTCTTTGCCTACCCTGGTCCCTGACCTTCCCTCTCCTCCATTGCCTTCATTAGCTCCATAGTCCTGAATTGTTAGAACAATTTCCCAAATAAAATAAAAATGCTTGTAGTTATCGATCCCAAATTCACCTCATACATGTATTATGTCATTGTCCAGATGGTGGGACTACGTTTTACCCCCTAATAATTACCACGTGGCCGCAAATTCGACATGAAGGTTTGCAAAGTTCGCCTCCCATTGAAGTCAATGGGGCCCGCGGCGAACGTTCGGTTTCGCGAACGTTTGGGTCCGTTCGCGTTTCGCATTCGCGAAACGTCCCGTCGGAAGTTCGTCCATCACTACTAGGGAATAAACATAATTAATGCTGATCTATAGCGTTAAGTTATAACTATAACTTTAGATCATATCTTCAGCACCCCCCCCCCCCCCATTTTGTTAACCCTTGCTTATCAGATGGTGTGTTCTGAAAAGTTCAGCTACTGTACAGACACCCAGCGGATCCAGCATTGCCCCCTGCTGACATCCCCTCTTCTATTCGCCCACCGATTGGGTTCTGTGTCATCGTGTTTTTCATGACATCACCCAAAAGCTGCTGATTCAGCTGTTGGGCTTCCCAAAATTGCACTGCTAGGTCCACCCCCTCCTCCTTTGTGAGTGGAGAACTATGCAATCTGGGATATGTGATATGCATATCTCAGGAGGCACAGGGAGTACATGTCATTCACCTAGAAGAGTAATATGTATGGTGGAGCCAATGCACTATTCCCATTGCACGCATTCCTAGAAATGGCTATTTATGTAAGTGGATGCTAAAGCGGCCACTGACTGGAACCGTAAATAGTCAGAGCGTGAAAATGTCACCTGCACACCATGGAGTTCTAGAATGGGTCCAAAGCTTTATTCGGCGATCACATTGTTACATCAAATGGCAACATTTCAGAGCCAAACTCTTTGTTGGGCATGTGACCATGGAGAGGCCTGACAGTTTATATGAAAAATACTTTGCTATTGTGTTACAGAGGGGAGGAGGAATGGAGGGGAGGGGACTTTGTTTACTTTAAGCTCTAAGGAATCAGTGGGCGGAGAGGAGGAAACTTTGTTTAAAGATCCGCTTTAACCTCAATTGGCTACAATTCTAACAGTGGGTGGTCCTGCTGGCTCAACAAATGTTGATTAAGTAATCAATTTTTTGAAAGAGCCAGATCAAAAATTGATGGCCAAATAACACCTGCAGCCAGTCAACTGCAGGTACTAGTTGGGTATACTGACATGCGGCAATCACGGCTATAAGAATACAGTAGCCCAGAAGGGGTAAATTCTTTCTTCCACATTGTTTGTGTAAATTAACGAATATGTTAGATTTCATTAGTTTCAATTTCAATCTATTAGTGCATTGCCAGCTTCACTCTGTTTATTTTGTCTATGGCTTTGTGCATGTGCAATCCTTTTGTTGCATGTTAGAGTAATCCACAGACATTATTTCTTGGGATGCTAGGGCAGTGATGGTCAAATTACAAACTGTAGGCCCTCAACTTGTCCCCCTGACAGATCCAGAGGCCCACACATATTATTCAGTGTTCCACCGATATACCATGTAGATGATCTGAGAGTAGATGATCATTGAGTGCAGACATGCAGCAAGTGGTTGAAGACTGAAGACACACTTCAGGAGATAGTGAGAGACTGAGGACATGCACCTTAAGACTGACTATTTCCACAACTTACTGATAGATTGTACAAAGGGCAAAACAAGTTCCAAAGGGCTGTATATGGCCCGTAGGCCACAAGTTTGGGCCTAAGAGCCTGTGTACTCCAGTGATGGCACAGGATGACATCAACACTGGAGAGAAGCAGACACTAAGGAGCGTTTGTCACGCTATAGAGAAGAGCAGAATGAGGTGCTGCCTGAGCCATGTAATGTAAAGCTGATCTATTCAGAGCAGAGCCATCAGCAATAAGGAGCATGCTAATTGAGGGTATGAGCCTGAATGGGGTGCAAGAAGACTCCTGTGCTTGACAGGATACAGGGGTTTGCTTCTGTTTTTATAGTATGCTTGATAACTTTATATGCAAAAAGTCAGGGATGAGTCCTGGATGGAATAAATATTTCCCTTTATTTTAAGTAAAAATATGAGTTCAGGAGATATTTTTAGTACTCAAGGGTCTCCCATACAGAGTGAAGGGTTTCGGGGGAAGAGTAGATGACTGATTTACAGTACTCTTTGGTTCAGTAAGTCCTTATTTGGGCCCTGGAATTTAGAGACTCAGAGAGACTTTAGGTAGCAAAGGACCTCCAAACCCTGATTACAGGTATTTTGGTCCCAAAAGGGTTAACCCATTTACAGGGTAGTCCAGGAAAGGCAATGGAAACAGCCAGCATATGTCTGCGAGGTGGAGTAAAGCAAAACACAGCTGAGTGAGCAATGTGGACTGGCTTGTGACTGAGATACAGTTGCTGAACTATGGAGACCACTTCTTTGGGACCCCTAAAGCAGGTGGGAATTTTCAAAAGCCCTGTTAAGGGTTAAGTTTACAGGTGATGAACTGAGGTTTTTTTTTTTTGTTTTTTTTTATGTGCCAAAAACTGATGGACTATTATTGTTTGATTTTCCATGCTGAAGAAAACCTTTATTTTGTTTGCCTGTTTTGGCAAAAAAAGACTATTTGCTTTTACCAAAATGACTGGCTAGTGATCTGGGTTCCAATATTCATATTTTTAATGACATGCAGTATTTATATCTAAATAGTTCAAGAGCTTGCAGGAAATAAAGATTTTTGTGATAAAATTCTGCTGCGGTATACAGTATATTTTATATATAATCACATTTTCATGTTTTATTCCTGATCCAGGGAACACATTAGTTTCTCCTTTCCCAGTGTTTTCTTCCATCACCTATCACAGGCAGGCTTCTTAACATGCAGGTGGCTTACAGTGATAGCAGAGTGATTAATCAGAGCTCCCCTCTTCATGTATTATGTGGTGAAGGTGAAAGTAGCAGCAACCGAAAGGCTTCCTTTCTTAGTATTTGCATTTTCATCCTCATTGCCTCCCATACATGAATGTAAGGACAAGTGAGTGATGCGACAGATATTCACTGACATGTCATGGTCTGCCTCCTGCATTTTAAGAAGCTTTACTATGAAAGGCAGCAAACAGAAGAATAGGAGTGGGAGGGAAGATATTTTACTTAGTTTAAAGCCTGGCAAAATAGCACATTATCTTGATAGCGGGCACCACTGGACATTAATATATGCTTTGTGCTTCCCTGACACCATAATCTACCACAAGAGATTGATTCTGATAATGGAGTGTTCATTGCTTAAATGACCAAGCGCTACACCCAAGTGTTTTTTTATGGCCATATGTGGTCGAATTTCGAAATAATTTTCTTTTGAAAATCAGAAATTTAGTGATCCAATGGTGCCACCATTGATTTCAAAATTTGACCAACCAAGCCTTTAATTTTACCTCTTGATGCTACAGAAAAATAATTTTCGTGGCTGGGAATCTTCTTTTCTTTCCGGGAATTTTCTTTTCTTGCACATGCGCATTTCTTTTTGGATTACATTTCTTGCATGATTTCTCCCATCATTGATTAGAAAATCGTTTGTTTTTCAAAACATTTCCAACATGTCCGATTACTCAAATTCGATGGGTGCACAAAAATTGGTTGTTGCTGCAGCCCACTAATGGTGCGAAATTCTAACAAAAATTCTTAGATAAGATATTCGAAAAGAAAATTCTTTCAAAATTCGACCCATGTATGACCTGCCTAATACACCAATTTTTGGGGGCTGCAGCTGTGGGTCAGTCTGACAGCAGGGAAGGTCAACATTAGCTCTTAAAAGAGCCTCCTAGACAACGTTGAGTGTAACCAGTATGGACCCTGCCCAATAAAAAGCAAGAAAATGTGGCACAGTATAAGCCCTTGTACACACGGTCGGAGATTCCGACAACCAAATCCGTCGGATTTTGTCCGTCGGATTTTGTCCAACGGATCTTGTCCGAAACTGTTGCATACACACGGTCGGACAAAGTTGTCGGAAAATCCGATCTTTCAGAACGTGATGACGTAATTTCGTTACGATGGGACTACGTTCAGGCTAGTAGCCAATAGCTTTGATGTAGGAATTTGATCTGAGCATGCGTGGCACTTTGTCCGATCGGAATTCTCTACACATGATCGGAGTATGTCCGATCGGAGCATTTTGTCGGAAAATATTTCCGGCAAGTTGGAAAAGTTGGTGCGACGGATATTCTGACGGAAACAGTCCGAATGCAGACCACACACAGTCGGAATATCCGACAAAACACTCCGATCGGACACATTCCGTCGGAATCTCCGGTCGCGTGTACAAGGGCTTAGAGTTTGTGCACATGCCCTTATAAACTATTTCACCTAATAAAATTTATATATAAATAACATAAAAATAGGAATACTAGAGAAACTCAAAACATGCTTGTAGGGACCTTTCGAAATATTACATTTCCTCTGCTTTTTCAAATCTTTTAGGAATCCAAAAAAGAAACATCAGAGACAAGTGCAGTCCACAAATACTTTTAATGTTTTTTTTTTTTCAAATGTCTTTTTAACTAGATGTTGCGTGAACAACACAGACCCGAAAACAAGATTTATAATTCGTAGTCAGTGAACATGGTATGATTTAGGTCATCCAAGGTGGTATTGTGATAAAAATAGTTCAGCAGCAAAGCATATCAAAGCCGTAAACACTATGGAGAGGTGTATTATTGAATAGGGAATCTGCCTACTTGAAAACATGTTTTAGGCTTCGCCTTGTTCATACGGTCAGTAAAAACAGGGGGTTGAGCTGCAGTTTTACCAGCTTTTGACTGCCTACCTAAAGAAGTACATGCAACCACTTAGGGCTGTACATATGCTGTGACAAAAATGAAAACCCCTGTTGTGTTTGACAGGCAGTTCTGCCACCCAATGTGACCTATTCAGGGTATGGTGTTTAGGACTTTTCTGTGTTAAAATAGGTGAGGAGGTAACATATCACCTCCCAAGGCACCTGTCAACTGCCCATGGATCAATTTTGAGAGAAGTGACAATAGATGCCACCCGGGTGAACAAGGCCTTACTGTTCCTGAACTTTGCATATTTAAAGGGTAACTCCACTTTTGTGAAGAAAAAAAAATAGCAAATAAGGAAAAAATAATATACAAATAAATAAAAAATAATATACAAATAAAAAATAATATACGAATAAAGAAAAAATAATATACACATAAAGAAAAAATATAGCATACACAATTGAGTCATATTGTAATTGAATGTTATTAAAAATTACCTTTCCTATTCAACCTTCATCCGCTGTAATTTTCTGAAAATGCAATGCAATATGGATACCTGTAGATGTTCTGTACACGGAATGTGTACAGAGCCCCCCCCAGATATGTAATTTCCTGTTTGTGTGATTGGGTCATCGATTTTCCCAGAAGTCTGCACTAAGATACAAGTCAGATTTCAGGAATCCCCTGCAAAAAATAATGTATTTTTTGGCGAGATACTCCCAATAGGAACACAACTAAAGGGATGCAGCCCAGAAGCTCTCCTTATTAGTGCCCAGCAGCTGCTGCAGCTGATTGATAATTATGAAACCACTCCCATTAGATTCACTTTCCCACATGGACACAAACAAACAGGTTTTTCTTCAGAATAACAAAGGGTAGGAATTTGCAAGAAAGTTTGTTAAAATCCTTGTAATGTACAGTACATAGATCATCCAGAGGGGAATGTTTTTTTCTCAATAAAAGTCAGAGTTACTCTTTAAAGCAATTTTTTCTAATTGTTAATATAGTAGAGAAAAGGTAAGGGTTGATTTACAAAAGGCAAATAGTAGGGGAGCACCAAATGGAAATTTTGGTGCCAAAACCAAAAGCGACAATGAAAGGATGCACTAGGCCGAAAACCGAAACCAATATCGAAAATTACAGTTTTTAAAATATATTGATATTTCTATATATAATTGTATTCAACTTTTTAATTAATAGAATCAGATTAAATTAATATGAATGTATTGTTGGCCATTATTGGCACCTTTAGAAAAGGTCAAGAAAAATGCAGTCTTGCATTAACTGTCCAAAGCATAACAAGGTGTAGTTAAGTATGAAGATCTGAAGTTATGAAAGGAGGCAAAAGAGACATAAGAGAAGGGAAAATAGAAGGGGGGGAGGGGGCTGGGGGTGAATGTGCTTAGCCCATGGGGATGAAAGAGTATAGCACCTTCATCCCATCTGTCATCTGCTCTAGAACAACGAGTTGATTTTGAATCCAAGAGTACCATATCTGGTTATATTTTGCAAGCGTTTTATTTAGTCTAATTGATAAAAGCTCCATATTTTGCACCTCCTGGATCTGACAAGAGATCCAGTTCTGATGAGTGGGGGCTGTTTGCTTTGATTTAATAGCAATTAAACATCTGACAGCTGTTAGTATGTAGCAGATAAGCTGAGTCTTACAGTCGGCATGTGAAGTAATGACAATGCTAACACATAATGGACCGCTTCAAGGATTAGTTGCGGAACACACAGCATAGATGTGTTCCGGTGTGTAATACCAGTGGAACTATATATATATATATATATATATATATATAATGTATATATATAAAATATATTCTTTATATAGTGTGAGATTTTACTCTCTTGGTCACAGATGGTTTGCCAAAAAGTAAGTTTGTGCTCCAGATATTTTCCCGACTTTTTCATGGTATACAGGGAAATGATTATCTGGTAAGGCAGAAGTTTTTTTTTAAATGTCAGATATGAGCCCTATTGTAGAGGTGCCTGTTTTACATATAAATTCAGAGTAAATGGGCTTAAAAAAAAGAAGAAAATTGCAAGATAATGTATGATAAAAGGCAATAGATGGCAGGGAGTATTTCTTCTGTAGCTCAGCAAAGGAGAGCAAGCACCCGTGCCTTCCATCTACCACCTTACATAGTTGAATGGTTGAACGATGTGAGAGAAGAGCTTTCCGATATGGCTGCCATGAAAAAAGGGGTCATGTCAAACTTAGATGGAGTTAATGAACTTTTATCCTGCCTCTAGATCCCTTTTATAAAGACCAATAATTTTAGTAGATCTACACTGGCGTTTTGACAGAGCACCTGTACAACATTGAATTTGGATGTACAGACCAAACCTTCGCTAGTTCTGTCTATTTATTAAAGGCACCAAAAGTAAACCAGGAGGCAGGCAGAGTCTCAAAAAGGCACAGCAGTTTTGGGAGGATCACCATTTTAACGAAAGCCATGTGTCCTAAAAGCAAGATAGGCAAAGTCTTCCACTTCTGAAGTGACAGAGAGATATTGTGTAATTCTAAGTTAATAGTAATTAACCACTTCAGCTCTGAAAGATTTTACCCCTTCATGACCAGGTCATTATTTGCTTTTCGGCACTGCGCCAAACAAAATGTATATAATTTCTTTCTTTTGGTGGTATTTGATCACCACTGGGTTTTATGTTTTGTGATATAAATGAAAAAAGACCAAAATATTTGAATTTTTTTTTCAAAATGTATTCTGCTACGTTTTTGACAAAAAAAAATCCCAATAAGTGTATATTAACCACTTCAGCCCCAGAAGAATTTACCCCCTTCCTGACCAGAGCACTTTTTGCGATTCGGCACTGTGTCGCTTTAACTGACAATTGCACGGTTGTGCGACGTTGCACCCAAACAATCCTTTTTTTCCCCACAAACAGAGCTTTCTTTTGGTGGTATTTGATTGTCTCTAAGATTAAAATTGTTTGCACTTTAAACAAAAAAGGAGGGACAATTTTGAAAAAAAACCACAATGTTTTTTACTTTTTGCTATAATAAATATCCCCCAAAAATATATAAAAAACATTTTTTTCCTCAGTTTAGGCCAATATGTATTCGTCTACATATGTTTGATAAAAAAGATCGCAATAAGCGTATATTTATTGGTTTGCGCAAAAGTTATAGTGTCTACTAAATAGAGGATAGATTTATAGCATTTTTTTTTTTTTACTAGTATTGGCGGTAATCTGCGATTTTTATCATGACTGCGAGATAATGGCGGACACAACAGACAATTTTGACACATTTTTGGGACCATTGGCATTAATACGGCGATCAATGCTATAAAATTGCATTGATTACTGTAAAAAAGTCACTGGCAGTGAACACTAGAGGGCAATCGAGGGGTTAACTGTGTTCCCTGGGAGGTTATTCTAACTGAAGGGGGAGGGGACTGACTGTAGGAAGTGACAGATTGTGGTTCCTAGCTAATAGGAATACACGATCTGTCACACCTCTCAGAACAGGGAAGTGTGTTTACACACACTCATCCCTGTTCTGTCTCTTCTACTCACGATCGCTCGTGGCCAGCAGTCATCGCGCCCGTCTGCCATGAGCACCGGCACTGCTGCTATCCCGACCCCGAGAGCCGACATATAGCTACGGCGGTTCGCGTTCGAGAGCCAACCTGCCGCAGTATAACTGTGGCAGTTGGACGGGAAGCGGCTGATTGGTTTGTGTGAAAGTCATAGCGCCTACAAACTATGGTGTATATATACACTGGAATTACATTTTTTTTATACTACTAATGGTGGCGATATTGCGGCTTACAAACTGACACTAATTGACTCTGATGGGGAACTGATTAACTTCAACTGACATCACCAATGCCATTATAGTGATCAGTGCAAATATTGTACACTGCCACTATATTAATGACACTGGCTAAGAAGGGGTTAACATCTAGGACAATAAAGGGGTTAAATATGTGCCTAGCTATGTGTAATATGTGTACAGTGTGCTGCTTCTACTAACTGATCTTTCAGTTTCTTAGAGATGAGAAACTGACAGATCCTCCCTTCATACAGAGCCCTGGGCTGTGACTGTACACAGCTGATTAGAAAGTCCTGGCCATGAATCATTGGACAATTAGAATGGGAGGCGGGGGTAGGCATGCACGTGCCCTAAACCTGGAAGTAGGCAGCGGCATACAGGTATGTTGCTTTGCCTACAGTGGCCACCAGCCCACACGTAGTTAAGGGTTTGTATTCTATTCAAGAGATTGTGTGTCCACAACATTCACTTCTCATTCATGCTGTCTTTCTTTGAAATTCTCTCATTCACACCTTTGCATTTTGATGCATTTTTTTCCAGATGAGTTTTCAACTAAAATCAATAGGAATGCATCCAAATGCATGTCACCGCACATCGCCATCCATTTTTAACACTCCTTGCAGTGCACTTTACATAGCACATAAGTGAAAATTATAATGCATGTCCACACACGTCGAAGTACATTGACATGTACTTCATTGCATGTTGATGTGCATTTTTAACACACTATGAAATGCTTCTGGATGTGCTTCCATTAGTTTCAACATAAAACACACCAGGAAAAAACACAAAAGTCTGAATTCAAAGCAGCACCTGTTTATATTTTCTGCATCGATTTTCCTTGTTATCTTTGAAACACATTTTGGTAGGCTACAGGATGGTTTGTGTTAAAGTAGCAAGATGACATATTCTAAAACAAGAAAATTACTTCAAATTATGCATTGCATTAATGTAATGTATGGTGTACTCATTTTAGATATGATGATAGCAGCCTTATTGCACAAAAAAAGTATACATGCATTTTTTAATGCAAAACACTGCCACATATGACATGTTTGTTTTGGGGGCCTTTTCGTATAATGACCACTACTGTATAATGTGTGCATGCAACCATGAATCCCACTGCACTGTGGTCTATACAATGCTGTAAACACATATCACTGAAATAAAATAAATCTAAATGGGCCCTAAAGGAGACAATGTCACCTTAGAAAATTGTACACAAACACTGACCTTTGTTGATTCCATTTCAGCTAGGGATGTAGCTAGAGCAGCTGTGGCACCAGGGAGGGAGACCTCAGCATACTTTAGAACACTTACCAGCTGACCATCCAAAAAAATGACTCTTATGCCACGTACACACAATCGGTATTCCGGACAGAAAAAGACCGATGAGAGCTTTTCATCGGAAAATGTGACTGTGTGTATACTCCATCGGAATTTAGCTGTCCGAATTTCCGGCAGCCAAAAATTGATAGCATGTTCTCAATTTCCGCAACGGAAAAACTTTCTATCGGAAATTCCGATCATGTGTATGCAATTCCAACACACCAAAAATCACGCATGCTCAGATTCAACTACGGGACAGAAGCTACTGGGTATTGAACTTCCTTTTTCTGGTACTGTTGTACGTGTTGTACGTCACCGCGGAATTTGGTGTGACCGCTTGTAGGCAAGACAGCTTGAGCGGAATTCCGTTGGGAAAATCATCAGAGCTTTTTCCGACGAGAATTCCGATCGTGTGTACATAACAATTTGAGTTAAATACAGTTTTAGTCCAACGCCAACTTAGATAAGTTTATTAAAATGTTCTTGCATGAAACTGTTCTTTGAGAGGAAGCTAATTGCACAAGGTTGGGTGCAGGCCATACCTCCCTACATGAAATTAGATCCTGGATCCAGGAAATAAACTCTACTTTACCTTATAAGAAGCTTATCTACATACAGGTACATAAAGTCTTCCCATCTAAATACAACAAAAAATTCCCAGTACATGTGGATGACCCTAGTAGGTAGTACTTTAAACCCATTGTAGAGACATAGACCAGTTAGTGCAACCTATTTGCCATATGCCACATCTGGCTAGATCTGCTCTGTAAGGGCCAGCTTCTTCTTAAACTGTGTCCATGATTTGCTCTGCTTCTTTGTACGTGTTGCTTGATTGGCCTCACTGCCTTACTACTTTGTTTTACAATATATTTAATATCACAAGTATCACTTTTTGAAAGAGCTGTTAGTTCAGGAAAGGACCTCTGTATACGTTGATGTATTCGGATCATTCATCCATTGTATTGTCAGTTTGTCTGAGCCTACACATCAATAAATTATACATTTTTCAATAACAAAAAAAGTTTTAGTTGCACAACATATGCAAATATATTTGGAATCCCTAAGGCTGGATTCACACTTATGCAGTTTTAGCACTTTTTGCATTTTGCAGATTTGCACTACAGTCCATTTAACATGATATCCTATGGGACACGTTCTGTAGTGCAAATCTGAAAAATGCAAAAAGCACTAAAAATGCATAGATGTGAATCCAGCCTAACTCTATATGTGCAGTTCTAATGCTAATCTATGAGAGTCTCCTTATTGGAGGATACAGTATATAGCAATAGATAAATTATGGGGAGGTATACCTGGAGGTAGCCCATTCCTCTTTATATGCACAGGGTCACTTCAGAAACCCAGAACTGCACAATGGCAGCTGAAGGCATCCAAATTGTCCCTGCAAAATTTTGAGCTTTGTGTTTGGTCTGGAAGTTTCCTTTTAAAAGTGTCACATAAGTTGAAATTGAAAATAAAACAATATGCATATGTAGCGCGCTCCCTGACCTCCAGAGGCCTGGTGGTGACCCCCAGATACAGGGAGGGCTGACATTCCTCTTCTTGGTGCAGGATTCTTGTCATGGTGGGTGTTGTGCAAGGTGGAAAGATGGGCACCAGTTACTTTTTAAAATTAACAAAGAGAAGTTTATTTCCCTTAACAGGAAAATGTGGGAGAGAGGGATAGGGCACATGACACCCTTAGGCAAATTCAATAGCAAATTGGCAGACTCTTTAGACAAGTAGTAGAGCCAGGCAGACAGCTGAATTCAGCAATCTGTATTCTATAGCAACAACTGTCTCCTGTAGCAACAACTTAACTCACAGTATCCCACTGTAGTTCTGTGTATGAGTTTCTTCTGAAGCTTTCCCAGCCACTTCGCAGTCCCCATCTTATGAAGTGTTTCCTCTGGTACACCTTCAGAACTCCATACCTCTCAACCTGCCACCCTCTGGCAACTTCTTCTCTCATGCCTCATGGCATCGATCAGGTTCCCCTCAGGCCGAGCCCCAGTACACATGGTAAGGCCTCAGGCTTTAGGCCTACACCGCAACTGCTGCTCCTCATGCACCCACCCAGCCCGCAGTCCGGGTGGAAAGAACCCTGATCACCTGACCTTCTCAGAATAAATATCTTCTCCCAGCATCCTCGGCAGCCAAAGAAACTCCTGCTGATTGGCTGAGAGAAGTATAGACACTCAGAACCTGAATCCACTATAATTCATCACACTGATGCCAAAGGTAACAGTGCCACCTATTGACAAAAGGAAGAAATCACAGTTAACACCATGCTTAGGAGAAACACATTTGATCAATAGGCTCCAAATTAGCCAGGCTAAGCTACCACCTAGCACAGCTAAATTTACTAGCAGCCCTGTTTAGGACAAGGGTGCTACACATACAATCATGGCTTACCTGGTTAGTACTTGAGTTTTTCATCCAGGCATTGCTGTTTTGCATCATTTTGCTTCTCTATAATTTGTTGGTAATGTGGTGATCCTGGAATGCACCTGCATGTAATGCTGGAACACACACTGCAGCAAATATACTTCTACTGATTTTATGAGATGCTCTCCACCAGAGGGCTGGATAAAGTTGATTACACAAACTCAGAGCCATGTAAACTGGATGAACTGTATGACTAACTCATTTTCATAATTGTGCTTGTTGTTTCAATATACTGTTTATTAATTATATATTTGAATTTGTACAAACTGTAGCATGGTTGTTGATTTTCATGGTCTAACCTACTACAATTATTTAGACAATGTATTGTGATTTGGGTTGAGAAGTCACATTTAAAGTACCATAATTCAATAAAAAGTAGCTTTAAATAAATCCAAAGTAAGAAAAATGATTGCATTATAGAGTACAAGAAGTCACCCAGTGCGTCCTAGCATTTGTAAAATGGAATATCATGATTAAACCACATATTATACACAGTGTGAAAACCAACATTTTCTACTGTAGCTGATAAAAAAATAACATCTCTGAGGAAGTGACCAGAAAATGTGATGGGTGACATTGCTGCTGTCTGCACAATTCCCACTACCTGGGACTTGCGTTTGTTGACAGCGGATCAGCATCTCTGCTTGCTTGGGGGCTGTTAGAATACAATTTATTTGATTGTTTGACAAGTGATATCCCTCATAAAATCTGCGCTGGAGTTTTGCTCGTACAAAAGACATTATTATTTTGGCTGATAAAGATCCCAAATTAAATTAGAAATTGTGTATTTGATTACTGAAAGGCTTAACAATAGTACAACAAAAATGACATGGATATTTCATAATAAAATATGATTTATCTTTAGTCTTTATAGTACTAGTTTTAATTTTTGTTAGGCTCTTGGTGTGCAAGCTTTCTGCTGGGACCTTACAGGCCAAAGTAAATTCTGGGGTTCCCCAGATTGGAGAAAACAATATTCTTTAATTTCATTTACCCGGAAAAAACATTTTGATAGGATTAAAAAGTAATGGAAAAATAATATTCGGATCCCTGCAAACAGTACCCCAGTTTTGGAGTCTGCAAAACAAAATGAATGATGTTGTCCTTTTATTAACCCACCCCAACCAGATCCAACATCCCTTTATCAGGGCTGTTACGCCAAGGGGGCTTGATCATGCGACCACTGTGATTAGCTGTCACAATTGCCTAATCATTACTAATGACCAGGAGGTGTCTTCCCAGTCAATGTGATGCACAGAGAAACATCTGCCACCCATGGACACATATCTGTTGCATGTGGGCATTAGAGCTCACCCTCTTTGCCACCACATATATGTGCTATGTGGGTGGCAGGAGGTTAAAATCAACATAACCTTTTTTTTTTTTTTTTGGCTAAATTAGCATGGCTTGTAGGTCAATGGGCGAACAATGACATGTATTAACACATGACCAGTTTTTCCATCAGAATAAACTCTAAGCCCTTGCACACACGGTTGGACATTCTGACAACCAAATCCGTTGGATTTTGTCCGACGGATTTTGTCCGAAACTGTTGCATACAGATGGTCAGACAAAGTTGTCGGAAAAGCCGGTCATTCAGAACGTGATGACGTTATTTCGTTATGACGGGACTACGTTCAGGCTAGTAGCCAATAGCTTTGGTGTAGGAATTTGATCTGAGCATGCATGGCACTTTGTCCGATCAGAATTCTCTACAAATGATCGGACGAAGTCCGATCGGATCATGTTGTCGGAAAATTTTATAGCCCTGCTCTAAAACTCAGACGGAAACAGTCCGATGGAGCCCACACACAGTCGGATTATCCGACAACACGGTCCTATTGGACATTTTCCGTCGGAATGTCCGACCGTGTGTACAAGGGCTAACAGTTTTTTCAACAGCGTTCCTATGGATTTCTGACAAAACGAACTTGCCTACACACGATCACACCAAAGTCCGATCACTTAGAATGCGGTGATGTACAACACGTAGCACGTGACTAAAAAAAGTAAGTTAACTTCTTGACATCTACGCTATAGCCGAATGTCGGCCACAGTGTGCACCTGAATTTCCGGGAGGCCGTCATATGACAGCCTCCCGTGTTCACTCTCCCTGTGTGCATCCTACAGGGCGTGCGTGGAGCACGCTGTGATCACTGAGTCACTGAGACTCGGGTGATCACCGATCCGAGTAAGGGGCTGGTCCCGGCCCCTTACCATGTGATCAGCTGTCAGCCAATGACAGCTGATCACATGATCAAAACAAAAGCTTGGTGATCATTTTTTTTTTCTCCTCACGCTGACAGCCGAGAAGAAAAAAAAAGCAGATCACTGACTCATCTGAAAGGGACATCGGTCCTGAAGAGAAAGAGGCAATTATGCCTCATCTGTGCCACCTGCCATTGCCACCTGACAGTGCCCACAATGCCCACAAGTGCCACCTATCAATGCCCACAAATGCCACCTATCAATGCCCACCAGTAGTGCCAATCAGTGCCACCTAGAAGTGCTGCGTATCAGTGTAACCGATCAGTGCCCTTCACTGCCACCCATCAGTGCCCATCACTGCCACCTATTGGTGCCCATCAGTGCCGCCTCATCAGTGTACATCAATGACGGACAAAAATTACCTGTTTTAAAATTTTATAACAAAATATTTATTTTTTTAAAATTGGTCTTTTTTACATTTTTTTAACAAAAAATAAAAACTGCAGCGGTGATCAAACACCACCAAAAGAAAGCTCTATTTGTGGGGAAAAATGATAAAAATTTAATTTGGGTAAATGACCGCGCAATTGTCATTCAAAGTGCATCAGCGCTTAAAGCTGAAAATTAGTCTGGATAGGAAGGGGGTTTAAGTGTCCAGTAAGCAAGTGGTTAAATAGGCAGTAGCCAATAGCTGCCCTTGCGTCGTTTTTGGTTCGTCGGAATGGCATACAGACGAACGGTTTTCCCGATAGGAATTGATTCCATCGGAAAGATATAAAACGTTCTATTTCTAGGTCCGTCAAATTATTTTTTTTTTAAAAGTCCAATGAAGCCTACGCACAATCAGAAAGTCCAGTCGTGTGTACGCGGCATAAGAGTCTCTTGTAACATGCTAATGGTCTGTGGTAGTCTTGTTTTACATTTTTAGTGCTTTATGACCATCTTTTTTAATGTGAAGGCAGTCTTTGACAGACTTTGGATACATGCAAGCAGCCTCTGCTAGGCTTCAATGACATTTGAATAATAACAGTGGATGACAGGAAAGGTTTGCTACCTTACTACTGAAAAGAAGAATACTTTTTCTGATCAGAAAATATTTTCCTTTATTGGATCCTTCTCTTCTCCTCTATTCTAAAGGCCCATACACACTATTAGATATGCTGCAGACTTGTATCTTCAGATCTACCAAAACCATATAATATGAGGTCAAACCTTAATGCCCCGTACACACGACCAGACTTTTCAACATCAAAAGTCTGACGGAATGATTCCGGCAGACTATTCGAACGTGTGTGGGCTGCAGCGGACTTTTGATTTGCAAAAGTCTGACAGACTTTAGAAATGGAACATGTTTCAAATTTTTCCAACAGAACTCTGCTGGACCCAGTTCCTACTGAGAAATCCGCTCGTGTGTGTGCTAGTCCGACGGACAAAAACCGACGCTAGGGCAGCTATTGGCTACTGGCTATGAACTTCCTTATTCTAGTCCAGTCATACGTCATCACGTTCGAATCCATCAGACTTTGGTGTGATTGTGTGTGGCCAAGTCCGTTCATTCGGAAAGTCCGTCAGAACTCTGTCAGAACTCCGTCGAAAGTCTGTCAGACTTAGTCCCTCGAAAAGTCTGGTCGTGTGTACGCGGCATAAGAGTTTCAATTTGTATACATTCAGGCAGGCCCTTGCACTACATGGTTTTGGTAAATCTGAAGATAAAAATCTGCAGAAAATCGAATAGTGCGTATGTGGTCTAAGAATAAGTTATTGCTGTTATACTTGGAAGTAAACCCTCCTATTGTTTTCAGCCATGGAAGCTGCCATCTTGTTTAATCTTCAACTGCCATGATGCTGCACATGTGATCAGTTACGACATCAGCCATTGGATGGTTTGACAATTTGGTTGAGAGCACAAACAAGTGACAGTCAAATTCCCGGCACATGCCGGGAATGTAACTCTTTTTTTAAACTGTTAAATCGATGGGTTCACTTCTACTTTAACCATGCCTATTTAACCTCTTGCCGACGAGCCACCGTCATACTGTGGCAGGTTGGCTCCCCTGTATATACTGCCGTAGGTGTACGTCTGCCCCTTTAAGAGCTATAGGGGGCATGCAACACTGGAGCCAATGTGTGTGGCCGCTGGTGGCCCGTGATCATTTATCAGAGGGCCACAAAGGGGATCTGTCAATTTAAACAGGCAGATCCCCGTTCTGTCAGGGAAGTTGAGAGAGATCTGCTGTTCCTAGTGATCAGGAACAGTGATCTCTCTGTTCCTCCAGTCCGTACACTCCCCCACAGTTAGAAACACTTCCATAGGGAACACTTAACCCCTTGATCGTCCCCTAGTGTTAACCCCATCCCTACCAGTGACATTTACACAGTAATCAGTGGCTATTTTTAGCTCTAAACGCTCAATGGTCCCAAAAAAGTGTCAAAAGTGTCTCATCTGTCTGCCGCAATGTCGCAGTCCCGTTAAAAATCACGAATCACTGCCATTATTAGTAAAAAAAATAAAATAGTAATAAAAATGCAATAAATGTATCCCCTATTTTGTAGAAGCTATAACTTTTGCACAATCCAATCAATATTCGCTTATTAAGATTGTTTTTTTACCAAAAATATTTATAAGAATACATATTGGCCTAAACTGATGAAGAAATCAGTTTATTTTTATTTTTTGGGGGAGTATTTGATATAACAAAAAGTAAAAAAAAAAAAAAAAAAAAAAAAAATATATATATATATATATATATATATATATATATATATATATTTTTTTTTTTTTTTTAATTGTCGTTCCCTTTTTGTTTATAGTCCGAAAGATCACATGACCGCACAATTGTCAGTTAAAGCGACGCAGTACTGTATCTCAAAAAATGGCCTGGTCATTAAGGGGGGGAAATCTTCCAGGGCTGAAGTGGTTAAAGTGGAACTACACCGCATCTGAGCACCACAAAACTAAAATTATATTTCATACATTTTTTAATACTCAAAGCAAACTCACCCATCCACCCATGTCTCCGTGCTTAATTTTGCTGAGAAATCATTTTGATAAACATTTTCCTTGGCATTTCCAGCCCCAACAAACTTAGGTGCAAGCATGAAGGTGTGCTGAGAAAACCCCTCCCCCTGCCCTCTAAAGACTCTAGAGATGTATGATCTCATTTACCAAGGCCTAGAAACAAGGGAATAACTAAAAAATGTACAAATAAAATGTAAAAAAGTTTAAAACAAGTGAATATGACATTTACTAATGCTAGTAGAATAAGGATTAAAATACTCAATGTTTATTAAGAGATTGAAGTTCCGCTTTAGCCATGCCCATCCACAGTAAGCAAAACCCATTGCATCTGAGGTCATGAGGTTATATCAATAGACACACAACGGTTGAGTTACTAAAACTGGAGAGTGCAAAATCTGGTGCATCTGTGCATAGCAGCCAGTCAGCTTCTAATTTCAGCTTGTTCAATTTAGGTTTGACAAATGAAACTGGAGGTGGACCAGTTCTATGCAGAGCTGCTCCAGATTTTGCACTCTCCGGTTTTAATTCAAATGATTTTTATTGAGTTTTCAAAGAAGTTTTACAAAGAAGTGATGGTAGGTATGGGTTACAATAGTTTCTAAGATCGTAAATATGTATAGCCGTGTGTTAATTTAGATATTTCAGTACTGTTGATAGTTCATTGGATAACATTCTAAGTATGAATCCCCTCACTAAACAAGGATAAAATGGGAAATGTCAGGATATTTCCGCATTTTATTTATGATATTCCAAAAGGGGTAGCAGGTTGCTTTATTGACCCTTCGCATTGAGTTACTATACACATATAACAGCTGTGTGTTTTAACAAAGAAATGCTCAAGCAAACTAAAGTGTAGGTGAAAAGGATCTCCAGATAGACCAATTAGTTTCATATTTGGAGACATTTCCATCTCTCCATGCTAGAATTTTTTCATATTCTGCTACTGCATTGACCTTAGTGATGATTTCCCTTACGCTAGGGATTTCATTTGTTTTCCATTTGTGCATTACTGCTGATCTTGCAGCAAACAGTATGTGGATAGATATTGATCTGACCGAAACTGGGTAGTTTGACATATTTATGCTAAGGATCACTTGTTTAATGTTTGGTTTAGCAAAGACTCCAGATACTCTGGATATTATTTTCAAAAAAATTCTGACAAAAACTGCGAATATGTAGACAGGACCACATCATATGAGTAAGAGTATCCACCTGTCCACAATCTCTCCAACATAGATTTAAGTTGTCTTTGGAGAATTTTGCAACTATGTATGGGGTGAAATACCATCTAAGGATGAGTTTTTGTGCCAGTTCTTCATAGTTAGAACATCTGGAAAATTGGTGATTACATCTGATTGCCCTTAGCCATTGTTGGTCCAAAAATACTTTGTCTAATTCTTTCTCCCATTGGATCAAAGGTGTAGGTATGGTTTGGTAAAGGTAGTTTTGGAATTAAGTGTATTATATATCAGGGTGAAAACCTTCACCTTCGGGGAAATTGGTATATAAAAATGTCCACACTCGGGTAATGGTATGTGTGCGTTTTTTGTTTGCTGGTAGAATGATGAAATTTGAGATTATGTGTAGATTTCTTTTGTTGGAATTTGGTATTTATGTTGAATGTCTGTGAATGGTATCTATTTGTCTTTTATGATGGGATCACTGAAGGAATGGATATTTTTTTCGTATCCACTGGTTCAGGGATATGTTTGGAATTATCCATTTGAGGATAATTGTTGTAGATCTCAATTCTAACCATGCCTGGATTGCCGCTTGTATGGCGGGGTGGTCTATTATAATGCCTTTGTGGGATAGGGAGGTGTAGTGGTTATTTGGGGTATAGCCAAGCAAATTCTAGTTGGCACCAGGGTTTTAAAATAGTTTTTGTGAACCGGTTTTTAAGCTGATCTAGTACCGCTGTTGTGTAATAGTCTTTTAGGACTGGTATGCCCATTCCTCCCACTAATTTGTGTTTCCTTTGTATTATAGGGGGGGAGGGGGCATCTTGCCCTACTACCCACCCATATACATTTTGACAGTTGTTTTTGCATTGTTTTAAAGAAGGTGGTTGGTATAAGAATTGAAAGAGCTCAGAAGTAGTAGGTTATTTTGTATGGTAGCAGCATTTTGTATGCTGCTAGGCGGCCTGTCCAGGAGAGGAAGTGTTTTTGGATTCTAGACATCTCCTGTTGTATGGTATTGATAAGTGGAATGTAGTTGGCGGCTTGGCGCTGTGTAGATTGGTAAGAGGGGAGGTAAGTTGTATTCGTAAGTAATTTATGGAGTCTGGGGTCCAAGGGTAAAGCATTCCTATTTGCACAGATGATTTGAGCTTTTAATCGTATGCTACACCCAGTATGCTAGATTTAGAGGCATTGATTTTATAGTAGGCCACTTTGCTAAACAGGAGGCATACCTTATGAGCTGCTGGTAAAGAGATGGTTGAGTCAGATAGCGTTAATATTACATCATCCACAAATAATGATATTTTATGTTGGTTGATATGTGATTCCTTGTATGATTGGATGCGATCTGTTTTTTTCCGCCAGATGCTCCATGACTAGGGTGAAAATTAATGGGGACAGGGAACAGCCCTGTCTGGTTTCATTGGTAATTTGAATTTTTTTGGAAAACATGCCCTCTGTGTATACATATGCTGATGGAGAAGAATATAGTGCTAGAATTGCTTTCTGAATTGAACCTATCAGACCAAACTTCTCTAGAACTTTGTTGAGATACCCCCAGTGTACTCTATTGAAAGCCTTCTCTGCATCCAATGTAAGAAGCAGAGAAGGCTCCCTGGATTTTTCCTCTAGGTGTATGAGAGTTACCATTCATCTGGTTGCATCTGTGGCCTGGCGACCTGAAACAAATCCCACTTGGTCATGGTTGATTTGTTTTGGTAAAAGATTTGAAAGTCTGATAGCTAGTAACTTACCGTACAATTTCACATCTACATTAAGCAACAAAATTGGCCTAAAATTTTGAGGCATATTAGGTTCTTTACCTGATTTGGGTAGGGTTATTATCGTAGCTGTAACCATTTCAGGTGGAAAGCTAGAATTGTACATTGTGGTATCAAAGACCTGTTTTAGGTATGGGAACAGGGTAGAGCTAAATAGTTGGTAGTATTCAGATGAGTATATGTCTGGTCCCGGAGATTTATTGTGGGGTAATCTTCTGATTAATTTCTCTATTTCAACTAATGTGAAAGGCTGGTTTATTTGGTGGGATAAGTCAGACTGCGAGACTGTGGGTAGGTTTACTGAGGATAGGAAGTCAGATATAGTTTGTCCATTGGTTGAGGTATGTCAGGGTAGTTTTTGAAGTTGTATAACGCTTCACAATAGTCTCTGAAAGCGTCTGCTATATCTTTTGGTTTTGTTACCTTGTGTCCTGATTTGGGGTTTTTAATATATATGGGATTTTTTGTATAACCACTTTTTCTTTAAGTTGGTTGGCTAACAGTTTTCCAGCTTTGGTCCCACAGCAGTATGAGTGAGCTTTTAGAGATTGAAGCTGACTGTTATGTTGGGATAATAAAAGGATGTGTAAGTCCTGTCTAGTGAGAAACAATTGTAATCAAATTTATTGTGTAGCATTGTATTTGTTAAGGTTTTCTAGGTGTTGAATTTTGGATAACAGGTCATTGAGCCGATTTGTTTGTTGCTTTTTTATTTTTGCATATAGTTGAATAAGTATTCCCCTGATGTACACCTTATGGGTATTCCACAGTGTGAAGGGGTCATTGAACAATGGGGCACTGATATCAAAAAAAACTTTAAGAGCTTTGAGAATTTTTGTTTTGCGATTTTGGATTGAGAGAGGATGTAGATATTGTTGCGCCATCTATTTGCCCTGGTTTCGGTGCGAATGTCCCCCACGCTGATGGAAATAGGAGCGTGATCGGACTAAGTAATGAATTGAATTTCTGACTTTACAACTTTTTGTAGCAAAAACGGATCTACCAGAAATAAATCAGTATGAGAATATGTGTGGTGCACACTAGAGAAATAAGTAAAGTCTCTTTTGGATGAATGTTGACATCTAAATACATCAAATAACGAGGAGGAGATAAAGTGAGCAAGCGTCTCTCTATTTTGTTGGTGTTGTGTGACACTGGAAAGGTCCATGTCTCTATTAGGAATTGCGTTAAAGTCCCCACAAAGAATCGCGTTACCTTGTCGCGTAGATTAAACTTTTTTCCTTTTTTAAAAAAAAAAGGACAGTTGTTTTCGTGATATATGTTGACCAGCGTGTATTTGACAGAGTTGATTTTGCAGATTAGGATTAGATAGCTGCCGGAATTGTCCAAATGTGTGTCCAAATGTTTAAATAGGACAGAGTCTTAGATAGCAATTGCTACTCCTCTTTTTTTGGAGGGACCGTTGGCTAGAAATATGTGGAAATTTGCGATGTTGGAAAGATGGAGGTTTGTGGAACGCAAAATGTGTCTCCTGGAAGCATATGATGTCGCTTTTGAATTTGCTCGCTTCCTGCCATGCCATCTGCCTCTTAAAGAGGAACTAAACCCTGATGGGTTTACTTCCTCTTTCATTCCCTGCAAAGGCAAAGCATCGCATAGTAGTCCATTATGTGTCACTTACCTGACACAGGAGCCAGCGAAGTCACTGCTGTCCCCTGTAGTCCGGCGCATCCATCTTCTCGGTGGGGTCTCGCAGCTCCGACGCTGTCATTTGACGAAGCCGCGATGACGTCACTCCCGCACATGCGCATGGGAGCCGCCACGCACGGCATCTCCGTCATTGAAGATGCCGCGCTCAGTGCGCATGCGCCGTAGACAGCGGTGCCTGTCTTTGGGCAAATATCTCCTAAACCGTATAGGTTTAGGAGATATTTCTTGGACCTACAGGTAAGCCTTAATCTAGGCTTACCTGTAGGTCAAAGTGTGTTGTTAGGGTTTACAACCACTTTAAAGGGGCTGCTCATGCCTTTCACATGAGATTATGAAAGACATTGTATCTAGGGAAATGTGACAGACAGCAGGGCTGTGTTACTGTGGTGTGCTGTGCTGTTGTATTACCTGTTTTGGGGGGGAATAATGTTCCAGTATTCAGGGATGAAAGTCTATCTACAATGAGAACACCTTACAGGAAGAAACTATTAAACTTGAATCAAAAAGTGAAAAAAAACAAGAGTTTAAAAAATATTGATTCTGAACAGAATCTGTGCAGAAAGTAAATGGCTAAACTTGAGGGGTTAACTGAGTAACAATGTGGCATTCTCCTGGGCCATCAGAGAATGGGATGCATTATCAAGAGGTAGTTGTGTTTTTCAGCCTATATCTGCATCTGAGTTGTCACGTGTTGAGCCTGGTGATCGAGAAAAGCCTTTCTCTGTTGTGTCTGGATCTATGATTTGCCATTCTCGCATGAGGCGAAGGCCTTCCTTTACACTGGCGATCATATATGGTGTTTCTGCTTTGGTCATGAGTAAATTGGCAGAATAGAGCCAGCGGTATGTGATACTGTGGTTATTTAAAGATTTTGTAATGGTTTCCAGTTGCCTGTGCTGTTGCATGGTAAAGGCGGACAGATCAGCAAAAAAGGACAATTCTTGTAGGTCATTAGGTAGGTTATCACGATGTCTTGTGGCTGCCATGAACTGGTCTTTTACGTGATAAAAATGGATCCTGACTATAGTATCTCTGGGAAGATGAGAGGGAATATGCTTAGGTCTTGGTAACATTTGGATTTGATCTATGAGAAGGTCATCTAGCAGTGCTTCAGGAAGTGCTGCTTTCATGAGATTAGTGAAATAGGCTTTCAGGTCGGGGGGTTTGATTGACTCTGGAATCTCTCCAATTTTGACATTATTTCATCTTGATCTGTTCTCTAAATCTGCTAATTTAGTGTTTATTTCAGTAGTTCTTCATCCCTGTGGTTATGGGCATCCACAAAGTCGTTAAAGGTGGAAGTGAACTCCCCCATTTTAGTTTCCATGTAAGATACTCTCAACTGAAGTGACTTCTGATTTGAATTGTTGTGTTAATGTCAGGAAGTCAGCATGCAGGGTAGATCACAAGGACACCAGCATGACTTTCAGTATGGTATCCATAACAGGCTGGTTATTGGTGGGGACGTCTGATATGGAGTCCTGTAACTCCCTGGTGTCATCTAGTGAAGGGTCAAAACAGCTTGCCTCCAGGTGGGATATTTGTTTTCTGTTTACTCTTTGATGGGCTAGATGATGAGGATGGCAGTGGTGAATAGCCTCCTTGTCCTTGCTTGTTAGTATGACCAGCATGCATTTTGTGATCTATGCCGCGCTGTGGGTGAGAGCCACGTGATGTCTCCCCATGTCTTCCGGCACAATTTTGGCCGAGCTAGCGGTGCGGCAGCTGGAAGTAATCCATCATTTTCCACTGTTTTGTGCTTTCTTTTCTCTTCCGGGATGGCATCGGGGAGTGTGCCCGTAGTGTATAAGCCTGATGGCGGTGTAAAACGAGGCTGTGAGCTACTGTATTCTTCCTCTCCATCCGGGATGGAGAGGAGCTGTGTCAGTGTGCAGCCACCCACTCCGCCGGCTAGCCATGCCCCCCTGCACTCTCCAGTTTTAGTAAACCAACTCAATAGAGCCTGGCACAGGAGCAAGCCCACTGAGAAGAGGACGCAGGTGGGGGACCCAAAAAGAGGAGGGTCAGGCCGCTCTGTGCAATACTACTGCACAGATCAGGTAAGTATAACGTTAATTATTTAACAAATAATAACCTTTACAATCACTTTAAGGTCACCACAAAAGACTAATTGAAAGCTAAGTGCTTTGTGCATACAAGGTCCTTTTTTTTATTGGTTCATCACCAAGCACACAAGTCTTTTTCAGCCTGATTATGATAGCCCTTCTATGGTCACCATAAGATATATAAGAGGTTGGGAAGTGATTCATCTAATCAGTAACTATGCAAAGCTTACATATTCACTCTAAAGAAAGATCCTTTTTAGAGAAACAGCTTTCGTCACTTATTAATTCACACAAATGCTGAATGTGAAATAGCATAAACATTATCAGCAAAAGCTTGAACAATGTACTATATAAAAATGATCCCGTATTACTAGCTTTATACTTTTATTAGATAATCTGCTAAGCTTACCACAGACAACAGTCTAGCTTTAATTTTCCTAGTATTAAGTACTTTCATTAGAAAGAAGTTTCGATCTATGTAGTTTGAAGCACTTAACTTACATTAATATTTTAAAAGCTGCATTCGGACAAAGCATTAATTGAAAGCATTTTCAAGCACTGTTAATTGGTCCTTTTCTAAAGCTCTGCCATTCATTATCACTTTTATCAAATAGTAATTAAGCAGCAGAAAGTGTTTCTTTTCGGCACCCTATGTAAATCAGAGCAAAACAAAATAATTCACCATGAAAAGAAAAGAACATTATTCTGTAAGTCAAATTTCGGCCCTAAGGTCTTTTTCACAAGGGTGGCATCCCCAGGTAGGTCACTTTTCAGAGGGTAGTAGAACAGTGGCTGCCAGACATTCAGAAGACAATACTGCTGCCTCCTAGATGTCCTTTTGACAGATGAACATTGATTTTCTATGTAAATATCTTACTGCAACCAAGATCCAAGTGTTTGTCTTGCAGTTGCAGTGTGGCCTCATTTGACATAGAATATGATTCTTGCATTATGTTTAATACCCTAACAGGCTGCATGTTCTCTTTAGGGTTCGTGGTCAGGTGGTCAGCAAACTACAGCTCAATCGCCTGTTTTTAAAGCCCCCTTCAACCCAACACTCCCCCCCGCCCCCCCCGGCCACCCATGTGAACGAGGCTGAAGTAGACATATAACATATTAACTCCCATGCTATTGTTTTAGATCTACCTGGATATTTCAAAGTTTACGCATGTCTTGAAACTTCCCAGTGGTGCAGAGTGGTCAGAAGCCAGCTATCCGTCAGATGGTTGTTGGAACTGCATAGCATGCAGCCTGCATTTCACTCCCTTGCATAATATATAGGGAGCAGATTTTGGTTTGCTGGCTAACCAAAGTTACTCTGTAAGAGACATAACAAGTCATGTATAATAGCCAATTGGTTGTCAGACAGGGCCAGATCTAGCCTATATGATCTGGGTGTGCAATTAAAAAGTAATGGGACATAACGTCCACATTGTGCGCGAGTCACTGGCAGTATGTGGCACAATGTGACATAGATGCAAAGAACTAGATATCCCTGTTTGCTCAACATACTTTTGTACGATGAGTCGTGACTCGGAAGTAATTTCAGGTAGTGCAAAGACAGTTCTAAACAGGACTAAACAGGAAATGATAATATGTATTAGGCTGTCATTAGATTATGATGTATAATCATAACCTGTGCCGGAGTCCCCTCCACATATCAGGAGTCCTCATTGGAGTACCTTTTTAAATCAGTGTCCCCATCCGTGCCTCCCCTTACATCAAGGTCCCCATCAGAGTGTCCCTTACATCAAGTGTCCCCATCAGAGGGTCCCTTTACAAATTGCTCCCTTACGCTAATTGACCCCATCAGGCTGGCTCATGGGTCAGTGGATGCTCTCTGAAGGGGGGGGGGGGTGATAACTTACCCCAACACCACCTTAGATCAGGGCCTGTTGCTAGATGTTGTCTCATCTTCAGTGAGGTTCAGGCTACAACAGATCAGAATCATTTGCTTGCTTAATTAAAAATTGGCATTTTATTGACTACCACAAGAAACCTAAAAGGGTACCATCTCTGATGTGACAGTGGTGTTGATGTAAGGAGTGGTGTATGTTCACTTTACAAAAACATTTTCATTTAGCTTAATAAATTTGGTGAAAATTTACTTTACAAAGAATACTCATTTACGCGCAAAAAAACTCCAGGATTTTTGTTTTCACACAATGATTGAATACTGCATATTTTTAAAATCAGTATCCATGTCTTTTAGCATTTAGCTTGCCATTTAGTGAGCCAATACCAGTTTATTAGGACAGGTGTTGCAAATACACCCTTAAGGTTTGTTTACACTTGCAATAGCCCTCTAAAGAAGGTGAATCACTTTTCAGAGAGCGTTTGATAGGCGGTAAAAGGGCATTATGCTACCTCCTTGCCACTTATTTTAATTCCTGAAAGGCTGCACCACCATGCTTCAACTGCAACGTACATACATTGCACGTGGTTGTGGGGCAATTGCGATACAGCCCCATTTATTTGAATGAGTCACATTTGGCAGCAGTACCCCTGTGTGTATACCCCAGTATGACTGTATTTTCAACTGGGGAAGAGTTGGGGGCATCTCAGCTGACTGATTTTACTACCACCTAACCACAAATGTAAACAATGCCTACAAACTTCAGTAAACCTTCCTGAGTTATACATTTTTGTTGCCCTTTTGAATTTGGCAGATCTTTAAGCTTTTGGCTCCTTTCAGTTTAAGCCAGGATGGATATCAGTATTGCAACTGATTTCCCTCTTGCTTTGGGGGTGGAAAGCCATATTCTGGCTGTGCCTGGCATTATTTTGTAAAGGCCCATACACACGATCAGACTTTTTGACAACAAACATGCAAATTAGCTGTTTTGGAGCAACATCCGACCGTGTGTACGCTCCATCGGACAAACTTTTTTGGTTTTCATCAGACTTTTGTTGGCTGTGCGAACGGACAAACTTTTTGGCAACAAAAGTCTGATAGAGCAAAGTCTGATTGTGTGTACAGAAAACCATAGGACTTTTGTACAAAGTACAAACAGGCATGCTCAGAACCAATGCAAAAGATCAGACAACAATACAGAAGTTGACCAAAGGTGGCGGTAAAGAGCAGAAAAACCACATGATTTGGTGAAAGTTGGCTGAAAAAGTCCTGCTGTGTGTATGCAATACAAGTTCAGGGCCGACACCCTTTGTACAAAAATCCAAGGGAAAGTTTGTACAAAGTCCTATCGTGTGTATGAGGCTTTACAAGATGTACACTTATACATGAAGTTTAGGCTATCTGGGAATCAATCAGATTCTGGTCAAACTCTGAACCACGTGTGTAATTTTCCTCATCTTCCAGACAGATTTAAGGCCCATACACACGATCAGACTTTTTGACAACAAACATGCAAATGAGCTGTTTTGGAGCAACATCCGACCGTGTGTACGCTCCATCGGACAAACTTTTTTGGTTTTCATCAGACTTTTGTTGGCTGTGCGAACGGACAAACTTTCTGGCAACAAAAGTCAGATGGAGCAAAGTCTGATCGTGTGTACAGACAACCATAGGACTTTTGTACAAAGTACAAACAGGCATGCTCAGAACCAATGCAAAAGATCAGACAACAATACAAAAGTTGACCAAAGGTGACGTTAAAGAGCAGAAAAACCACATGATTTGGTGAAAGTTGGCTGAAAAAGTCCTGCTGTGTGTATGCAATACAAGTTCAGGGCCGACACCCTTTGTACAAAAATCCAAGGGAAAGTTTGTACAAAGTCCTATCGTGTGTACGAGGCTTTATATGCAAGTTAGCCTGCCATTTCATGGTGTATTTACTACATTTCTTTGGAATTCAGTAATGTCTAAAGCCTCATACACACGATAGGACTTTGTACAAACTTTCCCTTGGATTTTTGTACAAAGGGCGTCGGCCCTGAACTTGTATTGCATACACACAGCAGGACTTTTTCAGCCAACTTTCACCAAATCACGTGGTTTTTCTGCTCTTTACCGCCACCTTTGGTCAACTTCTGTATTGTTGTCTGATCTTTTGCATTGGTTCTGAGCATGCCTGTTTGTACTTTGTACAAAAGTCCTATGGTTTTCTGTACACACGATCAGACTTTGCTCCATCGGACTTTTGTTGCCAGAAAGTTTGTCCATTCGCACAGCCAACAAAAGTCTGATGAAAACCAAAAAAGTTTGTCCGATGGAGCGTACACACGGTCGGATGTTGCTCCAAAACAGCTAATTTGCATGTTTGTTGTCAAAAAGTCTGGTCGTGTGTATGGGCCTTAAGAGTCAATCTTTTGCCCCTACTTTTGCCCCTACTTTTGCCCCTACTTTTGCCCCTACTTTAAATCCTACTTTGTAGGATTTAAAGTAGTACTGAGAACGATTCAGCAGAAGTGCAGGGCTTTTTTCCTCAGAGAATAGCTACATGAACTCCCACTTTGTAAGTCAATTCTCATCTCCCCCTATCCATCTCTGAGCACCATTTCTTGATTCCACCCCCCACCCACCTCTCAGAATACAGAGCCAAGTATAATTTTATGGTGCTAAGTAATTTGTATGGAATTTGTTAATGATAACAACAAAACAGCAATAAAATAGATCCCCTGCAGCCAGCAGCAATATATCCCCCCCCCCCCCCAGTTACAATAGTTTTCCCCCCAGCAATGATGGACACCTGCCAAAAAAATACCACCCCAGCAAAAAAAGACCTTGAGCAGCAACAACCGATCTCAAAGCAGACAGCATCAATAGACCCCTCCCTCAACAGAAGATACCTTTTAGTAACAATTGACCCCCCCCAGCAACATAAGTCCCCCCCCAGCAAACCAGAAACACCAGACCACTATACACAAATAGATCCCCTCTAGCCACAATAGATCCCCCAGCAGCCAACATTAATAGACACTCCAGCACACCTCTGCACCCCTTGCCATTGCATACAGTACTGGAGTTGCAAGAACTGCGCCCCCCCCCCCCCCCCACTTTCCCACTGAAAAAAAAGCCCTGAATAAGTGTAATGAAATACAAATGTACTAGATGGAGAGAAATAGTGGAATTTTTAGATTAAGATTTACCTGATCATCTGGTCACAGACTGCTGAGGGTGGTGCCACTTTTTATAAAAACATGTAAGCCTAAACTAAAAGTGTCAGGAAGCATAGTTGATGTCTCCTACTATTATATCAAAAATCCATTTATAGTAGTTGTTATGTCCAAAATCTTTTCTTTTTGTTCTGTACTCTGTGATCAAAAGGTGTTATCTTCATTGTCAGTCATTATGATTCAGTGCAGTGCTTAACTGTTCAGTAAAACACATAGCAAGAAGCAAGAAGGGCGTACCAGCCTAGTGCAATACCAATGCCACCATTTATTAAAAAAGAAATAGTCAAATATGCTCACAAACAAAGGTGTTTGTAAGGTTCATAACATACAACAGAATAAACTTCAAACCAAACTCGCTGTCTGTGGCCCCAAATAGACACAAATAACATTGAAAATAAATGTGTAGCAGATGTTGGCAAATTTCAAGGGTATCCCCTTTTCCTCAGAGCTCTTGCTACACACATTTTGGATGCCATCTGTGTTTATCTGGCACAATTTACAGTGGCTTACATTGGAGTTTCTTGTGTTGTGTGTTATGAGCCTTAAAAACATTTATGTTTCGGTGTATACTTGCTTATTTCTTTGTAATAAACGTTGGCATTGGTAATGCACTAGGGTGGTGAACCCTTCTTGCTTTGTGTTATACAGTGTTTTGGATCCCTACTGTCTGAAGAAGGCTGCAAGGCATAGTGATCACCCGGTGACCTGTGGAATATCCAATCCAATAAGAGCACCAGTAGTGGAGGTCATGTATTACTATCCCTATCCACCACACGCAGCATGCTTGAGAGCAGAGTTTTCATATTCTATGTTTAACTGTTCATACAGTTTTTATATAGTACACCCTACACCAGTAGAAATCTTGTATAAATGTATGCCCTGTACACATGAGCGGATTTTCGGTCGGAAAAAACTTGGATGGTTTTTCCGACGGAATTCTGCTCAAGACTGGCTTGCATACACACGGTCACACAAAAGTTTGCTGAACTTTCAACCACCAAGAACGTGGTCATGTACAACACTACAACGAGCCGAGAAAATTAAGTTCTATGCTTCCAAGCATGCATCAAATTGTTTCCAAGCATGCGGAGGAATTTCACACGTCAGAATTTGAACAGATGATCGGAATTTCCGATCAAAACTTTTTCCGACCGAAAAATTGAGAACTTGCTCTCAATCTTTTGCTGGTGGGAATTTGGCCAGCAAAAGTCAGATGGAGCATTTTTCCGACCAAATCTCTCATCGATCCTTTGCTGGCCAAATTTCCAATCGTGTGTATGGGGCATTAGAATTATATTTGGGGTTTTATTTGGGCATGTGGCTTTTAGGCTTTTAATGTCAGTGGGTAGGCCTTCCTACGTTGGTGGTCAGATCCAAATTTGACCCAGGATCTAAATGACAGGATTAATACTGCATAAAGAGTACGTTCTGATTTGAAAGAGCTGGTTATTCAGATAGAAGTTAAAGTGCCACAATTACTTCACAAAAGGGTATATTTTATCATAGTTACACGCCAATTCAATCCAATAAAAACCTGCAGTTGTTAACGAGTAACTCACGAATGGTTTGAAATTGCTCTAATATGCTCCACTATCAACATGTTATCTTAGATTCCTTTTTTTTTTTTTTGCTCCTTGATCTAGAATCCATAAAAATGCGTATTTTAAAATGTCTCAGTATTTTCCTATTTAAGCTTTAATTAACATCCCATGAATAACCACTTATATTATTTTTTTTTCCTTCAAAGTGTGTTATCTTGAAATTTAACCTAGTGGTTCTTTCAGTGCGACCATGGCAAAGAACACTGATGAATGACTGTGAAATGTTATGAAAAGAAAAGCCATTCTTTGTGAATGTCAGTTATGCACACTACTCTAAAATGGCATCTGAAATATATAGGGTAGGCATATGGGCGTTTAATGTTTTTACACCCAAGGTACCTGGGGATCATAATTGACACCCACACATTAATACCATTGGCCCAGATATAATTTAAACTCGTTCAACTCACTGTCCAGTGATAAATTGCCTCTATTCGACTGATTTCATTGGCTTTGTTCCATACAGCTGAATTGGAGCCAAGAGAAACTTCCTTTTTATTTCTGTGTTTTTTATTTTAGTTTTTTTGGGGTTTTTTTTGTGTGTTACATCAGAAAATGAACACTATTTATTTTAAAAGCTGTTTTTGTCATTGACTTATGACTTTGATATAGCATTAACCACTACATATTTTAACCCCAAAAGTTGACTGTATTTCTGAAAATCTGAACAAAAAAATCATATAATATTTTCTTCTCTCATCTACAAGAGGATCAATGTTTTTTTTTTTTTTCCCTGAAAATCTCGACAATGACATTTGATTGCCTATTTTAATATTTCTAAATTAACTGAATCATGTTATAAATGGGTAAAGATCTAGGTCATGTGTCTTCTCCTGAGGACATACTGTGTGTGCAGAAATAGTGCTGACTTTATTTTGAAAAAAAAAAAAAAGAAGCATGTTAATTACAATTTTAAGAGCAACAGCCCTGCAGCAATTTAGGTGATGACAGGCATTAACTTCCTGTTCTAGAAGGCTGCAGACATTCTGAAAACAATACAAATGCATATAAACTATGTTTCTAAGCATTTTTCAAAAGCAGGCTTTCAAGGAGGAATTTATGTGACCTAGTTTTCCACACTGACAGTGTTGTTGAAATCTGCATTCAACCAAACACAGACAGTGTAATCCAGATCATGGTTTGTCAGGAGTGTGGAATTTCTATGTTGAGTCAGCAGTGCATTGTGGGTGTAAGAAATGTAGATTGCTCTTAAAGCATGTGTATACTAGGAAATTAGCCATATGCTATCTTACCCATGGGCTTTCAGAAGATGATCATTTGGACTGATACATGAGCAGGTTTTCAGATAACGGTTGTTGTGGTGCATTGAATTGGAATTGCGTTTTGGGTGCTAAAATAGATTATCCATGAAGTATGGGTATTGCAAATCTATTAGCCATGGTCCATAAGTAAACAATGCTTTGCATATATAAACTGTAAGAATTGAAATTATTTTGCCTAAAAAACTGTTGGACTTTTTTATTGAAAGTGGAACCGCCCCGTCATAAAATTCCCGTATTTGACCATCACCTACTTACTGCTGCGGCAGGTGTTTGACCTGCTCACCCATGCTGAACAGCAACTAGCTGTCTTCTGAAAGTAGTGCAAGTTATTTTGTTTTATGCCCATTCCTGATTGCTTTCATTCAAAATCAAGACAATGGGGTCAAATATACACTATATTACTGTGACGGAACCATTCCAGCAACCAGCTTTGGTGTTTCCATCAGTATACAGCTCCCTTCAGCCTGGACATAGGAACCAGATATTATAGCCGCAGCATACAAAACTAGCCAACGAGCTTGTACAGTATGAAAACTGGAATTGGATATTGAAAAAACGCACATAGAATATATACCACCTCAGGTGAGCCTGATCACATTATCGTATGCATAGTTTGGACTTGATGGACTTGTGTCTTTTTTCAACCTCACCTGCTATGTAACTATGTATGAAGATGAAATTGTATACAGAAATATAATTACCATAACTAAGGAACAGCCAACAGACAGTATACTACTTCCTCACTAGCAACTAATAGGTGACAGTGATTTAATTAACTTGAGCTGATTAACTAGTCACTTAAACCAGCCAAGGTGGAAGCACATAACACTGGCAACCCTAGACAGGTGGCCTGAGCTGATAACATCAACATCTGCTATGAGTATCTTATGCCGCGTACACACGACCGGACTTTTCAACATCAAAAGTCCGATGGAATGATTCCAGCAGACCATTCGATCGTGTCTGGGCTGCAGCGGACTTTTGATTTGCAAAAGTCTGACAGACTTTAGAAATGGAACATGTTTCAAATTTTTCCGACAGAACTCCGCCAGACCCAGTTCCTACTGAGAAATTCGGTCGTGTGTATGCTAGTCCGACGGACAAAAACCGATGCGAGGGCAGCTATTGGCTACTGGCTATGAACTTCCTTATTCTAGTCCAGTCGTACGTCATCACGTTCGAATCCGTCGGACTTTGGTGTGATTGTGTGTGGCCAAGTCCGTTCATTCGGAAAGTCCGTCAGAACTCTTTCAGAACTCTGTCAGAACTCTGTCGAAAGTCTGTCGGACCTAGTCCCTCTAAAAGTCCGGTCGTGTGTACGCGGCATTAGTCTGATATCATAAAATGTATTTATCTTCATGTATTTCTCTTATTTATTTATTTTTTTAAATTATTTTTGTTTTTTAAAGGCAAGGGAAAAAAACAGAAAAAAAAAAAAGAAAAAAAGAAAAGGTACAGATACAGAGCCTTTTGGGCATACCCCGGCTCAAAAAAAAAAAAAAAAAAACAACAAAAACTTATTAAAACATAACAGAAAGAACATAATACTTAACATCCCAAAAACTTGCTGCTTAAATATAAAGGATGAGAGATGCTCACTCACACGTAACAGTATGGGTGTAGGGGAAAAATCCCCTGTCAACAACACCCTAGACCAGTGAATCTCAACTAGGGTTTCTCCAGAGGTTGCTAGGGATTCCCTCAGCATTGGGCCATTTCTGCCTCTCGGATTAGTTCCCACTGACACCATTGATCATTTTAGCTACCTGTAAGGAGGTAATTCTTCCCAATGACCACAAGTGTAAGGACCATTCCTCTCACTGACCATCACACTAATGTATCATGAGTTGTAGATTTCAATTTTTTAGCAGGGTTCCCCAAGACTGGAGAACTATTTCAAGGGTTCCTCTGTGTTGAAAAGGTTGAGAATGGCTGCCCTCGACGTTTACTCATCTCTGCTGTGCCAATACCCCTAGGTGTGTAGGGAACTTACTTTATCAAGTATGTAGCGTAGCCACATTGCCATATCTTTAGAATATGTGACCCTAACCTCCACCTGTATAGGACTAACTAAGGTTGGTTTGTTTCAGGGTCGTGCTGTTGAGTCACAGTGGTATCAGAGTCTAACCAGACATCCCACACCCTGTTACATTTTTTTCGGGCAGCCCCTGTGTGTGTAGGTTTCTTTATACGGCGGGATGATCAAATTAACCAGTGACTTCCACATATTCCGAGTAGGTAAAAAAGAGGCTCCCCACTTAAGTACAATGCTCTTCCAAGCATAAAACAGAAGAAAACTGAGCAACATGCAAACATGCGAACAGCTCTAGATCACATATTTCTTTAGGGATATTGTTGATAAATATTTATGTCCCATTCCAAGTAATCCAAACCGCAGTCTCAGCGCTCATCAAGTAGTTGTCCATAATTTTTTTCGGTCACCCTATGTGTCAGGAATGGTGTCTTTGCTTGTCTCACCTGCTGGTGGCACTGTTGCATACAGCACCAAAGGGTATAGTTCTGGTGGCCACCAGCGGGTGTCTCCCAGCCAAAGTACTAACTGACAATCAAGCTACACCTGATGTGGGACTGCTGGACTATATAAGCCTGCCTTTAATCAAGGCTCAGCGCTTCAATATTCCCCATGCAAGCCTGATTCCTGTCTGAACCTGACCTTTACTTGTCTTCTGTCCTGGACCCTGTATCCCATAGCCTTACCCTGAGACCTGTTTCCTGTTCCACTTTATCTGTTATCCCTGTTTTGTTCCTTGCATTTGTATATACTTAGTTAGTTAGTTAGTTGTGTATAGGATTGCCATGTTCTTGAGCTTTACTTATTTGGTTATGGTTTATTGGTGTTGGTTGTTTTCCTTGTTTTCCATGTTGTTATCCTTAATAAATACATTTATTTCATTTATCCATCTGTTTTTGGCTCCTTTATGGTGCAGCCTTCTGATCTGATCACCCCGTGCTGGATGCATGTATAAGGAATCCCTGAGACCATATCCCTAATAGACACAGGGTGACTTACATATAAGAGGGGTCTGGGGAGCTGATACAGGGATTTCCCAACCTCTCTAAGGTAATCTGGGTTCCATGGGCCACCCTGCTCAGAGTGACTCCCTGTCACAATTACCAAAGGTATTGGGACGCCTGCCTTTACACACACATGAACTTTAAGGGCATCCCAGTCTTAGTCCATAGTGTTCAATATTGAGTTGGCCCACCCTTTGCAGCTATAACAGCTTCGACTCTTATGGGAAGTGTGTCCACAAGATTTAGGAGTGTGCCTATGGGAATGTTTGATCATTCTTCAAGAGGCACATTTGTAAGGTCAGGCACTGAAGTGGACGAGAAGGCCCGGCTCACAGTCTCCACTCTAATTTATCCCAAATGTTTTCTGGACAATTTCATGCTCCCAACTTTGTGGAAACAGTTTGGGGATGGTCTCTTCCTGTTCCAACATGACTGCGCACCAGTGCACAAAGTAAGGTTCATAAAAACATGAATGAGGGAGTTTTGGGTGGAGGAACTTGACTGGCCTGCACAGAGCCCTGACCTCAACCCGATAGAATATCTTTGGAATGAATTAGAGCGAAGACAGGCCTTCTCATCCAACATCAGTGCCTGACCTCACAAACAGCTTCTCAAAGAAATAAATAATCAAATATTCTCATAGACACACTCCTAAACCTTGTGGACAGCCTTCTCAGAAGAGTTGAAGATGTCATAGTTACAAAGGGTGGGCCAGCTCAATACTGAACCTTCCACCCCCTAAACTAAGAGGGTGAATCGTCACAGTAAGTACAAGAAGAGCGGTTGTAAACCTCAGACATTAAATATGAACAAAGCGTATCCCTCTTTAGTGTGTCTCAATTAAGAGCACTACAAGGTTGATTTACTAAAGGCAAATAGACTGTGCTTAAAGGACAGTTACTCCAGAGCTTAGTAAGTTAAGTAAAGCTTTACTTTGCAAAAAGTACCCAATCACATGTTAGGAAAATAAAAAAAAAGTATTTTTGCTTACATATGATTGGATAATGGAAGTCAGAAGAGTTTCTGTTCATTTACTAAGCTCTGAAGCAACTGCACTTGCCAAAGCGCACAGTCTATTTGCCTTTAGTAAATCAGACTCTAATGCCGCATACACAAGACCAAACTTCCCGGCTGAAAAGGTCAGACAGAATCAGTCCATCGGATATTACGATCTTGTGTGGGCTCATCTGACTTTTTTCTTCAAAAATTCAGATGGACCTAGAAATAGAACACGTTTCAAATCTGTCCGACGGAATCAATTTCTATCAGGAAAACCGTTTGTCTGTATGCTGGTCCGACAGACCAAATACGATGCAAGGGCAGCTATTGGTTACTGGCTATTGAACTTCCTTTTCTAATCCCGTCATACATCATCACGTTCAAAACTAACGGACTTTGGTCCGTTCGTGTATTGGGAAAGTCCGTTCCTTCAGAAGTCCATCGTAACTCCGCCATAACTCTGTCAAAAGTACTTCAGGAAGACCGTCTGACCTTTTCTGCCGGAAAGTCCGGTCGTGTGTACGTGTCATTAGTGTCACTTTTGTCTGCGGCTTCCTTCCTCTGCTATCATCATAGATCTCACTGAGGTGTCAGTATAACATTTCAGCAATGACTCAAATAGCAGAGAGAAGTAACAGCAGATAATTTCTACCTACAGGTGAGCCTATATAGGTTTACTTGTTTCTTAAATGTTTCTTAAATGTTTCCTAAGTGCACTGCATATAAAAAAGAAATTCTGAAACAATATCTAAAATAATATCTAAAATATATTATATTACATTTTAAAATGTTTGCAATGCAGTACATGGAGTTGCAATGCAGTACATGGTATATAGATGAACAGTATATTACTTTTTGTGTGACGGCATGAATTTAATATCCCGTATATCATCTCAAATACATTACAGTAGAGTTTTTTGCAGTTATCCATATAACAGAGCACAGCTTGGAATCACAAATGTTGTCAGATGGAACAAAACCATCGTTTTTTTAATGACATTGTTCTTTTGCGTAAACATTGTATTTTATTAATGATATGTTTCAGCTGGCTTGGAAGCAGCCGGATCTATGAAGTGCTCCAACATTTTGCAAAAACAAGAAAATAAAATGATAAATAAAAAAACAAAAAAACGAATGAAACTGCCCTCTGCGGCTATAAGAGAATATCATGAACATGTTTCTGAAATGAGTGTTTAACCACTTCAGCTCCAAACCATTTGATTGGCCAAAGACCAGACCACTTTTTGCGATTCGGCACTGCATCGCTTTAACTGACAATTGCGCGGTCGTGCGACCTGGCTCCCAAACAAAATTGACATCCTTTTGTCCCAGAAATAGAGCTTTCTTTTGGTGGTATTTGATCACCTCTGCGTTTTTTATTTTTTGTGCTATAAACAAAAATAGGTGACAACTTTGAAAAAAACGCATAATTTTTTACATTTTGCTATAGTAAATATCCCCCAAAAATATATAAAAAAAACATTTTTTCCTCAGTTTAGGCCGATATTTTTGGTAAAAAAAATCGCAATAAGCATTTATTGATTGGTTTGTGCAAAAGTTATAGCGTCTACAAAATAGGGGATCGCTTTATGGCATTTTTATTAATCTTTTTTTTTTCTAGTTATGGCGGCGATCAGTGTCTTTTTTATCATGACTGCGACATTATAGCGAACACATCAGACAATTTTGACACATTTTTTGGGACCATTCACATTTATACAGCGATCAGTAGCACTGCAGGGCTTAAGTGTGTCCTAGGGAGTGATTCTAAATGTGGGGGGAGGTGCTATGTGTGACACATCACTGATCACTGCTCCCAAGCTGTGATTAGTGACAATGTCATTAGGCAGAACAGGGAGATGCTTGTTTACATTAGCATCTCCCCGTTCCTCCTCTCCATGAGACGCTCGTGGGTATCCCCGCGGACATAGAGTGCGTGGGAGCCACGATTCTAATCATGGAGCTCGCAGCCGGTGGTGTGCATGCAATGGCATGGCGGCACATTCAAAGGGATGTACAGGTATGCCCATTTGTGCAGCCGTGCCATTCTGTCAACGTACATATACAGGCGGTGGTCGGGCACCGGTTAAAGGTTCAGTCCCCACAAAAAAACACTTTTTCAATTTTTTCAGGCTTGGTTAGTGTGCCTTTAAAGAGGTTGTAACCCTAAAAAAAAAAAAAAAATCCTGTTCCCTTTATAGTAAAAAAAAATCCTGTTGACCGCTTCACCCCCAGAAGATTTGTCCTCCTTCCTGACCAGAGCACTTTTTGTGATATGGCACTGCGTCACTAACTGACAATTGCGCTATTTTTTTCTCAGTTTAGGCAGATGTGTATTCTTCTACATATTTTTGGTAATAACAATTGCAATACGCATATGTTGATTGGTTTGCAAAAAAGTTATAGTGTCTACAAAATAGGGGAGAGATTTATAGCATTTTTATTATTATTATTATTTTTTTTTACTAGTAATGGCAGCTGGGATTTTTATCATGACTCCGACATTATGGCAAACACATCGGACACATTTTGACACATTTTGACACTTTTTTGGGACCATTGGCATTTATACAGTGATCAGTGCTATAAAAATGCATTGATTACTGTAACAATTTCACTGGCAATGAAGGGGTTAACACTGGGTGCGATCAAGGGGTTAATTGTGTTCCCTAGTGTGTGTTGTAACTGAAGGGGGGGGTGGGACTTGGTAGGGGAAGAGATAGATCAGTGTTCATACCTTGTATAAAAATACAATCTGTCTCTTCTCCCCTCAGAGAACCAGGATCTCAGTGTTTACACACAGAGATCCCGGTCCTCACATGTCACAAGCGATTGCGGTAGCCCAGCGGTCATCGAGACTGCTAGGCACTTGCATCAGCTCCGGGGGCAAACAGTGGGTGGTATGTGCACGTGCCCCTAGTGGCCACCAGAAGAAGCAATGTAACATGACCATTCACACAGCCAGGCCAGGTTGCCACAGTACAACTGTGGCGGCTGGTCAACAAGCGGTTAAACAGCACAGTGCTAATGCTGTCTAATCTGTTCGTCTCTAAGCTGTAAATATCCTGGTTGATCCTGCCTGTTCCTGTGTCCCCTTAGTGTGCTGGCCACAGTGATCATGGCTGCTGATTCATAATTACGGTGGTAAGGTTATGTGCCTCCAACATCCTGCTGCTCTCCCTCTCTCCCTGCCTCCCTGCCTGTCAGCTCCTTTGTGTGTTATCCTCCGCTCCTGTTTTATCAGGCCATCCTACACAGTGTAAATATTGGTGTAAAACGATGCCTCTAAATACTTTATCTCAGATCTTTTCTGGCCAGGCACGTGACCTCCGGCCACTCTCCCCCTCCAATCTCAGGGCTACACCAGGAGGGGCTGAGCACACAGAGGGTTGAGGGGACTTCGGCTTTTACAAAGACATTTACACTAAGGCCGCGTACACACGGGCGGACTGTTCGCCCAACTTTGTTTGTCAAACAGTTTCGGCAAACAGTCCGCTCAAAATTAGCATGGACGGACATGGCCACACACGGCACTTTTTTGAGCGGACTGTTTCAGCGAACTGTTTGCCAAACAGTTCGCTCAACTTTTGAAATGAACGGACTCGCCCACGTAAGGCGGAGGCAAATCCGCCCATTTCGAGCGCGTGTACAGGTAGGTGGGGCTCCGCCGCCTGGAATGGACTTAAAGGGGAACCCCAACGCCGAAAAAAATCGGCGTGGGGGTTCCCCCAAAGTCCACAACAGACCCTTGTCCGAGCACGCTACCCGGCCGGCCAGGAAAGGGGGGCGAGCGAGCGCGCCCCCCCTCCTGAGCCGTACCAGGCCACGTGCCCTCAACATGGGGGGGTGCCTTGGGGAAGGGGGGGCCGCGCGGCCCCCCCACCCCAAAGCACCTTGTCCCCATGTTGATGAGGACAAGGGCCTCTTCCCGACAACCCTGGCCGTTGGTTGTCGGGGTCTGCGGGCGGGGGGCTTATCGGAATCCGGGAGCCCCCTTTAAGAAGGGGGCCCCCGGATACCGGCCCCCCACCCTATGTGAATGAGTATGGGGTACAATGTACCCCTACCCATTCACCTGTGAAATAAAGTACAAAAAAAACACAACACAGAGAAAAATATTTTATTGCACAGCTCCGGGGGTCTTCCGTCTTCGGGGGTCTTCTCGCCGGACTCCTCCGCTATCTTCGTGTAGCTCTTTTACTAGCGGAGGAGCCCGGCTTTCTTCCTCCCCGCCGCCGTCCTCTTCTCCCGACTTCGGGGGTCTTGTCCCCCTCTTCGGTTCTTCTGCCGGGCCACCGCGCCTTCTTGTAGCTCTTTTGCAGGCGGTGGCCCGGTCTTCTGTCACCGCTGCCTTCCGTTCTTCTGTCGCCACCTTCGGTTCTTCTGCCGGGCCACCATGTGACACCGCCCCATTGTCACTATATAAGTGACCGCACAGCGCGGCTCTGGCATTCCGGCCGGAGAGAGCGACGTGTCAACATCTCCTGGGGAAGAAGAAGAAGAACAAGAAGAAGAACGGAAGGCGGCGACAGCGACAGCGGCGACAGAAGACCGGGCCACCGCCTGTAAAAGAGCTACAAGAAGGCGCGGTGGCCCGGCAGAAGAACCGAAGGCGGCGACAGAAGAACGGAAGGCAGCGGCGACAGAAGACCGGGCCACCGCCTGCAAAAGAGCTACAAGAAGGCGCGGTGGCCCGGCAGAAGAACCGAAGAGGGGGACAAGACCCCCGAAGTCGGGAGAAGAGGCCGGCGGCGGGGAGGAAGAAAGCCGGGCTCCTCCGCTAGTAAAAGAGCTACACGAAGATAGCGGAGGAGTCCGGCGAGAAGACCCCCGAAGACGGAAGACCCCCGGAGCTGTGCAATAAAATATTTTTTCTCTGTGTTGTGTTTTTTTTTGTACTTTATTTCACAGGTGAATGGGTAGGGGTACATTGTACCCCATACTCATTCACATAGGGTGGGGGGCCGGTATCCGGGGGCCCCCTTCTTAAAGGGGGCTCCCGGATTCCGATAAGCCCCCCGCCCGCAGACCCCGACAACCAACGGCCAGGGTTGTCGGGAAGAGGCCCTTGTCCTCATCAACATGGGGACAAGGTGCTTTGGGGTGGGGGGGCCGCGCGGCCCCCCTTCCCCAAGGCACCCCCCCATGTTGAGGGTAGCGTGCTCGGACAAGGGTCTGTTGTGGACTTTGGGGGAACCCCCACGCCGATTTTTTTCGGCGTTGGGGTTCCCCTTTAAGCCCATTCCAGGCGGCGGAGCCCGCGACGTCTCCGTCGCGGGCCCCGCCTACCTCGAAATGAGCAGACTTTCCTCCGAGCGGGAACAGTTTGCTCATTTCGAAAGTAGCCTACACACGGGCGGACTGTTCGCTCAAACACAGTTTCAGCGGACAGTTTTTCGGAATTTCCGAAAGACTTTGTCCGTTAAACTGTCCGCTGAAACTGTCCGCTGAAAGCCCACACACGAGCGGACTGTCCGCCCAAGCACTGTTCAGCGGACAAGGTTGGGCGAACAGTCCGCCCGTGTGTACGCGGCCTTAGTAGAATGGCTTGATAGAACACAGGGGCTGGCAATGATTTTATTTTTTTTTCCTTTACAACCATTTTAAGACTTACAGCAGCATTATTATTAGGCTCAAGCATTTTTATAGTGTTCAGTCAGATTTAATAGCCAAGACACCTGTATAAGGAGTAAATCTGGCTGAAAAAATAAAATAAAAGACATGGGAAGCTGGGTTCTGATATGAGGGATAAGTACCAAAGCCAATAATATATTTTTTTTAAATTGCTGTACAGTGGAAAGAAGGTCCTTTGGAGACATAGCTTATTTACTCTACAGGCTTAGGACATGTAAGTTGTTTGTGTTGTTACAGAATAATACAAGCCTCAGAGACAGCATATATTTACATACAGTATCTTACAAAAGTGAGTATACCCCTCACATTTTTGTAAATATTTTATATATTTTCATGTGACAACACTGAAGAAATAACACTTTGCTACAATGTAAAGTATTGAATGTACAGCTTGTATAACAGTGTACATTTTCTGTCCCCTCAAAATAACTCAACACACAGCAATTAATGTCTAAACCGCTGGCAAAAGTGAGTGAAAATGTCCAAATTGGGCCCAAAGTGTCAATATTTTGTGTGGCCACCATTATGTTCCAGCACTGCTTTAACCCTCTTGGGCATGGAGCACCAGAGCTTCACAGGTTGCCACTGGAGTCCTCTTCCACTCCTCCATGCCTACATCACGGAGCTGGTGGATGTTAGAGACCTTGCGCTCCTCCACCTTCCAGTTGAGGATACCCCACAGATGCTCAATAAGGTTTATAGCTGGAGATAAGCTTGGCCAGTCCATCACCTTCACCCTCAGCTTCTTTTAGCAAGGCAGTGGTCATCTTGGAGGTGTGGTTGGGGTCTTTATCATGTTGGAATACTGCCCTGTGGCCCAGTCTCTGTAGGGAGGGGATCATGCTCTGCTTCAGTATGTCATAGTACATGTTGGCATCATGGTTCCCTCAATGATCTGTAGCTTCCCAATGCCGGCAGCACTCGTGCAGCCCCAAACCATGGCACTCCCACCACCATGCTTGACTGTAGGCAAGACATACTTGTCTTTGTACTCCTCACCTGGTTGCGGGAACACACATTTGACACCATCTGAACCAAATAAGTTTAGCTTGGTCTCATCAGACCACAGGACATGGTTCCGGTAATCCATGTCCTTAGTCTGCTTGTTTTCAGCAAACTGTTTGTGGGCTTTCTTGTGCATCATCTTTAGAAGAGGCTTCCTTTTGGGATGACAGCTATGCAGACTAATTTCATACAGTGTGCAGCGTATGGTCTGAGCACTGACAGGCTGATTCCCCAGCTCTTCAACTTGTGCAGCAATGCTGGCAGCACTCATACGTCTATTTCCCAAAGACAACCTATGTATATGAAGCTGAGCATATGCAATCAACTTCTTTGGTCAATCATTACTAGGCCTGTTCTGAGTGGAACCTGTCCTGTTAAACAGCTGCATGGTCTTGGCCACCAAGCTGAAGCTCAGTTTCAGGGTCTTGGCAATCCTCTTATAGCCTATGACAGTGATGACGAACCTTGGCACCCCAGATGTTTTGGAACTACATTTCCCATGATGCTCATGCACTCTGCAGTGTAGTTGAGCATCATGGGAAATGTAGTTCCAAAACATCTGGGGTGCCAAGGTTCGCCATCACTGGCCTAGGCTATCTTTATGTAGGTATTTTTTTTCAGGTCCACAGAGAGTTGCCATGAGGTACCATGTTGAACTTCCAGTGATCGGTATAAGAGAGTGAGAGTGATAACACTAAATTTAACACACCTGCTCCCCATTCACACCTGAGACCTTGTAACACTAATAAGACACATGACGCCAGGGAGGGAAAATGGCTAATTGGGCCCTATTTGGACATTTTCACTTAGGGGTGTACTCACTTTTGTTACCAGCAGTTTAGACATTAATGGCTGTGTGATTAAATTTTTTCTTCTTTTTTATTCAATTGTTTTTTGTTAAAGTTTTTAACATTTTTCAAAGTACACAACATGGTACAAAATGTTACAGCGAGTATAACAAGTGCAAATACACACTAAAGCATTGGACAACCAGAACATACATTGTATACGGTGGTAGGCTGATCCATATGAGGCGTAATCATACAAGGGGTGGGTAGTTGTAGATTTACCTTTAAGAACAATGCAGTGTATTCCTGTAGAACAATAATGTTAGGAAGAAAAAGGGAGGGTAAGGTATCATATGAATTATAACGAGATTAACATTAACCATTTCCGAATAAGTAAGATAGGTAAAAGACTGGTGCAATCAAGAATGTAGCTTTCTGAAGACAAACTTTAGTCTACTTTGAACCAGTCTGACCATATTTTCCACTGATTGTCAACATTTTTCCTATTGCCATCCTTATTCGCCAGCAAAGATTCAGAAATTTTGTTAGCTTATGTCATTTCAAGTACTTCTGAGACATTGGGTACCCTATTGGATTTCCAGTGTTTAGTTATCAGTCATCTAGCTGCTAGTAAAATGTGTGAAACCACTGTACGGAAGCAGGGAGGGAAGGTCTTAATACCCAGATTTAGTAATGCCACCCCAGGATTTGGTGATCTCAGGACTACTGTGATATGTGAAATACATCTGAATATGCTTTTCCAGAAACTAGTAAGATGTTTGCAGGACCAGAACACATATAAGATGTTGTGTGGAGTTATTTTGAGGGGACAGCAAATTTACACTACAGCTGTACACTCAATACATTGCAGCAAAGTGTAATTTCTTCAGTGTTGTGACATGAAAAGATATAATAAAATATTTACAAAAATGTGAGGGGTGTACTCACTTTTGTTAGATACTGTAGTAGGTAAGGTTGAATAAAGACAATAGTGTATCCAGTTTAACCTGTGTAGGTACACGTGTCGGTGTCTGTAATTATTTCCCATATCTCTGTATGTTGTGTTCTTTAAGATGCACATCCAAGAGTCTCTTAAAAATTCCCCGCAGCCACCACCAATTGTGAAAGAGATTTCCACATCCTTATTGCCCTGACAGTAAAACTCCCCCTGCCCAGTTTAAGGTTAAACTGCTTCTCCTCCAATCTCATAGTGTGTCCCCGTGTTCTCTATCTATCAAATTACTATCAATTCAAATTTAGTTGTGGAGTTGATTTTTTCTTTTTAGATTAACTTAGCATACATGCCACAGCAGAAATCCAATCTGATTCATTTTAGTTTAAAAAAAAAAATGTCTAAGGCCCTTAGAACTGACACATGCATGCTCAATCTTTATTAGTCTCATTGTAGAAATAGCTACACAGTGCACCCTGAAGCTGTAAAATGAGGAAGTTCACATATTAAAAACTCTGAGACATGTGGGCAAGAGCTATGGCAGAACCACACAGTATTAACGGCACAGAGCGTGTAGCTATTTTCATGTCTGTGGGCATAGCCCATGCCCTAGTTCCCCCCATTGTAAATGAAGATACCTTACATATTGTAGTAAGTTGCTTTCTTATGAGCTTTTCGCATTGCCTTACAGGAAGCCAGGCAAATACAAATGTGCACTGAGGATTGACCAATAGAGCAAACTAAAGTTGCTGTGGAACATATTATAACTAGGCATGGCAGATATCATGTCACACACAAGTACATGTGAAGACCAGCATTAAGAAAGAAGCATCATGACAAAAAGCCTTCCATGATGACACCACTTGCCATAAGCCTGGGTATTCAAATGCTTCTCTTCTGAGTAAAGGCGATATCTAGTAACATTAAATATCCCAGTGTAAATATGTAGTAACTAAGACTTTCATATACAGCAAAATGTAATAACCTCTGTCGCTTGCTTAGGCGTTGCAGTCAAATAAAGTGATATATAGTGATAGATTGATTTCATAGGAAATAAACAGAAATTGTATTCCCAGGGCTATTTGTAATAAACCCATGCATGGCCTTGCTTTTATAAAGCTTTGACTGTTCTGCGTCTTCAACATACATAAAAATACTCCTAGAAAACCTAATATTATTGGATTTTTTAAAATTATGTTAACAAATAAGTGTTTTCTTAACAAGCCTTGCTAGTTGTTGGAAGGACAATTGTAAAGCTGTCCATACACGTTAAAATTGCTCTCCATCAGCCTTGCTGGCTGAATGGGAAAAGACACTTGATTCCCCCATGCATGCTAAACAAATGGACAAATCTGTAGTGTCGGCTATTGTACGCAGAAAATCAGCATCCACAGCTTTCAGAATACCCAAAGAGTGCCCTTATCTAATGGTGGCCATATACACATAAATTTCATTATCTAAGTGATATGTGTTTTGATCAAAATGAATGAATCTGCAAACCACTGAATAGCCATAACTTTCCTTTTGATTTCTTTAGGCTCCATGCACGCTGCAGCTCAAAAACTGCCTTTTTTTGGCATTTGGGCATTTTTTTTAAAAGCCCATAAACTCCACTCTTTGTTATCCTATGTGTCCATGCACACATGGATGTTTTTGGATGTTTATCAGCAGTGGAGTCTATGGGATGTTTTCTGAACACCATACAATCGCGTTCAAGAGCAATACTGGAAACGCCAGACACCAGTAAAAGGTGTTAAACAAGGGTTAAAAAGAGCATTAAGCCTCATTTGGCGTTTCTCTGCCTCTATTCTAAATCGATGGTTCCATATGGGAGCCCACTGATTTCATTAGAAGTCGCACCAGAAGTCGGATCATCATGATCTGACTTAAGAGGAACCCCCGCTAAAATGTAAAAAAAAATTGGTGTGGGGTTCCCCCTCAGACAATACCAGGCCCTTCGGTCTGGTAGGGAATTTAAGGGAAACCCCATTATCCGAAGAGAAATCCATACCAAACCCTTATCTGAGTTTAGCTGTCGCCGCTAAACGTGCATTAACAGCAATGCAAAACGCTGATAAAATCGCGTTTTTAAAGCAGCGTTTTCCTGCTAGCAATCCGACGTTCAGAACAGCCATTTATGAGCTTGAGTGTGCATGGAACTTTAAACTCAATTTTTGATTGGAGTCAATCAGCCAGGATCAGGGCTGCTGTTAAAAATAATGGGGCCTCATACAGCCCACTTGACAGGGCTCTCAACCCTACCTCTGACCCCAGTTTTTCAGGCGGACCCAATATGACCCTCCATTCCCCTCTGTGGAGCGGCAGGTGTAAGCAGACCTGTGTCCGTTTACACCCGCCTACCTTCAATCTGATCTGCTAGAAAGAAACAAGGGGATCCATTTCATTAGATCAGGGGGCAGTCAGGTGTAAACAAACAGCGTCCTTTTACAACCGACAGCCCAGAAAGCAGAGTGGGCTCTACTCAGCAGGGAATCAGCAGACAGATCCCCTAGTGAGCAAAATGGAGTCCACTCTGTGTGATAGGGGCCTAAGGATGCTGTCTTGGGAGTTCAGCTTCCTACTCGTCATTCTTTTTTCTAGGAATTGGCTGAGGTTATATGAATATGCAAGTCCAGGGTCTGCCTTTTCCACCCCACTACATTCTAGAACTTACTAGAAAGCAAGTGAAAGTGGTTAAGCCTGCAACCGGCAGAACCCAGAACAGCTAAAATCAATCAAACTCTGCTCCACTGGCTACAGAGGAGCTGAAACAAATTTTTCCTTAATTCTACTAGCAATCTAACTAACTAGGAGGGTGCTACTTGAAAGAGAAACGTGTATCATAAGTCTGTATAGCAAATATGCCAGATTTGATTGGGAGAACTGGCTAATTAATACACTAAACATTACTAAAAATGTATTACTTTTGTACTACCATTGTACTTGCTGCACATATTCAGACCCCCACCTGTATAGTCCCTGGGAAATGTTCTCTTTTTTGTTATGGAACACATATAAGGTTTGCCCATCATGTTAGAGGTACAAGAGTATTCTTAGTATCATAATGTTGCTTGTATCTTAAAGAGCAACTCCACTTTTGTTGAGGAAAGAAAAAAAATCCCTTCAATCAATGTACAGTACATTTCAAGGATTTTAACAAACTTTGTAGCAGAGTCCTACCTGTTTTTGTGCCTAAGAAAATGTTCATTGGAACATTGATTCCTAAATGGAAGTGTCTGTGTTCAATATAATCAGCTGATGCACTTTCTGAATTCTAATGAGGAAAGTTGCAGTGTCTGCATCCCTTTAGAAGCAATTTACTGTTATGAAGTATCTCACCAAAAATATAATTTCTATTGCACAGGATGCCTAAAATCTGACTTGCAGTTTATCTTAGTGCAGACTTCTGGGAAAATCAGTGAGCCAATCACACAAGCAAGAAATGACATTCCTGGAGATGTTCTGTACACTAAATGTGTAGATAAGGCCTGCAGGTTGCGATGTTGACTTGACTCTACAGAAAACTACAGGGCTGCAGACTTAAAAGGAAAGGTCATTTTAATAACATTACATTAGAATATGTACAAAGTGTAATGTGTAGTAATGCATAGTAACCAATAAGAAACCATCTTGTGTTGGTTTTGCTACTAAAAGTTGGTTTCAGGCTTACTATAGGTTAGCTGACTATTTGTGAATGTTCACTACTACTGCATAACATTAGATTTTACTTTGCTTCATTTTCCGAGACTAGGAACTTGGTTTTAGTTCCAAAGTAGAGATCATTATGTAGACTTCTGTAAAATGAACACCACATCAGCAGTAAGAAAAAATAAATCTAAACATTCAAATTGTATTTTTATGCTGTCTTTATGTATACCTTGCAATTGGGCTGTGCCACCTCCCCCTGTACTTACATACACCTAGCATTCTCTATTTGTTGATTGTAATTAGAATACATCTAGGAGTACATCTGTGACCGCATCGGCTTTTATTGCTGATGTAATTCAAGTATGTGACAATTACAGTAATTTTAAAATGGCAATAATCATCACTGATGGTATACATTTTATGGAAGTGAAGTAATAAAATAATCTGTCAAGGTGACATTTGTATAACAGAAATGGCATTAGTTGTCAGTACTTGTATTTAAGCATTTTAGTAAATAACAGTTTATTGATTGCTAAATTGAAATAAGAAAACGGTTTCATACTAATCTGACTCTTTTTAGACTTTCCTTCATTCTATTGATCATACATAAACAATAAATTAGAATTTTAAGCACTAACTGATCCTTACCCTTACGTTTTTACTGGCTAGAGGTACATAAATTATTCCACATGAATGTAAATACACCCTTGAGCACCAGAACATGGCTGTTAAATAGATTATAATTTTGCTCATTGCTCTTGCAGAAAAATAGGGTAATTGATAAATGCAATTCTCAGTCTACAGTGTTTTTCTTGCATTAAGCAATCAGTCAAATCACCCTGTCCTGCTATCGTTTGTGGATAAGAAAAATAAAAGGAAGCACTTAATTAAAAACTATATGCACTTCTATTGGGGTTCATTTGGGCATGAGTTTAATTGTCTTTGCACTCAACTGAGTGGGTATCTTTTTGCAGAAATGAAACGCTATAAAATTCAGACAATTTATTTAATCTTTTTCTAAATTGATTAAGCCACCAGGACCTACATTCTAGTGATAATCACTTTTAGGTGCAGTTCAGCCTGCTGAAAAGTCATGGTTCATTGTGTTGACTATGAAATGTATTAGGAAATAAAATAATTGAAATAAAAAATGTGCAGTATTCTTGGGGATTCACAAATTCTTAGATATGTCATTATGGGGTTGATTTACTGAAGGCAAATAGACGGAGCACTTTGCAAAGTGTAGTTGCACTCTTCAAGAGCAGTTGCCCCAGAGCTTAGTAAATGAGCAAAAGCTCTGCTGAGTTCCATCAATCATGTGCAAGCAGATTTTTTTTTTTTTTTTTAATGTTCCTTGCATGTGATTGGGTATGCTTTGCAAAGTGAAGCTTTACCTATTTACTAAGATCTGGAGCAACTGCACAGTCTATTTGCCTTTAGTAAATCAACCCCTATTTCTCTTGAGTTTAAAAAGGAAACTGCGTCCTTTTGCAGTTCCAAGATATTGGTAAAGTTAAAATATTTTGTTTCAGTTAGTGTGATGATACTTAGGAATTGTTATCAATCGTTACTAAAATGGCTATTTATAAATCGATTTATTTTTATAGAAATAGTTGGCTTAACTCTTAGTGTAACCTATGTCCACCTGCATCTGTTTTACAGTGTTCTTCATTCTAGCATCTTTCACCCCCTACCTGCTAAAAACAGCTGAAGTTGAGTAGGCGGTTTTTCTAGGAGAGGGGGTGACATCATGAAACAGCCAAGCACAAGCCAGCTGTTTTCTATGGAAAGCAGTCTCTCTGAAAATGCTTAACAAATACATATATTAAAAATAAGCATAATCTGTAAGAAACGGAAATTAACATATTTTAGAAGTTATAGAGCTCCCATAAAATAGCATGTTTTTCAAATGTTTTTATCTAACTGTTTAAAAGCTAGTCTTCAGATTTGTTACCATACACCTACACCACATTGAAGGGTATAAATCTTTGTTGTTTTCAACTCTGTTTGCAATGTTCTAATGTGCACTATATAAAAGGTACATTAATTCTCATCTATGTATGAAGCTTCCAGTGAGCTGCTTGGACAATCTTGTATCTAACATCTATCCTCCTTCTTCCTGGTTCTCTTTCAGATAGCAAAGCTATGGATGAAAAGGTTTAAAAATCACCTCTTTCCTAAGGGATCATGTCTTGTTAATGTTTGTTTGTGACTTGACCTGTTTGGTTCCTTCATTTTACTTGTGGAATATTGCATGTGCTCCTTCTGGTTATCCATTCTTTTGTTGCCTCCTAAGAACACCGAATGTGCATTGTTAAACAGGATTCTCCTAATGCTTACAAAGGGCTGCAACATACAAGCCTGTTGCTGAGTCAGCCCCCTACTTTACTCATGATTATATCTGGGTTAAATGGCTTGAAGGATTACTTGTTTGGACTTGTGACACGTTTTTGTATCCATGTGTCCTTTATATGTTTGTGCTGTTTGTTGCATTGATAATAGCTACATACTCCACTGATAGTTCACCAACTTTTAAAGCACATTAAAATACGTGTAACATATAATACATGTTCTGGCCTGGAGCTGAGCCTGCTTAACATATTTTCATGTTAGGTGTTCTGCGTATGGTTAGTCTTAAGTCATTGAACAGCACTTCCTACATAAGAAAATATTATCTTTATTTTTCTTTTCTCTACAAAAGGCTCGAATAGTTGGTGGTGGTTCACTGGATGCATCCAAACTATATGAAATACAAACATCTGGCGGGTAAGTAATTACTTGTCTACTATTCCTAAAGGACTGTTTTTAGATGTTACGTGAAAACTAACAATCAGCACTGAAAACAACACTTTATTTTTCTTTTTAGGTGCATAGAAAGCAACAGATCCTTTAAAAAGAAATGATGGGGTGGATTTACTAAAGGCAAATAAGATGTACACTTTGCAAGAGACTTTCCCTAAGCTTTGTGGATGTCGTGAAAATTCACTTTGCAAAGAATAGCCAATCATATGGAAGGAAAATAAAAAAATGCATAGAAGTCATGATAGAAGTTAGCAGAGCATCACCTCCTTCACTAAGCTAACAAATTATCTTGCAAAATAAATACCCGCTTTTCCTTTAGTAAATCAACTCCAATAGCTTGGAATTCAAATTGTTTGGTATTTATGCGGTTATGACCATTATTGTGACCTTTAGCCACACATTTTTAAGTATTTGCTCAGTTGTGTGTGCCACTTGGCTGTGTACTAGATCCACTGATAGTAGTTACACATCTTTTGTAGGCATAGAAAACAACAGGTCTTTTAAAGAGAAAGGATGGGGTTGATTTACCTAAGGCAGATAGGCTGTACACTTTGCGAAAGAATTTTCATAAGCGCAGTGAATGTGGTGAAAAATCATTTGCAAAGAATAGCAAATCACATGAAAAAAAAACAAACATATTTTTGCTTGCATGATGATGATGGAAGTCAGCAGAGCTTTACCTTATTTGCTAAACCAAGGATACATGTTTTTGCAAAGTTAAGTCCATTTCCCTTTAGTAAATCAGCCCCAATAGTTTAGAGTTCAATTTAAATATGCCGTTATGGCCATTATTGGGGTCACAATATTTTAAGTATTTGTTCAGTTATGCGCACCACTTGGCTGCCTACTACATCCACTGATAACAGATAAACAACATATTAAAAAGATGGTAAAACTACAATTAAGACAGGACACATGGCAAATGATATAGGAATTTTCTATTTCAGAGGTGTTAACACCTTTTCTTAGACCAAGGGATTGGCTCCTTTTTTTCAACCATATCTGATATTTCATAGTCTTTTTTATTTTTTATTGTGTATCTTTTTATATCACTTTATTACATAACTGTTCCTATCATTTCCCTCTTCTAACAGTGGAGAGAACAGAGGGTATATGAAAGTCTTTATTGAAGCATGAGGTGTGAAGAATCTGCAACACAGAGGGGGTTACACCCTCATGTAACTAGTGCTTTGAGTATGTCTCATTATTAGGGCCTGTGTCCCCTGAATTTAGACTTGGGTCCATGGGCAAATGCAACTTTTTAGTAGTCAATTCCAGTGTAATTTAAAAACAGTTTAAGAGGCTTCTTCATTCAGAATTTACTAACAAGTGCAAGTTCGCAAGTGACCTCTTTCTGATCTGTATTTGACCTCCATCTAAGGACCATCAACCTGCTTAAAGCTTATTTTTCATTTACATTTATGTGGGGGAGAAGCAGTTTTGAAGAAAACAAAGACCAACTAATACAAACCTCTTATATGTATTTTGTTTTAATATCAGAGAAGACCTTTAAAAAAAACACACATTTTAAATTAGCAACATGCTTGAATAATCCAATGAGATTCTTATGGAGATACTTTTTACCAACTAGACAACAAGCAGCTGAGTACAAACAAATTAATTTGATATATATAACTGGTCAATGTACATCTTTGGCAGCACACCCGGGATCAACAAGTACCATCTGAAAGTTTTACTATAGAATGATCACATCACAGTGGACAAAGTACAACATTTCGGAGCCCCACGGGATCCCATCCTCAGGTATGTGGTTCTGCAAGGCTCCAAAACTTTGCACTCTGTTCATTCTGATGTGATCATTCTATAGTAAAACTTTCAGATGGTACAGTTGTTCTGTGGGACGCTGCTAAAGATCTACATTGACCCGAGATCTCTCTCCATTCTCTCTGAGCCTAATCCAGGAGTGTGTACACTGAGAATATTGACATTATCTGGTATATATAACTGACACAAACTAACTTTAAAATGGATGCAAACCTGATTCATGGAATTTGAGCTGGGCACATATATCTGCACTGTTTTCGTATCTGTCTTCAATGCACTATATCCCGTAGCTGTCGCTTGCTCAGTCCTTCTGTTATCAGTTTGACAAGTTCTCCTTCATACATGATAAAAGCAGCTGGAGTTTTGTGTTGGGGAGGATTCTATAAATAGATTAGCAGAGCCCTGAACTATTCAACAAACAGAGCTGAAACTCTCTACCTATGGGGAGAGGGGGTTTGTGTCTTTCCTCCAATCAGCTGTCTTGGCTGTATGCCCAGGCTTCCCTGCAGTGCTAACCAGGAAGAGAAAATCTCCTAACACGATGTGCACTTTCTAAAGTATATAAACATGAAGACAGCAGTATACATGTAAAACGTAACGTATGTAGGGAGATTTGTTTTATATCTGTGTATCATCTGAGGCTGTTCACTTCACTAAGTATATGTGAGTGGACCTGGTGCATGGATTGGGTTGTCCCTGCAGAGAGAGCTGTTACCTTTTTCTTTTCTATATGTGAGGGTTTACATTCACCTTAAGTCCCGTACGCATGGGACGAATGTCAGGAGACATCAGCCGGTTTAATAAAAACTGGCTGATATTTAGCCTGTGTGTATGCCAGCCAGTCTGACAGAAGCCAGTCATTCGGCCAGTTCTGTCAGACTTGCATGCTGTAAAACCAGCAGCTGACTGACTCCTGACCCCCTCTATCAGTGAATGGCTGAGAGCCCTGACCGGAGTGTTCTGGCGGTAGGGCGCCCTCCTGTCAGAACACAAAAGCTCAGCCAGGGAGATTGTTACACTAAGGTTGGATCGTTAGTACAGCGGCTCTAATCGGAGCTGTCCATTTTTTTTTTTCATTCAACCCAGCTGGTAATGTGTTCCAGGCTTTACAGTAGCCAAAATTCCGGTAATTACCAGATTACAAATATATGACAAATACTATTTGGTGACTATAGGAAACAATGTGATCAAAATGATAGAAAAGCAAGATTTATCATCCCAATTAAAATTCTCACTTTAACCAACTCTGGCTCTAAATCTAACTCCCAAAATAATTTTAGACTTCACAAAAACATGCCAATCAAGCTGTCTTGTAAAGGAAACTCCTGCTGTAGTCAAAATCATTTTTATAGATCTGTCACTAAATGTTTTCTAATGCAGCACCTGTTCCATAAAAAATATTCAGCCTTTTCTAATATGCAGGACTGTATTTAGACATCATATTGCCCAGATGATGGTGACCTTTTGTACTAGTTGTGCCTTTTGTTCGTGTTATTTGTTGTTGATTATTTTAGTAAAACCTGATGCTTTAGTGCGGTGTTAAAGGCCACATGCTGTCTGCTTTATAATACGGCTACTTTTAACTCTACGGAATAATAGATGGGAAAAAAATCAGAAATAGATTTATGTTTCTTGAACTATTGTGAGCCTGCTGACTCCTTTCTATATCTTCTGCAACCCCTGTCCTCTACGGTTCACACAATTAATTTATATACAATTAAGAGCTGCTGTATGACAGTCTAAACAAACACCAAATCCAGTTACTATGTGATGCACAAGCACAAAGTTAATAGCCACTTCCTTGCAATGTTTTTTATTTTACTGTAGTCCAATCAGGCACAGCCTACATGAGGGTGGCAACACTGCTTCGAATTCAGAAGTGGTGCAGAATCGTTGCCACATCGTCACAGGAGGTTGCATTAGTGGATTCATTGACAGAATCAATAGGTGTTTGTGGGACTTCAGCCTACATATTACTCCAAAATGGGAAAGTCATAAAAATAGAGTTGTTGCTATAGCTTTCCTTCAGCTTAATGTAAAACCTCATGCCATTCGTGTGCTGCTTAGGGCTAGGTCAGTACTCTAATACACAGGACACCAAAGAGCACTAACATTGTGTAGTGTCAACCAAGCCAAAATCCTATTTTCCATCAATCTTTCCACAGAAATTACATTTTTAGAGTAAATGCAGAAACCAAATTATTTGCCCAAGCTAAAACTATTTTTAGCACAGGTAGCTGTACTAAAAATAGAGTTTGACAGAGAAATAAATACTGAATAGATATTTAAATTGTGTATTTCTCCTACATAGGAAAGGCAAACATTTTCTGGGCTAAACCAATATTCAGGAGAATCGTTTTATTCTGTGGGATTTATCCTGTAGCTTAAAACAAGGAAATACAAATTTAAAGGACAACTATAGTCTTTTTAATGCATTTAGGTATACATGTGAAAGAGATCTGCTTATGTAAATCTGCTTATCAGCGTTTGTTTATGATTCAAAAACCATGTATACATGGCATAGTATGTGTAATGTGTTATTGATGCACATAGGGAAAGCCATGTTCTTGCAAGCTCTGCTTCCAATGCTTGGGCATCATATGTTCTAGGCAGACAGCTGGGGAATAGCAATCTATTGTTCATGGCAGGAAAAGGGTTTTGTTATTACTAAAAATAATAATAGTTTAAATTGATTTCAAATAATTGGGCCACACACCAATGACGTGTAGAGAGTTCATTCAATTTTAATGAGCATGCAGATGGAACAAACACTGCTGGCCTCAGGTTGGAGGTTTTTCAGTGTATGCTGTACATTCCATCTGCATACTAATTAAAATCGACTGAATTCTTTACACGTCATCCGTGTGCATCCCAGGTCTTTGGATTTATGTGCAGCATGGAGAGGCAGCAGGTTCCTACGCTTTGGCACCCAGCTGCCAAAAAATCCTAACGACTAAATTGGAAGGACTGTAACGGTACCAAGGGGGGTAAAAAAGTATCAAAATATTTATTAAACAAATAAATGAATTAACCACTTCAGCCCCAGACCATTCGGCTGGCAAAAGACCAGAGCACTTTTTGCGATTTGGCACTGCATCGCTTTAACTGAAAATTGTTCGGTCGTGCGACGTGGCTCCCAAACAAAATTAATGTAACCTTTTCCCCCACAAATATAGTTTTCTTTTGGTGGTATTTGATCACCTCTGTGGTTTTTATTTTTTGCGATATAAACAAAAAAATAGCGACAATTTTGAAAAAAATATAACTTTTAACTTTTTGCTATAATACATATTCACAAAAAATATAAAAACATTTTTTCCCTCAGTTTAGGCCAATACTTATTATTCTACATATTTTTGGTAAAAAAAAAAAAAAAATCGCAACAAGCGTTTATTGATTGGTTTGTGCAAAAGTTATAGAGTCTACAAAATAGGGGATCATTTTTTACTAGTAATGTTGGCAGTCAGCGATTTTTATCATGACTGTGACATTATGGTGGACAGATCGGACACTTTTGGCGCTATTTTGGGAACAATCACATTTATACAGCGATCAGTGCGATTAAAAATGCACTGATTACAGTGTAAATGTGGCTGCAGTGAAAGGGTTAACCACTAGGGGCACTGTAGGAGTTAAGTGAGTCCTAGGGAGTGATTCTAACTGTGGGGGGAGGGGCTAAGTGTTACCTGACAATAATCACCGCTCCCGATCACGGGGAGCTGTGATCAGTGTCATTGTCACTAGACAGAATGGGGAAATGCTTGTTTACATCAGCATTTCCCCATTCTTTCTCTCCGTGAGACGATCGCAGGTATCCCCATGGACAGCGAGTCTGCGGGACCCTCGATCACACTCACGGAGCTTGCCCACAAGCCGCTTCTTAAAGGACAGCATACATGAACATTAATATGCATGTGTATGCCTTTCTGCCGATGTATATCGGTGTGAGCCGGACGGCAAGTGGTTAAATGTATTAATACATATTTTGATACTTTTTTTTACCTCATTGGTACCATTATAGTCCTTCCAATTTAGCAGTTAGGGTTTTTTTGTGCAATATTATCAACTCATGTGAAGCGCAGTACTATTAATAACTACTTGTGGATAATTGTTGCGCTGTTTGCAATCTGTACTTTTTGTAAAACGTAATAAAATTTGATTATGAAAAAAAAAAGCAACAAATAAAATGTGCTTCCTTAAAATACAAGTCAACTTATACATTCCGAATGGCTTCAAAATTTAAATAACACAGTCCTGCACCCAACAGTGCTCTGTCTGTGATTATTCCTCCCAAATCTTCTTGTGATTAGTGCTCACCCACCACCAGGTGAAAAACCTGCTCCAACATAATTCAAATAAGTTCATCTATGTCATCCACTTGTTATTACTCTCCCAGGTGGTCGACCTCCAATTGGTCCCCTCAGACTCTGGATGTCAACTCCTTATCCCTCCACTTCAACTTTTCAGGGATCCACCATATGATAAGATTTGGGAGAAATAATCACACACAGAGCACTGTTGGGTGCAGGATTGTTTTATTTAAATTTTGAAGGCATTCACAAGTGTATATGTGGACTCATGTACTCTGTATTTTAACCACTTAACCCCCGTAATGATTTACCCACTTCCTGACCAGGCCATTTTTTGCGATATGGCACTGTTTCACTTTAACTGACAATTGCGTTGTTATGCGACGGTGTACCCAAACAAAATTTATGTCAATTTTTTCCCACAAATTGAGCTTTCTTTTGGTGGTATTTGATCACCTCTGTGGTTTCTATTTTTTGCGCTATAAACAAAAAAGTGTTACAATTAAAAAAAAACACAATATTAACACTAGTGGGGGGGTCAAGGGGTAAAGCGTGTCCTAGGGAGGTGTTTTTAACTGTGGGGGAGTGGACTGATAGGGAGTAGAGAGAGAGATCACTGTTCCTTCCTGATCACTAGGAACAGCAAAACAGGGATCTGTCTATTTACAATGACAGAGCCCCATTCTGGCTCTCTAAAGGAACGATCATGGGTCGCCAGCAGACATCGCAGCCACCGGCCACATGCATTGGCTCCGGAGTTGTGTGCACGCCCCTTAAAGCGACCGCCGTACAGCTACGGTGATTTGCACAGGGCAACCAACCTGCTGCCGTATAACGACAGCGGCTGGTCGGCAAGTAGTTAAAGAAGCACGTTTTATTAGTATTTTTTTCATGTATTGCAATATTGGTAGTTATCAATAGTGTTGCGCTTCATTTGAGTTGATAATAAGTTACAGAGATTAAATCGACCACATAACACTGGCAGGGGTGATTAAAATGATCAGCTTGTATTTATCCGTGTAGAACCTTTTTTCCCAAAAGGAAAAAAAAAATGATATCCTGTAACTGATTATAAAGTGTGAGCTGGAGTTTGACTTTAACTTGTTAAATGTATTAGTAGATTTAAATACACGAACACTCCCCTCCCCCTAGACTGACAATGCTGCCATACAAAGGTTACCCCAGTGCTCATTCCTCCAGATTGGAGGCACTTAAATACAGAAGGTGTGCTACTGTCCAGATCACCAGGGGAAAACAAAGGGGGAAAAAGCCTAATGCCGCGTTCACACAATCGGAATTCTGGCCAGAAAAAGACAGATGAGAGCTTTTCATCGGAAAATGCGACCGTGTGTATGCTCCATCAGAATTTAGCTGTCCAAATTTCCGCCAGCCAAAAATTGATAGCATGTTCTCAATTTTCCCGCCGGAAAATTTTTCTATCGGTAATTACGATTGTGTGTATGCAATTCAGATACGCCAAAAATCACGCATTCTCAGATTCAACTACGAGACAGAAGCTATTGGCTACTGGCTATTGAACTTCCTTTTCCTAGTCACGTCGTACATGTTGTACGTCACCGCGTTATAAATGATCGGAATTTGATGTGACCGTGTGTAGGCAAGACAGCTTGAGCCGAATTCTGTTGGAATTCCGTCGGGAAAACCATCAGAGCTTTTTCCGACGAGAATTCTGATCGTGTGTACGCTGCATAAGAAAAGAAAACTGATGCAGACGCCACATCTAATGACTGATAAGCTGCAATAGGTTACATTTTTGGTTTTGGGTTTAATACTGCTTGTATTTTCTTTCCACTTTGAAAACATTACATTTAGCTTATTACATCTTTCTATGTCTTTAATGCAATATCACATTCTATGCCAGTTTTATGGTGTTGTCTTTGGCCTTGTGACAGTAAATATTTTACAGTAGCTCATGGCACATCTGGGCAGTAAAGTCTTATTACTAAGATAAAAATCTGAGTAATGCTTCATACATGTTTTAATACGAGTTTGTTCTTCTATGCCTTTAGCATATATTAGTTGCAGCAATAACAAGAAATGGAGTTCACTGGTAATGGCTAAAGGGAGGCCTGTAGTCCCTTGAATTAATTTGGCTTTGGGGTCTGAGAGTGTATAAAACATCCTACCTTGTTATGCTGAAATTGTACTGTTTTGCCTTATGAAGTATTAATTCTCTGGAAGATTTGCTAAGTTAAACTATGTAGTTTATCAAGTAAATAACCCGAAACCTAATGTGTGTTGTGCAGTCTAGCATAGTGAAGGGATGGGTCTACTGTTACAGTAGGAATAGAAATCAAACAAGCAATGCTCACTTACCAGTGCAAGTATGTTTGATTGCTTTGCTTAGTATTAGATTACTCTAATTCTCTGCGTAGTTATAGATTCAGTACACTATAACTGTTTACTGACTCATTTTCTTTGCTTTGTAGGCTTTTGCACCAAATATCTCTGGTGGTAATATAACCCAAATAGATGTTTTTTTGTAGGTTGGGTAACCAGCATGTTTCTGCATCTATTTCAGTTGACACCAGAGCAGATATAAAGCTAACATCTCTGCATCTTAAAGTGGAACTTTATTCAGAAAAAAAATAAAAATCCTGACAGATTACTTAATACAGGGCTTGTTACAGGTATATCTATGTAAATCATTAAAAATAAATGCCTTACTATGCAAAATAATGCCTCACCCTGCTCTGTACATGCTCAGTTTCTGACAGCCCTGAAAGACTCAAAGACTCACTATTATGCTGCGTACACCCGACCAGACTTTCCGGCAGACTAGGTTCAACGGTCTTCCCAACGGACTTTCCGCAGAGGTCCGACAGACTTTCTGAATGAACGGACTTGGCCACACACAACCGGACTAAGTCAGTTCGAAAGTCCATTTGTTTTGAACGTGATGACGTAAACGGGACTAAAGAAGGAAGTTCAATAGCCAGTAGTCAATAGCTGCCCTTGCGTTGCATTTGATCCATCAGACTAGCACACAGATGAACGTTTTTTTCCTGATTTATAGTTTGTCAGACTTGAGTCCGTTGGATAGATTTGAAACATGTTCTATTTCTAGGTCCGTCTGATTTTTTAAATAAAAAGTGTTCAGACTAGCCCACACACGATCGGATTGTCTGATGGCCTGATCCTGTCGGACATAATTAACCGGAAAGTCTGGTGATGTGTACACGGCATTAGACTTAGCACTATAAAAGCTTTTATCGGCCTTCCCCTGACAATCAAGACTAGAAATGCACACATTTTAATTTAAGAAACTGACATATAGTTTTTGAGACCCAGGAGAGGAGGAGAGTTTCCAAAAAGTAAGTGACTGCTCTGATCTTCAACAAAATGGTGGCCGGCAAGAAGAAACTGGTGCAATGCTGGATGCAATTTAGAGAACACACAATTTTGGTAGCATGTTCTTTTGTTAACGAATATTAATTATCAAATTGTTATGGGTAAAGTTATGCTTTAAAGTGTATGTAAAGCCAAAATGTAAAAAATAAAAATAAAATTATACAGTGAAGATACAGTGTGAAGATGTTAGAACCTCTGTCAGGGTTATTTTGCTGTCTATGCTGTGGGGATTCACCATTTCTTTTTGCCCTGGTGACCATTGTCAGTAAGTAATGGGGGGAAGTAAACATTTTAAACTTGTCATAGAAACTGGAGGACGGTTGAAATCTTAAAATGGTGGCATATGTTCAAGTGGCACCTGTGTAGGAAAGGCTTCCCCCCCGGGTTCCTGTTGTATCCCTGGAACAAGAACTTTACAAACATCTAGGCTTTTCCTGAATACTGGTACTCTTCCAGGTCAAGTTTGCGGTATTTTATTGAGTGGGTCACCCATTCAAGGCAGCTGCTTAGCCTGGAGCCCAACCCTACCTCTTTTCTGTACTCAAAGAGCAAGCAGTGTTGTCTGCCACTGGAAGACTACATAGAGAGACTGCAGAACAGGGCAGGGAGTGCTGATGTCTTGGAGCTAGTCATTTTCTGCCCAGAACGCTAAACAAATTATTTAAATTGTAAAACAATTCCGGTGCTGTTAAAGCTCAAGCTGCTAAATCTGTTCTAGCTCGTTCAATTATCAGAGGTCCATATATATCAAAAATGTACTACATAGTTTGAGTTTTCAGCTATGCAGAGTTTGAAGCAAACTTTAACTGTCCATGGTTCATCGAATGTGCTAAGTAAATAGTCCAATTTGGCCTGTTTGCCTGCATTAACCTCTGGCTGCCCTTGCAACCTGGAGTCATTTATTTAGTGGCAGAATTATACTGCCTGTATATAACAAACTGCTGTGTGAGCTGCAAGCATCTTTGGCTGCTAAGATGCAAGCAGTAGCACATTGTTGTTGGTTGCTAGGAATCTGGGAGCTGCCCCTGTGTCTAAGAAACACTGTGCAGGCTGGCCATCTGTGTCTTGGCAACCAATGACATGACTAGTTGCTAGGACGCTGTTGGCCCCACAGTCAGTGGTTATTATTGTGTACACCATAGGAACCAATGACACTGTGCACAAACAAATTGGCGTCTACCCCAAAATCTATACCAGACCTCGGGACTGTGAGTTCATAAGGGGCGGGGTCACCGGGGGACATCACCCAGTGACCCCGCCTCGTGCCTATATAAGTCGTTGCACACCGTGTCCACAGCATTACAGTTGGAGAGAGCGTCATGTGAACATCGGAAGAACAGAAGAAGGAAGACGACAAAGGAGAAAACCGGGCCACCGCTAGCAAAAAAGCGTCAAAAGAGCAGAATAAAGCGGAATAAAGCGGAGGAACCCGGGAGAAGAATCGGAGAGCGGGAGAAGAGGCCGGAGAGTAGGAGAAGAACCGGAAAGCACGCAGAAGTCAGAATAGACTCCCAAAGTCGGAAGAAGGCCCCCCAAGCTACCTAATAAATTACTTTAAAAACCTGTCTAGTGTGTTTTTTTTACTGATACTTTTTCCCCCAGGTGAATGATTAGGGGTACGATGTACCCCATACTTATTCACATAGGGTGGGGGGCCGAGATCTGGGGGTCATCTTATTAAAGGGGGCACCTGAATTTCGATAAGCCCCCCCACCCGCAGACTCCAACAACCAACAGCCAGGGTTGTCGGGAAGAGGCCCTTGTACTCATCAACATGGGGACAAGGTGCTTTGGGGTTGGGGTGGGGGGCCCGCAGGGTGCCCCCTTCCCCAAAGCACCCACCCCCCCATGTTGACGGCATGCAGCTTAATATGGCTCAGGAGGGGGGGCACTCATTCGTCCCCACCCCTTTCCTTACCGGCTGGGCTGCGTACTCGGATAAGGGTCTGGTATGGATTTTGGAGGGCCCCATGCCGTTTATTCAGCATAGGGGCTTCCCCTTAAAATCCATACCAGACCTAAAAGGGACATTGTCACCTCTCTCTTGCGCTCACTGCAATAGTAAAATGTTTTTGCTATTGCAGCGAGCGCGAGATGTACAGTACCCTGCAGCCTAGAACCAGCGCGATAGGATCACGCAGGAAACATTCTTGTGGGCAGGTGCTGTAGCTGCCCTTGCGTCGTATTTGGTCCGCCAGACCAGCATACAGACAAACGGGTTTCCCGCTAGGAACTGGGTCCAGGGGAGTTCTGGCAGGAAAATTTAAAATAGGTTCTATTTCTAAAATTCGTCAAATTTTTTGGCAAGCAAAAGTCCGATGGAGCCCACACACGATCAAATTGCCCGATGGATTTGTTCCGTTGGACCATTGCTGTCAAAAAGTCCGGTCGTGTGTATGTGGCATAAGTATCGGCAATAAAGTAGACCGTCTGTTCTTATTGGGCAAAGTTTAATTTTAACCATTCTTCTAGCTAACTTTGCTATATAAAAAACAAAAATTTTTTTTTTGTGTTTATAGTGATTCCTTACCGGTCAGTGCCTTCCTTTTCTACCTTCCTTGGCCAAAATTGATTTCTTGTAACTGGTCAGTCAGAAGTGTGCCCAAGTACATAGCAGTGGGCAGAGGTTATTTATTAGTGTGTATTGAAACTTGAAAAAAAAAATAGCTACATGCTTTTGTCTAAAACAGTTATTAACTAATAATAGTTTATGTTTATAACAAAAAAATCTTAAGGCAATTTTGGTACTATAAACATAAAAACATGATAAAATGAAAAACTGTACCCCACTTTTTACATGCTCTTTTCTTAGTGCCTAAAATGTCTTAGATATCTTTTTTTTTTCTTTTTTAGTCCAGCATGATTACTTGGATCCTGTCCAGTAACCAGCTTAATGCAGATCTACTGGGAATCTAAATTTAAAGGAAATACGTATTCTAAGTTAAATATTTCCACGGGCAGAAAATCACTGTCTTGGGAAAACAAAGACATAAGGGAGCTATACCTTAAAATTATAGCCTTTTCATTTGTGCAAAGCATTTACCTGCACCAGGGTATTTTGTTGCTATGGCAACCCAGTCACCTAACGATAGGAAATGGAAATCTATTTTTACTGGTAAAAACAAAACTAAATATTTCAAATCAAAGATCTTTTTAAAGTGCCAACATTTTATTTTTCGCTGTAGGCACAAATTTTATGAATTTGCTGTCCTTTATCAACCATATGTACCTTCACTAATAACTTCCAGTCTTCCACACTTGGAGGATCTACACCAAATAAAATGGTTCATGTGATCCTCCATCAGCTGCCTTCTGTAGTCCATCATATAATCTCATAAATCTCTAAAGAGGCTTGAAAAAACAATTTTCTTTTGTCAGAAACAAAGTAGATTTATCAAACTTGCCATTCCTCTTAATGTGTAGCTACATAATTTATAATAACATAATATTAGCAACCATGTATTTTTCCAGAGAGTGAGCCTCTCATTTTATTTTATTTTTCTTTAAGCTTATGGCCACCTACCCAGCTGTGCGGACAGATGAGATGTGTTCACATGTGTGGATTAAATCATGTGTTATATTGGGTTCATTTGTATGGACTGTCAATGCACCACAGTAGACCACAAACTGAAACCATTATTTCCAACACAATGAACCGCAATGGAGGTTATTTACTAAAGGCAAGTCCACTTTGCACTACTACAAGGCAAAGTGCAAACTACAAGGACTAAGTGCACTTGAATTTGCACTCGGAAGTAAAGTCGCTGTAGTGCCAAGGTGGGCATGCAAGGAAAATAAAAAACAGCATTTTAGCTTGCACATGATTGGATGATAAAATAAGCAGAGCCTCCCCTCATTTCAGATCTACCACTTAGATTTACAGCAAGTGCACTTTTAGGGCAATTTCAAGTGCACTTTGCACTTGTAGTGCAAAGTGGAATTCCCTTTCATAAATAACCCCCAATATGTTACTATGGCGGTTGATTTACTAGAGGCAAATCCACTTTGCACTGCAAGTGCACTTGAAAGTGCAGTCCCTGTAGATCTTATGGGAACATGCAAGGAAAATAAAAAACAGCATTTTTGCTTGTACATGATTAGATCATTAAATCAGCAGAGCTTCCCCTCATTTCAGATCTACCCCTCAGATGTAAAGCGACTGCACTTCCAAATATGCATGTAAGCACTTGTATGTAGTGTAAAGTGGATTTGCCTTTAGTAAATCAACCCCATTACGTTGTGGTTCTATGTAACCCAGACACGTATTAGGTGTGTTCCTTTAGCTCATTGTGAGAATGTAAAAGGGAAATTTTAAAAAATATGTATATTTTAAAGCCAGAGTCTTATGTATTAGACAAATTCAATAGCTGCTTTCTCTCTTTCTATCTATCTATCTATCTATCTATCTATCTATCTATCTATCTATCTATCTATATATATATATATATATATATATATATATATATATATATATATATATATATATATAGATGTATATATATATATATATATATATATATATATATATATATATATATAGATGTATATATATATATATATATATATATATATATATATATATATATATATATATATATATATATATATATATATATATATATATATATATATATATATATATTTTTTTTTTTTTTTTTTTTGCAAGGAAAATATGCAATATTACATATCAGTGCCATTGATTTAGGAACTTTTGCACTAGTTTGCTTGAAAACATGGTAAACTTTTTTCAAAACTGCATATCTGCGGTGCATTTATTATGCATTTTTTCTTTTATTGAGAGGTGTAGGAGGTACAGGACACCAAATATGCAGCATGCAGGGTGTTTCAAAATGCACTGTACACAGAGTGCACTGATGTGAAGAGTTTCAGAGGATTTAAAGGGAAATATTTTTCTTGCATTCGCTGCCAGGTCCATTCTTAATACAGACTGGATGGGGACGGGGGTGGGACGGGGTGATTTGACAAGCCAATGCCTGGCTGTCAGTTGGCTGTCAGTTGGCAGCAATCCCGCACCTGCAGGCTTCCACACCCCCCTATAACACCTATACCTCCCACCCACCCTTGAGCATCCCCCCTGCTATTTATTGTGTGTTGCCGGGTAGAGGGGAGGGAGCTGAACTGACATGCATCCACTGTCCTCCCCTTCCTCTTGCTGACCCAGGAGCGATGTGTAAAAATGCACTTCCGGGTCCCCCTTTCACTCAACATTTGCATGCAGTGTGATCTCACTAAACATGCCTTGTAATAGAAATAAGGATGACGGGTCCTCTTTATGGAGAGATCTGGGGTTATAACCCCAAATCTGTCCTTTACCTGTAAAAGCAAAAGATTAAAAAGACAATCTAGTCTTTTAACGTCTCTGTGACCACCCGGCTGCACCAATGGATCTTTTCCCAGCGAGCTGGTTGAAACGGTAAGCCCCAGAAACACCAGCAAGCTGCGGAACCTTATGAAAGTGTTCCAGCTGCTCATGAGTCACTCAGAACGCTTTCAAGAGAAAACCAGCTGCTGGTAAAAAAAAAAAAAACAATACCAGGGTTATGGCTAATATCTCCAACCATAATCCTTGTAAACCACTTGCAAACTACAACGTATAGATACGTCTTGTGGTCAGCAGGGGTTAATTGAAGCAAGTGTGAGACATCCAGGGTCGCCTCATTAGAGAGGCCTGGTCACCAAAAAATGATCTCATAGGGGACTTGTTGTCCATACAGCTACGCCGATTTGTGTGGGGGACACATTCTGCTTCTCAAATGATGGCGGGCGGTCGTCAAGCAGTTAAAAAGTGTAAAAAAATGAAAGTTACAACCACACACACAAAATCACTGCCCCAATATTACACATACACTCATGTACAAATATAAACACACATGTTGGGGGCACTTATTCACAAAAACGTTGATTTTGATACATGACGAAATTGAGAGCAATAATTCTAGCTCCAAACCTCCTCTGTGATGATGACCTATAGGGGGCTTTTAACCTCCTTAGCGGTAATCCCGAGTCTGGCTCGGGTTGGAATTTTAATTACAATAGCGGTAACCCCGAGCCAGACTCGGGCTTGCACCGCTCGATGCAGGGGAGGACACAGGTAACGTTACTTACCTTGTCCCCTGGATCCAGCGATGTCCGCCGCGCTGTGTGATCGAGCTGTCCTGCGCTCGATTCACAGTGCCGAATGCCGCTGAGCTCCGTTCCCTGCGACGTTACGACGCACGGGAGCGGAGAACGGCGGCAAATTCAAAAATGTAAAAAGACACAAAACACACACAGCACTGTAATCTTACAGATTACAGTGCTGTAGTAAAAAATACACACCCCCTTTGTCCCTAGTGGTTTGTGCAATGCCCTGCATGCACTTTTATATTATAAATACTGTTTTTTACTGCTTGGAATTTGGAGATTGTCCAAAGCAACCAAAACATGTCCCTTTTTCATTTTTTTTTGGATTTGATTACATTATTGAATAATTTTTATTATTCTTTATTATATTATAAACTTTATCATACCCGGGATGTCCTCTAGACTCTGGTTTGAAGAGATTTCAGAGCGTTATTCCTAAGAATTACAGGACTACAAAATAAAAGCCAGATTTCCATGCAAAATAATTGTACCGCTTTCAGCACCTAATTCCAGACTGAATCATACCGCCAGGGAGGTTAAAGCATAGCCTATGGAAAATATAGGGTACTGAAGTTTGTCTCCATTTCACAAGTGCATGCAAAATAAAGGTTTGACCTGTTGGTTATATATTTACTCTGTACAACCTCATCTATTATATTGTACCGAAAAATTGGGTCATTGATTGCATTTGTGGGCCCCAAAATATTTTAGTGTATGTTTTACCACTATTTTATTCTCTATGGTGTTTTCTTTCAGAAAATATATAATATTTGGGGGTTTTATGCAATCTTCAGGCATATAATGATTTTTAATATAGGCAGCGGATGGGTTGAAAGTTTTTGTGTCACTGGCGCAATGTGCAATGTGACAAAGTTGCCAAATATCAAAAATTACATAAATATATCATATTTCCAGAGTGCATTTCCTTTTATCATATATATTCTCAAATTTTCATGCGTACTTATGCTGAACCTTTTCAATAATTGATGTGCCACCACCATCTTCTAAAATGGACACTCACCAGAGCCTAGCCAAAGGCAAACCAAAGGAAAAATTCTTACTAGGCTCTAGCGAATGGGTTAAGCGGGGCAAAAGTGGAGGAAAAGCAGTGTGAATGGAACCTAAAGGCAAAGAGACTGTGCACTTTTTTCTCTTTACATGCGATTGGTTGTTCTTTGCAAATTGAAGCTTCGCCTCATTTTTTAATCTTTTGAAAAAATGCTGTTACAGATTACAACTGCACTTGTAAAGTACACAGTCTATTTGTCCTTAGTAAATCAACCCCTTGATGTCTTCTGAATAAATAGATCTCTTGCACGTGGACAGAATAATTTATTGATGTTTTTACACGGAATCTTGCTAGCAGACAGTTCTGCTCAGTATATACTGTACCTTCCGTATACACACAAATGGCTGTATAAATGCACGCACATGTATACATGCCTAAAATTCTTCATCCTCTTCTAGTTGCCATTGTTTCAATTTACACGTACAGTATAAATATAATTGATTGCACTCAAATGTAAAATTGATTTTTTTTTTATGTCTCTGAATGCATCTCTATGGATCTCTACACAGCTGTGTGCATTGTCCCCCAGACAGCAATGCACCTGTGCTTGGATCCATAAAAAAAATCTACACGGCTACAGACGTGTCTTTTTTTTTCACTGGTGTGCAAGAGGTCTAAAGAGGAACTTCAACCGAATGCTTGAAAATTGAAAGTCAGCAGATAGAAATATCATAGCTGCTGACTTTTAAGTAAGAAACTGGTCCATTATGTCCAGAGCTATATTCTCTGCTGCAATTTCTTCTGTGGGTTGTGGATCTCTGGCACCACCATCTTGGATTTGAGCGTTGGCTGTGACTTCCTGATGATTCACCGCTGTGCTGCTAACAAAGCAAACAGAATATTGGCATGCATTAAAAAGGGGATTGATTCCAGAGATAAAACAATAATTTTCTTGCTCTACAAGACTCTGGTCCATCCACACCTAAAGTATGCTGTCCAATTCTGGGCACCAGTCCTCAGGAAGGATGTACTGGAAATGGAGCGAGTACAAAGAAGGGCAACAAAGCTAATACAGGGTCTGGAGGATATTAGTTATGAGGAAAGGTTGCAAGCACTGAACTTATTCTCTCTGGAGAAGAGATGCTTGAGAGGGGATATGATTTCAATATACAAATACCGTACTGGTGACCCCACAATAGGGATAAAACTTTTTTGCAGAAGGGAGTTTAACAAGACTTGTGGCCACTCATTAAAATTAGAAGAAAAGTGGTTTAACCTTAAACTATGTAGAGGGTTCTTTACTGTAAGAGCAGCCAAGATGTGAAATTCCCATCCACAGGCGGTGGTCTCAGCGGGGGGGGCATTGATAGTTTCAAGAAACTATTAGATAAGCACCTGAATGACTGCAACACCCAGGGATATACAATGTAATACAGACATATCACACACATAGGTTGTGTCTTTTTTCAACCTCACCTACTATGTAACTATGTGACTCCCCCGTGCATGTGTGAGGTGTAAGATCGAGCGGTGCAGGGACACTGCTTCTGCAACCTCCTGGGATGTGTGACGTTATCTCAGGAGACTGCAGGTGTGGGGGTGGGTATTAAGAAAGTGTATACTTGCACCCCCCCCCCCCAAAAAAAGTGCAATCTAGATAGCAGCTGAGGGGAGCAAGATAATAAGAGCAACTTTTATTTTCGAGTGTAGATCCACTTTAACCACTCTCGGCCTGCAGGCAACATAGCTACCTAATTGAGAATAGGTGAAAAATTGGTGTTGCGCTCCCAAAAAGACTACTGATACGAGACTTATATCCTTCAAGCAGATATCATAAATATAATAGTGTGAATAAAAAGCTAAAAACAAAAATCAAAGTGCATACGTGCATAACATATCTATCTAATGTTAAGATCAAACATAAATAAATAAATAAAGGAGTAATTGATGTGTCAACAACAAAATAAACAATCGTGCTGTGGTAAAACAGTGATCCACAGGAATAAAGTGCTAAAGTGCATATAACAGATCAACTTCAAAAACCAATTAGGTTATTCAGGGTGACCAATGAATAGTCCAAACGCGAATAATACAGTGAAATATCACAACCAATAATAGGGTTAAATGGTGCAGTTGTGTGTTCACAGTGCCAAGCCAACTCTCCCCATTCAGGTGATCTCCACATGTTTGAATGGGCACACCAGGTAATTACCTTACTGCTGTAAGGTATACAGCCAAAATAGCCTCTAGCAAGGGACACTTGGATTCAGGAAAGAAAGGGGGCTTCACAGTTCTCTAGCGTCACCGTCATCCCTCAGATTCCTCCATGGGTAATTCCAGCATATACACTCAAGGAATAGATAGAGCCCACCATAGTGTAGTAGATTAAATAATACCAAGTTTATTGAACAATATAAAAACTACTCACAAGGCTAGGACAGACAGATCGCACAGTAAACAAGACTGTGAGCATACCGCTTGGGTGTAGACGTCACTTCCGGTATCCTACGCGTTACGTCACTTCCCGTGACTTCAACTGGGATATTTGGATGACAGAGATATTTAGATAGATATGTTATGCACGTATGCACTTTGATTTTTGTTTTTAGCTTTTTATTCACACTATTATATTTATGATATCTGCTTGAAGCATATAAGTCTCGTATCAGTAGTCCTTTTGCTATATTTGGGAGCGCAACACCAATTTTTCACTTATTTTGCATTTAGATGCGAGCTGACTCATAAAGTGTTTGCTGCACCCAGTTGGATAGAATTTTACTTTTTTTATTTTTCATATACAGCGCAGGAGCCCTTTTTTTGCCTAATTGAGAATAGACTTCATACATAGTGGGATATCACATTGCACACAATAGTGATGATTGAGAGAAGGGGCACAGCTATTTTGCTCTCTTCTGAACTGTCTAGATTGGATCTTCAGAAGCACCCAGCAAGTACAAAGCTTTGTATTATTAGCTAGCCTAGCATGATCTAATAAACAGAGTTTAATGAAAACACCCAATATAAAACATTTGTGTAAAATTAAGATTGTATACAAGTATTGAAAAAAAGAAAAGAAATCTTAATAATAAAATTAAAACTGACCAAAAAAACATTAAAACCTACTTTTATTCCTAATATGTAAAACTGCAACATGAATAAAAAAAGTAAAATAGATAACTGAAACTGCTGCCTGTAAGAATAGGCTAAAATGTTATAAAAAATAATAATAATAATAAAACACACATGAATGCAATGATTCAGAGCTAATTTTTGTTGGAAACTGCAGAAAATATCACACCACAAATGTTGATGGGAGGGGTTGACCAATATTTTTTCAAGGCAGCGTTATAAATGTTTTACCATAAACAGATAGGGTACTTGTTGCTACACTGCATACGTTTTATCACAGTTTTAAAAGAAAAAGTCCAGGCAAAAATAACCAGATAAAAATAAATAGCTCATTGAAGTATAAAATAAACCAGCTTCCTCTGCAGACATTTTACAGCTGCTAGACATCCTGTGTATGATGGCCAGTGTTACTCAACCAACTTCTAAGCACAGGTCCTTTATTCACAAAAGCCTAAGTAAGAGAAGAGGCATCATGATGAGCTCACCCCTCTGTCACTCGGTTCTCTCCTACTGTCTACATGTTTCTTGTCAGCAAATTAACTGATTGGCTCCTTGTGCTGCTTCTTCCTTTCACACTCCATCCTTGTTGTACAGGGGCTGCAAAAGGCTGATGCTGGGTCACATATATGCATTAACAATAAATGTAATGATGTATTAATAATTTATAAGATCTGCATTCATTTTATATCTGCCCAGAGTTCAGTTTTAAGTTATTTTTTAAGTGTGAAAGCACTCGGGCTTCCACACTGGGTTTGCAGCTGAGACTTTTTCAGGTGCTTTACAGGCGCTATTTTTAGCACTGTAGCACCTGAAAAACACCTCCAGTGTGAAAGGGGTCTAAGACAAAAAAAAAAAAAACCCTGAAGACATTTAGAACTACTTTAGGCCTGTATGAGTAGACCACAGTTTATTAGCAATTGAAAGGCATTTAGCATCCATAAAAAAATTCGATGTTAGTGTTTTGTTCGATACCAACAAAAGAGATAGCATACAGGTTTATACCACAGATAAAAAACTTGTTTAAACTGGCCACAATTTCTGAGAGACCGAGCTTGCATTTAGAATCTGTAAAAAAATATTAGTGTCTTTTTTTGGACACTGATGATACTCACCACTGTACCTGCCACCACTCCAATCCAACCGTGCCCATTCTGGAAACAACACACCTTCACTAGTCCTATTTTTTATTATTTTTCTTACTTCTGAGATTATTGTAGTAAATTTAAGATGCCAGGGTTTATGTTATTGGATGCTTTTTATTATTCAGTACCCCATACACTTGCATTACCCTTTCCAACAAATATAATGCATTTGCAAAATAGAGGACCATTTAATGAAGCAGCATTACGTAAGGCATAGAGCCTTTACTGTAAATATTACAGACCTAAATATAAACTATGCTCACATTCCTTCATAATAAGGGATATTTGAAAAGACTAAAACAATGTGATTTTCAAAATAAATTGATGTGTTACTGATGTCTACAGGTGTCATGTGCTGACAACCATCCGATAGTTTATTTACTGTCTAATAGTACAGTTTTTCATTTTATGTAAAGCTATATAAAGCTAAATTTTAAATAATAGTGTAGGTGTTTTTCTTTTTTTTTTTTTCCCATCAGTCAATATTCTGGGATAAATTGTTTTCAGTAAAGCTCAGTTGACACACTGTGCTGGTTTTATATTATGATAAATGCTATTGGGTTTTAAAAGAAATAAGACTGCTTTCTATTGGCTTGATGGTGACGCGGCTAGTATGCAGAAAGCTAAGAATAAAACACAATCAGAAAACAAAGAGTATGTTTGATGTTAAATTGTTTCTTCTAGAACCTCCTTGGAACCTAATCAACCTCTTTGAACCTGCTCAGCATGCTTTTCTAAGAAAAATAAAGAAATAGCTACAAAGGCACACATGCATTTATTTATTTTTTCAAGAAAATGCTCACTAAAAATGTCTCCTTAGTAATGAGCAATTATTATTTTCTTGAATACAACTGAATCCGTTGTATTACAGCTATTGACAACTAAAGGCCCAAAGCTTGTCATTGTGCTGTCAAGTTGATGCAACTTTTATTAGTGCCAGGATATGTGGAGTTTAAGAAGAATCCCGTTTCCTGTATTTTGGGCACCAAAAGGGAGATTGGGCTCCATGGCCACAGGATGGAATTTGGTAAAAAAAACTAGCTGTTTTTAAGCCACTAATGGATGGTTAAATGGGCAAGATATTTCCTTTTTTGGATGCACGTGGAAAGGCCTGTTTATGCAGTTACCAAGCCAAGCCCAAAGTTGGTGAAACACCTGTATTTATAGTTTAAATTATTTTGCTAAACATACCCCTATAAGTGAAGCAACTTTGTTGTTTCTGTTTTGTTGGTTGAGTAAAGCATGTTTGTGTTTCCATTGTTCACTTGTCCCCTCTGACATACAACTCCTTTCAGCCCCCCTATCCCCACAAAAAGACAGGGGTCCCTGCCCACGTCACCTGCTGCTAACATAGAGCCCTCCACAGACAACTGTTGACATACATACTTCTTCCACCATGTCACCTGCTGTTGACATCAATTGCTCCATAGCTGCCTCACCCACAACTGATATACATTTCTACATGGCTACCTCTTCTGCCATTGACTCTACATCTCTTCACAACTTTTTTTACACTAATGATAAAATCCTTTTTTGTTATGTTTAATAAAGGACACAGTGAAGATATTTAGATTTTGACCATAGAGTTATATAGCTCCACCTTTAGGAGTAGGACACTAGAAACAAAAAACAAGCCCACAACAGAAAGGCCAAACCGCCATGTGCAAGAGGCAGCTCAGTTAGTCAAAAAGCTGTACATAGGACAATAACTGGTCACAGACATGAAAACCAGAAGGAATGTTTTTGTGTCCTTCACTGAATGCAGAAAAAGGGATTTTACAGTGCGTACAGAAAAAAATCCAATTTTTTCCTACACTTTTTTTGAAGGACAGTGCAGAGGTCTTTGGATCTTGACTGTTGGGAGCAATATCTATTGAGGGTTGGGAAGGCAGGGTAAATGCACTGCTGCCTATAAGTGTTTGCAACGAATCCCAGCATCCTAGGGTGTCTCAAGAGAACCATCTAACTTAATAAATGAGATTCACAACGGTGAAAGGGATTCTGGCAAAGCCATAAGTGACTTACTCTGATGCAGACAGGGTCTGAGAAGAAACTAGCTGAGGCGACCTTACAAAGAATACATCGATATTTCATCCCCATGCATCTACAATAGTGAAATGGCTAGTTCCCTGAGCTTACTCAGACATGACCATGGGACACATTAGCCCTAGCCAAAATAAAGGTGCTGTCTAAGATTTAGAGGGAAAGCTCAGCAAATTCACTGCTACCTGTGAGAGACCATTTGTGCACCATGGCTACAACAGCAGGAGCAAAGGTAGAGTACAGAATCTGCTCACCAAGGAAGAGAGAGATCACCCTGAGCCTGACAGCATACATAGTGTAAGTATCAGGTGTGTCTTCATTGTCGAAACCTGTCCATATACAAAACCACTTCCGCTGCCACTGAGAAAAAAACTAAGACCGAACCACTGCATCCCAGCGAGAAAACCAATGTAAGGATACTACTAGTAGCATACTTAGAGAGCCCAAGTAGTTGTTCTGAACCCCAGGGAGGCCCTGTACACAGGCACAATAATAAGACCCATGAGGCACATGCTTACCAAACTAAACACTCCTCTGGGCAGATAAAGCATGGAACGGGTAAGTAGGAATAAGAGGTACCTGCCAATCATCTCTAACCACCACAGAAATTAAGGAAGGCAGGAGAATGATCATAATCACCGCATCCTGGAGGATGATGGAGGGCAACCTATTCCCAGGTTCCCGAGACCACCTCCTTCTACCTCCATCTACTGATCTACTGATGGTGACACTGTGACTGAGAAACAGGTCACTCGGTCACGTATCCCCTCATGAGATATCTCATAGGCTGTTCCAATCCAAAATATGGCTGTCACAGTCAAACTTACACGTAGCAAGGATCTGCATGCATTCATTAATGGAGTTGGAGGACTGCAAAAATCCAGGATACCCAGCTCCTCATTCAGTCAACTGTTGAGTAAAAACTGAAAACAAATACAAGGTGAAAAACATGCATTGCAAAGAAGAAAGAAACAAATATTCCCTGCAGGGAACTTAAGTCCTTACTCCTCAATGCTAGGCAAAACACTGAGCTGCTTTTACCAGATGGGAGTTTGACCATCGATAAGGGTACCCCTAGGCTGTGATTTTTCTCTTTTGTACCTAGTGTCCCACTTCTAAAGGTGATGCTTGGACCCAAAGATCCCAGCTGTGTCCTTTAGTGGCCAAAAGTGAAAGCTTAATGCCACCCAACTTTCCTACACTGAGCGCTTCACGTAACTGTGCCACTTATCCCTGTTTCTAACCTGCACCAGACAATGCAGTCACTGCTCCATAGTCCTTCTGTCACCACTTCACAGCCTGTAAATATACAATACCCCCACTCACTCACAGACCACAAATCAGGTACCATACCGATGCCCCTTAAACAGGCAACTCAATACTCTTGGAAAACACATACAACAAATGCATTTAAAGAATTAAAATGCATCACAACGCAGACCTGGGCTCTAACATATACTCCATTATTGTTCATGGCTTCATTGCAGCCAGAAGAACAATTGCCACAGCCTGCAAGCAAATAAGCCCTCCTGACCACTCTTGACAATATTTCAAAATGCTAACAATTTGAATTGATGTTTGCCATCAAAAATGGCAACCGTGAATCCTTTTGCAAACAGTGGTATGTACTGTATGGTTGAATCATCTGACCTGCACTGCGCATATTTAATCTGCTCAAAATATTTATAATATCAGATCTAGTTCTCATAGGTGTCAAGAAGAGATTTAGTGATAATGTATTGGTGTTACCTAATCGTTAGCTTACTCTAATATTCTCATTTGTGTACCCTTTAAGATGCTAATGATGATAATATCACAACTTTTTTTTTCTGTGATTACACTGTTTACGCAATGTTCTCCTCATATGTGCAAACTACTGTACAGTGTGCCTCGCTGTATACATTTTTACGCATGTGCGAAATCTGTATATTTCTTTTTTATAACTCCAATAAACATAGCTAAAAAAAAATGCTTAACAAAACATTCTAAAATGCACCTGGAAGTACATACTAAAAGTTCCCAAAGTACAAAATCAAAGGGCATCATCTCTCCAACAGAGAACTACTATTTTACATTCAGAAAACAATCACTGTTAAACATAAAGTTTATCAGTAACAATGGGCATGTGTTAAGATGCTCTTCATCCCAGCTCCTTTCCATTCATAACTTGCAGCATGATGCGCCATATTCAGGTCTGGTAAATTTGTATAATATATTTATAGATGAGGAACAGTGTCTTTTTGTGTAAAATATACTTATAAGCATTGATTCATTCTGACAGCCAGGTAACTAGCATTTTCAGAAGGAAATGTAAGTACTGTAAGCTTCAATACCTCTTCTACATCAGGTTCCTGTGGTCATGGCTACTCTCATATTTCTATCCTTGTAAGTATACTTGAAGAACAGTACTGACCTCCACATTTGCTCTGGCCTTGCACCTACCTTTACCAATGGTTTATTTATAAAGCAGTGGATGTGACTATAACTAGATGTTAACTCAAGGTAAACCAATCACTGTCATTGAAAACACATGCACCTGGATTGAATGTTTGTTGAATGTCTGATGCACTGCTTTATATGCCCCTTAATGTACACCTGTCCTAAGAAAACACATTGGGTTGTGATTGCCTGCATAGCTAGCTTTGGTATCCAAAGCTAACAATTGTGTAATGAGAAGTAATTAGGACCTTAGTAGCACTGAGAATGAATAATACATTGACTGCTGCTGCAGAAAGACAAAGGGTGACTTGGCATAAGAAGGAGGAGGACTAGAAGAAACAAAGCAGCATTTGCACAGGGCTGGAAAAAATATCTGTATGCACTTCAAACCATTTAATGTAAGCTGACCCTGTGGGCTAAATAACAAACATGATTGATGGCTTGGCTAGCCTTAATGCCATCTGAGATCAACCTCTTGTCTGTAGGTACCATGACGAACATCCCTGCTTTACATGAGCATATCATTTCCAGCATGCTGGAGGTTATCTTCAGTCAGCGCTACAGGTTTGTGGCACTGATCTAAGCCAGAATAAAATCTCCTTATCCTGTGGAAAGCCAACTCTGCCAAAACTAATGACTAAATACAGAACGGAGGGTCTGTCCATTGAAGATTGCAGTAATGTTGGAGTTCTAAATTAGCCTTATAATTCTTTAGTGTAATTCCATAGCTGGAACAACCACAATCAAATTAAAAACAGATGGATAAATGGTTGTGATAAGAGCACAGACAGAGCATAAATCATGTGAGTGTTCCATTCTGTATTCTGTGGGGGGTGAGAAATCTGTATGCACACTTATTACATTCTGTTTGTTTAGTCTATTGCATTTAGATTAAATTCCATTAAAATCTCTATTGGGCTGATTTTTTTTTTGTTTTCAAAGCAGTAGAGACATGAAGCTTTGTTACCTTAAGTCACCTGTAGAAGAGAAAAAAAAGAGAATTTTATCTTGCAAGTGTTGGGATCATTGAATCACACAGCTGTGGGGTTCACTAAAGGAGTAAAAGGCTGTTCACCTAGTCACCTAGTAAAGTGTTTGCTTTGCAGAGTAAATATTGGTAAAGAACATGAACCTATGTTTACTTGAAGGCTGGGTTCACACCATTGCAAATTGGATGTGGCTTCCCCGTATCCAATTCGCAATAGCAGGATATTTGGACCGGCGCAAATTTGCACAGGAACCCTGTTCGTCTTTTGGTCTGTCTTGGGTCCGAATCCAGTCAATAATTTGGGGTGAATTCGAACCTGAAACGGTGAACTAGAATCCCTGTTGGGAGCCACATGCGGCGATGCTGTTAACCCAGCCTGAATATTCAATCACATGCATAGAAAATAAATGGTTGGTTGAAGTGTGCACAGCTTCATCATATTTTCTAAGCTCAGTGAACTTTCATTTTGAAATCAACCTCAATATATTACAACTGTTAATATACAATGATATCATTTATGGATTAGAGCAAGGGGTGAGGCTTTGGGCTCGCTGCTACCATGGGTTTGAGTGAATGCTGTTAGTTTTAGATTTGCAGTCCAGGCAAATTTATGTGTAGATTTGCCAGGGAGAACTTTTCAAGCTATAATGCACTGCATAGACTTTCAACTATGACCAGTAGGATTAGAAGGGCCAATTTAGGGTTTGGGGTTAAGCCAGCCACCTCACTATAAAATGTGGAAATGGGGTCACAGAGCAGCCATAGGATCAGTGTATTGGAAGCTGTTGCAGGGAAAATATTGAGAAAGATGACACACTGCATTGGGAATGACTAGAATTAGTTAAAGAAGCTGTCAGCGGGCTAAAGCTTGCTGTTGGCTGACATCACTCAAACGGTCCAGGCTGGGGAAAGGATCCGACTTTACAGTCAGGATCCACCCGGATATCTGGACCAGCATCTGGCTCAGCCTCTCAACTGTACCGCTGGGAGACTGAGCCAGATGCTCCTGTCCCCTCCCTAGCTGGCACTCTAGTGAGCACTGGGGGGACAGAGCAGAGAAGCGACTAATAGTCACTGGCTCTTTGCTCAGAGCAGAGGGGAGAACTGAATTATCAGCGGTCTTTGATCTCTCAGTTGTCAGTGCATAGGTGGCGGGGCAAATGCAGCATCCAGTGCTGCATTTACCTAGATGAGTATAAAGTTGTTTTTTTTTGTTTTTGTTTTTTTCGGGTGAACCCATACTTCTATAACTAGAGGGTATTTTAAGGGTATACTGTTTTTATTTTATGCTGATAGGGTCTTTATTTTAGGTTAAACCATTTGTAAAGGTTCAGATTACTTTTTTTTTTTTAATAACAAACATGTCATATTTACCTACTCTATGCAATGGTTTTGCACAGAGCAACCCCGATCTTCTTCTCGGGTCCCCACCCCACTACTGAGCTGCTGCTTACTCTGGGGGCACTCTCCCTGGAAGCAGACCAACGAAAGATGTCATCAGCTGACAGTGAGCACCAGGACACCAGAGCCCTGGTGAGTATAATTCTGCTTTTAATCACTCAAATTCACTGTAATCCTCCACACCAAAATTAGGCATATACCAGTTAGGTATACTATCCTAAATTAAACTTTCCTGCTGTTGGTTATTTTTTCACCAATGTATTATCTGCAGTATCGTAACTCTTGTAGTAAAACACCTTTCTGCACTTTTTGTCTCTAGTACATTTTGGCCTATTATCCCTGATTAAAACTGTCCTGCTGCTGGCCAAATTTACACTGCAGTAACCTCTTTGGTATCTTAATTCTTGTAATAGAGCCCCGATCTGTACTTTTTGTCTTTACTGACTTGAAATCTAATTAAAAGTTTGCTAAATTTTCAACAAAATGTTTAAACTCTTAGAAAACCTAACCCAACAGTTTCTCCCATCACCAATTGGAACAGGTGGAAATGCTTCCATCCATGGCAGTCACAGTCACACAGTTTGTTTATATGATCAAAATTGTTGTCAAATGACTCTGCAATCTATTAGATTTGACTCCTTTTAAACAAATAAAACACTTAAGTCTACTGAGTGAACAACACTACAGAGCACTGGGGGGACAAGGGAATATGCACAAATCCAGAATATTGCATATTACATCACAGGTAGGACAGGAACATTTAACAGGTGATGCGTTTCACGCTAAATTCAGCACTTATTCTGAGTAAGTGCAGCATTTAGCACAAAACGCATCACCTTTTTAATGTTCCTGTCATACCTGCAATGTAATTTTAATGCTTTAATATAGATACCAAGGGGTGCAGCAAGATTCCGGATTTGTGCATGTTACTGAATTTCACAGATGAGCTGTGCTGCACCCTTGGCTCCAGTTCAGTTACTCATCTAGAGCGGCATTACTTTGGCTTTACTGATCGGGGGGACACAGGAGTTACAACACTGGTTGGTTTCTGAAGTGATTTCAGTCATTTATTTCTCTTCACCAAAGTAGCATTTGGGGGGCAGGCAATGGGAGGGGTATGCAATTACTGCCTTCTTTGCAGGGCTATAAGTTAATCAGTTACATTTTTGTGGCAGAGTGGCTTTAAACTATTTTATAGGCATAAACACAATTAAAAGAGGGATTGGTAGAACCTTGTAATGACCAAAACAGGTTTGCAGATCCAATAACTCGGGGGGGGGGGGAAACCTCATTAAAAGAGTCCCTGAGAGGTGCAGGGAACAGTTAGGTGATTTAACTAGCTCTAGCTTTACCAAAAACAGAAATATCAGAGTTCTGGTTGGGCTGACCTTTACACCCATTTTCTATAGTGTCTTTATTCCATTTAATAATTTATGTTTGTAGAACTCTAGAACACCACCACTTCTGTGCCATCCATAAGTGCCATTTATTAAAAGAATTACAGTAATTTAAAATAACGAAACTGGTTCTCCTTTAACTCCTGTTAACTCCTGTTACTCCTGTAAATTATATTATATTACAGCATTCTAACTATAATTAAATACACGACAAGCCATTAATCTATGGGTATTGAAAAAAAGATTGACAAGACAAATATGCTATTGTTTAAAAGGATGGTTTCATAATTAGGTTGATCTCATAGTCAAAGCAAATGTCAATTAAGAAGTATTTTCGAAAAGTGTTATAAAACTTTAGCTTAGGTAAATCCTTTTTCATGTTCATTAAACCTATACGATCTTACCTCTGCTTAGAAGCAGTACCATCTCATGAAAAGGAGAATTATGATTATGAAAAAGTAAGCTCTCCTCTTTCTTTGTGCAGTATGAGCCTGTGTTTCAAATCAAGTAGCATTTTTTTTTTTAAATGTGGACCTAATTAACATAATTGTGTATACTTTCTCTGTTTTTTTAAGAATTCAAATGATTTATTACTTCTTGAAAGGTCACTGAACTATACATGCCTGTTTTAATACTCTACAGTTTAGTACCTCAGTAGGAACACCTACTGGTTCAGTTGACCTCTCTTGGTAACCCTATCAAGCATAGGAAAGTAATTTGTCAAAAGTGAGAGAGGCTGAAGTTCAACTTTAATTGTGTTACTTTTGTACCAAGCACACATACAATTATGTAAAATATAATTTACCCTATGCTGTTTCTCAGGAAGAATAATCCTGAAGTGAGTTTTGCATGTGGTTAAAAATGCAATGCTCTAGCAATATGAGTGGCACATAAAGTGGTTGCAAACTCAAATAAAGAATACTGCCAGCCCCTATGTTCTACTAAGTCATACTACACTGTGTATATGTTTGTATAAAATTGTGCCTGTATATACCTTATTTCAGTTTGATTCTGGCCAGTCACGTAACCTCCGGCGGCTCTCCTCCACTGATGTAAGGGCTACAGCGGGAGGGACCAAGATCCCCCTATGACTTTAGCCGATAGGTCACGTGACTGCTGTGCTGTCTGCTCAGCCCCTCCCACTGTAGCCCTTAGATTAGGGGAGGATAAGGGCCAGATGTCACGTGACATACTGATCAAACTGAAAAAGGTATTTACAGGCACAATTTTATACAAACATGTACACAGTGTAGTATGTCTTAGTAGAACAAAGGGACTTACAGTAATCTTTATTTAACTTTACTGCAAGCTACTCATAGCGACAGGAGGGAAGGAGCGGGGAAGAGATCAGCTCAAACACACAGGAGCTGACAGGTAGGAAGGGATGGGGAGATGGGGGAGAGAGGAGAGCAGCAGGAGGATGGAGGCATGTAATCTGACAGTGGTTGGCATCATGGATCAGCAACCATGATTACCGTGGTCAGCACACTAAGAGGGACACAGGAACAGGTAGGATCAACCAGGTCTTTTACATCATAGAAAGACAGATTAGACAGCACAAGTACTGTTAAAACCTGCTATACCGGAACAGGATCTCTTTTTTTTTTCTTTAGGGTTACAACCTCTTTAAGAACCATTTAAACTCTAACGAGTAGGGCCCTGTGATTCCTAATGTATTAAAGTGTATTGTATTTGTACTAAAAGTAAAAATGTGTGCACGTGGAAATATAACCACCACCAAGCCTGCACAAATGGCAAATATAATATTAAAACTATAATAATAAGAGCAGCTCGTTCTATGTAAATAAATTGAAATAGAAGAAAAATTAAAATTTAAAAATAATTAATTTGAACCGCACTCTCTCAAAATGTAAAAAGTGCAAATGCTCAAAAATGCATAAACCAAAATCAACAAACACAATCAAACTTGTGATTTGAAAATTTGTATAATGTCCACAAAGTGAATAATCACAGTGGATAATTAAAAATCGATGATGAAAAAATGTATTAAATTCATGTGAGTCTTCCGATTCTTGGTGTACAACAAGGAATATATCTTCCACCATCATCACCTGCCAGATATCCTACTCACCAGAATCCCATTGTAATGAGTGTTATGGGATTCTGGTTCAGCAAATTCTTGCTGAACCGGCCACATTTTGATCCATGTATGGCAGGCTTAACTACAGTAAAAAATCATATATTTGTACCATTCACATTGCTATAGTTGCTATAGATGCTATAGTTACCTTGTGTTACTGTTCAATAAGAGGATATAAAAACAATATTGTGCAATATGTTTTGGTAATGGCTCATAAACCATTATGGCACCAATGTGAAATGGTCCTCCTTCTGTTGGACTGAGTCTAGTACTGAAATGCTGAATATGGTTTATGTGCCTTGTCTATTATTTCACTGTTGCTGGCAGAGAGACTTGCTGGAAGTATGAGCAAAAATGTTGTCTGGTTCCAAAAATATAATGTGTATGTATCAATACAATTGGATATACATTTCTTCCTTGGCTCAGAATGGCTCATGTTACGCTTTACTGATGTTTATGTATTTCCACTCCAAAGAACACTTAGATTGTTTAACACAATGCAATTATAGCTTGTTGAGAAATGTAGTAATGTTTTGTCCACTTGATATTTCTATGCCTCTGATCTCTGGTACCGGCATGACGTTTAAATGGAATTCCTGTACTATCCTATATTTCCTATACATATCTCTGCTATTGGGTCAGAATGTAAATTCTGACCCAATGTCCACAGGTACACTCAACACTTCCCTTTATTCAACCCTGCTACTATAGACAAGGATGCCAAACTTTTTTCTAACCCCCACCTAACCATCTATCCCCTGAACCCTATTCCCGCTTAAATACTGCGGTCAACCCCTAGCTCTATCCTACACTCTCTAACTTACTAAAAAACCCTTGAAAAACAGTGCTGGTCAGAATAAAGTGCTAAAATAAAAATAATCAAGTGTAAATAAAACAAATCATGATATTAATATTAATAATAATAATAATAATAAGTTCTTGCTGCAACCCAATGTGAGACACACACAATATACAGTAATCTTAGAAAAAATAGCTGTGCTAAAACTTATAAAACAAAATTATAAAGTGACATAATCTTTCCAATTTCTTTACAAAAATCCCAAAGCTTGCAAAATAGTGCCAAAGTAATGAATAGGATGCTGAATCTCAATCCCTTTTCGGTGACTTACAAAACCACCCTTTACACACGTAGCAGGTGCACCCAAAGGAGAAAGGAATTATCCACCACCAAATTAAAGGAGGCTTACCAGCTGCCAAGATCTCTTTTTTAAGGAGATCATACGAGCTTGCAAAATGGTACGTTCCTGGTCCCCTTACTAGGCTCTGTTGATAACTCCAATTTTCCTGCTCCTTTCTTATAGTATATCTCGTTCTGCCACGATCATTTAGCAAGACAAGAAAAGAGAAGCTCCCATAGCATAACTCCGTAAAATTTTATTAAAATGTAAAAAATATAGTAACAACTCACGACTTTCCAGCAGAGTATAAGCGTATAGCGTATAGAAAAACACGAGCCGGCCGGCTCTCTCCTGTTTACACTGCCCGCCCTTCCTGGTTAACGTGGAAATGTGGTGACTCTCTAACTTACATCATCAATCTATTCCTCTCTTCTGACATCTCTCTACAACTCTCTAAAACATGCATTAGTTACCCCCATACTTAAAAATCCTTGTTTGGACCCCACCAATCTTAATAACCTATGACCCATATCCTTACTCCCCTTTTCCTCCCAACTCCTTGAATGCCTAGTCTACAGCTAACTGCGTGACTATCTCATTAAGAATATCGTTCTTGATTCCCTGAACTCTAGATTTCACCCTCAACACGCCACAGAAACTGCTCTCCTAAAACTCACAAATGATTTACTAAATAGCTAAAACCAATGAACACTATTCTGTACTCCTCCTTCTGGAACTTTCGGCTGCCTTTGACACAGTTGACCACCCTCTTTCCTGCTCATAAAATGTGACTCCTTTGGTCTCTGTACTCTTCGTTGGTTCTCATCCTACCTATCCCACTGCACCTTCAGTGTCACTTACAATTCTATTTCTCTTCTCCTACTGTTTTCTCAGTCGGGGTACCCCAAGGTTCTGTTCTTGGACCTCTCCTATTCTCAATCTACACCTCCTACCTAGGTCAGCCTCCCATGACTTTCAATATCATTTCTACACTGATGACACTCAAATCTATATTTCTACCCCTCAGCTCACAACATTAGTCTCTGCGCGCATCACAAATTTACTGACCAACATATCAGTCCAGATGTCGCACAACTTCCTCAAACTCTATTTATTGAAAACTGAGCTTATACTATTTCCCCTTCCCCTTCCCCGACCTCTCTGCCAAGAGTAATGGCACAGCCTTCAATCTGTCCCCGCATGGCAGGATGCTATGTAATCCTGGACTCTCAACCTTGTTTCGCCACAATATGCAATCACTAAAAACAATGAAACTAGAAAATAATCAAACACCAAAAAACCTAATCAACCTATACCAATAGACGTAAAAACAATATTAAATTGACAGAAAAATGTGATTAGTGAATAGTATACATGAATACTAACGTATCGTCATAAAGTGAATAAAATGTATACTAGACCTAAAATGACATTAATGTGAATATTACAAAGAAAACCCCCACAATAATTAATGTAGATTGACACAAAAAAAGGGTTATAATGTGTGCTAGATTTAAACGAATAGTATTAACTAAAATAATATTCAAATAACCATAAAAAGTTCATATGTGATGAAAAAAATATTTTTATATAGTCCCAAGATTAATATTGGTTCTTCAAACTTGACATAAAGGTGCAAAAATATCCACAAATGCGTGTATATAAAAACAAAAAATTTTTCAAAACAATCCTCCACCAGTGAGAAGAGGGGCCGCTTACCAGAGCTTTAGATCCCAGTGTTAGTGAGATCAGTAAGGCAACAGCACAGAGGTTTCTGGGTGAACCGTCACAGGCATCCCACCATCTCCATCTCCAATATGAAGCCTCCAATCAAGAAACGAAGGTGTCGTAGATTGCTGACACCACGCTGTCTCTATCTCCAATACGAAGCCTCCAGTCCGGGAACGAAGGTATCGTGGATCATATAAAAAATCAAAGACACTCGCATAGCGTAAAACCACTTGGTTTAATAAAGTAAAGTTTAAAAGATTTACACTCACATGCGTAAAGAAAAAACGATCATATAAAAACGAGCCGGCCGGACTCGTGTGCCGCCCGCACTTCCTGGTTGGGCGTAGAACGCGGAGACGTCAGAACGTTCTGACGTCTCCGCGTTCTACGCCCAACCAGGAAGTGCGGGCGGCACACGAGTCCGGCCGGCTCGTTTTTATATGATCGTTTTTTCTTTACGCATGTGAGTGTAAATCTTTTAAACTTTACTTTATTAAACCAAGTGGTTTTACGCTATGCGAGTGTCTTTGATTTTTTATATGATCCACGATACCTTCGTTCCCGGACTGGAGGCTTCGTATTGGAGATAGAGACAGCGTGGTGTCAGCAATCTACGACACCTTCGTTTCTTGATTGGAGGCTTCATATTGGAGATGGAGATGGTGGGATGCCTGTGACGGTTCACCCAGAAACCTCTGTGCTGTTGCCTTACTGATCTCACTAACACTGGGATCTAAAGCTCTGGTAAGCGGCCCCTCTTCTCACTGGTGGAGGATTGTTTTGAAAAATTTTTTGTTTTTATATACACGCATTTGTGGATATTTTTGCACCTTTATGTCAAGTTTGAAGAACCAATATTAATCTTGGGACTATATAAAAATATTTTTTTCATCACATATGAACTTTTTATGGTTATTTGAATATTATTTTAGTTAATACTATTCGTTTAAATCTAGCACACATTATAACCCTTTTTTTGTGTCAATCTACATTAATTATTGTGGGGGTTTTCTTTGTAATATTCACATTAATGTCATTTTAGGTCTAGTATACATTTTATTCACTTTATGACGATACGTTAGTATTCATGTATACTATTCACTAATCACATTTTTCTGTCAATTTAATATTGTTTTTACGTCTATTGGTATAGGTTGATTAGGTTTTTTGGTGTTTGATTATTTTCTAGTTTCATTGTTTTTAGCGCAGCTCATTTTGTTCACCTATTTAGTTTGATATCGGAGTATTACGATTAGGGTTGCTGCTTATAGGTTGCTTTCTTTTGTTGTTTGAGTAGCGCGGTTTACCTTTTGTACCGAATATGCAATCACTGTCCGAAGGTTGCAGCCTCAACCTCCACAACATCTCCAAAATATGCTCCCACCTAACCAATTACACCACAAATCTCCTAATCCACTGCCTGGTTATCTCTGGCCTTGATTACTGCACCACCCTCCTCATTAGCTTACCTTTACATAGGCTATACCCCTTTTAGTAGATCATGAATGTTGCTGCCAAACTCCTTCAACTTACCAACTGTTCATTGTCTGCCACGCCTCTCTGCCAATTCCTCCATTGGCTGCCACTTCCTCCATTGGCTGCCACTAACAATAACTTCCACAAGCAGCCACAACTTGGCCCCCAGCTCCATCACTAACCTAGTTTCAAAATACCAACCAAATTGTTCTCTTCATTCCTCCCATGACCCCCCCCCCCTTTAGTTCTCTTGTCACCTACTCCCAAGCTTACCTGCTGGACTTCTTCCAAGCCTTTCCCATCATATCCTGCCTCCACCTAACAACTATTCATCAGATATATTCTGAAATACATTCTTTTGTTTACAATGATACAAAAATGTTTGGGTTGTAGGCAAATGCAAAGGGCTAAATACCAATGTGGGTCGATTACTTTTCTTGCCAAACAGTGTGTACCTAAACAAGACATGGAAAAGTAAATAGCCATTATTAAAAATTGATTTATTATGTATTTTTGTGTATTTGATATACCTCTCTTTTAATCAATGCATATATCAATGTACTTTGATATGATAGAAAATAAATGACCTGTGACTTTGATTAGTTATAGGATTGACATTTGTGCCTAATATCAACCACTGCATGGTTGTGGCCAGTTTTACCCTGTTTTAGTCTTCAGAGTACATGGAAGCCGTTGTTACAAAAAATTACTTTCTGGCCAGAAAATTGCAGCTATGGTACACCATTGGCAATACACACCTCTGACAGAAACACTAGGTGAGGGCAAGTTTGGATGTCAACAATTTATATTCTGCTTCAAAGTCACACGTTTAATACAAGCTGAATAAAAATTGGGTTCATACCTTAACAAAAATACTATTACATTTCATAGTTTTGTAAACTTCTATGTTTCACCCTACAGAAAAACTTGACATTTCTTGGGAATAAATTAGCTGACTGATAGTCACTGTACTTTTTTCACTTTATCGTCGTCTCATTAGAAAACTGTCCTGTAGATGTCAGTATACAGTGGTGCAAGGATAGGTGTCCCAGAGCTTGTAATGTTGCCTCACCTCTGCCCTTCTGTGATCATATGGCCTCCAATGCCACCTAGATGTACTGTACTCTGCTGGTGTTACAGTATTTTACCACTGTGCTGGCATGGTCAAGAGTCACGTTGCATGCAGCACTGCAGTGATCATGCATAGTGGCCAGATTGTCAGTATGATGCTCACTACCCACTCTGTGCAATTGCCAACCAGCTTCTTCTGCACTCTACATGTAATGTATGGTGAAATGATCAGTTGATGCAGAATGCAGAAGAACCCAGGAAATGCTACACTTTTATACTACACTAACAGAAAATCTATCTCAGCTGTGAAAGGATATTATTTTTACAAATGCATATCCTAAAAAGCTAACCTAATAAGGTCTATATAGGTCTTTCTGAAAGAAAAGGTGTTGGCCTGCAGATAGAGACACTGTAAGTAAAAAGATCAAATTTCATGGATTTAAGCAAAAGATTCTACTCTTTCTTCTGTAAAGACATTGCCTGTACAAAACCCCCTTTTTAACCTTTTGCCAACTGCATAACGCATATAAATGGTGGCAAGAATGGTGGGCTTTAAACCCAGATCCTGCACATATGTGTCCACAGCAGGATGAACTTGTGTGCTGCTCAGTCAGCACACTGACTGAGCTGTTTCTGAGAGTTATGTGTTACTCTCACACTACCACTCTGTGTGTGAGGTAAAAAATATAGCAAGCCTGCTGCCTTCACTTAAATAGGTTATCCTTGACTATTCATAACTAAAATGTTAGAGAGTAGTGAGGCACTGACAGTTAACTCAATATAGCCAATGTATGACATGTAATCTTGTGGTTGGTAAACCTAATGAATCACTTCTAATAAAATAACATCAAAATAAATAAAAAGTATCAATGTAAAGTGACTTCAGTGCATGAACCAATAGAAAATTAATGTGTGTAACCTCAATGCTTAAAGCACCCAGCGATAGCCACACTTTTCACACTGTCTAAAATCATACAGTGCACTCACATTAAAAAGCCTAGTAACGGCGTGTAATCCACGAGCACTGAGCTTGTTCCAAAATCGTGTCACTTCTGGTACGCCTCCACTCACGCCCTATGCGTTACGTCACAGTCAGGTGAGTGTTCAGTCAAAGCTTCTGATAATGAGCCAGCACTATGGGCTCCAAATCATGTGAGTTTTGTGAGAACCAATCACAGTAATCGCATGTTAAAGATGCTGCTCCGGGTTCCAGGCTTTAAAGTCCTCCTAAAGGGACATCAGGAAGCAGATTTTTAAATTCAGAATACATTCCTTAAAGCCTAGGTTAATAGAGGATGGATTATTATTATTATTAAGATTCATATAGCGCTAACAGGATATGCAGCACTTTACTATATAAAAGGGAATTAGTACAGTTACAGTACAATAAAATACAAGGGGGCCCTGCTCATAAGATCTTACAATGTAATAGGGTGGGACAAGTGGTACAGAAGGTTGTAACTGTGGGGGATGAGCTGATGGAAGGGATGAAAGATTAGTTGGAGGCATGATAGGCTTCCATGAAGAGATGAGTTTTCAGGGATCACCTAAAAACAGCCATAGTAGTAATTAGCTACACAGATTGAGGTAGAGTCTTGTCCATATTCCTATAGCACACGTTCCTGGAAAACAAGGCTCATCAATGGTGGGTTATGTAGCGATTACCAGCTGGATCCTGGAAACATCAAGAGAGTGTACATATTCACCAGCAAACACCAAGGATCTGCAATTACCCTCCAGAGGTTTTTATTGCGGAGAGATCACATCATAGAGACACATGCAATATTTCAGAGTCGTGCAGGATCTCTTCGGCAGACATGTGATGATGAAGGGGTCCTGTGTAGGGATGAGCCGAACACCCCCCTGTTCGGTTCGCACCAGAACCTGCGAACAGACCTAAACTTCGTGTGAACTTTAGAACCCTATTAAAGTCTATGGGACTCGAACGTTCACAATCTAAAGTGCTCATTTTAAAGGGTAATATGAAAGTTACTGTCCTAAAAAGTGTTTGGGGACCTGGGTCCTGCCCCAGGAGACATGGATCAATGCAAAAAAAAGTTTTAAAAACGGCCGTTTTTTCAGGAGCAGTGATTTTAATAATGATTAAAGTGAAACAATAAAAGTGTAATATTCCTTTAAATTTCGTAGCTGGGGGGTATCTATAGTCTGCCTGTGAAGGGGCGCATGTTTCTGGTGCTTAGAACTGTCGCTGCACAAAGTGTCATTTGTGCAGGAAAAAAAGTCTTTTAAAATCACTTGCGGCTAAATTGTCGGGTCTCCGTAATACAGAGAACACTCAATGAGTGTTCTCTGTATTAGCCGACAATTCATTCATTCATTGATAAAAAAAAAAAAAAAAAAGCGTGGGGGTTCCCCTAAATTCAATTTAAAAGGCCCTTCAGGTCTGACATGGATATTAAGGGGAACCCCGTGTCAAATTAAAAAAAAAAATTGACGTGGGGGTCCCCCCAAATATCCATACCAGACCCTTCAGGTCTGATATGGATATTAAGGGGAACCCTGCATCAAATTTTTAAAAAAAATTGACGTGGGGGTCCCCCTAAATATCCATACCAGACCCTTTATCCGAGCACGCAACCTGGCAGGCCGCAGGAAAAGAGGGGGGGACGAGAGAGCGGCCCCCCCTCCCTCCTGAACCATACCAGGCCACATACCCTCAACATTGGGAGGATGCTTTGGGGGTCTGTGACCCCTCAAAGCACCTTGTCCCCATGTTGATAAGGACAAGGGCCTCATCCTCACAACCCTGGCCGTTGGTTGTGAGGGTCTGCGGGCGGGGGGCTTATCAGAATCTGGAAGCCCCCTTTAACAAGGGGACCCCCAGATCCCGCCCCCCCCCTGTTTGAAATGGTAAGGGGGTACAAAAGTACCCCTACCATTTCACAAAGAAAGTGTCAAAATGGTTAAATAAGACAAACACACTTTTGAAAAATTCCTTTATTAAAAATAAAAAAAATAAAAAAAAAATTCCAGCGGTGCTAATCCACTCTTGCTATCCAGCGACGGGTCTCCGGGGTCCAGCGATGGATGATCATATCCAGCGACGGGGGATCTCTCAGTCCAGCGCTGTCCATACCTCCTTCTTCTGTCTCCACTGCGGAGACACTGCAGAGAGCCGAGCGCTGACATTTCTTATATTGGGAGGGCGGGGCCACCCGTCACCTGACCCCGCCCCTCTGACGCAGGAGAGGGAAGCCAGGGGTTCCCCAGTGACGTGTGGGTGACCCCGCCCCCTCTGATGTAACGGAAACCTGCGTTACATCAGAGGGGGCGGGGTCACCCACACGTCACTGGGGAACCCCTGGCTTCCCTCTCCTGCGTCAGAGGGGCGGGGTCAGGTGACGGGTGGCCCCGCCCTCCCAATATAAGAAATGTCAGCGCTCGGCTCTCTGCAGTGTCTCCGCAGTGGAGACAGAAGAAGGAGGTATGGACAGCGCTGGACTGAGAGATCCCCCGTCGCTGGATATGATCATCCATCGCTGGACCCCGGAGACCCGTCGCTGGATAGCAAGAGTGGATTAGCACCGCTGGAATTTTTTTTTTATTTTTTTTATTTTTAATAAAGGAATTTTTCAAAAGTGTGTTTGTCTTATTTAACCATTTTGACACTTTCTTTGTGAAATGGTAAGGGGGTACAAAAGTACCCCTACCATTTCACAAAGAAAGTGTCAAAATGGTTAAATAAGACAAACACACTTTTGAAAAATTCCTTTATTAAAAATAAAAAAAATTAAAAAAAAATTCCAGCGGTGCTAATCCACTCTTGCTATCAGAGGGGGGGGGATCTGGGGGTCCCCTTGTTAAAGGGGGCTTCCAGATTCTGATAAGCCCCCCGCCCGCAGACCCTCACAACCAACGGCCAGGGTTGTGAGGATGAGGCCCTTGTCCTTATCAACATGGGGACAAGGTGCTTTGAGGGGTCACAGACCCCCAAAGCATCCTCCCAATGTTGAGGGTATGTGGCCTGGTACGGTTCAGGAGGGAGGGGGGGCCGCTCTCTCGTCCCCCCTCTTTTCCTGCGGCCTGCCAGGTTGCGTGCTCGGATAAAGGGTCTGGTATGGATATTTAGGGGGACCCCCACGTCAATTTTTTTTTTTAATTTGATGCGGGGTTCCCCTTAATATCCATATCAGACCTGAAGGGTCTGGTATGGATATTTGGGGGGACCCCCACGTCAATTTTTTTTTTAAATTTGACACGGGGTTCCCCTTAATATCCATGTCAGACCTGAAGGGCCTTTTGATTGAATTTAGGGGAACCCCCACGCTTTTTTTTTTTTTTTTTTTTTTTTAAATCAATGAATGAATGAATTGTCGGCTAATACAGAGAACACTCATTGAGTGTTCTCTGTATTACGGAGACCCGACAATTTAGCCGCAAGTGATTTTAAAAGACTTTTTTTCCTGCACAAATTACACTTTGTGCAGCGACAGTTCTAAGCACCAGAAACATGCGCCCCTTCACAGGCATACTATAGATACCCCCCAGCTACGAAATTTAAAGGAATATTACACTTTTATTGTTTCACTTTAATCATTATTAAAATCACTGCTCCTGAAAAAACTGCCGTTTTTAAAACTTTTTTTTGCATTGATCCATGTCCCCTGGGGCAGGACCCGGGTCCCCAAACACTTTTTAGGACAATAACCTGCATATTACCCTTTAAAATGAGCACTTTAGATTTCTCCCATAGACTTGTATAGGGTGTTCCGGCTTTTCGAATTTGCTGCGAACAGCCCAAATTGTTCACTGTTCGCTGAACAGGCGAACAGGCAATGTTCGAGTAGAACATGAGTTCGACTCGAACTCGAAGCTCATCCCTAGTCCTGTGTGACTCCGTAGTGTTGCACTTGTCTCTATGATGTGACCTCTCTGCAACAAAAACCTTTGGATGGTGATTGTAGAACCTTGGTGTGCTGGCGAATATGTACACTAGATTTAGGTAGAGAGTTCCAGAGGATAGGAGAGGCTCTGGAGAAGTCCTGAAGATGAGCACGGGAGGAGACAAGGGAGCTTGAGATCACAAGGTATTGAATCAAAACTGGAGAGGACGGTTTGGGTGATATTTAAATATTTGGGTGACTAAAGCTTCTATCTATGAGTGGAGGACAGGTGGGTGATTGAAAAGTCTGCCCCCTCCATTCATATATTGTGTTTCAATTATAGAAGTAATAGTACAGCCTCTATGATTGGATAACCTGGGCGAAAAGTGTGGGCATAGTCGGGCATTCTTGATGAGTGACTATCACAGCACCCTCAGTTCTATTAACTCCCCACTGTCCTGGAAGATTATGGTGGTGGTAGTGGGAGGGATTTATCAGAAGAGGAAGAGACAGCAGCAAAACAGTCACATCACATTGATGGTAACTAATGGTCCTTGTGCCTATTATTTATTTATTTTTCCAGCAAGGCTTTAAGATAAAGCAAAAGAATAACTACTACCATTACTCATACTTTGTTTTTCCCTTTTGTGTACATATAACCATTTGTTATATAGTAGGTAGATAAGGCTACGATTTTTATTTAGTAGGCTGACAATGGGTTAGTGCCAAAGATAATATTTGAAACACAGTCTACAGAAAGATTTATAGGATTAGTGGAAGAGTCTCCAGAGACCTTAAATATTTTAATAATGCATATTTTTATTAGATTTTATTATGATTGATGATGCCTTTAAAGCTACAAAATAATATTTTAAGTGATATAGTATTTAACTCTTGGCATAATTTGTTATTATTATTATTATTATAATTATTATTATTATAAACATTTTGATTAGATGTAATGGTAGAAACTCTTGGTTAAAAGTTATAATAATCACTCAAACTTATATTAGCACTGACTAATAATGTGTCATGAAAAATTTGCTGAAAGTATAATTTTAGTGGACCAAGCAGGCTGAAAAAAAAGAGAGAGAAGGAAAGAAGATTTCTGTGAGGGCTGTCATATGAGATGAAGTATACCATTGCAAAACAAGCATTAGCAAATGTGTATAGGAATAGGAGATATAAATAGGAGATATCAGTTTGAAAAGCAAAGCAATCCAGAAATTGACACAGTAATTACACGATGCACATAGAATGTGTTCTATATACAAGCATTACTGTATATGACAATGTCCTAGACAAGGACCAGTAATGGCACCTTTCTGTTCAGATTCCATCCATTTGGACAACAACATTGTTACATGATTAACATGACAAAAATTCAAATTCAAGCATTATTGTGTCTGTTTATGAGAAGCGCTCCCATGGAACTGAATAGTTCATCATTTCAGATGAATATGAAAGGGAAAATTACAGCCATTAAAGTCTAGGTTTTACCTTTTCCAGGAAATAGCTAGCAGTCAAGGGGCTTCAGTAAGTATTACAAATCGTTGTTGCTTTGTAAGATGAGTATTATCATAGCTGTTGGCCATTTGGGCCCACCTAGATGCCTGGCTGAAAAATTGCATTTCAGCAATCCCTTTTTATCTGCCATGTTGCTGGGACATGAAGTAGTTTTCGCTCCTGTAATGCTGGGAGTGATAATCCAATGGTTTTCACATGCTAGCAACAAGGCAGAATGTAAAGATTGCTGGCTGTGAGTATTTCAGCTAGGCTTGTATACTTCTTATACCAGAATATACTGCATTTAATGTGCATATCCTCACTTCCAGCACAAAACCCAAAAGCCAAGGAACTTATAGATGTGCTTAGATGAAGGTTGCAAGAGTCATGCAAAGCGCTAGTTTTTCACATTTTTAGCAATCAGTACATCCAGAACCCCTAATGTACAGCACAGATACGGCCATAGTTTAAAAAAAAAAGCAGTATTACATCACATCTGAAAGGCCACCAAGGCAGACGCTCACAGGCCACTAAAAGAGGGCAAGCAGCCTCTGTGTCTACAGTCAACAGTGCTGGTTGTGGACATGGTGCATCCTCTGCAGGTGGTCGTGGGGCACGCTTGTCCTTTTTTTCTGCTGCTGTTATTGAGCCAGAACATGCAGAAGTGTTGGTGGAGTGGATAATTATATGTATAATATGAATAATATGTAATTACAATTCTTGATATAATATTTCATAGCAATGCCCGTTCCTGTGCCCAACAAGCGTAATTGTGAGGGCTTACAGCGTTCCGGTTCCACCAACACCTAAGGCCCTAGGGCAGGCCGTATAGTATATATACTGCTGTTCAGAGTATATACTGCCTGGGGGACCCTCACACCATTTTTGTTTTACATTTTGGTTCAGGGCTCCCCTTAAAATACATACGACACCCGAAGGGCCTGGTAATGGACTGGGGGGCGGTACCCATGCCATTTTTTCATCTATATTGCCGGGACCTGACAGTACATTACAGCCACAAGCAGTTGTAAATTACTGTTTTTTTCCTTTAGAAATGTAATTTTGCTGTGATATTGTTCTAAACACAGGAAAACTGTGCCACTTTACAGATATACTATAGACACCCACAGGCACCATATTTAAAGGAATATTTATTGTTTTACTTTAATCATTATTAAAATCACTGCTCCAGAAAAAAACAAAAACGTTTTTTTGCTTTGATACATGTCCCCTGGGGCAGGACCCGGTTCCCCAAACATTTTTTTGGACAATAACTTGCACATTAGCCTTTAAAATTATCACTTTTGATTTTTCACGTTCGTGTCCCATAGACTTTAAAGGTGTCCGCGTGTTCGAACACATTTTTTGCCTGTTTGCCGGGTGGGTGTTCGGCTCATCCCTATTGATTTGTAAGTCTTGTTAATTTGCTGCACATTTTCACTGACAAGTTGTGCACTTGCAGAGCACTTAAAGCACAAGTTCTAGTTGACCTTTTTCCAATTTGTAGCAAATTTGGGTGGCAAGTCTCAAGCAAGAGCAAAGTTGCAGTGGTGAGTTTACAGCAAGAGCTCTGCAAGTCTATAGCATGAACATTCAGCCACGGTGATCCCTGTGGTGGGATGACTATTGCACAACATAACTGAACCAGAACTTGCAGCAGGCTTGCAGAATGTTTGCAAAGAAAGTTGATCTGGAGTCATGCAATGCATGCTTGCTACAATTGTGCAACAAACTTGTGAAGCCTGACAAGTCTAGCAATAGCTTAGCAAATAATTTTCCAACTTGCAGCACACTAGCTTGCTATCTGGGATATATATTTCATTCATGGAATTATATATTATGACATTGGCCCTGTCTTCAGTGACTCTGGCAGACAAAATTGCTGCAATTCACTTTTCATTATCATTATTAGTAGTAGAAGTAATTCCATTGACCAAAATACTACTGAAACTCAACTGCCTGCAAGGGCTGACTGGGGAATGAAGGAGGAACTACAAAGTAGAATGTACAGCAGGTTGAGTTTTAATCAGTCTGTCACTGGTGGTGTATTGCTGCTAACATAATGGCCAGCCTGACATGGGCCTGATATGAAAGCTGTTTTCTATGGGTTACTGCACTTTGTACATAGACATGCCATTTTTTACCGTACTATCAAATAAGAATGCATGTGTAACAACACCAGCAGAGGAGTGGAAACCTTTAAAAATTCTGCCAGGCAAACAAAATTGGCTTGCATTTTCATGGTTGGGGTTCACCACACAAGGAGTGCTGCAGCACTACAGTAATTGTTGGCATGGTTAATGTGGAGTGTTGTCTTGCAGGGCTTACTTATTGTGGTCTTAGTTTATTGTAAAACACCTTTTTTTTTCATATACAGTATTAAAAAATAAAATAAAAATACTTTATGAACTGAAAAACATGACTGATGCACCGTGAAAAAGTATATAGAGAGCTGATAAGCGATATTTATGTCCTATGTTATGCTGTAAAGACAGTGACATTTTTAAATGGGAAGAAGGAGGGGAAATCTTCTTTATTTGTGCAGCAAGGAATATCAGCATTCCAGCAATGACAGCAATGTTAGAGGTGCTGACTAATGCCGCATGCACACGACCGGACTTTTCAACGGACTTGGTCCGGCGGACAATCCGACGGACTTTGCAGCTGAGATCCGCCAGACTTTCAAACGAATGGACTTGGTGACACAAAGTCTGATGGATTTGAACGTGATGACGTAGAATAAGGAAGTTCATAGCCAGTAGCCAATAGCTGCCCTAGCATCGGTTTTAGTCCTTCGGACTAGCACCCAGATGAACGGATTGTCCGCTAAAAGCTAACAAGTCCTTGAAGGATGTCCTTCACATTTGGATGCTGAACGCCATGACAGACGTTTGGATGGACATAGTCTAAAGGAGGGGTCTCTATCTGCCTGTATGACTATTGTAATATCCACTATTTCTCAGGCCTTACTGCTTTGCCCCAGTGCTCTCCCAGGGTTTCTTTCTTCCCTCCCACCTGCAATAGGGGGTTGGTCTTCCATCAACATCTTGAGGCCCTCTCGGCCATCTTTGCTGGGATGACCACACTGGGAGTTCCTCAGGGGGAAAAATAGCCATTGGCAACATCCATCCTGTTTTTTCGTCTTGTTTTTAATTTGAGTTTCATGGAATGCCTATCTAACACACTATTTTGAACATTAAATTATGTTTATATCTTATACCTACCCCTGAAGAAGGAGATTCAGACTTTCCAAAACGCATAGGGTATTCTAAGTGATTAGTGTGTACATTTTTTTGTACCTTATATACTTGATACCTTCTGTATGCGCCTGAAAAGTCCACCACTAGGGGTGTTCTAATTCTTGGTTTGCAATTTTCGGATGTGGCACAAAAAAATTGTAAAATTATTGCCTTCCATATATACTTCTTTATTAAACTCTCCAGTATCTTCCTGACTATAGAAGTTAAACTAATGCCCCGTACACACGAGAGGACTTATGTCCGACAGACTTCCAAAGGAGTTCCGCCGGAGTTCCGACGGAGTTCTGACAGACTTTTCGGCCGAACGGACTTGGCCACACACGATCACACTAAACTCCGACGGATTCGAACGTGATGACGTACTACCCGACTCGAATAAGGAAGTTCATAGCCAGTAGCCAATAGCTGCCCTAGCGTCGGTTTTAGTCCGTCGGAGTAGCATACACACGAGCGGATTTTTCGAAGGGGACCGGGTCCGGCGGAGTTCCGTCGGGAAAATTTGAAGCATGCTTCATTTCTAAAGTCCGTCAGACTTTTGCGAAGCTAAAGTCCGTTGCAGCCCACACACGATCGGATAGTCTGACGGACTCGGTCTGACGGACTTTGGATGTTGAAAAGTCCGCTCGTGTGTACGGGGCATTAGGCTATAGTACTTAGCAAAGACTGTGATCCCTCTTTAAATATGGGCACCACATTGGCCTTGCGCCAATCCAGTGGTACCTTTCAAGTCATTAACGAGTCCCTAAATATTAAAAGTAATGGCCTTGAAATGACAGAGCTCAATTTATTATCTGTAAAATATGAAATTAAATATATGATTTTGTTCAGTAATGAGTGGTGGTTTAATGGAGGAAGGTCCACCCATCTGGTGGTAAAGTAAATGGTTTCATGCTCCTGTAAAATCTGAAGTGTGAGTGAGACCTTTTTTTTTTTACTTCTTGTATGGCTTTGGGCTAAAGTAAATTTGGAACCTAAGCTGACAGAGGGACCGGACAGATAGCCATTTGGGTCACTGGCCTCATCTTGAAAAATACTTCTCCTATGGGTCCTTGTGTGGAAAACTGCTAAACACCCCACTACTATGGGGTGTCACAAATAAGAATGTATAAATAGACAGTCTGTGAATGATGCAACAGAACATATTTACTAAAAGAAAAACTCACTATGAAAAGAAACATTTTGAGGTATATCCTCTAGCAGCCAAACAGTATTTAAATTCCAGCAGTCAGGAGAAGCCACAAAAATAATCTATTATTATTTATTAGTTACTAGTTTAAAATGTATCCCAAGTTAAGTAATGCAGCCGTATTGCAATGTACTGTGTACACATCACAAAGACATTGAAAACATGTAAAATGATATCATAAGTAGAAATAGCAACTACAAATATAGTCATACATTATAATAACTGTACTGTAGAAATCCACACAATACTAAAATAGATTTATTGTTTTAGAACAGTTTAATATTTCATGATTATTTTCTGTATGTTATGTTAAGCACATAATTCACAAAACTAGGAAATAAATATGCAAACACATTAAGAGATGGCAATCAAAGACATGCCTTTGACGTGTGTATATTTGCTCCCCTTTAGGCCTATTTCTTTGGAAAATCAAACAGCGGTAAATGTTGTGAAAACTATTGCTACCTTTAAGGTCTTGGCAGGTTATTATAAACCATTGGAATAGAATAGAAGCGAGCCTTTAAAAATGTGGTCTTTTTTTTCCCCAGGCTCTGAGCACCACATATCACAGAGCACAGATACGATGGAAATAGAGTAGAGAATAATGTAATGAGAGGTTGCAATCCCTCCCACTGTAAAAAGACTGCATAATCTTAATTTAACAGATTGAGGTCGCTTAAAGAGAGGGCCAGAAGAAATAAATGGAGGTGCTGCATAACTGGGGGGGGGGGGGGGGACTAGTTCCCATGAAAAAGTTAAAATATTAGAACAAAATTCAGGCCTTACCTGATTGGAGGTCAAGGGTCAGGTGGCAGGGAGGAGCAGCAGAGGTAGGACTTACCGGGCTGGTGTAAGTTCTTTCTGAAGGATGAACGAGGAAAGAAGGTTGTGTCACTTACTATCCTCTACTTAATGTTTGCTTTCAGATTTATTTTATAGATGATTTTTTCAGCAGCTTGGTGGATTAGGGGGTCTGTGAAAAAAGGTGAAATGATTAGAAAGTAGGTTGTTCAATTGGTGGTATGGGGTGTCCTCACTGGTGTCAGTTGTTCAATGGGACTTGGTACCTTGCAAAATTGGAAATAGTACATTCTGGAGCTGGTGGCGTGTGACTGGGGACAAGGATGGAGTTTTAGTTATGCTTTTTTGGCTAGTGGACACCAAAGACTCTTTCTTGTAACCAACAAGTCTGATCTTATTTATTGGGTAGTTTTGTTTCGTCACTTCAAAGAAATAAATAAAGTGTAAATGCATGTATATGTAAGGCAAAATTGTTTGGTGAGTGAGACTCACATAGAGAGAGCACTTGATTATCTGTGGAATTTGTTAATCGCATCATCTTCCTGCACATTTGGAACATGATTATTCATCTGATTATACCACCTGTTGGATTCTTTATGAACTTTTACACTTTATGGTTTGAATTTTACTATTACTTTAGCGCCATCTGAAATCTACTAACATTTTTTTTTGATTTCTTTGAAGTGACAAAACAAAACTACTCAATAAATAAGATAAAACCTGTTGTCCTAAATCTACTAATATTATTTTGATTTCTTTGAAGTGGCATATGAATTTATTTATTAAGGAGGCAGCAGATGGTTTTCAGTTTTATTTGATGAATTGTTAAACTATTAATTATCACAGTTTATTATTGATTGAGTTGTATGTTTTGGATAATTGTCACAGTGTTATTAGAGGTTTATTATGTTTAGTTTTGGTTATTTTAAATTGGAACGGTTAAACTGATATTCATTAGTTGATAAGGTTAAATAAAGACAACAGTCCATCTAGTTCAACCTGTGTAGGTGTGTGTATGTGTATAAAAAAGAGGAATATAGTACCAGACCTCCAGTGACGCACAGGACCACCTCACTCAAAGGGCGAGGGAATTAAAAAGAAAGAAAAAGGTGGGGGGAGGGGAGAGAGGAGAGAGTGAGGAATTGGGAGGAGGGAAGTAGGGTTATGGGGTTGGGAGACAAGGAGAAGAGTAAGATGAGGAAAGCTATAATATTTTCTCATTCTGTAGAGATAAAGATGAAATCTGCTTATTGATTTTATTGCTCAGCTGTTAGAGATATATACATTTACAACAGACAGGAACACTGTTAATGACAAGAAGACAAATGAGGACATGAAACTGGAACTTTCTCTGTAAACTCTAGAGACTAGATTATGTAAGAATCCCAAGAGGACAGCAGTTGCAGTGATTCAACTACTGTCTGCCACTAATAATCATTCTATGTTCAAAGCTACTTACAGTAGGTGATGCACCGCTCTCAGTTTTAGGTCCCAAACTCTTGCGCTGCTTTAGCGCACTCACATTAATGTGCATTGTGTTAAAACAGCCCATTCCTTTAAATAGGCTGCCGAATGCTCCAAAATACAGCAAAAATACATGTAGCATTTCTGGCAGCACACTACAACTCACTTTAGCATGTTAACACACCTTGGATTGTGCTGCAATGCAAATCTGTAGGTAAGGTGAGTTTGGGTGCTTTTCTAAATAATTTGAGGTTTCTGAAAATGAAAGGCACTGCATTGCACCAAGGCATGTAACATGCAATGCGGTAACAAACACACTAAGCCCTTGTACACACGGTCGGAGATTCCGACAACCAAATCCGTTGGATTTTGTCCGTCGGATTTTGTCTGACGGATCTTGTCCGAAACTGTTGCATACACACACGGTCGGACAAAGTTGTCGGAAAATCAGATCGTTCAGAACGTGATGACGTAATTTCGTTACGATGGGACTACGTTCAGGCTAGTAGCCAATAGCTTTGATGTAGGAATTTGATCTGAGCATGCGTGGCACTTTTTCCGATCGGAATTCTGTACACATGATCGGAGTATGTCCGATCGGAGCATTTTGTCGGAAAATATTTCCGGAAAGTTGAAAAATTTGGTCTGACGGATATTCAGACGGAAACAGTCCAATGCAGACCACACACAGTCGGAATATCGGACAAAACGCTCCGATTGGACACATTCCGTCAGAATCTCCGATCGTGTGTACAAGGGCTTACGTGCACACTACCGCAGTACAATAGTGTGAATATGAATATGTCTGCATGTTTTATATGTTGAACAGCAGCCACATGTGTAGCTCTTCGGCTAGTTGTATATTCAAGCATACAAACTTTGCATTTAAACAGAGGAGACACAGTCTTGCAGCATGTGGAGTCACTTTCATTGGAAAGCAAATATTTTGCTTCCTGAACACCTTGTGGTGTATTGTATAGTCATTTTTGCTGCTAATCACAAAAATAACCTGTAATTTAACCTCTCATATACCATTTTAAAGAAATCTTCTGTTTTGCAATTTGCAATACTTGTTGGCTATGTTGCACACATGAAAGAAACATATGGAAGCATGGAACTCTTGTAGAAGCACATCCAGTACACCATGTACAACTGGACTATCTGTGGAGATCTAAAAAAAGTGGATCTGCTGCTTGGAATGCACCTCCTATATACCAAGTACTGCTGTTACATATGTGAACAGGGCAGCTGTGCAACAAAGTTGTATGACATTAGAAAGAAATGGCTACTAAGAAATAATTTGGTTCCAAGCCAGAAAAAACAATGCGTATGAACCAATTGTTGGCCCAACAAAGATATTTTTCCCTCAGTTTCACATAAAACTTGGACTGATAAAAATTTTTGTGAAAGCAATGAACAAGTATAAAAATAACGTCTGCGCTACTATATGTAATTCAATAATCATAAATGTGAATAATAAATGCAAAACAAATACAATAGGTGCTGCTCAACACTGAATGTGTTCCCACATAAATAAACATGAATAGCAAATTTAACGTGAAGCGCTACCTAGGATAGCCTAAATAGGACCATGCTACTACTCCAAGTGCTAACAGGTAGAGATAACAATCTGTAAAAAAAACTGTGATGATAGTGTGATGATAGTCATGTTTGCAGTGATGAAACACGTTGAGACAGAGCCTATAATGTCATCGCATATGCTCAAGAATCAGTGGGCACACAGGCCCAAAGATCTGCAGATGTTTTAGTGATCCAGGAGATTTTTACCTTTACCACACAAGCGATTTCCCTGTGTGCACCAGGAATAGTGCATCTGCACATGTGTGTTTTAACTTTGCTCTTCAATAAATGATAGTGTTTTATACAGTAAGCACTATGTCAGTTTTTCCCTTCCCTTATGATACTTTACTATGAGGAACACCGCACAAGGGATCAGGAGCCCTTGTATCGAGAGTGGAACGGCAGATCACTGGATTTAAAACCCTAAGGGAAAGGTGTTTTTTGACCCATTGGTGGGTCTCCCAAGGAGGTGGGGGCATAGTGTGACTGGTGGAGGGCATTTGTGCACTACAGTCACTTTCACAATTGGATTTTTGCTATTGGAGAACTTTACACTAGCATAGTGTATATGGATGGAAACACAAATGGAGTAGAATGAATGAATCGTTTCAATCAGCTTGCCACTTATTCCTAATCATTATTTATGTACTTTGTGGACACTGTTGCCTTGTGAGATTGATTTTGATTACATAGAGACTATTTTGGAGACCCCAGTCAGGGTTTTTTTTCACCTATTGATTTTCACAGATTGTTATTTCTACTTGTTATCACTTGGAGTAGTAGTATGAAGGAAGGTTGCAGGTTTTTTTTTTTTTTTTTAAAGAGTATTTATTGAGAAATAAGCAAAGAAAACAATACAAATGCAACAGAAAATAAGTGCGAGAATTCGGAACCATCATCGCAGATGAGGTGCATAAGAAAATTGGAGTAGAATGTAACTTTATCGTTATAAACTAAGACCATAGACATTAATATAAGGTTGCAGGTTTTAGTTGTTTGAGACAGATGTTTCCAAGAATAGCTGATGCCAAGATTAAGGAAGCCATTTTTTGTTGGTCCATAGATCAGATACGTTATCAATGACAAATAGTTTAAACATCTGTTTAAACACTTTTAGCCCTGTTTAACAAATGCAGCATGTCAGAAACATTATGCAATTAAATGCATTATAGTCATTGAAAATTAATTTCATATTTCTTAACATTCCTACGTGATACAGTAATTCTGAAATGTTGTTTGTGTTCAGTTTGAAGGGGTCTATCATAAACACCAAACGTTTTTCAGGAAGGAAAACCTTTGAAAAAAATGCTGTGCAGTGTTTTCATCCTGGCATTCATCTTGTGTAGCAAGTAGTTGTATTTTAGAATTTCTATAGTTGCAGGTATTTATAATCTAAATGGAACAGAAGGTGGGCCTTTAGAAATGCAGACCATTTTTTCCTAAGCTCTGAGCGTCACCTACTACAGTGCATAGATAAGGGGTAAACACAACAGAGAATAATGTGATGAGAGGTTGAAACTCCTCCCACGAAAGACTACATAATCCTAATTTTTTTAAAATTCTGTGCAACACAGATCAATTAAATAGAGGCCCAGAGGAAATGAATGAAGAGGCTACACGACTGGGGAAGGACTGGTCTCCAGGAGAAAGTTAAAATGTTAGAATGAAATGCAAGCCTTTTTTGATTGGAGGTCCACGGTCAGTTGGCAGGGAGGAGCTGCAGAGGTAGGACCTACTGATCTACTGGCAGTTCTTTCTGGAAGATCAACAAGAAAGGAAGGTTATGCCACCCACCCTCCCTTACTTAATGTGTGCTTTCAGATTTGTTTTAAAGATGATTGTCTCAGCAGCTTGGTGGATTAAGGGATATGGGGGTCTGTGAAAAAGGTGAAATGGTTACAAATGCAGGTTGCTTATCTGGAGGTATGTAGTGTCCTCAATAGTGGCAGTTGTTCAGTGGGACTTAGTAGCTTGCAAAATAGTAAATTCTGGAGCTGTCTTTAAGTGGGGTGTGGCTTGGGATAAGGATGGAGTTTTAGTTAAGCTTTTTGGCTAGCAAACACCAAAGACCACTTCTTGTAAACAGGCATAATCTTATTATAGTTTAGTTTTGTTTATTTTAAATTGGATTAAGTGCATTTTTGATCCTCATAAAAATGTATATACACAATGCTTCTAGTTCTCATTAAAAAACAAACAAAAACTCAAAAACTGTTAAATACCTTATTTAATTGTGCTGTGAAGAGGTCACATGATCTTTCTCTGTTTGTTTCAGTCTGCAGGGTAAGATCTATGGGAGGAGCCTCTATCAGTGCGTGTTAGTTCCACCCACTAGTGGCTTGGAATACAACGGCATGGAGGAGAGAGGGAGGGAGAAAAGAGGGAAGGGTCGTTCAGCACTATATACAGTAAATGCCCACCAATAGGACTGTATAGTCATGTGGGCTGCCTAGAATGGGAAACAGGAGAAAGTGAACAACTAGCCTGTTCGCTTCCACCATGTCAGGTCACCTGAGACCAGGTGACAGATGCACTCCGTAGGAGTCGGAAGTGCACCGCTAAAGTATTGGACCCTAGGACTGACTGCTGTGGATAGTAGCCAGAGAGGTTCAGGAAGCAGGTCTACTGGATCACTAACACAGAACCCAGTTGGAGCTAGAGCATAGATTGCCCAGGACGTGGAGTCTAAGAGCCAGCAGGTGTTCACCAAAGCCTTTAGTGGTGAGGATGGACTGCGCTACAGTCTGCCTCCAGGTCATGGCCCCCAGGGTCTCACAGCTCACGCTCACGGTAGACTACAGAAGAAGGAAGCAGCAGGCTGGAACAACAAGGCTAGTAAAGGATAAGGCAGAGGTCAGGGCGACTAGCAGACAGGAACAACAGAGTACACGCCAAAGGTTCAGGGACACAGGCAAACAGGGATAGTCGGGGACACACCAAAAGGTCAGGGTCACAGGCAGACAGGATTAGTCGAGAACACGCCAAGGTCGGTAACAGAGACAAACATAGAGCACACAGCAAGCAGGAAACAGGAAGCCAAATACACAGTGAATACACAATGGTTGATCAGCACCGCTGGCTTGCAGTTCACAGGTTACTATAGGGTTCCCTGAAACCCTGGGGTGGAGCCATGCTTAGAGGATTATTTATATAAATAGCCAGGTGAGAGTGGTTGGCCTCTTAGTCTGAACACATGAGCAAAGGTAAGCTGACAGAGAAAGATTACTGCATAACCATGACACACCAGAGAGTGCGCAGCATGGTGGCAATGGGTGATTCTAGGATCTCAGGTTTCAGCGGGGACACAGACAAGGCAGCACCAGCCAAAGACAGGATCAATGCATGTGTATGTGTATGTAGGCGCGTCAGGACCCCATGGGCCAAAAGGTCCGCACTATACCGCAGATGAGTAAGCGCCCTGAGCTCCCGCTGCTGTTAATCAAACTTGGTTAGTCAATCAGGAGGGGAAGGGGGCCGTGGCTCCATGTCTGAATGGACACACAGAGCTGTGACTCAGCTCAGGTACCCCCATAGCAAGCTGCTTGCTGTGGGGGCACCCGACAGGAGGGAGAGATCATGACTCAGCAGTGAAGAGGAAACGGAGAAGAGGAGGATCCGGGCTGCTTTGTGTGAAGCCATTGCACAGGGCAGGTAAGTATGACAAGTTTGTTATTTAAAAAAAAAAAATACAACACTTTACAATCTCTTTAATTGCACTGAGAAATACTTGTAAATTAGCAAATTACATGGGAAAAAAATTGGCACTTTTTGTATGTAATCCTTGAGCTGTCAGCTCATGCGTCTGGGATGGCGAGCCACTTCTTACAACTTGCTGCAAGGGGAGTCCGGACAGGCTGGATGACAGCTTAGGTGAGGAAGTGGTAACCAAAAAGATGGCAGAGAGCTTTGTGATGTCATCAGAATGTCAGGGGGCGCGGTTATTCATTTCAAGGCCGCCCAAGCCTCTTTCTCAAGCTAACACCCCCTATGCATATGCACATCTATTTATACAATGGTGGGACAAGGAGCAGCATGCCAAAAGTTTAAACAAAATAACTATTAACCACTTGAGATCCGCACTATAGTAAAAAGACGTGTATAGCGCGGATCTCAATTTCCGGGACTACGTCTATTGACCTCGTCCCCTTTAAGAGTTCCCCGCGCGCTCCCGGGAGCGCGCATCGGGGAAAATCTGTGTTGGCCGTGTCCGCTGGACACTGCCAATCACAGATCGCTGTAAACGGCCAATCACAGCGGCCGTTTACAGCGCGATCGCCTCCTCCAATGGGTGATGATCTCAAATGTAAACAAATGAGATCATCACCCATTGCCGAACGTGTCTCCTCACACAGCGATAGCGTGTGAGGAGACCGAAGGTGTTTGTGAGTGTAAAAGTGACAGTAAACTGATAAAAAACCCACCTGTGCCCAGATCTACCCTGCCAGTGCCCAGATCTACCCTGCCAGTGCCCTGCCAGTGCCCAGATCTACCCTGCCAGTGCCCACCTGTGCCCACCTGTGCCCACGTGTGCACCGCCAGTGCCCACCTGTGCACCGCCAGTGCTCCATCTGTGCACCACCAGTGCCCGCCAGTGCCCCGCCAGTGCCCGCCAGTGCCCGCCAGTGCCAGCCAGTGCCAATCGGTGCCCATCTGTACCAATCGGTGCCCATCTGTGCCTCAGCAGTGCCCATCTGTGCCGCCTAAGCAGTGCCCATCTGTGCCGCCTCAGCAGTGCCCATCTGTGCCGCCTAAGCAGTGCCCATCTGTGCCGCCTAAGCAGTGCCCATCTGTGCCCATCTGCTGCCTTATCAGTGCACATCCGTGCAATAAATCAGTGCACATCTGTGCCAACCTATCAGTGCCCATCTGCCGACTCAGCAGTGCCCATCTGTGCCGATTCAGCAGTGCCCATCTCTGCCGCCTCAGCAGTGCCCATCTGCCGCCTCAGCAGTGCCCATCTGCCGCCTCAGCAGTGCCCATCTGCCACCTCAGCAGTGCACATCCGTGCAATAAATCAGTGCACATCCGTGCAATAAATCAGTGCACATCTGTGCCGACCCATCAGTGCCCATCTGCCGCCTCAGCAGTGCCCATCTGTGCCGCCTCAGCAGTGCCCATCTGTGCCGCCTCAGCAGTGCCCATCTGTGTCGCCTCAGCAGTGCCCATCTGCCGCCTCAGCAGTGCCCATCTGCCGCCTCATCAGTGCACATCCGTGCAACAAATCTGCACATCTGTGCAATAAATCAGTGCACATCTGTGCCGACCCATCAGTGTCCATTTGTGCCACCTCAAAAGCGCCCATCTGTGCCACCTCAAAAACGCCCATCTGTGCCACCTCATCAGTGCCCATCAGTGCTACAATGGCTAAACGCGTCTTTTCCGCTGAGGAGGCGTACCAAATTATTTCCGCGGCCGACGAGAGCAACGGGGAGCTCTCCTCTTCCGATTCCTTTTCGGATTCGGATTCTGAAGACGTAACTTATGAGCCAGTCCTCAGCAGTGAAACACTGACTGATGAATCCGAGGAGGAAGATATCCGGCCCATCAAGCGAAGGCGTTCTAGTGAGGCAGTGCCGTCCACCAGCACCGCAGTGCCGTCCACCAGCACCGCAATGCCGTCCACCAGCACCGCAGTGCCCCAGCAAGAAAGGCCAAGTACCAGTGGGGTGTCATCTCAGCCCCAAAGGGTTAGGAGCCATGCTGGCCTTCCCTATGCCCTTCAGAACCCCTTGTGGCTTCCTCCTAATTCAGGAGAGGCCAATGTCCCCCCTTTCACCGCCCAGCCAGGAGTCCAGGTGGACACGGAGAATTTTAGCCCCATCGATTTTTTTAATTTAATTTTTACGGAGGACATGTTGGCGTCAATTGTGGCCCAGTGCAACCTGTATGCACAACAATTTATTTTTCAAAATCCGACCTCCTATTATGCCCGTCCCTACGAATGGAGAGACCTAACGGTGGAGGAGTTCAAGCTTTTTTTAGGCCTCACATTTAATATGGGACTCAACAAAAAAAACCAATTACGTACCTACTGGTCAACCCACCCCCTCCACCACTCACCGCTCTTCTCCGCGGTAATGCCCAGAACCAGGTATCAGATGATCCTGAGGTTCTTACATTTCAGTGACAATTCCCAATGCCTTCCACGAAATGATCCAAATTTTGACCGCCTTTACAAAATTCGACCAATACTAAATTATTTTTCTGAAATATTCCCCAAATTGTTTACCCCGGACCAACACATATGTGTGGATGAGTCCCTTATTAAATTTAGTGGCAGGCTTAGGATGAAGCAATTTATGCCCAGCAAAAGGGCCCGCTATGGGGTGAAGGTCTACAAATTATGTGACCGAGCCACAGGGTACACATATTCCTTCAAGGTGTACGAAGGGAAGGACACCCAGCTACAGCCCCCTAATTGTCCGGATTATTTGGGATCCAGCGGAAAAATTGTTTGGGACCTCATATACCCCCTACTGGATAAAGGCTACCACCTCTATGTAGACAACTTCTACACATCTCTGCCCCTGTTCCACAACCTTCACCGGAAGAAGACGCCAGCATGTGGCACTGTAAAAAAGAACCGGAAGGGCTTTCCTCAAAGTCTGGTGAACAAGAAGCTGCGGAAAGGAGAAACCGCAAGTCTTAGGCCGCGTACACACGCGCGGACTGTTCGCCCAACCTTGTTCGGCAAACAGTTTGTCAAACAGTCCGCTCAAAATTTGCATGAGCGGACTTGCCCACACACGAGCGGACTGTTTGACGAACAAGGTTGGGCAAACAGTTCGCTCAACTTTTGAAATGAACGGACTCGCCCACGTAAGGAGGAGGCAAATCCGCCCATTTCGAGCGCGTGTACAGGTAGGCGGGGCCCGCGAAGGAGACGTCGCGGGCTCCGCCGCCTGGAATGGGCTTAAAGGGGAACTCCAACGCCGAAAAAAATCGGCGTGGGGGTTCCCCCCAAGTCCACACCAGACCCTTGTCCGAGCACGCTACCCGGCCGGCCAGGAAAGGGGGGCGAGCGAGCGCGCCCCCCCCTCCTGAGCCGTACCAGGCCGCGTGCCCTCAACATGGGGGGGTGCCTTGGGGAAGGGGGGGGCCGCGCGGCCCCCCCACCCCAAAGCACCTTGTCCCCATGTTGATGAGGACAAGGGCCTCTTCCCGACAACCCTGGCCGTTGGTTGTCGGGGTCTGCGGGCGGGGGGCTTATCGGAATCCGGGAGCCCCCTTTAAGAAGGGGGCCCCCGGATACCGGCCCCCCACCCTATGTGAATGAGTATGGGGTACAATGTACCCCTACCCATTCACCTGTGAAATAAAGTACAAATAAAAACACAACACAGGGGGAAAAAATATTTTATTGCACAGCCGGGGGTCTTCCGTCTTCGGGGGTCTTCTCGCCGGACTCCTCCGCTATGTGTGTGTAGCTCTTTTGCCAGCGGAGGAGTCCGGCTTTCTTCCTCCCCGCCGCCGGCCTCTTCTCCCGACTTCGGGGGTCTTGTCCCCCTCTTCGGTTCTTCTGCCGGGCCACCGCGCCTGGTCCGGTGGCCCGGTCTTCTGTCGCCGTCTTCCGTTCTTCTGTCGCCGCCTTCGGTTCTTCTGCCGGGCCACCGCGCCTTCTTGTAGCTCTTTTACAGGCGGTGGCCCGGTCTTCTGTCGCCGTCGCCGCCTTCCGTTCGTGTTCTTCTTCTTGTTCTTGTTCTTCTCCTGGAGATGTTGACTCGACGAGCTCTCCGGCCGGAATGCCGGGGACGCGCTGTGCGGTCACTTATATAGTGACAATGGGGCGGGGTCACATGGTATATGTCACATGGGTTGATGTCACATGGTGACCCCGTCCCCTTACGATGTCATAGTCCCCATGTGACATCAACCCATGTGACCAACCCATGTGACATATACCATGTGACCCCGCCCCATTGTCACTATATAAGTGACCGCACAGCGCGTCCCCGGCATTCCGGCCGGAGAGCTCGTCGAGTCAACATCGCCTGGAGAAGAACAAGAAGAACAAGAAGAAGAACACGAACGGAAGGCGGCGACGGCGACAGAAGACCGGGCCACCGCCTGTAAAAGAGCTACAAGAAGGCGCGGTGGCCCGGCAGAAGAACCGAAGGCGGCGACAGAAGAACGGAAGACGGCGACAGAAGACCGGGCCACCGGACCAGGCGCGGTGGCCCGGCAGAAGAACCGAAGAGGGGGACAAGACCCCCGAAGTCGGGAGAAGAGGCCGGCGGCGGGGAGGAAGAAAGCCGGACTCCTCCGCTGGCAAAAGAGCTACACACACATAGCGGAGGAGTCCGGCGAGAAGACCCCCGAAGACGGAAGACCCCCGGCTGTGCAATAAAATATTTTTTCCCCCTGTGTTGTGTTTTTATTTGTACTTTATTTCACAGGTGAATGGGTAGGGGTACATTGTACCCCATACTCATTCACATAGGGTGGGGGGCCGGTATCCGGGGGCCCCCTTGTTAAAGGGGGCTCCCGGATTCCGATAAGCCCCCCGCCCGCAGACCCCGACAACCAACGGCCAGGGTTGTCGGGAAGAGGCCCTTGTCCTCATCAACATGGGGACAAGGTGCTTTGGGGTGGGGGGGCCGCGCGGCCCCCCCCTTCCCCAAGGCACCCCCCATGTTGAGGGCACGCGGCCTGGTACGGCTCAGGAGGGGGGGCGCGCTCGCTCGCCCCCCTTTCCTGGCCGGCCGGGTAGCGTGCTCGGACAAGGGTCTGGTGTGGACTTGGGGGGAACCCCCACGCCGATTTTTTTCGGCGTTGGGGTTCCCCTTTAAGCCCATTCCAGGCGGCGGAGCCCGCGACGTATCCTTCGCGGGCCCCGCCTACCTGTACACGCGCTCGAAATGGGCGGACTTTCCGAGCGGGAACAGTCCGCTCATTTCGAAAGTACAGCGGACAGGCCCACACACGGGCGGACTGTTCGCTCAAACACAGTTTCAGCGGACAGTTTTTCGGAATTTCCGAAAGACTTTGTCCGTCCAACTGTCCGCTGAAACTGTCCGCTGAAAGCCCACACACGAGCGGACTGTCCGCCCAAACACTGTTCAGCGGACAAGGTTGGGCGAACAGTCCGCCCGTGTGTACGCGGCCTTAGAAACAAGGAGGTTCTGGCAGTGAAGTGGAGGGACAGAAGGGATGTGTATATGTTGTCTTCTATCCACAACGATACCTTCGTAGAAATCCCCAGAAGGAATGGCCCCGTAAAGAAACCCAAATGTATTTCAGAGTATAATTTGTTCATGGGAGGAGTCGACTTCAACGACCAAATGATGGAACCATATCTGGTCTCAAGACGGACATATCATTGGTACAAAAAAGTAGTAATTTATTTTTTTCAATTGGCCATTTACAATTCATATGTAATTTACAGCAACGCCACCCAAAACCCCAAACGTTTCTTTGGCTACCAGGAGGAAGTTTTCACAGCCCTTATTTTCCCAAACGGCCCACCAGAAAATATCAGATCAGACGTTGTAAGTCGACTCTCCGAGCGCCACTTTCCGGATAAAATTCCCCAGACACCAGCAGGCAAAAGACGCCAAAAAAGATGTAAGGTGTGTACCAAAGCAGGAGTCAGAAGAGACACATCTTATTATTGTGCACAATGTCCTTCCCAACCAGGCCTCTGTATAGGCGACTGTTTTCGGCGTTACCATACTTCAATAAATTTTTAGTGAAGTATGGTAAACATAATCCTCAGTTCCTGCCTTCATACACCTTCACACCCCTTATGCCACTGCCTGCTCTATAACGGACCCTGGCTTGTTATTTGACCACTCTTATGCCTGCCGATTCTGTACATACCGCTGCCTGATCTGGAACTGACCCTGGACTGTTATTCGACCACGCTTCTGCCTAACGATTCTGTACATACCTCTGCCTCATCTGGAACTGACCCTGGACTGTTATTCGACCATGCTTCTGTCTAACGATTCTGTACATATCTCTGCCTGATCTGGAACTGACCTTGGACTGTTTGACCACGATATTTGCCTGCCTCTTGGACTGATCTTGTATTCTGCAACTGGACTAGTGGGATTCAACACGGGGTCTCACATATGTGAGGGGCTCCAGTATAGTTTTTCTGGAAGAAGAAAACTATTTTCTTTGTTTTCTTATTCCTAGATTAGGGTCTGGAGACTCGGAGGCTTCAAAGAGATTTGGGAGGGAGAAGCCTCTACCCCTATCCCTATTCTGTCCTGAACGAGGCTCTACTTTTGTCTGCTGCCTGTAGGACTTACTGCCATCATGCCGCACTGACCACACCACAAGGACCTGCCTACTACCAGGACCAATATTTTTGCCACTGCTGACATCTCTGCACTAACCCTGGACTGTAATATGGACAGTATCCCTGCCTGCTGCCTGAAAAACTGTGTTCGCTGTTGCTGACCAAGTCCCTGCCTGCTGCCTGGACCAGTGATATCCTCCTGTGGACAACTGCGCTTCTAAAACCACAGGTAATCTTTTCTTTACCCTTTGCTCAGCATAATGTATTTGGGGGTGTAATTCTTGGTATGTGCAGGCTATGTGTCCCTGGAACGCCGACGGTGTTTCTTGCATGTTGCGCCTCTGTATTTGGTCAGGCTGTGTAAAAGTCTCACACATGTGGTATTGTTATACTCAGGAGGAGTAGTAGAACGTATTTTGGGGTGTTATTTTTGCTATGTAAATGCTATGCGTTGGAAATATCTTATAAACGGACAACTTTGTGTAAAAAAAAATGCGTTTTCATTTTTTTCCACATTTTCCGAAAACTTCTGGAAAAAAATGAACCATTGAAAAGACTCATTATGCCTCATAGATTATACGTTGGGGTGTTAGCTTTCCAAAATGGGGTCATTTTCTGGACGTTTCCATTGCCCTGGTGTTCCAGGGCCTTCAAAACTGTAATAGGTGGTTGAGAAATGAAATGTGTAATTTATGCTCCTAGAATGCCTGAAGGTGCTACTTCAAAATTAGGCCTCTGTATGTGGTCAGGCTGTGTAAAAGTCTCACACATTTGGTATCGTTATACTCAGGAGGAGTAGTAGAACGTATTTTGGGGTGTTATTTTTGCTATGTAAATGCTATGCGTTGGAAATATCTTATAAACGGACAACTTTGTGTAAAAAAAAATGCGTTTTCATTTTTTTCCACATTTTCCGAAAACTTCTGGAAAAAAATGAACAATTGAAAAGACTCATTATGCCTCATAGATTATACGTTGGGGTGTTAGCTTTCCAAAATGGGGTCATTTTCTGGACGTTTCCATTGCCCTGGTGTTCCAGGGCCTTCAAAACTGTAATAGGTGATTGAGAAATGAAATGTGTAGTTTATGCTCTTAGAATGCCTGAAGGTGCTACTTCAAAATTAGGCCTCTGTATGTGGTCAGGCTGTGTAAAAGTCTCACACATGTGGTATCGTTATACTCAGGAGGAGTAGTAGAACGTATTTTGGGGTGTTATTTTTGCTATGTAAATGCTATGCGTTGGAAATATCTTATAAACGGACAACTTTGTGTAAAAAAAAATGTGTTTTCATTTTTTTCCACATTTTCCGAAAACTTCTGGAAAAAAATGAACCATTGAAAAGACAGGTCAGGCTGTGTAAAAGTCTCACACATGTGGTATCGTTATACTCAGGAGGAGTAGAAGAATGTATTTTGGGGTGTTATTTGTGGTATGCACATTCCGTGTGGGAGAAATAAGCTATTACAATGAAAATTTTGTGAAAAAAAAAAAAAAAAAATCGTAATTTTGCAAAGAATTATGGGAAAAAATGACAACTTAAAATAACTAACCATGCCTCTTACTAAATACATTGGAATGTCTACTTTCCAAAAAGGGGTCATTTGGGGGGCATTTGTACTTTCCTGGCTTGTTAGGGTCTCAAGAATGGAGATAGGCCTTAGTACATCAGATGTGATCTTTTTTTGCAAATCTTTATGATTTGCACCATAGCTTGTAGACTCTATAAATTTCACACAGATCATATAATATGCAAAAATTTGGGTTATTTTTACCAAAGATGTGTAGTAGTATAAATTGTGGCCAAAATTTATGAAGAAAAATTGCTAATTTGCTAAATTTTGTCACAGAAACGAAGAAAAATTCATTTTTTTTCAAAATTTTCGGTCTTTTTTCATTTATAGCGCAGAAAATAAAAAACCGAGAGGTGATCAAATACCACCAAAAGAAAGCTCTATTGGTATGAAGAAAAGGACAAAAAAATCATTTGGTTACAGTGTTGCATGACTGAGTAATTGTCATTCAAAATGTGAGAGCACTGAAAGCTGAAAATTGGTCTGGGACTGAGGGGGGTTTAAGTGCCCAGTAAGCAAGTGGTTAATCACTGGGTAGTCCTGGAGTATTATAAGAGAAGTATAGTGGGCTGTATCATTATTTAAACTGTGTATTATGAACAATGGGCACAGTATATGGGCGGGTCCAGGAGTATTGCTATGAACACTGCCCAGACTCACTTGTGCTTGTGGCAGTTGCAGTTAGAAAACAGAGTAACAACTGTTATGCCTGTACACACGATCGGACTATTCGGCAGACTTTTTCGATCGTGTGTGTACTCCAGTGGACTTTTTCTTCCCAAAAGTCCGGCAGACTTTGAAAGAAGACTTGACTCAAAATTGTCTGCAGGACTCGGCATTCGAGCGGACAATCTGCCCATCTGTGTTCTAGTCTACCGGACATTCCAAATGAACGGACTTGCCCACACATGGACTAAAGTCCACTCATTTTGAAAGTTTTGATACCACTCGTAATTATAATCAGAAATGCACTGTATGTATGCGTTTCTGTAATGAGCTTTTCGTAGTAAAAACAGTATTTACAATGGCCACTTCTGAATACTTTGCAGGCTTGATGCAGTTTACTAAAGCTGCATTCCAAGCCAATAATGGACCTTGTGTTCCTGCCATTGTTATACAGTCTGTAAAGTATGTTTGTTCTGCCGACACAATCCAGGTTCCATTTTAAAAATGTATATTAAACGTTACATTTGTTAATCTCTTTTCAGCAGCTGATTTAGTCACTTACTGCATATGCAGCCTCTTTATCGTTTAAACCTTGCCTATGTTCATGTTTAAGGTGGTGTAATGACCACTGCCAGAGGTTTCCAGTTTTAGGGTGGCTCCATTCTCCTTACATTCAGGAAATAGAGTTGTGTCTTCCTACACCAGAAACACACAGGCTCATAGCCTAGGATGGCAAGGCACATGTCCACATGTAAGTCCCTCTAGTGATGAGCCAACCTGCTGGGAAGACATCAGTCCTGTTTAAAAGTCACAACTCTTGAACTTACAGTAAATTTCATTAAAGTCTATTAACCACTTGCAGACCAGCCGCCGCAGTTTTACTGTGGCAGGTTGGCTCTGCTGCGCGAAATCATGTTATTATACATGATCTTGCATAGCTTGGCTAGCAGGCACACGCCTGCCGCGAGCTCCGTGAGTCCGACATCGAGTCCCGTGGACCTGATGTCTGCGGGCATACCTGCGATCGCCTCAAGCTCTGTTAGTCGGGGGGATACCCGCAATCGTCTAACGGAGAGTAAGAATGGGGAGATGCTAATGTAAACAAGCATCTCCCTGTTCTACCTAGTGACAGTATCACTGATCATCACTCCCTGTAATCGGGAGCGATAATCAGTGATGTATCACACACAGCCCCTCCCCCCATAGTTAGAATCACTCCCTAGGGCACACTTAACACCTACAGCGCCACCTAGTGTTAACCCCTTCACTGCTAGTCAAATTTACACAGTGATCAATGCATTTTTTATCACACTTATAAATAAATGTGAATGGTCCCAAAATAGCGCCAAAAGTGTCTAATGTGTCCACCATAATGTCGCAGTCATGATAAAAATCCCTGATCACTGCCATTACTAGTAAAAAAAATTATAAAAATGGCATAAAGCTATCCCCTATTTTGTAGACGCTATAACTTTTGTGCAAACCAATCAATACATTTTTATTGTGATTTTTTTTTTTTAACCAAGAATATGTAGAAGAATATATATCGGCCTAAACTGAGGGAAAAAAACGTTTTTTGTATATTTTTGGGGGGATATTTATTATAGCAAAAAGTAATTCCTTTTTTCTTTTCAAAATTTACGCTCTTTTTTTGTTTATAGCGCAAAAAATAAAAAAACGCAGAGGGGATCAAATACCACCAAAAGAAAGCTCTATTTGTGGGAAAAAAAGTATGTCAATTTTGTTTGGGAGCCACGTCACACGACCGCGCAATTGTCAGTTAAAGAGATGCAGTACAGAATCTCAAAAAGTGCTCTGGTCTTTGGCCAGCCAAATTCCCCGGGGCTGAAGTGGTATTAGATACATGTATTCGTTATTAAATCCTAAGACTGGATTGGGGTGGGGACTGGAGGGCCTGTAATGAAGTATGTCCAATGACATGCAGGCAGCTGGATCCTGGAGAAATCTTTACTGCTGGATTGTCCCACCCTTACCGTGGCTGTACTGTGAAAAAAGTTTCCCGCAAGGGCCTCCACCATCTTCCTTTTGATCCATTGGGAAAAGGTCTGTCATTGCTTTCACTTCCTGTAACATGATCTGTGATTAGGGGAGAGTCTGATGAGTCACAGAATTATCTCGTCCTTTCACAGATCATGTTACATGCAGTGAAAGCAATGAATTAACTTTTTGCAATGGAGGGAGGAGGGGGCAGGTCCTCATCTGAAACTTTTTTTTCATAGCAGCTCAGACCAAAGTGAGACAATATTAACACCCTTACTTCTGGACTTTAAGCCCCAGGAGAAGGATAGTACAGTCCAGCAGTGCAGATTTTTACAGTATTTAGCTGCCTGCACAATGTGGAACATACATACTTCATTACAGGTAAGTGACGTCTCTAATGCTGAGGAGCAAAAACAAAAAACATTTTTGCTTAAAGCTTAAACTGCTTAAAGCACTTTTTTTTTTTTTTATGCACAGCGACAGTGCTCTCTGGCAGTGCATATTTGGCTATGAAATTGATTTTTTTCTTTCACAATTGCCTTGGGCCACATAAGGCATCAACAACTCAGTCTGATTCATTTTAATTACAATGAATTTTAGTTTGTTTTTTCAAGGTAGTTTTAACAATGACACATGCTTTCTTCATCAAGCGGTAATAGGCCTGGTTTGAACAGTGCAAAGAAATTGGCAAGCTCACTTTGTCTCTGTTCTTGCTGATGTTAAACTGTTTTGCTACTGCTGCCACTGGCCAATTTCTATAAAACTTTCAATAAAAATTAGGAGACCACAGATGATAAAGCAGAGTAAGAAATGTCCAGTGGCTGGATTTATTTAAAGAGGAAAATTGTCCTAAATGTACTAGAGACACAAAGCACAGACATGATTTTCTTCAAGAGCTTCATACTAAAAAAGATACAGGTCAGCTGTGTAAAAATGTACTTGTGGCAGGTCAGTTTTAATAAGATTAGTTCATAGACACTGGGCACAGACAGGTGTTTTCATTCAAGAATTAGGGCACCACAGAAGATCAAGCTGTGTAAAAGTGTCCAGTGACAGGACAGCTTTAGGGAGAATAGGCCTTCTAGTGTATGCCTTTTTTTTACTATGGGGATAAGGGGGTGTGGTGAATATAAGTAATATAATGTTGGGTGGCTTAATTTAGTTTGGAATAAACTACTAGTAGAGGTAGTGAGACAGTCAACAGTGAATGGCTTCAAACATGCTTGGGAAAAACATAGATCTATAGTCAGGCAATAAAGTTTATGAAAAAAAAAAAAAGCCAAAACCAAAAAAGGGCAGTCTCGATGGACCACCCTGTCTTTTATTGCCTTTACTTTTCTATGTTTCTATGTGGCAGTACAAAATCCCACTTTTGTTTTTAAAAGAATGCCTTGCTGTTCTCAATACACTTTTTTTAAAAATCTCCCTATCCAATTCCTACCAATGCACTAACTCTATGGATACTCTTAGCCCCCCATTTTTTATTTAAACATATTGTATTTGTGTTTAAAAAATAAATATTGGTATAACATATTGGTATAACATATGCCTATGAAGCAAGAAGTAAGTACTGAACAATGTTATGTACTGGAAAACATTACCCCACTATATTTGACAGCAATAAAAATAAAACTACAGACTATTATCTAAGGTATTATATGAGGAAGCTTGGATGGAGAGGCGTGACCTCTGCATCTGTCACCCCTCCAGAGTCCGGAGAAGGAGGGATCGCCTGGGTCAGCGTCCTAAATGCTAACTTACGTAAGTCAAGAGCTAAATATCTATGAAATAAAAGTGATAGTTATACCTATAGGTTAACTACCTAAATTTGAGTTCTGAGTTCCACTTATAGCAGGAGGGAGGAAAGGGAGAGATGATGGAGCTGAAGGGAGCTTAACTTAGCATCACCTCGCTGGTCCATATTCAATCTGTAGGTGATGAGGTTGTTTGATCTATTACAGAGGTTAGTCCGGGGTTCAGATCCTGATATGTAGAATGTCATATGTCGTAAAAGTAAGGACACTATAAGGATAATTGTTTGTGGTCCTGGGAAGTTGCCTTTATAAAAGCCCGCCATCGTTGGGAGAAACATTTTTCTGAGCTTGTTTTGTGGGACCATATCTATAGTTGTTCTCTGTATAGCAGCAGTTTCAGTTCCCTCTTTACCTCCATAATGGAGAGAGGTTGGGATGATATCCAATGTTTAAGGATGGTCCTCCGTGCTGTGAGTAAACAGATAGAAATCCATTGAGGAGGTTGATGAGTTCTATAGGGGGTATGGGCCCCTTGATCTGAGTGTTTTGGTTACAGTCAAAAAGCATTAGGGTGGGAGGATCCATGGGCATTGCGATCCTAGTTATACTGAACACGTAGGACACGTAGGACTGAACTTGGTTCCAGAACGTAGCTATTGATGGACATGACCATAGGCGGCGGAACAGTGTAGGACAATGTTATTAGCAAGGATGGCAAAGCTTCTCCCCAGGAAAATCCTGGGGGTGGTGTAGGGTACATGCACTCTATGAAGTATTTTGAATTGGGTTAATCCAGGGCTAAAAGGTGTTGAATATTTGTTGGATCTGAGGGATTAGAGGTAAATATGAACATGTCATCTGTAAAGAGGGCTGCTCTAATGTCCTCGTTGCCTGGTTTTATGTTGTGCAATGGTGCTTCTGTGTTGAGATATTGGGGAAGGGGTTTGATGGCAAAGCTGAAAAGTAGGGATGATAAATAGACATGTGCAAAAGGAAAAAATTTGTTTAGTTTTGTTTAGTTTTAATTCATTAATTCATTAATTTCGTTTAGTTATATTCGTTAACTTCCTTAAATTCGTTTTTCGGATTTCGTTTAGTTTTCTACCGAATTCGAAAAATCTGCCACATTCGAAAATATTTCAACCAAATTCGAAAATATTTCTACCAGATTCAAAATGATTTCAACATGATTCGAAATGATTTCAACCGCATTCGAAATTATTTCAACCGCATTCGAAAATATTTTGTGACCCGACTTTAGGGCCATGTATCTCGGGGTCACTTGGTGGATATGTTGTAGTGCTAGTACTATTGTGTTTGCATACCAAATTTAGGGTTTCTAGCTATAAGTGACCCCGAGATATGTGGCCCCAAAATCGGGTCGCAAAATGTCATTCTCTGCTGCAGAAAAGTGCTTGACATTTTGTGACCCGAATTTGGGGTCACGTATCTCGGGATCACTTGGTGCTAGAAACTCCAAATTTGGATATGTTGTAGTGCTAGTACTATTGTGTTTGTATACCAAATTTGGAGAAAAGTGCTTGACATATTGCCTATATCTATGGGTCACTTGGTGCTAGGAACCCCAACTTGTGGCAGGTGATGGGGCAAGTGGCCAATCCACAACTTGGTCATGTGGCAGGTCACGTAGTACACGTGGCACTCGTGGCTGTTCACGTGAAACTCGTGACAAGTCACGTGGCACCCCTGGCAGTTCCCGTGGCACCCGCGGCCGGTCACGTGGCACTCGTGGCAGGTCATGTGGCACCCATGGCAGGTCACGTGGCACCCGTGGCAAGTCACGTGTCCCCCGTGGCAAGTCCCGTGGCAGGTCACGTGGCAAGTGGACAATACACAACTTGTGGCAGTTGATGTGGCAAGTGGACAATACACAACTTGTGGCAGGTGATGTGGCAAGTGGACAATACACAACTTGTGGCAGGTGACGTGGCAAGTGAACAATGACATACAACATATGTACTTGCCTTAAGATCGACATCCGTGACTTCTTCAATCAGGCATGCTGACAACTTCATTGATGTGATACATATAAATGAAATAAGATGTGTGTGTTTTTTTGCACTGGTACACTGCAAGTATGAGAAGTTGATGTGACAGATATATATATAAGTATGTAACTAACCATCTTCCAAAATTTCTAATTCAAATAGAAAAGATTAGAAAAAATATAAAATTTAATAGAATAAAATAGAAAGAATATACAACCATCTTCTGAAATTCGAATTTCAAATAGAATGAATTAAACATTTTAAATTAATTAATTTTAAATTTGGATAGAAAAGATTATAATAAAAAAGTTGACTAGAAAACAGTAGAATAGAATATATTATATTTTATTCTGTTCTTTTCTATTGTTTTTCTAGTCTATTCTTTTATATTCTATTAAAATCTTTTCTATTCAAATTCAAATTCATTCTATAAGAAATTCAAATGTCTAAAAAAAAAAAAAATAGATATTCGAATTTCGTATAGAATGAATTCGAATTTGAATAGAAAAGATTTTGATAGAATATAAAAGAATAGACTAGAAAAACAATAGAACAGAACAAAATGAAATATAATATATTCTATTCTGTTCTATCGTTTTTCTAGTCTATTCTCTTTTTCCATTCTAATCTTTTCTATTCAAATTCGAATTCATTCTATACGAAATTCGAATGTCGGAAAGAAATATATATATATATATATTATAAAACCACCATCTTCCGAAATTCGAATTTAGTATATAATGATTTCACCAAATCACCAAATTTGGGGTTTCTAGCACCAAGTGACCCTGAGATATGTGGCCCCAAATTCGGGTCACAAAATGTCATTCTCTGCTACAGAAAAGTGCTTGACATATTGTCCATATCAGAGAATGACATTTTGCGACCCCGAATTTGGGGCCACACTCTAGCTGTAAGTGGCCCCCGAGATACATATCTCTGGGTCACTTGGTGCTAGGAACCCCATAACTTTTGGCAGGTGATGTGGCAAGTGGACAGTCCACAACTTGGTCACGTGGCACTTGTGGCAGGTCACGTGGCACCCGTGGCCGGTCAAGTGGCACCCGTGGCAGGTCACGTGGCACTCGTGGCCGGTCAAGTGGCACCCGTGGCCGGTCAAGTGGCACCCGTGGCAGGTCACGTGGCACCCGTGGCCGGTCAAGTGGCACCTGCAGCCGGTAACATGGCACTCATGGCCAGTCATGTGACACTCGTGGCCGGTCACGTGGCACTCGTGGCAGGTATCATGGCACTTGTGGCAGGTGTCATAGCAAGTGGACAATATACAACTTGTGGCAGGTGATGTGGCAAGTTTGACAATCCCCAACTTGGAGTTCGGGTTAGGTTTAGGGTTAGGGTTTCCCCTTGAAGAATAAGGCTTGGACTCAGTGATAGAATAAAAATAAATAGAAAAATAATATTTTATACTATTCTGTTCAATTGTTTTTCTAGTCTATTCTTTTGTATTCAAATCTTTTCTATTCTAATTCATTCTATAGGAAATTCGAATTTCGGAAGATGGTATATATATATATGTATATATATATATATATATATATATATATATATATATATATATATATATATATATATATATATATATATATATATATATGTATATATATATATATATATATATATATATATATATATATATGTATATATATATATGTGTATATATATATATATATATATATATATATATATATATAGATATATATATAGATATATATATATATAGATATATATATATATATATATATATATATATATATATATATGTATGTATATATGTATATATGTATATATATATATATATATTCATATATATATATATATATATATATATATATATATATATATATATATATATATATATATATATATATATATATATATATTCATTCTATTGTGTTATTATTTTATATTCTATTTTACTGTATTCTTTTTTAGAAATCGATTTATATTTTTTCGATTTTTATTCAAATTTGTTTTCAAATTTGATTCGACTAGAATTGTTTTCGAATTCGATTTCGAATACATTCAAATTCATTCGAATTCATTTGTTATATTTCTTTTGTATTCGTTGTAATTCGTTATTTTTTTAGATGCAAAAATTCGGCCGAATTTCGTTTCATTACGAAACGAATTGCACATGCCTAGTGATAAAGGACACTCTTGTCTTGCCCCTTTGTGGAGGAGAATGGAATACAAAATATTGCCTGTTGCCACTACCCTGCCTAAGGGGGACATGTATAGACTGATTGAAGTGTGCAAAAGAGCCTGAAAACCCACACTTTTCAAGGACAAGTGATAGCCATTGGAAGCTTACATTGTCGAAAGCCTTTTCAGCATCTAAACTGACAATCACAATATCTTCGATTGGGTAGGCTTTGGCATATTCTAAAATTGCTAGTACCTTTCTAATGTTTGAGGACCGACCCTTGAGAAAACCTGCCTGTGCTGGGTGTATAATGGTTGGGAGTATAATGGCTAATCGCGAGGCTATGATTTTGGAGAGAGGTTTGGAGTTTATATTGAGTAATTATTATATTATACAGGATTTATATAGCACCAACAGTTTACTCAGAGTTTTACAATATAAAAGGGAGACAATACAGCTGTAATACAATAAAATACAAGAGGATTAGGAAGGCCCTGCTTACAATCTAATAGGGTGGGGTATGAGATGGGGCAGTAGGCTCCATCGGGTCTTTCACCTTCTTTGCTATTAGTTTATTGTAGGCCTGTTGTCTCAAAGGGAGATAGCCCCCCCCCAGATCCCATTAAACACCTTATGTAGAGTTGGGGTTAGGAAGTCGTGGGTAAGTTTGAAGAATTTGCCTGAAAGACCATCTGGTCCTGGCATCTTGCTAGCTTCCTCAATTTCTTTCTGAAGATATCTGGGGGAGTTTGGCCATATCTAGAAATTTTTTGGCTTGCCTGGAATCGATAGTGTCCGCAACATAAAGGGTTGTGTAAAAGGTTTGTAGGACTTTATTAATCTCTGGGGGAGATGACGCTATGCGACCCTAATGATCTTTTAGGGTCCTGATATGTGTAGGTTTATGTGCTCCTTTACAGAGTCTGAAAATAAGTTTTCTGGCTTTGTTGCCATATTTGTAGAAGTTCAACTCCACGTGGGCAAACTTCATGCATTCTTGCTGTTCATCCCAAGAGTCAAAAGAGCGCTTGGCTTCGTGCCATATCTTTCTATCATCAGAGGAATTGCTCTGGGTAAGAATGGAAATGGTAAATTTTTGCTTGCTTTGTTATATTGTCGGAGGGTGTTGGATTTATAGTAGGAGGCATGGGATATCATTTTGCCCCAAATTAAGGCTTTACCAGCATCCCAAAAGAGTGTGGTCCGATATTGCTAGTTGATGAATGGTGTCTTCTCTAACATATGGTAGTAGTAAGGGGGTACTAAGGAAATAGTCCATTCTGCCAAAGGACTTGTGTGGGGAAGAGTAGAAGGTGTATTCTTTGTCTGTGGGGTGGGAGAGGCACCAGGGATCTGTTAAATCAGCTCCCAGAGGGAACTGCTCTAGTAGAGGGGGTAGCCAGTAGGCGCACGTGAGGATAAGAGAGCACGAGATGACTGGTCTTCCTCGTTTCTCATAACTGTATTGAAGTCTCTTCCTATCAAATGAGGGTATTGAGATTTTTTCAGGATCCATCTAGTGGCTTCCTGAAAGAAGGATGCTGGAGGGGAGTTAGTGGCATAGATATTGGTAATTCGTATTTCTTTTGTTTTTAATTTAAGGTGGTCTGTAACCATTCAACCAGAATCGTCACTGTCTACCACTAGAAGGTCATATATCAGGTGTTTGACCAGTCCTACCCATGGTTTCTGGAGACGGTGGTAGTCTTTGGGGGATAGGCGTGTTTCCTGGAGGAGAGCTATATCTGCTTTTAAGTGCTTTAAGTGTTTTAGAATCTTCATGCATTTAGAGGGGGAGCAAAGGCCCTTAATGTTCCACGAGATTAATCGCATACATTTGTATTAGTAAGGTGTCGTTGAACATCTCTCAGATCATTGTGGTATTGTAAAACCCATATAAAACAGCGCTATTCTCAAATTCAAATATTGAAAAAAAAAATATTATTATTTTTTTTATTAAAAATTGAGAAAAAATCCGTGACAAAAAAAATGTTGTAAATAAAAATAATGAATGCAATAAATGCAGCAGCAACTTACCGTATATACTCGAGTATAGGCCGACCCGAATATAAGCCGAGGCCCCCAATTTACCCCCAAAAAACTGGAAAAAATTATTGACTCGTGTATAAGCCGAGGGTGAGACATGCCTGTCCATCCCTGTGTGTCCGTCCATCCCTGTGGGTCCATCCATCCCTGTGTGTGTGTCCATGCATCCGTGTGTGTGTGTGTGTGTGTCCATGCATCCGTGTGTGTGTGTGTGTGTGTGTGTCCATGCATCCGTGTGTGTGTGTGTGTGTGTCCATGCATCCGTGTGTGTGTGTGTGTGTGTGTGTGTGTGTGTGTGTGTGTGTGTGTGTGTGTGTCCGTGCAGCCTACCTGTGTCCAGCCTGCCTGTGTCCGTCCAGCCTGTGTCCGTCCAGCCTGCGTCCCGTCCAGCCTGCGTCCCGTCCAGCCTGCGTCCCGTCCAGCCTGCGTCCCGTCCCGGCCCGTCCCGGCCTGGCCCGTCCCGTCCCGAGCCGAGCCTCCGTCCTTCAGCTCTTCGTCGGCGGCCATTCTAGGATTCAAAAGCCGCGCCTCCGTCGGTGATAGGCGGAACACTCAATTTCCCACTGACTGCTGTTCCGCCTATCGGATGTCCGTGATAGGCGGAACACTCAATTTCCCAGCAGCCTGTGTTCCGCCTATCACGGGCATCGTCTCATCCTCGTCCGTAGTACGAGGATGAGACGATGTCCGTGATAGGCGGAACACAGGCTGCTGGGAAATTCAGTGTTCCGCCTATCACAGGCGAAGGCGGAGGCGGAGGCGCGGCGTTTGAATGTTAGAATGGCCGCTGTCTGTCTGCTCGATACGCTGATCGAGCAGGCAGACAGCGATGACTCGAGTATAAGCCGAGGGGGGCACTTTCAGCCTCAAAAAAGAGGCTGAAAATCTCGGCTTATACTCGAGTATATATGGTAAATGTGAGATACCCACAATTTCAAATGCCAGTTTTTTCAAAAAAGCTGTGCTATAATAATTCAATCCAATGTGTCATACATATAAATAAATAGATTGTGCAAAAAGCATAAGAATATATAAATCCAAAAATACAGGCAAAACACGAAAAAAAAAAAATCTATATGCAAATGTTCAGGATATTAGTCCTTTTTCCATTAGACAATGATTCTGCTTATCGTCTCCACCGTGTTTTGTCACACCACACCAATTGAAAAGAGTGTCACCAAAGTTGCAGAAAAGGGCTTTCCACCATCAACAATACTGACGCTTACCAGCTATACTGATCCCATCTCAGAGATCTAATATTCTAATGTTGTTGGAAAATCAAATCATCTGTAGGTGGCATAAGTTAAATGAAGCGTCCACCATGACCGCTGATAAACTCCCCTTGTCGGTTGCTGGGGGCATGATTATGGTAAATAATTAGGAAACCTTAATTAACAAGTAACAGATAGATGAGATTTCTGGGTGGGATCATATGAAATTATTCAGCAGCAATCTCTGACCAGCTTGTTATCCTTTGTGAAAATTTTTAATATCAAAATAGATAGGCTGAGAGCAGAGAGGATCACTTGTTTCTGGCCACTTCAAAGTCATGTGTCACTCGAAGGCAGTTGGAGGAGTCCTTCCTGGGGCTGCGTTGCTCCCTAAGGTCAGTAAGGGATTTTTCCATGAGTGGAGCTGAGCTTCCTGGACATTGAGAGCGTGAGTGGAAGTATGTTCCTGCCTCCCCAGAAGTGTGGAAGGCGAGTTGGTCACCATTCAGGGCTTGTAATCGCAGTGTATCAAGGTATGCTAGCATGAAATGGAGGCCCTGTTTAAAAATTTCCAGACAGATGAGTTGAAATTCTTTTCTCCTCCGGGAGACTTCAGCTGAGTAGTTGGCAAAGATTAGTAAATTATAACCATCTATTTTAACTGTGCGGGTCTTGCGAAATGCCTGGAATATTGCTAGCCTGTCAGCATTGTTCAAATATTTAACAATCACTGGTCTGAGTGACTTACAATTGGAGTCTAGCAAGCCAATTCTGTGTGCTCGTTCAGCCACACAGTGCTCTGGGAGGCCTAGAGCCTCTGACTTAGGATTGAAGTCTGGCGTGCCAATTCTGTGTGCTCGTTCAGCCACACAATGCTCTGGGAGGCCTAGCGCCTCTGGTATGAGAGATGCACAAAGGTGTAGCAGAGTATTTCCACGCTCTCAGGCTCTGGAGCCAGTGCAGCAGCTACCCTCTGAGGGGAGACACAGCATCTCAGACCCAGAGGGAGTTGAGGAGCCGGAATGGGAGCTGGTTAGATATCACTCCATAGTAAGGGGGGGGGGGGGGTCAGTCCATGGCGGCTGTGTCCAGTTTTTTGTTTTTTGTGTGGGTGTCATTTTTAGAAGCAGGTTGCAGCCGGGCTGACATGGAGCTGCTGTATCCCACCATCCTCACATGTGGCACCAGAACCTCGAAGTCAGCCCCGCATTTTAAAGTGAGGGGGTTGGTTTATAAAAAGCACCCTTAACTGCCTTTCTAAACCAGATGGCTAATTGCTGCCATGGTTTTGATGCCATGCAAAACTTTCTGATTAAAAAAATGGCTAACATGGTTTTCAAATAAACCAAGGTTGCAGAGAATCTGAACCTTATCTATATTCTAGATCAGGGATATGCAATTAGCGGACCTACAGCTGTTACAGAACTACAAGTTCCATCACGCCTCTGCCTCTGGGTGTCATGCTTGTGGCTGTCAGAGTCTTGCTATGCCTCATGGAACTTGTAGTTCTGAAACAGCTGGAGGTTGGCTAATTGCATATTTAAAGCAGACTATGCACTACAATTCAAAGTTTGCATATACTGTCTGGGACTCCTCCCCCTTTAAAGGTCAAATGATGTTAGTATGTGCAAAATGTACCTATAAAGAAAAAGATTTATACCGACCTTACCCCTTAAAGCTTAATGAATCTGGACTATTACCCAGTGTATACACTTGTCCTTCTATTGGAATAAAGCAGTCATTCATTTCTTGCTCAAAAGGTCTAAGGTAAGTACCTTTTTGTTTTTTTGTGCATACCTACCACACAACAATAATTAAAAAAACAAAATCATTAAAAAAATACAATTCATAGCACTTGTTTTTCTTTTTTCTAAGATCTTTTATCTTTTATATAATATCCAGTACCAATATGCAGACAGACATTATTTTTTTAGCATTATGAAATCATGTTACACTCAAATAATTAAACAAGGATGAAATAAACAAAAATATTTATTTTTCAAACATCGGTTAACCTTGAAGATCCATCATTGTTTTCTTTGTATTCTGATTAGACATTAACCATGTCATCAGCTGAATGGTTAGTCATTGCAGGGACAATGGAGGGTATGTGAAAAGTCTCTTTTAAAGACAAGATTTCTAGCAGACATTGCTAGATCCACCTAAACTGTCCAGACCCCTCGTTGGTAAAAATCACCTGAAGACAGTACGTCCAAAATATACGTAAAAGGAAAAGACTTAAACCTACCTAACATCCGTAAAGTAGGGCATAGAAATGGCCTGTGGTAGTTGTCCTAGGTGGCCACTAGATGTCCGCATAGGTGAAGTGTGAGCTATGATTTTTGGAGTCACTGGGCTTAAGTGGCAGCTCTGCCCTATTAGAGAGGCACCCTGGGAAGGAAGTGATAAATATTTTGTAGGGTCGGAAGCCAGAAATACTAGACAGTACTGGCAGAAGTGACTGACTGCATTACCTGTGGTTGGGCCATCAAGTCTCAGGATGTAGTTGCAAGGCTTTTACCATGGTGCTTCCCCTTTGACTTCTATAATGTCTGAATTCTACTACAGGCTGTTATCAACCTTGAAGCTATGTGACATTGTCCCCTGGGAGCTGATCTGTAATAAACTTTTATAACTTATTAAACGGTTCAAAAGGTACCTCCATATGTGGACTGCTTTCTACTAACTTATATAGCGCCATTGACTGGAAATGGCCCTTCGTATGTAGGGAGCAGTTTGGAATATAGCACTGGCATGATCACATGGCAGGGCCATAATGGGTTTAAAAGTAAAAAGGCTCACCCATTACATAATGTCATTATTTTTAGCATCTCTGGGCATGGCATCACCATCTTTTAGGTAAGATTCCTGGAAAATGCAGTGCAGGCAAAATCCCATGAGAAAACACTCCAGCCCCCTGCAAGAGTATCTTCTCACAGGATTTCAGCTGTTCTGTATTCTCTGGGATCACTCTGTAAGAGTGTGACATCGCCCTCACTTAGACACCACGAGTAGAGGGTGGGGGTAAGGAAAGTATAAATGTAGCTTTCCTCTTTACAGCTATGTTTTGGATCTAGTATATTCAGGTGATTTTTTTTTTATAGAGGGAGGTCTGAAAAGTGTAAGCTGACCAAGCACTTTACTGCAAGGTCTACTTTCTTAGTATACTTGGCCCCTGCAATGACTAACTGTTCAGCTGATGAAATACATGGTGAGTGTCTCATCAGAATAAAAAGAAAGCAATGATGGACTAATGCCACGTACACACAATCGGAATTCTCGTCTGAAAAAGTTCAATAGCCAGTAGCCAATAGCTTCTGTCTCGTAGTTGAATCTGAGCATGTGTGATTTTTGGCGTGTCGGAATTGCATACACAGGATCGGAATTACCGGCAGAAATTCGGACAGCTAAATTCCGATTGGAGCATACACACGGTCGCATTTTCCAATGAAAAGCTCTCATCGGTCTTTTTTGGCCGGAATTTCGATCGTGTGTACGTGGCATTAGAAGGTTAAGAAAGTATACAAAGTTGGAAAGCTGTGCTATAATACTTGCTGCCAAGAGCCAAACAGAGACTATTACATAAAGATGCAGAGGTAGGAAAGACTGTGTTGAAAGAATTAAATGTATCTTCTGTCAAAATTGGTAATTAAAATGTTTGTAGCTTTCTTCGGGTGTCTGCTAGCTTGATCCCAGTCAGCACTTGGAAGATCAACTTTAATAGAGGCTGTAAGGTTAGACTACCTGAAGGTCAGTGTTGCCAACGGCAAAAACTAATGTAGCTCAGTATTAAGAATATAATTGTCACCCGGCCCCAGCACAGCAAGGTCTGCTACAGGACACACTATTGCACTATAATATAATATAATATAGAAATAAAATAATTATAAGATGCATAATAATACATAGAGATACATACAGTATGAATTGGGCACAAAACATCTAAGCATTTTTAATATACATTTTTTTCTTGACCGATGTGGTTTTCCTTTGCAAGGGTCCAACTGTTTACTCTATCTCTGTTTGGATCTTTATCTAATAGTTTCAGTTTAAATCTTGGCAGCAAATATTACATTATCGGTATTCATGTGATACATAGCAAAAACAAAAATAAACTTCTTTTTAAGATCCTATTTAAAATTCAAAAACTGCATTCCATTCTTCAATACATGCTTCACCGATGCACATCCAAAGCAAAACAAATATTATAAAACAAAAACACATAAATTATTGCCCATGTATCCAAATATTATGGGATGAAACTGTCCAAAGCTAAGCAAGAAAAATGAATAAAAGTTAATGTATACTATATATTTTTTCTAAGTGGTCTTTTTTTTTCCCCTCAACATCAAAGGCAGTTTTGATCATGCATCAGTGCACACCCGCGAAAGTCCAGGTGTACATGTTTGCAATGAAAAAAAAAAATAAAAGAAGAAGAAGTTTAAGAATTAAATTGTTTTTCTTCTTTCAACATTCTTTGATTCTTTGAGTGTAGCTTGATTTCAAAATGCTAAAAAAAAAAAAATATAATAGCTGTCTGTTGTATTTGCTACTGAATGTGTTGGATGTTCTTTAGAAGATTAAAATATTAGAAATAAATAAAAATAAAAAAAAGTGCTATGAATTTTCCTTTTAGAAAGCTTTTTTATTACATGTAGTGTATATTCGCAAACTGTATAAAGGTACTTATCATAGACTAAGGATGAGCCGAACACCCCCCGGTTCAGTTGGCACCAGAAGCTGCGAACAGACCTAAAATTTGCATGAACGTTAGAACCCTGTTAAAGTCTATGGGGCTCGAACATTCAAAAACAAAAGTGCTAATTTTAAAGGCTAATATGCAAGTTATTGTCCTAAAAAGTGTTTGGAGACCTGGGTTCTGCCCCAGGGGATATGTATCAATGCAAAAAAACTTTTAAAAAACAACATTTTTTTTCAGGAGCAGTGATTTTAATAATGCTTAAAGTGAAACAATAAAAGTGTAATTTTCCTTTAAATTTCGTACCTGGGGGGTGTGTATAGTATGCCTGTAAAGGGGCACATGTTTCCCGTGCTTAGAACTGCCCCTGCACAAAGTGTAATTTCTGCAGGAAAAAAAGTCATTTAAAAGCACTCGCTTACCAGACCCTTCAGGTCTGGTATGGATTTTAGGGGGAAGTCCACGCCAAATTAAAAAAATGGCGTGGAGTTCCCCCCAGAAATCCATACCAGACCCTTTATCTGAGCACGCAACCTGGCAGGCTGCAGGAAAAGAGGGGGGACGAGAGAGCCGTACCAGGCCACATGCCCTTAACATTGGGAGGATACTTTGTGGGTCTGTGACCCCTCAAAGCACCATGTCCCCATGTTGATGGGGACAAGGGCCCTTATCCACACAACCCTGACTGGTGGTTGTGGGGGTCTGTGGGCGGGGGGCTTATCATAATCTGGAAGCCCCCTTTAACAAGGGGACTCCCAGATCCCACCCCCCCCCCATTTGAAATGGTAACGGGTACATTGTACCCCTACCATTTCACAAAGAAACTGTAAAAAAATGTTAAAAAACACACAGACACTGTTGAGATAAGTCCTTTATTAAAGATAAAAAAAATAACAAAAAAGATTCCAGTGGTGGTAATCCACTCTTGATATCCAGGCAATGTTCGAGTCGAACATGAGTTTGACTCGAACTCAAAGCTCATCCCTACCATAGACCTTTTGCGAAAGATTCATGATTGTTGTATTGCAATAGAGAAACAATTATATATATTTTTTTTATATATCTAAATAAAAATGTTTTGCCTTTAATTTCTATTTTAAACTGAAAAGGGGTTCAAGCTTTCCTGGATGGGCAGGCTGGCAGCATTTAAGATGCAAATTCTCCCCCAGCTCCTATATATATTCAGGACATTGCCTATCCCAGTCCCCAATTCTTTTTTCTTGCAGGCACAATCATAGTTAAACAAATACCCGTTGAAAGGGAAGAAAGCACGTTGCGCTTTTAGTAAGCTTATTCGGGCTAAAACCGCAGGAGGCATAGGTCATATGCACATAAAGGATTACTACATGGTTACTATACTAGCCCAACTAAGAGGATGGTTCACCACACAACATAACATATTATTGGCTAAATTAGAACAGCACCAGGTCATGGGGGGGATCTCTACACCTACCTCATAACTAGTTGCCTACGCCCGTCTACCGCGGACACAACAGCACCCACTATCCAGGCTTCCATCGATTGCCGGAAGTATCTCCTAAAATCTGAACTTCCTAAAACTACCTTTACAACCCTTAAATTTCCATTATCAGCACTATCACTCCTGTTCCCGGGTTTGTCCCTACATAAATTGGGAGCCTCTAAAATCCTGTTCTTGGAGGACATGTACGTAGGCCCAACACTCAAAACATTCTGATCTCTTCAACCATATTTCATCAGAAATATATAAATACGTCCACTTTCTGAAATGCAATAAAGTTATAACTATATCCTTGCCTTGGAAACTGACATCATACTTCACGGCTAACACTACTAAAAGTAAAGGTATCTCATTAGTATATAATTTAAGAATAAACATACACATTTCAGCAAAACATCCAACATCCAGGCATGGGAAGATGACTTGGGTAAGAAATATAGTGAAGATCAGTGGGAGAAATCACTCAACACTAGCTTTTCAGTCACCAAAGGGGTCAACTTATGGGAACGTCATCAACAATTCCTGCTATGATGGTATCTCACTCCATACTGTCTATCTAAACTCCATACCCTATCCCCGAAATCCTTGAGGGACTGTGGAGCAGTGGGGACCTTGTCACACATACTATGGCTTTGCCCAATCATTCAAATCTACTGGTCCAATGTTTTTAAAGTAATCAGGCAAGTCACAGGGGTGCAGCTAAACCCCTCCCAAAGTATGGCACTTCTTTCCCTAGGGATAGAAGCATCCCCAACAAAAGAGAGAACAATAATTTCCCATATCCTACTAGCAGCGCGCCTCACCCTGACCAGGCATTGGAAGGATAACTCACCTCCCAAACTAGCAGAAACACTACAAATAATAGATACACATGGCGTATATGAAACACAACTCGCACTCCGTACTGGTAAATATCTGACAATTAGCAAACTCTGGAGCCCATGGAATAGGTGGTATTCACAGCATAGAGGATTGTATTCCTCAGATGGTTAGACATGATCGATATGCTAGCAGCCTATTTTTAAAACCTTAATCTGGAAGTCCACCCAGAAGAAATGGTTGACTGTTTTCTGTTGTTTAATTTTGTATTTTTTATACTTTTTTTTTTCTATTTTTGATTTCTGTTAGTTGCCTTTTTTCTCTCGTTCTTATGATTATCCCACTTGTTAACATGGATGCTGAGGTCTACTTTATGATAAGAGCGATTTAACTATTTATCCTAGTAGTTAGATCTGCTTGAATATGTTATATTATATTTTGCACTTTACTGCATATGTGTGACCCAATAAACATTGCTTATAATAAAGAAGGATATAGAACCTCCTCCTCCAGGACACAGTGTGAACCCAGAAGGGTAGTCGGAGAGGGAGATTCACCCTCTTCCACAATAAGATGGTGGACACTGCCGTGAATCAGTCTATTAAGAAACCCATCAATATATATCTTGTATAAGTGCTTGCAAATGCTTGGTAACACGTGAGAACAGACACTACTAATAATATGTTTATCTTTACTATCTTTGTAATTGTGTTATAACATGTTTACGACATACCTTGTACTTTTTTTCTGAAAAATTCAATAAAAAGATATTGAAATAAAAAAAAAAAACTGAAGGGATTGTTTTACAAGATGATCATTTACAATGACTTTAACCACTTTCAGACTGGACAATTTTGCTGGCTAAAGACCAGACCACTTTTTGCGATTAGGCACTGCGTCACTTTAACTGACAATTGTGCGTTTGTGTGGCTTGGCTCCCAAACAAAATTGATGTCCTTTTTTTCCCACAAATAGAGCTTTATTTTGGTGGTATTTGATCACCTCATTTTTTGCACTATAAACAGAAAAAGAGCTATGATTTTGAAAAAAAAACTCATTATTTTTTTACCTTTTGCTATAATAAATATCCCCAAAAAATCTATTAAATTTTTTTTTTTTCCTCAGTTTTGGCCGATACGTATTCTTCTACATATTTTTGGTAAAAAAATCGCAATAAGCGATTATTGATTGGTTGGCGCAAAAGTTATAGCGTTTACAAAATAGGGGATAGTTTTATGGCATTTTTATTAATAATTTTTTTTACTAGTAATGGCGGCGATCACAATTTTTATTGTGACTATGACATTATGGCGGACACATCGGGACATTTGTGACACATTTTTGGGACCATTGTCATTTATACAGCAATCACTGCTATACAAATGCACTGACTCCTGTGTAAATGACACTGGCAGTGAAGGGGTTAACCAGGAGGTTGCAGTGTAGGGGTTAAGTGTGTCCTAGGGGCATGTTTATAACTGTGGGGGGCGCAGCTGTGTTTTACAGATCACTGATCTCTGCTCCAATCACAGGCCATTCACGTGCTATTCTGCCGATGTACATCATTGTGCGTATGGTCGGGAAGCGGTTAAGCAAACTTAAGTGCATGGTAATATAGCCTTTAAGTTGTTATTATCAGGGCCGCCATTAGAAATCATGGAGCCCTCTACAGCCTATCTGACAACCCCCTCCATGTTACATGTATTTCTCCGATGCAGAATGGCATTGTGGCAACGTACGATACATGTGTTGGCGCATCACTCTGAATGGCACTCTTACATATCTTACAACGGACGTGTGCTGAGCTGCCAACAAATTTTGCACACACCACTTTTTGGGAGGGCAACACACACCTGTTGCAAGGTGCATTTAGGTGGTATTGCGATTGTATGACACCATATCGTACCAACACATTTATCATGTATAGGCCCAGTAGTATGTTAAAAAGGCAAGAATCACAAAGGAATGCTGTGCCTCCCACATTAATTCACTGACTGTCCATTGACAGTCAGTTTAGTGTAAAAGGAGCATTCCCTTGTGATCCTATGACAGTTGCAGGGCAGGGCGCCCACCCCCTGCACTCTACACTGTGCAGGACTAATCTTGCTTTGAAGCTAAACTTGGGCCACCCTGCTGATCCAGTGGGCTCCAGGCCAAGTACACTAGGGCTCTCTGTACCCCACTATCGGCAGCCCCAGGTATTATCATGCCACAGTTTTGCATGCCACTGCAGTTTGAAAAATCATAGCTATTATGTGTTTGAGTTATATATTTTGTGACTTTTTCATATGTTTATAAATGGAAGATTTGCTTGATCATTAGCGATGTTGGACTGGTGATCCATACTAACCGATAGTGACACCGAATTTCATACCTTAACTATATTTTGCTCTTGGATTAGTTCATCCCAGGATGTTTAATGCTATAGCACAACAACAGTGATTACCTGAGATAAAAAGAGAGGTTGGGACTTTAAATGAGACATGTAACACACAGATGGTAAATTACTGCACGATAGCACATGAGTTTATTCATGGAGGTACACATAAAAGAACATGGTACATTGCAAATATAGAAAGCTGATATGCATACAATTAAAAACAATAGGTAGGTTTATAATTTCACATATTCCATAGAGTTAATATGCAGTATATGATGTGGGTATATACGCATGTATAAAGGATTACATTTAAAAGGTTTGATGTGTTTTGTGGATGAAGCTCTGCTTCTTCAGCAGCAAACACAGAATGCGTGTATATCTTCTTCAAAATTGATCATGCGGTGCTGAGAGCTGAAAGTTGAGGAGGCCTGAGAAAACGTGTCGGGAACTGTGGGGACGTAACCTGCAGACAACCAAGGCGAATAGCACACCATTGACACCACACTCGAGGGGGGGAAGAGAAAGAGATGGTGTCCATAATAAGATGCACATTAGTGCTTGTAGCAGATTCAGAATTAATCTTATGATCCCAAAGTTTGTGGTCCATAGAGTGCCCATCAAGAAGTGAGAGACAACCTTTACCTTTTAAGATGTCAGGAACATCTTTGCCTGATAAAAAAATATGCCCTATCATGAAGCAGCCAGCTTTATTACCCATTGTTTCTAGTTTAGACTTTTGAGCATCTATGGCTAGTCTAAAATTAGAAAAATAAATCATTGCTTGCTATAAGCTGCTGTTATGTAGTTAATCATGGCTTTATGCTCTGTCTTAGTAAACAAATCTGCATAAGTAGAATTGCAATACTATAAAGTTATAAACTCAAAGAATAATTGTGCGCTTATGAGTAATATAGAATACATATTTCCGACCAATCTGTTCATTCAAAATAATTACATTCAGTTAATTAAAGAGATAAAGTTAGGAGACTGCTGAAATCCACCACCTATCTGGGTATTGGATATGATAAAACTATAAAAAACATATAAGAGTGTGCTGTCTCTTTAAGTGATTATGTGTAAATACAATAAATATAGTTTAAATTCATGTAAATACTTCTAAAGTACTGTACTAAACCAATAGCGTATGAAACATATATAAATACATTCATTTCATATGATATAAGTACATTATAAATAAGAAAAGAAGAGTCCAAATAAATTGCAAATATACAATCCTCCACTCTCTTCTACTTCTGTGAGAAATTCTTGAGCAGATAACACCACTAAATGAAAGATTGTGCCACCAAAGCCACTCCACCACAAAGAGTTATTAAGCGCCTTACTACACTGTTAGATCTCACACAGAGCTCAAAGAACACCTTGCTGCTTAGCAGCTACATAAATCTCGATCCAAGAGATAACACTCTCTTTGTTCCTAAGTTGGTTCACTCAATAGAGGGGATTAAAGTGAAAAGGAGGCCAACATAGTGTAGTATTTTAGGCAAACATTTATTAAAATAATAAGATTACACTTACAAGATACATGGATTCAAACAGCATGTAACTCCATACAGAAGCACCTTCTGGGCTTCCACCCAGTGTGTGGAATAACATCACTTGTGAGTCCCCATCCAACACGTTTCTCCATAACAAGTGTCGGCGAGCTCAAAAGGCGTATGACTTGATAAAGCGTATTGGTGTGAAATGTGTTGCCCAGTACCATCAGCTCTATTACTCCTCCACCATAGCAGCTGCTTCCTGGTTCCCTTGGTGGCCAGCTGTTGTCATTCCTGACGCATCCGGACCTATAACACAGTGGTGATTTTGGTCCACTAATTCCAGCTACAGGATATACCAACCAGGGCCATTCCATTACCATACTAATCCTGCTGCCCATGGGGTTCACTTGTTCGGCATTACCGCTACCAAAGATGTAAGTTAGTATCCAAACATAGGATGTAACAGCAACTGTTACATCTAGGCTGTGCTGGGAGCAGTGGTGGCCCATCCATAGCCCATCCACAGGGGCGCCTCCCCCCTAATCCATACACCCGGCCCCTAATCTTTTTTTAGAAGCACATCATTAGAGCCTGAGGCTCTAATTGGCTTAAAAAAGGGTTAGCTCGGGGTGCAGAACATCCTGTGACCCATCACCTGATTGGCAGAGAGGGGAAATGATCCTATTGGCTGCCAAGAAGGAGATGCAGGGGAAGCCACAGTGAAGCCCAGGAGGAAGAGATGCAGGGTGAAGCCGCTACCCTAGAGGAAGCACTGCCCTTGACCTAGATGGGGTAAGTGCGGTGCTGGTGACCGACTGGGGGGTGCCTGTGACCGGACCTACTGACCGATGGCCACTAGGAGTATCTTCTACCTAAACTGGCAGTGGATTTTGCTTTGATATTATTGAAAGACGCTTTTTTTGGCCTTATTTTTTCACAAAAGCAAAAAAAATCCCCAAAAATTCTTTAAGTATGTAAACAGTAAAAAGGGAGGACAGACCATATTGGCCCCATAAAGAATGAGGAAGGACATCTGGTTACAAAGGATGGGAAGATGGCAAAGGTATTGAATTTATTCTTCTCCTCAGTCTTCACAAGGGAATCGGGGGGCTTCAGTAACCAAAACTGCAGTGTTTATCCTCATGACACATCACAGGATGCACCTCCATGGTTAAGATGACAGAATTCAAATTAGACTTGGGAAACTTAACATTAATAAATCACTGGGACCAGATGGCTTGCACCCAAGAGTACTTAGGGAGCTCAGTCAAGTAATTGCCAGACCATTGTTCCTAACTTTTACTTGTTACTGACTGAAATGGTACCAGCTGATTGGAGAAAAGCCAACAAAGCACCAATATTTAAAAAGGGCTTTAAATACAACCCTGAGAATTACAGACCAGTTAGCCTAACATTAATAGTATGTAAACTCTTGGAGGGGATGATAAGGGATTATATACAAGATTTTATTAATCAGAACAGTATCATTAGCAGTAATCAGCATGCATTCATGAAGAATCATTCTTTCCAAACCAATCTATTAACCTTCTATGAAGAGGTGAGTTGCCATCTAGATAAAGGAAGGCCCGTAGATGTGTGGAAACCTTGCAAAAAGATCTGAACAAATTAATGAGGTGGGCAACTACATGGCAAATGAGGTTCAATGTAGAAAAATGTAAAATAATGTATTTGGGTGGCAAAATATGAATGCAATCTATACATTGGGGGAGAGACCCTCTGGGGGAGTCTAAGATGGAAAAGGATCTGGGGGTCCTAGTAGATGATAGGCTCAACAATGGCATGCAATGCCAAGCTGCTGCTAACAAAGCAAACAGAATATTGGCATGCATTAAAAAGGGGATTAATTACAGAGATAGAAACAATAATTCTCCCACTCTACAAGACTCTAGTTGAGCCGCACCTAGAGTATGCTGTCCAGTTCTGGGCACCAGTCCTCAGGAAGGATGTACTGGAAATGGAGCGAGTACAAAGAAGGGCAACACAGCTAATAAAGGGTCTGGAGGATATTAGTTATGAGGAAAGGTTGTGGGCACTGAACGTATTCCCTCCGGAGAACAGATGCTTGTGAGGGGATATGATTTCGAATTAAAATTACCATACTGGTAACCCCACAATAGGGATAAAACTTGTTCGTGGAAGGGAGTTTAACAAGACTTGTGGCAACTCATTAAAATTAGAAGAAAAGAGATTTAACCTTAAACTGCGTAGAGGGTTTTTTACTGTAAGAGCGGCAAGGATGTAGAATTCCCTTCCACAGGTGGTGGTCTCAGCGGGGAGCATCGATAATTTCAAGAGACTATTAGATAAGCACCTGAACGACCGCAACATACAGGGATATACAATGTAATACTGACATATAATCACACACATAGGTTGGACTTGATGGACTTTTTTGACCTCACCAACTATGTATATATGTAACAATAAGTTGTACACACATTTCCAGCTCACTTTTTATCCTGTATTACCTCTGGGAAGTGACTTTATATGAAAGAATTACATTAATGGTCAATCCTAAGCACTTGTGTGGATATTCCTAATGCATGACAGTACTTTAGAAACATTTACATGAATTGATGTTATATTTATTGTGTTTAATAGTTATTAATTTAAAGGGACAGCACACTCTTACATGTTTTTTTTTATAATATTATAAAGTCCACTAGGCATTTCATAAAATCAGTTTTGTATATCAATGGCCATACAAATTGTATAAGACTGAATTTGTACATTATTATTATTATTATTATTATTTGTACTTATAAACTTCAAAATTAGTTGCTTCATCCTCCGTTTTGATACAGACCATGCAGCTTGTAGTGCAGGTAAAATATCAGTTAACATCTGCTTGACAATGTCTGTGCCATATTTTTATGTGTTTAATAATGAAGCAGCAAGCGTGTTTTGCTGAACTGCAAACAAAGCCCAGCATGACAAGCAATGTGCAGAGCTAATACCCAAGGGTCACTTACCTACACTTCTCCAGATGTTGCTGAACTACAACTCCCAAAGCATTACTAAAAGCAGCTGTAATTGGGACCACAGTTCATTAACAGATTGATTGGTTCCAGTTGTATTTATCAAGAGGAAAGGGAACTGTAATATAAATGGATTAAAGTGGTAACACAACTGACAGTAGAAACATTTCTGTCAAGGTGCTACTAAATGGTACTCAACAGTTTTTTCATTAGTATACCGTATATACAGTATTGTTCTGGAAATATTATAGATAGGCAACTCCTATCCTCGTATTGATTAGTGGTTCCAAATAACTGTTCCCTACTGCAGTAGATATTAATCATTTGGAACCACATAGAAGTTGCCTATCTATACAATTTCCAGATATTATATATATATATATATTTCAAATATGAATAACATTAGTGTCCTTTAAATAGAAACTGTTTGTACAGTGTTCACAATTATCCACACATAAACTTCCGGTATTTACATTTACATATCAATATTCAAATTGCGTCCACTCTTGATTCATTGCCATATTATGAATGTGAACCACATGAAAAGCACGCCTAGTGTGATGTCACTCCCCTCTGGACATCGCTCGCCTTCTGTCGCACATTTTTTTTTTAAACACAGCACAGAGAAAGCTACTCACGTGTAGTCTTTATACAAAGTGCATCAGTACAATTGGTAATCAGCAGTAATTTCTTCAGATCCCAGATGTTACCTTTCTTGTTATCGCTCTGTTCTAGGTGGGGGGGGGGGTTAAATAGGGAGAAGTGCAAAAGATTGTGTCACAAATGGTGTGTTAAATGCTTATTAACATCTTGAAGACATGGCAGCTTAAAGGATATGTTTACCTTTAAAAATAAATAAATGCACATTTTTTTTACAGGTAAAAAAAAAAAATCTGCATTTACTAGTTTATTTTTATTTTTAGGATCCTGGAAAGCATTGCACCAGCGATCAGCAGATCGTTGGTGCCACATACAGGTCTCCTGCTGACTGTCAGTGTGAGCTATATGGGTAGGCAGTTTCACACTGACAGGAAATATCAATGAACAACCACAGCGCTCAATGGCACCATGGTAGTTAATTTTAGAACTATAAGCTGGCAGCTGCAAAGGATGTTGGTTCTTGTAGTTCATTCATTCAACTCTGTGAATGAATGACAAGGCCTTGTGGGCGGAGCCCTGTGCAGCTGCACTCATTTCAAAAAGTGAAAGGGGTTGGTTTGCACTGTAACATGCGGGTTCAGTCAATTCAATGAGCTGCCAAATGCATTTCATACAAGCAAGATGTAAGGCAGGCACTACTTTTTAAGATTGTGCCACATCACAATGCATGGTACCCTTACCATGTGTAGAAAGACAATATATATATACGCTGTGCTAAAAGGTATGTATAAGAAATGCACAGTAAATAAATGATCTCAAGTAAACAATGAACCAGTGAATTATAAATGTTAATACACATATATCTTACTATGGATATAGTTAAAGTACATAGATGTGTATTACAAGCCAAAAAAAATAAAAACATATAATATATATATATATATATATATATATATATATATATAGTAGAAATATATCAAAGTGCTTCTGTGCTTTCCTATAGTGTCTAAATAAGTTAATAATGACCGTGCTTTCATACAGTGTCCAATACATTGTCCAAATATGTCACTATTGACCCCAGTCGTGTGGGTGAGCGGTTTGCTGATGTCAACACTGTGGATCAAGTGGCCCATGGTGGTGGTGAAGTTATGGTATGGTCAGGTGTATGCTATGGACAATGAACACAGGTGCATTTTATTGATGGCATTTTGAATGCACAGAGATACAGTGATGAGATCCTGAGGCCCATTGTTGTGCCATTCACCCATGACCATCACCTCATGTTGCAGCATGATAATACACGGCCTCATGATGCAAGGATCTTTACACAATTCCTGGAAGCTGAATACATCCCAGTTATTGCATGGCCAGCATACTCACCGGACATATCACCCATTGAGCATGTTTGTGATGCTCTGGATCGGCGTATATGACAGCGTTTTCCAGTTCCTGCCAATATCAAGCAGCTTTGCACAGCCATTGAAGAGGAATGGACCAACATTCCACAGGCCACAATTAACAACCTATGCAAAGGAGATGTGTTGCACTGCGTGAGGCAAATGGTGATCACATCAGATACTGACTGGTTCCCCCCTGACCCCCCATACAGTAAAACTGCACATTTTACTGTGGCCTTTTATTGTGGTCAGCCTAATGCCCCGTACACACGAGCGGACTTTTCGACATCCAAACTCCGACGGACCGAGTCCGTCAGACTATCCGATCGTGTGTGGGCTGCAACGGACTTTTGATTCGCCAAAGTCTGACGGACTTTAGAAATGAAGCATGCTTTAAATTTTCCCGTCGGAACTCCGCCGGACCCGGTCCCCTTCGAAAAATTTGCTCGTGTGTGTGCTACTCCGACGGACTAATACCGACGCTAGGGCAGCTATTGGCTACTGTCTATGAACTTCCTTACGTCGAATCCAGTCGTACGTCATCACGTTCGACTCCGTCGGAGTTTGGTGTGATGGTGTGTGGTCAAGTCCGTTCAGTCGAAAAATCCGCCAGAACTCCGTCGGAACTCTGGCGGAACTCCTTTGGAGGTCTGTCAGACTTAATCCCTCTCGTGTGTACGGGGCATTAGGCACACCTGTGCAATAATCATGCTGTCTAATCAGCATCTTGATATGCCACACCTGTGAGGTGGATGGATTATCTCGGCAAAGGAGAAGTGCTCACTAACACAGATTTATACAGATTTGTAAACAATATTTGAGAGAAATAGGTCTTTAGTGTCCATAGAAAAAGTCGTACATCTTTAAGTTCAGCTCATGATAAACGGGGCAGACACAAAAGTGTTGCGTTTATAATTTTGCTCAGTGTATAATAATAAGCAGTCATTTTTTACTCATGTGTTTATTCCAAATAAGGGACCACTCATTGCAGGCTTTTAATATACAAGGTGGAATTTTTATTTTATTGTTTAATAATGAACAAAAACAGTCACAATTCTAACCTAACATCGCAAGCAGTTTAGTATTTACTGATTATATCAGTAGACTGATCCAAAAACCTTCACTGCTTTTTGTTAAAATGTCTTATCAGCCAATCATCTTTTTTTTTTTTGGGCTTGACTATGTAATAAAAGGAAAATCATTTGTGCCAATCTTCAGTAGGCCAGATGGTTCTCTTACCACAAGGGGCTGGATGTTAATTGACATTTTTGGTATGACATGCTAAGTAGGAAAAATGAAATTCTGTAGCTGGTGTGTTCCTTGGGATTTCTGCAGATTTCTTGGGCTTTCTTCAGACTTCCTGAATCCACTAAAATTTCTTATCTCATTAAGAGAAAAAAGCTTTAGAATGGCAGGTACTCTAATAACTTCAATATCAGGACACACGTTACAAACATGAAGCCCTTTGTTGCTTTTAAAATAAGGCAGATTGTAGAATGGCGATAATATTTAAAGGCCAATATGATTTCAGATCTAACCAGGACGGTCAGAACAATAAAATATGATTTCTGATTGCTGTGCATTATTCTTTGCCTTATTAAAGAACTCTAAAGATGCTTTCATTCATGTTTGTATTATAGAACTCTACAACCAAGTGATTACAAGTAATTATAGTAATTGTGCCTTGGGGTCATTTGAATGTTATACTTTAATGTTACAAGGTATAACTACCTTATGTTGGCAGAAATTGCACATGCAAAATGATGGCTCATACTTAGTCCAACTATATAAATCAGTGATTCTCAACCAGGGTTCCGTGGAACCCTAGGGTTCCTCCAGAGGTTGCTAGGGGTTCCTTCAGCAATGGGCAATTTCCACCTCTCAGATAAGTTCCCACTCACACCATTGATCTTTTTAACTATCTGTAAGGAGGTGATTTTTCCCAATGACCACAAGTGTAAGGAGCATTCTTCCTACTGACCATCACACTAATGCAGGGGTCTCAAACTAGCGGCCCTCCAGCTGTTGCAAAACTACATATCCCATGAGGCATTGCAAGGCTGATAGTTACAAGCCTGACTCCCACAGTCAGAGGCATGATGGGACTTGTAGTTTCGCAACAGCTGGAGGGCCACCAGTTTGAGACCCCTGCACTAATGTATCATGAGTTGTAGATTTCTAATTTTTTAGCAGGTGTTCCCCCGTGATCAGAGAACTATTTCAAGGGTTCCTAAAGGTTGAGAAAGGCTGGTATAAATAGATATGTCATGTCAGTCCGTCAAGGTCTAATGACCACTGCAGTTATACAAGCAAATGCGTGCATACATTGGGGTTGATTTACTAAAAATAGACAGTGCAAAATCTGGTGCCGCTCTGCATAGAAACCAACCAGCTTCTGTCCCGGTTCACACTTATGCAAATTCTATGCGGATCAGATGTGATCCGAAAAGCATAGATTTGCATGTCATATAAAAAACATTATTTTCCAATGAAGGCTGTTCACATATAGGCAATGCAAATTTGATCCAGTTAAAAAAAGGGTTTGTAGTGATATAAATGTAGTGGGGTGATAATTATTAGAAGTCAGTTTATTCCTGCAGCAAGCACGTTAATTCCAGAGAGATACATTTATTGAGTCCCAGCACAGAAAAAAGTCCACAAGATACTTGCAACAGATGACAAAATCCAAAAGAGTATTTGTAAATATTACAATGAACATCGGCCTTCAGAGTCCCATTTGTCATTCTAAGGCCGCGTACACACGGACTTGACCACACACGATGAACAGACAGTCCGCTGAAAGCTTGCGCGATGACGTGTACAGCACGTACGACGGGACTAGAAATACGACGTCCAATACACTGCAATGCAACCTTCGGCCGTGTAAATCCTTTCTGAGCATGCGCCATATTTAGTCCGTCCAACTTGCCTACTCACGAGCGGACTGTCCGCTGAAACCAAAGTTGGACGGACAATATTACGGAAATTCCGAAAGACTTAGTCCGCCAGACAGTCCGCTGAAAAAGTCCGCTGAAGCCCACACACGAGCGGTCTATCCGCTGAAACACGTTTCAGCGGACCAAGTCCGTCAGACAGTCCGCCCGTGTGTACGCGGCCTTATTCTAGCAAGCATAGAGACACTACAATCCAGCATATGTCTAATCTATAATATGCACCTATACAGCTTCCATGTATTCAATAATGTGTATTAGAATCTAGATCTGTCCCTTCAGGTTGATGAATAATGAGTAAAAGAATGAATGCTTTCTTTCCAAAAAGCATTAACAACCCCCATGGACCCTTACTATTCTTTTCAAGTCTGGTCAGACAAATTTACAGTTTACAATCTTCTGTAAGTAACTCCTCTGGCCCTTTTGTTATCTAAAATGCAAGTTGTCTGCCAGCTATGTTAAGCCCCACATACACCTACAGTATGTACACATAAAAAAATCTCTCTCTCTCTCTCTCTCTCTCTCTCTCTCTTTCTCTCTCTCTCTCTCTGTGTATTTATGTATATATATATATATATATATATATATATATATATTTATTTATATATTATCCTATAAATTGGCCAGCAGGGTCCTGTGCGGGTTTAGTGCGGTGTCAATTTAATCTCCATAGACTTCTATGGGACCTAATTGAATTCGTAGTCCAGTGTTCATATCACTGCATTTTTTTATAGTAAAATAAGATTGGAGATGTGACAACTCCCCTCACGAATGCACACTAAATTTTCATGGAAACCACACATGCTAAGCAGAATTTGCATTGTGATGTAAAAAAATTGCAATGCAAATTTGTACCGTGTACCGCTTTAAATTCGTACTGCATCAGTGTGAACTGGGGCTCCAGGTTTTTTTGTCAAAGCTTAATTGAACAAGCTAAGGTTAAGTGCCGGTTCACACAGGGGCGACACGACTTGCAGCGTGACTCACAGACCCGACCTGCACACGACTTCAGCAGCGACTTGCAAAACGACTTCTGTATAGAAGTCAATGCAAGTCGCCTGAAGTCGCCCCAAAAATAGTACAGGAACCTTTTTCTTAGTCGGAGCAACTTGAGTCGCTCCTATTAGAATGGTTACATAGTACAGAACGGAGCACACAACGGATAAGTCGCCTGACAAGTCGCTCCTGTGTGAACCGGCACTAAAAGTTGATTGGCTACCATGCACAGCTGCACCAGATTTTGCACTCTCCAGTTTTAGTAAATCATCCCCATTCTGGTAGACAGGAATGGCAGAAGCTAAATAATTAGTTGCTATTTTCAGACGTATGAAAGGAAAAAAACATAAAGAGAACAAAAAAAAAACTCCAGGTAGTTTAAAACTAATCATCAGCCATACTGGTGAAAAGTATTAATGCAAAAAATTCAGTCTCCATGTCAAGTCGCCAGCCAGTTAAAAGGATGTGCATATTTGGAATGGCAATTAACCACTTCAGCCCCTGGAGAATTTGGCTGGCCAAAGAGCAGAGCACTTTTTGCGATTCAACACTGCATCGCTTTAACTGAAAATTGCGCGGTCATGCGACATGGCTCCTAAACGCTGGAAGCGCAGCACCACCATTTTTTCTTTAGTCTATATACATGAGCTGGTGTCTCATGAAAGTGCCTGCGGCATCCACTAGATAAGAGCATCCCTCACAAATCTCATTTAAGCGCAGGAGCCCATTGAATATTTCCTAAACAAAATTGACGTCCTTTTTTATAGAGCTTTCTTTTGGTGATATTTGATCACCTCTGCGATTTTTATTTTTTTGCGCTATAAACAAAAAAGAGTGACAATTTAGAAAAAAACACATAATTTTTTACTTTTTGCTATAATAAATATCCCCCAAAAATATATAAAAAGACATATTGTTTGCTCAGTTTAGGCTGATACGTATTCTTCTACATATTTTTGGTAAGCGTTTATTGATTGGTTTGCGCAAAACTTGGCGTGTCTACAAAATAGGGGATAGTTTTATGGCATTTTTATTAATATATATTTTTTTTAGTAGTAATGCCGGTGATCTGCGATTTTTATCATGACTGCGACATTATGGCGGTCAGATCAGACAATTTTGACACATTTTTGGGACCATTCACATTTACGATTAAAATTGCATTGATTACTGTGTAAATGTGACTGGCAGTGAAGGGGTTAAGACTAGGTGGTGATGTAGGGGTTACGTATGTCCTAGGGAGTTATTCTAGCAGTGGGGGGCTGTGTGCTCCCGATCACAGGGAGCTATGATCAGTGACAGTGTCATTAGGCAGAACAGGGAGATGCTTGTTTACATTAGCATCTCCCTGTTCTTCCTCTCCGTTAGACGATTGCGGGTATCCCCACGGACATCAAATCTGCGGGACCCGCGATCCGACTAACAGAGCTCGCGGCGGGCATGCACCTGCTATGCAAGCCCCGCAAAATCACGTTATACTGCAGTAGTGCAGCTGCTTGAGAACTTAGTAAATGAGCGGAAACTCTGCTGATTTTCATCATCCAATCATGTGCAAGCAAAAATTTATTTATTCATTTATTTTCTCCTTGCATGTGATTGGGTATTCTTTGCAACGTGAAGCTTTACCTCATTTACTAAGCTCTGGAGCAACTGCACTTACAGAGTTTACTTTTTTTTTTTTTTTTGCCTATAGTAAATGAACCCCAATGAGACACAAATAAAAAATATCAGCCCAGTCCAAGGACAATGTACCATATGCTTTGTCTGTCATTACAGATGGATGCTGAGTTTATAAATGATTAGAAAATGTTTTCACCATGTAACATATATATTAACAAAATACATTGTAGTTTGTGGCAGATCTAACTGCCAAACCACTAAATTTGTCAAAATAGGCATAACATGTATTTTGTCACATTACACATTCATATTGCCAATAACTCATAAAACATAAGCATATAACACCCTGTTGTTAATTTACTAAAATTGGAGAGTGAAAAATGTTGGTTTGGTTTCTACGCAAAGCTGCACCAGTTATTGCATGCTCCAATTTTAGTAAATTCTCCCCCTCCCCCATGTGTTCTATATTGGGCCACCGGGTTGATTTAGTCAATTAGCTTCTACCTTCAGCTTGTTTAGTTAAGCTTTGACAAAAAAAAAAAAAAAAAAAAGCAACTGGAAGCTGGTTGGTTTCTATGCACAGCTGGTACCAGATTTTGCACTCTCCAGATTTAGGCATTGGCAGCTCATGCAAATTAATATTTCCCTATGAGAGCCGTCTTATCTGGTCTAACACAAGTCGGTCTGACTTTGAAAAAGTTCCTGCACTACTTCGGTTGGACTTTAAACCTATTTTAGCCCACTGAATATCATTAAAGTCGTATCAAAGTTGGATCTTCGTCTTAACTCTTCCGACTTTGGCATGCGACTTGTGCTCAGAGGATCTTGTAGGAAAACTCCCCGCCATATTAAAAAAAAAATGGTATGGGGGTTCCCCTCCAAGAGCATACCAGGCCCTTCGGGCTGGTATGGATTTTAAGGGGAACCCCCATGCCAAAAAAAGTTGTGGGGTCCTCCCCAAGATCCATACCAGCCCCTTATCTGAGATGCAGCCCGGCAGGTCAAGAAACGGAGTGGGGGTGAGTGAGTGCCCCTCCTCCTGAACCATACCAGGCCACATGCCCAAAAGCACCTTGTCCCCAAGTTGATGAGGACAAAGACCTCCACCCGACAACCCTGGCCAGTGGTTGTCGGGGGCTGCAGGCGGGGGGCTTATCAGAATCCGGAAGTCCTCTTTAACTAGGGGGCCCCCAAGATCCCATCCCCCACCCTATGTGAATGAGTATGGTGTACATTGTATACCTACCCATTCACCTAAAAAAAGTGTCAAAAATAAAAACAGTACACGGGTTTTTGACAAAATTATTTATTAAATCAGCTCCGGCGTCTCTTCCAATTTCTTCTCCCCTCTCCAGCTCTTCTCCATCCTCTGGCTCTATCTTCTTTCTCTGCCAATTCTCATGTCTTATAGCCCTCTCCGGTTCTTCTCCTCTGTCCACTGTCTTCTGTCTATGCTGGGTCTCCTCTCCCTCTGATCTTCCTCCGATGTTGACTCAACACTCTCTCCCGCTCGAATGCTGGGTCTGCCATGTGCCACTACTTATATTGGCAAGGGGAGAGTCCACCGGGTGACATCATCAGGATGCCCCACCCCTTATGATGTCACCACCCCATCATGCCCTGGGCAGTGATGTCTTACGGGGTGGGGCCTCTAGATTACATTATGGCAAAATCCTTTGCTCTCACAACCATGTGTTTATTTTTCAAAAACTAGTTTGAAAGATTTTTTGACAGGTGTATGACTTTCATAATTCTCCTTAAAGAATTAAAGATGTTGTACTTGGGGGCTTAAAGGGCATTTACACTTTTGAATATTTGTTACATGTTCCCATTCATGTAGCATCATTTATAACTATAATGAAAATTGATACTTACCTTTTTTATTTGCTGTTTTCTGTACATTTTCGAAACTGGAGTTTACCTATTCTATGTAATGGTAAGAAGTGGGTTGGGAAGTTGTGTTTACCATAATTATCCTTGTCTGTACTGTGCTGGCTGATTTTTATTACCAATTATGTACTAGACTTGCACACTGTTTGTGCTAACAAAAGGTTAAATATATCAAAGCTTGTCTGGTATATTGTTGCATGTTTAAACCAATCTGTCCTTAAAGAGGAAGTAAACCCTTCCAAACAACTTGGACCTATAGGTAAGCCTAGATTAAGGCTTACCTGTAGGTCCAAGCAATATCTCCTAAACCTATATGGTTTAGGAGATATTTGCCCGAAAATGGGCACCGCTGTCTACGGCGCATGCGCCGTAGACAGCGGCGCGCAGGCGCACTAAATGCGGCAAATCCAAGAATGGATTTGCCAAATTTGTCGACTCCCGTGCGCATGCGCGGGAGTGACGTCATCGCGGCTTCGCCGCTGTGATTCATCGGAGCTGCGAGACGCCACAAGCAACATGGATGCGGCGGACTACAGGGGACAGCGGCGACTTCGCTGGCTCCTGTGTCAGGTAAGTGACACATAATGAGCTACTATGCGATGCATAGTAGTCCATTATGCTTTACCTTTGCAGGGAAAAAAAGAGGAAGTAAACCCATCAGGGTTTACTTCCTCTTTAAAGTATAACTAAAGGTAAAGCAGTTTTGTTAGTTTTGAACAGAGTGGAGAGGCATTAGAACATCTATCAGTTTTCCTTACTGTCTGTGCCCCCGTTAAGGAGATTCACCCTCTCTATTTGTCCTGTTTACCATTATCATTAAAAGTAAAAGTAAAAGAAAATCCCACATTTTGGGTTTTCCCCAGAAAGGTAATAGTGGGGATATCTTGCAAAGGGTACATTAGTTCTAATGGCCTCTCCCTTAACTTTCAGGGATTTCTTCTGACTTGCTGTTTAGCTATGAGACAGGAAGTGAAGGGAAATCTCCACAATGGGATACAGATGGCGAAAAAAAATCTGACGTGTTATAACCAGTAGCAGCTGGTGATAATACATTTTGGGGGCGCAAACCCCTGCAGGTCCTTACTTGCCCATCCTGGGCTGTCACAGCTCCGATACCCAGCAGCTTCCATCTTCAGCCTCCTGATTGACCAGGGATGTGAAACCAGAAGTGACGTAATGGTGAATTATGATTCACTATAGTCAAAAGTGGGTGGGTTAGGGGTGCAGTGCTCTGCGCCCCAAACACAATGTTGAACAAGCCAATTAGAGCCTCTAATCACATTCTTGTTTAACATTGATGGATGTAATGGATTTCCATTTGTCCAGCGCCCCCGCAGTGGACTTGCACACACAAATAAATTATAAGATGACTAACATTCTTTAACTTTAAAGGGGTTGTAAAGTCAGAAGATTTTTTATCTTGATGCATTAAGATAAAAGGCCTTCTGTGTGCAGCAGCATCCCCAGCACCACCTAATTATTTACCTGAGCTTCATTGTTCTCCAGTGATGTCCATGAGTGTCTAAGCTACCCGTAACTCTCCTCCTGATTGACCATGGTTCAAATTTAATTTGCCCCTTGTAAGCTATTCTGCACAATAAACACTGCCCATAGAGTGCTATGTATAATTCCTCTAGCAAAAAAAAACAAAAAAAAATAGAAAGCTAGGACATATTTTATCTAGGTATGCTTATTGAATGGGAACACATACCGATCATATAGTCGGGGTTTCTCAAATTTGACTGCAAAGGTGGAAATACACTTTCAAATATAAACATGCCATACAAGGTAAGGAGAGTAATGCGGTGTACACATGGTCAGACTTTCCAGCAGAAAAAGTCAGATGGAATGATTTAATCGGATATTCCGATCGTGTGTGGGCTTCAGCTGACTTTTTCTTTCGAAAATTCTGATGGACCTAGAAATAGAACATGTTTTAAATCTTTCCGGCGGAATCAATTCCTATCGGGAAAGCCATTTGTCTGTATGCTGTTCCAACGAACCAAAAACTATGCAAGGGCAGCTTTTTCTAGTCCCGTTATATGTGTCTAGATGATCAGACTTTGGTTTGATCGTGTGTAGGCAAGTCTGTTTCAGCAGAACTCCGTCGGAAAAAACTTCAGAGTTTATTCTCATGGAAAAAATGGTCATGTGTACGCGGCATAAATCTAAATGAATCAGTGATAGAAAAGTCTGGGCATCCTGGTTGATGACTGACTTAAAGAATATGTAAGGGTAAAACTTTTTCAGTTTTGGATTGGTTTAAATCCTCTGAAAATGTTTATTGTTCCCTAATTGATCCCTCTGTTTGTACTGGTTGTACTGCTAAAGGAAATCTAAAAACATTGGGGGTTATTTAGGAAAGGCAAATCCATTTTTGCACTGCAAGTGCACTGGGAAGTGCAGTCCTTATAAATCTAAGGGGTAGATCTGAAATGAGTGGAAGCTCTGCTGATTTTATCATCAAATCATGTGCAAGCTAAAATGTTTTTTTCTTATTTTCCTTGCATGTCCCCCCCGGATCTACAGCGACTTTACTTCCAAGTGCACTTGCAGTGCAAAGTGGATTTTCCTTTAGTAAATAACACCAGGCCCGGACTGGCCATATGGCAGACCGGGCATTTGCCCGGTGGGCCGGGGCCGCTCGCTCCAAAGAATGTTGCTGTTTAGGCCGCACAGCGGGAGGTAAGAGGTGACCGCGGCCTGAACATGGTTAACACAGGCCGTGGCCGCCGCTCGCCGCTACCGCTATGCGGCCGTTCTGTGTCTCCTCCGGCGGAACTGGCGGCTGCATGGGCTGAGCTGTGTGTCTCTCTCACACACAGCTCAGCCTCAGCGCCGCGCTGACAGTTCCGCTCTCTGATCCCAGGGGCTGCTCCTCCTCCTCCAGCCAAGGTGTCCGCACGATGAGGCAAGGGGCGGGGCTGCTGTGAAGACGTTTCCCCCCGCTCGTGCCCACCCCTTCTCTTGTCGGCAGCACATGTGAGGAGAAAGCTTCCCTCACCATTGGCCACAACAGAGAGCCAATCAGAGACCTAGAGGGGCATCATGGGAAATGTAGTCCCAGAGAAAGGTAGCCCAATTGTTTTCAGCAGGGAGCTGACTACACTCCCCAGCATGCACACTGCTGGGGGGGGGGGTGGGGTGGGGTGATGGGAGGGAGAGAAAAACCTGGAAACAAACAGAAGTGCCTGTAGCAGCTACTACAGGAGACATAAAAAACGAAAGAGAGGACTGTGCTGGGGAACTAATAGCCCCAGCACCACCAGAGAGAGCCATGCTGCACCGCACCACCACAGAGAGCCACGCTGCACCACCACACCAGAGAGAGAGTCACGCTGCACCGCACCACCAGAGAGAGCGCCACGCTGCACCGCACCACCAGAGAGAGAGCGCCACGCTGCACCGCACCACCAGAGAGAGAGCGCCAAGCTGCACCGCACCACCAGAGAGAGAGCGGCACGCTGCACCGCACCACCAGAGAGAGAGTGGCACGCTGCACCGCACCACCAGAGAGAGAGCGCCACGCTGCACCGCACCACCAGAGAGAGTCACGCTGCACCGCACCACCAGAGAGAGAGCGCCACGCTGCACCGCACCACCAGAGAGAGAGCGCCACGCTGCACCGCACCACCAGAGAGAGAGCGCCACACTGCGCCGCACCACCAGAGAGAGAGCCACGCTGCACCACCAGAGAGAGAGCCACGCTGCACCACCAGAGAGAGAGCCACGCTGCACCATCAGAGAGAGAGAGCCATGCTGCACTGCACCACCAGAGAGGGAGCGCCACACTGCACCTCACCACCAGAGAGAGCCACACTGTACCACACCACCAGAGAGAGAGAGAGCCATGCTGTTCCTGCACCACCAGAGAGAGAACCATGCTGCACCGCACCACCAAAAAGAGAGCAGGTCAGTGTCACTGGGCAGTGTGGGCACAATAGGAGACAGACAGTACTAGCATTGTATGGCCACAATAGGACTGGGACACTGTAATATAAAGGGGACTGCACTGTAAAGGGGCACTGTAATCATTGCAGGACCCCTTTACAGTGCAGTTCCCTGTATATCACCGTGTCCCGACACCAGCCACCCCCGCAAATGTCTACCAAATTTCCCCCCCCCCCCGGTCCCTGGAAAAGTTGGCTGCCCAGTCTAAAATGCCCGGGCCTATTTTTTTTCCCAGTCCGGGCCTGAATAACACCCATTGCCATCAGAAAAAGAAATTAGTTCAAACCTTCCAATGGAGACACTACTATCGAGCAGGAAAATTCCTTCACTATTATATTGAAAACTAAAAAACAAACAAAAACTACCGTACATATATATTAACACCTAGCAGTGGCAATGCTTCTACAGAGGCAGAGGCAATCCACATTGAAAGGAGCTGTTAAAATGTGATAAAAGTCAGCACTATAAATCAAAACTAAAAAAACTGCATGCAATAGGTATAGATGTACAATACACCTAAATAAAAACATTAAAAATAATTGCTGCACTCAAAACCATATTTTGTGAATCATTTAAATCCACCATATATATTAATACTAAAGTAATCCTTTGTGAAGGTTTGTGAAAAATAAATCCAACCAATAAGACCAAATACAACCAATTGCAAAAGAATGTTGCAAACTGCACGTGAGCAAACGCAGTTCAATAATGTGCGTGCTCAATCCTTCACTATGAAGACACCAGCCATGAAAATTCTTCCACCATAAAGAGAGATTCACTTACAACAATGATGGGCAGTCTAAGGATAGAACAGCAATACACGCTTGTTTCTTAGTTCCCTCCAGGCTTTCTCTCTCATTAACTGATATATTAAAGCTGTACTGATTCTGTCCTCTGGGGGCACAATCAGCACTCGCATTCACAAGGCACCAACAACAATAAGATAAACTCTCATAGTGCAGTGTTTAATGGTGACTCATCAATGTATACAGCACACAAAAGGTTGAACGATGCTGTGCATGCTGCTTGAGCATCTGTTTGACAGTACACCCTCGCCCCTTGCTTGCTTTGGGAGAGAACTGCACAGTCTCCTATTTTTGCCCAAGCTGTGTATCCTGCCCCTCTCAAATTATATGGGGGCCTGCCATTCTTGGATGACCTTGTTTTGCGTGTTTTGAGCTAATCTTCTCTTTGCCGTTGTTGATTGGTGCTCCCCACATATTTGCCATATTTTTCTTTCAAAAATCTCCTGATTAAGCTATAATAGTGAAACGCGTAGAGATCAATCAGCATACCTGTCCCACTGGAGATATTAATATCTTCAACTTAATTCATTAATCCTTGATTCATTAATTCATTAATTCTATGTTCATGTTATTTTTATGTGGAAAGTGGACACAGAGCTGCTGATATGTGGTATGCGCACATTTTCAATCACCAAAATTAGGTTACTATAATGTAAAACATTTTTTTTTTTTTTTATAAAAGGTTATTGCTATCCACATGTGATTGTATCTTATCTTAAGATGTGTAAGCTCCGGAATGTCCATTTTCTTTTCTTTTTCCAAAAAGATATTATTTTAATGCTTCTAGGGAGATAGATACTTTATTGTAAAGTAGCATTGACTCAAATAGAGAAATAAAATCCCTATAAATCGGGGTTGATTTATTAAAGGCAAATAGACTATGCACTTTGCAAATGCACTTGCACTTATTTTCCTCAGTAAATGTAATGCGGTGAAGTTTCACTTTGTAAAGAATACTAAATCATGTGGAAGGGAACAAAAAAGTGATTGTAAATTATTGGATTATGGAAATCAGCAGAGCTTTACCATATATATATATATATATATATATATATAATATATATAGTTTTATTATATATAGTTATTATAGTTTTGGAGAAAAGTATAGAATATGCCTTTCAGTTTTCACCAGTTTACAAAATGGGCGCTGAATCTGAAAATAATGCTGAAAAGGGCAAATAAATAAATAAGGGACACTGGGGACAATGACTATGGAGAAGGATTACCTGAACTAAATGTATTTCAATATAAACAACAGTGATTAAGGGAGATATGATCACCTTGTATAAAAACATAAATGGTTCATAAGATAAACTTGATGGAATGTCATTCACTTTAAAGTCCTTGAAAAAGACAAGATTTAACAGACTTCCATAATAGTTGATTCTAGCCAATTTCATAGGTCACTTACAAAAGTGCTGAATGTGTTTCTAAAGTCCCAAAATACAATTGGCTATTCACTTTTATAAGAAATAACACTATAGAGAATGTTGATCCAGGGTATGGAGAGTATCCAGTTGTTTTGGGAGGTCAGACATGATTTTTAATTTTTTATGGTTAAACTGGATGTACACTATATTGCCAAAAGTATTGGGACACCCCTCCAAATCCTTGGATTCAGGTGTCCCAATTACCTCCATAGCCATAGGTGTATAAAATCAAGCACCTAGGCATGCAGACTGCTTCTACAAACATTTGTGAAATAATGGGTCGCTCTCAGGAGCTCAGTCAATTTAAGTGTGGTACCATGATAGATTGCCACCTGTGCAGTAAGTCCATCTGTGAAATTTCCTTGCTACTAAATATTCCAAGGTCAACAGTTATGCCCCGTACACACAATCGGAAATTTGGCCAGCAAAAGAACGAAAAGAGAGCTTTTGGTCGGAAAAAGCGCTCACGCATGCTCCATCTGACTTTCGCCTGCCGAATTTTGGACAGCAAAAGATTGAGAGCATATTCTCAATTTTTCGGTCGGAGAAAGTTCCTATCTGAAAATGCGTTTGTGTGTATGCAATTCTGATGCGCAAAAACTCACGCATGCTCAGATTCAACTACGAGAAGGAAGCTATTGGCTACTGGGTATTGAACTTCCTTTTTCTAGTGATGTTGTATGTGTTGTATGTCACAGCGTTCTTGACGGTCGGAATTTGGTGTGACTGTGTGTGTGCAAGACAGCTTGAGTGAAATCTAGTCGGGAAAACCATCAGAGCTTTTTCCAACCAAAATTCTGATTGTGTGTATGCAACATTAGTGGTATTATGACAAAGTGGAAGCAACGGGGAACAACAGCAACTCAGCCATGAAGTGGTAGGCCACGTAAAATGACAGAGCGGGGTCAGAGCATGCTGAAGCTCACAGTGCGCAAAAGTCGCCAACTGTCTGCAGAGTCGATAGCTACAGACCTCCAAACTTTGTGTGGCCTTCAGATTAGCACAATAACAGTGCACAAAGAGCTTCATAGAAAGGGTTTCCATGGCCGTGTAGCTGTACCCAAGCCTTATATCACCAAGTGCAATGCAAAGTTTCAGATGTAGTGGTGTAAAGCACATGCCACTGGACTCTAGAGCAGTGGAGACGTGTTCTCTGGAGTGACGAATCAAACTTCTCTGTCTGGCAATCTGATGGACATGTCTGGGTTTGGCGGTTGCCAGGAAAAAGTATTTGCCTGACCAGGGAAACAGTATTTGCCTAATTGCATTGTGTCAAGTGCAAAGTTTGGTGGAGGGGGGATTAGGGTGTGGGTTTTTTTTTCAGGGATTGGGCTTGGCCCTCTAGTTCCAGTGAAGGGAAGACATCAGCATACCAAGACATTTCGGACAATTTCATGCACCCAACTTTGTGGGAACAGTTTGGGGATGGCCCCTTCCTGTTCCAACATGGCTGTGCACCATTGCACAAAGCAAGGTCCATAAAGACATTAGTTTGAGGTAGAGTAATTGGACTGTCCTGCACAGAGTCCTGACCTCATCCTGATAGAACACTTTTGCGATGAATGAGAGCGGAGACTGCGAGCCAGGCCTTCTCGTCCAACATTAGTGCCTGGCCTCACAAATGCACTTCTGGAAGAATGGTCAAACATTCCCATAGACACACTCCTAAACCTTGTGGACAGCCTTTACAGAAGAGTTGAAGCTGCTATAGCTGCAAAGGGTGGGCCAACCCAATTTTGAACCTTTCAGAGTAAGACTGGAATGCCATTAGAGTTTAAGTTTGTCTTTTTTCAAACTAACTGTGTAACTAAGTAAAAAATTGAGACAGTGACACTGGATCTTAGATGATAAGCTTAGGGCCTCTCCTGCACACAGCTTCTGCCGCTGGAAACCCAACTGGATCAGCTGCAGAATAGGTAAGTACAGTGATTTTTTGCTTTTACAAGGTTAGATAGATTAGGTTTACAATTTGGCAGAGAGGAGATTTAGAGTTAGTTGGTTTTTGCCTGGATTTACACTTTAATTCCTTTTTAATCTCAGGCTTTGCTAAAGGCAGTTTTGCTTCACCTGCTCCTGTAATTTTTGTTTTAGAAGCAATCCTGGTGGAACAATGAATCTTGTTATATGATATGACCGCTGCACATTTTTTACAATCAACAGTTTCACTTTTGTTGTTTAGATGTCTTTTTAGATTTTCTGAGGTTGTTTTAAGAAAGGAAAAGCACAATGGGGGACAGCAAACTGTAAAGATCAGCAATATTGAAATGTACAGCCTGCAGCGGTTTTGTTTTATATTGATTCATTTTCTGGATTGCTGTCCCCAAACTGTATTTCTAAAAGCCAAAAATTTTATTGGATCAACAGCTATAAAAAAAATTGAGCATCGTCAATTTGTGTTTCATATGCACTTATCTTTATATATTAGTCGAAAAGAGGAATTAGGAAACGTACCGCTTGCATATTGAACACAAAGAAAAGTTAATTAAAACAATATACTAAGGCCGCGTACACACGCACGGACTGTTTGCCCAACCTTGTTCGTCAAACAGTTTTGGCAAACAGTCCGCTCAAAATTTGCATGAGCGGACTTGCCCACACACGAGCGGACTGTTTGACGAACAAGGTTGGGCAAACAGTTCGCTCAACTTTTGAAATGAACGGACTCGCCCACGTAAGGAGGAGGCAAATCCGCCCATTTCAAGCGCGTGTACAGGTAGGCGGGGCCCGCGAAGGAGACGTCGCGGGCTCCGCCGCCTGGAATGGGCTTAAAGGGGAACCCCAACGCCGAAAAAAATCGGCGTGGGGGTTCCCCCAAAGTCCACACCAGACCCTTGTCCGAGCACGCTACCCGGCCGGCCAGGAAAGGGGGGCGAGCGAGCGCGCCCCCCCTCCTGAGCCGTACCAGGCCGCGTGCCCTCAACATGGGGGGGTGCCTTGGGGAAGGGGGGCCGCGTGGCCCCCCCACCCCAAAGCACCTTGTCCCCATGTTGATGAGGACAAGGGCCTCTTCCCGACAACCCTGGCCGTTGGTTGTCGGGGTCTGCGGGCGGGGGGCTTATCGGAATCCGGGAGCCCCCTTTAAGAAGGGGGCCCCCGGATACCGGCCCCCCACCCTATGTGAATGAGTATGGGGTACAATGTACCCCTACCCATTCACCTGTGAAATAAAGTACAAAAAAAAACACAACACAGGGAAAAAATATTTTATTGCACAGCTCCGGGGGGTCTTCCGTCTTCGGGGGTCTTCTCGCCGGACTCCTCCGCTATCTGTGTGTAGCTCTTTTACTAGCGGAGGAGTCCGGCTTTCTTCCTCCCCGCCGCCGGCCTCTTCTCCCGACTTCGATGGTCTTGTCCCCCTCTTCGGTTCTTCTGCCGGGCCACCGCGCCTTCTTGTAGCTCTTTTACAGGCGGTGGCCCGGTCTTCTGTCGCCGCTGTCGTCGCTGTCGTCGCCGCCGCCACCTTCCGTTCTTGTTCTTCTTCTTGTTCTTCTTCTTCTTCTCCTGGAGATGTTGACTCGACGAGCTCTCCGGCCGGAATGCCAGGGACACGCTCCGCTGCCACTTATATAGTGACAATGGGGCGGTGTCACATGGTATATGTCACATGGGTTGGTCACATGGTGACCCCGCCCCCTTACGATGTCATAGTCCCCATGTGACATCAACCCATGTGACCAACCCATGTGACATATACCATGTGACACCGCCCCATTGTCACTATATAAGTGACCGCACAGCGCGGCTCTGGCATTCCGGCCGGAGAGCTCGTCGAGTCAACATCTCCAGGAGAAGAAGAAGAAGAACAAGAAGAAGAACAAGAACGGAAGGCGGCGGCGGCGACGACAGCGGCGACAGAAGACCGGGCCACCGCCTGTAAAAGAGCTACAAGAAGGCGCGGTGGCCCGGCAGAAGAACCGAAGGCGGCGACAGAAGAACGGAAGGCAGCGGCGACAGAAGACCGGGCCACCGCCTGTAAAAGAGCTACAAGAAGGCGCGGTGGCCCGGCAGAAGAACCGAAGAGGGGGACAAGACCCCCGAAGTCGGGAGAAGAGGCCGGCGGCGGGGAGGAAGAAAGCCGGACTCCTCCGCTAGTAAAAGAGCTACACACAGATAGCGGAGGAGTCCGGCGAGAAGACCCCCGAAGACGGAAGACCCCCGGAGCTGTGCAATAAAATATTTTTTCCCTGTGTTGTGTTTTTTTTTGTACTTTATTTCACAGGTGAATGGGTAGGGGTACATTGTACCCCATACTCATTCACATAGGGTGGGGGGCCGGTATCCGGGGGCCCCCTTCTTAAAGGGGGCTCCCGGATTCCGATAAGCCCCCCGCCCGCAGACCCCGACAACCAACGGCCAGGGTTGTCGGGAAGAGGCCCTTGTCCTCATCAACATGGGGACAAGGTGCTTTGGGGTGGGGGGGCCGCGCGGCCCCCCCTTCCCCAAGGCACCCCCCCATGTTGAGGGCACGCGGCCTGGTACGGCTCAGGAGGGGGGGGCGCTCGCTCGCCCCCCTTTCCTGGCCGGCCGGGTAGCGTGCTCGGACAAGGGTCTGGTGTGGACTTTGGGGGGACCCCCACGCCGATTTTTTTCGGCGTTGGGGTTCCCCTTTAAGCCCATTCCAGGCGGCGGAGCCCGCGACGTCTCCTTCGCGGGCCCCGCCTACCTGTACACGCGCTCGAAATGGGCGGACTTTCCGAGCGGGAACAGTCCGCTCATTTCGAAAGTACAGCGGACAGGCCCACACACGGGCGGACTGTTCGCTCAAACACAGTTTCAGCGGACAGTTTTTCGGAATTTCCGAAAGACTTTGTCCGTCCAACTGTCCGCTGAAACTGTCCGCTGAAAGCCCACACACGGGCGGACTGTCCGCCCAAACACTGTTCAGCGGACAAGGTTGGGCGAACAGTCCGCCCGTGTGTACGCGGCCTTAAGCAAAGTATCAAGAGAAGAGAGAATACATTGTTATGAATAGAAGTGGACTGTGGACACTTTTCCCAGAAGGACGGCATAAGTTCACAGAAACTCCTTTTAAAACAGTGCAGGAAAGACAAATTCACATTGGTTAATATCAAACTTTGAAGAAAAGTAGATTGTCTGAACCATAATAAAAGTGATTGTAAAGGTTTCTTTTTTTTTCTTCAAACCACAAACTTATTATACGTATCTGCTTTGTGCAGTGGAGCCCCGATCCTCCTTCTCTGGGGTCCCCTGCAGGTGCACCTTGTTCCACCTGCCATTCGAGTACCCCAATAGCAAGCTGCTTGCTATGGAAACACTTGTGCTGGCTTGATCCGGAACCACACTGTGCGTGCCTATTGACACACACAGTGTAGCTTAGCCCCACCCCCGTTCCCTTGTCACTGGATTTGATTGCCAGCAGCAAGAGCCAATGGCTCTCGCGGATCTCACCGCTGCTCTCAGGCACAGCACTGGATCAAAATCGGACTCAGGTAAGTACTTAGGTATTTAGGGTGGGGCAAGGGGGAGCTTCAAAAACAAACAAACAATTTTTACCTTAAAGCTGTAGTAAACCACAAAAAATAAAAAATAAAGAAATTGGGCCCCCGGGCAGTTTAAGTCATAATGTGATTGTGTGCATCGGAAGATTTAATTCAAAACTAAAAAGGTAATATATTGCAGATTACCAATCATTGGGTGTGGTGGCTGCATTCATTTTATTTTTAGACTTTTTTTCCCCTCTGCTTTCACCAGGTGATCTGGCCAGTAACACGTCTCCTGTATTAGGTGCTTACTCTCCAGCTAACACTTTTTAAGCAGTTACAGCAATGGTTTTGTTCCTTTTGTAATAAAGTATTGCATAAATAAAATCTGATCAATGTAAGCACCCCTATCAGTGTTAAAGGGTTTATCTCAACACTCTAACTACTACATCTTTTGGACAGGTTGTTCTGTTGAAAAACAGACTTACTGCCAGGATCACTAGGTAAAGGTAAAAGAAAGAAAGAAAGTCTAAAACAGCCATAACATCTAAGAACTTGTAAGCTGCAATATAATGAATGTTTGCTTTTGGGTTTATTATCACTTCAACTGGCTTGTTTTAATAAATGTACTATGAATATAATATTGAAGACAGAGAATTAGCTACTTCAGAAAAGGTTAGCAATGGCAGCACACGTATTGCGCTTCATTGGTTGGTTAATTTTAGGTTAAAGTGTTACTAAACCCACAACAGTAAAATCAGTATGTATATGCAGTAAAACATGCTGTTGTTCTTGTACCCCCTGTGGAACCTAAGGGGTTAATCCTCTGCATTGTGTAAAAAGGCTGTTTCATCCTCCCCTTCTTCCACTGTCCCCAATCCATTTTCTGATAGAACAGAGCCTTTGGGCGCACTCTGCAAATGCTCAGTTTGATGTGTATTGCTAAAGAGTTTTTTTTTTTCTTGGGAGAGTGCATGTGATCAGCACCGGGCTAATCAGCACTTTCCACACAGAGGGTCAGGGGTCTTGCAGCCTCATAGGACAGTCAGGGTAGAATGAAAACTCCTTCTATAAGCTTTAACCAGACACTGATTGAAGTTGCCTGCTTTATACTGCTGATAAGAAAAGATATTTAGCAGTTTATATTTACTAAAGTAAATTGCATTTCCATGTTCTGTGGGAGACCAGATATAGTATATAATGTTATAGTGCAAGTATTAAAATTAGTCAAAATAAAAAGTGATTTTACTTTTTAACCAAGCTGTCTTCTTTTTTTTTTTCTTGGCAGACCTGGAAGTGGGCTTTATGGGATTGACAGCATGCCAGATTTACGGAGGAAGAAGACTTTGCCTATAGTGAGAGATTTGGTAAGCAGTAATCCTTGCAATTATTGTATTTGACTAATTCAAGGTTCTCCAAACGACGCCCCTCCAGCTGTTGCAGGACTACATTTCCCATGAGGCATTGTGAAACTCTGACATTCACAGACATGACTAGGCATGATAGGAATTGCAGTTCCTGAACAACTGGAGTAGTAGAGGTGCAAAAATGAATAATGATTAAAAGTGATGCTTAGGATAAAGTAATGAAGAATTAATTTATGATGCATAATTTGGAACCTTGTTGGGCTTATTCTATATAGCAGTGATGTGTGATACCTAGTGTTACACCATTAAAGTGGAAATAAACCCATGGATTTAAACAGTTAAAAAAAGAGGCATGCCGGGAATGCTAACTGCACATTGGCTGTGCTCTCAGCCAAACTATCAAACCATCCAATGGCTGGTGTCATAACGAATCACATGTGCAGCACCATAGCAGTTGAAGATTAAACAGAGGCAAAGATGGCAGCTTCCTTGGCTGAAAACGATAGGGGAGTTTACTTCCACTTTAAACACTAATTTCAGATAAGCTGTCATAGTAGTGCATGACAGTGTTCTCAGCATTATTTTATTACATAAGCCAATTAAAGGTGATAAAAGATGTGGACTCATAAGCCTGTGTGACAGCATTATGAGTATAGTGGTGTACTATTAAACACTCATTTATAATCAGCTGCCGTTGTGTGTTCCAATGTTCTCTGTGAAATTTTAATATTTAGACCACTAGATAAAATATGTTGACATGATAAACCTGCGTGATAGCATTATGAGTATATTTATAGAGTATAACTTTAGTGGAAATCTAAGGGCTCCTGCTCATAGCCCTATTGTGGCACCTGGAGGCCAGAGGTCTTGCATACAGCCACATGCGCACATTAATTATAGGATATGACTGTACAATTTTGTACAAAGGTACACACAGCTTTTAGCAGAAACACGGTCCAGGGGCATATGTCTGTGGGCATATGCATGTTTATGCTCAGAGCTGTATACACCTGCATACTGCCACATACAGCCGTATCCTGTAATTAATTTGTACTGGCCGAGACAAAGAGGCAGATGGATGACATCAGGATCTCCGACTCTCCCCAACATTCAAGGAATACAAAGCTGCCTATGAATGGCTGAGCGGCGCTTAGCACATTTTAACCTCCCTAGCGGTAATCCCGAGTCTGGCTCGGGTTAGGAATTTACTAGCAGGAGCGGTAACCCCGAGCCAGACTCGGGATCGCATCGCTGGATGCAGGGGAGGACACAGGGAGAGTTACTTACCTTATCCCCTGGATCCACCGATGTCCCCTGCACTGTGTGATCGAGCTGTCCTCCGCTCGATTCACAGTGACAAATGCCACCGAGCTCCATTCCCTGCGACGTTACAGCGCACGGGAGCGGAGAACGGCGGCAAATTCAAAAAAGTAAAAACACACACACAGCACTGTAATCTTACAGATTACAGTACTGTATTAAAAAATACACACCCCCTTTGTCCCTAGTGGTCTGTGCAGTGCCCTGCATGCACTTTTATATTATAAATACTGTTTTTTCTGCCTGGAATTTGGAGATTGTCCATAGCAACAAAAAGTGTCCCTTTTTCAGTGTTTTAGGATTTGATTACATTATTGAATAATTTTTATTATTCTTTATTATATTATAAACTTTATCATACCCGGGATGTCTGCTAGACTCTGGTTTGAAGAGATTTAAGAGCGTCATTCCTAAGAATTACAGGACTACAAAATAAAACGCCAGATTTCCATGCAAAATAATTGTACCGCTTTCAGCACCTAATTCCAGACTGAATCATACCGCCAGGGAGGTTAAAGGACATGTAGAGCTTTGGCTCTACTTCAACTGGGGAGAACAGTAGCGCACTTCATTCTGCACTCCTGTGATCCATATTAAGATATTGCCTGTTGTTGGCCAACATCGCTCAACCGATTCAGATTCTGAATAGATCCCGACTTTAATGTCGGGATCCACCCAGATGCCTGGACCAGTAGCTGTCTCAACCTCTCTGCTGAGAGCCTGAACCAGCAGCTTATTCCCCCTTTAAAGCCTGTGCTCCAGTGAATGCTAGAGGGGAAGAGCTGAGAGCTGGTGTCTGACAGTCACTCCCTGCTCATTGACCGAGAACTGAGTGATCAATGACAGCTGAGTGTAGAGGCGGCAGGCAACAGATGCAGGATTAATGCTGCATTTATCTAGGTTAGTATAAATGTTTATTTTTTTTTAAACCCCGAATGTAACGGAACTGTCCAGCACCCAGTTTGGGTGCTTCCGTCAAGATATAGCTTCCTCCAATCTGGACCCAAGAACCAGGTGCTGAATATTGCACCCAAGAACCTAGGTGACACTAGCTTAAGTGCTCTGAAAATGGAACTCACTTTATTGAAATCGCATACAGAATTTATATAGCACACCAGGTCCAGATAGGGCCTGATCACATTACCCTGACATTACAAACTGTAAACAGGAATATACTTAACATAGCTAAGGAACAGGCAACATAAACATGATCTAAGTAAGCTAATCAACGTAAACATAAAACATCCCACAATGGTTCAATAACAAGGTACAGTGTTCACAATTTTAATCTAATCTCCAAGAGATCATCAGACAGACAGAAACAATAGGTGAATCAATCAACAATGGGAATGCACACCTAAGAAGCACACAACAGGACAAAGACACTTAAAGCGGTATTGTACCCAAATATTTCAGTCAATCTGAGCCCATTCATTTACTTTCATTGATGCTCAAATGCCCCTTTAAAAAATTAATCTTGCCGTAATTACCTTTTTATTTCAATTATTAGGTGTACTTCCGGTCTCTCCTCCCGTGGGAGTAGGCTTGTTTTTCACCTTTCCCCTGCTCCGCGAAGTACCCTGGGAGCTTCTTCTGAGTCTTCCCAAGATTCTGTGCGGATCATTGTCCGGCCGAAATCTCGTGAGAGCTCGTTTGTATATGTTTGGTTGCCATCACAACGTGGCGGGAACTTCCGACGACGCCGGCCGTTGTGATGGCAACCCGGAATTTTACAGCGCTGCTCCCTGTTATACAATGAGCATGCGCAGGATCGAGCAGGGAATCCTGGGAGCACAGCATTCACTCCTGGAAATAAATGATTGTGGGCTTCAAATGCCCACAAGCAAAATGAAAACAGCCAGGATACATTTATATAACATCATATTGCTGATGAAATCGGAAAGCAGGGGAAAGATTTAACACAGCAAGTGAGTACTCTCTGTGCATTACTAAAGTAGTTCAATGACCCAGGAAAAAAAAATGGATCGGTCAATGGAATCCCGCTTTAACACATAACACGTCAAAAAGATTATATCAGGAGACCTCAAGAATCAGGTTGCTTTGAGCTGATGATATTAACATCTGCTCTGAGTATCACAATCTAAAGCAGTCATTGTTGGTTTTGGGCATAGAGGCCCCAAATATATCTGCAGGGTGGATACAAATCAATGTTTTTTTTGTTTTTTTATTTAGAAATCAGATTTTTTTTTAATTTTGATCAGTTTGTTTGATTTTTGGGATACATTAATAATTTAGCTTATTCAGCATGCAATGGAGCTTAGTTATGTAGCATGAGGCTGTTATTCTGCAATATTTACATGTTTGGCAAACTCAATGAATCTAAGCTCTGCAAGCTGAGAGAACACGCATTGCATTGATGCATTCACACAATTTCACAGTAACCATGAGATGAAACAAAGTTCAGGAATATTCCTTTATCCCATTGTTTTGCAAATCTATGTACACTACAAACTGTACGATTAAATCGGTTCTAAAAATTGCTGTTTTACTAACCTGACAGCTTATTATTCTAAATCAGAAACCTTCATTTTGCTTGCAAATATTAAAGATTTTAACTACCAGCAAAAATAAGTCCCTACATTTAAAGAGCACCTGTCCTTTCAGATCCATCATGTCAGCGTCTGTTAGCGGGCATCCACTCACCTGCTGTCGTCACATCCCTCACCTTGTTGTGTCACTGCCGCATCACCAGCCGTCCCATTAAAGTGAATAGGGCTGTCTGTGAGTCAACAGTGGGTCAAAGGAGGAACTGCTGCAGGACAGAAATGACAGTTGTTCCTTAAAAATGATGATTTAAATCAAGTTGATTTTAATCAAGCCTTTTTACTAGTGATTTATATTGTGATTTAAATCAACTTGATTTAAATCAAATCCACCCTCTATCTGGGTCCTCCAGTTCTCAGTTTCTGTGTGTTTTGGGGAAACATGGGCTTGAATCAGAAACAAGACCACTCCAAGGGTCCCCCAGGTACATACCTTCCAGAAAGTAGGGTTCCCTTAACCTCCCTGGCAGTATGATTATTTCAGATTTTTGATGCTGAAAGTGGTACAATTATTTTGCATGGAAATTTGACATTTTATATTGCAGGCCTATAATTCTTAGGAATTATTCACTTAAATCTGTCCAAACCAGAGTCTAGTAGACATCCCAGGTATGATGAAGTTTGAAAAATGAATCATAAATTATAATTATAACAAATAACAATAATAACAATTATTCAATAATGTAATTAAATCAAAAACACTGAAATTTGCTCAGTTGCAGAATTGTCGCTGTCATTAGATTTAGTGTTTGATGATGAATTTCCCCACAAATCATTGTCGCTGAATTCTGCAAGTGATTCTAATTTATTATTGCTGTTTTCTAGCAATAAAGGGATACTTTTTGGTTATGTAGCACTTACCCCCGAAGGAATGGCTGAATTTTTCTTGGCTTACCAATTACCTCCTCCAGCTCGTACTCGTTGTCCTTGTCTAGGGGTTCCCAGGGTTGATGACCCAGTAATTGTAGAGACCGACACTTGAATTCCTTGTCAGGATTTTATTTTGCATATAACAGTTGCACAAACTCAGTCTCTAAGTTGGGAATAGAGGGTATCAGGATAAAGTTTACCTCAGGTGCTTGGAACTGCTGACTTCAATAAAAGTCTCTCTCTGTACATAATCCAGGGAATAGTCACTTGCAACTGGACTCTTTAACTGTTAGATAAATCCTTGAGTTTGGATTTAGCAGCCAACAGGTAATTCTAGCTTTGCAAAGTCTCTCACACAGACTTGGTTGAATAACTTAGTTGTAACCGGAAGGATAGAAGTAGGAACTTTTTTTACTGTACCAGAATCTTTCAGCCGGTCCGGCGATACCATAAGAAATGCAGATTCACTCAATGTCCATGGCAGCTCAGCTTCCAGGCTCTTACCGAGCAGCCAGCCTTGTGTGTGGCTTTTTTACTGAAGAGTCCTCCCCGGTTGTATGTAGAGTTGCTGGGCCTCTCCAAACCCTAGACAGCACCGGAACACCTTAGAATCCTATTTCCAGTTACTGTGCCTCGGACTAGCCAGTTCTGAAGCTCAGAAATGGATGGATCCACACCCCAGGCCATGAGTGCCCCTGGGGGCTGGTCAGGAGGACCAGGACCACGGAGTCAGTAACAACTTCTGGACCGGAACCCAGAACCACCTGACTTCAGCACCTTAAGTACCCTCTCCCGGGAATATACAGCGAGACAAACGCCCACTGATTGGCTCAGAGAGAGAGATTGGTACTCAATGCGTGCAACCAGACTGCATTCTAAGACCTCTCACAAGTGCGAACCCTACCTATGATCAGGCAGAACCTTAATACAGCCCAGCCAAACTGATGCCAAAGCATAATTTAAAACAATTAGCCCCAAAATGTAACTATAATTTTTGGGCAAAAACTGAATTTACAGACATAGCACATACTCATTAGGAGTACCGGCGATACAGTTGCTATGAACAATCTCCAAATTCCAGGAAGAAAAAAAACGTATTTATATTATAAAAGTGAATGCACTGGACAGACCATTATGGCCAAAGGGGATGTGTCATTTTATTTTTTATACAGTACTGTAATCTGTAAGATTACAGTGTACTATATATGTACTGTGTTTTTACTTTTTTGAATTTGGCGCCATTCTCGTCCCCATGCGTTGCAACGCTTGCAGGGAACGGAGCCCGACGGAACTCGGCACTGTGTGAATCGAGCGAGGAGACAGCTCGCACACACAGCGGGGAGACATCACAGGATTCCGGGGCTTAAGGTAAGTAACTTTCCCTGTATCCTGCGATGCGATCCCGAGTCTGGCTCGGGGTTACCGCTAATGGTACTGAAATTCCACCCCGAGCCAGACTGTCCTGTCCTGGTTGGGTCTGTCACACCAAACTTCTCTTTTTAATTTTGAACAGTAGAAGAAATAGTATTGTGGCAAAATACCTTCCAGTCTAGTACATCAGGAACTGAGATAAGACTAATAAAATGTGTCAGGAAAGCTTGCTTTGATTTTAATATGGTAATTCAGCTTGTTTTATTTTGATATGTAAATGTGCTAGTTTTTTTATTTATAGTGGGGAGATCACTTGGCTACAAAAACACCTATAACTCTCAATATATCCCTAATCTTAGATAGGGTTAAATAGCTAGAAGCAAAAACTATTTTTTAAATGAAATAATTAAATTATCATTATGGATAAAACCTTTTTATTTTGTATGAAATTAGACCCATAAAAACTGTAAGTAACGGCAACTGCTGTGTTAGGAGGATAATGTAAGCCACCAAGAGACTTGAGTGCAGAAGTGCCTGCAGCTGATACAGACCTTTGCTGCATTATGTCATTGTCGGTCAGGTTGATGAAATCTTCACCGGCTACAGAAAATCAGTGAAATAGTAATGGACAAGGTGATTATTATTTTTTTTTTTTTCACTTGAAATTCCTGATCAAGTGAACAAGATTCTTTTTCCCACCTCTGTTCTGCAATTTCTTAAACTGAGTATTAAAATCTTATAAAGATATTATCTATCTCTGCAGAAACAGAGGTATGCTATGCAAACTATCTGGGTATAAATCATGTTGGAGCAATGGGCAGAGAAGGGCTTACCATGCTTTATTTCCTATGTCCCCTTTCTCTTACTTTCTGGAAAACAGGCAGTGGGAACAGCGATTGCATTGCTCCGTGGAGAGCAGTTATCTCTGTGTGAAATTCAGCCTTTCTCATTGTCATATAAATAACTACTAAAGGTCATTTAAGGCTATGAGAGATATATAGATATAAAAATGGAAGACAGTATAAAATGTTGGTGTTTGTTAAAAAAAAAAAAACAGAATCGTTCTATCTTACATCATTTACTTTATAGTCTTTTTTTTGGTTGTTTCACAAACATTGAGGCTGATTTACTAAAGCAGTATTGCTTACAGGAAGGGAGAGCAAGGGAAAAAACACATTAACGTTGAACTAAATCTATAGATTTAAAGAAGAACTAAAGTGTCAAAATAGAAAATTGCTTGCAGCCAGGCTCTTTATTGCAGAACAGGTTTTCAGTGTCTCTACAGCAATAAAATAAACCCACGTGCCTACTCGCTGTGTTTTTTTGAATGTACACTGAGCTGTGCATGCGCAGCTCAGTTCACTTTCCAGTGCAGACACTGTGTATTGGGATTACTAAACTCCTGTGCATAGGCAGAAGTGATGTCACCCTGCACCAGCCAATCAAGATGGCCACGGATCATGAAATCAGGCCGAGACAGAAGTACAGTTAAATCACACTTGTTTAATAACAAAAGTAAAAAGAACAAACATAGTCAAAACATAGCCAAAGTTCAGTAACCGGGATGGATAGTCGGCCAAGCCAGAAGTCAGAAATCAATGTAGTGGAACAGCAAGCAGGATCTGGAGCCAGAAGGGATGTCAGCAAAGCAAGTCTTGAACAGGATCGCAGGAGATTTTCTGTGATGTTGACCATGTTTGTTCTTTTTACTTTTATTATTAAACAAGTGTGATGTAACTGTACTTCTGTCTTGGCCTGATTTCATGGTTTCTAACAGTAGGTGAAGGCTGAGATCCACTGGGCTGAAAAGCTTAAGTATGCAGGAATGACGGGCAGGATATCATCAACAGCTGAGTACCTGTGGAGAGATAGGAGCTGGCAATTAGCCGACAGCTGAGTGGCCAGCTCTGAGAAGGAAGGGATGACCCCAGCCCTGACACCTTTCCTACTCTCTCCAAAATTAGAAAACAATTTTTGGCTTGACATGCACTTCAATATACTTAATACCATCATGTACTTGTTTTTTTAATTCCTGATATTTTTGCATATGAGCTGCCTATCAGTACTAGGACAAACTTGCCACTTACTACTGAATGTAGTACCACCACAATAGCATCCCTTTGTTTAGCTGTAAAATGAAAAGTCCTGGTTTGACTTGAACCCCCCTCATACATTCAAAGTAAACAAAATACTTCAAAATTCAATGTAAACACAAGTCTTTAAATATAGTTAGTTTTTACGTTCTGCAAATCAATGTTCAGACTGCATCAGCACAAACATTATATTGTGATATTGAGATGCGTAGCACATTTCATGTTAGACTGATTAGCCAAGTGCTAGTTATAACACTTAACACTCACATTGCTATTCTAGTTTGAGCTGGTATTACAATAAGTAGTTATTCGAGCTTAGTGATGACTTCCAACTGACTGTTCAAATAGTCTCTCTCTCTCTATATATATGAACTGACCTTTTAGACACAACCCAACCCTATATATATATATATATATATATATATATATATATATATATATATATAGGGACTTTGTATGAAGCACACAGCAGCACAAGAGGAAGTCAAGTGACTGGGAAATACTGTTTATTCTTGTTATATAATCTAACATACAACTTAATGGGTATATAACCTCCAAAGCATTTGATCATTTACAACATAAGTTACATAGTAGTCCGCAATCATTGAGACAGTTGTAGAACAGACAATGGATAGGTATTATAAACACAGGTAAGTTAAAAACAATACTAAATATATCAAAAGTTTGGGAGAAGAGGGGAGAAAAAATAAAAATAAATAAACATAATTCATATAATGAATGATTATAAGCATGAATAAAATCGTAGAGAATATGAATTGGTCCATGGTAGAATGATAGTAAAGTGTAAGGCTTGGTGCATTTTGCGGCCTTGTACCCGCTCATCAGAAGCATAAACCATGGAAAATATATAAAAACAGAAAATATTAGTTCTAAATAGTATCAAAGGATAATTGATTTTAGTTGAGGTAGGGGTAAGAAAACATAAACATAAATAAATAGGAAAAATGGTATATGAAGGTTTGTTACCGGGCTGCATACTAAACTTACATCTGCATCTGCGCAGTAGCAGTGTGGCATCGAAAGTCTCCAAAAAATCACAGGGTCTCATCTCCAGGCACCACAGTTGCCAAAGGGGGCGATAACAGCCAGCACAGACAATTCGTAGGCCGTGTGTGTGAGTGGACAACCCTTGTGAAGGGTGTATACCCATTAAGTTGTATGTTAGATTATACAATATGAATAAACAGTATTTCCCAGTCACTTGACATCCTTTTGTGCTGCTGTGTGCTTCATTTATGTATGTGTGTATGTATGTATGTGTGTATATATATATATATATATATATATATATATATATATATATATATATATACACACACACACACACTGAGCAAAATTATAAATGCAACACTTTTGTGTTTGCCCCATTTATCATGAGCTGAACTTAAAGATCTACGACTTATTCTATGCTCACAAATCTGTCTAAACCTGTGTTAGTGAGCACTTCTCCTTTGCCAAGATAATCCATCCACCTCACAGGTGGGGCATATCAAGATGCTGATTAGACGGCATGATTATTGTGCAGGTTTCCCCTTAGGCCACAATAAAGAAACACTCTAAAATGTGCAGTTTTACTGTATTAGGGGGTTCGGGGAGATCTGAAAACCAGTCAGTATCTGGTGTGACCACCATTTGCCTCACGCAGTGTAGCACATCTCCTTCGCATAGAGTTGATTAGGTTGTTGATTGTGGCCTGTGGAATGTTGGTAGATTCCTCTTCAATAGCTGTGTGAAGTTGCTGGATATTGGCGAGAACTGGAACACGCTGTCATATATGCCGATCCAGAGCATCCCAAACATGCTCAATGGGTGACATGTCTGGTGAGTATGCTGGCCATTCACGAACTTGGATGTTTTCAGCTTCCAGGAATTGTGTACAGATCCTTGCAACATGGGGCCGTGCATTATCATGCTGTGACATGACGTGATGGTCATGGATGAATGGCACAACAATGGGCCTCAAGATCTCGTCAATGTATCTCTGTGCATTCAAAATGCCATCAATAAAATGCACCTGTGTTCATTGTCTATAGCATACGCCTGCCCATACCATAACCCCACTGACACCATGGGCCACTCGATCCACAATGTTGATATCAGCAAACTGCTCATCCATACAGCACCATACACACGGTCTGCCATCTGCCCTGTACAGTGGAAACCGGGATTTATCCATGAAGAGAACACCTCTACAAAGTGCCAGACATCAATGAATGTGAGAATTTGCCCACTCAAGTCGGTTATGATGACAAACTGCAGTCAGGTCAAGACCCAGATGAGGATGAAGAGTATGTAAATGAGCTTCCCTGAGATGGTTTCTGACAGTTTGTGCAGAAATTCTTTGGTTATGCAAACCAATATTTGCAGCAGCTGTCTGGGTGGCTGGTCTCAGACGATCTTGGAGGTGAAGATGCTGGTGGAGGTGGTGGTTACACATGGTCTGCGGTTGTGAGGCCGATTGGATGTACTGCCAAATTCTCTGAAATACCTTTGGAGACAGCTTATGGTAGAGACATGAATATTAAGTTCAAGGGCAACAGCTCTGGTGGACATTCCTGCAGTCAGCATGCCAATTGCCCGCTGCCTCGAAACTTGCAAAATCTGTAGCATAGTGATAAAACTGCACATTTTAGAGTGGCCTTTTATTGTGGCCAGCCTAAGGCACACCTGTGCTATAATCATGCGGTCTAATCAGCATCTTGATATGCCACACCTGTAAGGCTGATGGATTATCTTGGCAAAGGAGAAGTGCTCACTAACACAGATTTACATGTGTGAACAATATTTGAGAGAAATAGGCCTTTTGTGTAGATAAAAGTCATAGATCTTTAAGTTTAGCTCATGATAAATAGGGGCAAACACAAAAGTGTTGCATTTATAATTTTGCTCAGTGTATATGTATTTGTCTAAAAAGTCAGTTCAGTAAACCGCAAAAAAATGCAGCATTTTCTATAAATGTGCAATTCAAAAATGATGCTTTTAACTAAATAGTGTACATTGTACAAATGTGCTGAATGTGCTGCATGTGTGTGGTATCATTATACTGAATGTATTTTTTATACAAAATTCCATTCACAAAGATTATTGCAAAGGTCATTGCTTCTTAATATATAGCTAGCTTATATCTGAAAATGATAATGAGGTTTTATGAGGTGTCTTTTAAGAAGAGTAAAAATGATCATTTCTAGAGGGTCTTCTAGAGATACAATATCAACTTATGAGATTTAGTAATTAAAAGCTTCCTATGACATTTTGAACACTTATATTAAAAATGTCAGTTTTTTTTTATAGCATCCTGTCCAAAATTACTAATACCATTTTCCTCATTTGTAATAGTGGACAGAGAGGTTGCAAACTGTTGCTGATGTCTTCTTTCATGGACAGGACAGTAATGGACCCATCAGATTTAGAGCCGTTCCTTTAGAGACACTCATGAATGGTTATCAACCAAGCTGAAGGCGTGGATGTGGGCAGTGTCAGTAGCAGTATAGTAATGCAAGCATGAACTGAGCTCTCTCTGCTCAGCTGCTATATTCTTCTACTCTATGGGGTTGTTTTATTAAAGGAAAATAGGTTGTTCACCTTGCAAAGGAATTTTCTCTTAGCTTAGTGAAGAAAGTGAAGCCCTGCTGACTTCTATTATCCAATAATATGCAAGCAAAAAACGTTTTTCCCTTCATTTTCCTTGCATGGAATTGGGTTGTTCTTTGCAAAGTGAAATTTTGTTACATTCACTAAGTTAAGGGAATTTTTCAAAGGAAAAAGCCTATTTGCCTTTAGTATATAAACCCCTATGCCTTAACAAGACAAACAACTGATCTGAAAGCTGTCGAGAAGGAAGCCGTTCACATCTGCTATGCTGATCTAGCATTGGCAGGAGAAGAACGCCCTGCAGAGAGCTGGATTTGACACTCTATAAAGTGTTAGATTTCTCTGACAATTTGAACATTTATAGCTTAGGGGGCGAAAATATTTTTAAAGCTGCTTCTCTGGTGACAGGGTCTTTTAAAAAATGTTTGTTGTCCTGTGCAAAGTAGTACAGCACTTATTGGCCTTAACTCACTCAATCTATAGTTTGCTGTACAGGGCATTCTGGGAAGTGAATATGAAGGACGATTCAAATATTTATACAATCTGTAGGTACTGTAATAATGTGTTATTCCCAGACGCCTACACAAGCTATACCAAAGCTGTACCAGTGATTTGAACTGGCCTGATTTCCCGATGCTGGCTTGTTCGGTCTGTATGAATGTGGTCTTTAGCATGGTTGGTGATTAATCAACTGGAACATGGCAAATTATCAGCTGTAAGCTTAGATTATTTTTATTTTAAATAAACAGTCTAATGCAACGTACACATGATCGGACTATCCGGCGGACATAGTCCGGTGGATTGTCCGCCAGACTTTACAGCTGAGGTCCGCTGGACTTTCAAGCGAACGGACTTGGCCACACATGATCACTCCAAAAGTCCGGCAGATTCTAACATGATGATGTAGAATAAGGAGGTTCATAGCCAGTAGCCAATAGCTGCCCTAGCTCCCGTTTTAGTCTGCCGGACTAGCACACAGACGAACGGATTGTCCATTAAAAGCCGAGTCCGGCGGACAATTTTGAAGCAAGTCTTATTTCCCATATTTGGGAAGAAAAAGTCAGCTGGAGCCCCCACACGATCGAATGGTCCGCCGGATAGTCCGATCATGTGTACGTGGCATAAGACTTTACTTTGCCACCTTTTTGTAGCCATATGATATCTAACAGTACATTCACCTAGGAGGACTAAATAATACCTAGCAACCAACTTATTTTTTCATGGTTGTAAGAGTATTTGTTTCAAGTTGGGATTGTTGGTAGTAATTGAATATATGTACTATGTAAGAAAGACCAAAGTCCCTTTGTAAATTTCAAAATTGCTACAATTTTCCAGAGAATAAATTTGTGTGTGCAAATTTGTCTACCGGGAGTGGTGCATTAAGATATGTTTAGAACTGAAAAAAAAATGAAAACCAGGTAGGAATATTAGGAAAGATAGACCATTCTCCCTTAATAATTGTTACGATATGTAGGAGAAGTTCAAGTGAGGTTTTAATCTTTAAGGTTACAAACAAGGAGGGTGTTGATCTCCTGTTATGGAGTCTCTAGTGAAATACAGGTGTGTGTGTGTGTGTGTGTGTGGGGGGGAGGGGGGTAGTATTGTTGCAAATAGAATTATTTTTATAAGGTGAGGAATATCAGAGAGCATTGGCGATGATGTATAGTATTTTTAAAAGAAATGATTCCAATAAATGAATTCTACCCATCAGATCCAAAGGTAGCTGCGCCCATTAAAGGGCTTTGTGTTGAAGGATTGTTAGGCGAGGATATGGATTTGTTGTAATATAATTTTTAGGAGGAAGTTGTATTATCTCCCAATATCTAAATTGGTCAATAAGTTACAAAGAGCAGTGTATGAACTGAGAGGAATTTTTTGTCAAAAGGGTATAGGGTAAAATGTTTGCATCTTTAATAATAAGAGAGATAGGGCGATAGGATTCACATTATATAGAATCCTTATTAGGCTTAAGTATAAGGACTGTGAGGACCTTGCACATAGAGACATGCTCACAATTTGCTCTGTCTAGGTTTGTTCATTACCTAAATGGTCTATGATCCTTGGGCTATATTAGATTATAAAATCAAAATATAAAATCTGCGCTTAGTAAAAAATATTACAATGAAGAAAATTATTTAAAAAAACAGCAGCTGAACACAATAACCCAGATACTAGGCCTAAGTAACAAAAATGTGAATAACAGTGCAGCGCTTGCTATTGAATAAATTTACATATAACTAAATACAGTAAAATCAATTTTCATGAAAAACCTTAGTGTTAGTGATTCCGAAAACTGAACATCAGTGAACATCAGTGATGAGAGATATTATGCAAAAAGTTATTTAGTCGTTAAACCAAAAACATTTTTTTCAAAAAATTATTAATGCAAAAAAGTGTATTTACCAAAAATTGTTGCTAGAAAAGCAAACAAAAGACAAAACAAAACATTCAAAGAAAGTCCCCTGCCTTGAATGTGTGAAAGTGACTTTTCAAGGTCCCATACACGTGAAGATAATTATTTATCGGTGAACAAAAAATAAAATTAATTGATCATATGAGATATAGGTGAACAAAAAATAAAGTTGATCCCGTGTATCTCAGGTGAAGGTGCTTGACCCCGTAAACTTTTTCACAGCAGCAACTCAAGTAAGTAATGCAGGCTTACCAGAACATCTAGTAATGTGCGCAGATACGAATTCCCAAACGATTCGAATCGGTCGAGACGGTTCCTCGGACGCTCCACAGTCACCCGGACGACTCGAATCCACTTTCCGGGCGGGAAGGTAAAACACAGCCCACACCTTCGGGTGTTCCGTGATCGAAGTCCGTTCCGGTCTGTTCGGAAGTCTCAAGGTGTCGTATCATCGAATGGCTGGTGACGACTAGAATGTTGTGGAGGCCTCCTTTTCTCCTCCTGCCTAATAATGCTGAAGGTGTAGAAAGTCTGAGGACACGTGTTCTGGAGTAGCTGGCTGGTGAAGTCCACTTTTATTTGGATGAAGCTGAGGGTCACAGTCCTAAGAACATGATACTGAAGCAGCTTGACACCAGAGCAGGAGATGGTAGCAGAGCTGGTATGCAAGCAGCGACCAGCGGCAGCCGGGTAACATGGGACCAAGTCAGCATGGGACCAAGTCTCTGCCCGCTGACTTGGTCCCATGTTACCTGGCTGCCGCTGGTCGCTGCTTGCATACCAGCTCTGCTACCATCTCCTGCTCTGGTGTCAAGCTGCTTCAGTCGTCGTGTGTGGGCAAGTCCGTCCATGCTAATTTTGAGCGGACTGTCCGCTGAAACTGTTTGACGGACAAAGTTGAGCGAACAGTCCCCGCTTGTGTACGCGGCCTCAGACATTTTTTGATTAGGATAAAGCATTTTTTTTACTCCGTTTAAGTAAAACATTGTATCTATTTTACACAAGCCAACTTCTATAATTATCCCATCAGGGAGATAAGGTATACAGGATTTTACCTTAGGTCATTACTTATTCTGTGTGGGCTGCATATTATTGCTAGGCATGAGAGCAATAGATATATGAGGAAGCAGCATAATTGTGGTGAAAGCAAGATAGATGCTGAAAAGGGTATTGTAGGAATCTGAATGAAAAGAAAATATCTGAACATCCGGATACCTCAATGTTAGCACTTCCATGAAATTAAATCTAATCAACTAAACCACCAGCTGCTCTTCCCAAACTACCCAAACCAGCATCAAGCAAGCTAGCAAACAGTTGAGCAAGTTTGAAAATGAATTGCTAAACTATTGCTAGACTTGCCAGGCAGATTTTCTACAAATTGGAAACGTTTAAACTAGAACGTGTGCTTCAAGTGTTTGGCAAGTGTACAACTTGCCAGTGAAAATTTGCAACAAGACTTACAATTCCACACTGCCACAAGTTATTCTTGCAATCTGGGAAAGTCCCCCTACATCAGAAGGGATCCATCTTCAAAACTTGGAATGTTATTTCTTTTAAATTTTATTTAAGAAAACAGTATTTAGGGAAGTTGGCATATAACATTTAGAAGTGCTAAGAAATATTACAAACTGCCCCGTGGATCCAGTTTAAGAACAAGATATACCTTAAGATCTATCTTAATTATATTTTATAACAGCACATGCTAGCCAAAGCTTATACTGTGTTATTTTTTTTTTTCAGTAACATATTCATTTTAGTACCTCGTAATAAGTGCAATGCAATAACCTATTTTTATTATTCTTCACAGGAAGCATTATTAATCACTGACAATTCTGGAAATTACAAATTTGTATTTACTGTTATTTTTATGCTTTTACTAATAATTCTTTTTTTTTTTACTTTTCCCTCAATATGCCTACTGCGAGTATAGGCAATGGTAAGTAGATCTCTCTTTATTTATATGTAACTAATATACTGTCCATGAGTCGTGAGAGAGAACACGGTAAAAAAATATATAAATAAAATAACTTATGCATTCTTGCCAACGCAGCCTTTAATTGTAACGAGAACTGTTATAAAAGGAGAAAAACAAAAACTCTTACCCACTAGGCTTAACTAGGAAGTTTGGAGTAGTTTAGTTAAAGTGATTGTAAAGACTTTTTTTAAATTAAAAATAACAAACATGTTAAACAGTATTTACCTGCCCTGCGCAGTGGTTTTCCATGGAGAAGCCCAGATCCTCTTCTTCTCAGGTCCATAGTTAGCTCTCCTGGCCTCTCCCTCCTGTTCTGTTCTGTTCTCCTCCCTTTCGGCTCCCACAGCAAGCAGCTTGCTATGGGGGCACCCGAGCTGAGCCACAGTTCCCTGTGTCCATTCATGCACGGAGCCATGGCCCGCCCCCTCCTGCCCCCTTTCTCTCCTCATTGGCTGACTAACTTTGATCCAATGGGCCATGCTGTTGTCTCAGCCAATAAGGAGGGGAGTCCTGGGCAACCGAGACACTCCTGCAGCATTGCTGGACATAGAGGGACCTCAGCTAAGTTTTAGAGGGGCTGTGGGGCTTCTGCATGCACAAGGCTTTTTATCTTAACCTCCCTAGCGGTAATCCCGAGTCTGGCTCGGGTTAGGAATTTACTAGCAGGAGCGGTAACCCCGAGCCAGACTCGGGATAGCATCGCTGGATGCAGGGGAGGACACAGTGAGACTTACTTACCTTGTCCCCTGGATCCAGCGATGTCCCCCGCGCTGTGTGATCGAGCTGTCCTCCGCTCGATTCACAGTGCCGAGTGCTGCCGAGCTCCGTTCCCTGCGACGTTACGGCGCACGGGAGCGGAGAACGGCGGCAAATTCAAAAAAGTAAAAACACACAAAACACACACAGCACAGCACTGTAATCTTACAGATTACAGTGCTGTATTAAAAAATACACACCCCCTTTGTCCCTAGTGGTCTGTGCAGTGCCCTGCATGCACTTTTATATTATAAATACTGTTTTTTCTGCCTGGAATTTAGAGATTGTCCATAGCAACAAAAAAAGTGTCCCCTTTTCAGTGTTTTAGGATTTGATTACATTATTGAATAATTTTTATTATTCTTTATTATATTATAAACTTTATCATACCCGGGATGTCTGCTAGACTCTGGTTTGAAGAGATTTAAGAGCGTTATTCCTAAGAATTACAGGACTACAAAATAAAACGCCAGATTTTCATGCAAAATAATTGTACCGCTTTCAGCACCTAATTCCAGACTGAATCATACCGCCAGGGAGGTTAATGCATAGAATGCATTAAGATAAAAAACCTTCTGCCTTTACAACCACTTTAAATGGACATTTCGGGTCAACAACCAAGTTAAAACATAAACGTTCATATAAATGAATAGCATAGAAAACATTTTCAAATGTAGTATATTGCCCAATAATTACAGTATAAAGAGAGCTACTTAGAGGTATTTTATAGTTATACATACCTATATTTCCATATATTATCTGATCCAAGCACATGATAAACACTTTAACATATTCTTAAAAGTCCATTCACCAAAATACACTAGTTTAACCAGATAAATAGTAGTTCCAAATGTACCTTTTCCTTATTAGCTACAATACAATATTTAAAATGAATATGTGCCCAAACAATGCTTTTTTCACATTCTGAACAAACCATAAACTCACTTTAAAACAAGCCATCATTCACTTCTAGCTATAGGCATTTGCGGAGAAATACATGTTTAAAGCAATATTATAGCTTCATTTTTTTAATTAAAATAACAAACATGGTATACTTATCTCAATGGCTCCCTTGCTATCAATCTGCCCAAGGAGGAGGGAGACATCAGTGAGAGACGCTGCTCTCATGCACATCGCTGGATTGGATCGGGCTCAGGAAAGTATGATGGGCTGGGGGTGATTCTGCAGCACAGAAGGTTTTTTCACTTTAATGCATAGAACTACTTTAAATTTCACAATAGTGGCAGAATTTTTTTTTTTTTATGTGAAAGCAGTTCTTGGCAGCTTGCCAGCCTTCTAATGTAAACACACAAAGGTTTTTCATTTCAGCAGGCTGCCCTATGTGTGACAATTGCAAAAAGTACAGGCACCATTTTTTAAAATCATATCTCCTACAGCACATGGCAATAAGTTACATGCATTGCGGTGCAAATTAGCACATGTGTGTTGGCTGTTGCATTTGGGTAACTATTAAGAATGACTCAGAGGGCACATTCCAGGACATAGAAGAGGTTTCATGCACTACAGAAATTCTTAATTTTCCTCCATTGCATAGTTGTAAATCAGGCCTTTGAAAATGTCTGAAACTCAACTTAAGAGCCTTGGTTGTGAACTAAGGAGATCGTAAGGGCTTTGTTTACCATTAATAGCATGTTACATGTTGCGCCTGTATGTAGGGTGTAACATGTAACATATTACTATGGACGAGTTCCCTGCCCCATTTAACACTATTTACTTCTGTGTGTGTTACTGCCAGTTTAATGCCATATCGTTTTGCATGCGTTACTGCCAGTTTAACACCATATAGTTCTGTGTGCATTACTGCCGGTGATATGTCAAATAGTGTCCCCCATCAGATAGTGTCCACCCTGTACTGCGATTGTGCAGTAAGGAGGACAAGGAGACACCGAAAGTCTCCGAAGATGAACGGTGCCTGCGCTGTGAGTCCAGGTTCAAGCCCCACCATCCAAGTTGACATAGGATTAGAATAAAAAATAACAGAGCAAAGCGAGGCCGTGCCTGAAGCGTGGTGAGCGAAGCGAGGCCATGCCCCGAAGCGCAGTGAGCGAAGCGAGCCCGCAAGGGGCCCTGTTACTATCTGCTATTGTATATCCACTTGGATGGTGGGGCTTGCACCTAGACTCAGTGCGCAGGTGCTGTTCTTCTTATGAGACTTTCAGAGTCTCCTTCTCCTCCGTACTGCGCAAGCACCGCGCCTGCTCAGTACGGGGCGGACACTATATGATGGCCGGACACTTTTTGACAGAACACTGGTTTAACGCCATATAGTTCTGTATGCCTTACTGCCAGCTTAACGGCATATAGTTATATGCGTCACTGTATGTTTGGCACATTATATTGCTGTATATTATAGTGTATCTGTGGAGTGTGTCTGTGTAGTGTGAGTACTCAAATTAAAGTGCACCAAACACCTCTTTACATTGATCAAAGTGCATCTACGTACAGATTTCAACGTCTTCCTTATATCTGCTTATAAGCACTGCCCCCTCCCTTTCAATAATGTCTGGGAGGACAAGGAGAGGCAGATGATCCCTTTTGGGATGTGGAATCTCTGCAGGACTTTGAGGCTGCCTGGCTTTGAGGGTGTTCAATTATTTAATCTGGAAGAATGTTTTTTAGGTATAGGTGTCGTGGGCACAATTAACACCCACAGACCAATTTTTATGCACCTGTTTGACAGGTGCATATTATTGCATTTTTTACAGCAAGGACGATTTTTGCTTTCATCCAGAGTACCTCTATAGGGTTATGGTGGGAAGGCACCACCAACACTCAAAGAACAATTTTTCTGCACCTGTTTGACAGGTGCATATCATTGCAATTTTTTTTACAGAAAGGACAATTCTTTCTTTCATCCAGATTACCTCTATAGGGTTATGGTGGGAAGGCGCCATTGACACCCATAGACCAATTTTTATGCACCCGTTACGTCTATCCAAAGTCAAAGTGACACCAGAATGTATCCAAAAAATCTATAATCTTGTTCCCAGTGCACTACATTGTGGCCTCATCATTTACACTCCCCAGCTGTTGCTGAGCAAAATAAAGGCAACTTGCAGGGAAAATGTCTTTTTTTTGGCTTTATAAACATAATTATTGCTGCAGCAAATTCTAGACATGGGGTATGAGCTGTGGGCACGTGCGCATGCCCCTAGTGGTCTCCTTAAGGTGACATAACGCAAATTCGCCTGCCCGTGCCATTCTGCCACAGTATAACTGCGGCGGCTGGTCGGCAAGTGGTTAAAAATGATGTTTTTTTTATTGCTACATGTCCCCCAGGGCAAGACCCGAACCCCTATAACCATTGTATGCCCAATTGCTTGCATTTAAGCCTTCAAAATGGGCAATTTAGATTTTTGACATTCGGGTCCCATTGACTTTAATGGGGTTCGTTAATAGGGTCCAAACTTTCGCAGGGGTTCGAAAGTTCTGGTGCGAACCTATTTGAGAGCAATAGGCCTTTTGTATACATAGAAAAAGTCGTAGCTCTTTAAGTTCAGCTCATAATAAATAGGGGCAAACACAAAAGTGTTGCATTTATAATTTTGCTCAGTGTATGTACGGAAAAAGTATTTTCTCTATAAATGCACATTTTTCTTTATATGGCTTTGGTGTAAAAGCAGTTAAATGTTCATCTTTCAAAACATCCTCAGCTCCATGGGTATTTGTCTTAAGTTTAAAAAATATACACATCAAACTAGTCTACTGTTAAGCTGTCTTTCCTGTCATGTCTTGTTTTATTGTTTTTTGCCCATGAGAACCTTGCAGGTTTTTGTTCACTCTTCTTGAAATACAAACCAGCAAAGAAATAATGAGAGGTATTCAGATCAAAGATTAAAATTTGACTTCATCATTCCAGAAATCTCAAACAGGGATTTCTTGCTAGTGCAATATCCATCAACTTAGAAGAATTAGATAACGCTATTGCATGTATCTAGCTGACAAATGCAGAATATCTCTTTTGTGTTAATACATTGTTTATTTCTGTAATGATACAAAAAGAAAGAGCAGATTGGCCTAAAACAAATCAATCGTTTCTATCTCCAGAAGTGTTTAGAATACTAGGAAACAGCAAAATTTATAAGTGTCAAACACTGTGTTTTCTGTACAGACGTGGGCAGGGCCGTCTTTAATATTGATTGGACCCAGGGCAATTTCACTCTCCACCTTCTCTGAGTCATACAATAAATAGCAGCTGACAAAAAATGTGACGCGGGGTTCCCCTTAATATCCATACCAGACCTGAAGGGCCTGGTAATTGAATTTAGGGGAACCCCACGCTTTTTTTTTTTTTTTTTTTTCAATGAATGAATTGCCGGCTCCGTGATTTTAAAAGACTTTTTTTCCTTGCGAAATGACACTTTGTGCAGGGACAGTTCTAAGCACGGGAAACATGCGCCCCTTCACAGGCATACTATAGACACCCCCCAGGTACGAAATTTAAAGGAATATTACACTTTTATTGTTTCACTTTAATCATTATTAAAATCACTGCTCCTGAAAAAAAGTCAGTTTTTAAAACTTTATTTTGCATTGATCCATGTCCCCTGGGGCAGGACCCAGGTCCCCAAACACTTTTTAGGACAGTAACTTGCATATTAGCCTTTAAAATTATCACTTTCGATTTCTCCTATAGACTTGTACAGGGTGTTCCGGCTTTTCGAATTTGCCGCAAACAGCCCAAATTGTTCACTGTTCGCTGAACAGGTGAACAGGCAATGTTCGAGTCGAACATGAGTTCGACTCGAACTCTAAACTCATCCCTATCGGCCATCCATTTTTGTATGTGAAGGAGTCAATTTCTCAGTTGTAGCTAGCCAAAAACCCAGTAGAAGGGCTATATAATGCCTTGTTCACATCTGTACCGCTTATTGACTGGTTGCTAGAGGTTACAGCACACATTAAGGCTCACTGATTAGTTGCTAAAGGTTACAGCACATGATTTCTGCTTGTTGATTGGTTGCTAAAGATTACTGTACAGTAATACTGCTCACTGGATGCTATAGTTTACAGCACATCTTCTTCTCTCTGCAGGGGGGCATGATATGCATATCAATGCCACCTTTATTTACCTATCAATGCCCCCGCGCTCAGATATTTACATATGAATGCTGCTGCTATTTACATACGAATGATGGTTATTTACATGTAAACACTGGGTCTGCAGGTGAGTCATCTTTTCACAACAATAGGGCAGAGCTGGGCAGCATTAGCACAGGTCTAAAACTTCAAGGGACAAGGGAATTTAAACTGGAATGGTTGGCAAGTATAAGGCAGCTGCTTTGGACCCCACAACAATGACAGGGCCCAGGGCAGCTGCCCCTTTTGCCCTGCCTTAAAGACTGCCCTGAACGTGGGACATTTACATAGGGATTTTTGATTGTGATTGTTCGCGTAGCTTGACTTTGCTGCTTTAGCCACGTTACCGTATAAAAGCTTATAGTGCTGCTCAAGGTGTTATAACGATGCATAAGTCCCGGTGGCGGGACAAAACACATCAAAGGTGTGACCTGAGGAGGAGTTACAGGCTGAGGCCATTTACATCTCTTTCTATTTGACAAGCTAGGGATGCGGCGTCTCTTTGTTTCCATTTGTTCTATTGCTTTTTGGGTGAAGTAGTTGATAGCCAGAACCCATTCAGTACTGTGAAGCCCCATACGCACTCAATCAGATTTTCTTTGACGTGTTTTCTCCCGCCACCGGGGGATTAATCGTAGAGATTTGCTGTTTTAGATTTAATTGTAAAATAAAAACATTTCCATCAGACTACTGATATTTGTATACATGCAGTATATTGCAAATATTCAAGACTCAAATTAGAGATTTTTAATATGCAATAAAATTTGGGTCATTCTAGATGATGCAGCTATAAAGCTACAGAAAATCATTTAAAAGAAAAATGAAAGTTTTTCGTATTGCATTGCAGATTACATGATAACTCAGTTTTCCTTTAACTGTTTGTTGTTGGAATAAGTATTGGCTATTTGCCTTGGAAATCACCTCAGAAGTGAAGTGCTGTATTTTGTCAGGGTGCTTAAACTGGCATTTTCCACTACTCTTTTCAGAAAAATGTGGACCTAATTAGGAACTATTGATACAATATTGATATTTGATTTGATATAGGATTAGTACTGCGCCGAATGCGCGCCGTTAGGAGCGCGTCTAGGCGCACAGAGATCCTAAAATCAAGTTGAGATTTCCAATAGAACGTTAAAAAGGGAGCCTAGGGTGCCCAATATGAAAGAGGTAAAGTAAAACAGAGAAAAATCAAAGGGGGGAGGGGGGACTAATCCTCCAGATGGAGAAGGAAAAAGAACATACAAAATCCATGTTTTTTGCACGATTCCTATCCTTCATCCTATTGTCCGTAGGCCTGGATAAAGAGGAAGGTTTTTAAACCTTTCCTGAAACTAAGGAGGGAGGGTAAGGACCTTAGAGACGCTGGAAGGGAGTTCTACAGCTCATTGCCCTTTGTAACCAGGCGTCTGTTACCAGTAAATTTTAATATGCTGATTGTCGGTTCTGTGAGAAGTAAGCTGACTGATCACAGTGGCCTTGACGCTACATGGTGAGAGGCCCATTTAGACAGATAAATTGGGCCCATTTTCCACTGTGCCCTATACATATAGCACATTGCCTTGGCGATAGGAAGCCAGTGCAGTTTTTCCAGCACGGGAGAGATGTGGTCTGTTCTGGCGCATCCGGAGACCAAGCGAGCAGCTTGATTCTGAGTTGCTTGCAATTTTCTTTGCCACTTCAATGGAAGTCCAAGAATTTTTTTTTTTAAAGTAATCCATCTGGAAATGCACAAGGGCCTGTACGAGAGTTAGCCGGTTTTCATACAAAAATAGATCTTTAATTTTCCGAAGTCTCTGTATATAGAAATTGGAGTTTTCGATACAGAGTTTTGTGTGAGGTATAAATGACTGGCAGGGATCAAAGATGATACCTAGGTTCCTGACCTGTTTTGCCGGCGTTGGGATGGGGCAGAATGACGTGGGCCAGGCCGAGAGAAAATTGATGGTTGATTGAGGGCCCACAAGTATCACTTCGGTCTTTGCTTCATTAAGGCCTAACTTGTTATCGGCCATTAAGGATGAGCCGAACACCCCCCTGTTCGGTTCGCACCAGAACCTGCGAACAGACCTAAACTTTGTGTGAACTTTAGAACCCTATTAAAGTCTATGGGACTCAAATGTTCAAAATCTAAAGTACTAATTTTAAAGGCTAATATGCAAGTTACTGTCCTAAAAAGTGTTTGGGGACCTGGGTCCTGCCCCAGGGGACATTGATCAATGCAAAAAAAAGTTTTAAAAACAGACATTTTTTCAGGAGCAGTGATTTTAATAGTAAAGTGAAACAATAAAAGTGTAATATTCCTTTAACTTTTATACCAGGGGGGTGTCTATAGTATGCCTGTGAAGGGGCACATGTTTCCCGTGCTTAGAACTGTCCCTGCACAAAGTGTCATTTCGCAAGGAAAAAAAGGTCTTTTAAAATCACTTTGAATTGTCGGTTTCCGTAATACAGAGAACACTCAATGAGTGTTCTCTGTATTACGGACCCGACAATTCATACATTGATAAAAAAAATTTAAATAAAAAAGCGTGGGGTTCCCCTAAATTCAATTACCAGGCCCTTCAGGTCTGGTATGGATATTAAGGGGAACCCCGCGTCAAATAAAAAAAAAATTGACGTGGGGGTCCCCCTAAAAATCCCTACCAGACCCTTTATCCGAGCACGCAACCTGGCAGGCTGCAGGAAAAGAGGGGGGATGAGAGAGCGCCCCCCCTCCTGAACCGTACCAGGCCACATGCCCTCAACATTGGGAGGATGCTTTGGGGGTCTGTGACCCCTCAAAGCACCATGTCCCCATGTTGATGGGGACAAAAAATGTGACGCGGGGTTCCCCTTAATATCCATACCAGACCTGAAGGGCCTGGTAATTGAATTTAGGGGAACCCCACGCTTTTTTTTTTTTCTTTTCAATGAATGAATTGCCGGCTCCGTGATTTTAAAAGACTTTTTTTCCTTGCGAAATGACACTTTGTGCAGGGACAGTTCTAAGCACGGGAAACATGCGCCCCTTCACAGGCATACTATAGACACCCCCCAGGTACGAAATTTAAAGGAATATTACACTTTTATTGTTTCACTTTAATCATTATTAAAATCACTGCTCCTGAAAAAAAGTCAGTTTTTAAAACTTTATTTTGCATTGATCCATGTCCCCTTGGGCAGGACCCAGGTCCCCAAACACTTTTTAGGACAGTAACTTGCATATTAGCCTTTAAAATTATCACTTTCGATTTCTCCCATAGACTTGTACAGGGTGTTCCGGCTTTTCGAATTTGCCGCAAACAGCCCAAATTGTTCACTGTTCGCTGAACAGGTGAACAGGCAATGTTCGAGTCGAACATGAGTTCGACTCGAACTCTAAACTCATCCCTATCGGCCATCCATTTTTGTATGTGAAGGAGTCAATTTCTCAGTTGTAGCTAGCCAAAAACCCAGTAGAAGGGCTATATAATGCCTTGTTCACACCTGTACCTTACGCTACATTAAAAATAATCTTGCTTTCTGCAAAATGTGGATTATATGGCAATGCATGTAAAACGCAATTAAAGCACAGGTATGGCTCCCTTACTTTTACAAATATTCCTTAATATAAAGTGATTGGAAGATTGGATACTATAGCAGTATGTAAAATTGAACTATAAACTTTTAAAATTCTTGGATTGAGTAAGGGAGGGTAATGACCTCTGTCAGTTTATTTTGGGGAGATTTACCTTCACTTCCTGTCCCATAGCTAACACAGGAAATGAGAGGAAATCCCTCCAAATTAAGGAAAACCCCCTGGAGCCTCCCAGGTCAATAGAACTAGTTTCTCCATCAGAAGATTATCCCTCCATTACTTTTCTGGGGGTAACCCAAAATATAGGATTTTCTTTTACTTTCACTTTCATTGATAATGGTAAACAGGACAAATAAAGAGAGGGTGAATCTCACTAATGGGGTCACGGAAAGCAATTAAAACCTGACGTGAAGTGTTCTAATCCTTCCCCACTTTATCCAAAATAAATAAATAAATAAACTCTTGATAATGATGTATCACATATGTGGCCTCATAGAGGTGGGCTTTCTTTTGTGGTAAAAAAAAAAAAGTATTGGGACACCTGCATCTGTGCAGGCCAGTCAAGTTCCTCCACCCCAAACTCGCTCATCCATGTCTTTATGGACCTTATTTGTGCACTGGTGCGCAGTCATGTTGGAACTGGAAGGGGCCATCCCCAAACTTTTCCCACAAAGTTGGGAGCATGAAATTGTCCAAAATGACTTAATATGCCTACTCCGTAAGAGTTCCCTTCACTGGAACTAAGGGGCCACGCATAACCCCTGAAAAACAACCCCACACCATAATCCCCACTCCACCAAATGATTTGGAAACAATGAGTGCACTGCTCAGGCTTGATAGCGAGTGGGTATGTGAATGGTGCATCTTCAGCTGCTGTTAGAGTGCTGACAGGGGATGGAGCCCATCCTGGCTCCTGCAAGGGTTCAAAAAAGAAAGGGATAGCCTCTGGAAATCATGCATTTAAGATATCCTAGAGAGGTGAGTAGAGTGGCAACCTCAGCCTGGACTTCAACCAGGCCATGCCCCCAACGTGTTTCACTCCGCCCCCAGAGCTTAGTCATGTGCACAAAGCAAAGTCCATAAAACCATGGATGAGTGAATTTGGGGTGGAGGAACTTGACTGTCCTGCACAACCCCATAGAATACGTTTGGGATGACCTCAACCCAATAGAACACGTTTGGGATGACCTCAACCCAATAGAACACATTTGGGATGAATTCGAGCGGAGACTGTGAGCCAGACCATCAGTGCCTGACCTCACAAATGAGCTTCTGGAAGAATGGTCAAACGTACCCATAGACACACTCCTAAACCTTGTGGACAGTCTACCCAGAAGAGTTGAAGCTGTTAAAGCTACAAAGGGTAGGCCAACTCAATATTGAACTCAACTGACTAAGACTTGGATGCCATTAAAATTCATGTGCATGTAAATGCAAGTGTCCCAATACTTTTGGTAATATACTATTTGTGTCATGTTTTAATTTTGCAGGCACACTCTGTAGTTATTCCTCAGCATAGAGACCAAGCTCCTGGTCTAGGATTAATGATCAGGAGCTGTTAGGAGTGACTCCACATCACATGATTGCAGTTATAATCAATCACACCAATCACTTATTTTAAAGGTCAACACTGCATCTATTCCCTACAGTAAGACTTTTCAAAAAAAAAAAAAGATAGGGCATAATCTAGGTTAGTGCTAGTGTCAGCGTTAGGGGCATTGGCAGTGTCAATGGCAATGCTGGTGTCAGTGTGTTTTAACCACTTGATATACCACTAGATATACCCCCTTAATGACCAGGCCACTTTTTGCAATACGGCACTGCGTTACATTAACTGACAAATTGTGCAGTCATGCAATACTGTACACAAATACATTTTTCCCCCACAAATAGAGCTTTCTTTTTGTGATATTTGATCACCTCCACGTATTTTATTTTTTGAACTATAAACAAATAAAGACCAAATAAAAAAAATGTCTTCAATAATTTAGGCCAATATGTATTCTGCTACATGTTGAACCATTGACACTAATACAGTGATCATTGATCTAGGGCAATCAAAGGTTTAAATGTGTGCCTAACCAATGTTTGTGTTTACTATGTGTGCTGCTTTTACTGGGGGAAGAGATGGATTTGAGTCCCTGTTTTGCAGGAACACAGAATCCATCCCTTCCCCCCTGTCAGAACAGAACTCTGCCTTGTTTACATAGACAGAGCTCCGTTCTAAGTCTCTGCCCGACGATTGGCGGGTGCCGACTGATATAGAATGCCTGGCAGCGGCAGATCAGCTTATACTGTAAATACAGAAGCGGTGTGCGTGTCCCCTGCTGGCAGAAGTGTACAATCACATATACAGTATCTTACAAAAGTGAGTACACCCCTGAACTTTTTGGAAATATTTTATTATATCTTTTCATGTGACAACACTGAAGAAATTACACTTTGCTACAATGTAAAGTATTGAGTGTACAGCTTGTATAACAATGTCAAGTGGGCTGTCTTCTCAAAATAACTCAACACACAGCCATTAATGTCTAAACCGCTGGCAACAAAAGTGAGTACACCCCTAAGTGAAAATGTCCAAATTGGGCCCAATTTGCCATTTTCCCTCAACGATGTCATGTGACTTGTTAGTGTTACAAGGTCTCAGTCACCATGTCATGTGACTTGTTAGTGTTACAAGGTCTCAGTCACTGTGTCATGTGACTCGTTAGTGTTACAAGGTCTCAAGTGTGAATGGGGAGCAGGTGTGTTAAATTTAGAGTTATCACTCTCTCATACTGGTTATTGGAAGTTCAACATGGCACCTTATGGCAAAGAACTCTCTGAGGATCTGAAAAAAATAATTGCTGCTCTACATAAAGATGGCCTAGGCTCCAAGGACATTGGAAAGACCCTGAGCTGCAGCATGGTGGCTAAGACCATACAGCAATTTAACAGGACAGGTTCCACTCAGAACAGGCCTCGCCATGGTCAACAAAAGAAGTTGGGTGCACGTGCTCAGCATCATATCCAGATGTTGTCTTTGGGAAGTTTGGCTCAGATGGTGTCAAGCGTGTGTGGTGGCAACCAGGTGAGGAGTACAAAGACAAGTGTGTCTTGCCTATGGTTAACCATAGTGGTGGTGGGAGTGCCATGGTCTGGGGCTGCATGAGTGCTGCCGGCACTGGGGAGCTACAATTTATTGAGGGAACCATGAATGCCAACATGTAATGTGACATACTGAAGCAGAGCATGATCCCCTCCCTTCGGAGACTGGGCCATTGGGCAGTATTCCAACATGATAACGACCCCAAACACATTTCCAAGATGACCACTGCCTTGCTTTAAAAGCTGAGGGTAAAGGTGATGGACTGGCCAAGCATGTCTCTAGACCTAAACCCTATTGAGCATCTGTGGGACATCCTCAAATGAAAGGTGGAGGAGTGCAAGGTCTCTAACTTTCACCAGCTCTGTGATGTCATCATGGAGAAGTGGAAGAGGACTATAGTGGCAACCTGTGAAGCTCTGGTGAACTCCATGCCCAAGAGGGTTAAGGCATTGCTGGAAAATAATGGTGGCCACACAAATTATTGACACTTTAGGCCCAATTTGGACATTTTCACTTAGGAGTGTACTCACTTTTGTTGCCAGCAGTTTAGACATTAATGGATGTGTGTTGAGTTTTTTTGAGTAGACAGCAAATTTACACTGTTATACACGCTGTACATTCCCTACTTTACATTGTAGCAAAGTGCCATTTCTTCAGTGTTGTCACATGAAAAGATATAATAAAATATTTACAAATGTGAGGGGTGTACTCACTTTTGTGAGATACTGTATATATGTTATCTTGTGCACAGCTACTGCCCTCTAGCAATAAAAGTGCTATAGGGTGGTCAGCAAGTGGTTAAGCAGGATACAGAAAAGGTTTAATACTAGTGTCAGTGTCAGTCTCAGTGCCAATATTAGTGTCAGTGTGTTTTGTGTAGGATTAAAAAAAAAAGTGCATTATTGTTCCATGGCCCTACTACAATCACAGACAATAAATAATGCACACATATGTGGAATCCCCATGCATACCAGATATGCATTAAAATGTATCACCAAATGAAGGCCTAATTTGTCCTGAGAAAATTCATGATCACCTAGATATGTATAGTTCAACTAACACATGCAAAATTACAAAACTGTGATTAGAGGTGAAGCTTTCTTTTTGGCTCCATGCACACTGAAGCTGATAAACTGCAGTTTATTGGCGTTTGGGCGTTTTTTGTAAAAGCCCATAAACTCCACTCTATGTTAGCCTATGTGTCCATGCACACATGGACGTTTTTCAGCTTTAATGAGCAGTGGAGTTTATGGGCTTTTTTCTGAACGCCAGAAATTCGCGTTCAAAGTGCCGTTTTTCAGCGGCAAAAAACGACAAACGCTCATTAACGCTCATTAACGCTCATTAACGCTCGTTCATTAGTGTTCGGCATTCTATTTTTCAATGCATTATGGGATTTTTGGAGTGTCCTCTGTGTATTTTTATAAAAAACGCCCATTAACGCTAACGCTGTAAAACGCTCATTAACGCTCATTAACGCTAGTATAAAACGCTGTTAAAAGCAGGTTTTTCCACCAGCGTTTTCTGCCAGCAATCTGGCGTCCAGAAATAGCTTTTTTGAGCTTCAGTGTGCATGGAGCCTTATCCTTAGGCATTAAGGGGTTAAGGAAGAATTACCCAATGCTAGCTATAGACTTTTCTCACTATTCTGATGTTCACGCTTGAAAAACATCAGTTGGGATTACTTTCTTGCTTTTTTGGCCTTTAATTTGTGCCGTAAATACGAGTTGCGTTTGACTCAGGTACCACTGGGATATGTAAATCTATCCACCTGAAATGATCTATAAAGACTTTTTATGATGATTCACAGCTGTATGCAGTTGGGAAAACTACAGATAAACTAGTACACATCAGTTTGTAAGCTAAGTAGATGCAGGCAAACTGTCTTCTGTATATAAAATATTAAAAGCAAGAAATGGTACAGAATAAAAATGGGGAAATTGTGCTTAACAGATTAGAGATTAAAGCCCCTAGAAACGAAAAGCAGGCTTGTCATTTGCAGCTAATCAGACATTAGAATTAATTTACTAATCTGCAATAGAATTAGGGAAATTGCATACAACACCTTTACTTTTCATTATCAACAGTACCTATAAAGCAATTAAAGTCCTTAGAGAAAAAAAAGTGGAGTTACCAATTGCAGCCAATTTGACACTGGAATTAATTTACTGTTTTACATTATAATGTATATAAGACCCTTTCACACTGAGGAGTTTTTCAAGCGCTTTTGCTTTAAAAAAAAAAAGCACCTGAAAAGCGAATGAAATCTGCTTCGTATTAAAATCAATAAATGTTTTCACACTGGGGCGGTGTGCTGGCGGAGAGGTTAAAAATCTCCTACAAGCAGCATCTGTGGGGCATGTTTGGAGAGTTAAAAAAAAGCTCCTCAAAAGCGACCCTCTCAATTGAAATGAATGAAAAGCGCTTCCAAATGGTTCTTGGAGCAGTTTTTCGAGTCACGTAACCTTCAAAAAAGCGCATTGTTAAATCCTCAAAAGCATCTGAAAAGCGCTCAGCATTTTATGAGCAGCCTCAGTGTGAAAGGGGTCTAACTGCAAACACCTCCACTTTTTTCAATGAAATGTATATTAAAGTGGAGGTCCACCCTAAAATGGACCTCCGCTCATCGGAATCCCCCCCCCCTCCCCTCCGGCGCCACAATTGGCACCTTTCAGGGGGGAGGGGGGTGCAGTTACCTGGATAATCCAGGTAACTGCACCCACTTCCGGGATATCTGTCTGCGGAAAGGGGCGTAGATTACGCCCCTTTCCGCAACTGCCCGCCCCTTTGCGCAAGTGCCCCGCTGCCTGCTGGGAAACACACAGTTCCCAGAGGCAGCGGGGACCGTCCGGATTGTGCCGCGCGGCTCGCGCATGCGCAGTAGGGAACCGGGAAATGAAGCCGAAAGGCTCCATTTCCTGATTCCCATACCCAAGATGGCGGCGGCAGCACCCGAGTGTCGATCTAGAGATTGGCTTCGGGTGCCGACATCGCGGGCGCGCTGGACAGGTAAGTGTCACCATTTTAAAAGTCAGCAGCTGCAGTATTTGTAGCTGCTGACTTTAAAAAAAAAAAAAAACGCGGAGTCCCGGCGGACTCCCGCTTTAAAGTATAATTATTTTTTTTTTTTTATGATTTGGATAGAGTGGAGAGGGATTGGAGCACCTGTCATGTTTTTATTGCTGTGTGTGTCCCTAAGGAAATCCACCTTCTCTATCCAAAGTCCTCAGAACACTAAGACCCCTTTCACACTGCGGGTGTTTTTCAGGTGCTACAGCGCTAAAAATAGCGCCTGAAAAAGGCTGCTCTGCGCACTCCAGTGTGAAAACCCGAGGTGCACTGACAAAAAGTCCTGCCAGCAGCTACTTTGGAGCTGTGAAGGAGCGATGAACATACCGTTCCTCCACCTTTGCTCCCCATTGAAATCAATGGGTGTGCGCTGCGATACCAGCGAAAAAAACACTGATCTGGTGGCGTTTTGCGGGCAGATTTAACTCCTTTTTGGCTGCTAAAACAATGGTAAAGCGGTGCTAAAAATAGCACCACTTTACCACTGATGCCCTAGGCGGCTCGGTGTGAAAGGGGTCTAATAGAAGAAAAATCTTTCAACGAGCACTAGTTTTGGTAACCTTGAAGACAACCAGGCATTCACTCACTTTGGAAGGATTTCCTTTAACCTCCTGTTTTTGCTATGGGACACAAAATGAAGTGAAATCTATGCAAAAAAGACACAGATAGCAAAAAAAAACTTGACTCTTGAAAAAGTCACGTGTCTAGTGATGAAACCAGTCAGGTGGAGCCAGTGAGGAGCAGTGCTGTGTGTGCACTCTTGGTGTGTGAGGAGATCCCAGCTGTTAGTTGTATGCAACTGACCTTACCATATGTGATTCATTCTGCTCGAAAGTGTGAGTGAAGTTTAGCCTTAGTTTATTGGGAATATTCAATATACTATCCGCGCAATGGTCTTTTTCTTTGTTGTTTCATATTGCGGAAGTTCTTTGAAAGCCAGAAGCCAGCACATGCTAATGAGCAGCTGAATATATGAGCAAGGCATTTCTATCCTTGGGGTTACTTATTGAAACCTGTCTAAACTTATCAGTCACTAAAGACGTCACATTTCTTCACAGCGGTATGCTGTCCTATTGAGAAATTGGTGCACTGTGGTTCATCACATTATTATATCGAATTTTTCTTCTTTTTTTTTTATTGTGTTTAATAATTTATCATCACATGTTATGTTATTTATAATAGGTTCTATTTGCTTATTTTGCACATGATTCACTGATTAACCATTAGGAGGTTACACCGTGTTATATTGGGAGGTTAATATTAGCGCATTATGCATTCTAAATATAAAGAAAAAAAAAAAAAAACTGACATGGGTTATAACACTCCCCAAAGTTATCCAAAAAAGAAAAAAAATTGCCTATCGTTCTCCTTTAAGATTTTTTGAGTTCATATAGGGTAGCATGACATACAATAATATATTTTAGGGATATAAATATATAAAGATGCACAGTTTGGAATTTGTCTCATGAGTGCAAGAACTGATAGCCAAATTGTGGTAGCGGAGCTTATTCTGGAACATCCTCTAGCTGCATTTGTGTAAACTGACTGTATTGATATTGCCTGTAGATTATCTGTGCTTTTTGGAGGCACTAAAGCCAGTCATGCGCTATTAGAATTTCATTAGAAATGCTTTTGCTTTTAAGACTATTGGTTTGTGGGGTAAAGTCAACATTCATTTTTGAGCAGAGTGATGAGAAAAGTTGAAGGAGCAGGATGGAAAATACTTCTCAAACAAATTATATTCTAACAGCATATATAGTTTTCATATGGGAAAGTCCATTCCTGGCAAAACCAAATGTAAAGATCAAACAACATTTTGAATAGTTTTCAAACTACATTTGTCAAGCCATCAAATGTACAGAAAATTTTCATACACGTTTTCACATTCATATGATAGTCTACTAGTGTAAAGCCATCATTAGACCTCACAGCATAATAGCACATATCATGCATACAAACAATTTATGCTGCGTACACACGACCGGACCTTTTAGAAGGACTAGGTCCGACAGGCTTTCGGTGAAGGTCCGACTGACTTTCTGAACAAAATGGACTTGGCCACACACGACCGGACTAAGTCCATTCGAAAGTCCATTCGTTTTGAACGTGATGATGTAAACAGGACTAAACAAGGAAGTTCAATAGCTAGTAGCCAATAACTGCCCTTGTGTTGTATTTGGTCTGTCGGACTAGCACACAGACGAACGGTTTTCCCAATTTTTAGTCCTTCAGACTTGAGTCCGTCGGATAGATTTGAAACATGTTTTATTTCTAGGTCCACCGGACTTTTGGGAAAAAAAGTCAGCTGGAGCCCACACACAATGGAATTGTCTGATGGATTCCGGTCCGCCAGACCAAGTCTGTCGGAAAGTCTGATCGTGTGTACGCGGCATTACATTTTTATGACTATTTCCTTTGCCAGCCCAGATAAACCGCCATTGCCTCTATCTGCTATCAATCTGTGTATTCCTAAACCCGATGTAAGCCCTGTTCACATCTGGGCATTCTAGAATCGCTGGTAGAAGCATGTGATTCTGCCTGCGCTTCTAGAACACGGTAATGTCATCACACGGTATTCAACACGTGACATGTTTTTGGACCCGAGGGCAGTGCATTCAAATGAATGGTGCTGCTCCAAAAAAAACAGCAAAAATCGCGCATTTAAAAACATGCCTAAATTGACGATGCTCTGCTGTTGCTAGATGTGAATGGGGCCTTAGTTCTACATCAATAGTATTATTAGGCCGCGTACACACGAGCGGACTTTTCAACATCCAAAGTCCGTCAGACCGAGTCCGTCAGACTATCCGATCGTGTGTGGGCTGCAACGGACTTTTGATTCACCAAAGTCTGACGGACTTTAGAATATGGAACATGCTTCAAATTTTCCCGACGGAACTCCGCCGGACCCGGTCCCCTTCGAAAAATCCGCTCGTGTGTATGCTACTCCGACGGACTAAAACCGACGCTAGGGCAGCTATTGGCTACTGGCTATGAACTTCCTTATTCGAGTCGGGTCGTACGTCATCACGTTCGAATCCGTCGGAGTTTAGTGTGATCGTGTGTGGCCAAGTCCGTTCGGCCGAAAAGTCTGTCAGAACTCCGGCGGAACTCCGGCGGAACTCCTTTGGAAGTCTGTCGGACATAAGTCCTCTCGTGTGTACGGGGCTTTAGTGAGAGCAAGTTAAATAAAAACACAGCATAACAATGCATCAAAGGTTTTTGAGACCATCTTTTTGTCATGGGGAGCAGATTGCCAGCTTTCTCTTTAAAACACCAATAATGTTCTTTTGTCTGAGGTGCTTTCCTTTGCAAAAATTTGACCATTCCGTCAGTTCCATTGATCCGCTCATCTTACTTGCTGACTTTGTCAGTAGGGGATGTAACCTAATCAATCATCCAGAATGAAAAGACACTTAACTCAGATTACTTACTGCACTGGCCTTCCTTCTTACCTTCACTGAGATATTTGTGTGGGGTTTTTCATTTCTTCTTCCTCATACTTATCTTCAGACAGTTCAGGCTTCAGTTATTCGGTATATTAAAGTGTTACTAAACCCACAACAGTAAAATTAGTCTGCATATGCAGTAAAACATGCTTGTTATACTCACTGTGGATTCTAAGATGTTAATCCTCCACATTGTGTAAAAAGGCTGTTTGATCCTGTCTTCTCTCATCCTCCTCTTCTTCCACTGTCCCCAATCCATCTTCTAATAGTACAGAGCCTTTGGAGTCACTCTGCACATGCTCAGTTAGGTGTGTATTGCTAAAGAGTTCTTTATTTATTGAGGGTGCATGTGTTCAGCACGGGGCCAATCAGCACCGTCCACACAAAGGGTCCCGCAGCCTCATAGGCCAGCCAGAGTAGAAAGAAAACTCATTCTATAAACTTTAGCCAGACACTGATAGAAGTCACAAGATTGCTATATGTAACTAATGAGAAGATGTATTTAGCAGTTTATGTTTACTAAATTTATTGCATTTCCATGTTCTGTGTACTGTGGGAGACCAGATATAGTGAATGCAGGGTCCTGGGTTTAGTAACACTTTAACCATGCAACATTTTTAAAAGAAGTGTTGCCAACCCCAAAAAAAAATATTTTAAAATTAAACTCCTGGAACAATAACATTAATTTTATATATATTTTTTAATATCCATACATTGTGGATTGAGATTGGAAAATGTAATAAGCATCTAGGCCTCTTTTGAAAGTGTTGGGGAAAATGGCCCTCCCCATACCTGATATTGTGCTAAGCCTATAGGTAAAAAAAGGGAACCTTTGCTAAGTGGAGGGCCTCTGTGAACAGTGGTGATTCCCTTCCTGTGAAAGCAACCAGTATTTGAATCAAAATAATTGGAAACAGAGGAACTGTCACAACCAGCATATCACATTAACCATATGCATATAGATGCAAACCTGTATGGAAATAATACAAGCTTTATATAAGAAAAGATTAATAATAATACATACTGTACATCCAATGTTCAAACAGGTATTATCAGAAAAGGGCCCACAAGTGTCCTGGTGGAATCATACACATATACTCAGGTAGATATAGCTATTATTAGGGGCCCCTGAGGATGATCATGATGTGGCATTCATCTTGGTGTTGGAAACCTGAAGACAGGATCTGTGGTGATGAATATAATCTCCAGCTGTTGTCCAACTAGTCTGGAATAGAGCTTTTCACCAACAGAAACCATGGTGAAGAATTGGAACTCAGAGTCAGCCTATGCTATGACTGTGTGCTTAGTTCCTAGTAGCATCTAATCTGTCATGCAAATGGACCTCCAACTACTGGAAGTGGCCATCAAAGGACTAGCCAGGCTATAGCCTATGTTGGTTATTGATCCCTGAGCTAAAACTAGCTTGAATCTCAGGCCAGAAGGGACAGGGTTATCTAAAATAACAGGAGCTGAATATAAACGCTCTCTCTCCCTCCTCCCCTTCTTCCATCTGTTTTTTTTTTTTAACCCAGCCCCACAAAGACAGGACATAATGTACATAAATAACTCACAGAACAGCCATCACAATTACTGACACTAGAGAGCAGCAGATCCCAACAACCCCCAAAAAATAAGGGCAAGAGAGAACATGATTTAAGGAGGAACTGCGGTCTGCTCACATAATTTGTGATAAAAACACCTTTGCCATTCTGAAGCTTCCCTCCAACCACTTTGCATATTATTTTATATATACTGTGATTCTGTGCTTGCTAAATATGCTGCAGAAATCTCCCTCCACTGAGTCTGGCTGCAATCATTTTATTTGTGGGCAGCTGAAGCCGATGCATGTTCACTTCCTGGATTTACACAGAGGCACACCTCCAGCTTTGCAGCTCTCATTGGCACTCTTAGGACTCATCCCCCTCCCTTCCTGACAAACTCTCACAAGAGTGAGCAAGAGAGCTGTGCATGATGTCATAAGCCTAGGCTTTTTGACAGGCAAAAAACAGGAAGTGGACTGTATAAGGTATTTACTGGCAGAGAAAAGGTTTTACTATACAAAGTTAAAACAACAAGGATTTAATAGATGGAAAGCGGAAAAAATTACTGAAGGTCCACTTTAAGCATTTAATAGGTGGTGGGGAGATGATTTGTTGTCTTCTTACCACCTTTTTTTAAGCCTCAAAGTGCTTTACCAATGTGCATCAACCATATGCGATGCGGGGTGGTTGAGGCGCAGCCCCATTCACTTGACTCAGTCACATTTGGTAGCAGTGCCACGTGCCAAATTTTGTTGCAGTCACATAATGGGTTCAGCCCTGAGCAGCTGCATTGCTTTGTTTAGGTGGGCATCTGGGAGTGGTAAAACTATGGCTCAACACAGCTGAACGGCCTGCTTTTACCCCCCCCCCCCCCCCCCAGCTGACACAGCATCACTTCATCTGATACTTTTATAGATACAAAATAATTTTCATACCTCTCCATACATTGGCTCACTGGAAAAGGATATTTCAGTTTGTGGTAGTATTTAAAGTGCCCCAAATGGTTTCCTTTTCAGTGCACAAAATGATAGGCTTACAATACAGCTATTTCATTGAAAAGTACTAAATGTACTGAATGTCTTATTATTATAAGTATCGTATCAGCTATGTCAGTTTTCAGTTCTCGTCTACTGTAGATCAAACGTCTGCTTCAAAGTCCATGTTCTGCTTATTCTTCTAGATTCGCACTTTAATATTCTGACACACAAATCAATTCATGCATGGCTATTTTCCTTAACCACTTGCCGCCCGCCCTATTACAAATTGACGGCGGCAAAGTGGTTTCATTATCCTAACCGGACGTCATATGACGTGATTAGGATAATAAGCCGCTGCGCGACCCCGGGGGCGCGCATCGCGGCGATCGTTGTTGCGGGGTGTCAGTCTGACACCCGGCAACTACGATCTCGGTAAAGAGTCTCCGACGGAGACTCTTTACCATGTGATCAGCCGTGTCCAATCACGGCTGATCACAGTGTAAATGGGAAGAGCCGGTGATCGGCTTTCCCTCACTCGCGTCTGTCAGACGCGAGTAGAGGAGAGCCGATCGGCTGCTCCTCTGACAGGGGGGGTCTGTGCTGATCGATTATCAGCACAGCCCTACCGAGGATGCCCACACTGGACCACCAGGGACACCACTAGACCACCAGGGAAAGGGTAATAAAAATACATAATCCTCCCTAGACCACCAGGGTGCCAGTCAGCACAATGGGTGCCAATCAGTGCCCATAATGGATGCCAATCAGTGGCCACAATGGGCATCACTGATTGGCATGCATTATTGTTTGGCACTGATTGGCATCCATTACTATAACACCGATGCCGCCTATGAGTGCCCACCTGTGCCGCCTATGAGTGCCCACCTGTGCCGCCTGAGTGCCCACCTGTGCCGCCTGAGTGCCCACCTGTGCCGCCTATCCATGCCCACCTGTGCCGCCTATCTATGCCCACCTGTGCCGCCTATCTATGCCCACCTGTGCCGCCTATCCATGCCCACCTGTGCCGCCTATCCATGCCCATCCGTGCCGCCCATCCGTGCCAGCTATCAGTGCCAATTTGTGCCACCTATCAGTGTCCGTCCGTGTCGCCCATCCGTGTCGCCCATCCGTGTCGCCCATCCGTGTCGCCCATCCGTGTCGCCCATCAGTGCCGCCTATCAGTGCCGCCTATCAGTGCCACTTCATTGGTGCCACATTGGTGCCCATCAGTGCCACCTTATCAGTGCCCATCAGTGTAGCCCCATCAGTGCCCATCAGTGAAGGAGAAAACATACTTATTTACAAAGTTTTGAAACTGAAACAAAAAAAAACATTTTTTTTTTCAAAATTTTCGGTATTTTTTTATTTGTAGCGCAAAAAATAAAAACCGTAGAGGTGATCAAATACCACCAAAAGAAAGCTCTATTTGTGGGAAAAAAATGATAAAAATTTCATTTGGGTACAGTGTAGCATGACCGCGCAATTGTCATTCAAAGTGCGACAGCGCTGAAAGCTCAAAATTGGTCTGGGCAGGAAGGTGTTTAAGTGCCCTGTATTGAAGTGGTTAAAGACCTTAGTGGTGATTATTTGACAGCCTATGTTCTTAACAGCTGTTTGTGGTCATTAAATATATTTTAGAGAATGAAACCTTCTCACATGGACAGGCAGATATTACCATATCAAGAAATTTGTTACCAATTGGCCAGTTCCAGGAGGATTAATAGCAATTTCCCAGCTTGCGATAATCGGGTGGACAATGCCCAAGCCACTGGAGAGTAACTGGGCTATTTTTTTTTCCAAATACTGTGTTTGGACTTATTTCTCAGCTTCAGATAACAGAAAAAAAAAAAAAAATCTAGAAGACATTTGGACACAAATAATTAGAATAAGGCAGGCATACATGGGTCAAATTTCGAAAGAATTTTCTTTCGAAAACCTTATCTAAGAATTGTCGTTTGTATTTCGCACCATTAGTGGGCTGTAGCAACTGTTGATTTTCGTGTGGCCATCACAGTTGAATAATCGGACATGTTGGAAATTTTTTGAAAAACAAATGATTTTCTAATCAATGACGGGAGAATCGTGCGAGAAATGTAATCAAAAAAAGAAATGTGCATGTGCAAGAAAAGAAAATTCCTGGAAAGAAAAGAAGATTCCCAGCCACGAAAATGATTTTCTGTAGTAACATGAGATGAAATTGAAGGCTTGGTTGGCCAAATTTTTAAATCAAGGGTGGCACCATCGGATCACAAAACGCACAAATTTTCTGATTTTCAAAAGAAAATTCTTTCGAAATTCGACCATGTATGGCCAGCCTTAAAGGTCAGTTTTTTTCCACATTGTCAACAAAAGAAAACTTTCCTAATCCGGCTTCACTTACAAACAGCAAAGTAAAATCATTTCAGAATTTCAGATTACTTTCTGATCTCTGACCACTGGTTTTAATACTTTACCAATACACTTCGGTGTTAATTTACAAAAGGCAAATATGCTGTTTACTTTAAAAGAGAATTTTCACTTTGCTCAATGAATGCGGTGATTTACTTATTTTTTTTCAAAGAATTCCCATCATGCATAGGGAAAAAAAACAAACAGAAAAAAACAGTAATTTTCCTTGCACATGACATGATTAGATGGGGTAAGCAGACCTTTAAATGATTAAGCTAGGGAAACATTTTCTTGCACATTGAAAATTCAATTGCAAAGTGAAAATCTTTCAATAATTCAAATATCCACCAGTGCTTGAGTGCTCCCAAAGTCAACCCCAAGCAGTTGAACAAAACACCAATGCCCCCTTGTGTATCAAAGTTCCATAAAAGTACAACTGTCCAGCACTTGAGGAATACATTAACTGTCAAAGGTGAGTACTATCCTGCCACCCCTAGATTCTTACCAAATTTTCTGACCCACATGTATCAAAATAAGTCTAATAAAGCTTTGCAACAACTCCGTCTCTATGTCCTCTGTTCCTTCTAATGGAGCTTTTATTTCAGTGTTTCCACATCTCCTCACATGTACACCCCCTAAAAAGTAAAAAAAAACTCACAGTTCAGTAATTATGAAATCACCATAAAAGGTTACTGTATTGTGCTCACGTGTCTGTATGACAATCAAGCGTGAAAATCACCAGTGATATGTGACTTCTCACCTCTCCTGCTTATCTTCTTATCAAACCTCCACTTGATAAGGCTTATCAATTCACTCCAAATCCATGTCCTCCCCAGAACTTCTCTCTTCCTAGTGTCACTCAAAAAGAAGAATATCAAACTAGTGTAGTATCACCACAAATAAAGGATGTTAAATAAATTGTGAACCCATCAATACATGACACCATACATGGATGATATTGCATCTGATAATCATCTTAGATGCCACTCCTCCGGTCCCCTTATTGAGCAGACTCCCAACGAATGAATGAAATATAGGACATAAAAGAAGTTCATAAAGCATAAATCCCCATTAAAAAAACACTTCATCTTATAACGGCTCACATATGTGCAGAGATGCAGGTTTCCAATACTCAAAATGGCGGAATGGACCCTTCCAGTTCTGGGGTCAGAATTTGACCCCACTTCCTGACAAGTTTTGTCCATCAACTTTATCAAAAGATGTCATGAGGGATCAAAGGACATGTCTACACAACCGATGCACTGAGGAGAAATACAATTGAGGAAAACAGCCTAACTCATGAGAAGAAAAGACAACTAAACAAACCCACAGCGCAAACAGAGAGTGGGTATGTAAACCCCACTATGCCATGAATGTCTATGCATGGAAAAGTTCTGTTATGACCTGTCTACTTTAAAAATTGCTGCAGCTCTTTTTATGGAGGGTATTGGGTTCCTCTGTAAAGATAAATATAAAAGAAGGTGCCGCTATCTAAGTGTATCTTTAAAAAAAGTGAATAAAAGCAAGTATTAAATATTGCACTGACAAAACTCGAAGGGATACAGACAAATCTCAGTCACATCTAGCCAGCCTCTGGTCAAACAGATGCCCTTAGCAGCCAAAAAAAGAAGCTGGGGGAGCAAATAACCTTTAACCGTTATCTCCTCTCCAGCTTCGTTCTTTGGCTGCTGAGCACATGTGTGTGACCAGTGGAAGAAGGAGATCCCAGCCTGCTGCTGGAGGCCTAGAATAAAGCCCAATGGTAGTCAGCAACTGCCCTGCCACTTAAACACTCCCTCTATTTATCCCACTTGGAGTCCTCACAAAAGCTTCTTCATAAATGGTATTAGACCCCTGAAAGAGACCGGAGGGCTTGTGTTCCAGCTTGGTTTCAGGCTCAGTCTGTAGATTTCCCTGTCTGCCAGTCTGCCTAACAGAGCTCCTTCAGCTGACAACCAGCTACGCTCTCATCCATCCACAGTGGGAGTCACAGACACCCCAATCAGCATCATCTGGGCTTCTGAAAGCTGACGCTGGCTAGCTGTGACTGAGATTTACCTGTATCCCTTTGAGTTTTGTGAGTGCAATCTTTTACACTTACTTTTATTCACTTTTATTAAACAGATACATTTAGATGGCAGCACCTTCTTTTTTTCTTATCTTTGACCCATTAAAAGGTTCTACCTATAAAACAATAGCAAGAGAAGAGTGCACCAACCTAGTGCATTACCAAAATACATTTTATTTCAAACAAAAAGGACACTGGTTGTACTCACATACACACAGTGTACATAGGCATAGAAAAGCAAAACCAAATGCATCCATTACCTTCACTTCTGATATGGTAAACCATTAGTGTGGGAAGACCAGGTGGCATCTGTAGTGGCAGACGCGTTTTGAGGGAGAACCTTCTTCAGAGCCAAAATGATGAATGACTGGACCTCTTCTAACAAATCCTCCTATATACACACATACACCAGTACATATCAGGTAGTGCCCACTTACAAAGGCTCAACCTCCTCAGACAATTGAGGGATGGGAAATGTGCTAACAGGCATCTATAAATTCCATAAATATAAAAAAGAAAACGGCGCTGGAAACAAACCTAATAATTATAGCAGCAACTCAAAGTGAAATACACACAAATGGCAATAGATATTTAAAGTTCTCCAATAAAGATCGACAACTTTAAGGATTCCTCCAATGGAGAACGGACCAGCAGCCAAAAGTTCAGTGAAAATCATGTGACTTATGAAATGAACAAAGTGAATACACCACCACACAGAGTGCATGCTTATCAGCTGCACAAGTTTACACACTTGTGGCTAATACCCAGCCAGTGTCTTTTCCTCCAAAGACTTCAGATGTCCGGTCTGGTCATACAATGTAATAAGCCGTGTGGTCAGGAAGGTGGTTGGAGGTACAGTTTGTGGACCCATACATGGTACAAGTGGTGATGAGGCAATGTCAACTCAGAAAGAAAGGGCAGGGGAAATCACCATAGGTAAAACCAGATGTTTTTTTATTCAAATATAAAAGCAGTATCGCTTGCAAGGCGTATACAAAGTTCAATAAAAAAATTAAACAGGAAATGGGGCTGGCCAGCAATAATACAAACGCCCGTGCAAACAGGGTGTAAACAGTGCAATGGTGTCAGCATGTCGCTCCTTTCTGATTTGCTTCATCATTAATCTGACATCGTCCTGGGGCATGGGCGTTCGTACTGATGCACTGCTATATATAGTAAACACATACAACCAAGCCTTGTTCTAAATCTCAGGTGGCTGATGCTGTAAACATCATTTTGAATGTGGGAGAAACCAAAATCCAAGCTGGAAGTCCTACTGAGAGTGGAAAACGCTCGGATAGACAGCGAGCGCAGCAATCAAAGCACTCACCACAATTGAACTACCACTATGGGCTCAAAAGATGACTTGCACAGTCAATAAGCATAACTGATACTGAAAACTATAATATTCAAACAGATAACTTTATAAACAAATTGACACACATAACTTAAAAATATCGTAGAATGCCATCTACATGTGTGGCTAAATGGTAGCCACCGTGGATGGGAAAATACTTTAATGTCACTATCAAAGGCCAAACGTGAGGAGAGAACAGCCAATTAGAACAAAATTGGTCTGTCATCTCCACTGTGAGTAAAAACCCTAATACCCTTCAAAATATCACCAAAAATAAGATTTATTTCCTTTAAGGGCTGCATGGAAAACTAGGTGTATCATATCACACCTCACATTAAAGGTCTGATACCCCAAAGGGGGCATTGTAGCCAATGTGGACAGATCAGCTGATAACATCAAAATCGATCGAAAGTCTCCATAGTGAGTACTCATAAAAAATAATGCTTGAAAACGTAATGTGCTATATTAAAAAATGTAGGTACAAGGGTAGAAAGAGAAAGCAAAATTAAACCTAATACCAACTCAACATAAAATAATATTTACGCTTATCAGAGAAAAATCTATGACAAAAATTGGAACTAAAAAAAATCTGCTACATTGAAAAATCTCATGTGTGGATGTATGCTAACACGTTGATGGGCATGTCACAGTTCAACCCCGATGGTAATAACCATATGGACCATATGGACCAATGAAGTGAACAAGGGATAAAAAAAGTAGCCACCCAAGATTAAAAACAAGTTTACATTGTAAGTAACCATAGCAACGATCAGTCCAACAAACACAATTCAATGTATATGGTCATTTTACAAATTAGAAAGATGTTAATCAAGAGTTATCTATAAAAACGTTGATAGTCTTTAATTTATGTACTCATGCCATCTTGAGTTTAGGGATACTCCTTAGGCCGCGTACACACGCGCGGACTGTTCGCCCAACTTTGTCCGTCCAACAGTTTCAGCAAACAGTCCGCTCAAAATTAGCATGAACGGACATGGCCACACACGACGAACGAACAGTTTGCTGAAACCGTGCGCCATGACGTGAACGACACGTACGACGGGACGCAAAATACGACGTCCTATACACTGCATTATAGCTTTCGGCGTGAAAATCCTTTCTGAGCATGCGCGCAACTTTGTTTGACGAACAAGCCTACACACGAGCGGGCTGTTCGCTGAAACAAGGTTTCAGCGGACAGTTTTTCGGAAATTCCGAAAAACCTTGTCCGTCCAACTGTCCGCTGAAACTGTCCGCTGAAAGCACACACACGAGCGGACTGTCCGCCCAAACACTGTTCAGCGGACAAAGTTGGGCGAACAGTCCGCCCGTGTGTACGCGGCCTTACAAGATAGCTTCCCCTCCAGTGGGGACTGGATTTACAGTGGTGTGAAAAAGTGTTTGCCCCCTTCCTCATTTCCTGTTCCTTTGCATGTTTGTCACACTTAAGTGTTTTGGAACATCAAACCAATTTAAACAATAGTCAAGGACAACACAAGTAAACACAAAATGCAATTTGTAAATGAAGGTGTTTATTATTAAAGGTGAAAAAAAATCCAAACCATCATGGCCCTGTGTGAAAAAGTGATTGCCCCCTAAACCTAATAACTGGTTGGGCCACCCTTAGCAGCAACAACTGCAACCAAGCATTTGCGATAACGTGCAATGAGGCTTTTACAGCGTCCTGGAGGAATTTTGGCACACTCATCTTTGCAGAATTGTCCTAATTCAGTTACATTAGAGGGTTTTCGAGCATGAACGGCCTTTTTAAGGTCATACCACAACATCTCAATAGGATTCAGGTCAGGACTTTGGCTAGGCCACTCCAAAGTCTTCATTTTGTTTTTCTTCAGCCATTCGGTGGTGGACTTGCTGGTGTGTTTAGGATCATTGTCCTGCTGCAGAACCCAAGTTCGTTTCAGCTTGAGTACACGAACAGATGGTCGGACATTCTCCTTCAGGAACTCTTGGTAGACAGCAGAATTCATAGTTCCTTTTATCACGGCAAGTCTTCCAGGTCCTGAAGCAGCAAAACAGCCCCAGACCATCACACTACCACCACCATATTTTACTGTTGGTATAATGTTCTTTTTATGAAATGCAGTGTTCCTTCTACGCCAGATATACTTGGACACACACCTTCCAAAGAGTTACACTTTTGTCTCATCGGTCCACAGAATGTTGTCCCAAAAGTCTTGGGGATCATCAAGATGTGTTGTGGAGAAATTGAGACGAGCTTTGATGTTCTTTTTGCTCAGCAGTGGTTTTCTCCTTGGAACTCTGCCATGCAGGCCATTTTTGCCCAGTCTTTTCCTGATGGTGGAGGCATGAACGCTGACCTTAACTGAGGCAAGTGAGGCCTGCAGTTCCTTGGACGTTGTTGTGGGGTCTTTTGTGACCTCTTGGATGAGTCATCGCTGCGCTCTTGGGGTAATTTTGGGCGGCCGGCCACTCCTGGGAAGGTTCACCACTGTTCCATGTCTTTGCCATTTGTGGATAATGGCTCTCACTGTGGTTCGCTGGATTCCCAAAGCTTTGGAAATGGCTTTATAACCCTTTCCAGACTGATAGATCTCAATTACTTTCTTTCTCAATTGTTCCTGAATTTCTTTGGGTCTCGGCATGATGTGTAGCTTTTAAGGATCTTCTGGTGGACCTTACTGTGTCAAGCAGCTCCTATTTAAGTGATGCCTTGATTGTGAACAGGTGTGGCAATAATCAGGCCTGGGTGTGGCTAGAGAAATTGAACTCAGGTGTGGACAACCACAGTTATAGTATGTTTTAACAAGGGGGGCAATCACTTTTTCACACAGGGCCATGATGGTTTGGATTTTTTTTCACCTTTAATAATAAACACCTTAATTTACAAATTGCATTTTGTGTTTACTTGTGTTGTCCTTGACTATTGTTTACATTGGTTTGATGTTCCGAAACACTTAAGTGTGACAAACATGCAAAGGAACTGGAAATGAGGAAGGGGGCAAACACTTTTTCACACCACTGTATCTATCCCTAAAAAAATTGTCTTGAAGGTGTCCCTACTATGGGCAGTTAAATAGTGCTTAGATACCGAATGTTTTGTAAACCCCTTCCTAATATTGTTGATGTGCTCATTTAAGCTAACTTTAAGGGGGCGTTTCGTCCAGCCCACATACTGCAGTCCACAAGGGCACTGCATTAAGTAGACTACCCCCTCAGTGGAACACTTGAGAAAGGGCTCTATCTTGTGTTCCTTGAATGTTTAGCTAGAAACAAAACCTGTCTTTCTCCTAGCTCTACATCCATTAAGAGAACACACTTGACATTTTCTGCATTGGTAATAGCCCGTGAGTTCTCTAAAAAATGTAGGTTGATTGTTAGGGGGGGGGGGGCAGGTTAAGGACATTAGGAGCCAATTTATCCCTCAAGGAGGGTGCACCCCTAAAGACCACCCAAGGTTTGACTGGCAAGATGGTATTCAGTATTCTGACATTGCCTAGAATATGCCAATGTTTATTAATGATATGTTTTACATTCTGATGTTTATTTGAAAAACTTGTGATAAATGGAGTTTTGAAAGCATTATCCATGCCCTGTTCGGAAGATCTTTCTTTCAATAAATCTGCCCTGTCTACCAGCATAACCGGATTGAGAGTGTTGGACAAAGACTTTTTGGGGCACCCCTTGTCCAAAAATCTCTGTGCGAGGGTGTCAGTTTGCACCAAAAATTCATCAGGTTCAGTGCAATTACGCTTCAGCCTCATACACTGGCTCTTAGGCGCTGACATGTGCCAGGAGGCATGGTGGCAACTGTCCACCAGAATGTAAGAATTTCTGATGGTAGATTTAAAAAATTTAGAGGTAATAAACAAATCACCCCTGACAGAACTTTTAAAATCCAAAAAGTTAATCTCCTTACAGTTTGCCTCATATGAGAGATGTATCTCCCTATTATTTAAGTTGAGTGAATCCATAAATTCACACAGGGCAACCTCGCTTCCACCCCATAGGAGGATATCGTCTATGTAATGTGCCCATAGGACCACCTCTGGTCTCCCCTGAGCATAGGCGACATCCTCCTCCTCCACGACATCCTCCTCCCCCTGAGCCATGAATAAATTCACCAGGCTTGGGGCATATTTAGCCCCCATAGCGACACCCCTCTCCTGGTGAAAATACTGAACATCAAACCAGAAAAATGTATGGGTAGCAGTGAGCTCAAGACTTTCCATAATGAAGCTGACCCGATCCAAAAAATATTTAACAGCACCCAAGCCCAATTTATGAGGGATGATCGTGTACAGTGAGGTGATGTCCACTGTCACCAACCTTCACGTGATTTTAGTCTTGACAAGAGTGTATCCTTAACGTATGAGGGCATGGTGCGTACCAAAGGTTGTAAGAAGAAGGCTATGTACTTGCCCACCCAGAACGTAACAGAGTCAATACCACTAACTATTGGGAGGCATGGGGGGCAAGTGAGACTCTTATGGATCTTTGGTAGGTAGTGTATAATAGGTACCCTTGGTGCCTTAGGAACCAAGAATGCCCTCTCCTTCTTTAAAATGTTTTGATTGAAACCTTTCTGAACAATACTCTCAAGGTCCTCTTTATATGCCCTGCCCGGGTTGAAGGACTAAGGGGTATATGTGTTCACATCCCCTACTATCATATTCATTTCTTTCATGTAATCTTTTTTATTAATAATAATAATTCCTCCACCCTTGTCTGCTGGTTGTATAACCAGCTCCTTGTTAGCACATAATGACTCAATGCCTCTCTCTAAATCCCTTTTTATCTTCAAATGTTTCAACTTCATATCGTCCAAATCCCTCAACACCACGTCCCTGAAAACTCTCAATGGGGGAGCAAGGGCCCTCGGTGGATTGAACACTGTGAGTTAGAGAGACTGGAGTGTTGATATTCAATAGAGGTTGCCCTATTATCTGTGATAAGATTAGAACTCACATACTTGTGTACGTCTGGAATTTGCTCAAACTTTTAGGCGGAACAAACTTCAAACCCTTGTCCAATACTCTTACCTTGGAGTGAGTCAGCACCTTGGAACTGAGATTATAGATCTCAGTTCCCTTCATGTCCTTTTCTTTTTTGAACTGAACACGCCTCCCACTCTAGTTCCTCTCTTAGTTCTACGGCTCACCTTGGTTGGGCCTGGGAGAACCCCACATCTGATGGTTCCTCTAAATATGTATTCTGTATACATATTCATGTGCTTATGGAAAAAAAGTAAAAAATAATAATAACATAAACATGTATAAACATATATACATATATAAAAAAAAGGATAAATTCATATTGTCATAACTTGCATAAACATGAGCACATGTACATGCATGCCCAACATACATGGACACGCATACACATCCATCCATATATGCAAGGGCATACGCCCGCACATGTCTGCATACATATGCACCCACACACACACACACACATACATATATGTACACACAACCAGTATATGCATATGGATGCCCACTAAGAGAGAGCCATTTGTGTATCTATGTGCATGCATCAACACATTAATTCCTCACTAGTTGTAGAACACAGCCCTACTCCTACATGTGTGTGTGTGTGTGTGTGTGTGTCTTTTATGTAATGCATTCTAGTGATGTGACCATAATCCTCATTTTGAGTATTGGGTAAGAGGTGTCTTCTAGGATCCAAAGAGGTGGGAGTGGTCATGAACTTAAACCCATATCCCACCTCTTTGGGCGAAACTTAGGTGCAGGCTTCCATCTGTTTGATTACTTCATTGTTTGCATACACCTATTTTTTGAGGAAAAAGAATGACCAATTTGAGAATATATTCCTTGACAATCGTTGTTAGATCTGTATTCATCTCAGTACATGGATGCATGTAACCCGACATAAGGAATTGGCTAACCCAAAATAAGGGCCTAACCTGCAAATGTTCTAAGTATGAATGAATATTGAGATGAGCTAAGCGAAATAAATGAAGATGAATGGCTTTTCATAGAGGGCCCACCAGGTAAAATTGACTTCCTTGGGTTTAATCAATAGGACACAGAACTAAACCACAGTATGTAATTCTTTCTATTCATTGAGGCTGTACAGAGCAATGGATCCTGAAAAGTAGAATTACGAAAATCCTCTCTCATGCAAAGTTTTTGGTGTTTTTTGCCATTATCTAGATTGTTCGTTAAGGCCTCTATCCCAAAGACTCGTAAGCCTTCTGTGCTTCTTTTGTGAAAATATGCAAAATGTCAGGGAACTGGGTAATTCTTCTTTATGTTTGAGATGCTACTTTTGTTCTCTCCTATTCTCACTCTTAGAGGACGTGATGCGCGTCCAACATATAGGAGCCCACAAGGGCACAGTAAGCCATATATTACATGGAAGGTGTCGCAGTTGATAAACTGCTTGATGCCATGAGTCTTTCCATCCATCCCCATCACCTCCTTCTTCTGGTTGCATTTGAAAGCACGGGTGCCACAGTTGTTGATGCCACATCTGTAGCTGTCTTTCTGATTGATCAAAGACAGTGGCCTAGAGGTGGTTCAGGCCCTTTCTTTTTATTTTTTTATCCCTGCTCAGAGCTATCATACTTCTAAAATCTTTTGGTTTTCTGAAGATCAAGTTGGGGTGGGATGACCATCTGCTCTTCAGAACTGGGTCCTGTTTCACTTTTCCCCAGTTTATCATAAGGATTTTTTTTTACATCTTCAGGTATACCACTCGAGCACAAGAAAATAGTTTTTAAATTTAAAGCTCGTCTTATGCCTGACACAAATTGAGTACATGATTTTTTTCAAATTTTACACCTGGGGCATAGGTCCTGTATGTAAAGTGTTTGTAAAGGGGTTGTCAACTTTATTATTATTATTATGGTTTACTATTTTAATTTTTTAAATCCATTATTTTATCAACTATTGTTTCAGTCTATAATGTAAGCGACATGCTAATGTGTAAGTAAACCCAAACTCTATTTTTCAGAATGTTTGGCATCATGTCACATGCCTCATAATTAGCAGCAGAGTTGTCACCTTCCCGCAAGCCTACCTATAGTTGGCCATTGGGTTACCTACCAGGTCTTTGAAACAGTCAACCCAATGGTAAAATAACATTTTGCATTGACTTCACTGTATTTTTCAATGCAACTACCTTCAGTCAGATTAAAATCTGAACTAAAAAAAAAAAAAAGTTTAACCTCTTGGTGCTGGCTGAATTCAAATATGCGGCCTCTCTGCAGGTGGACATTGACGCAGAGTGGCCGCATATTTGCGTGCATTAGTGCAAATACAGCTGTGGCAAGAGTGTGCACCCTGCGTGCTCCTGGCACAGTTACCGAGGGCTAACGGAAATCTCCTGATCGCTGCTTGATCACCTGACTTTTGTGACAGCCAATCACAGTGGTCAGATGATCATAAACCCCACCTCCCGGCCCTAAACCCCTTAAAGGACCGGGTGGCACTGGCTCCAAGGGGTTAAATATGTTTTCTTTCTGGTGCCCAAGGAGCTGCACAAGCCATATACAGCCACCAATCCAAGTGTATAGCGGTACACAACTGTGCTTGGGTAAATACCCATGGCTTCTGCATCTGAGTTTACTTGTGTATGCCTGTATGGCGTTTCTTCCCAAATGTGAAAGTTGCACATCCAGGGAGACGTGCCATACATACATAATGAATTAAACTGTTGAAAGACACTAACTTTAAATGAGATTTCATGCGGTATAGAGGCACCTATTATGCAACAAAAAGTATTTCAGGTATTGCTGTTCATCACAGCTTGAAGATGGTGTTAAGTACATGTAAATGTGAAAATCTTGAGTCTATAGAACAAGCCCAATTGAAGCATATGCATGAAATAGACTAGCTTAAGTGTTCATTGTGCAAAAGTAGATTTACTACATGCAATCATGTTATGTAGAAATCATTGAGACATACAATTATAAATGCAAAAAGTTTCAAAGGCTGTCAGAGGGATCACACAATCGGTGTAAATATTATCAATATCTATTTACAAAATGTGATTTTTGTTTAGCCCAGTAAGAACACTAGGCACACATCCAAACAGCTAGTCAGTGGGTGATATTCCAGTCTGTGAAGTTTCAGAGAAATATAAATATCTACTCTGAATCACGGCACTTCTTACATATAAAAACAGATGGAAAATAGATATCAGAAGCAATGTAGTAATCCATGAGTCCATTCCAGTCTGCTAGGCTGTAGTGTATGGTAAACAAGGTTGCATAAAACTTGTATTTACACAAAGTAAGCAGCCATGCAAGTGCTTGTTTAGGTGTCATATATTAGCCTCCTCCAGGTGGACAGCAGAGTCATTCCAGTGTCTCCATTGTTAAAACATGCAATTCCCATACTGTAGGATACAGACAGGTTATGAGTTTTATTTGTGTTTCAAAATTGAAATGGCAAGTATAAATTACAAACATAGGCCACTAAAGCCGCGTACACACGGGCGGACTGTCTGGCCAACTTAGTCCGTCGAAATACATTTCAGCGGACAGTCCGCTCGTGTGTGGGCTTCAGCTGACTTTTTCAGCGTGCAGTCTGGCGGACTAAGTATTTCAGAATTTCCGAAATACTGTCCGTCATACTTTGGTTTCAGCGGACAATCCACTCGTCAGTAGGCTAGTTTGACGGACTAAGTATGGCGCATGCTCAGAAAGGATTTACACGGCGAAAGGTTGCATTGCTGTGTATTGGACTTCCTATTTCTAGTCCCGTCGTACGTGCTGTACACGTCATCGCGCAAGCTTTCGACGGACAGTTTTGCATCCGTGTGTGATCAAGTCCGTTCATTCGAAAGTAGGACGGACTGTCCGTCGGATTGTCTGATGGACTAAGTTGGCCATACAATCCGCCCGTGTGTACGCGGCTTTAGAATTCAACATACCCACAGTCTAATACAATTGTATAGGCACTCCCTGGCTGTAACATAAGTCCAAAATGATATTAGTGCATCCATACATAATTCCATGGGCAAAAAAGTCAACGTAAAGATGTATATTACCCAGGTCTGGAGTCAATTAAAAGAGACGGAACTTCATGTGACTCATTAGAGCCTAATGTTCAAATAGTCCTTTGTCACCCACAACAAAGGTGCAATGCGTGTCCACAACAGAGAAGCAATGTATGCAGATACTATTTAATGGATTTACATTATATTATGAAGGACAACCTGCCAGTAACAGGAATATCTGTGTGTAACCACTACAATGTTATATATGCAGTGTGTTTTATTTCATTAAACAACACCTTTGTCAATGCGTGTAAATAGTGGTAATCTGATGGACTTGTTGGACTCTGCCAAGTTTCAATATCCAAAAACAATGGATGTCTGACATTGTTGTGTATAGTTACATGTACAATTGGTATAGAAAAGAATCACTCCCACTTTAAAAAAAATCACATTTTGTTGCTTTGCAGCCTGAATAGAAGACAGACATTTTTATTTTTATTTTTATCCAGCTGTATTTACTAGTGCAACTTATAGCATCTAAGTAAAAGATAAAACATCAAATTAGATCACATCAGAAAAAGAATAATAATTGAAAAATAGAATGGGATATGTCTCTACTGACTTTGCACACCTGGACTTTGCAATATCTGCCCACTTTTCTTTGCAGAACTGCACTGTTCAAGTTCAGTTTCATTTTATGTTGACTGTTTGTGGACTGCAGTCTTCAAGTCATTCCACAGATTTTCAATGGGGTTTAAGTCTGAGCTCTGACTAAGCCATGCAATGATATTTACCCTTTTTTTTCTTCAACCACTGTGGGGTAATTTTTGCTGTGTGCTTTGGGTCATTGTCATGTTGGAAGGTAAACTTTCTTACCATTGACAACTTTCTGGCAGAGGAAGCAGATTTTCCTCAAGAATGTGATGGAATTTTTGTCCGTTCCATTTTCCCTCTATCATTACAATTAGTTGATTCCCTGTGCAGAGATACACCCCATAACAGGATATTACCACCTCCATGCTTTACTGTAGGAATGGTGTTATTTGGACAGTGAGCTGTATTGGATTTCTGCCAGACATGTAGTTTGGTGTTTAGGCCAAATCATTAAAATTTTGTCTCATCTGAACATAACACATTTTTCCATGTGGCCTCAGAATCCTCAAGGTTTAAGGTGGTCAGACGAGACTAAAATTTTATTATTTGGCCTCAACATGGAAATCCAGTACAGCTCACCATCTAAATGACACCATTCCTACAGTAAAACATGGAGATGGTAATATCCTGTTATGGGGTGTTTCTCTGCAGCAGGGACTGGAGCACTTTTCAGAATAGAAAACAAATGGATGGGGCAAAATTCATCAAATTCCTGAGTAAAATCAGCTGCCCTCTTTTAGAAAGTCCTTGCATGGCTTAAGCAGAGCCCCGACTTAAACCCCATTGAAAATCTGTGGCATGACTTGAAGACAGCTGCCACAAACAGTCACCATCAATTGTAACTGAATTTAAGCAGTTCTGCAAAGAAGGGTGGGAAAATATTGCAATGTCTAGATGTGCAAAGTTAGTAGAGACATATCCCAACAGAATAAAGGCTGTAATTAATGCAAAAGGTGGTTCAAGAAAATGCCGACATAAGGGGGATTATCCTTTTTCCAACTCGGTGATTGTGTTTTTTAATAAATAATAATACATTTGACGAGGTGTTATATCTTTAACTTGGATGTTATAAGTTGCACTAGTAAATACAGCTGGAAGAAAAACTGTGTCTGTCTCCATTTCAGGCTGCAAAGCAACAAAATGGGATTATTTTACAGGGGGGGGGGGGGGGTGATTCTTTTCTATACCCATTGAATATACATCATTGTGCCACAAGGACAATACCATAGGATTGTGTTACAATGGAGCTCAAACAAAAATTATATTGTTCAACTATAGTGGGTGTATGTACATTTAACATTAGCAAGGTTCAAGGGGAATCAAAAAAAGTAAAATAAAAAAATGCAAAACCTATCAATAATCTAAGAAATATAAAAACAATAAGAATGATATATTAACAAAAAAGATTGAAAATGAAGGCAAAACAAAAACACAAATCAAAAAAAAATACCAAATAAAATTAAAAGTATACAAAAATAATAATGATTGTAAAAATATTATTATGGCCTCCCTTCCCACAGCAGCACACGGTCAACCAACAATAGTGTGTGAAAACATTATACATTGGAGATTGGAAAACAAATAGGAGCTCAAAGTGTAGCAGAGAATATATGGCATTTTTTTAACACGTTTTGTCAATATCCTTGGTAACTTGGCTGACATCCATGGCATCTTTAGTATTCAAAGAAACAAATAGAAAAAATAGTTATGGCTGTAACCTTACCCGAATATTAGAAGGGATAGTATTGGCGGCCATGCCTGTTTTGGGTGTAACGTCACCCCTTGACCGGGCATGGGGAGCTAATGCTGAAAGATAGAAATATAGCATCTAGAAAGGAAGTATTCCCTTTTTTTGTGTCCCTTCTATTTCTATTTGACATTATTCTAGAAATAGGTAAGATCAAATGGAATAATTGAATGCAATGATTTAGCTTTGGATGGATGTGTGTGTGTGTGTGTGTGTGTGTGTGTGTGTGTGTGTGTGTATATATATATAAAAATATATATAGATATATCTAGAAATGTTAGTTATGTAAAGACTGTTAATTTTTCTTGTGAAAATAAAGAAATTAAAAATATATATATATATATTTGGACCTAAAACATCTGTCAATAAGCAAGCCAGGCTGGACCTAATTGTTTACAATATTGTCATTATCCTCTATGTGGCCTTCTTCTCCAAGCTTTTTTATTATAATGCATTTTCAAAGCTTTATATTCTCCTTGACTTAATTGGCTCCAGTTCCCAACTAAATCTTTCAAAGCATTAAAGTATTCTAGAATTACTTTTCTAGCAAATGAATGTAGGTATTATATTGTTTTAATAGCTATGTTATCAGGAGGACAAAAGTTCAAAACTCTTTAACCACTTCAGCCCCGTAATATTTGGCTGCTGAATGACCGGGCCATTTTTTGTGATTCGGCTCTGCATCGCTTTAACTGACAATTGCGTGGACATGCGACGCTGTACCCAAACAAAATTGACATTCTTTTTTTCCCACAAATAGAGATTTATTTTGGTGGTATTTGATTGCCTCTGTAGTTTTTATTTTTTGCTCTATAAACAAAAAAGGAGTGACAATTTTGAGAAAAACACAATATTTTGTACTTTTTGCTATAATAAATATCACCATCTTTTTTTTTTTAAAGCAATTTTTTTCTCAGTTTAAGCTGATATGTATTCTTCTAAATATTTTTGGTAAAAAAAAATTGCAATAAGTTTATATTGATTAGTTTGCGTAAAAGTTATAGTGTCTACAAAATAGGGGATAGATTTGGAGCATTTTTATTATTTTTTTTTTTTATTTTTACTTGTAAATAGCGGTGATCTGTGATTTTTATCGGGATTGCGACATTATGGCGGACACATCGGACACTTCTGACACCATTTTGGGACCATTGGCGTTTATACAGCGATCCATGCTACAAAAATGCACTGATTACTGTAAAAATGTCACTGGCAGGGAAGGGGTAACACCAGGGGGCGATCAAGGGGTTAACTGTGTTCCCTGGGAGGTGATTCTAACTGAAGGGGGAGAAGACTGACTAGAGGAGATGGCGGATCGTGGTTCCTAGCTAATAGGAACACACAATCTGTCACTCCTCTCAGAACAGAACAGGAATTTGTGTGTTTACATGTTCTGTCCCTCGTGCTCGCGATTGCTCATGGCCGGCGGCCATCACGACCATTGGCCACAAGCATTGGCATCCCCTGCAGTGCAGCGGCGCATGCGCCTACTATCCCGATCATGCGAGCTGACGTATAGCTACGATGGTTCCCGGGATCGTGCCGACCTGCTGCAGTAAAATTACGGTGGCTGGTTTCTGATAGGTTTTTTTGAGGGAAAATAATACCTTGGTTGTTTATTTATTTGTTTATTTTTTCCTTTTTTTAATTATTTTTGACAAAAAAATAACCAGATTCACTTTTTTCAAAATAACTCCTAATGCTAATTTATATGTGGGCCTCTTTGGATCTGAATCAGCACACCGTATTGGCAAATCCATGTTTATTACAGTTGTAGGATTTATTTTTTTCCAAGCGCCCTGTGAATTAGAGAAAGAAGAAACTACATAGAGATTGAGTGCAGCACATCCTGTCAAGATGATTATAGCATTGCTAGCATTGCAGATTAATGTGTTGTGCAACTCTGTGAATTTAGGGAAAAATCTTGTTGCATTTATAACATTTGTATGTTGTTATTATACAGGATTTTATATATATATATATATATATATATATATATATATATATATATATTAACTGTCTTGTATGCTCTTTTTATTTTTGTATTTACATAGTTGCCTTTGTACTGCCTAAAGCCTCAGTTAAAGTCCTTGCCTTTTGGACAGTTTGATTTATTGAGATTACCTACTTCCTGGCTTCTGGCTCCTGTCTCTTGATCATTTGTTGGAGACCAGGAGCTGTTGATGACAGTTCAATCTCTCCAGTTTCACCACAAATCCGGGTAAACCATATGTGGCCTCTGCTAAATGACAGTTCCCCACTTGCATCTGGATTTTTTAACTTATTTGGTCAGTGATGTCACCCAGGATCCCTGATGGCTTTACTGACAGCGTGTCCAGTGCAGTGCTAGATGAGCATTGTCAAGAATGGCAGAATATCATATCGGTGGGTCATCATGATTGCTCAATGAGGTTACCCAAAACCCTGTTTGTTTAATTTCAGCAGCCAGCCAGGGATCTATCATTTCAAAAGGTGTTGCTATGTGCTAACCACTTGCCACCCGCCATATAGCAAAATGACAATGGCAAAGTGGTTTTAATATCCTGACCGGACGTCATATGACGTGATCAGGATATTAAGCCGCTGCGCGCCCCCGGGGGCGCGCATCACGGCAATCGTTGTTGCAGGGTGTCAGTCGGACACCCTGCAACTACGATCTTGGGAAAGAGTCTCCGTCAGAGACTCTTTACCACGTGCTCAGCCGTGTCCAATCACGGCTGATCACAGTGTAAATAGGAAGAGCCAGTGATCGGCTTTTCCTCACTCGCGTCTTTCAGATGTGAGTAGAGGAGAGCCGATTGGCTGCTCCTCTGTCAGGGGGGGTCTGTGCTGATCGATTATCAGCACAGCCCCCCCCGAGGATGCCCACACAGGGACGCCACCAGACCACCAGGAGATGCCCAGCACCAGGTATGCCCCCTAGACCACCAGGGATGCCAGCCAGTGCCCATAATGAATGCCAATCAGTGCCCACAATGGGCATCACTGATTGGTATGCATTATTGTTTGGCACTGATTGGCATCCATCCCTACAAAACTTTAAATTACAATGCCTCCTATCAGTGCCCATCCATGCCGCCTATCAGTGCCCATCCTAGCCGTCTATCAGTGCCCATCCTAGCCACCTATCAGTGCCCATCCATGCCCATCCGTGCCGCCTATCCATGCCCATCTGTGCCGCCCATCCGTGCCGCCTA